>NC_134040.1:24453642-25873642 GCF_965140245.1 Athene noctua
ATTTGATAAATGCATGGAAGAAGCAGAAGTAACTATCTCAGGCTCAGAAAGCATTGGAGTTGCATGTTGTTTACACTAAGAATGCACATTGCTAAAATCTGTGTGCTTGCTTTGCTCTTACCCTGTGGGCTTCCTTTTGCATCTACTCCTAGGCAAGATACTGGTCTTCAAATGCATTTGATTTCTAATACACGGTTTTTCACAACTACTAGAGGTATTAGAATAAAATTAGAAAAAAAAACATGAAGAGAAACAATGACTTTACTACTGTGTTCAATACTCTCAGATCTCTTCCAAAGACCCTAAGTTTAAGAAGCCTATATGATGGCGGGGAGTGTTTGTTTGTTTGTGGTTGGGTGGGGTTTTTTTAAGAGCACACAATTTTATTTATTTTTTTAGCAGCTTCCATTTTTGTATCCCTGAAACTTTTTTTGTGACAATACCTTGACTTACAAAGATCTGATATAAGATCAAGATTCAGTTTACCATGTCACATCACATAACATCAGTATATGAGACTGAGATATGAATTGTTATTGAGAAACAAAATGCCATTCAGCATGAATAAATTCTCTGTAAAGGAAGATTAGAAAATACAGTACCAGACACACCTCACTACTACCTTACTATGTGTGTAAGATCCACTCATATCAGTAGATCTGCTACAGAGTGTATTGCTCAAATGATATAATGGGTAGCATCAAAATAATTTTTTAAGTCCAGCCAAGGTTCTTCCCACTGTGAACAATGTATTTGATCTGGTAAATTTAAAGTAAAATGAATAACATACAATTCTTCCCCTTTCCAGTATTATATCAGAAATTCCTTTAAAGGCTTGCAAGTTCAAGTCCAGCAGCTAAATTATGTTAAACTCAAACTGCCTTTCCCTGTCACAGTATTGTTGCTCTAAGTGCAGAGATATTTTTTTATTTACTTTTTTTTTTGTTTTCCAAGTTCTGGGACGCCATGAACTTACTGTTGCAAGCAGACACGGTAGCAATCTAACTGATGGAGTTCTTCCCTCTCTGCTGGAGACAATTTAGTTTGTAGAATAACAAGTATTTTATTTTACATTTCATATCCCTGAACTAGAAGTAAATTTCAACAGTCTGCTTTCCTCAACAGATAACATGAAGAACTCTTCTGTGAAGAGGTAAGAAGTTTCTTCAGGAAAACTCCCATCAGACCTCACCGCTGCATGGTTTGGAATCTTGAGATTTTTGCAGAGATTCTTAATATCTAGCTGAATTTCACTTTTAAAATTAATTATTACATCTCAGTATTTTAACAATTCTGTCATTCACAAGAGCAATTGCTTGTGGAAAAGTAGGTCTTTACCATACCATCATTATTAAGTGTCTTGACCATGGTAAAATACAAATGCTCAGTGTGGTACTTTATTTTCAGAAGCATGTCTTTCCATTGGGTACGTAGCTTGAGATACACATATAGTTCTTAAAGAGGAAATATTGGATGCCATAACAAAACCATCAGATAGCATAATAACCTCCTCTTTTTTATGCTGCCAGGTTGGAGGCTTTTTCTCTGTAATGTGTGATAGAACAAAAGACTATAACCAGCAGCAGTTACCTGCTTCCTAACCAAGAGCAGTTACTCACTCGCACGCATGCTTTGCTGTATTGAAATAGTCACTGGGAGTCACAGTGAGAAGTGAAAAGGTCAAATAAAAGAAAGGGGGAAGAAGCTATTACAACATAGCCACTGATTTTGGTTTATTGATAAAAGAATGTGTTACTGAAGGAGTCACCTCAGGTATTAGGCAACAAGCGAGATATTTTTATCACTAATGAGATGGGAAACTTTGTTATATCTTGATTCTGAAAACAAAAACTCCAATCCTTACTTCTTAATGTTAGAACACAAACACGTACCCATGCTAATAAACCTTTCTACTCTCATTTTACTACTTTGGGCTTAGAATCAATATTTTAATGTATGGCTGGATCATATTCAGTAAGTGACTCTATAATATATACTTAGTGGATGCACAGCTATCCGCTTCTGTCTAACACGTAGCCTGTTAACTGACAGGTCAATGTATTGGCTTCTCTTTGTGATAAAATTCAATCTTACAATACCTGTACCATCTTATTGTTATCATAACAAAAGCTAAAAGATTGAATCGAAGAAAATCAATTAAGGAATTGATGTGAGCACCAATCAGTCAACAGGACAGAGTCATAGGTTACCAATAAAAAGGAAACAATATGCCAATTAAATCTGACTGATGTTTTGACACACTTATTTTCCACTTTTTTTAAAATCAAAAAGCCCAACAGACCAATGTTATATTCTGTTCATTATCTAAAACCTTCAAATTTTCTGCCATTTTCTTATCTCTCTTGAAACAAAAATTTCCGGAAGCTCATTTAAGTCTGAAGACTTCTTCAGTAGTCAGACCTTGGAACAGCAAGCTCCCACAGGGAGCAGCACATTGACAGTAACAGCACATACAGATATGACACAGCCTCTTCAGAATAAAGTTTAATTTCTTTTGTCAGAAAGTCCAGAGAACTCATGGAATTAACTTAAAACAACAGAAAGACGTCAATACACATCCACATGGCTTTCCTGAATATACATGGTATGGATTTAGGGAAAGTATTCCCCATCAGAGTTCAATACTTTCTGACCAGGTCCTTTAAGATATTCCACATGAAGATAGTTTAAATGCTTAATACCAGATTTACTCGTTTGTAGACACTTGATGTCACAAGGGATTTTGACTTAGCAGAGCAATACAGCAGTGTACTGAAACTACAATACAACTACACTTAACAGAATATAGAAATAATGCATGTATTCTATAAATTATATATACAGAATGTAGAAATGATACGTATATACATGCATTTGCAGATCTCCTTTTTCTTGCCAAACAGCTACTTCACTTGAACAGTTTGGGTTTCCAGAAACTTTGTCTTCTTGTCTACCAATATAGCTGCTCCATTTAAAGGTTTACTGGGCTGTATCATCCCGCCTGCTTTGGAGATAACCGTTCTCATTCAGGCAGCATAATGCATGGTGAGCACAGCAAGGCTAGGGCTGCACAGCATAGAATGAGCTTGAACACTGGAAGTCAAAGGGGTTTGTAGGCCAGCCACTACAGTGCAGGACACTGACATAACAAAACTCTAGCTCAGGGTTCTTGTGCACTCCTTTTTGACACTGCATATTTGAGGTATGATTCTACAGGATGATCCTTCTAAGAGAAGTTTCATAAGGATCTACAGGGCCTAATCATTAGATCATACTCATACAGCACAAGTACAAGTGCATATGAATTTACTGTTATCTATAGGCAGAAAAAATTCTATCCACACTACCTTTTGAAGGTGAGACAGAGTAAATCAACATGTGCTAGAGTTATTTCATATTTTAGACTTCTCCCATCTTCTGATGACTTTCCTAATGTTGGCTTCCATCTAACTCTCTCAGGTGAAGGTACTCTGGAGTCAAGATAGTACTTAAGAAGATACTTAGCTTAAGAGTTTATATAATTATTGCTGAGATTACAGACAGTCTTCACAACACGACCATGTGCCTTTTTGATTTGATGTCATAGGCTGAAATTTTGGTGTGGGGCAGACACCCACTCTCTCGTGCACTTCACAGCCTTGGCTCCAGTCTGCTCCCTCTCTTTGCCTTCCCTTCACAAGAGGTGACTGTGCTGCAGGCCTCACCCTCACTCATTCAGGTCTCCCCTCAGAGAAATCCTGGGTAAATTAAGGCAAAGGCCCTCTTTTATACTCCAAAGCACAAGTATGCTAAAGTCCATACCTCTCACCCCCACACCCAGATACATCTGGAACACTCAGTCCAGAGAAGGATTACAAGGAGCAGAGGGGGGTGCCCCTTACCTCAAAGGCTGAACCTACAGCACAGAGGAGAGATACACTTTGAGCTAAGAATACATTACTTGAAAAAAAAAAAACCAAAAACAAAAACAAACCCACAAAGAGAAAACAGGAGGAACTACAGAAGCACTTCAACATTTTAATGGCAAAATTATTACAGTGTGGGTACCTACTATAAAAAAACAGCTACAGAAAACATGCTGCAGGGAACAATTACAAACAAGTTGCATGGGAGGGAGATAGTGCCTTACAGTTTCCTTTCGTTTCGTCTGATTATTTAGTATCTGTTACCCCTGATACTACGCCCAAGAAGAATATGAGCTAGATCTTTCAATTACAGAAATGTAAAGTGAAGCTGTTTTGAAATGGAAGAACTGAAACAGCCATAACATAGGTTGGCAAATGGCTTAAAAACTTTACCCCTTAAGACACTTTAAATTAAATTTGGAATAGGTCAGGTATATACTCGCAGTGAAATGATTAGCCTCAGATAACTCAGTGCAGAGAGGCTTGCTAACACTCAACCAGCACATATTTTTCCTACCTGTCCTGCCTCTCTTTGCAGGATCATAGACAAATCCAACACAGATGTACCAAAGCTGACTCCACTTATGTTTCCCAGACCAGAGCACAACACAGCACACTACACAGTCCATCAAGCTGGCTAAACATCTGCTAACTGAGATCTTGAATGACACCTAGCCTTGTTGGCCCAGAATGCATTTGCGTGCTGGATTCTGCCTGCTCCTTAAGCTGGTTGAGGTGATAATGTGGTGCAGCTATACTTGATCTAGACATCAGTATTGAAAACAAATGGTGCTCTTTACAGTTGATAAAACTAACTGGGGTTTCTTGCTCAGATGTCTCTATAACATGTTCCAGTATTTGGTTTGTCTCTGAAATAAGAATTCTTTAGGTTATTCTATTACAAGTCCCTTATATAAATTTATTTAAGGTAGAAGTGTGACAAATCTTCAGATTTGATAAATTCAAACTGAAAAATGTAGTCTCTGAAGAAAACTGTCTGAACGATGCCCCAAGCCTCCATCTTGTGTTTCAGAATGGAAGTAGAATAGTGGCCATTCCCCTATAGCCCCTCTGCACTTTCTTGTTGCACCTGATGCATTGAAAACATCTAATCCAGCATGACAGTCCTGCAATCTGTACCACTCTCCTTTTGGCATATGTTCCTCGCTTCCCTTTCACAGAAGTGTATCAGTGTCATGGTTCCATTCGTTAGATAGCATATAGTCAGAGCCGTGCTCAAGCACAGTGTGGATCTAATACTGTCCCAGGAAGGAACTGGAAAGAGCTTTCCTCAAGAAGTGAAATTCTTTCACTGTCCTTAACCACAAAAGCAATATGAAACATGTAGTATGTTTGGAAAGGGTGCAAAATATTTATTTCAGTATGATGTTTCAGTTACTTCTCTGTTTTCAAATCCAGGGAACTTTTTTTCTTTTTCTTCCTGAAATCCTTTCACATTTTCACATCCTAACATTGACAAGATCAAAAGAGCATTTCGTGCCTTTTTTTTTTTGCCTCTAAGGGCTTGTAGTAGGTGCACAAGTGCCTAAGCAAATATTCCTTCAGTATTTGATTTATTGACAATAAAAGATCACTAGCTGGAGCAGAACATTGTGGGAAATAATAACACTTTTATTACAGTGTCTCCATATGCCCTAGGCATTGTTGTCAGTTACTTTATTAATTAAATAATACAACTTTTTACAGTCTCACCTTAGAAACCATGACAGGAAAGAAAGTTTTCAAATATTAGAAGGTTTTACTAAAAAATTAAATATTTGACCACATTGTGCTTGTGAATGACTGAATTTTACCTTCACAGAATAACAAATTTCCTTCCGTGCAAGAGGAATTTATTGACCATTGCTAACTTTAGTTCAAAAGCACTGCTAATTCAAATAAAACCTAAATGTTAAATGAAAATGTCTTACTAAAACAAAACAACATAACAAATGATTAAATTTCACTTATCAGGAAATCCTATCACCTTACTCTGTCTTTCACCTTCAGCAACTTCCAAACAACACTCCTCAAAGAATAGCAGTCTTTGTACAGGCACCCTGTAATAGAACTGAGAACACTTTCTATCCACAGCCACCGACCGACAACAATCATGACTTGCACTAATTATGAGCCATACAGAATCTAACCAGCAAGTTAATCCATCCTGGGGAAAAAAAAAATAATCTCCATTTAAAAAAATATTTGCTTATTTGAAATGAATTATTTTGTATGTTGTCAGTTCTGTTCTTACATCAGTTTAGATACACAAAAATTAGGAAGAAAAAAACTAGGTATCTCCAAATAAATTTTCCTTTCTGGAAGACTGTGATTATTTTGTGCTTGCTCCTAATTGGGATAAAAGTCAACTGCAATGCTTCAAGCTGTATCTGTTCACTCTAAGTCTCACTAAACTTTTGTCTAACTTCGTCTTAGTTGAAGATAAAACCTCTGGATATATGCTATCAAAAGCTATTACTATCCAGCTATTGGAAAGGTTTATAAAGCCTAGAATGTAAGACATGGAGATACTCAGAGATATTTGAAGAAATGTGGCTTGACAGAGGCAGAAGCTATACAGGAGTAGATCCAGCAAGACCAAGGCAGCAGTCTAATATTCGGTGGTGAAAAAGTGTCAGGGGAGCAAGCAACATGGAAACAGAAAACTAAGCATTTCCCCCATGAAAAGGTGTAGAGCTAGAGCCACAGTACCAAGAGAAAAACAGTGACTGCCAAGAAGTAAATGGGCATGTATATGCATAGTGGAAGTTAAGTGCAAAATAGGACTATTAAGACCTTTAAATTCTTGCACTAAACCACCTACAACTCTAGAAGGATATGACTTTCTCTTGTATCTTAAAGTCCTTCCCATTTTATTTATATGAAGTTTTAATTTGCCTGTAGTTAAACTACTCAATTAGATACATGGTAATGCTGAAAACACAAGCCATTATAGGAAAACAAATCCTAAGCTTGTGCTACAGCACTCATTTTCAACATACACACTATGTAAAATACACAGAGGAAAGGACTGGTATGCTTCAGTGACACCTCATGCTTGTAGTTGATCACAGGACTCTGAATATCCTCTCTGGGATTTTATCATCTCCTGTCCTGTTTCATTCAGATGAGGGAGACAAGTGAATCAGATTTGCAAATTCCCAATGGAGTGGACAACAGTGAGACAAGTTTCAAAGTCCAAACATTTATTAACTACCCACAATGTACTAATTGGATACACGAGAATTGGCTAAGTATGTAACGAGTTGTGGCAAGCAATATAGTATGCCTTGCATTTCTTAATGGTAGTGAAGGAAAAGGGGAAAAGGGAAATGGGGGAGATAGAGGGAATAGAGGAATAGAGATCACTGGTCTGGGTTCCTGCGTTGACCCGCCAGTGAGGGTTCAAGGAGACAGCTGTCTTCTTCGCTTCACTGCACTCTCCATGCCCCCATCCCTCCCCGTGCCACTTTCCCCCCCCTCGATTTATATACACTTTCCTTAGGGTCCTAAGGGTCCATCCCCTAGGTCGACCCACATACCTACGTATCCCATGTATGGGGAGGGGTAAGGTGTTTCATGGGATGATGTCATTAGCATGATCATGTTCGTCTTCATTAGCATATCGAGGGGTGTTAACTTTAATATGCATTTCGTGGATAATGAAGCAAAAAGGTCATTCACTGGACAGATGGCCCTTGAAATTTGCCCAGGTGCCCCAGAGCAAAACCGTCCTGTCTCCACAGGGCTCCCTCCTCCAGCTGCACCCTGTGTTATTGGGGCAGCCTTATCAGCTTCAACCTCCACACCATCAACCCTGTGACTGTAGCTTCGTCTTGCGAGTGTTTGGGGCATTCATTAGCTCAGAGGCCCTCAATATTTCTCTCTTTCTCAGGCTGTTTTTCTCAGTCCATGTTTCTTGCTGGCCTGTTTTTTCATCTCTCATATCTCCTCAGTTATGTACAACTCTGGCCTCAATATCTTGTAATTTTTTACTGTATTTAATTATTGGCTCCTGTTTAACAAATTAAACAGGCAGATTTCAGAAGTACTGAGCATCTAATACTTTCAAATTATTTGCAATAGAGTCTATTTTAATTTTTTAAAAAATACTTTATCGGGCATAGTAATTGGAAATTTCTGATATTCCCCCCACTCTCTTTTTTTCCCCATCAGAGATTTAGTTTTGTAAAAAACTCTGCTTAGATGGTTTGGAAAGGGAAATATGTGCAAAGCATCTGACACTGACGTGCACGACATCCTTGTATCTAAATTAGAGAGACATGGATTCAACAGATGAACCACTCAGTGGATAAGGAATTGACTGATTGTTCACACTCAAAGAATTGCCATCAATGGCTTGATGTCCAAGTGGATAACAGTGAAAAGTGGTGTTGCTCAGAAGTTGGTATCGGGACCAGTGCTGTTTAACGTCTTTGTTGGCAACATGGACAGTGGGATTGAGTGCACCCTCAGCAAGTTTGCTGATGACACTAAGCTATGTGGTGCGGTCAACATGCTGGAGGGAAGGGATGTGCCATCCAGAGGGACCTGGACAGGCTTGAGAGGTGGGCTTCTGCAAACCTCATGAAGTTCAACAAGGCCAAGTACAAGATCCTGCACACGGGTTGGGGCAATTCCAAGCACAAATAGAGACCAGGCGAGGAGTGGACTGAGAGCAGCCCTGCAGAGAAGGACTTGGGGGTATTGGTGGGTGGAAAACTGACTGTGAGCCAGCAATGTGCACTCACAGCCCAGAAAGCCAACCATATCCTGGGCTGCATCAAGAGAAGTGTGACCAGCAGGTTGAGGGAGGGGATTCTGCCCCTCTACTCTGCTCTTGTGAGAGCCCACCTGCAGTACTGTGTTCAGCTCTGGTGCCTCCAACATTTAGAAGGATGAGGGTCTTCTCAAACATGTCTAAAGGAGGGCCACAAAGATGATCAGGGTGCTGGAGCACCTTCCTTATGATGACAGGCTAAGAGAGTTGATGTTGTTTAGTCTATGAGAAGGCTCTGAGAGACCTTATAGTGGCCTTCCAGTGCTTAAAGGGTGCCTACAGGAAAGGTGGGAAGTGACTCTTTATCAGGGAGCGTAGTGACCACAGAATCACAGAATTGTCTAGGTTGGAAAAGACCTTGAAGATCATCCAGTCCAACCATCAACCAAGAGACAACGGTTTTAAACTGAAAGAGGGTAGATTTAGATAAAAGGAAGAAATTCTTTACTGTGAGGGTGGTTGGAACAGGTTGCCCAAAGAGGCTGTGGCTGCCCCCTCCCTGGCAGTGTTCAAGGCCAGGCTGGACGGGGCTTTGAGCAACCTGGTTAAGTGGAAGGTGTCCCTGCCCATGGCAGGGGGATTGGAACTAGATGATCTTGAAGGTCCCTTTCAACCCAAACCGTTCTATGACTCTACGATATCACCAAAAATATTCAAAATGTATTTTCTTTGCAGCTGAAAGAACTGCATAATATTTAAAGTAACAGTACCCAGTGTCATTCACTGTTCTACACCTTAGTGGTTAAAACTACAGTTTACATGAGCCACTTTTAAAAAAAGAATACAAACTTATTGAGAAATAACTTACATGTAAACACAGAAATAGGTTTACAATATAATTTCACAATTTTCTCACCACTCGTATTTTTCTGGTCTTACTTTATTTCCAAATATAACCATGTATATTTATTTATTTCAAAATATTTTTTAACAAAAATAATAAGAAAGGAAAATTAAAAATTATATTCTTCTGTCAAGACATGACATGAGAGCAATTTAACAGGGGAGTAAAAAGGGAAAGTATTCTTAAATGAAGGAGTTTGAGAAGGTAAAAACTAACATTTTCAAGTTTTAGTTCAGACAATGTTCTGTGATAATGTGCTACGGTATAAGAGCTACTTCTAATTGAGAGAAAGGATTTATTCAGATAGAATAAAAAATAGCTACAAGCCTTGTGACTAATAATATTGCTCAACAAGCTTCTTGAGAAAGAATGAGCCAGATTTTTTAACACCGGGAGAGGTCTCGCCCTTTGCTGCACCTACTCTGAGCTGCTTTCTCCTTCCTCTGTGAAGCTCTTCCTCTGAGTGCCCCTTTCTGGTGTTTGCAAAGCTGTGCAATGAACTGGAATAGCAAAATAACATACATTGAGAAATAACCTCCTCAAAACAGTTTTAACCCAAATCTGTTACCAGGGTAGTGTATGGCTGAATGAATGCCTGTGTCAGCACAAAGGAGATATTATCAGTGAGATGCATGGAGGGAACAGCCAGAACTGAAGTAGAACCAATTTGTGCCAATTTAGGCTACAGAAATATGATGTCATCAGTCACCAGCCCCACTTGACAGGGATGGTAAGAGCCTTGTTCAGTTGTCACTGAAGTCTGTGAGACCTTCTCTGACCCTGAGTATTTATCTTATACTGTAGATTCTACAAACCTGATCAAGAATTAAGATATTATCTAAGGATATGCCTATGAAAAGGCTATAAAAAACCCCACAGCTTATTTAGTGTGTGTCACCTAAATCCCCATCACACTTTTGAAAGGTTGCCCTTAATTTTCTGTAGAAATTTATACACCAGGCAGCTTGTAGTTTCAATGCTATTTCCTTACATCATCTGTTGCGTCCTTCAGCTTTACTGTATTTCAGGAATTATGTCATGTTCAGCTGAGTATAACTTAGTACAACTCCACTAACTTGCAGATTTCACCACAGATGATTGTGACTCTTGGTATTTCACTAAACTCACTGGTTTAGCGTTAAAAAAAAAAAAAAAAAAAAAAAGACAAAACCAAAAAAACCAAAACCAGCTTCTTTCAACATGTAAAGAACAGTTATGAGCTAGGTAGAGAAATATCTAAATGCATTCACAGATGAAATAGCGGTAAGCAGTCTCCAGAGAAAGAGAGTCCATTTCAACTACTTGTAATCCATTCAAAACAGCTGTCCAGATGAAAAAATTGTACAATAAAGCTGCAAATAATGGAGCACAATTTATGCACTTTCAGTAATGCCACAATAAGCTGCAGGTGTCCAGAAAAACTAAAACTATATAACTGAAAGCATCACTATTGGTTTTCTGCTGTACAAAACCTACTCTGCATATTGTTCTTGATTGCTTCTGTTGGACTACATACACTTAACATATGGTCATTTTAAATGCAAATATTAAGGATAGGAAAAGGCACAGTCACTGAATTCTGGATGCCTCCCAGCAACTGAAGTGACTTGATAATAAAACAGAATCACATTAGTTACCCAAGAATAAATTTACCTTGGCCATCCAAATATCAATATTCATGTGGCAAAATAATGCAAAACAAGAAGGGAGACTTACAAGTGGAATTGTTGTCGTTGTCCCTAGAGGAGGAAAGAGAATGAAGTATAATGGACAAGTTATAAATGATGAATGGATTGATACAACAGAACTATTAATGGTATGTGTCACTGATTACTTTTGAAAGCAAAAGGTAATAGAAATTATTCAGAAAGTTTCTCTGGTCATGAATAATGCAAACTCATTTGGCTCAATAGACCATATAACATTTCAACAGAACCGAAGGAAATGGCAAAAGAAAGAATAAATGGCAAGTTTTTCTGTAGGATTTGACGAATGAGAAAAAAACAGTCTAACTGAATAATGGAAACATGGGTGACAATAAACGGGACTGAAAACAGTAACTGAACACAACTCTTGTCACCGAAATATAACTTTTAAAAGACAGGTAATGATTAAAAATGCTAAGATTTAAGGAAAAACAAATGTGTGTGTGTGGTTTTGTTTTTTGTGGAGCCAAAAGGGACTATGAAATTCATGCACTTAGGACAAAATTGTTACAGGGGACTGTGTCAGACCTGAAAGCAAAGGCATCAAATCATGAATCTCTAAAATAGCCAAACTCCTTGTTCATCTCAGGGTGCCCTCAGGCTGGGAGAGAATTACCTATCTATATCTGAATTGCTTTCAGGCTGCTGCATTCGTGAGCATTCCCTGCCTGCACCCAGAGTTCATGCTGAAGTCCTTGGGGATACGTGAAGCTTCTCTCATCTCAAGCCTCTTTTTTGTTCGGTAGTTTCCATAAGAGGAATAGTCCTTTCTCCCTGACAGCTAGATGACAGATGCATCAAGACACCAAGGGCATACACATGCCAAGTGGCCCAGGAACAGCTGTACAATGTATTATCTTTCTCTCTCTTTTTTTTTTTTTTTTTTTTTTTTTTTCAGATAAGAAGTTGATTAGTTTTTCTTAAATATACAGCGCTGTGAAAAAGTCTTTATGACTGTAACATTGTATGTATGTGTCAGTGTCATAATACTGACTCCATAGTACTAATATTGATGGTTGGACTGGATGATCTTCAAGGTCTTTTCCAACCTAGACAATTCTGTGATTCTGTGATTCTGCGAATATCACATAATACTAATAATTCATCCCATAATACTAATAATTAATCTACTTACTATACAGGTAACTATTTTCTTCCATTACTTCCCTATCCAGAAATATATTCTGCCTTCCTGTTAAACGTTAACAACTTTGCACTGCTAGAATTATAGACATGAGGAAAAAAGTTAATTGATATCTTTCTGCATTTTGTTCTATTTTTTCTCCACATTTTTATATTTGTCTTTAAAAGTGTATCTTTTTCTCACTGAGGATTGTAATTATTTTAGCATACCTTTAAAGAGTACTTCAGTAAATATAAAGTGACCATTGTTACTGACTGTTACTGATTTGTTATTAATTTGAGTTGATGATTTTTGGAGATTTTGATAAGAAATGATCAGGACTAATCAATTAAATGGAATCTCACAAAAATATCAATTTTTATAGAAGATAGTGGTGTAATGTTTTAAGTAGTCATAGGGATGTTGTGTTTAGTTTAAAGTAACCATACAACCAGTTACGCTGCTAGACGAGGTACCATTGTTAGACCGTTTAGTAAGGATGATTTATCGTCCTGGAGACTAGGTGTTTTAAAAGTTGTATTGTGGAAGGGCCTAGAAGCATGTTAAAATTGCAATGTGAGCCAAAGTCCTTGAGTCAAGGACATTGGAGGGTCTTTCTTTTGAGTCAGTAGTCTGTGGTGGTCGCAAAAGCAGCCCCCTGACTCATTTCCGGACTCAAGTGCGCATGACCGGAAAGAGGTGGGAATATGAAAATGAGTTACAAGAATTAACATGTTTATGTATGAGAACTTGATTAATATGCATTCCTGTAGCCAATATAATCAGCATGTTACACAAGTTAGGTGTGCGTTGTCAGTGAGACGACTTCCCTGCACACCTGGTCGTTAATAAAGGAGTGTCTGCTTATCTACATCACATTGGTGTCGATAAGTTCCTTTATCCTGTTTTGGTGACACCATCAGCTGTAAACAACTGAACAGTTAATCTGAGTTTTAAAAGGTTATGAGGTTTCCTACTTTCCGACTTTCTTAATTTAGACTTTTCTGAAAAAGTAATGTTATACAGTGGAGCACTAGGACATAATTACGTTTTCTGTTTTGCTTTCCACAAGACTTCACTCTTGACTCCCACAGTTACACACGTGCTACAAATCAAAATAAGATTATTTATTACATTTCTGTTGTCTTTCACTTGTAATTATTTAGAATCAATTTATAAACAAAAATTTATTACCAACTGAAAAGCATACCTTGAATGAAGGAAGGCTGTTGCAGCTCAAAATATTCTAAAATCATGACCATATTTTTAAAAGACACATTATTTGCATGTATGTGTGTGTACACACATAGACAAATAACATATGGATAAATAAATCAGGAGATTTAATTTTTATTTATGAGGCATTCATGTTTATAATAACATGACTCCTATGTGCTTTCTGTGTCTTAAGCTTTTAAGATACTTTCAAGTCATATTTTTATGGCTTTCTACACACATAAACAGCAACTTTCTCTCATTTATCAATCTTTAATTTCAGGACTCTGAGACGTGAAAAACTTAAACACTAACAACATTGCTCTAGGATCTCAAGAATTAAGTTATTTTCAGAGAGAAATAGAAATAGATGAGAGCAAATCTGTACATGGGAAGAAGATCCATCTCCTGATTTCGGTTGGGCTATAGTTAATTTTTTTTAGTTGGGAGGGAGCACAGCCAGAGTGCTGGGCCCATATTGGCCATTGGTGTATTCCACATCATGTGCCGTCATGCTCAGTATATAAAGTTCTCTCTCGACTCTGGTCTTTGACAGCGGGATCTTCATTCTTTTGGGATCGCTGAACAGGAGTGGATGGGTATCAGTCAGCAGCTGGTGAGCAAGCACATTGTGCATTACCCATTTGTACTTTACATTATTGCTATTGCTTTGTTTTACTACAATCACTAAACTGCTTTCTTTTATTTCAAGCCTCAAGTTTCCCTTGTGTTCCTTCAGTCTTGTCCTTCTTTCCCTGCACCAGGCAGGGGAGGGGTGAGTGACTAGCTGCATGGTGTTTGTCTGCCAGCTGTCCCTATCCAATGCCAGGGGAGGTTTTAATATGATCCCAAGAGCAAGATTAAGGTATAAACAAGGTCAAATGTCATACACCCAAACCAGTTTCTATTATTAAAAGAGTGGTATCGATAGGACAGGAAGGAAAAGGCAGAAATCAAGCAAGCCTCCAGAATGGAGCAAAAGAATAGTCACCATGGATCCAGCAGCATCCCTTTGGTCCTCAGTCTTCAGGTCTTTGCTGGTGGGTGCACATACAGCAAAGTTCTCTGTTGCCTTTTAAACTCATTTTATCAGCTGATTTGCATACTAGACAAAGAGAGGCAGGTATTCCACAAATCCATTTCCATGAGAGAGGATGAAAAAGGTGGAGCATGGGTTCTGCACATACATTGAGGGAGAATGGGGTGCACCACCCATTGCCCGAGTCGGTGGTCTTGCTCGCCCTACCCACCTTTGTTTTTGCCTCAGTTCCCACAGATCTGCTGACTTCACGCTTCTTTAGCAATCATTCCACTTCTGGGGCAAAAAATGACCACCTTATCAGTTCTTATCACTTCCTCATTGGTGAAGTCACAGTGTCGTTTGCAAGGCATGCATAGCATCTGGTGTAGACAATAGAGCCACTTAGTATTGGGCTTACACAATGGAGCCAGTGATTAGCGGTCCTTGTGCTTCATGAGAAACACCTCAGTCCATGTATCACCCTCTTTGAGGCTTATCTAAGGAGTTTGTCACTACAACTGCAAGGGAGTAGGATGGTTCATCCTTCCATACACTCCTGCTTCCTTGGATGACATTCCTTAGACTAATTGCAAAGGCCACAGCCGGTCCCTGATGAATGTTCAAGACATTACTTACACCAACCTGTGCCTCAAAGCACACACAAGCAAGCTTTGAGACAAAAAATTTGACATTTCAGTCTCTCACAACAGCTGAGTTCAAACCACAACAATAATATAATAAATCTTCACAAGCTTTAACCTACTCTGTGATAAGGAGCTGGGGGACTGGATATAGGTGGTGAGTGGGTTATACTGTTTTCCTGTGACTCTAAACTTTTCTGATGGTTTCTGATGTCCTGCCACCAATTCCTCTCAGGCTGGCTTCACTTTCTCACTCTTTGGTTGTCTTTGATGTAACAGCATAGTATGATGTAGACTAATTCCACATATTTGCTGTGGACTGAAATAGCCTGGCACTAAGCTATCCTGAATGATTTTCAGCTTTTTGCTGACTGTCAGTATTATGAAGTTTAGCATGGCCAGCATGCATGCACGGTTCTACCTTTTTTGATAGTTCTGAATTTATGTTTTGATTAGTACACACCTTTTATTACTATCTAATAAACAGTATATGCTGTTCATTTGGATATCTTCATGTGCCAAGAGAATTAGAAGAGTCATTGAAGGGCTTCTCCTACCAGCCCATTATTAAACCTAAATTTTTTCAGAAAGAACAGTTTGGGAGGAATGAATGAACGCAGTGTATTTTAGGAGGAGCTCAGGAGAGCAGAGATAAGAGACCACACAAAGCAGAAAGAAGAATGAGTGAAAGCTAAGAATTCAGGTGAAATAATACTGTTGCAGGCAAGAGTTATCCAGTGCCTGACAAAGCTTAGCAGTCTCCCAGACTTCTGTGGTAAAGACACTGGCTGTTACTGGAGGTACCAATACACGAGGAGTGAGATGAGCTGTAATCTCCTTCAGTCACCTGTGATTGTCCCACCATACTAACTGCTTAAGCAAGGTTGTCTGAATGAAACTGCAGAAGCAAGTGATAGGAATTCACTTTCTGCATCCACTAGAGACATTTCCTCTTCTCGCCCATTACTCCTCAAGTCCTCATAGGAGAACTGTCTCCTCTTGCTTTCACAGTTTTTAAAGGTAGAAGTATGTGAAGTATTAATCATTTTACCTAGAAACCGAATTAAATTATATATTTGCATGTTTCAGATAAGAATCAAGCCCAAAATATTTAATGCTGGTTGCCAATTAAGACTTTAATTAGGAATAAAATGGGAAAGGAATAGGGAATTCACACATTATTGATATTTTCAAAGCTCAAAGTTACATTTGAAGGGAGGTCTTTGTTTTACATTAGAGAAAAAGAACTATGCTGAAACATTTCTCTCACAGTAGGCGCCTTTTGTCAATTTGCTGAAGAAATTATGCTAAAAACTAAACAAAGGCAAGTTTTTCTTATCCTTCCACTTGTCTGAAAACCAGAACTAGACAGAATTAGATAAAATGAAAGGAAACTTTCACCTGAGAAAATCACTGCCTTCCATTAAGGACTTTGTCAATGAACATTTTAGTAGATTTAAAAAATTCTGTTAGCCAGGGGGAGAAAGAGACTACATACTAATTATTCCTTTTGATTTTCACTTGCATGGAGACATCTGACAACTGTCAGAGATAAAGCTTACAATTAGGCATCTTTTTAAAATAATTAAGTGCAGGAACTGAAGCTTTCTCTAGACTTGCCTTTTTTTCCCCTACCTCTGGCTGTATTATTGCGAAGCCAGATGAGAAGTCACATCCAGTCATTTTCTTCCATTGCCTACACACAATCAAATTGAAAGTCTGTGAAAGAAACTGCAGTCCACCTCAGTCACTAAGGTGACTAAGATACCAACATGTTAGGCAGTCATTTAGTAGAAATTAATAATCGGTGACCCTTCCAATGACTCACTAAAGGAAAGTCACTTATTTTGGTTTTGCTTCTGAAAGGTAAACAGTCTGTATATTCAACCATTAAAATCTCTCATGATGGCATTTGCAACTAAAAAACAAACCCATCAACAGCAAAAGCTGAAAGGAAAATAATAAAGTACTAAGATGACCTTGAGAAGGCATTTTATTGGCCAGTTAATCCCAGCACACAGAAGCACAGTTCTACCTGCATTTGATCTGTTTTGCATATACTCCACATCTAATAAAACATTGAGCTTTTATCTCGATAATAGAAACAAGTTAACAAGCACTAGAAGTAATGCCTATTTCAAGAGCTGTCTTAATGACATAAAGAGGACTTACGGAGAAAAGCCGTAAGCTATCGCAGTGATTCGTTATGCTGAAGAGCACTTCCAACACTGACCTTCGCTTCCATTCCCCAGACCTACTCATGTCAACAGAAATTAGGAATGATTGGATAACATCAAAAGTAATTATCTTCCAAAATTTTGAGTGTCTGGAATAGTACTTGTGTTTCAAAGATGTAGATTTAAAATAAAATATTATTTCTACAAATAGATATATCAGTATATCTGCCTTAAAAATGTTATTTTTTAATACTCATGATTTGCTCTTCTTAAATAGAAGTCTAGTTAAATGAAATATTCAGATACGTCCAGATGCTTACATTAATCATAAGAAGAAAAAACCCCACAAACAATGTCTCAAAAGTTGCCTATTGTGTAATCTTGAAAGTAAAAATAGGATATATTTAACAAGAATTTACTTTGTCAATTATTGAAACAGATAGTCAATAATGGGAATGTCAAGAATCATCAACAGTATGCAGTTACTTGAACTAACTTGCTGTAAAGAGTTATGAAACTTTTCTTCTCCCTTTCCTTAACCAGTCTTATGATGCCTAACTTTGTAAACCCATGATTCCAATTAAACCTAGTTCTTCCATTCAAGCCTGTAGAAAAAAATGGGCTCTATCCAAAACCAACTGAAAGAATTGAACATTTTTGCCTATTTCAAAAGTTTTGGATCAGGTCCCATGAATATTATCTTAGTTTGATGATTCTGTAATATAACAAGAATTAATTTAAAGGGCATTAAGACTGTTATGCTTACAAAGGAACCAACACATATAAAATATTTTTTTCCATATGAATAACCAGAAAAGCATAATAGTAAACTGGTAATCAGGAATTTTAATAAACCTCACTATAATTGTGTGCACTATATATTTCTGTGTTGGTTTTATGTTGGGTTTGGATTTTTTTCTTTGGGAGAAGGGGTTGTTCGGTTGTTTTCTACTGTTGTGAGAAGAATCATAAAATCCAGACTTTTGTTAAAGTTTCTTTAGCTCAAGTGATATATAAACAATGCTGTTTCAACATACTTCCTCTCTGAGTTTGATTCTTACAACAGCAAAAGACACAAGTTGTTCCCAAGTAATAAAAACATTTTTCTCACTGTTGTAGTGAATTGTTAATATGTTACAAGTCCTCTACTTCTGCACTGAGGAAAGGGACTTGTACAGATTTGAGAACTAAGATTAAAAAATGTCTAGTTAATTCTGTAGTAGCAGAACCAATTCTCTACTTCAAAGAGAACCCTACTTTTCACTTGCAAATATCAGTTCTATTTGTATACCTTATCCTGAACGTAATAAATGTATATAATAGTTTTATGAGAAGGAGCCATCTCTGATTTCTTTCATAAAGCTCAGTTTCTCACAAAACACCCCAAAGTAGTGCTGATGTTCTCCATCTTCAGAAATGTTTTATGACACATTCTCTGTGCACAGGCACAAATGACACTGATCTCCTCATGACTCAGCTTTCTTCTTCCCAAGGTATGGTGGCCTTATCTACATGAACAATTGGGAATAATCCCTTGCTCATGATGTATCACCCAAGAACATACAGTTACCTTGAAACCTTGCTAGAAAGCAGGTCCAGTCACATGTCACTTTTTAAGCCCGTGACACAGTCTGTAGTAAGTTCACTAGTACAGATATGAGCAAATCAGCTATGTTTCAAGAACTGAATTTTATCGATGTATTACATGAATTATACACAATGATACATTACCCAGCTGAATGCTCCAGCCCTCTGATTCTTTCTTTTTTGCTTGTTCTGGTGATTCAGAATTTTCAGGGATCTCAGAAAATTCCAGACATCTTTTAAAAGTTATTTTCTCTTTAAAAGAACCCCTAAGGAAATGAATCATGTGAACTGTGGTGCCTTCCCCACTGTGCCCTGTGCACTTTCCCTTGAAGGTTATGTTTCAAAGTCAAAAATTTTTCAGCACTCCTGTGGTAGATATTGTTCCTTGATCTATGCAAAAAAATACCAAGGGTATTATCACCACTTCTATTCTCCTTCATGTTCTTGGGAGGTGGGAAGGAAAGAAAAGAAGTCAATCAGATGCTTCTGTGCTTAAGCATCTCACAGGCTTTAGTTCAATAACTAAAATCATTTAATACCTTTGAAGAGGTTCCTGGGTTTTTTTGTCATGGATTTTAAAGAGAAGACTTGTCATCTCCTTGCAACTTGAACAAAAAATGAAATTTTCTTTTACAAGCTTAGCTTTATGAGTTTCATTATCCTTTGAAACTGACAGATTCTGTGCCCCTAAAAAAAAAATAAATTTTTTTTTAAAAAATTAAATCATTCCACAATAGAGGTAAAAACTATTGGATATTGTGTAGCTTGAAGTGATTTTTCTCCCAAGCACATCCTCAATTGCTTAAGAAGGATTAATAATTGCTCTTACAAACTGTTCAGCAATCCTAATGGTTTATTGGTGAAGTGTTATCTTCTTGAGTCTCTAGACTTTGTTTTCATTTACTGTGTTATCTCTATGGTTCATTCATTATAATATTATATTAATATTATCCCAACCTAATCAGATGCTTTTTGCCTTTTCCAAATTACTCTTACCCTATATAAACAAAACATAGTACACCCATCACCTTATTTTTTAAAACACTGCAACATCTAGTTTGTGCATTTGTTCCTATCCCAAACTTAAAATTTATTAATACGCTACAGTGCTTTTTTCAGGCTTTTATTTATTTTGCTTTGTACCTTATGTTAGGGAATGTTAAGTTTGTCCACACCCCTCCCAAGGCTGACCACCTGCTTGTGTACCTTAACAACTTCATACAGTTCAGTATGTGAATGCTGACTGTGTACAAATATCCTTTTTCATGGTTGATGGCACTCCAGAGTACTACTGGTGGTAAAATTCTAAACCAAGAATGGGTCCAAACAAGACAGTTGAACTGAAGATAAACCTACATCTGTAATTCCTAAGCACAACCACAGTACAAAAAGATCATGCTACACCCCTTTTTACTTCTATTTTTGTTCTTTTCCTCACTCTTCATTGAACCTTCTTCATACATTTTACCTGCACAGATTAAAGCTTTGATTCAGTAAAACACACCTACTGCAGCTAAGTATACATCTGATAGACTCCATCCAAAATCTATATAGTAGTTAGAAATATCTCCATTACTTTTAAGACTCAGCCTTTAGAATATTTTAATTGCAGCTAGGGTGTATGAAGTTCAGCTTGAATTACACAAAATACCATAAAAGAACATGACAAAAAACACACAGAAGAAAAACAAACAAACAAACAAACAAACAAACAAAAAAAAACCAAAATGTTTTAAGCAAAGCAAAGATTTGTCATTAACCAGCAGAAAGCTAAGATGTGCACATATGTACTGTGTCAAAAGCAAACTTGTGACTGATTAGCACATTCGCATCACAGTGAAAAAGTATGAGGTGTAATATAATTTTATATAACATATGCATTTTAATCATTAGAAGAGGAAGAAACAGCTTCACAGTTCATGAAGGAAATAAAATCCTTTAGATTTAAGACAAGAAGAATGGAAGTTCACAGACAGAAAGCTTTTTTTGATTGTTTAAATTGCATGTATTACCAACACTACTGCTCTTGTTCAACTCTGAGATTCCTGCAGCAGCGTGATCTACCAAGTAGGGGGAAAAAGGACTGATAACCAACAAACAAAAATATTGATAGTTAACAGAATGGCATAAAAATTGTCATGCAAGCTATTGATGTTTCAAGTTAAATCTGAATCTTTGCAAGTTGAGAGTCGGGATAAAAAAACTAGGATTTAAGCCATAAGGATGACTTCTGAATACCTGACACCTTGCAGTGGCACCTTTGAACATCCAAAATTGCTAAAAAGTGTAATTGATAAGCCTAAACTCATAGGATGAACTTCTTTCTATTACAAATTATACACTGTTACCAGTTCCTCACTCATCACCTGTCCAGTTCATTTAGGGACAAGTTAAAAAGAAATATAAGAAAGATGGTGAAAGTACCTTTGAAGATGTTAAAAGTAAGTAATCACCTCTTGGTATAGGTATGTTCAGCTAACAAAGAAAATACTTGGCCAAAAACATCCAAGACAAAATAAAAACTTGTACAATAAAGAAAGTAAATATGCTGTGCTATAATGTAACAACTAAGCTGTGGGGTCTTTTATCCTTTCCATTGCTCCTTCTGCACCTCTTTCACTGCTTATCCAATCAACAACAAAGATAAAATACAATTAAGGATCCGTGTTTTATGTTGAAAGTTGCCAAACCTTATGAAGTTCAGAAGAAACAACACATGTCTAGAAAAGATACATGTCTAGAAAGGATATCTACTTTTTTTTTTTTCTAAAATGAATGTTTTTGCATTTGAGACGTATTCATCTCTCGTGTATTAAAAGATAAGCATTTATTAGCTGGTTAATAAAAAGCGAAGCTGACAACATCAGGAGCTTTCAAAATAATTGTACATGAATTTGATCACCAGAATGTTATTAACACTGGAAGATGAAAAACAAACAGGATGGAAACTTGCAGCATTTGGAGACATCATTATATTCTATTCTTGAGGAACAGAAGCAAACAAATCTTTGTTTAAGATTCTGGTCATGCTCAGCTCAACAGTATTAGGAAATTTTTAATTCTCTGCAAACACACAGGATAATGGATGTATCCTGAGGAATATGAGGTTATAGAGCTCACCAGACTTGAATCACCTGTTTCATTTGGATTTGACAGAATTTTATATACGGGATTCTCACCTAACACAGGGAGCTTTGGTAATTGCCTGAGACTATAGGCAAAAGATTTTGATACTTTTGCATATGTGTGTTTCAGTTAGTTCTGTTTCCTCCTCTCGCAAAATATCTGCAGGAAAATGATGAATCCTTCAGGCATTCAGTATTTGAAACCTTTCAAAGATTACTCTGATCTGAAAGCTTATGTTGAACATTTACAGTTGCTAGGTGATATCCAAGTGGTGGTCAGTAATTGTGATTGAAAAGGTATGGTTTTCATGGCAACTTTCCATTTCCTGATTGGTGATCAAGAAAAATGAAAGGCAGATTTTGGTGTAAGCAATTCAAGATTTTGTCACCATCAATATACGACAAAGATATAGTGAATGTTTATGTTGTTATAATGCATTTTTGATCAGGAAAATCAAGCATAAAAAAGGAGGGCTGCTGAAATAGATGAGTGAAATATTACATTTCAGTAAACATTTGCCAGTAAGTCTCTTGCCGTATTTCCCAGTTTTATGCACTAATAATGTTCTGATCTGTATGACCTCATTGTTTTAAGGATAATAACATTCTAAAGCAAGGCTACACTCCATAAATTTTGCACACTTGTGAAGACCAGTGTATTCTTTCACTCCTCTTTAAGCATGTGTACTTATTCATGATTGCAGATGGCTACATAGTTAGTTGTAGACTGAGACTTCTGTCAAAGGTAGATTATATGAAAATGTGCTTTTGTTGAAATTTCCTGAAACTGGATTTTTTGTGTACATGTAACAGAAAATGAAAGATGCTTGAATTCCTTCAAACTCTGCCTCCTTTTTCACAAACCACCACCCTTTTCAAGGTTTCTCTTAGGCAGACTAAATCCATGCCTAAAGCTATAGGACTGACCTGGAGTTAGGGTACTGTCTAGTTTTGAAACGTTCTGCAATTCTGCAGCAAACTGCATTACAGGAATAAAACAGCCTCACAGTTTTGAGACAATGAGAGATGCAATGAATTTGAAATCTTCAGTCCAGATGGGAGGGCTTCCTTCTGTATCCAGTCATGGATCAGTAAATGGGCATTATACAATGATCAGCTGAAACAAACCATTTCAGGAATGACACTCAATTACACACAGCGTTTGAAATAGAAAGAAAAAAAAGAAAAAAAGGATAAGCTCTTGGTGTTTTGCTGGTCAACTTTAAAAGGAAGAATAATAGACTGTGGTCTATAGTAATAGGGGATAAGGGATAATAAGAAAAGATGGAAGCCATAAGTGAGAACATAGAGAGACACAAACCTGACTGACAAGTGATAAGAGCATCAGTAAGGAGAACCTAACCTGGTCAGTCACACTAACTGATGAAGGTATAGAGAATGCAGGAATGTCTATTTCTGCATTACCTGATCTAGGACATTGCCAAACGGAGGAGGGAGAAGCCATAAACAAAGCATAGGGTGACACAAACTTGACAGACAAGCGTAAAAGAGACATGACCAGAAACAAACGTGGTCAGACACACTAACTGTTAGGCTACCAAGAAACTGCAGTCAAACTAAGAGCTTGCAGCTGATAAGGATGCAAACCTGAGGGTCCAGGATGTTGCTGGGGATCTTGGAGCTATGCAATCTGGTGGGGGAATGCACAGGGGAAGGGAATCAGGGAGGAAGAAAGTGGAAATACACAGACAGGGGTATGAAAGGGGTCAGCCACTTGTAAAATGAAGCTGGTCAGTACACTTGTCTGACTGAGCCCTGTGCCTGATAACTGTGTGTTTGTGTGTGCATGTGCATGCGCTGCAGGAACTAAGTGCCAGCTACTGGGAAGACTAGTGTGAGAGAATCTGGGGCCAGCAGCTGGAGTCAGGCCCCAGGTGTAGGCTGGGAAATGGTCAGGGATGTTGGACGGACAGCAAGGTCATGCCAGTACTTGAAGGATCTGCTAATGTGTATGTATGTATGTGTGAATCGAGAAGTGTTGAGTGTGTGCTGTTGAGTGTGAGCTTCAGTCTCTACCAGGCAAAGAAGAGGAGGAGACTTGGCTGTCTGTGCTTGTGTTCATGTCAGTCCTGCATGTAGGTGATATTGAAGGCAGCACCTACACAGCTGGCTGTGTCACAGTCCTGTGTGTGTCCTTTTTAGTATCAAGCACAGAATAGGCTTCTTGTTATTCTCCCTGTTCATTGATTTCTTTTTATGACTTATTTAGCAATAAGCTATCTGACATCTCACACAGAACTGAGAAACAGTAAAGACAACATATTAATAAATTTCTTAAATTATCAGAGTTCTCTCAGTCACCCCACTGGAACAGGCTATCTCTGCTTGCATAATTGCTAACTTGAAGCAGAGACATAACTGACAAAATCATCAAATGCTTCCACCCACATTGGATATCCAATTTGATTTCCCCAGGCTTAAAAAGTCAGAAATGTAGAACAAACTGATTAATCCTTAGATGCTAAGATTTTCCTCACCATAGCCAGGAAATTTAGCAATTATTTAATTCACAATTTATCAATACTTTATTTTTCTTCTCATTACCGTTCTCTGCTTCCTATTTGGATGTCACATGTGCTTTCATTTTTATTACCAAAGAACAGCATCATGTTGAAATGGAAGCACCAGCAACAGCCTGTTAGAAGTTTTATACTGCCTACTTGCAGTTTTATGAAATATTACTGAAAATTGCCCACCATGCTGTCATATTAGGAATCCATGAGATCCTGTTAGGGCTGTAAGTGTGTGGTGTAACTGATATTATTCAGAATAAGACATAGCTCAGCTACCTTAACTTGCAATATACAGAATCTAACCAAAAATACAAATATCAGATACCTCTTCCGAGTTTGAAGCTTGCCAATCCAATCATTGAAATACAAAGTTAGAATGCCTTTTTAGGTCCTTTCAGTAATAAAAAAAAAAAAAAAAAAAAAAAAATTGGAAAAGTGACGTTAAAACTGATTCAGAAATTGTATTCCTGCCTTGTACATCCAAGTTCTATCATCTAGTGGGAAACTGTGGGGATAGGATAATAAGAAGAAAAGGATTCTTCCTCTGCATCACAGAAGTATCTTGGAAGTGATCTGCAAACATTGTATATAGCTCTAGAAACATTTCTACTGTACTCCACAACTGCTGCCAACATCTCTTGACTTCTCCTTTCTGACATTTAAGACTGTCAGAAAATCCAACCAGTGCACAGCACAAACACTGGAAGTTCAGAAAGGAAATAATGAAGTATGGTATGATCACAATGTTTCCAACAGGCATGTAAAAAGTACATACCAAGATTAAATAATCAAGTGTTTTTACTCTAGAGCATAGGTGTAGGGAAAAAAACACAACAAAAACCAGAGTGTGACATAGATTCTTGCTTTTATATTAAGATATTGGTATATGACACTGTTTATACAAGCACCTCAGATGCTTGGTGAAAGGAAAACTGTGGCACACATTAAAAAATTACACTGAAGTAAAAAAGATGGAAAATGGAATTATGCAGGAAAAAAAAAAAAAACAAACAACCCAAAACATGGGTGAATGCATCTTATATATAAAACTGTACTAGAGGATTTTGGTTGAATTAATTTTTTAACTGTAAGGAAAAAAATATTCTTATTCTTGTCACATTACATGACAAGTAGGGGAACAACAATTTAGAAATAATGGAAGAGAGGCTGGAGAACCTAGTAATAAATCATCCAGTATCAATTTTTTCAGTGTCAAAGAAGAGGCAAATAGAGTCACAGGAGACACAGCAAGTGAATGTTAGACAATATTAAGAAAGGAATGGAAAATAACAATATCCCACTAACTTTCCAAAGTACATTCACCTTCAATGCTCTTCCATATGCAGAGATGCAAAAAGGACTTTACATTCACATGAGATTCAGGTATCTCAAAACGAGAACAAAGGTCCACTTTAAATTCTCAAATTATCTGATGAATAAACTATGCTGTCAGATATGAAAAGACAAATATGAGACGCATATCTTCCTGGAGAGCTGACTGACAGAACCCCCTGGCATCTAAAGCAGTACCAGGTGCCTATATTTATACCTAATCTCATCTATCATGTCTATAAAGCTGTAAAAACAGTAGGTAAGGAATGACTATCCACAGCTTCTCAAATATAAGATATGGGCATTAGCAGGTAGCAGATTTAAGGACAGATAGTAACCAATGCATGTTTATACCTCGTGTGCCTCTGTGTGTGCATGTAGCTCACATGGCTGCTAACTGGGATGTCTCCAAGTACACACCAGCTGTCCTCCTCTTGCCTCCACTATATTCTCACTCTTAAAATGAGTGGCACCGTTAAGGTGCTGTGGCACAGCTACTGCTGGTTATAGGTTAGAAGACTGAAGGGTACTTCTCAAGGAAAAGAAGGAAAGAAATTTGAGTTTAGAATATTGATTGCACTAGCTCTGCATTTCCTACTGGGGACATTTCTGTGTAGAAAAATCGATGTGAGAATTTACAGGATTGACGACTTTTTGTAAATTAACAAACAAGTACAGAACACTGAAGTTCAACTCTTTATGTCAACCTGAAATATAAATAATCTACTTCTTCCATCTTATATCTGTCTATTAATTCATGAATGAAAAGGCACTGCAGCTGTTCAGGAATGTGCTAATTCCCAAGGTCAGTAGATGATTGAGATGTGAAGTTTCATTTTCCAAATGCAGCTCAGGAGCCTGACTGGACAAATTGATGGGGAATTCACCTTTAAGTCTCTCTTCTATTGTCTTTAAATTAGAACCTAGGATATTTTTGAAGGATCTGTTGATTTAAGAATGTGGAAATTAAAAAACCTGATCTCAAAAATACTGACACCTAACCAACACTGCATCATTGATAGGGAAGCAAAGATAATCAAATATATCAAAGCTACATCATAACAAAGCATTTCCTGGAAGCCTTAAGCTGAACAGTGACCCTGATGATGCTATTCTCTGTGTCTGAATCTAACTTTTTATGTACTACACTGAAAAAGATTTAGCTGATGGATATTTTAAGGATGAAAACATTTGACAACGTCTAAAATTTTAACCACATGGGAAAGTTCATGGTCTCCATCAGTAAAACAGGTCAGATGAACTGCAATAATAAACCTGCAAATCAATAAATCTTTTAGGTAGAGTATTTTGCAACTTTGACCTATACTGTGTGAAACATTAAATATATTTTTCTTTCCTGTTACAAATGAATCATTCTGGAATCCCATTAAGGTTATGCTACTGTACAGAAAGTAACTATGACACTAAATTATTAGTCATTGGAGTCTAAACAAATGGGATGAACTGCAGCATAGATTTTGACTTCTGGTAAGATTTCACTTTATACAAATTCCCTGAAAGCAATATATACTTATCTTTACTGATGGAATATGTTTATTCTGCTCTAACAAAACAAGCTTGCTCTGTCCTTACACTAAAAAAACATTTGAAGAGCAACATAGAAATATTACTGTAATGTTGCTGCCAACAAATTCATAACATGCACACCATACCTGAAAAGCCGCTATATGTAACTCTGTAGCATCACAGCTGTAGCACACACACTGAGAGCAAATACTCCCTTTGAATTCTGGTCACTTTTTTCATAGAATCATAGAATCACAGAATCATAGAAAGGTTTGGGTTGGAAGGGACCTTAAGATCATCTAGTTCTAATGGGCAGGGTCACCTTCCACTAGACCAGGTTGCTCAAAGCCCCGTCCAACCTGGCCTTGAACACTGCCAGGGAGGGGGCTCCCACAACCTCTTTGGGCAACCTCTTCCAGTATATCAGTAAAAAATTTCTCCCTTTTACCTAACCTAAATCTATCATCTTTCAATTTAAAAACGTTACCCCTCCTCCTATCACTACACTCCCTGATAGAGTCCCTCCCCATCTTTCCTGTAGCCCCTTTAAGTACTGGAAGGCTGCTATAAGGTCTCCCTGGAGCCTTCTCTTCTCCAGGCTGAACAACCCCAACTCTCTCAGCCTGTCCTCATAAGGGAGGTGCTCTAGCCTCCTGATCATCTTCGTGGCCCTCCCCTGGATCTGCTTGAGCAGTTCCATGTCCTTCTTATGTTGGGGGCCCCAGAGCTGAACACAGAACTGCAGGTGAGGTCTCACAAGAGCAGAGCACCCCTCCCTTTACCTGCTGTTCACACCTCTCTTGATGCAGCCCAGGATACAGTTTGCTTTCTAGTCAAATTTGTCAAGAAATAAACATTGCATCATTGTAGTACAAAAATCGTGTTTTGAAATTAGTAAGAACATACTGGGCATCTTTTAAACCACTGATATGTAGTTTAACTTAGAAAGATTTTACATGCACTTTTTAAAAGTCTGGGAGCAATTTTCATTTATAGTAAACTCCGATTTAAATGAGAGGTAGCTTAACAGATAATACTTTATGCAATTAACTTAAAAAGATGGTTGAATTAATAGTGATAGATGAACACACTGCTTCAGCATAATAAAGCTGCATTACTTAAATGAAAAGCGCAGCCTTTTGTTTTTCTTAATAGATCTAAAATATCAAGGGAGAAAAGTCAAAATTCAAATTCACCTGAATGCACCATTTAGTACTTCATGAAGTGCAAAGCTTGAGGATGCTAGTGTGTGAAGATACTGATGTGAGGAAGCTAATGCTATGCTTCAACAATGCAGTTTCCAGCAGTGGGTGATATTTTTCTGGTTTATTAGACTTACTGTACCAGTAAGGTCATGGCCATACATATCTAAAGGAATTTTCATCAATTTGGCAGCATAGCACAGATAAAAATTATTTCCATATTTAGTGTATTTCCTTGTTCTTTGTCTATGGCAGCTATCATTCACAGCATCTCAGACAGATATGGATAACTGGACCAAGCTTCCAGAAAGACACGATCATTGACTTTGTAAATGAGCATTTATGGGAGATGTTTGAAAATTACTTTTGATTTTCTAACATTGATCAGAGACTTCAAAAATACACACTGACTTTCCATAACACTGCCACTATTTCTTACTGGCCTCTAAGCAAGATTTTATTGAATACTGAAGTGGTAGCTTTTTCTAAAAAGAAACAAACAAAAAACCCCAAACTGAAGGGGAACAGATGGGTAAGAATGTCTGCAGTCAGTAGAAAACAAATTTTTAAACATCAGGTAACCTAAATGAAAACTATCAGCCAGTCTGTTAGAAGTATACAGTTGTTGGTATTAGCAACAGATGAACATAGACTTCCTTCCACAGTTAGTTTAGTTTATAATAGAGTTGTCATAAACAAGTAGACACTCTTAAAAGAAGAGTTAATAGTGGGTTATGTACAATGTAGGTTACAAATAAACTAATCTCTAAATAGTATTTTAGCAGAAGATAAAATTTCAAGATATATATTTGACAAACTTGACATTAAAAATCAATTATTTTCTACATACTTTAATTTAGTCCCAAGCGGTTCTCAATTTAAATCTTTGTGGCTGCACTTTATATTCTGATCTGTTGCAAAAACATTCCAACCTAAGATGATCCTTTATCCATGGAGAACTAACCTTAGCCCTGCTAACCTATCATCATAATTTAATTTTCTACTTCCTTATTGGCTTTTCTTAGTAATTTCTATAAGAAATCTTGGGATATAACATGTCTAAACCGGCATAAAACAAGGACAAGATACAACGCTGATTTAGAAAAAAATCTGTCCCGAGATTATTCAATTTAAGGTAGACAGTGTCCTTTCCTATGTAGAAAGAATTTATAACCATTTATTTCCATCACTTTTAAGTATGATTTAATAAAGTGAGGGCCTAAACTGTGAAAACCAGAAAATCCTTATTTTCCCACATTTACCTCTGGAAATTGATAGATGATTAACTTATATTTGTAATGATTTAAAAACTTTCATAAAAATTAGTCAAAACCAAGAGAAACCTTTAAATATACCTTGCCTATAATGTGTGTAAGTATGTAAGAGATATTATGATTTGAAAGAATTAAATGGAAATAGAAGTGTGTGCTTGGGAGGGGTAAAGAGGGTGAAAGAAAAGCATTAGAAAAAACACTAGAAGGGTTGAATGAATGGCATTCAGTAATAACCAAGAACAAAATAGCAATGAAACATCAAATAATATATTGCTTGCATGAAGACCAGAAGCGGTCACCCTCGTAACTCATCAACAAAAGACCCTACAGTTTATTAACAGGAAGATAATAATGTAATTATTTATTTTCCTGGTAGCCCTGCGATACCTAAAAAGAGGAAACACGAACAATGAGGGCAGACTTCTTCAAATGTATTGATACTGAAGGAAACAAAATTTTGATGCAAAAAGATAAGGCTCTAAGAATTGTGAACTTTTAGTGAGCATTTTCCCCTTCCGTAAAATGTCAGAGATCTTTTTGTTACACTGATTTCCTACAAATCAAAAGTGATGTTTGACATCTTGGTTCACTTCAGAAGGCTGAGAAAGATGCTGACTTTTTATTTTCTGTTAATCTGGAATAAGCCTGGATAGATGCAGAATAATATTAATCAACAGAACTCTCCAGTTGAGCAAGTTCTATGGAAAAATACAGGTCATCACATAGCCTTATGGAAAAAAAAAAAAAAAAAAAAGAAGCTTCAGTTCTTTTCAGTTATAAACTGGTAGACTAAGCACTAAGCAAATAATTACTTATGAGATTATACTCATTATATATACCATACATATAAATTTTTACACAGAAACAACTGCAAAGTTATTCTAGGGTAACAGAATTCTAATTACCATATTAGAAAAAAAATGGATATTGTGAGAGACGAGAAACCAGGCCTGTGAGAAACTAAGACAAACAACCTGGGAAAGCAAAAGTTGAGGCTGATTGAAGAAATGCCTCAAACACAAGACAAAACTGTGAGTCACAGGGCGCATTCTGTGGAGGCCGAAGCTGATAACGCTGCCCGATGTAGCTGGGGGAGAGAGCCCTGTGGAGACAGGACGGCTCTCCTCTGGGGTACCTGGGCAAATTTCAAGGGCCATGTGTCCGGCGAAGGAACTTTGCTTCATTATCCATTAAATGCATATTAAAGTTGACACCCCTCTATATGCTAACGAGGGCTGTCATGATCATGCTAATTACATCATCCCATGAAACACCTTACCCCTCCCCATACATGGGATACGTAGCTATGTGGGTTGACCTAGGGGACGGACCCAAGGAAAGTGGATATAAATCAAAGGGGGGAAGAAAGGGCTCTCTCTCTCTCTCTCTCTGCCCCTCTCCCTGCCCCCCGGCCGTCTGGAGAAAGCAGTGAAGCGAAGAAGACAGATGCCAGCCAAAAAGACGGCCATCTCCTGGAACCCTCGCCGTCGGGATCAGCGCAGGAACCCAGACCGGTGATCTGTATTCCCCCATTCCCTCTATCTCCCTCTTTTCCTCTTTCCATTAAGAAATGCAAGGCATATTGTATTGCTCACCATAACTTGCTCTGTACTTAGCCAATTATCATGTGTTCAGTTAGAACATTGTAGGTAGTTAATAAATGCTTGGACTTGGAGACTTGTTGTCCACTCCAATTGGGGATTTGTGAATCTGAGTCACTTGTCCCCCTAGTCTGAGCAGGACGTGACAGATATATTCTGGAAAAGTAACAGCATGATTAAAACCAAAATAAGGCTACACTGTGAAACCAATAGTGTGCTATTTCATCTTCTTGTATGTTTACTGTTTTAACAAATGTCTCCATTCATACTTCCACCTCTTCTTAATAAGATTACTCTAACTAGTGTGTTTGGTGGTGCAGTGCAATATTTCTAACTCAAAATCACTCTGCCATACGATCTCTTCTTACTGGCACTATATAATTTATTACATCAACCAAAGAGGACAGAGCTGTTTTATTAATTTTCAACACTGAAGGTTCAAAAGTTCATTTCTGATCTTAACATGATAGATTTTTCATGTTCTGCTCCCAAGATTACTCAACATATGATAATGGAATACTTGTTATTTATGATGAATATAGGTCATATTTTTGTTTTCTTTTTTTTTCCCCCTGTAATCCAAAAGATATCTCTTTAAACTAGAAAAAAACATTAAAGTTTCTTTTAAATATGATCTGCTTAGAAAGTAATGTGAACTGCAAAGTACAAAGGAACCAGTTTCAGACTAAGGGGAAAGAATCCATATTCTTTTCCTACAACCTCAAAATATAGTGCAAGAGATTTACAAAATCTAGAATTTTTAAGTTTCAACAGTTCTGGTTCAACACAGAATAATTTACCTATCAGACAGTCTGTTTAGGTTAGCTAATTGACTTGTCCATAAAGAACAAACTCTGAGCCGCAGAGGAGAGCTGATGTACAGGCTGTCTCCTTCATCGGGTGATTATATGAAGTGTGATTTTTTCAGATCCAGTAATGGGAGATTAGGAGTGGATGAGGCAGAGAATTTTCTGCCTCAGCATATCATAAGGCTTTCATATGCACAGGTATAACAAAGGATGGAAAGGGGGAGAGAAACACAGGCAAGCTCCAACATAGCCAACCATTAACCCTGTCAATCAGGCATTCCTCCAAACAACTTAAATATTTGCTGGGTGTACATACAAATCAGTTAGGAAAAAAAAAAAAAAAAAAAAAAAACACAGAAAAATACACCAGCCAGGGATATTTACCTTTATGTAAATTATCTGTTTACTATAGGAAGATAAGTAAAACTATCTATTTACAGTCGCCATGCAGAACTGTTCATTCATAGTCTCATCATGAAGGTGTCCTGCTGTCATGCGGGCACTTGCTACAGATGGTCACCACAGGGGGTACCTCTTCTTTTAGTGTTAGCAGCTGTTCATTCGGTTTTTCCCTCTCCCTTTGACCTCCTACTTCCCAGACCCACTGAAGATTTCTGTTACTTCAGCTATGCCAAATTAGCTCAGGCCACCCTCCAAGTGGGTGGAAACTCCTACCATGTGGACAGCAATAAGCAACCCAGAGAAATTAAATTGTCAAATTTGTAGTAAAAATATATCTAATAACTTTCCCTGTATTGCCATGCTTAGACACTGTCACATTGATAGTATGACAAAGATGTTTAAAAAAAAAAATGTCAGCAGGGAAGGAAACAGACCTACTCAATCTCCTTATTTTTGTAAGTTTAAAATCGTGTTCAAACTTGACAGAAAAGGTTTGGAGTAACAATCAACACGGTAAATTATGCCCCATTGGCCTTAAAATCTATGTTGAGCAGATTTCTTGCACAGACCTTTCTGTATGTTTCTATTCTTTGTGCAGGCACTTTTTTCTAAACACAGACAAATTGTAAAACTTCTTTAACGATCGCCTGCCATTCATGACAGGCACCACATCTTTAGCTGCTCATTCAGCCTCATGATTATTTTCCAATTGGTTTCCCCTTGCTGCTCCACTGTCAAAATATTCTAACAGCTCTTTAACTGCTGTTTAATAACTAACAACAACTTCATATTTTAAAGATTAGAGAAAGATTATCTATTGTTTTGCTCCCTTAAAGATTTATCACAGTGAATAATCATTACTAAAGGTAATGAGTATCATCAGTAGTTGGCTGCATTTCTCCAGTCCCTCCCAGCTCCTAAAATTCTCCTAAAACAATCTGTAATTGTACTGCAAAAATAGGAGCAGTGATCTTTTGTATCTTTCAAAAGACATATGCATACCCTTGGTATGAAAAGTTACACCACAACAAGTCTATCAATATAGCCTCAAAACTGTTTAGAAGAAAAAAATCACGAGAGTCCTGGCAACTTCACATTCACTCTAATAGCACCTGATGCCTTTTTAATTTTGATTCTCTCAAAATGCAATTACAGAATGTCATAACTGAGGTTTTCTTGCAGCACTAAAGCAACAATCCTGTCCTTGTGTGGAAAAAAAAAAAATGAAGCTATTTAAGAATGGGAGAAAAATGTCTTTGTTTCACACTTCAAAAAATAATGCCAGCATAGAACATTCTTTATGTAGCATTGTCTCTAAGCAGATACATTCCCTCAGCTGCAACTTTCCAAGTAAAAGCCCTAGTCTTTATCCTTCCAGAAACAGGAAGTACTTTACATTTCGATTAGAGGTCTGGGGAAAAAAAAAACCCAAACACACACACACACACACACAAAAAAACCACCAACAAACAAACAAACAAAAAACACCTAAATAATTTACTTTCCTTTCTCTTTAAGAAAGGTGACAAGAGTCACAGCCTATGAGATAGTGAGACATTATACAACTCCAAGAACTCTCCAATGTAAAAAATTAAATTACCAGAGTCAACTGGAGATGTTGACTAAGCAAAACCATGTTTAGTGCTTTGTCCTTACTCTTAATAACAGAACACATTCATAGTATCACAGTTAATTTTGAATCCACTAAAAAAAAAAAAATACCCAAAGAAAACTACATTACAGAATACCCAAAGAAACATCACATATGTTGCATGATTTAAGAAGTATGTCACCCCATCTAATTGCTATGCAATTATAGATAACTATTTCTGATGTTCTCTCAACACTTCATTTGCAGTGCTGCTGAAGAAATCAGGAAATATTTAATTAAATATACCTGAGAATGAGGAAATAGTCACAGTAGGCATCTCAGGTTTAGTTTTGTGATGGTCAAATTGTGGATTTATTTTAATTTGTCACAGCAGTGCCAACAGAAATTGGAATAAAAAAACTTTCTTATTAACCAGTTGAGTCCTGGACTTTGTAGACAATGTTGCAGTATCAGGACACATTATTCTGAATGTGGGTGATGCAACACTGGATCTTGAGCATTTCTAAATACTACTTATTCGCAGGATAGTACTCATACAGTACATGCATGTAATCGAATTTATTTTTTAAAAACGATCTCAACAATTTTCTTTAGAAGTAAAAGCCATGAAGATATTTCTTGCTGATGAACCACATCCTAACCTTTCAAAGATTCTATGATTCTATAATGAACTTGTTAGGATAAGCCGTCACTATTTTCTTTCTCCTTAGGACATCTTTGATTCATAACTTCTTTACATGTTGCTCCTGGCAATTCAAAATAAAGTTGTAAGCAGACCTCTCTCAAGCTTTGAGAAGAATTTTAAAATAAAGAAAAATTAGAGACATTTCCTTTAGATGGGATTGTGCTTTTAAAATGCACAAATATAATTAGTAGAGCATATGCATTTTCAATTAATCACAGATTGTACATTAAAGAGAATCATAGAATTATTTTGTTTGGAAGGGACCTTTAAAGGCCATCTAGTCCGACCCCCCAGCAATGAACAGTGACATCTTCAACTAGATCAGGTTGCCTAAGGCCCTGTTCAACCTGATCTTGAATATTTCCAGGGATGGGGCATCTACCCCTTCTCTGGGCAAACTGTTCCACCCTCATCATAAAGAATTTCCTCCCTTTATCTAGTCTGAATCTACCCTCCTTTAGTTTAAAACCATTATCCCTTTTCCTATTGCTATAGGCCCTACTAAAAAGTCTGTCTCCATCTTTTTTGTAAGCTCTCTTTAAGTACTGAAAGGCTGCAGTAAGGTCATCCCAAAGCCTTCTCTCCTCCAAGCTAAACACCTCAAGAAAGGTCATTATATGCTGTTGTGGAACACGTAATCATTAAATTAGTAATATGCACCATCAGACAATATTTGTATGATATATTGATATACTGGTAAGCACTCTTTAGGACAATGTATTCTATATCCCAAAGACCTACTGAGATGACACATACAAAAAAGGAATATGGGAAAGAATACATCATCCAAACATGTGGGAGGAGTGGCTGGAGAGCTGCCAGTCAGAGAGGGACCTGGGGGGGTTGATTGACAGCTGGCTGAACAGGAGCCAGCAGTGTGCCCAGGGGGCCAAGAAGGCCAATGGCATCCTGGCTTGTGTCAGCAACAGTGTGGCCAGCAGGGACAGGGAAGGGATCTGAGCCCTGTACTCGGCCTGTTTTCAGTTTTGGGCCCCTCACTACGAAAAGGACATTGAATGACTCGAGCGTGTCCAGAGAAGGGCAACGGAGCTGGTGCAGGGTCTGGAGCACAGGTCGTACGAGGAGCGGCTGAGGGAACTGGGGGTGCTTGGTCTGGAGAAGAGGAGGCTGAGGGGAGACCTCATCGCCCTCTGCAACTCCCTGCCAGGAGGGGGCAGAGAGGGGGGATGAGTCTCTTTAACCAAGTAACAAGCGATAGGACAAGAGGTAACGGCCTCAAGTTGCACCAGGGAGGTTTAGACTGGATATTAGGAAGCATTTCTTTACAGAATGGGTTGTTAGGCATTGAAATGGACTGCCCAGGGCAGTGGTAGAATCTCCATCCCTGGAGGTGTTTAAGAGTCAGGTTGACATAGTGCTGAGGGATATGGTGTGGTTTGGAACTGTCAGTGTTAAGTTAATGGTTGGACTGGATGGTCTTCAAGGTCCTTTCCAACCTAGATGATTCTGTGATTATGTTCCTTATTATACCTAACTTGTGTGTATACAATTGCTACATGTATATTTTAAATTACTGCTGTAAGAGAAACAATACTGTATTTCAACGTGTGATATTCAGATAAAAGCAAAAGCCTGGGCTTTCTGTAGCTGTCTTAAACAGCAAACCCTTAAAAAGAGACTGTGATTAAAACATAATATAATATCTAAAAATAAGTACATATATAGAATTTGAGGGGCTTTGAGACTAGGAGAGTGTAGGAAATTTTTCACACTTATTAATATTGCTTATTCTATTGGAGACTACACTGCATTTCACTTCACTTTGAAATGTCTGTTTGTAGTCAGGAAATTCAAACTGTTACTTAGCAAGAAAAGTTCAGACTGAAACTTTCAATAGAATCTTAATCATTACCACCACCTTATGTGCTGGTATATGGTCTTCAAAAGGCAGGGCATGTTCAACTCATATTACTGTCAGGACATTCGGGCTGGATGCCCAACATCATCCATCCATCACTTGCAATCTCACTATACCACAGATTTCTGTGACTGTAGGATCATTGATACGAAGAAATATTCCTCAGAAATCCTAAGTTAATATATCACCATTTTCTTTCCCACCTTGCTCCTTTAAAAAGTAACTGACCTAGCAAAGCTTCTTCATTCCAGAGAGTATTTTGGAATCTGTTGGGGAATTTGATTGTAACATCTTTACTGAGCTAGTAAGGGTGAGCTCTACTCAGCTAGTCCTGGCATGTAGTACAGAGCACCTAATGAGATGGATAGAATTTAAAATATAGTTTACTTTGTAATTAACCATCATGAAGAATTATGACAACTAGTCTTCCCATCCACAACTGCACAGAAAACAGTAATATTTCCATAGAGACTACTGCAGGACACATCTGAAGCAATACAAGACTCCTGTGCTTTCAGAACTTAATTTACCTTGCTGGAGATGCTATTTTAATGATCAGTATGAACCCTCTCTGCAGATCAGTTGTACATGCATCATAACTACAGTATAACCATGTAATTATCTAGGGAACTTCTAACATAAAATTGTTAGAGAATTTTAGAAACATTGCATATCTCCATTTGTGTGAAGGCAAGGCTTGCATAGCCCCTAGTTGCAACTGCCTGTTCAGAAAAAGGAATGATGAAATATAATCCAGTAAATATGATTTTTTTAACATTACTAGTAAAAGGCCAAAGACTACACTGACCAGACAGTGCATGGTCTCATGATTTTTCTGGGTTTGTTTTGGCCTGAGCTGATTTTATTTTGTTTAATTGAGATTGCAATTTCCAAGAAATCAGGTAAGTATTGACTAAAATTTGTTTTTTTCTTAGTTTCAGTTTATAGTGAGAACAAGTACTTATTCAATGTAGTTTGAATTGCCTATGACTAGAATTAACTGATGTGGAAGAAAACACACATACAATTGCACCAGAGTCCTTAGACCATTAAAAAAACCCAATACACCACACACCCCACACCACCCCCAAAAAAAAATGTAGGGGTCTGGGCTGCATTAGATGGAAGCTAATGCAGAAAGCATGCAGATAGGAGTACAAAGCTGATGGGAAAAAAATGTAGATAGAAACATACAAGGCTGAAGGAAAAGTCAGTGTAAAAGAATGCAGATGGGAAAGCACAGGGCCGAAGACAAAGTTAGCAACAGACAGCAAAGGAATGAACACCTGTGGTCAGCAAAAGAAGGAGTAGCTGTGGTCAGCAGAAGTGTTCCAGTTTGTGCAGAACAAAGATATAGATAAAAGAAGTTTGGGCAAGTTTTGGCCTTTATTTACGCAAATATAATTAACCAGTGTAAATGCTTGTAGAAGTGCCTGAACAACGCATGCATCCTATTAGAGAACAGATAACCACATGTGTATGAAATTTAGAATACTATAAATTGTAACCACGGTCTGAGAATAGAGGAACGATCAGATCATCATATTGGTGTTGTGTCGTTTATGGTCCCGCATGAGAAGACAAAGACCCCAGCAGGGGTGGAAAACAACCCTGGCAAAAAAATCACAATGCTCAGTCACTATTGGAATTCAATCTTGTACAGTTCAATTAAAACCAATTTTAGAGACAACAAAGAGAACAGAAACACTGAACAACTGGACTAGCCAAATTACTGACTGCATTGTAAGCAGTGTTCCTGTTTTCGTCTTTTGGTCCCTAAGAAGTTTTTGAGTGTAAAAGGGGTCCTTTTCCAGTCAGCAATCCCATGCTAAACCTCCTCCACACCAAACACTTTCATCTATGTCAAGGAAAACATAGACTTTCTGAAGGCATATAGCATATTCATATTGAGGTGTTGGACACACATACACGGAGCTCTTAATACATTTCCCTCTTTTCTTAAACCAAAGTCAGTTAAGGTGGGGAATGAGGAATGCCTTTCTCAACGCTGGTTTCTTCAAGCAGTCACCTCATCTACAACACAAGACACACTACCTACACCCACCAAGACTGTAAATCAGAGGAGAGCTGGGATTACTGTTTTCACACTCATGTAAATACACATGTGTAGAATAAAAGGGAAGGCATGTAACAGTAGGCAAGACTGAAAAGCTAAAAAATACTGCAGTGGTAACGCTATTTTTGTTAAAATAACAAAGTATACCACTCATTTCAGCATTATTAGAACCAGAAAAAATTCTTTTTGCTTAGTATACAGAGACAGGAAAAATAGGGTTGCCATTTTCATTTGTGTTTAGCTTCACTTTACTATTTCTTGATATATGCTCATCTATGTATAAAGGTCCTTCCCAAGTCACAGTGGATGATATTTTGTTTTCAGGACCTCCTAAGTATACTTGCTTATCTGAAGGCTGTTTAATGGTTTTGTCATTCTTTTACTTGCTTGCTTGAAATAATAGGATATTCCCCTACCATTCAATATATTGAACTAAAACAAACAAGCTAAGGAACCTCTCAGGAATGGGTACGCAGTTTAATGCTCATTTTATTTGTGAGGTTTCACTCACAGCTATTCAGTTACTTACTGAGATGTTGTAACTAGGGTGTGCTGGCAACTAATAATTGACTCGGTTGTATTCACCAGAATACAGAACTCAGACTATAGAAGAACCAAAATAAGCTTACTAACTCACTTGAGTTTTATGAGATTCAGTGGGGCTTAAAACATTCATGCTACTGAAAACACTCTTGAATAAGTACCTTGACAGAAGTAATATGTATGAAGCAATAAAAATCCAAATTGTTTGAAAACTGTTTTCTTTTAAGTATATTCCTTCAAATGCCATAGAAAATACTCTGTTCAGCACCACTGAAAAAGTCAGTAGAAGAGAGATTGATATCCAGAAGTCACCCAAGACATAAAGAGACTAAATTCAAAACCAAAAGATAAACTGTAATGGTTCAACTGCAATAGGGAACATAGAGAAGTAGCTTTATTCTATAACAAATTCTTTTAACATCACTTTAACAAACTAAATTGAAGAACCACAGTATGCAGACAGTAAAAGTTAAGTTTGAATACTAAAATACACACTATATATTGCTCCCACTGTGTCCTTGGATATACTGAGTGAATCTGCAATCTTTAATGTGATCTAAAATCTACCTAGATGTCTTTTCTTCAAAACTAAAATTTAAAGGTGAACAACACGTGAAAATAACAGATGCCATGCTACAGGGGCCACAAAAAACTATAGCACAGAAGCTTCTCATAGTACAAACATATCCCTTGTGCAAGTTCACAAGCTGTTGCACTGGTAGGTAAGTATTTCCAATTTGGTTTATATCTCCTGTGTGAACAAGCAGTGAAAAAATAGCACCACTTTAGCTAATAAAAAATGTTCAAATCATTATGTTGACTTATATTGGCCTGCACTACAATAAAAATAAGAAAAAAATCTTCCACAAGAATTTACCTATTGCTTTGAAAATTAGTAAGAGTTCTTAGGATGAAGCTCACAGACACCATATTTACAACAGTTTGAAAGACCGTATTTTATATGATAAACAAAAGACAACCTATGATAACGCAGCAACTCCTACAGAACTTCCAGCTTGATTTAAAAAAAAAAAAAATTAAATTTCATTTAAGGATCTCAGCTGAATAAGCCATAGACAAATGTATCATGTTAAAAGTAGTCTAGTACAAACAGGTACATGGATACATCCAAATGGAGGGTGCAACATAAGTGAACAAATGTCAAACCTTGAAAACAGTATTTCGGTCTTGTCAACCTGTGCCCAAAAGCACAACTTTCTGACCCGTAATGACACTGCCATCAAGTAATTCACATGGTCTCAGCCAGTTTAGAAAGATCTAACCTTTATTTAATGGCATGGCACTGATGTGGCCAGGAAGGTAGTGATCAATGACATATGAAGAACTTCAGAAATGATCAAACTTTTGTAGAATCAAAAAATACTAACCCAAGCTGGTAAAGCTTCAGATTTGATAAAGAGAAATTTAATATTAACACTTTTCAAAACATTCTCAGCCTTTCTTAGAATTATGTCTACTATGAATCTAGTATTCTGTTTCAAATTAGCAATCTGTCGGCCATGCATAAGAAGACACATATGTTTATAACAAATATTCTTGAGCAGGTCTCTTTCAATATCTTCAGGTAGAAGTGTTTCACAACGCACAAACAGTTTTACTGGAACATAGTCTGAACCCAAATTCAGGTAGTGTAGGTAAATACCAAAAAGTCTAGTCCATCTCCTAATCACATCCACATGGAGAACATCAGGCCCATCCAGTTTTATTTCCCGTTGCAAATAACTTCAGGGTAGAGGTGCACATTTATTCAGAAACAAATTTCTTCAGTCATGATTTATTGTCTATATGATAATATAAGGATCATTCACTAATTATTGGCAATTTCTCACATATACCATAAGCTATACAATTGAAGTGGATTTCAGAACTGTATTTGGGCAGTTACGCACTTAGGTTACAGGTCTTCCTCATATTGATGTAGTGTTATTTATGATGGCAGATCCATGTGCTTTTGTCCTCCAAGCAACAAAATAAATGAAGAAAGCTTGGGGTTCATTTTCAGAATTCCTAAAAGAATAAAGAATCTGGAAAAATTAAGTCCTTTGTAACCCTGAAGATATTTATGTCAAGGCATCTCTCCCCCAGACTTGAATAGCAATAGGAATTAATGGCCTAATACAATTACCATTATATTCAAAGACAAAAATTCTATTACATTAAGTGAACAAGAAAATTAAAAAAGGACTGTTGTTTCACCTGTTTACTCCTGTTGTAGAAAAGTCACGGTCTAAGTATGTATTCAAAGACCAGAGCACAAGTTTCATAAGAGTAGTGCTTATGAAGTCTGAAAATGCATCTAAACACCTGAAAAATACATACAGGTGAACATGAAACTGAACTGAACTGAAAAATATATGTTTGTGAACATGAAGATTTCCCTGCATTATAAGTCATGTATTGCCTAAGATAAGGGCTAAAATGCCTTTGATATTAGTGATACAAAAAACGAGGAAAAAGAGATACTCTGCGTCCTCTAGGGTCTCAAAACTATGTTTCATTCAGTAACTAGTAGAAAACAATACTGATAGTAATACTGTCTGCACAGGCAATAATTCTATTTTTCAAATAAGTGAATGCAGTATGGGCTTGCTAATCCTGAAGAAGGCTGTTTTCTTCTTTGCTTACAATTCACCATCAAAGTAATGCAGAAACAGGCCAGTTACAGGAGTAATGTCCCCAGTGCAAATGTCTATAGAGCCTCAAGTGAAGCCAAGAATTCCTTATGGTGGAAAGTTCAATCCCCTCGTTGTCATTTGTTTCAGTCAAACTCAGTACTGAATAAAGAGCTGCAGGTACAGGCAGAACAAAAAATTATGTCAGGAAGCTCATAAGCGAGATTTGGGTTGAAACATGCTATGGGCCACACAACATAGCTCTTCTTATACGGAAAAGTTGATCGTCCTCACAACTCCTAAATTCATTTTCTGATGAGAACTGCAGAAAAATACATAACTAAATTATTATTTGATCCTTTTTTGGAAGAGTATAAAAAGGGGGAAAATTGTCGTCTTTGAATTTTTATGTTTGCACTTTTTTCTTTCTTCTCTCTTTGCCCACACCCAGAGCAGAAATTTTGGAAATAAACTATTTCAGTGTGATACTGCGAAAAGAATGAGGTGAGAGTAAATAAACTGCTGGAAGAGGCTTTCTCCATGTGACAAATCTTTTTATTTTTGTCAGACATACAGCACCTGCAAGAGAATGACACATACCTTTAAAAATTTTGTGTAGTACAAGCATGCAAAGGAAGATAGGCAATGCAATTCACCATGCTGCTCTTCTATTTTATCTTCTTCATAAAGCTCATGGGACTGCTCAGGAGAATAGAGGCTGTGGGTTCAGAAATAAAAAGATGAGCTTTTTTTCACAGGGGGATGGGGAAGGCAAGATTTCCACCAATACTCATAATTGCACAAAGAATGGGGAAAAAATAAGTCAGAAGAAAAAGGAAAAATATATAATTTCTGAAGAAGAAAGCTGACATGAATTTAAAGAAATGGTTTACTAATTTATTGTCGTATTCCAAAATGTAAGACATTTGAATCTAAAGGTTTATTTTAAAAATCTTAAGCTATTAAAGTAAAATGTGACCCAAAATGTGTACGGTAAGGACAAAACTCAATCGTTCTTACACATTTTACTTTCTGGCTAGGTATTCCATATTTTTAGATTTTGCAGTGTATTCCAAATCTCTTCCTTCTGCTCTCTCATAATCTTTTTTTTTTTTTTTTTTTTTTTCCCAGCAGCCCTCAATCAATTACTTTTTCAGTTCTATTTCTATCCTGTTGCATTCTCTTTCTTTTATCATTTAATTGTTCTGCCTGCTACCTTGATTATCTCCTGATTAAATCTACATCCACGTTCCCCCTTTCACCTACATCAAAAGCACAGTTGCCAAATCTGCATAAAATTTGCTTTTATTACTTTTGTGAAACTGTTTTGCTCCTTGACAGCATGAAGCACAGCAGTTTTGGGTCCATCTGTTCAGAACAATGTTATGAGAAGGCCCACAGGTCTATTAATTTCCCTAATGCTAAAATAAGTTATGAGTCAGAAACAAACTAGGTTCAAAGTATTACTTCCAGGTGCCTGTCCTAGGTGTGTACATAAGCTTTGGCATTAAGGCAGCAATGGGTATCTACGCATCCTTTGAATTTAGCTCTACATCTTTTATGTAAGCATACAATTTAGCATAGTGAGACCAGTTATTTACATGCTGTCAAAACTGATAAAAGGAAAAATATTAACAAAACAACATTGTCACTGAATGTTTAACAGTTTATAAGGGATAAATATATTGCTAAATTAGTTGCTCATATAGTTGATCTCTGTTCGGGCCTCAGGATGAGTCTGCAACAGAAATAATAAAAATTCCATTCTTCACAAATGGCACGTCTCTGTTCTCATTCTTTTCTCAATGTACAGCAGATATGCAAAATATTTTTTATTAATTTATCACTTTTAAGAATAAACCACTTTTGGAAAGAAAGAGCAATTCTATATTATGCTATTAGCAATACTATCAAATATCAATACTGAAATCTATGTAATACTTCCATATGAGAGATTCAACTGGAAATTAACAATCAATTATTGATACATATAAGCTACATCTTCAGTGGTATTCAAGGTTCTCTTTGTCTGTCCACATGCCTGAAAGGATGCTAATGTGTTTGAATTCAGTGTGTGATATGACTGACAAGCCCAATGACACTGTGTATACTTTCAATATCCTTTTTATATATCACTTTTTCTTAACATCCTCACTAAACACACTTCCTACCAGCCTATATTCTGGTGTAAATTGGACTTGTACAAGACTCAGTCCGGATCTAACCTACTTCATATGCTTTGTGTCAATGAAGGAAAAGAAATACCTTAGATAGATGAACTGATCTCTATACGTATTCTTAATGTTTATAGCACCAAATCGCTGTGAGATTACTTTGTAGCCACAGCACCGAATTCACATGGGATTTCCAATGCAGGGGTATAAGAGCTGAAGAGAAACAGTTGTGAACAGTGAATGGGGGGCATGAAGAAGACTTCAGATTATTACATCTACAAATTAGCAAATTAATAACCAACCATGCAATAAAAAAAAGCACATTACGTTTACATTGCTATCTGGATTTGCCTGATGTCCTAGGTCTCTTTTCTCAGCATCCCCGCCTATACAGCCTGCACATCTGCACAGCTTCTATACCTTACTGGTAGGTCGTCTGGCAAGATACTTATGTTACACCTACTAAGGTAATAATCATATTAGATACATATACCTGAGACAAAAATACATACTGGAGGCGAAAGACAAGTCTTTCTTATGTCATGTTCTTAACCCAATGGATTAACAGCTGCTATTTAATTTTTTTTGGTAAACTACATGGTACAATATACTTCTGGAACTGTAGCTGTAAAGCAATGAATTAATAAGTTCTCCACAGTGTTTTAACTTTCAAGATATATTAGGCACACATTATATCTCTAGCCACACCTTCTAAAATCTGTTTTGAGAAATTACAACAATTAAATTTCAATAGAAATTTCAATATAAATTTTCAGAAATGGAGTTTCAGTTGTGATTCCAACTACCATGAGTGTATCAGCTAAGAAAATCTTGCAATAATTTTGCTCTAAAATATACACACAGTTATTAGGAAACATTAAACTAAATTATGCATAAAACTCAATTTAATGTAATATTTTAATAATACATTGATGAAAATTGGGAAAAACTTGAAAAACATGATCTAATATGAAGAAGTAAGAACTTGTATGGCAGTAACCATGTAAGAGATTCAGATTAAACATATATTTTGCATTTAAAATGTGAGGGGGGCAAAACGCCTTCAGGCAGTTAGAAATAATCTTAGACTTTTAACAGGGACAGTTTGCTGAAAACTGCACTTCTAATGTTGAAGTGCCAAGGCTTGGACAACAGCCCAAACCAGAGCTGACCTATAGATGAATCCTGTATATTTTATAACTGATAACCATTGTGCTAGTAGGTATTGTACTAAGTTATAACAAACCATCTATTCTGATGTAAAAAGTGGAAGTATTGAAGCCTGAGCAACAGGCCCTGAGCCAAAGTTGCTAAGTCAGTATGTAGTCATTAGTGAAATATGTATGGAAGATGTATCTATCTTGAATGCATATTTATATTTCTTTGTGTGTGGATAAGATAACCAGGTCATGAAGCCAGTTGTCTGGCCTTGTGATCGGATGTGTGATCTTGCTCATAAATCAACTAGATAAGCAGGGAAAGTCCCGGAGCTTCTCCCTTGAGCCCTGGCCAGGCTTTGGGTGGAATCCAACAGGAGAACGAAACCAGAAATTTTCCGCTCAGAACAAAGGTGCCAGCTCTTCTGGCCTGTCGATCTCTGGTATATAAGGCTGGGCCCGTTTGCAGCGACTTTGGCAGCCTCACCTACGGGTGGACGCACCGCGTAGGATTTCCCCCTTGCCGGGACAGGCTCTGCAAACCCTCGCTGTAACCGGGGCTGCCCAGCCGCTGTGGGTCTGCGTGATGGGAACGTATGCAAGTGGTGATGGATCTGTCTTAATCACTGTTCTCTCTCTCGTGTAGTAATGATTTGATGCATCACCCTGTATTTTTCTCCTTGTTTGCTTTAAGTGCACTATTCTGTCTTTTACTGTATGTTTTCTGTATTACACTGTTACATTATTTAATTATGCCCAGTAAAATACGCCTGCTCTTTTCACTCTGGTGTCTGAGTTTAATTGGTATCCTTAATATAGCAAAACAAATGTTCATCAAATATCTATACACATGAACACACAGATTCTTATGTTTGTTATGTTTTTAATCTAAAGCTCTTGCTCAAGAAACCTGCAAAATCACATACAATAATAACTAACTATTGGGTAAAGAGCATCATTTAACTTTAATCTCCTGTCAAGTGTCTACCCATCTATCATGGATAGGTGGAGTGCAAATTTAATTAAAAAGACTGCAGCTCTGGGAGTTATTATCACTTCTTCTATCTCATAAGTGTGTTTCAGATCAGAATAGAATCTCACTGTAGACAGAATACATATGTAAAAATTGATTACTTGTTTAAATTTCATAAAACACCTTTCCTATATGCCATGTATTTTTATTTTTGTACTCAGATTTATTTTTGAGTTATTTTTTTCTTCAGACAAAGAGCTCTGTAAACACATAGCTGGCTCAATAAATTTTAGGTCAAGATAAATTTTAGCTTGACTAAGTAAGTTTTAAGCTCAAAGGCATGTTTTGATATAATTTTATCTCCAGAAACTTTCACTATAATTACTATTTTAGTAACTAGGACAATGTTTTCAGTGAAGTGTTCCTAAGGGGGATTTTTTTCATTTAGTCAGTGTGTCTACATTCTATGCATTAATCACTTTTAAAGATAGACAAATCAGTTTAAAATAAATGGCTGAAACTGTAAATGGGATATTAAAATCTTAAAAATGTCTTTAAGACTTTACTAATGCTTTGAATAATGCAGTCATATCAAATACTTTTAATAAATAAAAAACATTTATTTAATCTAGAGTGTCTTTATTTTGTTTTAATCCTGGCCTCTAAATTAAATTAGGCTGTTGACACAGTACTGTCTTCAAATCTGGCTGTCATCTTCCCTTAAACTTGGGTACCCATTAATTAATTTCAACATGCTGAATTTTTTGGCAAATATGTAGAAATCTCAGAGGCAGTATATGCTAAAATAACCTTGCATAACCGGTGGCTAACAGTAGATTTCTGTTTGCCATTATTTATTATAACACATGTTCTAATTTCTATTTTAAAAAGACATGAACATGGCAACTTATCACTATCCTTGCATTTGGAAAAATAAACAGATTCTACTGTTTTTTGGTTACACAAACATAACATAGTATGAAGTTTAAATTTATTTCTGCTATAGATATTCTTGCCTTATTTTTACAGGAAATTTAACTAATCTTTATTTTAGCAATTCCATTTTTAAAAAAAAATGGCAAAAAGATTTAATCTTTCTAAAAGTTGATTTTTCTAAATATTGTAGTTTTCAGCAGTTTAATTACATAAATTTGAATTATTGACACAATGGACAGAAATAATTTGATACAAACCAATACAAAAGAAATCTATGCAACTTTCCTTTCTGCAGTACGAGATCTCACTGTCAGTGTAATTTTTATTTAGGTGTTGAAATTGCCACTGAGCACTGAACATAGCAAGAAGTTTTACAGTCATTTCTAAATGTGTCACAGCAACCCTTTAACATCATTCCTCTGTCTTCACCGGCATTTCCTTTTGGTTTATTCTCCTTTAATCTCTTTTCTATTGCTGTTTCAATTCTAGCAAGGTAAAGAGACCTGATAAGACAATTCATCTCATTTATACCACTACATGTTTATGATACATAAATCGCAAGACTGGATTTGAGATTATTACCTTATTTCTTGACAGGAAGGAGGACATATGTGTGCCTGTGTATTAATGCTGGACGCTAGTCTATCCAGGGAGTGTTACACTGAAATCTGAAATTAGGCATGGTTGGATATTAAAAACCTTAAAACCAAAATTATATTGATTTAAACCAAGTGTTTCTGGAAATGTCTTATCTTTATTTTCATATTCACTTAGTTGTTCTGAAGGGCATTTTCAGCTTCACAAGTGTAAATGCTGGATTTTTTTTAAGTTAAAAATAATAAATTACTAGACTAAACCTTTTCATCTTTTTTTTTAAATATTCCAATGATTAGTTGTCAATTTTTTCTAGGTTTGACTTCAGAGACACAAATACAGCGGAGAAAATCTGTCAATTTTGCTGTGACTTTTTTTAAAGTAGGTACATAAAGAGAAAGTTTGTGGCATGAGTAGGGCAGGCATTATGTTCACATGTGCTCAGATTTATTCCAGTTGACAAGTATCTGGATTTGGGCATTGAGTTTCTGAAGAGAACTCATGTTCAGAAGATTTTTTTAGGTTTAAGTGTTGTGGGGTGGTTTTTTGGAGGGATGGAGGGAAAACAAAATGTATATTTTTAAGGACATTTTTTGTTCTTCCATGAAAATAGTAAGAAGATGTCCTTGATAGCTCAAATATAGACTATTTCTGGAAGAGTTTGTACTAAATGTAAGAATAATGTTTGAAAAGAAGAGAGAGGAGGTCATTTCAAAATCCTTGAGAATGACTGATATGCACTATCCAAAAGAGAGCACTTGAAGCTATACTGAAGTTCGGCAAAAAAAAGAATGTAAGTTATCTAGGGAATAATGAGAAAGAATACCAATGGAGGTAATTCAGATAAGAAAAAAAAAAAAAAAGTGAAGTAAAAGCACAAATGGCATTAAAGTTAAAAGTGATAGAGGTCTTTCTTTTAATTACCCCCTCTTATTCTTCTATTGACTTATTTTAGTTCAAGACTTTCTGTGCATGAGTATCTTTTTTTCAAAACAACAACAGCTATATAAAAATTAATATAGAGACTTCATATAAAGAGCAATGTCCTTCAGTATCAAACAATGGGAGCTTTTTCTTCTGTTTTGCTGGGTTTAAGTCAGTGTTGCTTTAATGTACTTTTTAATATAGGTGATTTACACTGGTGTGAGTTAGATGTAACCATGTAGGGTCAGTGCACTCAAAGTAGCGTAAGACAAGAGTAGAGTGAGGAAAATCTAGCCTGGCAATCCAAAGATGAAAGGCAATGGCACTTTCACATTACCACAGTAGTTTAAATTTTACTTGACCCAGCATTGACTTTGATTATTAAACTGAAAAGTCAATTTTATTCTACTGTTTAAGAAATGGACATATTCTACCCTGGATACATGATCTGAAAGGCCCCTGACAATGTTCTCTCCAAAATTTCTGACAGTGGCTGACAACCTTTCCGAACAAACTGGTGGTCCTTGTTCCTTTTGGATGAATTATTCATAGCATTGAAACCCAAAAACAAAACCTCAAACAGTTCCAAATTGGATCTAATTGGAATGTGTTTTCTAGAAGGAACATGCAGGCTCAAATGATCTCTGCCTTCAAAGACTGTTTTTCTGAATGTCAAGAGTTAGTCAGTGGAGACAACACCTCTTTTACAGAAAGAATCTGAAGCTTTGGAGATTGGGGCTCTTTACAAACTCAAAAAACCAGTGGATTTAAAGAAACATTGCTTTCATTCACAATTACCATTCTGATTTTTTTTCAGATGTCAGGATCGTGACTTTTAGCATGACGCTTACTGGTCAGAGGCTTCATTTAAGTGTGTCAAATGGTGAGTCTGGGCTGTCTGGTTCAAACAACACATTTACAAAGTGCTATTTTTCTGAACAAGTTTTTCAGAGAAAACATGCATAATATTAGATATCTTTGTTCACCATGCTTTCCTGAAGAGAAATAAAAACCAAATTTAAAAAATCAGAAGTAATAATATTTGGTAGGAATTATATCAAGTCCTAATAAGCTGATTATGTAGGCAAGAACATTTACTTCCAACTTTTAGCTATTAAACAGAAGCAGAAATCTATGCTGATATTCACTGTTATTTATTTTGGTCTTAATTTAAATTTAGGAAAAGCTGTTAATGTAAAGGCTCATAATTTAAATGTAAAAATTTAAATTTTGCTGAAGTTTTTAAAATATTCAAACAAGTGTCAATATGTAAACATCAAGCATGAAGTAGTTTCATATGTAGCTAAGGCGTTCATTCAAATTAGCTGAGAAAGAACATGAAATCATTGTCAATTCTAATGGGCCCCAGTTTGGCAAGATACTAAATTTAAGCACTATTAGCGTACGTTAAATGATCCAAGACAGACGAATTTCAGATTATTCAGTGGGAGCAATTCAGTAGTTGTTAATTGCTATCAGGGGACATAGAAACCATGCCTCTCAAATGGGCATGCTCTCCTGGGGAGATATACTGCTAGCATAAAGCCTTTTCTGCACACACACTGATTAAATGAACCAATTAATTAAGTGCTCACATGTGAATCACCATGTGCCCAGAGTTAGGGGGAAGCATTCCGCTAGAGCAGCAAACTGAAGAGGCAATTGCAAGCCAGGAAAAGAGCCATGGCAGGTGCCAGAGCCTTCCACCATTGGGATAACTAATTTCCTCTGTCATATCCTTTTGCTCTGCTGACTAAAGGCAAAGCTAATGAGCTACTACTCTCTGTATTACATTCAAATAAGTAGCAAATAAGTACTCCTCTTTGAGTGGGTTCACGGCAATAATCATCATGTCATTGATAATTACTCAGTTACCAAGTCAGAAATAAACTCCTGAAGTTGTCTTGAACAGCTATGCATTTCTGAAAAACTATTCTTCCACCCTAACTCACCCACTTATCTTGACCAATATATTTAGCTCCAAAACTGCTTCATCCCCATTTTGCCTTCACTCACAAAAGCTTCTGAAAAAATTAATCCTCAATCTGTCCAAAGTCTATTTACATGCCAAAACTGCTCTCTGAATCATTAATCTTTAGATTTCTTCTCCCTTCTCCTGTAATGTTTTTGCTTCCATCATAGACACATATTAATGGATGTTTACAAATATCAAAAAACTGATTATCCATACTCCTCATCAGTAAAGATCATACAGAGGTTCAGGCCAAACCCTTGGTTAACTTTCCATACAAAGTAGGAATTAAAAATGCCATAGACCTAGCTAAAAACTTTGTTTTTTCTTTTTTTTTTTTTTTTTCATTACAGCACTTATTACAGATATTCAGATCCCAAAACATCTAAAAATGATAAAGCTTCACTGTGTCTACTTTGTTTGGTTTTTTTTTTTCTTATTTTAGAAGGCTGAACCAGAATATCACAAAACTAGTAGTTATTGGCCTTTAAGTTACCACCCAATCTGATCCACAGACAGCTAATATGTATTTGTTCATATCCCAGCAAAACACATTGACTTAATGTCTAGTACTGATATTTAACTCCCTAAATTGCTTATATGGAACAAATCATACCTCCTCTCAGGTTTTATTTTAAGGGTTAAAAGCCAAGATACTTTAGTAGTACATTTCTGAACTTATTAATGAATAAAACCATCTATTTTGAAAACAAGGTGACCAAAATGATACTTAACATTACAAGTAAGGTCTCTACACTAGTTTGTGGATTTCCTCTTCTATTCTAGAAATATACTAGCTAACACACCCTTGGATTGTATTGTACTGGAAACTTATAGCCATCCAGTGATTGACTACTGCACCTCAGCTGATCAGCTCCTAGCTTATTGCAGAAATGCTTGTTATTACTCCCCTAGTGTATGACCTTCCATGCTGTGCTATTGAATTTCATCCCATTTCTATTACTTGAGTCTTCAGGGTCATGCAATATACCCTTTGGCTATTTCACTCAACTAATGATTCCAGCCAAATACCTCCTTCATATTTTTCCCTTATTCCCATTTCTGTGAATTCTTCCTTCCTGCCCATCAGTTCCTGACTCAAAGACTTACCTTTCAGCAAGGCCCAACATTTCTAATTCAAGTCAGTTTTTACACTACAAAATTCCCAGAATATATACTGATATCTAGCACATATTTTGGTCTCAATAATCTCACCTATTTTTACCGAGGGGGAAAAAATAATGAAGAAAATATTCATATGCTTCTAATAAGTAAGTTACATGGAAATATTTTTTCTGTTCTCAAGGAAACAGATTTTGAGACACAAGACAATCTGTTAGAGAGTAGTAATCCATTTGTCAGTATTAGTTTAAATATACTCACTGATTATAGGTAATATTAGCTTTGAATGCAACATTTTTTATTTAAGAGATAAAATATTTTATTGAAGTTTTACACTGGGAAATCAAGGTCATAAATACAAGACATGCACAGATCAATAGTCTTACTTAAACTTTATTTATCTGGCAGGAAACTGTGACAGTAAAAACTTATGATTATTACATTTTTTTGCCCAACATGAACTCCAGTAGGTAAATATTTATGCATAGAATTTTCCAAACCCAGTATTTTCTTAGTTTGACCTTTTTAAAATATTCCTGATTAGAAAGCACCTATGCAATTAAACACTTCACAATAATCAGTGTTACACTACTCTAAAAAGCTCCATAATCTGTGATAGGCAGCTAGCTCCTCTTCCCAACTAAGGACATTTTTTTTTTTTTTTTCTCCTTCTGAAGAGACAGTCTTGTGAAATTTTAATAACACTACAAACCATCTGATCTTCACTACGAGACATAGTTAACATTCAAAAAACTGTGACTAGCCCATGATAAAGCAGTGAATTTATATCAGCCTTCTACATTAATTAATTTCTTACCTGTTACTAGCAATGATCCTGCAGGCATCCAAAATATTCCAGCTAATGTAAGACAGTGAGAAATGTCTAGAATCATACAACAGAATCATTTAGGTTGGAAAGGACCTTTAGATCATCGAGTCTAACTGCAAACCTAACACTGCCAAGTCCACCACTAAATCATGTCCCTAAATGCCACATCCACACATCTTTTAAATACCTCCAGGGATGGTGACTCCAGTATTTCACTGGGCCAACTGATCCAATGCTTGATAACCCTTTTGTCCTGGTTCAGCTAGGATAGGGTCAAGTTTTCCCCAGCAGAGAGAGAGGGGGAAGGGATCTCCAGCCGGGTTATTCATACCATGCTGGCGTCAGGTCCAGGGGCGGAGCCTTTTTACTTTAGCTTTTGGTTTTGGGGGTTGCGATCACGCGGCGGGCTTGTTCCCTGACCATTTTGCGGTATTTCTCTGTGTATCTTTTGTCTTGTTCACTGTTATTGCTGTTTATTGTTGTTATCATTGCCACTGTTGTTGTTCACATTGTTCATCACACTGTTGTGTTAAATTTCATCTTATTTTAGCACGGGGTCTGTGCCTAACTTCCAGCCTGACCGGCTGAGGGTGGGGGAGGGGCAACAACAACGTGCTCTCTGGTCCCAGCAGGGTTTAAACCAGCACACCCTTTGGATGAAAAAATTTTCTCTAACATCCAATCTAAACTTCCCCTGACACAACTGAGGTCATTTCCTCTTGTCCTATCCCTTGATACTTGGGAAAAAGAGACTGACACCTCACTACAACCTTTGTTCAGGCAGTTGTAGAGACAAAGAAGGTCTCCCCTTAGCCTCCTTTTCTCCAGGCTAAGCAACGCCAGTTCCCTCGGCTGCTCCTCATAAGACTTGTTTTCTAGGCCCTTTACTACTTTTGTTGCCTTTCTTTGTCAACACTCCAGCACCTCAATGTCTTTTCTTGTAGTGAGGAGCCCAAAACTGAACACAATATTTGAGGTGCAGACTCACCAGTGTTGAATACATGGGGATGATCACTTCCCTAGTCCCACTGGCCACAAACAGTATATAAATATTAGTCTCCCAAAGTGCTTAGCATGCCACTTCAATATTTAATGGGCAATCAGCTTAAGTGAAGTTAATGACATAGATTGCAACAAAACTGTAATGATTAAAGCCCAGCTAAGGACAAATAAGACATGGAGGCATCAATTCAGCTCTGTGTCAAAGCATTCACTATTTAACATGAATTCCTTCACTGTAATAAATAAATCAGAATAGCTATAGTGCCTGGAGGTCCTGATGTCATGTCAAAACTTATTGTTCTATGAACAAATACAATGAGAAAACAGTTGCTCTTCTAGAGACCTTGAAGTTGTTACTGTTTTCTCTTAGAGGTAGAGATGACTTCATGTTTTTCAAGCTATCTACATTAATAATTTATTCTATATTTAGTATTTTTCAAACAGAGAAAGAAGGAAACAGTCTCTCTTTACTAAGAGCATATAAAGGCATAATAGTCCCAGATCTACTCTAAGATTTTTGTCTGTTTCAGTTTACAGAATCACAGAATCAACTAGGTTGGAAAGGACCTTGAAGATCATCCAGTCCAACCATTAACCTAACGCTGACAGGTCCCAACTACACCAGTTCCCTCAGCGCTATGTCGACTCTACTCTTAAACACCTCCAGGGATGGGGACTCCACCACCTCCCTGGGCAGCCCATTCCAATGCCTAACAACCCCTTCTGGAAAGAAATGCTTCCTAATATCCAGTCTAAACCTCCCTGGCGCAATTTGAGGCCATTACCTCTTGTCCTATCACTTGTTACTTGGTTAAAGAGACTCATCCCCAGCTCTCTGCACCCTCCTTTCAGGGAGCTGTAGAGGGCGATGAGGTCTCCCCTCAGCCTCCTCTTCTCCAGACTAAACACCCCCAGTTCCCTCAGCCGCTCCTCACACGACCTGTGCTCCAGAGCCTGCACCAGCTCCGTTGCCCTTCTCTGGACACGCTCGAGTCATTCAATGTCCTTTTTGTAGTGAGGGGCCCAAAACTGAACACAGGAATCGAGGTGCGGCCTCACCAGTGCCGAGTACAGGGGTCAGATCCCTTCCCTGTCCCTGCTGGCCACGCTATTGCTGACACAAGCCAGGATGCCATTGGCCTTCTTGGCCACCTGGGCACACTGCTGGCTCCTGTTCAGCCAGCTGTCAATGAACACCCCCATGTCCCTCTCTGACTGGCAGCTCTCCAGCCACTCCTCCCCAAGCCTGTAGCGCTGCTGGGGGTTGTTGTGGCCCAAGGGCAGCCCCCGGCATTTGCCCTCATTGAAACTCCTCCAGTTGGCCTCAGCCCATGGCTCCAGCCTGTCCAGGTCTCTCTGCAGAGCCTCCCTACCCTCGAGCAGATCAACACTCCCACCCAACTGGGTGTCATCTGCAAACTGACTGAGGGTGCACTCGATCCCCTCATCTAGATCATCAATAAAGATGTGAAACAGGAGTGGCCCCAAAGCCAAGCCCTGGGGGACACCACTCGTGACCGGCTGCCAACTGGATTTAACTCCGTTTACCACAACTCTTTGGGCCCAAACATCCAGACAGTTTTTTACCCAGAGAAGCGTGTGCCCATCCAAGCCACGAGCAGCCAGTTTCACCAGGAGAACACTGTGGGAAACAGTGTCAAAGGTCTTGCTAAAATCAAGGTAAACAACATCCACAGCCTTTCCCTCATCCAATAAGGAGGTCACACTGCTGTAGAAAGAGATCAGGTTTGTCCAGCAGGACCTGCCTTTCATAAACCCATGCTGACTGGGCCTGAGCATCTGGTTGTCCCCCCTGTGTTGTGTGATGGTACTCAGGATGAGCTGCTCCATCAGATTCCCTGGCACTGAAGTCAAGCTGACAGGCCTGTAATTTCCCGGATCATCCTTCTGACCCTTCTTATAGATGGGTACCACACTGGCCAATTTCCAATCTGTCAGGACCTCCCCGGTCAGCCAGGACTGTTGGTAAATGTTGGAAAGCAGCTTGGTGAGCACCCCAGCCAGCTCCTTCAGCACCCTTGGGTGTATCCCATCTGGTCCCATAGACTTGTGTGTTCTTTCTCAAAGCCAAAAAATTTTGCCTCACCTAGGCCTGGTTTCAAGCTGTGTTTTAGAATCATAAGCACACTTTAACACAGTAAACACAACATGAATTTGTTAGTGTGACACCAGTTAGTTTATGTGAGCTCCTCATAAATCTAGCAGAGGCTACCTTGTCTAGCACTTCTTTCTGTATCTCTTATGGGTTGTCTCAAAGTAGACTATTAACCTCCTAAATTTCCATCTTCCAAACAAATGTGGGCATATAAATCTGGTTAAGCAGTATGTAGCTTACCAATTTGTACTTTTTTTTTTTTTTTTGTCTCTCCCCCACTTTATCTTATCTATTTCCTTCTCTCTCAAAACCTGAAAATCTGTATGACTTCTTATTTTTCTGATTCAGGGAATTACCATTTCCCGTAAGGATTATGTATTTTGCATCTATTGTAAATGCCACTTACTACAATGTAGTTCTTCAAAATCTAGACAAAGAAATCATTATCTCCTGTATATTTGGGAAAAAAACCCACACAATTTGTCCAGCTCGCCTAAGATCACATGCAAATTTATCAAAAAGAGGTATAGTGTAATCTGATACTAATTCCTTACCTCACTAAACTAACCTATACTTAGACTGTTTGTAGCTTATAGTTTAGAACATATATATATATATGAATGAAAAAATACTTTCAGCTATAATGCTAAAAATCTGATATCTAACAAGTTTATAGACAAAATTAATCTGAGGAATATGTTATCTAAAAGGAAGACCAGTTTTGACTGTTTCTGGAACAACTAAAGTCCATCCTTAAAATGCACCTTTCACCCAAACAGGTAAAAATATACTAAAGGAATCAATTCTAAAAGTGGCAATTATGCTCAATTGTTATCTCAAATTCAGCAAAAAGATCTGACTTAAGCATGTCCTATTTGACATAACAGCAGCAGTGGATGGTTTTTAGTTTAATGAAGAATCCTAGGCTGCCACTATTGCTATGATGTAATTTTTATTATTTGTCATAACTGTACATTACATATTCTGCAATATCCTGTCATGATTCAGACTTTCACTGTGATAAGACAGAAAGCTAACTTCTTCAATATTAGTAACTAAAAAGGCAGAATTTGAGTATGCTACAAGTCACAAGCAGCAAAAAATGCATTATATTAGAATGTCCATTCTGTTTTTCATAAGCTTTTCTAATTTTTCCTATATATATTATATTTAAATAAAAGTGGTAACTCCTCATCTCCTGCATACACTTGCTTTTCATTCTAGCTAAGTTTTTTGGGTTTGTTTTTTAGTTGAAAATATTAATGTACTAGTACTGAGGAATAAAGAAGTCTATAACCTTAATTATAATTACTTAAGCATAAAAAGATTAGCTAGGTGGCATTGCTGTCCTAGAGAACAGCTTAGTCAATGACCTGAAGGGAAATGCTTCCCCCAGGTGCTTTGGAAGATGTCATGATCTCTTCAACATGATGAAGCTAACAGGCTTACAGAAATCAGAGGGTAAAAGCCAGTTATGGGGTTAAAAGGCACAACCATCACAGTTTGAACTTTTAATCCTGAAGAAGTTACAATTTTGTCTCCTCATGGCTGCCACAGGGACATTTGAATGCAGGCTTCATATTATTCAACCAGTGAAGACAACCTTAAGGTCACTTGCTAACAAGTGGAACCGTTTTGCAAGCTGAAGAACCCAGCATTCAATGCCTTCTGATGCCAGTTTCTGAGACATTAAATTTTAGAGATCTAAGAATTCCAGCAGAAAGCCTTCCACCACAGAGAGAAGGGTGACTGTTGTTCATTCTTCTGGATCACTACCAAGTGTCAAATATTACAGTGCTACCACGCTTAATCTCAGGTACATGCAAGGTATTTATCTAAGATATAAGATATATCTAAGATGGGTAAAATTCCACTCTTTCATCATGGCATAGATGAAACCCGAGATGTAATTCAGTCTCATTTAACAGGTGTTTTCTCTCCCTTCGTGGGCAGTTTTTCCTACAGGCAGGGAAACTCTAGTGTGAATGGATCTAACCTATGACTTCAGGGTCTGCTGATTCAGTCTGTAAAGAGTCCAATAACTGGTTTTAACTGAGAGAAATCTCGCGGTCACTCGCCATTGTTCTTGTGGAGGACTTTAACTCCCAGATATCTGCTGGGAACACAACACAGCAGAGAGGGAAAAATCCCGGAGGTTCCTGGAATGTGTGGAGGATAATTTCCTCACACAGCTGGTGAGTGAGCCAGCCAGGGAAGGTGCCCTCCTGGACCTGCTCCTTGTGAACTGGGAAGAGCTTGTGGGAGAAGTAAAGGTTGGAGGGTGTCTACGGTGCAGTGATCATGGGATGATCGAATATTCGATCCTTCGAGAAAAAGAGGGGTTAGTAAAACTGCCACCTTAGACTTTGCAAGGGCTAACTTCAACCTGTTCAAAAGACTGATTAACAAAATCAGCTAAGCCTTAGGAGGCTGCCTTGAAGGATATGGGAGTCCAGGAAGGCTGGTCATACTTCAAGAGCGAATCCTTAAAAGTGCAGGAGCTGGTTGTTCCCACGTATTGAAAAACAAGCAGATGGGGAAGGAGACCGGCCTGGCTAACCAGGGACCTTTGGCTGGATCTCAAGAACAAAAGGAGAATCTATTGCCGCCTGAACAGGAGCCAGCAGTGTGCCCAGGTGGCCAAGAAGGCCAATGGCATCCTGGCTTGTGTCAGCAATAGCGTGGCCAGCAGGGACAGGGAAGGGATCTCACCCCTGTACTCGGCACTGATGAGGCCGCCCCTCGATTCCTGTGTTTGGTTTTGGGCCCCTCACTACAAAAAGGACATTGAATGACTCGAGCGTGTCCAGAGAAGGGCAACGGAGCTGGTGCAGGGTCTGGAGCACAGGTCGTGTGAGGAGCGGCTGAGGGAACTGGGGGTGTTTAGTCTGGAGAAGAGGAGGCTGAGGGGAGACCTCATCACCCTCTACAGCTACCTGAAAGGAGGTTACAGAGAGCTGGGGATGAGTCTCTTTAACCAAGTAACAAGTGATAGGACAAGAGGTAACGGCCTCAAGCTCCACCAGGGAAGGTTTAGACTGGATATTAGGAAGCATTTCTTTCCAGAAGGGGTTGTTAGGTGTTGGAATGGGCTGCCCAGGGAGGTGGTGGAGTCCCCATCCCTGGAGGTGTTTAAGAGTAGAGTCGACATAGCGCTGAGGGAACTGGTATAGTTTGGAACTGTCAGTGTTTGGTCAATGGTTGGACTGGATGATCTTCAAGGTCTTTTCCAACCGAGATGATTCTGTAATTCTGTGAACCTGGTCTAGTAGAAGGTGTCCCTGTCCGTGGTGGTGGGCTGGAATAAGTTGATCATTCTGTGATTCTATTAACAGCTGTGGGAAGTTAGGTCTTACTGAACCTTTTCTTTTTGCTTTTAATATTACTTCAAATATCAGAAAGCTATCATGCACCACTGACACCATCCTGTAATTGAATGATACTTATCATGATCACTTTCTGATGAAGCAGCATATTTTCCAGGTCAGCTGTTTTGACAGTTTCTTACGGTATTACATGGAGCAAGCCAGTACTGAAAATGAACAAAAGATAAAATCATATTTGATACATACATGTTCCTTTGCCACACTATTAACTTGCTATATGAAGCTAAAGAGAAGCTCACAATTACCTTTAGGCAAGGTCTTCATAATGGATTACATTATGAAAGTTTCAACAAAAGTTTTATATTCATGCAGTATATAAGGACAAAAGGAAGTTTATGTAAAACACAGTAGAAGCCTGGCTTTGTTGTCTTGGAAAAAGATGAATATACCTGGGATAAATCAAGAGTCTCACACTGATGATAAATCAAGTGTTAGAAAGATAAAGTTAGTTACAGGGAAACAGAAGATCAGCAGTGAGTGAATTAAGCTGCTGGATGAGTAATAAACTAGAAAAGAGTCAAAGAAAAAACACATACAAGTCAGACAGCTGTGTCATCGTTTATCTTCATACCTGCAATCTAAGACAGGCATAAAAGTTGATATTCTGAACTTGACAATAGTTTACCAGAGTATAGCCTCATGCAAACCAGTTAAGCGCTGTTATTTCTCCAAAAGAGAGAACACATCAGGCAACTACCCAGAATAGCACATTGCCTTGATCATGACTATGCTTTTCAAAGTCAAGCCGAGTGTGCAAGAGGCTCACCACCAACACTGGTCAGAGCCAGCTTTTCATTCTTCAGAAATGTTACACCCGTTCTGCATAAGGATCTGCCCCAGAGATCTGTATGCTAACCATTTCCAAACTCTGTTATTGCAACCCACAATTCTTGGAGCTGAAACAGAAGAACAGTATCCCAGTTCTTTCACATCAGTGGTATACTGCTCTGCTCTCCTCTGTTAGCATGCAACAAACTTGCTAGCTGCAGGATACAGGTAAGTATCACTCTCCCTTCCCTAATCTTCAGGGTAGATGAGATTTCCCCAGAAATTTACTGATAAACCCAGAAAGAGGCCTCCAAGATCAAGAAATAGATTCTTTAGTAAAAGAAATAATGCAAGGTCACATGCAAGGCTTGATATATACGGAGATATGCATCAGTTTCCTCCTCTAAATATTGGGGTCAACAATGTTTTCATAAAGTACCTAGAAAACTTCCCTTTTCTTGGGGTGAGGCACTGGATTTTCTGGTTTCCTTCAAAACACCAAAGGATCCATCACCAACATTTATATAGTTTTTTCATTAGATGTATTCTCACCAAACTCAAAGGAGAATCTTTTATCTATGCTCTCTTCTGGCATGTTTTTTGAAAGACAAATCTGCAGCACACTCCTAAATATTTCAGTTCTTTGAAATGAATGTTACAGATGCTTTCTTCTAAAACATATTACGTGTATGACTGGTCTAATTTAAAGCTCACACAGAAGAGACTAATTCAGTGAGAAATCAAAATCAGATGTCATAAAAGGAAGCTCTAGAACGAATATATGAAAACTAGACATGAAAGTAATCCATTCTGATGACAACTGGCCCAAATTTCTTCTCAGTCTTTCCTATACTCTGCTTTTGAATTCTCCTCCCTAGCAAGTTTCCTACTTTTCCTCCTGCTCCCTCCTAATAGGCATCAGACCTGTTTTGCCTTCTGCTGAAATGGTATTGCAGGACTATGTTCACCAAAACAAACAAACAAATTATTTCATTCTAAGATCCTTCCTCTAGTCCTTTTTGTGATTCTTCCTCTAGGAGTTATATTTTTGGCTTTCCTTTAACTATTGGACATTTGGGGAAAAAAATAATCTAATGAAAACATTTTAAACTACAGATTTTCCACTTTCCTTGGATCTTCCATGGCATGCTTGTCATCCATTGCTGGATGACCACTGAGAACCATGTTTGTAGTATTTATAGTATGCTTCCAGCATTTTTAGTAGTCATTAATACCTGGAGATAGATAAGTTGTATCTGTAGATAGATATTATCTGCATATACATTTACATACACACGTTGGTATTACATTTATTATAATACAAGGTTATTTGTTAAAATTACAACACAATTTCCCTACTTGATACAATAGCTATTTCTTCCAGGCATAAACTGACGGACATGAAAAAATAACGCAGTCATAATGCTGCATTAACTCACACAACCTTGATGAATTTGAATAAGTAATAACGGTATAATACTGTAGAAATGGTTCCCGTGTACTTACTAAATTTAGTGCAATTCCTTCATATTCTGGAGAACACAGCAACATTGAAGACTTTGTTACAGAAAAACAGATATTCAACTTTCAACCTGCTTTTTTTCTCTTTTGCCTTTTTTTTTTTCCTTTTAAGTTACATATATATATTTTTGCAGTCAAGTCTCTACTGACCAAACCTTCCCAAAGGAAATATATCTAAAACATATCCTTTGTGTGCCACCTTCTACTGGTTGCTAAAACCAGCATATTTTACAAAAGTGACCTTCCAAGTGATATTAGCAATCCTCAGGTGACTGCCAATATCTGTGTTTACTTTGATGTAAGCTTAATATGCCATGAATTCTAGTATTCCTCATGAAAAAAAAAAAAAGTAGTAATATAAAAATATGTGCATACGGATTTACTCACAAAAATCTGAAGTCTGTATAACTCTAAATCTCAGCTTTCAAGCTGGTTTGTTAAATAAATTTGAAAATAAACAAGAACACATAATAAAAAGTACGTTACTTGTCTCAGCAGAGATTTTTTTGTTTGTTTCCCCAAACTACACAATGACTGATCGGTGCAGATTATTTCTGAAGTCTGCATTCAATACACGGTACTGTTCTGGAATATATAAAAGAAAAACCCAAAGTTCTTTTAAATTAAGAACAAATCTGTTTATGAATTTTTTGTATAAATGTATAAACTTTATAATGGACTTTTAAAAGTGAAATTTTTTTCTTCCTTCTCAGCACAAGGTTTCTACCATGTATAAGTGTTCCTGATGGATATATTCTCTTAGTTTTTGGTAATTTCTCTCTCAAAGCTCTTTCTGGTCCCCATGCTGACCTCAGTGCTAAGAAGTACTTTTACTTTTGAAGTCTACAGATTTCAGGAAAAAATTTATTTGAAATATTAATTATAACTCCTGAATGACAAATCACAGACTAGAAGAAAGTAAATCAACTAGTAGGCAGTAGTCTTATGTGGCAGATATAATTTAAACTGAAATAAAAATTGTGTTTAAGTGGTTTGCTGGGCTGAAGCCTAAATACATCCTCACTAAATTCAATAACCATGAGCACTTAGATTAGAACTAGAGGAGGGAAAAGAAAACATTACATTTAATTTATTTGATTTTTGTATTTTCCCAGTACCATTTGTATATTACTTCTTAGGTAGGTCAATTTATGTGAAAGAAGTTTTGTGCCATTTTGAAGTAGGGGGTACAGAAAAATTAGACTAGTCAATTCATTTGAGGGTAATTTTTTTAATGATGTGAGCTCAGACAGAGTTTGCCCGGTTTTCCCCAAATTTCAAAGAACTGTTTTTTTTCTGTATGTTCATGGTATAACTGTCAATTTGGAAGCCAACATAGATTAGTTTTCCTACTAAAAAGCTAGAAAGAAGCTAAAAATACAGTTCAGGACAGAAATTCATTTCCTCTACCTAACATAATGATTACATATATCCCAAATAAAATAGGAATACGAAGTCATATATCTAGTGTTTTATTATTACTTATGTTTCTTGTGCATATATATACACACACATTCACACTCACATAAAAAGTAGTTGGAAAATACTTTTGTTTTAAAAAAGATTATGTGGGGTTTTTTCACTATCGAATCCAAACCATATCCTGGGTAACCTAGTCTCTCACACACCAAGCTGTGTGGTGCGGTTGACACGCTGGAGGGAAGGGATGTGCCATCCAGAGGGACCTGGACAGGCTGGAGAAGTGGGCCCGTGCAAACCTCATGAGGTTTAACAGGGCCAAGTGCAAGATCCTGCACATAGGTTGGGGAAATCCCAGCAGAAATACAGTCTGGGTGAGGAGTGGTTTCAGAGTAGCCCTGTGGAGAAGGACTTCAGGGTACTTATGTGTAGTCCACAAACTTTTGACAAGCGGAGGAAGCAAGCAGTTGATTCAATGTGAATGATAGAGCAAGCTTCAGCTTTATTCTGCATGCTTACATCCTTATATCCACTAAGTATTGCATATACATAGAACGCCTATACATATTTATGTTCTATCTCCGCCTATCTTCGCTTCTTACTGTAATTAGGTCTCCTCCCTTTTACGCCTGCGCAATGACCTCTCAATGTCCTGGGCAGGGGGCGTAAAGGGCTGGTCGGTGGTCGTGAAGAGGAAGTTTCTCCTCTTCCTCACTGCTGACCTTTTCACCCTGAAGTTCTGCGCAGCCTCCGTTGTGCCCTGGGTCCGGGCCAAACTGCTGAGCCTGTTTGGGTAGGTTCTTGGAGTAATCTTTTGCTGACATACGCATTCTTGCAGGTAGGGGGGCAGCTTCAGTTCCAGGCAGGAGATAGTAGCTAAGCAACTCAAGCAACATCTATCTTGTGCAGACGTAACAAATCACCCTGCTTTTCATCTCTAAACAGTTTTTCCATACTGCCAAGTCCTTGTTCTTGAAGCCATTCTCCAACACTTGTGGATGGAAAACTGACTATGAGCCACCAAAGTGTGCTTGCAGCCCAGAAAGCCAAATGTATCCTGGGCTGCATCAAGAGAAGTGTGACCAGCAGGTTGAGGGAGGGGATTCTCACCCTCCACTCTATTCTCATGAGACCCCACCTGCAGTACTGTGTTCAGCTCTGGAAGCCTCAGAAGGACATGGACCTGCTCTAGTGTGTCCAGAGGGGGGCCATGAAGATGACCAGGGGGCTGGAGCACCTCCCCTATGAGGACAAACTGAGAGCTGGGGTTGTGCAGCCTGGAGAAGAGAAGGCTCCAGGGAGACCTTCCAGTACTTGAAGGGGACAGCAGCCTTCCAGTACTTAAAGGGGACCTACAGGAAAGATGGGGAGGGACTTTTTATCAGGGAGTGTAGTGATAGGATGAGGGGTGATGGTTTTGAACTGAAACAAGGAAGATTTAGATTAGGTGTAAGGCAGAAATTATTTACTGTGAGGATGGTGAGACACTGGCACAGGTTCCCCAGACAGGTTGTGTCTGCCCCCTCCCTGGCAGTGTTCAAGGCCAGGCTGGACGGGGCTCTGAGCAACCTGGTTAAGTGGAAGGTGTCCCTGCCCATGGCAGGGGGGGTGGAACTAGATGATCTTGAAGGTCCCTTCCAACCCAAATCATTCTATGATTTTATGAATATAAATTGTTAACAATAAAGCTTACATAAGAAGTTATAGAAAAAATGTGTTATAGTGTATGCATATAATTAATAAAACAGAATACAGGCAGTATTCTGACAGTACCTAGCCAGAAAACTTGGTAGTTATGTCATATACTGTACTACTCATCCTCAGAGGCACTGTGCATGAAGCAGGAAAATCACTTCTCTGCCAGAGAATAAAGTCTGCTGATGTCTCTTTTTTGAAAATGGTGACACACAAATTAACAGGTTCTTGGAGTAAGAGCGAATATTAAATTGTCCATGAAGATAACTACTTTTCCAAGACACTTCCAGGATGCTAAGGCAACGTTTTGTGAAAACAAGGATAGTGAAAGTATGTTCTTAGATCAGGATATGAGCGCCTCCCACTGAGAAGAACTAGATACGCTTCAGATCCTTTGCACATACTATTTTTTAATTCAAACCAGAGTTTTTGCAGACAGGCTTTCTTAAGAGTTTACTCTATGTTCTTTTGAGTATGGTCCATGTACTTGTAAGCATTGTCTAAGTCCAGGCTGAAGTTTATTTAACCAAACCAAAACTACAGTTATCTTTCTAATTTTTAAGAGAGTATGTATACGAACAGCCAAAAGCTGCAACTGAGTAATGAACCTGGTTATCTAAATAGTGGTTAAAATTAAATCTTTCATGCAGAAAAATGCAAGTCAGTCTGTAAATAATTCAGAGAAATGGAAAAAGGATGCTATTGACCTCAGGTTTTGCTAATTTTATTTCATTTTAGTTGCTATTATCTTTAAGTACTTTGAATAAGTATGTCTTCAGGGCCTTTCCAGAACTATCATGATGATTTAGTGTGTCAAATTACACCAGCATAGTTCCTTAAATGATGTCTCATTTTTATAATTGGTTGTAAAAGACTGCAATTATTTTCACTTTTTCTATAGCCATTTTTTTTATATCAAATATTTCTTTTTTATTCCATGTAACAACAAAGGATTTTTAGAGAAGGCTAATCTTTACAGTTTGCATGGGGGAAAAAAACCCTGAAAATGAAACAAAGTTACTAAAAAGAATATATTTTTGAGCATTACTATCAATTCAGGAGCTGAGACAAGGTAATTGTGTTTAAAGTAACTCTTAATGGTTTAATAGCTACTGAACCTAGAAATAGGTATGGTTAATTACCAATAAAATTTTGCACAACTAGTTTGTTCTTTCTTTCTATAAAAAATTTATTCTGTTATTAACTTATTTCAGGGTTGATTTCTCCCAAGAAAAATTTTAAAATGTCTAAAAAATTTTAAAAGCTAAGAATAAAGATGTATAAAGTTTCTTTCCCTCCACGGATGCTGAAGCAAATCCCATGGCAATAAGTATGTCTTGTGAAACCAGATTGCTGCCATTAGCTTTCATGACAACCAGATTTTTGTGATTTTAACTCCCTCCCTCACTTTGTCACTAGCACAATGCAACAGTAGACTGGCAAAAACGAATCTGCTGGAGTGAATAATAACATAAGGGGAGGGGGAAGGAGGAAGTGGAAGATGAGCTAAATGGGGGTAGGTGGAATATCTGTGTTTCAGAAAGAGGAATTCATTAAATAACTGATAATGGAAGATGGATAAATAAGTACTGCTCTTTTTAAAAAAAAATATCCCACTTCTTTTTCTTATGATTCTAAGCTATACAACAGCACAACTTCACCAAAAGAGTGTATTGGGACTTGCAAGCCTGTGACACTATCCTAGAAGGTATTAAAAACAGCCTAATGCTTCTACGTTTCGTGCAATTCTCTAGTCAGTGGCACATTTTATATAAAAAGTGCGTTTAAAAAAATGGAGTGTTCACAGTTATCTGCAGTAGTGGATTCTTTAAATCAAAAGAAAATAAATGTCTACGTGGAGTCCTAAGTCAGATGAAAGACTACAGAGAGCACTTCAGACTAACTGTGTATTGACTAGATGTGTGTGGCTAACTCTTATAGTGAAAAGTTTTTCTAATCTTATTTGAAGGTACCTAAGTCTCCCGATTTCACTATATGGGGGATCTTTAGTACCTGTGTCAGGGCTATATTTAGAAAACTCGACAGAGAAAGCTAAGTCCAGCAGCACTTCTTTTTTTATTCAGCTACTATATCTAATCTCAGTAACACAGACACGTCCTTTAAACGCACTGTCCTTCCGCTTCCACCCCTGCATCTGGGAGTCTGGATTATTTATTTGCTCTTTGAACAAAGGTCTGTGTTGTGTGAAATGCTTGCATAGCATCAGCTATGCAGAACAAGACAAAAAGCAGACATAAATAAACAGGGAGGAAAAACACTTCTAACAATTTGACAAGGAAAAAACAGTAAGTGTTATCCAAGGCAACAGAGTATGTTTTTTGGAGACTTTGTTTTTCACTCTGAATGAAAGAAAAATACACGTCCACCTTTTCGTTCTGTCAGAGAGAATCATTTTTTCTTCCTGGACAAAGACAGCAAAGACTAACTAGAGTCTGTTCCACCACTCTTTAATGTTCAGCCTCAGAGTTTGTTTGAAGTGCTGCATAAATGAATTCCTAAGAGCAATTGAACCACTAACACTGAGGTGTAGTTTAGATCAGCCAGTTAATTACTCTAAACAAAAAAGCCAGTTATTCAGCCTTTCCTTCCTTGTATATCATACCACACCTGAGAACACAGATGATAATAAGAGTAAGATTTAACTGTTACTACATACTGATGAATACACTGGTAGGCTGTCGTTGAAGTAAACAAAGCTGTGATTCCTGCTGCTATCAGAACAGAAGTGTGGTTCTGACTATTTGCAGAAATACTCATTTTTTTGGGACCTTTCATTCTTACGCATGCAGAAGAGATATTACTAGTTTTTCACTTGCATTACTGAACTTTGCATTTCAATAAACCATTGTATACTTTGCTCATCATGATTTTAATAAATAGCCAAGCTTTGCCTCTTTCTGTTGGGGGAACTTTTTTAATAGGTCAGTTCTGAAGATCTCAAGTGTGTGAAGGATTGATTTTTATATCCAGTAAATGTCTTAAAGACTCTGCTTACAACTCAACCTAAATTCCTTCTTTAATTAATAAATTCCATCTGCAAATTATTCTTCCAATTTGTGATTACATTGCTTTCCTCTGATCTTGAACACATGGGGTTTATATTTGCCTTTAGAAAAACATCTATCAGACAAGTGTTCTAAGAAGAAAAGTTGACAAATACTACATGAATGAGTCACATATGATTCCTTGCATTTTGCAAGCAGTGAAACTGATGGTTGCACACAAAGGATGGCAGTGAGCTGGAAATGGTCTGATCTATTGCTACCTTGATGCATTTTCCCAAATGGAGATGAATTTAATAGCAGACAATAAAACAGCTGCCTTGAAAGTAGTCAAAAGGCAAAAAGAAAGAATGGAAGGATGGAAAAGAGTGATAGACACTAAGTGATTGCCAAAATCCGGAGAACAATGTTTTCAGGAGAAGCCTGAGGCTGCATGTGTCAGAAAATTTTATCTCCGAAATAACTCACTGAAGTTATTAGGATGTTATGCAGCAGTGGCTGCACAGATGGAAGACAAAACATGTTGACAAAAGACCTACAAGAGGGTCAACCTTAATGAATTAACTTCTAGAGAACAAACTGACTTTCAATTTTTTTTTTTCACTTACTCTCTTGCATTTTAATATTGTCCCATACAGTCTGGAAATATCAACAATAAGATACTTATGTATTTTTACCTCTTTCTTCTCCACGGCAAAAAAGAAAAATAATCTGAGAAGAAAAAAAAGTCCATCAGTAGTAATGAAGTAATTCATCCCATGTTGTTCTTTTTGTTCTCATAAATTAATCAATAGAAACCACTTGGCAATTAACTGCCTCCCTACAGAACTCAAAAAGACGAACTGCAAACCTAGTACTATTTTTTCATACGTCTATTTTGACATTGTACTTCTGGAAGTAACAGACTTACATGAGTGATCTTTAAAATGAGAAAGGTTAAGAAAATACGAAGTCTTTACTGTGGAAGGGTTGTCTGTATACAAGAATTTTTACTTAATAAATAGCTTATAGTAAAATTAATTTAAATTGATTTCTTCCCTATTCCCCTCCCCTACTGTTTCCTTCTCTTTTTGGTTGACTCTGGTTTTAGGCACCACATTCTACATTTAACTGTAAAAAACTTCCTCTCTTCCACACTACAAATACCTAATCATGTCATTCATCGTCTTTACTAGTGTGCACTCATTTCTCTATTGTAATTCCAACTAATGTTAGCGTATATATATTTAAATGGCCCGCTTCTCAGTCAGCCTAAATCAGTCTAGCTACATTGATCCTAGCAAAGGATTGGTGTCTTAACAGCCTGCAGAACAAGCCCTGCACACACCATTAAACCTGTACATCCACTAATAGGTATGCGCTGCAGACAGCAAACAGATCTTTGCCTAGCAGAGAGGCCTGTTCAGTCATCTCCTGGCCATACCACTTCTCCATGGAATTTTAAGCTGTTCAGTCTTCTCTTATTGAATGTCATTGCATATAGACTGCGTTACAGAAAATCTTCAGAAAGTTAAGTCCCTTGGTGACATATTTGGGTGGCCCTGTGCTTCTGACCTCTCTGGTTTTCTGGGCAGGAGTTTCAAAAGATTTGAAAAGGACAGAGTTGTGTTTGTAATGAGCTTTTACAGGTACCACACAGCTACCACTGCCCTGGAAAAAATGGAACAAAACAGAAAGTGATAATCCAGGACAAGCCCTGGAAAATAAACTTCCTTCTGCTCCTCACCATAGCTCTATTTCTTTCTTAGTTCTTTATTAGCAGAACTAATCAGTAATGAAGAACTGTAAATACTCATCTAGTGCCTTAATAATAAATACACCTTACCTCTTTTTTGAACAGATGTTAGAATCTGGAATTTGCTGCAGAATGCTTCAGGTAGATGATCAGTCAGACTGCACACTGTCATCCCAGAACTTCTTTTTCTGTGATATGTCTGGCTAATATTCAGCCTATGTCAAAATAAAGTTATAATCTCCACTTCAAATTAATACCCTTATACCATATCAGTTTTCATGAGTGTTCTTTTTATTAATTGAAGTAATCCTAATTGCTTGAGACTGTGTCCAAATTCAGTTTGACATATGAGATGTTGCTCTATTTTTTTTTTATTTCTGCACAGCTCTTTAAATGTAAGTCATGAGTAGCCTTTGGATATCAGGAATAGTTTAGAAATCTGACTTGTCTTGTTACATAGTGTATGTTGTTTCAGCAATGGCAACACTACCCGGCAATACAACATACAGTGATACAACCTGTATTTCCACTAAAAATAGTCCAATAATCAATGTAATTTAGGAGATAGTTATGGTTACAGACACCAATACTAGCAATTCCTAAAAGCAGGAGACATGAAAAATAAATCTAACTTATTTCCTAATTTGAAATTTCCTATTTAGGATCAACTTTAAAAATAAGTATCCATAAATAAATCTACAGTCTTTACCAGGTTTTCCTCCATGTAGATAAATATATAGTTTCAGATGTCACTTAATCGCTTAAACAGAAATGTCCAGATATCATACAAGCCTCATGCAAGAGACTGGCATTAACTTTATTCCACTGTAGTCAGAGTTTTGTTATTAATGTATAATGGAGCCAGAATTTCCCACTTCCCAAATGCTTCAGCTGTTGCAAACATACATTCTGAGATACCAAACTTAAAATACAAATATCATGAACACAAAATCATCAGATATTAAAATTAGGATTGAAATGCATTATAACAGACACAATTTTGGCATGTATATTTGTGAAATAACAGTAAAATATAGTCCTTGGTAAGAAATCTAGATGGCTGTTTACTTGATATCTCTCCTAGCTGTGAATGCTGTGTTTGCTCAGCAGGGAGAATTTAGGAAGAGTTGTTGAGATCTGAATGACACATTTTTCCATTTTGTTTTCCCTTCTCTATGAAAAGAAAGTAGAAAAAAAAAAAAAAAAAAAAAAAGGAAAGGAATCAGCAGAAGTACCTGGCTTTTATAGAACACAGCCTCCTTCATCTAAGAAGCCAAGAGAACTTATTCCCATATAAGCACAGGGACTGACTCAACAGGATTTAGTGAGATGGACATTAGATGAAGGTTAATGTAAGTCAGTAGTGTTGATATAACCAGAACAAAATAAACTACCATTAATCAAGGCAGGAGAGACTCCACAGGTTAACTAACTCTTGTTGCAAAAGACAAAGCTGATTTGCTATCTAAATTACAATCCTGTATCATTAAAATGCAATCACATGTAGCCTTAACTTCTTGGACTGAAATGACAGTACTAAAACAGTAAGTTGTTATAAGAACTGAGCAATATCATCTCTTTTTTAATTATTATTTGTGAGAGAGATAAAGGAGCAAATAAAGGAGAAGACTATTTAAGTATTTCCTGAGTTTAGAGGCAAGGAAATAAAAAATATTTTTGTACAATACAAAAAATCCAACCAGGATAACAGTTCATAGAACACATCTGAAATGAATAGTTCCTGCCAAAAGGAACTATAATTGTATAATTAAATTCCTGTAAGAAATTCAAAGGAAATTCAGTTCCTTCATACAGAGTTCAATTTGCCAATTCCTCAGTCAAGAGATAAAACTAAAATCTGAGTAGACAACTATGCAGAAATGTTGCTAAGCAGAATTTTGGTAGTACTTCAGCTCAAGAAGATAAAGACACGGTGGAGGAAATTTAATGAGAAAAGTATTCCCTACCCTAAGGTATAGGGCTTGTGTAACTCTAACGTGTATTTGAACACCTGTCAAAAAATATAATGTGACATTTTAAGCCCCTTTTATGTTTGCTTATCAATAACACAAACCTCATTTACTGTGTCTATTACTGCTTACAAATCATTATTTGCCAACGCTATCACAAGACTGATGGTGGCTATGAAATATATTCTTTGTATTTAAAACAGAAACTTAGAGCAGATCACCATGTAAAACAAATACCATCTTCCCAGGATCTGCTTCCCAGATCTCCAGGGTGTTATCACAATTTACTTCCCTCATTAAATACCAGACTAATGTGTGAAACGAGTAGCATCAAACAGTCAGATTCTCTTAGAGGAATATGGCATGCAAGAGACATTATCCAAATACATTTCCCTTTTCAAGGAGAAATCTCCATCTGCATTCTAGCTCTGGTTACTTAAAGACCTGCAGATATTTAGTTGAGTAATTGCCTATGTTGTGTGTATGAAAGCAAAGGGATTTCGATATGCTTATACAGCACTTGCACATCAAGCTTGCCAAGACACCAGGGGTGGTGCAGTAAGGTTTGGGAGGAGAAAGAAGAAGAAAATATTCACTAAGGATGGAATATAAATTTTTAATTCATGTATTTAACATCTGTGTCATAAACCTCATAATTTTTAACAGTATTATTTCATCCAAGTACAGAAATTTTACAACTTGCTATTAGAAATCTATTAAAATGTGATAACTTTTAAAAACCTTAAATGAACCTTCTTGCCTTTCAAGTTGCAACTGTGCATAGCAGTAAGTTAGACATAGATGGAAATTAAAAATTATTCTGTGCAACCTACTGTGCCCATATGACTTCAGAAATTTCTATATGAACATTAGATTAAAAGCTCTTGGGATAGATAAGAGCCTTCAGTGATTTTTTCAGTTTCCAGATAAAAAGTTCTGTTGAATTTTTCAAACTCAAAACAGAAATCTATATTATTCAACTAGCTTTAAAGCCTTAAAAAATAAAATTAAAAAAACACAGTACAAAAGATTTGTTATTTACACGGGGCAAGAAAAAATTATTTTCCAATATTTTTCAGAAAAATTCTCACTATAGAAGAACAACAAAATTATGGAGCCTGCTCCCATCAAACATTATCCCTTAATAGTTTTCTGAATTGTAATTCTATTCCATATAAGGTTTATCCTATTATTTTCACTAGAGGGGAAAAAAAAAAAAAAAAAAAAGCAAAGAAAATTGACTTACACTGACTGCTTCAAGAACCTTAGTGGTGCAGAGTGTTGTAATCACTTAGAACTAAACCTTTAAGTACTGTTATGTCACTCTTGGTAAAAGATGACCATATGTATTTGTACTTACCTGTCAGTCACTGGGATATATTCTAGTAGCTTTGGGAAGACTAATATGGAGAAAGTTATTATTATGCTTATTGGGGAAAGCCAACTGGTATTTTGTTTATTTACCAAGAGGAGACCACTAGCTGAATTCTGATTACCTTTCATAAGGTGGAACCTCCATTGCTGTCAATTCTGTCTACTTACATGAGTAAAGCAGTCACATTTAGACCACATGGAGAACGAAACATGTTACAAGAGCTTCGATTTTTGAAACAGCATCACAAATGCCTAGCCTCTGTTGCAGCAGTATCCCTACACAACTAGCAGAAGGTTTTGATAAAATGTAAATCCATTTATCAAATTCCTCAAGTCACTCACTTATTCTCATGCAATATTAATTTTACAAAATACAAACTCAGTCAATGATCTAACAAGAACATAACTCCTCACATTTTGTTCGATTTACATTTATTTTTGCAAAGAAAGATGCTGTTTTTCTTACCTCTTTCCTCAAACAAGCTACTCACTCATTCCAGCACTGCTGCTGGTCATTTAACTCTATGTCTTATGAGCAGTTGTACTGTTTACAACGGTATGCTTTTGCCACAGTCAAAAGAGTTCAGTAGATATGATGAAGCTAAAGAATCAGGTCAAAATATAAAATAAAGAAAAAAAATTAATCATTGCAAATAACTGCAGTTTCATACCTATTCATTTTCACTTTGAAATCTTTCTCCAAAACACATCCAGATGACTAAAGTGAAGGGGGAAAAAACCCTATTGTCACTCAAAAGTCTCCTTAAAAATAATTTTCAGCACTTCAGAAGAAACTAAAACTAATATTCTACTACCGAAAAAATAGAGGGAAAATGGAAACTGGAAATAAACCTTCACAATTTTAAAATACTCACTTTAGAGAAGCCTTTTAATCTGGTTTTAAAGTTGCATTTTAGGACCCCTGTTGATTTCTTCTGTGAAAGCATTCACGTAACAGAGAAAGCAGCAAACTCTCCCCTCTTTTTTTAAAAAAAACACCAACCAAACAAACTCTTTCTTTCTACTTTTGTTCAGGCTAACACCTGGCCTCTAAAATTCAGTGGCAGAACCTTCCCTGGGGTGCTGTTTTTGTAGTAAGCTAACAAAACTTTAAAAAGTATATTTTTTTGCCTCATTGGAGCTTACGCAGCTTTATTTTAAACTTCTTCCATCTGTCTGGCTCAGCTGCGGGTACTAGCGTGTTTAAAGCAAGCTGTATCACTTGTCCAAGAGAAGCCTGCAGTCAGCAGGTTCCTGCCTGCTTCTGGCTGGTAACGCAGCCAAAATGTTCCAGCAGGAGGAAGATGGAAGGGGAGGAAGAGACAGGAAGGGAAGGGAAGAAGAGAAATTTTCTCATTTCTTCTACAAAAGACTGCACTTTTAAATATAGGATCAAAGATTCTTCAGGGTATAATGGCAGGAAGGGAGTCACTGATTTCTTGAAGGGGGTGGAGGGGCCTGAATTAATTATCATGAATATAATGCTGACGAATACTTGTAATGGCTTTTTAGCTGGGATGACAGCTGGCTTGAGATCTTACTCTGCCTTCCATCTACAGCAAGTACCACTTTTCTTTTCCCCTGCCACCCTCATATCTTGGTTGTAAAAGACCTTCATAAAGCAAAGAAAGAAGAAAACATGCAAAAGAAGCCATCAAACCCCTCAACTCCTTTGAGGAGTGGTAAACAAATTCTTTAAACAGATTTGCATCAACAATGTTCAACCTTAGCTGGATTACTTAATATTTCATTATTGAAAAAGAAAGTCAATTATTACAGAAACTCGATTTGGAGATACCTATGTTTTAAATTCAATAACTTGTGTGTAGTAAGTGCTTCAGGAAGACACATGAAGGGTGCAGAGGAATATTATGTTTGGACTTTCTCTGAGCTGTTACGTGGCATATAAACAGGTTAAAAAAAAAGTTCTGCATTTTGTGTCAGCTAAAGAAGAAAACGGCAGCTATTAGATGCTAACTCTTATCTAAAGGCATAATACAACCGTAGCAATGTGAATATCCACACAACTGCCTGATAGCTCAGTTGTAAGTTTTTTGTTTGGGATTTTGATGCCTTTCTTTCCAGTGTCTGCCTGCACTGCATTAAACAAAACCAAATCCTAACAGCTGTCATGTGCCTACCCCTGAGGGAAGAATTGTGTGTACTGAAGTGTTTTCTTTTTGATAGGCTTCTGCTTCTTTTTAAAATGTTTTTCTCCGTTTGTATTAAAGAAAGCCAATGAAATGCGCCTTACAGGTGAAGTAATGAATGTGGAAATATTTAGGAAAAGTAACCAGAGCTGGCCATGCACAGACTTCCTATCCTGCACTAAACAACCAGTTTTAGTAAATGCGCTCCATACATCAACCCAAAAATATCCTTAGTAGCACCTATGGGATTCTTAACTTCCTAATTCATTGAAGTCTTTTTAGGAAGTAGTTGATGAAAAGAGTTATACGATCTTTTCAGTTGAGTTGAGAGAACAGTGTGAGAATAAAGCCACGTTTTTCTCTAGGTAACAGCAGTACTTGGTTCATCTAATGCCTGTTGCAGTTTCAGAGGCTTGTCAAGAAAATGTTTTACACTGGTCATAAAACTAAAAAAAAAATAATGTACTTTTAGGCTCTTTTATCAGTAGTGTACATTCAGTGAAGAGAAGTAAAGACAGTCCAGTGTTTTACCCTTGTCCTGCTCCCTGGAGTATGCATGATTGTACAGTAAACTCAAGTTATCATCATTACACTAATTTGTCAGAAACCTGTGACAAGCATATGGGGAAGTTCAAGTCCAGATGGATTTTCAAAATTCTGAAACGTTTTAATGTGGGATGTTGATACACTTGAACACATACTTTTAAAAGCTTGTTTTAAGAAGAAAGAATACACAGTTCCCACCTAGTCAGAGGAAGCTGAAGATTTTTCTACCTTAAAATTTATTTAATTAAAAAACTATTAGTTCAAATTTTTAGCAACTCCTTCTGCTCCTCAGTTCCCTGTCTGCAAAGCAGAAGTGCTTTCATTCTTTCCCCTGCATCTGCATACTGCAAGAACAGCTATTCTATATGTCAGCTGAGTGGCAAGTTTTTCAACAAATTCCACAGCTGCGTGATCTTCCTTTGTGAATCAGTATCCACGAGATACATCAGATTTATTGATACGTGACATCAATTTTGCATCTAGATGTGCTAATCTTTTCTTCTTTTTGTCTTTTGAACCTACTGCTTTGTTTGTCCGATCGATGTTCAAAGCATTGATGTTTTATCATCCTGCTTGTCAGACTGCAGAAGTTTCTTAACAGAAATGTATTCAGCACTAAATATATTGAGGACAATAGAATGAAGTAAAATAGATTAAGTAGGAAAGCAGTATTCAGGAAAACCTTAAGTAACAATGTATATATTTAGACCATACTAGGTGGTATAAACTATAAATAGGAGTGTATGCTATTATGCTACCACTGCTGCTGTTATTAGCTTAGTCCAGTTTTGGTTTTCATTGCTATTATATTCATGCTTCTTGGAAGAGAGAAACATGTAATCAATTTCTGTTAGACTGTAGATAATTCTGTGTTAGGAAATCAACTAGAACAAAATATATTCTACATAAATTACAGGGTTTCTACTGTCTTCCTCAGAAACACACCTAAGAAAATTCTAAAAACTTTTGCACAGTTATCTTAAAAACAAAAACTTGTTAACTAAAATACCTTCAAGTTTTGCATTTAAATTCTTCTTAAAACAGAAGGGAAGAAATGAAGGTACAACACGTTAAAAAACAAGCCAAAATGAATGGTGAAGTCATCCATATGGAAAACAAGGTATCCTGTTTCAATTCCTTGCTTTGAAAGTTTTCTAACTCCATGCTACTTCATACTTTATTCTACTGATTTTGAGTCATAAGCAAATATTTCTTCTAGACAATGTGCAAACTGCTCAGTTTCATCCTAGTCAAAAATAGGATGAAATTCCTCTTGAGTCCATCAAGAGTCACGCTGCTGTTTTTCAGCTAGTCTGACTAACAGGTAAGGGTCACTGCCTTGGAGTCTGCTTTGCTGATAAAGAGCAACTGCTTAAACACTGCTGCTTCTCAGCTGTGTCACAGAGTACACCTCATTCTCTTAAACATGGCTTAAATAGCAAGGTATTACTGAGTTCTGGGGCTAGGCATGAACTTCTTACAACTACATTTCTTTATAGGCCATTTCACATACTACTTTTCAAAAACCAGCAACAATAAGGCTCCTGACAGTTCAGAGCACATTTTTACCTTTACTTGTATCTAACCATCTGCACTATGGATTTACAGCTTTTATGAAAGCACAGCATCTCTTACACATAGTACTTCTATCTCCTGCAAGGCTAATATTTACCACATCTGTCCAAGACTCTCAGCATATGATTTATTTGAATCACTCAAAGAGCAAAAGGTCAAATGTGTACCGGAGCATTAATATTATTTCCTCAGCCCAAGCCACAGATCTCAGTAAGATGATATGTGGAAGTGACAAACATAAGATAGCATTCCTGAAACGTTAAGGACTGCCTTTTATGTTTTCTGTATTTACTGTTCTTTACTAAGGATCATCAGTCCAGGAGACAATGCAGCTCTTCCTAATCACAGGGAAGTAAAACTTTTTGTGAGCTCTCTAAATCACCTCAGCAGTGTTGGAATAAGGAGTATGACATGTCTAAAGAGCTACTTTTCTTCCCTTCTGGTCCCAGCTCTATCTAGCTGAGTTTGTATACTGCAATTCTATTCTTTAAATCTCCATTTTTCCTCTGTAAAATGAGGAAATTTTTTTGTGTTTGACAGCATTCTCAAAAATTCACATTATTTAACTTTTTAGTTAAAACAGATAATTTTTAAATACTACATTTTTAGTTCTTTAGCCTGTAAAATATTTTACAGAGAAAGTCATACTCTGTATTTTTTAATATAGGGAAAAACAGAAAACACCCTTCATTTTTATAATCCAAAGCAGATACAGGAAGAGCCAGATCCTCCAAAGACTGATTACATATGAACTGTCAGAAACTTTCGCCTGCGTTTTGCTTTTTGTTAACAACAGTGATGCCCATTGTCAACATACTTATTGCAATTAAAAAATTATTCCTGGGTTTAAATATTAATACAGATCATTTACTTCCATTTCCCGCAAAGCTAGTCAGTATTATTATTATGTTTCACTAGTAGATGTATGTCCTCGATATTTGTTATATTTAAGATAAAAGAAGCCCTTTAATATTTTCATACCATTTATACACTGATTGCAGTGAAAACCTGGAATGGAATAATTTTAATCTGTGGTGGATTTTGTCCTTCCTTATGCAGTATAAAGTGAAATCCCCTTCTTTTACATTAAAAATATTGATCCATCTACAATAATCACAGCATTTTTCTACCTAATTTGTATGATAGTTTTTAGAATAGATACTCTAAAAATCTAACACAAAAAAATAAGTAATTCTCACATAGTCAATATTTGTCTCAGTAGTACGGGACAACTTTCCCTAGAGTTCATGGGTTTTGGCACACAAAGTATGTGCCCAATATTATATTCCCAATAGAGACCTGTACTCAGCACCTCTGTTTACAGATGAGATTCCACACTCCTCATCATAACTTACAAATTAATTAAAAGAACCAAACCAAACCAAACAAACAAAAAGTAATTATTAAAAAAAAAAAAAAACAAAAAAAACACAAAACAACCCACACAAAAAAAGAGCAACGCACACCTAGGGAATCAGTAGAGAGCTTAAAATGACCACAAAAAGAATTAGCCATATGCTCTTCCCTCGCTATATAACACTGGGGAAATCTTTCCAGAAATCTTTTTTGCCTTTGCACCATATTTTTACCTTTGTTTTATTCTCTGCATCAGAGTATGCTAGCCACCAAACAAATAAGAACATCTGTTTTCTAAAAGTTTCTGTCTTTCCTCCACTTTCCTACCCTTCAAATATCAAGCTACAGTTAAAAACTAGGGATTACATCTGGAGGAATGAGATACTATAACCTTGTCATTGTCATCAGGCTTCTAAATAAAGCCATGTAATGTACACAGCAGAATTTGTTTGCTGTGAGATTGGATGTAAAAAGTGTTTCTTTCTATTTAAAGCTTTGAAATATTTTATACATTTCAAATTGTATGAAAAAAAAAAAAAGTAATTTTTTCAGGAGCAATTAATCTCAAAATGTGTAACCATCCCTGAGTTAGAACAACATAATATTCTACCTCATGCAATGTTCCATTTGCCATTTGGACACAGGAACCTTAATTTTTCTTGCACAGTTTCTCATATTTTTAATTGCCTATTATTGTCCATTTCTGTAGAAGACATTTTTATGCTCCATAGAGGATTCTATATACAAAGGAAACTAATCTGAATGTTTATTATTTACTCATTACCACCACAAGTATCTGTGAAAGGAATAAAGATCAATTCAGAAGAAAAATTCTAAAAATGCACTTGCTTCATGAAATTTTCCAAAGCATAACATTTTAATCTTAAGTGTAAAACTGCAGCTTTAAACTTGTCTTCTACTTAGCTTGTGTTTTTACAAGCAATGACAATTCAAAGGTCTACATGTGAAAATGTGAACATATATTAGATTGCAAAAAGCAACTGATTAAGACTGAAACCTACATTATGCAAAATTATGTAAATCAAGCAAAGAAGTAAAGAAAAATAATTCTGCAAATATAGCTCACAAGTTATTACAAAGCAATTAAATTGCTGTATAACCCTCAGTAAAAATGGGACATTAGATAATTAGAAATGCTAATGTTAAGAAAGTTTAGACTTCACTCATATTTTTAACTGCTAATTGCTGCAATTAAAAATAAGGAATTCACTTTAATTTTCTTAACAAAGAGTTCAGAATTGAAATATATTTTGAAGCTGTCATTTCTGAAATTGAATGCTGAATCACAGATTTTGATGTGTGAAATACTATCTTAGTTTCATTAATCTTAGGGGGTTTTTAAGCAGTAATCATCCCTTCTGGACTGAAAAAAAAACCCTGTATACCCTTTCTTTCAAGTAATCAAATTTCAAATTACTAACTTCTTAATTAAAATTCACTATTACAATACTACACAATTTATATAGTGTTATTGTATGAACAAGATCAAATGCAAAATTAAAATGAATCCCTATTGAATGGAGGATGAGATAGTGAAAGGTATGTGTTACAAAACACCCCAAAACCCAGAGCATGACTACTACAATACTGTGTGATACAACTAGAATTTCTATAGACTTTACTAATACACTTTTAGGGTCTGATTTATAGGAATAAAGGGAAGGTATAACTATTTTGTAGCTTTAGAGTAGCCTTCAAGAAGCACACATTACATAGCATTCATGACTAAATAACAGTAGCAAGTCACAGATTATCAGAAATTCTCCAGGAGTTAAGAGTACTGTTGCTTACCAACCCATATAAAAAGGTACGTTGAAGTTGTTACTTCTGAAGCAATTTCCATATTAAACTAGTTCAGTATCATTCTATCAATGAATTACTGAAAGGACATTAACAGACTAATCCAATTTTCTACTTGTATAACATCTGCTGTTATACAATTTAAGATTTTTTAGAGTATATTATTTTAAAGAAAAAAGTATCCACATTTTTTTCCTTCCTTTTAACAGGGCTTGACACAAAGCATTATGTCACTTTACAGTTATTAATTTACAGTATTTCAAGAAAAAAATAATGGATTTTTATTTAAATGCAAGTAAAAAGAGGTATTATTTTGTGGGGCAGCTGATTTGAAAAATAATTTTGAGATGTTACTTTGGTGGGAGGTTTTGGCATAATGAAGGAGAAACAGGAAAAACAACCAGGCTGAGTCGGTCTGAATTAGGTTATTTCACTGAAAAATGCAGGTTTGTTTTAATTTTACATTACTCAACCATCTAAAAAAAAATAAAAATTCAAAAACAGTAATTGAAAATTGAAATGCTCAAAATTGACATATATATTTACAAAGCAAATAAAGACTTCTAGGATAAGCATCTTAATAACAACAAAAAGGCTGCTTTTGAAAATAATTGAAATAGGTTGAAAAATATTTTTGAATCCTTTCCTGTAGTTTTGTCTTTCTGTATATGTATAAACATGGTCAATGAATGATTACAGTACCCAAATTTAGTTTTGGGACCTGGACTGGCTGTTATTGGCTACATACTTCCATGGCTAAAGTGCAATATCTGCAAGATTTATTTTGTGACAAAAAGTGATGCTTCCAAAAACCATAATTATAACAATAGCTATATTACATACAGTATTGTAGAGAGATTAATTAAAGTTAAAAGAATCATTCTAATAATCAAATAAATCTCTAGGTTTCCAAATATCTAGGAAGATAATTGTATTATACTATTAACAGAGGGACCTCATAAAATTTTATAATATTTTACTTAAGTAGAACATCATCAGAAAAGCTGCCAGTTTGCCACAGTCTAGACTTATTTTTAAACCTGAATTTGCCTTCTCCCTCCTGCCCCTTAGAAAATTCAAGCTTATCAATCCAAAAGAAAAGATTGACATCAAAGGATTATTTCTCCACTCACCAGATCCAAGCTGCTTTTTATTGTTTGACAGAATTATTTAAGAGACCCAACACAGAACTTGAATCAGATATGTAGTTTCTGGTTCATTGATTGGCTGATTCTGCTCCTTCTGGTGAATAAAGGCAAGAAAAGTCCTTTTAAAATCTGTTCTCCACAGAGTGCGGTTGCAATTGTGCTTTCATTAAGCCACTCTTCATAATAGCTTTGTGCAAATGAGTTTCTACCCACCTGGAAACTCTGCTATTCTGTACTGCACAACAATTTCTCTCACAACTCTTCTTGCAAACCCTGAAATGTACAATATTCCTGAAGTAAAGTTTAGCAGAGATGAAGTCTTACAAATTTATCAGTATCCCTAACTACGAGTGATCAAACTGTCTCAAAATCTGATTAACTCTGTGAAATGATCACATACAATCTGACTTCACAAGTACTAGCTTTTTCGACCTCAGTAATTTTTGTTTCTGCAGTTCTTATACATGTTTCACTTCTGATCTTCTTTTTTGGTTCCTGTTGAGATATTTATGACAAGGGATAAAGATTCTATCAATCTATGGTCTTCTTTTAGCTTGTAACCTCAGGAATCCCTAAAGAAATACCGGTTAAAAGGATTTATAATAAAGTATGGAGCTGACTCATACACAGCTGCAATGAGCTGAGTGGGAGGCCAGCTTGGATGTCTGCTAATAATTCAAATTTACATGACACACACACACATATATATATTGTTTCATAAAATTAACAGTCTCTGCTTCTTAATTATTTATTAACCTGGGTGCTTTGTGTTTACATTTAATGTTTAATTGTAAACATTGTTTACATTTAATGTAAACCTGAAATAACTGTGAAAAATGCAGAATGCGACCTAATTCTGTAGTGTTAGCATTGTTACACCGAATACCATTTGTGAATGCAGTTCAAGGAAAATGAATTCAGCAGTTTCTAGAACCCGCCATACAGAAAACAAGGTATACTCCTATTGTTTCCTATCTTCATTTAAAGTATTTTTTAACAAATAGATTCATAGGATCATGGTATGACACCTCACCTGAGAACCAGAAAAGATTTCAATAAAACCCTTTATTTCCTATAACTCATCTAAAGAAGACCTTTAGCTAGATGCAGAAGAACAATTTCCACCATAAATTCCCTGGCAAATGTGTCACAACCAGAGGATACCCAACACTCTCTTGAGCACATCCAGAAAACTCCTGAAGACCTGGGGCACCTTGACAGGCCACCAAGAAGGGGAGGTCTCAGCAACAAGGAAGTTTCTAGGCCCAACTGCAGGAAATCTAACAGATCCCTGGCCCTTAATGAGGGTGTCCTATCCGCTAGACATACATGAATTGCCAGTTCCTGCACCAGATGTCTTAGTTCACAACACTGAAGAGAGAAACAGCAATGCATGGTTACAGCAGAGTTTTGACATTACTGCTTCAGATACAGGACAGACACTTCATAGTCATTAAGATTTAGAAAGATGCTTACTAAGAATCTTATATAACTGTCTCTTTTAATCCATACCATATATCCTATTTTTAGGATGAAAATTGAACTTTGATCACACAATTCAGATGTCTCTCTGCTCTGGGACCTAGAAGCCTCACTAAAGTTTTTATCTCATTTACTTTCTCCAGCATAGGACATGATGAAACTTACTTCCAAGGCATAACAGACTAGAGTCTACAAATTATTTGGTATTAATAATTTGGAACTGGAAAGGATTCATCCAAGGATATTAAGGAAGATAGACACTGTAGTTGCAGGGCTCCTCTCTATCCTTGAAAGACCTTGACAGTCAATTGAAGGCCAGTGGTGACTGGGAAGATGTAAACATTATGCTTATTTTCAAAAAAGATACCTGCCACAACTTTGAATATCACATCAGACTGGGGAGAGACCAGTATGCTAGAAGGTAGAGCTACTGTTTAGAGGGTCCTTGACAGGCTGCAGAAATGGGCTGACAGGAATTTCATTAAGTTCAGTAAAGACAGATGGCAAGTCAGGATAGATTACTCTCGTGCACTGCTACAGGCAGGACCAATGACTGGATACCAAGCACATCCACAAAAAAGGAGCTGGGGCTTCTGGTAGTCAACTAGTAAAGATGCAGTGATGGCATATAATTGCATCTTGGGCTCCATTAACAAAATCTTAGCCTGTACATTGAGAGAAGTGATTACTCTCCTCTGCTCAACACTTCTGAGGACACACCTGGATTAGTTTCCAGCTGTAGATGGTTGGGTGTAAGAAAAAAAACATCCTTGCATGGATATTAACATGCAAATTAGTTCAGTGGCTTTCTTACATTCAAATGATGATTTGCTATGCTTTCCATACCCTTCCTGTTGATCTTATGGCTTAAAAGTAAAACTCAGAAAATACTTTTTTCCCTCTATTCCTCAAACTGGCCCTGTCTATTAAAGCTTGCTGTAGTTATCAGGTTCATTACTTTTTGGAAGCTATGAAGACTACATGGTACAAATCAGGTTGCTGCAACTTGTAAGGCAATAATTTGATTGGAAACTACTAATACGAGTCATTTCTTCTTCCTGGATGAGTTATCAGAAGAAGGAAATAGGACCAAAGTTCTGGCACCAGCATAATGCTAAATCTCTCCCACATGCTGTGGAGAGTATCACTAGACAACTGCCAGGCATTTAAAATACATAACCCTGTTCCTATTTTTTTGTTTATTTCCCCTTCTGCAGTTTCTAGAGCAAAACCACCTTCATAAGATGTTTTGGCAATACTGTTAATGTATACTTAAATACTCATTTCATTTATGATTCCAGAAATAGAAAAGAAGATACTATTGATACTGAGCACCATGTTACAGCTGTAAGTCAGAAAATACCATGTTTTCTAGGAAAGAGTAAGAAATTTGCTTGCGTTAAAGTATATTAATCTGGAAAAAAAAAAAAAAGTGCATTTCGCACAATAAACTGCTCAAAATAATGTCTCAAACTTCGTGGACTACATCTTAATAAAGCGGTAAGTACCCAGTTTAGAAAATATTCAAATTATCATAGAATACTTTTAAAGCTAGTTTAATAAATGCTGAAGAAACTCAAATTTTGGCAAAAAGTTTGAGACAATGACAAAAGTGAGTATTTTCAGGGTCTTTAGTCTGAAGTGCAAACCCTACTGTATGAACTTCTAACACAGCAGCCTCCAGAGAACCTCCGCGTGGACTCCAGCGCCCAGATTGTGGTGGGGCTAGAGAAGTGGGAATCTGACTGTGCTGAATTAGACCTCACCTGAGAAACTTTCAGCAGGTGTGAAGGAGTCACACCTCATTGTGTTGGTGAGACCTGAATCCAGAGGAGTTAAATAGTTACATTTTGGCACTATTTACTGAGTTTAGCTCTCTGTTGTACTGTTATGCTATCTGTAATACCTGGGCCATATACAACATTTCATCCTACTCTTCACAGTTAATAAAAATTTACTTTTTGTTAGAATCAAGTGCTCATTACTTATGAAAAAGATGGTGTATATCTAATTTGCAAACTGGGACTCTGATACACAATCAGCTACCAGTATTTCCCGTGTGGATGCTTTATTTTTTCCATTTTTTAAAAAGAAATATAATGTGAAGATAGGGCTATAGATACAAAAAAATAAGGCAAGCTATCTATAGGAGCTAGTATTTTAAGATATGTATCCAGCATAGAACAAGGGATACTGAATGGCTATTAATACAGAAGAAATCTTTCACAGACAAGGTGAATATTCTTCTCTCCAGTTTCACTAGTATACTTTGTTAAAAAGTGAAATCCAATGAATGTCCAAAAGTATTACACTATATCAAAATTTTAAACATAAATTAAAGCAGATTTTCCGGCAGAATCTGAAATATTTTCCTAATTTCCCTTCTGTTGCGTTTTGCTGCTTCTTCAAGGTAGTGCAAATAATTGCACAACCATGAAGTCTGACGTCCCATGCTGTAGTCTCTAAAGTCTATTCAGGAGATCTGTGTTCTCATGTTTGGGAGATTAAGGACTGAACCTCTAATTTTCAAATCAAAGATTTATGCTTTGTAAGACTTTTTTGGCAACATAAATTTCCAAAGAACAGTATGACCATGTGTTTCAGGTACAAAGGAAGCTGAACTGTTTATAGTCTCCAATGTCACGGCCTAGATTGAGTCTATAACTGATGCAGCCATTAATACATATATCATCATTTGATCATAGCTATACTTGGATGAGTCCTGACAGCACTCTGCTGTACTAAGGAGTGAAAGGATCTCAAGACTTAGTTTTCTTTTAGTTTCAGTTCCTTTAATGTCACCTTTAAAGTTAAACATTTCCTGCTTGAAAAAACCCATGCCAGACATCCGAGTAGAAGGAATCACTGTAAGTCTGCACTAACTAGAAAATGGACAGGGTCATTAATTCTGGTTGTGTGGTTTTTAATTTGAAATGAGGCCCAGAGTGCTCATCCGATTTTTTAAAGATTCCAGTCTTTCATACATGGAAAGTTGTCTTTTACATTACTGTTAACATTCTGATGTAAATTAAGTACTTTGATACAATGATTTTCCTCTGACTGATAACTGTCTAGGAAAACTAGACAAATTTCCAGACATGCCTGTAGGAAATAGTACTTTGAAGAATCTACCAGTCTGTGCTTCTCAGTGATGGAATGATATGTGTGAGAGACAAAAAACAGGCCTGCAAGAAACATGGACTGAGAAAAACAGCCTGAGAAAGTGATAAAGTTAGCAGGGGGATTGGAGGCCCTCTGAGCTAATGAATGCCTCAAACACTCGCAAGACGAAGCTACAGTCACAGGGTTGATGGTGTGGAGGTCGAGGTTGATAAGGCTGCCCCAATAACACAGGGTGCAGATGGAGGAGGGAGCCCTGTGGAGACAGGACGGTTTTGCTCTGGGGCACCTGGGCAAATTTCAAGGGCCATCTGTCCAGTGAATGACCTTTGCTTCATTATCCATGAAATGTATATTAAAGTTAACACCCCTCGATATGCTAACGAAGACGAACATGATGATGCTAATTACATCATCCCATGAAACACCTTACCCCTCCCCATACATGGGATACGTAGGTATGTGAGTTGACCTAGGGAATGGACCCAAGGAAAGTGGGTATAAATCAAGGGGGAAAGGGTGGGGGTGCGCAGAGAGTGCAGTGAAGTGAAGAAGATGGCTGCCTCTTGGAAACCTCACTGGCGGGTCGACGCAGGAACCCAGACCAGTGATCTCTATTCCTCTATTCCCTCTATCTCTCCCCTTTCCTTTTTCCCCTTTTCCTTCACTAGCATTAAGAAATGCAAGGCATACTGTACTGCTTGCCACAACTCGTTACATGCTCAGCCAATTATGATGTGTCCAACTAGTACATTGTGGGTAGTTAAAAAATGTTCAGACTTCTGAGACTTGTCTCACCATTGTCTGCTCTGATGGGGATTTACGAATCTGAGTCACTTGCCTCCCTCATCTCAGCGGGACGTGACAATATGACTTTCTTAATTTTCTTGCCCATATGCCAAGTCTGGGTCAAAGTACTTAGTTCTTTTAAGAAACCTTTTTTGTTTCAATTACCAAGTAGAACTAGACATTTTAAACTGCAAGCTTCATTGTTCTGCTGGAATAATGCTCTGGTAATTTAAAAACTGCAATGAATGTGTAAGCCCAGTAGGTCAGAGTTCCCAAGGATGCCAGGTAAGTAGAAATCTAAATGGCAGGAAGAACAAAAATCAGATCATTTGTTAGCTTAAAATGGTGACTATTTCATTTTCAATTAATTGTAAGCTTGTCATAACTACAGAATCTGATCCAGATATTGAGATGGAAACCTTGTAGGCAGATTTTGAAAGTACAGGTACATAAACTTATTCTTTTAATGACTGGTTTGGTACTACAACATTCACTCAAGATAAACTAAATCCAAATAATTACTTTAAGTATAAATTTTAGGATTAACAGGAGTATTTTAGCTTTGAAATTTACATTCACTAGTAATACCCTCTGTAAATATAAAAGATCAAAGAAAAACTTGCTATAAAATATGTAGGACAATAGCTTCCATTGAGAATTCAAGATAAGTTAATTTTTTATTTAACTTTTTCTCTCATTGACATGTTTTACCTTTAAGTCAAAGTAATTTTCTAAAAGTTTAAAACAAAATGTAAACCTAGGTCTCCTGCCAACATGCTTTTATTACAGAGAAATTTTACTAGAACAGAAATAATGACTGCAGAGCTTGATTTGTTTCCTTCTTTGTACAATATGTAACTTTAATTTTCTTCAACGAGTTCGCATTCAATGACAAAAACATTTTAAAAGTCACATAATTCACGTTTCCTGGCCTTGATTCACTCTTCTACCCTTTCATTTGAGTATAACTGTTTCCTTGTTCCTTCCAACAGGAAAATTCAACTACTCAGTAACCAAGACTAATTAAATATGGTTTAAGGAAGTGTTTACACCAAGACTAAAAGAGCAATACATGTCTTTCTGAGTCTTCCAGGTGCAAACAATCACTGTTTCGTCAGGTCTCCAACAAATATTTTCAAAGGAATATGTACAAATGTCTAGGATGCTCTAAGGAGTCTCAGGTAGACCTAGACACCTTAAAGCGACAGTGTACTATTACCTGCACATACACTACATAGGTCAGAACAACTAGCTGATAATGCTTCTCTCATTTTTTCCCTTCCCTTTCCCTTCCCCCAAATCCTTGTGCATTTCAGTGTGTAAGTCCACATTTTGCTACACAAATTTCATCATGACTCACAGGAACTTAATTCAGTATTACCATAGGTGCTTTCATTAGGTGTTTCCTCAGGAAACAAGAGTTAAGACTTTTCTGCTGTTAGATTTTCTTATATTTTGCTTCTGTTTCCTGATCATGAAAAGCATCATTGTCTGTTTTGTGTGCTTGAAAATAAATTAGTGATGGTGTTCTTTAGAGTTCATTTTGGGCTTTTGTTTGGTTCTGGTTTGTAATTAGAGAATCTAGAGTTTTAGAAGATTATCAAACCATACATCTATTGCATTCAATAAGGTTTCTCTATTCAAATTTGAAATTGTCATGGCCTGAAAGTCTGGAATGCGAGAGACACATTATTTCTGAGAAAAATAAAGTTTCAAAATAGCTGCAATAAGATGTGTGAATATTTTCCTTGTAAATGACTTTACAAGTGACAAAACTGTTAGACACCATATATTCAATAAACCTGAATAAGTATGTAGAAGTGTGTCTATATTGTCATTGCAATTTACCACAGAAATAAAAAATAACTATTGCTTTGTTGTATAGTGTGTTTGCAGTTTTAAGACTCTACTGAAACAGTGACATTTTTGCGTATTCTTCCCTTGTATGGCTCTCCTTTCACCTGTGTCCCATTCCAGTCTTAGACCCACTAAAACACATATTCCCACTCTCAAACAATTACCATCCCCTCTTCTAAGGATATTGGCTATTTTCTTTATCCACAGACTACCCCTTCTCCAGTAGTGACCTGGCTAGAGCTGGGCGGGTATACCAAGGAGCAAGGCAACCAGCAGAAAAGACAAGGCTCTGTAATAAAAGAAAATTCATATACAGACAGTAGAAAGGGACAGCAACAGCCATTGCACAACATGCCAGCATCCTGTTGGCTTTCTTTGCCACTGCAGCACTCTCTTCACTCATATTGAGCTTGTTGTCCACCAGGACTTCCAGGTCCCGTTCCACAGAGCTGCTCTCCAGCCAGGTAGATCCCAGTTTATGCTGCATTCCTGGACTATGTTTTCCCAGGTGCAGAAGCTTCATAATGTTCTTGTCAGCCCACTCTTCCAGCCTATCCAGGCCTTCCTGCAGGCTGGCTCTCCCTTCTGAAGTGTCTACTTCCCCACTCAGTTTGGTATTGTCAGCAAACTTCCTCAGGGTACACTTGATCCCATCATCCAGATCACTTATGAAGATACTAAACAGCACTGGGCCCAATACTAGGGCCCCCACTTGTGGCAAGATGCCACTTTGAAAAAAAGCTATTTACCACCACCTGCGGGGTGCAGCCTGTCAGCCAGTTCCCCACTGCACATACCACTTGTCTAAACCATAAAGCATCAGTTTCTCTAGGAGGATGCTGTGGGAAACTGTATCAAAAGCCTTGGAGAAATCGGGTAGACAATGTCCACCGGTTGCCTCACATCAACTGAGCTGGTTGCTTTATCGTAGAAAGTGATCAGGTTTGTCAAGCACGATTTGTCCTTGGTGAATCCATGCTGGCTTTTCCCAATCACGTGCTTCACTTGACTTGTCTTGCAGTCTTCTGGGACGTCCCCCTATCTCCACAACTTCTCAAGGATTATGGAGAGCAGCCTCACAAAGACATCAGCCAGCTCTCTTAACACCCTCAGAGGGATAGCATCAGGGCCCATCAATTTGTAGAGGTCAAGCTCCTGCAATAGTTAGCATACCAACTCTTCCTTCAGGGACAATGTGTCTATATTTGCATCGACCTGGATTTTTTTTCCCAAGGCCAGGGGCCCAACAGTGCTGGTAGAGACAGAGGTGAAGACAGCGTTGAGAATCTCTGCCTTTTCAGTGTTGTTGGTGACTAATTTACCTCTCCCATTTAACAGTGGGCCAGTATTTTCCTTCTGTTTCTTCTTGTTGTTTATGTACCTGAAGAACCCTTTCTTTAGTTTCTAACTGGCCAATTTAAATTCAAGCTGAGCTTCTGTTTTTCTAACTGCATCTCTGCATGCTATAAGGGACTATGTTGGACTGTGTCTCAGCGTTACTGCTGCACCACTATCACTTCCTGGCCTCAGCATCCTGTTGCCATGGAGAAGTACGCCCTGAAGGAGACTAGTTGTCCCCAAAGAAACCACGATATCAGACTGAAGCTCAAGCAACAACATACTTGGCAGTGCCTACCAAGCTGTGCTTGTGTGCAAGTCCGGTGGAGAGGAAATCAGGGTGAGGAAGACGTGTGGAGGCTGAAGATGCCCAGGTCAACCCCCCTGCCGGCACAACCACCGTGAGCACCTGGGCATGCGCGCATGGAGGAACACAGGGCAGCACGTATTTCTTCAGACAAATCGTGGGGACCGGGGCAATAAAAGGACTGCGTACTCCTCTCTCAGGGTTCTTGATCTTCTCGATTTTGATGATTCCTGCTTCTCTGAAATCACCTCTTGAAGCTGGGACTTTGGCAGAGCTTGGAGCACCATCACCTGCACCGAGATGGAGCCAAAAGGACATCACTGGATTCGTGGTGGTGGTAATTAATCTTGCTGCATCTCTACCGTCTGCTTGCTTAGGGATTCTGACTTTTGCTTCCTTCTTCTCTCTGTCTTATCACTGTTATCATTTGTTATGGGAAATATAGTTCACAAGGTTGTACAGCATCTGACCTCGCTTGGGTCTTAATCTCGCTCTTGGGATTGTTTAAGCACCCTCTTCAATACTGGAATGGGACACATGCCCTGGCAATGCCCTTGTAGTTCTCAACACTTATTCATCCTTATTTCCATCTCTGTTACACTTCTCTTTTGGTTTCGAGCAGACTCAGCTGCTTGCAGTTAGGCCAGGGGGAGTCTCTTGCTCCACCTACTTCCCTTACCTTTAAAGGTAATTAATCGGTTTTGTGCTAAAAGGAGAGTGTTCTTGAAAAAATCCCAGTACTTGTTAGCTCCTTTATCCTCCATGGAAGCGTCCCATGGAATCCCTCCCAGCTGAGCTCTGAGCAAGCTGAAGTTTGCTCTTCTAAAATCTAAAACCTTTGTCTTCTTAGTAATAACATTCAGTGTGCTCAGCAGGGTCCCGAACTCCACAATATTGTGACCAGCGCAGCCAAGGGCTACTGTTAACCAAGATATTACAAAGCAGGTTTTCTTGGTTTGTGAGTAGCAAGTCCATCAATATCTCATTCTGGGTTTGCACATCTAACATTTGTACGAGGAAGCAGTCCTCTATGAATTCCAGGGACTTGATGGATGACATGTGAGCTACTCTATTGTTCTTCCAACAAATGTCTGTGTAGTTGAAGTGACCCATAAGAACAAGGTTCTGTTGACCTGAAGCTTGCTTAAGTGACCCACTTGCTTCATTAGCCTTATTGTCTTGGTTTGGAGGTTGGTAGCAGGTGCCCACTGTAAGATTCCCCTTGGAGATGACACTTCTCATCTTGACCCAGGGGCATTTGATAGGGCTTCCACAATTGCCACAGTTGACTTCTACACATTCAAGGTTTTCTTTAACATAGAGCACAACACCTCCACCTCTTCTTCCCTGCCTATGAAACAGTCTATCCATCACAATCCTCCAATCATGTGAGTTGTCCCACCATGTTTCAGTTATTCCTCTGATACCACGACTTTCTGACGGGCGCAGAGCTCCAGTTCCTCCTGTTTGTTCCTGAAGCTGCGTACATTGGGATACATACATTTGAAGTTGTTTGTCTTCTGGTTCACATTTGGGGAGGCAGCTAAGGAAGATCTGTTGGGGCTCTGGTTGGTCTGGCTTGTTCCCCGTTGGTTGCAATGATGTCGAACTTCACCACTTTGGACCCTGCCCCCGAAGGCCCTCAGTTTAAAGCCTGCCTCACCAAGTCGTCCAGCCTGCTGCCACATTCCCTTGCCTCTTCTAGATAGGTGGATCCCATCCCTCCCTAACAGGTTATAGTCATCAAAGAATGGCCTGTTGTTATCAAAGCCAAAGTCCTCATGACAGCAACAGCCATGAAGCCAGAACTGGATTTGCATTTTTCTGGCTGCACCCTTTCCTTTCCATCTTTGTGGAGGAGACAAATACCTGTTTACATACTTCACTAAAGGCTAATCAAGGCAAGGAGATGTATCAAATTCTACGTCCCTCTTCAGACTGTTCAAAAGGGACATACTTAAATTTTGCTATCCAGTGGTGACTAGTGTTCTCAAAGATCTACTGACAAACAATAGCTTTACCTAAAACAAATCAGAAGTCACTTTTAAATAATTCATTTTGCCAACTGCGTTCTATTCTTTCTCTGCATCATTTATGGTTTATAAAGCCTGTTCTTTTAGTTTAAACAAACTAATCACCTAAAGTCTTGGGAAAGTTCAAGTACAGTCAATTAACATCACCAACACTAGAGGTAGCATTACTTTTCTGTCAAGAAAATTGTCCTACTTTTCCTTTTAAGTCTCATGTGCTTTCATACTTTCAAATAATCTAAGTTTACGATCGAATGTCAGTTTTTTGCTGCTAAAGGAATACACAAAAACAGACTTCAAAGCCATCTTTGTTCTGCACATGCATATCAAAGAAAACATCTATTTTATTTTGCTGCATCAAAGGCTATTAAGTACTATTTTAACATTTGGGAAATAACATAATTTGACATTCAATGAACTTGATGTTCATCAACGTGCCTTCATTAATTCCTTTGCTAGATTTTCACTTTTTGAAGTCACATCAAAAGTTTAGAAATTATAACACATATATACATATATGCGCACATATGTGTATATATATAAAAATATGTTTTCTAATGGACCATTTTATTCAGAAAGGATCATAATTACATAATGATGATTGTAATTTTGTAAGAAATCTGTAACAGAACATAATTTTATTAATTATAGATTTGCAGTTCTTTTCATTTACACAATCACCCCGTAGCTGCTATGGCTTTCTGATTCTTTTCTCCTTTGATTCATTTATGGAAATCTTAAACCTTCGTGAAAAATTCTGACACTGCAATATTTTAAGCTCTTGTTGAGGTTAATCAAAGTCACTTAAAAGCAATCCCTAAAAGCCCCTTCACTACATAGCAAATGAATCTTTCTTCACAAACACATTTTAGAATAATGACATGGGTTTAGAATCTCAAGTAAAGTGTGACCCTGATGCTCATTAGTGGAGAGATAATTTATACTTGTGAAGCTGCCTGCGGTGTTCAGGACAGAAAGTGTTATGTTCCAGAAATAAACTTTTCTGCTCAACTGGTCTCCTCCCACATAAGTACCACACAGCATTAAGAACTCTCATTTCTTTAGTGTTACTTTCTCTGTGCTATGGTATGACTAAAGTTACATATTTTTTTTTGTGCAAGTCTGCTTATACATGGTCTGTGACAAAGTAAGACAAACAATTCAATGTTTCCACTTGGATAGGCAAAGTACAGCTAGAACTGATTTCTGTTGAAAGCAACCTCTTTGGATGAAAGAAGGTCAATTAGCTTAGAACTTATGACCTATTATTGAGTCATTCTATTTCTTCCTAAATAAATCAGTGTTAAGTACAGATAATTAATGGCATTAAAAGCATTCTTGATTTTTTCTACAGATGTTCAAAAACTTTTCTGTATAACAGTAAGAAGGATTTTTGTGTATTTTAAGGAAAGACCAAACAAAAATAAAAGCAAGGAAAGAGAAGTTGGTAAATAAAACAGCTAAGTTTATTCAGGCAATTAAACCCAGCAGAAACCAAAGAAATCTGTAAAAGCAATGCTAAATTGAAATTCATTCAATTTACCTCAGATAAGATAAAAATATTTATTTCAAAATTATTTTCTGCAATATAAATTTTGAAAATATGCTGCTGGAAGAAAAAAAAAAATCATCATGATATACCTTCAGCTATTGTTTATTTAGTTGCATTAATTATATTGCCATTCCAAAGTCTTCCCTCTCCCACCCAGCATATAGGTTTCATAGAATCATCGAATGATTTAGATTGGAAAGTGATGAAGACAGCTGTGCCAATCCCCTGTCAAAGCAAGTATACAGCAGATCAGGTTGCTCACAGCCATGGCCACTCAAGTCTTGAATATCATACAACCTTTTACAGTATTTGATCATCAGTGTTATTAAAAAAACAAAAACAAAAACAAACAAACAAAAAAACCCACCAAAAAAACCAACTACAACCAAACAAAAAAACCTCAACAATCTAATATCTAATTACAATTTCCTTTATTCCCACTTATGTCCATTGCTTTTTATCCTGCTGCTGTGCACCTCTGGGAAGAGTCTGGCCCCATCTCCTCTGCGTCCTCCAGTGAGATAGCAGTAGGCAGCAATAAAGTCTCCGCTGAGCCTTCTCTCCTTGAGGCTGAACAAACCCAGTTCCCCCATACTTGCCTCATATATCCTGTGCTCCAGCCCTCAGCCATCTTGGACTGGAGTCTAAGACTCAGTCCAGAACATAAATATCCTTGCACTGGGGAACCCAAAAACTGGACGCAGCACTCCAGATATAGTCTGGCAAGTGCCAAACAGAGGGGAAGATCATTCCCCTGGCCCTGCTGGCTACACTTTTGCTAACACAGCCCAGGGTGCAGCTGGCCTTCTTTGCTTCAAGGGCACACTGCCAACTCATGTTCAACTTGCTGTCCAGCAGGACACCCAGGACCCTTTCTGCAGAGCTGCCTTCCACACAGTCAGCCCTGAGATTGTATAGTTGCATGGGATGATTCCATACCAGTACTTCACACTTGGTTTTGGTGATCTCCATGAGGTTCCCCTCAGACCATTTTTCCAGACTGTCTAGATTCCCCTGAAGAGCAGCCCTGCTCTACACTGTAGTGATTGCTCTATTTAATCTAATGTTGCCACAAACATGACAACAGTGCACTCCATCGCTGTCATCATGCATTTGCCCTCGATAAACACTTACTCCCAATCACCTTCTTGTCATTCTTGTGTTTAGAAACAGCTTCTAAGAGTATTTGCTCCATAAACCTCTCAGGGACCGAGGTGAGGCTGATTGGCTTGTAGCTACCTAGATCACCATTCTTGCCCTTCTTGAAGAAGGGTCTGCCTTTTTTTACCTATCAGGAAGCTCCCTGATTGCCACGACCTTTTGAAGATGACAGAGAGCATATGTCTCCCATCTAGTCCCACAAATTCATGTACCTCCAATGGGATTAAATGATCCCTAACTCTTTCTTCCCATACTGTGGGCACTGCTTCATTCTTAAAGACTCTGCTTGGAGGCTCAGGAACCCAAGCATTACTAGTGAAAACTGAGGCAAAAATAGTACTTGAGTACCTTAGCTTTCTCTTTTATCCTTGTCATTAGGTCCCTTGTCCCACTGAGCAACAGACCCACCCTATTCCTAACCTTCCTGCTTCTGGCAATGCAGTTAGAGAAACCTTTTCTACTGACCTTCACCTTTTTGCTATTGTCAGCTCCAGCTGACCTTTGTCTTTCCTCACTCCGTTTCTGCATGAGTGTCCAATGTCTTTGCATCCCTTCCATGTAGCCCTGCTTCCACCTTCTATACACTACCTTTTCATGTTTGAGCTCAATCAGGAGCTCCATATTCATCCATGCTCACCTTCTGCCTCACCCGCTTGACACAAAGGGATAATTCTTGTGTCCTGAAGAGGTGTGCCAGCTCTCCTGGGCTCCTTTGTCCTCCAGGGCAGTTTCCCAAGGGATCATCCCAAGCAGTTCCCAGAGCAGGCTGAAATATGCTCTTCTGAAGTCCAGAGTTGTAATTCTGGTATTTATTGTCTTACGCACTCCTCTGAGGACTTTAAATTCCACAGCCTCTGCCATGCAAACTGTGTGCTAATTCGTTTCCAGACACTGTCAACTGGGCTAAGGAGCAATGAAACACCTAATGATAACTGCATGCAGGTGCCTGCTGCTGTGGGACAAGGCACACTCCACCAGGTCTCATGAGATTACAAGGCACCAGAACATCTCCCAAGAAGTCTCACTCAGCTTGTGACCACCACCACATGCTCCTGACACCTGCTCTGCCTTTGCAGAAAATAGAAGTTGCAGACAGGTGTTTGCACAAGCACACTGCAAAGCACTGTTCACTACCTGTCACAGGAAAAAATGTTCAATCCTTATGCTTTTAATCAAGCCATGATTGAAGCAGTTTAGTATAGATTTAGTAACAAGCAATCAGTTAATGACACATTCAGGAACAGGGGGATCAAGGAGGGGGAAGTCTGCAGGCACCCCTAACTATTAAATTAGAGAAAACTACTCCAAGATGCAAAATGTTATAATCCTAAAAAAAAAAAAAAAAAAAAAAAAAAAAAAAAAAAAAGTTTTCAGAAATATTCTTCCTTGAAATTCTCATACTTCCTTTTTCTTTCAAACCTCTCCAGAGTGTCAAAGTTAAGTGCAAAGAGGGATGAGTAAACTGCCAGTGAGTTAACTTGATAGGTAAAGTAACATCAAGGCCATGAGCCTGCTCTAACCACTTTGTAGTCCAACTGCTTTGGACTTTGTGACCTGTGAAGCTCCTTTCCAACCTACATGACTCCAAAATTCCAAATGTATACTTAAATAGGATAGAAATGCATATTTTACAGCAACAATCATATATCAATATGACCATTTCTCATTATTGGCATGTTCAATAAAACAATGTTTAAAAGTATTAGTAGGCCCTTGTACTGTCAATTACAACATTATCACATTTATTTTCATTGCATCCATAGTCTTCGTATACCTAGTTCACAGTTATTTTATGTGATTACATTATCAATTACTATCACTGGGAAACGCAGCTGAATGAAAGTGTGTAGGATTAAGGTCCAACGGATGCATTTGTATTGACTAACTTGTGAAATAAAGGTTGTGAGAGACAAGAAACCAGGCCTGTGAGAAACTAAGACAAACAACCTGGTAAAGCAAAAGTTGAGGCTGATTGAAGAAATGCCTCAAACACTCGCAAGACAAAACTGTGAGTCACAGGGCGCATTCTGTGGAGGCCGAAGCTGATAACGCTGCCCGATGTAGCTGGGGGAGAGAGCCCTGTGGAGACAGGACGGCTCTGCTCTGGGGCACCTGGGTAAATTTCAAGGGCCATGTGTCCGGTGAATGAACTTTGCTTCATTATCCATGAAATGCATATTAAATTTGACACCCCTCAATATGCTAACGACGGCTGTCATGATCATGCTAATTACGTCATCCCATGAAACACCTTACCCCTCCCCATACATGGGATACGTAGCTATGTGGGTCGACCTAGGGGACGGACCCAAGGAAAGTGGGTATAAATCAAAGGGGGGAAGAAAGGACACTCTCTGCCCCTCTCCCTGCCCCCCCCCCCCCCCCCCCGGCCGTCTGGAGAAAGCAGTGAAGCAAAGAAGACAAATGCCAGCAAAGAAGACGGCCGCCTCCTGGAACCCTCGCCAGCAGGATCAGCGCAGGAACCCAGACCGGTGATCTGTATTCCCCCATTCCCTCTATCTCCCTCTTTTCCTTTTCCATTAAGAAATGCAAGGCATATTGTATTGCTCGCCACAACTTGCTCTGTACTTAGCCAATTATCATGTGTTCAGTTAGTACATTGTAGGTAGTTAATAAATGCTTGAACTTGGAGACTTGTTGTCTGCTCCAATTGGGGATTTGCGAATCTGAGTCACCTGTCCCCCTCGTCGGAGTGGGACGTGACAAAGGTGTGATGCAAAATCATTGGGATAAGAAAGCTTCCTGCTTTGTAACTTAATACTGTCAGGCCTTAGCTAACAGCACTTCAGAGCAGTTCGGGGAAAAAAAATCCTTATGTTACCTTTACTTAGATACGAATTCACAGAGAAAAGAGAATGTGCAAGTAGAAGACATAAGTGATATACTTCTTTGAATCTATTTGTCCTCTCACAGAAATATGCACATCTTCACACCTCTGAATAGACTGTCAGATCTGGTCAGCAATGTGTGTGGGATTAAATTAACCCCTGCCTGCAATGTACAACAAGTTAAAGTATTATTGCAACAGTAAGACTGCCTCATGAGCTGCTTTGAAAGCAAACCACCAGAATTCTGTGTGTTTCTGAAACTGTATCATGCTTTAAACTAACAGTTTCAGCTAGGCCTAACCTACTTGACATCACTCCAGTGAAGCCTTTCAAAGACCTGTGTACATGATAGTAGCTGCTCTGAATTAACAGAAATACAGATGAATCAGAGGGGAAGAAAAAACCCTGTTTGTTTCCCTTGAAGCAGAATTTACCATCTGAATGTGAATTTGCAAATTTCAACATAGGTCACTCCATTTCACTCAGTTCATATCTAGAGGAAGATGCCCTGCTTGACATTAGGCCTTAATATTCAACCAACTTAGACATGTATACAATTACTATGTTCAGAGAGACTGCTGCTGCAAAGTGATAAAAATATATTTGTAAATTATGAAAGAGACCAATTATAGATTAATATTAAATAAATATAAACATTTACTTCTGTAACCACAGTTGAAACAATCTTCCACAGTCAGGGATTAAGAGAAGACCTCTTGATTGTTTTGGTCCACACTCAGATGAGTATGCTAACGTTGGATGAAATGATTGCTTGTTTTATATTTTCAGATGAAATACCATTTACTCTTACAGATCCAAGACTGCAAACAATTTCCCATGCTTTAAATATATAAAGAACTCGTAGCTCTCACTTCCCAAACACTTACACAATTCAGTAATTTTACCTTGCTATTCTTTTTTAAAATTGCATTGTTTCTAGTATCAATCCAGACTACTTTCCTGTCTATGTAAGTGGTTAACAGAAATAACACTGTAGTCTAATAATGTAAATCTATTTTATACATTTTCAATCCTAAAGTCAGGATACAGTCTTATAACATGATCTGGGATGTAACTACGTGGTTTATGTTTTTGTGAGTCTCTCAGAAAACTTTTAATTATTTACAATAATGAATGCCATCAAGTGGATGTAATACATGGGTTGCATATGAAAAGATTGCGTTAGAAAAAAGCTTACATTAAATTCACCAATAAATGTTTTTTCTGTAGAGATTATAATTTCTTCCAGAAAGAAATCAAACTACCTGGCAAACAACAAACAGTTCCTATCTAATAAAAATATCTTTAGACAAATGCATCAGTCATCTGAAGAATATGTGGATGATGCAAGTCTGAAGCCAGTTTTAACTCTTATGCAATTACTACAGTTCAAGCAAAGGGTAATATTCTATGCAAACTGTACATGACTAAATGCCTTCATAAGCTTATTTTATAGACACCATAATACTTTATTATTCTGTGTAAATCATGTTCATTCAAAGGCTATAAATAGGAAAGCTGAAATAAAGTACCCGAAAGCTGAAAAAAGCAACTGTGATAAGACTGTCTTTGCATATTACAGCTATATATCTATTTATATATATTCCACCATTATTTTTTTAAAAAAAATCATAATACCAAGCAGTAAGAATAGGTAACAAGAAGAAAGCAATAGTTTAGAAAGTAGTTAAATAGGTTATGTATTTCTAAGTCTGTTTAGATTGATGCAGACCTAAGATCCCTAGAATGGTTGGTGTAAATTGGGAGCATTTAGCAGTTGTCTTGGAGAAATTCTAAGAAACATCTGAAAATTCAGAAATAAAAGTAACATAATACGTCTCATCTTTAAAACACAAGATCCAAGTGTTTACATCTATAGACCTCTTGCCTGAAATCAATTACTAAATAAATAAATAATACTACAACAAAGTACAACTTAAGTACAGGGAGAAACAGAAAGAAGTAAGTCAGCATAGATTTATCATGTACATATAGTGTCAAACAATCTAATATCCCTCTCTGACATGATAGGAGACCCTAAGAAGAGAGGAAAAGCAGCAGATGTCATAACTTGACTTTCCTAATTCTTTTGATGTGACATTCTGATAAACAAGCTAGAAAAGCATGGCACAGATGAAAGGGGTGTAAACCAGCTGAAAACTGTAGTTTGAAAGCAGTTATTAGTAGTACCTTGTCAAAATGGAGGGCTATATCTAGAGTGGTTCTGCAAGGCAAGGATCTATTTTTACTATTACTTTGGTGAATGGTAGAATAAAGGGAATACTTATGAATGTGGCACATGAAGTGGAGCCCTGCAGAGGACTACAAGAGGGGACTAGAATGGAAAGTCCAAAACACATCAGCCAGAGGTGTGGCATGCAAGGAGGAAGCAGCACAGAAGTCAGAATGTATAAGCGCCACATCTGAGAAAAAGTCATAAACTGCCTATGTACAGTGGGGAGTAATCAGCCAAGTAGCAGCAGTTCAGAGGCAACCTGGGAATTCAGTACATACAAACTGAAGTCGAAACATCATCTTGCAACATGAAAAGTCATCTTTTTTTCTCACATTAGTAAGTCTCATTTAAAGTGCTGCATTTAGTTTTAGGCATCAGGAGAGAGAAATGGGAAGGATCAGAGGATTATAAGACATTATTGTTGAAGAAAGATTGAATGAATGATGCCTGCTAAGCTTAGGGAGAAAAATGATGAAAGAACATGATGAACTATCAGGAGTAAGTGAATAAACTGCTTCCAAGCCCATGGAGAGTCAAACAGGTTTAACTCCAATAAGAACAGGAACATAGAAACATGCATCCTAGTGAAGCTCGGATTTTTCAGAGTTATATAAATCACCCTTAAAAATGTCTAGATATGTTGTAACCTGGACTGAGGAAGATAGAGTTGATCCTGCCCCAGGGTAAGCAAATGGCTTGAATGAGCTCGCTTTTCCCTTCATTTTTTATGACTGGACACGTGAACAGACATTTAAAATTTTAATATCTACATAATGGAGGAAGTATAAAAATTGTGCAAGCACCACTTGCAAGCAGTCTATGAATTCATTCCTTGCCAGTGACTTGAAACATTCCGTTTATACTGATTAATTGTTTTCATTATGTGGAAAAAACTTGTGGAACTAATGATAATGCTAATTTTTGCATTTCAATGCTTTGAAATGACAATAGCACGATAATGATGAGCCTCATTACTTTGTGCATTTTATAGAAGCCATAGAACATGTACAAAACAGACTTCTGATACAAGTCAGCCAGAAAATAAAGTTACTCCCTACCCAAAATATTCATTTTGGTCCATTTATGTCTGTTTTAGTCTGTTTTCAAAGTAGTTGTGTCAAATGCAGAGAGAGATAACTTGTTATAGTTAAAAATGTAAATCCATTTTTAATTCAACTCAAACTAATGAACAACCATATTTAATATAAAAATTCTATCAATTAATTTTTTTCTAATGATTATGGAAGTATCTGAATATGAATTCTTAAGTGTACTTATTGTGACTGGAGTAAAATTTCCTTTGTTAGTGACAGGAGTAGTTTCCAAATGTCTTTTCAGAGTAATAAATGTGTAACCAGACAGAAAAAAAGTACAAACTAGTTTGTCCATGGTAGCTGAATTCTTGTTCATTTCAGTTAATTTGTAACTATATATTTTATAAATACTTTTACGTAGCCTTGAAAAGTATGAGGTCAGAACAAATACATCAGGAATTAAAGATATCTGGGCAAAACACTTTATATAGGCACTTACTGTCTTATGCTTTTAATGTATGAAATAAACTTGTATGTAAACATATATTCAATAGTATCTTAACTGAGCAGTTACCTCTTCTGTCTACTTTAAGGACTCCCAAAACTTGACATTTTCATATCTATATACACAAAATATGAATAGTTTCTACCAGATGTTTAACCAGATGTTTAACAAGATCTTATAACAAATTTTCTGTTCTACCAGAGAGACCAAAAGTTTTCATGTTGCTAAACCTATGTGTTTATTAAATAATTCTCTGGCTATCAATATGCACAACAACCAAATCCACAGAACAAGAGACCTGTAATACTATGGATCAGTAAAGCAAACTATACAAAGACGGGACTTTAAAATTAATGAGAAATACAGAATACCACCACAGGGGCTTAGAATCCAGAAACCTAGCTATTATCAGAATAGAACTCCATACAATGAACTCCTACAGAGAAAACAAACAAGCAAATACGTTCAATACAAAATAGATCTTGTAAATTAAATTCCATTTAACCCACTATTATCCTTACCAAGCAGACTCTTACTCTTAGATGTGCCATCAGACAAGCAAAATCTTCTTTGGTCAAACTCTTGGCTCAACCTCTTCATCTCTGATCATCTCTGTTCACCTCTGATCATGTTACAGGATCTCTTTTTTTATCCTTGCAGATTCTTCTCCCTCTATCACAGAAAATTCTCCCAACTGAGCTATGTAACAGCTTCCAACGATGGAACCATCTCTCTATTCAGGAGAAGCACCACCACAGGGCTATCCGTCTTTCACTGTACACTGATTTCTGGAAGATACTAATAACAATACCAGAAAGGTAATAAGAAGGAAAGACAACGAAGATTACTAAAAAGTAAAAAATCCTAAAGTCTTAGAGTAGCAAAGTTCCTCCCCAGGACAGTACAAGACAAGACAGTATTGGCAAGGCTTTGAACCATTGCTTTTAAGGAGATTCTGGGCCACAAAATACATACAGACAACAGCAACTGTAAATGGGAGCTCACAAACCTTATCGGTAAAACATCCTCCTGGAAACTGAAGACATCAGTGTATACAAGTCTTTAAATTTGACAGAAAGAATGGAAGAGTTTGGAAAAGATCCAAACAAGAAAGAAACTAGAGGGGAGAAAAAAAAACAGTAGGAAAGCCAAATAAATCTTCAGCAAAGGCCCTGATAGGAACCTCAAGAAAACTGAGGCTACTGAAAATGAACCAGAAAAAAGTTTAAAAGCCACAAACTGCAACAGGTGCACAAATTACTAAAATTTAATTAAGATGAAGAAATGATGAAGCACAAGATAGCAAAGACTCAGAACATAGTCTTTATCAAGAAATAAAACTACTTAAATAGAAAATGTAGTCTATTTATTCAAATACACGTAGAATAAATACAAGAACAGGTGCAGTAGTCTGATCATATCTATTTATTGCTCATTTATTTCTTACAGAAGGTACATGCTGATCTTTGTTTTGATTGTCTAATTAAAATTAATTTTGCCTTTAGCTCTTCTCAGAGCTCTTTTTTTTTCAACTCATGACTATGCTTTCTCACAACTTCCTAAGGACAGAGGGTAGGGAAGATAAACAACTCCCTTGTCATTAAGTGTATTTGCTCCATTGTATCTGACACTTCTCTAATATGTAGAGTTGATTCTCTCATTGATTCATCTTCCATTCTACATAAGAACAGATACCAATATTCAACAATCTTTAAAACCATTAAAGTATATGCCTGTACATACACATTAAAGATCTGTTACTTTAATATGCAACTAATTTTTAGCATTATCCTGCTCATACTACAAACTCACTCTAAAGCACTTCAAGATTCTCTGAACAACTAAGAATCTACAGAACTACTTGGGTTCTCTCATCATCTCTTTTTGAAGAGAGCTGACATACTTCATAATAGTGGCAAAGCTATCATCTTAAGAGGTATAGATATACTGTAAACATAAATACTTACATTTGTTGTATTATAAAACATCTGTTTATCAAATGTCTTTAGGGGCAATATTTTGGTTCATTAAATATTTATAAAAAATTTTCACTGAAATATTCAAATTAATTAAAACACAATTTCCTATTTAAAAGTATCGGGTTTTCATTATTGCTCTTTCATTGTGAAATTATGATTGTGGTCCCAAATGCAGGATCTATTTTATCAATTGCCTTCCATGGACTGAACTGCTTCTTACTACTGTATTCCAGTTTTGCTACTATTTATTGGGTCCGATGAAAGTGACTACATGAAAGTTCATGGTCTACCCTATACAGGAAATATGAATATATAAGCAGAATGGCCTTTTTTATTATTAAACAGATTGTTAATCTTTGAATTGAGTCTGATTTTAACAACAATTAGCAGAGCTGAGCTTTATGTATGAGATATATATGAGCCTTCATTCTCCCAGTGAAAACGCTTATAGTTTGAATATTTTTTTAAATATTTTGATAAAAGAGAGTGAATTAACTACCATTAGTTAAAAAAAAAAAAATCATTACACTCAGTAATGCCTACATGAGGACCATAAGTAGATGTAGGCAGTATGTAAAGAAAGCACATGAACCTACCTATTCAGAATTCTCCATGAGGAGGGAAGCTGCAGCTCTTCTGAAACAAAATAGATAGCAAATTTGAAAAATCACTGGAGAAAATGATGGCCTGTTCCAAACTGTGTCCACTGCTTTCAAACAAAATACTTTATGAAAGACAGGACAGTTTTCATTATATTTTCCCCATTTTCTGGCTAGCTGTTATTATAATCTGCAGCTCTCCTTATAGATAAGGAGAGAGCTACTTAACAGACTGTCATGCTCCTCATTTACTACTGTCATTCCTAGACTGCATTAAAATACTAGACATACTATATTATTTCAGAAAAGAAAGGACAGTGTCAGCAAGTCATCTGCTGTGATGGATCTTTAACTTCGTCTTTCCTTCCCCGTCAACGGGTTGTTAAACAGTGTTGTAGTGTGAACTCAGCTGGCAGACAAACACCATGCAGCCAGTCGCTCACCCTCCCCCTACCCGGGAAATGGGGGACCAGACTGGAGGGACAAAAGAAAACTCGTAGGTTGAGATAAAAAACAGTTTAGTGATTGCAATAAAACAAAAGAGTAGCAATAATAGAAAGTACAAATGGGTAATGCACCCACCGACTGATACCTAGCCCACCCCCAACCAGCAATCCCAAAAGAACAAAGATCCCGCCATCACCAATCCGGAAGGGAGAGAGAACCCGCCTCCTTTATATACTGAGCATAATGTCACACGATACAGAATAATCCAATGGCCAATCTGGGCCTGGTACTCAGGCTGTGCCCCCTCCCAGCTCAAGAAAATTATCTCTATCCTAGTCGAAACCAAGACAAACAGCCAGAAAAAAAACTTAAATATTATCATTCCATAGCTCCTGATAAATGGCAAAGTGTATAGTGACATGAGGTCTTGGAGAGTTATAAATGTTATTTGTGTGAGATATTGACTGTGCTTATGCATCTATTGTTAGTATTATCTGAATCTTTATTATACACAGTGATATGTGTCTAGAGTTCCCAATCAGTTTTAGCTACATTTGCACTGAGATTTCAGACAACTTTGGCAGGAGTAGGCAATTACTAAAAAGAGGTGTGTGGGAAGCGTGTTGGATATTTTTCTCTTAAGGGATTTAGGAAATTCCCTAGTCTATGAGGAATAAGTGCTGGTATTAATATTCTTACCATACCAGAAAGATTCTGAAGCTTATCCACAACTTCACGCAATTTACCAGAACAAATTAAAATCCCTTAAAATGTTCCTTTCCTTACTGCTAACTGCAGATCTAGCCCATAGCTCAATTGCATAGTTATAATAGTATTTCAGTAATATAGTAAAATTGAATACCTTTTCAGTATGTATCTGGATGAATTAGTTCAGATAAGTGTTTATCACAAAAGAAATCTGGAAGAGCAACACAAAGGAGTGCATTAAGAACTTGATGTCTTGCTTAGTTATTACCCATAGAAATGTGTTAATTTTCTGTCAATCTTTTACAAAAAAAAAAAAAAATTAAAAATGCAGACATAGATCACACCTTCTAGGGAACAAACTTCTACAATGTATCACTCAAATTCAAACTCGAGAAAGGCTGATAACTAGAGGAGTTTTAAATTCAAGAAGGAAACTAAACATGTAGACTTTGCAGACAGATGTCCTCAACATTTCTGGATTATGCAGATGCCAGTAAATTTTGGGACATTCCCATGAGTGTACAATGAAAGAGCTCTTTATTATTACATTGGATACTTTCCACATATAAGATAAACACATTCACTTTAGAATACCTGTTTTTCAAGGGATAAGGCAGCATATACTAGAATTCCCAATCCAATCATATACTTTTGTCTTAGATGAGTATTTTACTCACTTTTTTATTTTAAATATTAAACGGAGTGTACCTGCTACATCACCCCTTTGCCTTGGCTCCTCTGACCCTAACAGAATCATGCAGTTTTAAAACAGTGTACAGATCTTTGAAATGTAAATGTAAGAAACCATTAGGAGGGATATCATGCCTCTTTCCTGCCCAAACTGAGGCCCTTTTTTTGGAGGGGTGAATTAGTTGGGGCAAAGAATGAGACTGTATGATGTATTACTTTTTTTTTCCCCTGAACAGACTATTTGCTATCAGTGCAGAAGTAAATTGTATCCAATGTGAATCATACACGGGGCTCTGGAAATGAAACTGCTTACATTTCCCTGCACAATATGGGTTCCTCATTTATGAGAGCAAAGCCATGGTTTTGGAGTATCACAGAATCACGGAATAGTTGAGGTTGAAGGGGACCTTTGGGAGATGGTATATTCCAACCCCCTGATCAAGGCCGTGTCATCCAGAGGAGGTTGCTCAGGGCCACATCAAGTCAGTTTCCGAAGGAACTGGAGAATGAAGACTCCAAGGATGGAGACTCCATAATCTCTCTTGGCAATCTGTGCCAGTGTTTGACCACTCCCAGAGAGAAAAAGCATTTTCTATGCTTAATTTGAATTCCCTGTACTTAAGTTTGCACCCACTGCCTCCTGTCCTTTCACTGAGTACCACTGACATATCACAGTCACCTAGACAGAAATTTCTTGATAATAACAGCCATTTATAAATTGAGTTGGCAGATATCTAATTTTACAAATTAGTACTCCAGAAAAATTAGATGGAGGAGAGGCTTGTTAGAATTGCCAAAATAATTTCAGATGGCTGTATTTTTGATCCCTATGCTAGAATTTTGAAAACATGAACAACTTATTCCAAACATGGTACCATATTGTTAGATCAGGGCCACTACATTGTTTCATTTAAAAGGGAAAAAACAAAACAACAGTGTTTCTTGACATTAAAAGAAATAGTTCCATCCATTGGCACAATTCTTAGAGCACTCAGGTTCCCCTGGAGGTCATAAATGGTTGCTTGCTGTGTGAAGTCCTGCTTCACTTGGCAGATGTGGTAACAACTTGAGGTAGTGTATCAGAAAGTCAACTGACTTTTTATTCAATTACTTAGGGTCCTTAGGAGCAAAGCAACATTTTACGCATAACAAATGAAATTGAGCTCTCCATTTTCTCTCTTACTCCAGCCTGAAATATTTAACTTCTTCTCATTTCACATAATGAAGTTGTGACAAATCTGTAGGTAACCCTGGATATTATAGTAAAATATTTTATTTTTAATAAAAAAGCCTAAGTTAAGATAGAAAAATCTGATCTGCTACACAAAAATCTATCTTATAATTTTAGAGCAGTTACTGTATATGGCATTTAGAATGCCTTAAAATATCATTTGTACTTTTATTATCTCAAGGACACCAAAGAAACATTGTAAAATGTGAAATTATCATGATGTCAAGAGGGATTATATTTCTACATTTATATACTGATTAAAGAAAAAACATGATTCCTATTGAAACTGTAGACTTGTACCATCAAAAGCATCTGTGAATGGGTTGTACACAACACCTGGCATGTATATATCTACAAATGCTGTATGTGTTACTCTTATATTGACACTGTAAGAATTATGCTTTTACAAGCTGTTAATAATAAATAGCAAGGATCCATGTCCTTTCAGCAGGCTGCTAATGACCTAATTTTTTAATTGTATATCTGCCAAATGGCATAATGTTGACTGTATCAGTTTAGTAGCATTTTTCTAGATGTCTTCATGCAAACTATAAAAATATATCCAAGATAGGCACAGGCAAGAACTGTTGCCCTTATATGGTCTGTTTCTTCAGGCACAGGCAAGAACTGTTACCCTTATATGGTCTGTTTCTTCCAAGTTGTAAGACATACATATGTATGTCAAGAAAAATTTGAGGGGTTTGCATTTGTTTTTTTTTTCACAGTGGTCTACAGCAGCTGATGAAGCTTCACAAGTTTTAAGGCATAATAGCAAAGGTGGATAAAAGTCAGATTTGTTGCATGGGTTGTAGGATTCTCTGCAAGTCATGTTCTTAAAAGCCATCTGAGAGTAGCCTTTTCATGCCCATGCTATATTGTACACAGCATTTTTTTAAAGGGTAAGTGTCACAAGAGGATAAGGCATGATGGCTGATCATGATCAAAAGCAACCTTTCATCTGATATACTGCAGAAATCATACCAGAACAGCTTCTATTTCTGAGGTCTTTTTTAAAGAGTTGTGCACACTTATAACCTAAATTCAGACTTCAATAGTATTTCGCGTTTGCAGGCTTTTCCTTTTTCACAAATGTAAACTGTTGTATTTTAAAGAATAACTCATTCTCCAATATATTTGTCAAGTTAGTACTTGATTAAACATGGTTGATACTTACTGTACAACAGAAAGCATGGAAACAGAAAACAAGGAAACTTGAAGCCATGAAAATATCTGCAATGAATCTCTGTGGCTCTTTGAATCAAATCTGCTGCAACCACACTCTGCAATAATTGAAAATCAAGATTTAAAATAAGTTAGCATTTTGAGGTTTTTTCTGTTTCTTCCTTACCTTTCCCTAGTAAGATAGAGAAGCTTGAAGGATGTATGTAAATCTCTTTTTATTTTTGACTTTCTTTACTCTCTCTCTCTGTAAGATTCCCATTTGCACTCATTTGCATAAATGGAAAGTTATTGAGCAGGAGTGTGGAGAACTATTGGGACTATTGCTGATAGGAAGTTCTGTTTAGTCTGTCGCCTTCCTTAATGACCACCGAGATCTGTACAGGCACAAGTGAAGAAGGTAAGCCAAGACTGATAGACTAAGTCTGTCATGACATGCACTGAAAAAGTAGATCTTGTTCTTTTCTAAAGGCTGTCACCCTAATCAGCTCTACTTTTCAAGTGTTCTGAGTTTGACCTGCTTGCAGAAAAGCATATTAAGGTTATTATGACTGTCATCACCATATTGTCTAGACATTATCCAATCAAAATTACAAAAGTAAGAAATTAAAAAAGTGTGTCTTTAGCAAAATTAGTTCAATTAGAGTATAAGTACCCTGACATGCATTATATCTCATATCAGTGCTAAAGATAGTATGAAGACATGGAATCACAGACTTGTCCCTGAGATGTTTCCTTACAGGTTTGGATAGACATAACATGGCCACTTCTTCACCATCTCTTCACCACCTCTTCACTCCTATGTCCTAACTTCATTAGAGAAAAATTGGTTTGTGCTTTCTGTCACCCAACATTAAGGGACAGCTACCCCCGCCAGCTAAAATACCTTCACTTTTTTCAATCTCAAACTACTAACGGGAAAAATTTTTGGGGAAAAAAAAAAAAGTAAATGAGAATTTCTGAGCTGATTTCTTCACAGCTAAGATATCATCTCTGGTTTATGTAACATGCCAGCAAGCTTTTTTTTTTTTAGGAAAAAAAACTCTAAGATTTTATTTTTAAATGTCCAACATATATTCTGCCCAGCATCCAAAAGTGACTGAATTTTAGTTCATATAAGTTCCTGGACATCTGGAATCCTAGTATCTTCTATGTCTGCCAACTTGTTGAAAAACATCCAAGCACACATTTTATTTTCACCACATATAAAGTATTGATCATATTTGTAAAATTCAGAAAGACAGCTTACTCCTCATTAATATTCTTCTTTTCCAAGGCAAACCACAAATGACTGTATGTATAAACATATGACTGTATATGTAAATATATTATAATGAGTGTAAGTTCCTGTTGTTGCTGCATATGTTAATTTCCTAATATATAGCAAAATCCATCTGCGAAACCACTCTTGACAATCACTTCTTTTCAGTGGTCATCCTGATGTGTCTTTAAATTTACTATTCACTTTTATTAGAAGTCACTCTCTCAAAGGGATTCCTAACTATCCATTACTGTGCTGCCTTGAAACAATAGATTCAGCAAATTTAATGTTGTCCTAAGATTTTGGATTGCATCTTCCACTTGTAATTTATTTTGAGGTCTTTTCTTAGTAATCTAATAACTTAAATGTAAATATATTTTTGGAATGTTGAATGTGCTTGTTCAAGTACCTTCTCTTTAATCACATTGGATTAAAGCATCAAGAAACTTAAACACCTTTCAGCAATCAAATATTCCGTTAAAATGAACCTTATGTTCTAAAATGTATATTCAGTCATAGCAGCAGTGAATGTGGGAATTGCTATAATTAATATGACTGGTATATTAAGGAGTCTGTGGATACAGATGTGTAAGTTCAATGCGAGTATATAACATACATATAATGATGACTGATGATAATGACTATAAACTGAATGTCAGTGATAGGATAGAAGCAGCCTCACATTCACAAGCCGTGGTCCTCATAGGGGACTTCAACCACCCTGATATCTGTTGGAGGGACAATGCTACAGGACACAAGTAATCCAGGAGGAATGCATTGATGATAACTTCCTTCTCGAAGTGATAGAGGAACAAAGGAGAGATGTTATTCTGGACCATGTTCTCACTAACAAGGAGGGGCTGGTGGGGAGTGTGAATCTCAAGAGAAGCCTTGACTGCAGTGACCATGAAATGGTGGAGTTCAGGATCCTCAGGGCAGTGAGGAAGGCACACAGCATGCTTGCTACCCTGGACTTCAGGAGAGCAGAATTTGGCCTCTTCAGGGATCTTCTTGGTACTGTAGCATGGGATAAAGCCCAGAAGGGAAGAGGGGCCCAAGAAAGTTAGTTGATGTTCAAGGATCATCTCCTCCAAGTTCAAGAGCAATGCATCCTGACAAAGAGGAAGTCAGGTAAGACTGCCAGGAGGCCTGCATGGGTGAACAAGGAGCTCCAGGACAAGCTCAGACATAAAAAGGAAGCTTAAAGAGAGTGGAAGCAAGGACAGATGGCCTGGGAGGAATACAGAGAAATTGTCTGAACAGCTAGGGATCAGGTTAGGAAGGCCAAAGCCCTGATGGAATTAAATCTGGCCAAGGATGTGAAGGGCAACAAGAAAAGCTTCTAAAGGTGTGTCAGTGATAAAAGGAAGACTACGGAAAATATGGATCCTCTCTGGAAGGAAACGGGAGACCTGGTTACCTAGGATATAGAGAAAGCTGAGGTATTCAACGACTTTGTGCCTCACCCTTCACTGGCAAGGGCTCCAGCAACACCACCTAAGATGCAGAAGGAAAAGACAGGTACTGGGAGAATGAAGAACTGCCCACTGTAGGAGATCAGGTTCAAGACCATATAAGGAAACTGAGAATGCACAAGTTCATGGGATCTGATGAGATGCATTTGTGGGTCATGAGGGAACTGGCAGATGAAGTGGCTAAGCCACTATCCATCATACTTGAGAAGCTGCGGCAGTCCAGTGAAGTTTGTGCTGACTGGAAAAGGGGAAAAATAATTCCCTTTTCTAAAAAGGAAAAAAAGACAGAACTACAGGCCAGTTTCCTAAAAAGGGAACTACAGGCCAGTCAATCTCATATCAGTGCCTGGCAAGATCAGAGTGAATCCTCCAGGAAACTATGTTAGGGCACATGGAAAAAAAGGAGGTGATTGGTGACAGCCCACATGGATTCACTAAGGGCAAATCACGCAGGACAAATTTTGTGGCCTTCTATGATGGAGTTATAGCCTTGATGGATAAGGGAAGAGCAACTGATGTCATCTACCTGGACTTGTGCAAAGCATTTGACACTGTCCTGCACAACATCCTTCTCTCTAAATTGGAAAGACATGGATGTGATGGATGGACCACTCGGTGGATAAGGAATTGGCTGGATGGTCACACTCAAAGACTTGTGATCAATGCCTTGACGTCCGAGTGGAAAGCAGTGACAAGTGGTGTTCCTCAGGGGTCAGTAGTGGGACCAGAGCTATTTAACATCTTCATTGGTGACATGGACAGAGGGATTGAGTGCACCCTCAGCAAGTTGGCCAATGACACCAAGCTGTGTGGTGCTGTGGACATGCTGGAGGGAAGGGATGCCATCCAGAGGGACCTGGACAGACTGAGGTAGGCCCATGTGAACCTCATGAAGTTCAGCAAAGCCAAGTGCAAGGTCCTGCACATGTGTCAAGGCAATCCCATGCCATACACCCATACAGGCTGGGAGATGAGTGGATTCAGAGCAGCCCTGCAGAGAAGGACTTGGGGGTATTAGTGGATGGAAAACTGACTGTGAGCCAGCAATGTGCACTCACAGCCCAGAAAGCCAACTGTATCCTGGGCTGAATCAAGAGAAGTGTGACCAGCAGGTTGAGGGAGGGGATTCTCCCCATTTACTCTGCTCCCATGAGACCCCACCTGCAGCACTGTGTCCAGCTCTGGGGTCCCCAGTATAAGAAGGACATGGACCTGCTCAAACAGGTCCAAAGGAGGCCACAAAGATGATCAGGGGCTGCAGCACCTCACTTATGAGGGCAGGCTGAGAAAGTTGGGGTTGTTCGGACTGGAGAAGAGAAGGCTCTGGGGAGACCTTATAGCAGCCTTCCGGTACCTAATGGGGACTACAGGAAAGATGGGGAGGGACTCTTTATCAGGGAGTGTAGCAACAGAACAAGGTCTAACAGTTTTAAATGGAAAGAGAGCAGACTTAGATTAGATAAAAGGAAAAAATTCTTTACTGTGAGGATGGTGAGACACTGGCACAGGTTGCCCAGAGAAGCTGTGGCTGCCCCCTCCCTGGCAGTGTTCAAGGCCAGGTTGGACGGGGCTTTGAGTAACCTGGGCTAGTGGAAGGTGTCCCTGCCCATGGCAGGGGGGTTGGAACTAGATGATCTTTCAGGTCCCTTCCAAGCCAAACAATTCTATGATTCTATAATTTTCATTAAAATGCATAGTAGGATTTTTTAAAAATTATTCTCAAAGGAAAACTTAAAGCTAGGAATTAATCTATGTGCCCAAACATAGTGATACTGTTAGAAGACTTAGCTTATCTTATTTCCTGTCTACTAGTGACTAAAACTGTTAAGTCAATAAGAATTATCTTTTGATTTGGTTAGGAGGATATGCACCTGTGAATAATGAAGCAACATAAAAATGAAATTTTATAAATCATAAAAATGAAGTTATAAATATACAGAACTTCACTACATAAATGATAGATTAGAACATTTTCCTTGTGATTCAGTATGGGAAAGCACATCAAGAAACTCAGTGCCAGTAGAAAAAAAACAAGGTACAGTATAATATATTTTCTCTTACACTTCTCAAAAGCAAAAATTCTTGAACTTTTATATTATGCCAATAAAACTGTGTTATTGAATATCTGATATTCCAGTACAAATCATTCTTAGTGGATTTAATGCAATAGACTGTAGTATAAGTAAATACATTTAATAAGATACTGTTATTATTACTACTGTAGTTAATAGTAATATTAATAATCTATTCTTCATCACTTATACCATTTCAAAATAACAAAGTTCTAAACTCTGAGGGATTAATGTAGTGAATAATAGCTTACCTTGATGAGGTAGCTGGTTAAATTGAGAAGAATTAAAAATGGGTTTAAATTTCATTCCAAGTGTCTCTTAGATGTTGTCAATTAACTTTGTCCAGCAACTGGTAAATCAGGGTTATCAGTGGCCATTGCAAAAACTGTGTAGCAATTCTCAGGGAGGTGAGTAACCTTAGAACAGTAGTCAAGACTTCAAGTACAGTTAATAGCTACCTCCCCCTTAAATGTATTTTCTTGAAACCAAGCTTTGCTTCTTCTCCCTCTTCTTAAATCTTATATTGTTTGTAATTTCTAAGTCAGGCAGGTGTGATATAAGGGTACCTGTGCTTTGTTCCAGTAGCACAGTAATTGTGAGAATTGATCAGTCAATGCTTGCAAAATCCATTGAGATACTTTGCTGAAAGTTGGTGTTGCTATAGAAATTTATATTGTGATTGTCATATAATGCAGGCAGAATAAAGAAATCCAGCAATGAAAAAACAAATTCTTGATAATGTCATTGTACTGGGTCTGGCTGAACTGGAATTGGTTTTCCCCTATAGCTCAGGAGTGACAGGGGACTATATTGTAAAATTTTGTAGTGTTTTGGTGGCTTGAATCCTTCTTGCTTAGATATTTTTCCACAGTAATTGGAATTCAAGTGTACAGTGAACTAATTCTCCTGAGTTTACTTAGCAGGATTTGTGTTCACAGCCACATACTGAGTTTTCATTAAAAGGATAATGACAAGAGTCATATGTTATCTGGAATTTTGAATTTTGCACATAATAGAGTGGCACAAATCCCATTATTCAAGCAACATCTGCCCTTGGTCCCTTAATCAAAATCTCCTATATCATTCTCTTCCTGTAAATCTTCAAAGCACAACAGCTTGTGACTGTTCTGGGGGAATGCAGTATTTCCCTCAGGCAAACAGATAATTTGAGGCGCCTTCATAATCAATTAATTGCCAAGTATCTTCTGTTTTGCTGCATGTATCTCTCCTGACTCAAGAAGCTACATCAGGTTCTCAATGAGTAAGAGGTCATCAAAGAGGAAAGATAATAAAGATAGAAAATCCAAAATGAAACAAAAAACACGGGTGATGTAAATGGCATTTACTTGCCAAGTGATGAACCACAGAACTGTCCAGGGGAATTATCTGGTTCTGAATAACGAATATTCAAAATGTCAGCTAGGAGCCGAAAAGTACTCACAGGAAAGAGAGTTTGTAGCACTCCATTAGCTGGCAGAGTCTTATTAATGAAGGCAAACAACACAAAAGATAATGACAAGTTAAAACAAATTAATGATCAATTAAATAAAACCATATCTTGTATCTAGAATGCCTACAAGAGAGCCAGGCAGTCTTTTACAGGGAATAAATGACACTCCATTTATGAATCAAAAATACTGTCATAATTTTTTGATATTTCAGTTTCAGTAAAATACCAATATTAAGCTCTGATTAAGAATTTTTAAAAAACAATGGAGTGTTGGAGAATGGCTTGCAGAGAGCAAGGCCATGGGTCTCTGCAGGAGCTGATTGCAGCCATCTGAGGTAAACAAAGGAAAAAACCCAGGGTACAGTTATGCTAACAAAGGACTGTTATGTTAACAAGGAGAGAAACTGAGGTACACAACGGCCTTGAGTATAATGGTAAACAACCTTGGGAAAGAAAGCAGGCCAGAAGAGGGAAGATGTTGTGACATGCCTGAGATGCCACAAGGGGCTGGGATATTATAATGTAGCCTGTTACATGTATCCAATAGATTTGTGAGTAGTATGCATGATTATTGTAGAGTGCTTATATAAGGTGTGATTTCTTTCAATAAAGTTGAAGCTTGCTCTATCATTCACATTGAATCGGCTGCTTGCTTCCTCCGTCCTCCGCAGTGGGGAAACATTTTTAATTAAACAATGTATCTAGCATTCTAACACAAAAAATCAGTTTCATCTGGAGTAAGATCACAATCTAGGCATTTAGATACAAGTCTCACTTCATAAGGTATCTCACCTGCCTTATGATGCAGGGTTACAAATACATGCAATTTTGATACATATATTTGCTCAAAGAGTTGTGCAACCTAATCTAACTAGCACTGGTAATAACAAAAATGAATATGTGGTTTTTAAATGTGCTAAGGTTCAGAGAAAAAACCTTCCAAAGATTATGATACATACACAGCTGGCTAATATACAACAATGACCATAACACTGTATCCACACTGCTTGAACTTAAAGTAGTTGCATACTTACTATGTTGAGAAGATGTAGGGGGAGGCGCTCGGAAGATCTTGCGATGTACGGGAAAAACAGAGGCACATGAAAAGATCTCGCAATGCACGGAAAGAACAGGGAACTAAAGATGTCGCAATGTATAGAAAGGCGCATATAAAGCAATTGTGCAGTTAATAAACCAAACAGATAGCATCCACCATATTGGCGTTTGTGCTTTCTTTCCCGCGGAGGTTAACCTCCTGCAAGGGTTAGCTGTGATCTAAACGCCGCATTCCTGTGGCTTAGCAGATAGAAAAAAAACAGCTAACGCCTTACCACAACAAGAAGACCCTCTCTAAGCTCTAGTAGTACTTGAGGAACTGACCAATGTTATAATCTAGTTTTGGCACTGTTTCTAGTGCAGCACAGTAAATAAGTTCCCTCCTGATGATGTCTGAATGTACTACTGCAATCCAGCTACAATAAATTGTATAAAAGCATGTATGTCTCTATAAGTAAGTATGAATTGTGTTATGGGTGTTTTTTTTTTCCTGACTCTGGAGGTGTCAATCAGGGTGGTGAAACACTGGAAGAGTTTACACAAAGTTGTGGAATCTCCATTCTTGGAAGTATTCAAAACTTGGCTGAATATGACCCCTGAGAAACCCATCTCACTTGGCTCAGCTTTTATCAGGAGGTTGGATCAGATGGCTCCCCGAGGTGCCTTCTAAATTAAGCCTAGGAAGCTTGGAGTGTATGCAAAACACTGAATCTTTTTCCTTATTTGACATATACTGCAAGATATAAATAAGGAAGGTGAAAATCGGTATCTGCTACAAAACACCCAAGTAAATTCAGCCTTCCTTCACTATATCCCGAGGCATTAAAACAGAAGAACTGTTAAAATTGTGTCTCATTCCACTGTAGAGAACTTGGTGAGAACAGAAAAGCTAAATGGTACAGAAATCTATGGGCTGGGTCATTTAGAAATTCACCAGAGTAGAACAGAACTTTGAGAACAGGTTCATCCTTAAGATTGGAGGGGAAAATCAGGGTCATTGCATCCAAAAGAAATTATTAGATGTATGCTGACAACAATTTATAATTTTTTAAGCGTTGCAGGCACAAAGAACTATATGCTTTTTTCATATCCAAAGACCAGTGACATGCTTCTAATACTTGCTACTAAGCGAAAAAAGTATCTTTAAAAATACATGCACTGTCCTCATTTACAGTAGGGTATTTTAGAAAAGTTATCTGCTAGTGCTATTGCTATGCCATCTGAATACAACAACATGAGCAGCCCAGATACTGACAACAGTTTTAAAAGCTGTTTTCAGCATTATGTTAAATTTTCTTCTAGGACAGCTTGATGAAACAGTGACAAAAATGTGTTGGTAATTGTTTGTTCATGTGTGCCAATGTATTAGCATTATTAATAACAATATGTAATAACATTGTTAATTATAGCTGTTAGCCTAATCTGCCACTAAATGGATCTCTTAGTTTCTGCCTCTCTCTGTATGAGGAACATCAATAGCATTGTCTCAAAAGAGTCTCATGTATTCACTTTTAGGAGCATAGCATTTGGCAGATATACTAACCTAGAACCCTGGGGAGGAACAGGCACCAGCATATGCTGGGGGAAGCCCAGCTAGAAAGCAGGTTTACCGAAAAGGACCTGGAAGTACTGATGGACAGCAAGTTGAACACGAGCCAGCAATGTGCCCTTGCTACAAAGAAGGCTAATGGTATCCTTGACTGCATTAGGAGCAGTGTTGCCAGCAGGTCAAGGGAGGTGATCCTTCCCCTCTACTCTGTACTGGTGAGGCCACAGATGGAGTGCTGTGTCCAGTTCTGGGCTGCCCAGTACAAGAAGGTACAGAGATACTGTGGAGAATCCAGCAAAGGGCCATGAAGATGATGAAAGGACTGGAGCATCTCTCCTATAAGGAAAGGATGAGAGAGCTGGGACTATTCAGCCTGCAGAAAAAAGAAGGCTCAGGGATGATCTTAAAGGGTACAAAGAAGAGAGCCAGGTGGTGGTGCTCAGTGACAGGAACAGAGGCAATAGACACAAACAGAAACACGGGAGGTTCCCTCTGAACATCAGGAAACACTTTTTTGCTGCGAGGGTGACCAAGCACTGACACAGGTTGCTCAAGGAGGTTGTGGAGTTTCCCTCCTTAGCGATATTCAAAAGCCATCTGGACATGGTCCTGGGCTCTAGGTGACCCTACTTAAGCAGGGGAGATGGACAAGATGACCTCCAGAGGTCCCTTCCAAACCCAGCCACACTGTGATTCTGTGAACCTAAAAATGGCAAATCAGTAGTTTATTAGCTCTATAGAGCTAATAAACTTTGCCTCTCAGTAAGGTTTATTCTCTGAAGTGCCTGTCAAAGCAGTAAGTATATTGAACAGTATTTTCTTCTGCCATCCCTCTTAGCAAAATAAAGTCTGTCAGCATCTGAGATCTTTTTCATTCAAACAAACTCCCTCTTAATATTCCTAACTTCCACAGATAGTGCTGTTTGTCACACTCTGATGTCAACCTGTAATTGCAAAAGAACACTGAAGAAAAACATGAATTAAAAAAAAAAAAAAAAAAATTAACCTTCACTAAGTTCATCTAATTTTGGAAAGTCCTGGTTTGAATATGAGCACCAATTTCAAACAAAGGCTGATTTTGGTCTTCTGTTTGGCATATGGGAGGCAGATGTGTCTCACAGACCTGAATTTTTAGGAACCTTTTGGAAATTTGTGAAGTTGGCACGGTTCAGTTACATCCTTAGCAAAGTGATCACCGCTCTCGTTAGCTGTTCTTGCTATAATGCTTACATTGTAGTTTCATTAATTTGTGAGTTTGTAATCTAAACCATAAATATTAAAATTGTGAAATCTAAATTGTGTTTTGCCTGGTTTTATTTCAACATGAAATTTTGAAGCAGGAATTTTATAGCCCTGTCCATAAAATCAGAATTGGAAATCTGTCTCACACAAGGTCTTCTAAATTAGTAGTGTTCTCCACTCCTTGGCCATACCTCTGACCATCCATAGACTACCAGGGGTGTCACCCTGCTATCCATTTCCATAGTCTCAAACAGTTTTGGAATTATGCCATCAATTCTGATTGCTACTTTTTGAAGTCAAAATACTCTTTATGATGGAATGTTGGATTAAACCCAGTTGGGCCCCGTAGTTCTTGCCACTGAATTTCTATTTTGACTCTGCTCTCTACTAATTCCTCTAACCGAATTCATTAGTTATTTCTGAGTGAGTATGTGGATAAACATGCAAATGTATGTGTAGCTATTCCATTTTAAATGGGTTTATCTTCATCATTTATCTTTAATTGTTTGGGTTTCTAATCTGAATCTGAAGTGCTCTACATATGCTGTTGCTTATAAAAGTATCCCTCAATTAAGCTCTGTGTTCTCATATTCATCACTGTCTTAATTGTTTCTAGATGTACTCTGTCATCATAGTGTAATGTGATCCAAAAGCTCAAATACTAATCTGTTCCTCTATTCTTCATTGCAAAACATAATTTAACAATTCGAGCTGGTTCTAATTTCCAAAGGCATTTTATAAACCCTGGTATTCAAACTGAATTATGTGTAATACTACAGTGTTTTAGTTGCTCAGCACATGAATATTACTTTTTTTTTAATATATATATATATATATATAAAATGTGTACAAATTTTTGAAATAATTAAGAATTACACGAATGGATATGTTGAACATCACTGCAAAACAGATCTGACCTATATTTAATAGAGTATAATAAAATAGCTTGATAAAATGCTATGAAATATTATAGTATAGCTATGAAATTCTGGAAATCCCTTAGTTATACCAAACTAAATTCTAAAAATATTTTTTCAAACTATATTTAAATAATACAAAATTTAAAAATCAACCATTCAATTTTTTACTGTATTTACAACATTGCATTCTTGCTAGTTATTTACACATGTGGCTAATTTAAAACTTATTTAACTTTGCACTATTCCATACAACTGGTTTCAGAATTCCACAGCATGAGCTTCTTCATCTTAAAAGAAACAGAAATACTAAACAGAAATTAAAGAATTAGAACTGTCTTAAACAAAGACAGTTTGTTCTATAGTAGGTCTTTATTCTAAAAATGATACAGGCATACACTCATGTGCATGTAGACCCTAAAAGTAAAATTCTGTGGTTGCTTTTTTGTTGCTTAATTTAATAAGACTCAAATATTGAGGACATAATAAAAATAATTCTGTTTCAGTGCAAATCTGAAATATCCTGACCAGCATTTAATTTATCTAGGACCAAATCATCAGTGAAGTGATTTGTTAAAATACCAAGTATGATTGTCCATGTCAAAGACAGTATTTTCCTGAACAAAACAATTCCACAGCAGCAAGCTGCCTAGAACACAACTGCACCTCAGGGTCTCTTGCTTGATGTTTTTGCCCTTTTTTAGAGTACAGACGTATTTAAAGCCCTGATGTGGTTTCTTTGACAGATCTACAGCTTTGTGTGGCAGTTGTGCAGAAACTTACACTTCAGCCTCTTTCCTTCTGAAAGTCACACAGAAAAAACATGTGGGTTTCTAGTTTATATGGGAATTTGTATTTATTTTCCATAAATAATATTTAAAGACCCTTGGAAATAAACTTTTTTCATTTGATGTTCACTGGCTATGAATAATGAATTATAAGCATGTCTCAGGTGAATACATGAGTTTGAATTAAAAGAATATTCATTAACATTGTTTTCAGCTCTATTTTAACTACTTATGTCTATAGGCAACTTCAGTCTACTGCTACTACAGATGGAGTATCTAGGCTTCAAAACTACTATGCAATAAAACTTTAGTATGATATATAGATTAAAAAGAACAATTCAGTCTTTTATGTGTGAACTAAGTAATGTAACAATGAATCCACGGTGACCATTCAAAATGAATTTCAAGAAAAAGAACAGTTTATTTGCTTCATAAAAACCTGTGAAGCATTCAGATTGAATAACGTAAGCAGAATGCTGCAATATAAATCTTCTAAATTTACATCCAGGGCTTCATTATGCATATTTTATAGCACTCCACAGAACTTTAATTTACAGATTTTTGGAACTTTACCAACCCCAAAGAAATGCTAAACATGCCTGTTGGAACATTTAACCAAAGTAAGTCACTGGAGATTTCTTTAATGAGTGCAGAATTATCATTTATTTGCATTCTTAGTAGATTTAAAGCAGTAAGGCCTATTAACAAGATAATGGTAAATGCTATTTGAATGTTAGTCTTCAGCAATCTATTCACTAAAATGAATAACTCAATGTACAAATTTCATAGTATGTAACTAAATTGAGCCAGCATTTTCTCAGCTCATTTAGGTAGGTAATTTGACTCAAAATGGCCAGTTACTGAACAATGTGCAGCTGAACAGACTCAAGCAAATAACTAGTAAAAATTTTAGAATGCATCTCTAGTCTTCATCGACCTTTACTGTTAATTTTCCTACACACAGAGTAGTATATGCAGAGTGAAATAATAACTTGCCATTGCAACCTGTGTATATAAGAATATTTTTGCTGGTGAAGCCATATCAGTGAATTTAACATTTTTTTTAAAAAAACTGCTGACTGCTAAAAAATTATAGTCTAACTGTGCATTACACTTGTACAGACTAGAAATGCTCAGTCTTTGTATAAACTTTAGAAGCTACAATGATTTTTAAGGGCTTGGGATAAGGAAAAATTTGAATTAATAATATAAAAACTGACATCTATTGATGAGGCAACAGTTATTTCTATGACAATATTTAGTACTAGTTTACTTCTTAGTGAAATAAACCTCTCTGATCACATGTGCACTGGACTGACTAGTGGTTTTTATGTCACATAGCTGCATAATTCATTTCCATTATGAGCTGCAGAATACATTTCTCATAGCAATTAAATTAAAATTGGAATGAATTGGGTAGCAGTATGTTTTATGTGGAATTATCCATATCTCTTGACCCACCTAAAAAAGAGTTTACTCTATCAGAGTCGTTTTTTCTCTCTCTCTCCAAAAGAGGAAATCCTTATTATTTAACTATTTACTCTATACATTAACATTTTATTTTTTTTTAGAAAAGTAAGCTTTAAATTACACTGAAAGAAAGAGACAGAGAACATCTAGTGGTCAGGTCCCACTGTACTCCACAATTGCACTAAGATCTAAATGCGGATAGGTTGATTTGGATCTTAGTGGTTATATTTTGGTTGGTTTGGGGTTTGTTTTTTTTTTTAAGACTTCATATTTGCTGAACTGAAACATTTGGCTCTCAAGCTCTCTGCAGTGCAAATCCAGATGACAAATTCAGGAAACCAGAAAAAGATAGGGATTTGGTCCTCATTCTTCTACAGGGCTTCAAAACAGGCAACAGACCCCACAGACACCACCCCACCCCCCCACCCCCATTTACAGAGTCATCAGTTAGTTTAGAAAGCATTTCTTTGTATTGATTTATCCTACTGCACTACAGCTTTGTATCTGAGGTGGCACAAGCTGAATTTGTACTCCACAGCAGGTGTGGTCTCTGGTATTTTAGTCCAGATTGAGTAGCTGATTAGAAGACAGCACACTTCCTTTCCTATTTATCAATCAAATATATCTTTAAAGAAAGGCATGGAATTGTAGACATCTATGTTCCAGTCTTACATGCCTCTGGGTCAAAGCCAGCATCTGGATATCAGATCACAAAAGGTCCCACAAAGTATACTTGCCATTAAATGTATACCTAGTCACTGTGCCAAACATTCAAGCCTCATGCTAACATTTAAATTATTCAATTCCAAAACTGACACTAGTTTTGAAAATTATGTGACTCTACATCCATTGTATATCCAAATATAAGCACGTAAATAACACAAAAGGTAAAGCAAGAAGATTTACTTGCTAATTTAAGGATATTTGACATGTGGCATGTTTTAATTTAATCTAAATGTAACTCTTTTTAACAGTGCAGATGAACTTGAGTACAATGATCCTTGGAGCTTCACACTTTCTCCTGGACCATGCTACGAAACTATGTCATGTAGAGGTCAGAATCTGCATAAACATATAGAAAGCTTTTTTTTAAAAAAAAAGCATTAACAACTCGATCAGCTGCATTAGATACTGAATATTTGCAATTTCTTTTTAGTCTACTACTATCTGTAAACAGTGGGGAATTTATGAAATATTTATACAGTGTATAATGAACGACCTCTAAAACTGCTGATTATCATTTTGTTGCTCAATAACCCTATTAACGTCTCCAAAGACCAATGCCTAAACATGATCACACGCTTAAAGCTTTAGGATACATTTAGTGACAAGGATCGCATATTAATATGAAGGTTAAATTAATGCACAGAGAAATGTACCTAACTTTCTCTACTATGGACTAGGCCTGATACACACAATTTAAACATAAGCAAAGATGTGAAATAAGTAAAAACCCAAATCCAAAAATATGCCTCTATAGAAGACAAAAAAAAATATGTGCAATTGCTTGTTCAAGTCTGTGATCATAATGGTTATGAACAAAATCTTAAAAATGTGACCAGAAAAAATGAGAAAAAAGATGAAGATACAGACACCCTGTGAGGTCTGTTCGTTTCAGCAATGTGTTAACTCCAAACTGTTATACACATGTATATATTTTTCATCTTTAAACCTTGACAGGCATGCCAATTTCTTGACTAGCAAGCAGTTATTATGAGATAGGTCTTTGTTTTCTTTTTCATGATTCTGGCTCAAAAAATCTGAGTATGTAATCCAGATGATCTAACATCTGGGAGATGTAAAATGGTAGGCTGATGCAAAACCAGTGATTATTTAAACTTCAAAGCAAACAAACAAACAAAAACTAAACCAAGAACTGCTGGTGGTATCATAATTACTTCTAACTCAGGAGATCAGAAAATAAAAAATTGGTTACAAATATAGTAGAAATAGGAAGAATTATTTTTAAGAATATAGTGTTAGCTGAATAACTGGCAACATGAATGGGGAATGTCATTTTCATGACATCTTTTATATATATGTGTGTGTGACTATATGCATGCATATGCATTGCCTGTCTATGACATTTCTAGTGCTTTTTCATCTATGACTGCAGTTAGCTAACAAACATCTCTGCACTGTATGAGTGGATAGGACATTTTTCAGTTTCACACTATATTCACAACGTTAGCTTAGTCTTTTATGCTCCTCTACAAAGCAATTACTGATTTTCCTCCTTGCTAGATGTACTTTTGGAAGCCAAGGCATTCCAATATAATCAGGGGTTTAGATGACAAGCATCTTTGTATAAGGAACTCAATTCTTTTGTAACATGTACCTTTAGGCTTATCTTCTGTTGTCAGAGGCAGCAGCAGGCAGTAAGTTTTACTCACCATTAAAAGTAAGAATACTGCTGTTTTCTTCTAATCTGACATTTTATTATGAGCAAAAATTGTATCAATATATGACTCCCAGGCCCAGAATAGCTATCAAATAAATCCATGCTATCAATAATTCTTACACTACTGCTGCTAGAGACAGATTCAAACACATGCATGGGTAGGGCCCTGAATCAGCATTAATAAATACTGCTTCTTACCAAACTTGGTTTCCAGACAGATAAGGTTTTAATTACCCTGCATAAATCACATACTGTAACAGTGCTACCATACTTAGGGGCTCTACTAAGATTGCTGAAGAGAATGTAACATGAGAGCCCCAGGAATGCTGACAGTTACTTAGACTTTTAAAATCATCAAAGACTTTGTCATTAGTTTCAGAAGGATCCATCCACATAGTGTATTTATTGACATAATGGCTGATATGTCCTTCAGGTGAACCTAGCCTCATGCAGGAGGCAAGCAGAAAACATAAATTATTCACTTCTTACCCTGAAGTTTTAAGTGGAACATGAGTATCATCCTTCAAATACGGATGCATTACACAATGCAGTTTCTTTGGACCATTATTTTACTGAAGAACTACAGGTCTAATGATCCTGAAAGACATTTTCTTTTCTTTTAGTTTTGAAAATCATAGTTTTAACATAAAATTAACTTTCAAGAAATGTTACGGTTTTGAAATTCTCAATTTTAAGTCAGTAACGGTGTCATGCTGAAGTGTGTCTTTTTGAGTCTACTCATAGCTGCTACTCAAGATCCAAGTACTGCTAGTAGCATTTGTCTCTCATGCACAAGCTATTCTAGACATACACTGAGATTCACAAAATTTCCAGGAAGACAAAGGAACTATTCTTTCCAGAAGGCAATACGGACTTAATCAATGAAATAATCTTTTTATTGGAAAGTAAGAGTATTTTATATATATACATACGTAGGTATAAATATACACAGATAGATATAAACATGTCTATATCCAAAATATATATATGCATAAATTTAATGAGATAGATACAGATACATATACAGATAGATAAGACAGATACCTCATTTTCCAATTCTATCAAGTAGATTTACCTTTTTGAATGATCATAAAAAATAAGTTACTGGCCATAGAAATAGTATCTCTAATCTTTTCTATTTATAAATAACACACTCCTCTCTGAGATAACTTTCCAAAAAACAGTATCTACATTTTCTAATAAATTTCCGGAGTTTTTTCTTGAGCTGTTCAACACATCTATGCCTTCCAGGTTATATGAAATCAGACTTCTGTTCTGAATGTTCTTCTTTTTAATACCCAATGTACTTGGTGGCAAATATCTATTTGAAAGAATTCTAATTCCTTTTTTTTTTCTTCTGTAATCCTTTTTGTACCATGTCTATATGGGACAGCAGTTAGGCAAAGAAGAAGGAGTTAAACAAACACACATATATATGGCAGGTTATTAACACCATTGCAGCCTTCTGCATCCTTACTAAAGAGCTTACTAGCTGGTATTGAGTGCAGCATTCATCTCTCTGCAGAGCTTTCACACTGGTCACCTTATAGCGCCCAATATATATGAAGCAGTCTGTACCTATACACAAAAATGTTGATAGAATGAAAGATACAGGGAAAAAAGGTGTGATACAAAGCTGAAACAGACAGAAGGTCCATCACCAGTGGAAGACAATACTCAACTGGATCCATTGCTTTTGTGCCTCAACATTCATTCCCCCAAAGTTTATTTCATGGTATGTATGAACGGAAAAAAAAAATAAATATAAGTGTACTAAAGGATTCTTGATTTAGTAATTAATCTTGAAGTTGGTGAGAAGCAGAGTGCATAATATTCTTGTAAAGATGCCTTTACTCCCACAGAATCAGACCCTGAAAGAATGACTGTGAGGTATGGTATGAATCTAAGAATCAAGGCTGGACCTGGAAATCCTTTAGTTTGCCACATATTCAGCTATGGCTGTTTGTATACATTAGCAGTTAAAAATGAATGCGCATCCACAGATGTTGCAGATATTTTGGTGAGAAACTAACAATGCATTCTTCAGCCATTATTTATGGTAATTACAGAAGCCTACAGTATCATGGACTATATGAGTAGGTTTTATTTTCCTCTATGGTGCACAAGGTTTGCCTGGGAACTCACAGCCATAAGAAAGTAGGATAATAAATTCCAGGATCAGTAAAGATCTTAAACCTATTGTTTCTGCATTCTAATATGGTATTTAGAAATTCTATACTGATGGCTAAGTAAAATTCCTTGAAAATACTTTACCATTTCTTAACATTTAACAGTTTGCACTTTAAAATGAACTGGGAAGAACAGTAGTGGCAAATTATGATGAGTATTTCTAACAAGAAGTAATTAAAACCTTCTTGCCATTGACACAAAATTCTTACAATTACTTAAGGTTTTACATTTCAGATATCTATTTAGAGGTACCCAGACCTCTGCCTACACCCATCATGAAACCAGAACTACAAGCAGAAGGTTTTAAAGAGTCTCTGACTAGGTAACTATAGGCTAATTTGCCATTTAATTAGCCAGCTAGGGTTGGGACGCAAAACTTCTGTATGGTGCAGCACTCAAGTCACAGATTTCTGCAACAAACTGTATTAGCTTACTGTCGTTCCATGTAAACAGAATTATTTTTATGGACCACAATTTGCCTGTTGCTCTAACTCTAGCCCTGCTTTACTGGTATCATGTTTCACAATTTAGAATTGTGAGCTCTCTTAATTTTTCTACCATGTAATTACATTCATTTTTACAATGGCATAAGGAACTGAATGAATTAATGCCTCAAACATTCATCAAAACAGAAAACCTCAAGGACAAATTGTGGCCTTTGTGATTAGTCTAAGGAATGCATTATCTGCCTAGGGAAGCACAGAGTGTATCGAAGGGTGCATGGCTCTGCTCCCTTGCAGTTGTATAACCGAATTCATTAGACAAGCCTCGAAGGGAGGAGACATAGACCAAGTAAAACCATATGTTCAGGTTAAGGCCTACACTTTAATTTATGACTATAGCCTCGAAGAAGGGCTAAAAGATTGGTAAGAAAGATAAACAACCAACACCAGATGGAGTTAATGACTGGATAATCACCCAGGAAACAAAACCTGAGGAAAATGTAAAGGTGGTAGGGGGAGATTGTGACCACTGACTCAATTGGACAAAAGGGTTAATGTACCCCATTCCCCCTCAAAGTATGCACAGAGCCCATGCTCCACCTTTGGCCCTTCTCTCATGGAAATGAGTTCGTGGACTCTCGTCATCTGGTATGCTAATCAGCTGATAAGATGAATTTAAAAGGCAACAGAAAACTTTGCTCTGTGTGCCCCCACCACCCAAGATTATCGGACTTGAGACAATGCTGGATCCAGGGGTGGTGATCCAGATTTCTTTGACTCTCTTTCACACTTTTCTTTTTATTTTCTTTCCTTTCTTTTCTTTCTTACAGATTTACAAGAGACGACATTGCTTATTATCCTTTTCCAAGTTTAAGTTGTTTCTACTGCAGGTAAAACATTTTAACTGGTCATTCAGTGTACTTTCACCTTAACTTAACCCGAGGGGATCACAGAACCATTATGACTCTCTGGGCTCCCAGTCCAGGTTGTGACAAATGGTGACAGAGTGTGAAGAACTAGTCCCATTATCTGGATACAATGGAATAATCAAAAAACAAACTAGCGAACTTTATTGACAGGTTTTGTTTTAACCAATGTGTGGTGGGCAGAAAAAAGAAAATTACTGTTTAAAGTTACATTCAGCTTTATTTCTTGTTAATATGGAACTAGTGATACACAACATGACTACATCATTTCCTTTCTCTGCCACTCCTTCTAGTGTCTTTGTAGGTGAATTTGGTTTATTTCAGCTGAATTTTGTGGTCTGTTAAAAAATAATGCCAAAATCTTTATTCTAGTAAAAATTAAATATTTATCCCATTCAAATTTTCTATATTTTTCAAGTGTTCTAATTTTCAAGCAATACTCTTCCTCCTTCTTCTTGACAGCCATAGAAAAATGAATTTCCTTGTAGTAGGATCTGATTTGTTAGAATAATGCAGAGTTACTATTCAGGCTCTTTCAGTCTGTGTTTTTTTTTGTTTAAAAAAAAAAAAAAAAGGATAAAATATTTCTTATTTCTGAAGCTTGTAATACTAGGATAGTAAATTGCCACTCACATTCTCTACTGCTATGACAATGATATCTTTTCTAATTTTTCCCTGTTATGTTTTAATATATAAGCTTGTGGGTGGGGGAAGTATTAAGATAAGAATTTAAGAATCTTTTAGTATTCAGAGGATGCAGACACAGAATTTGCTTTTTTCAGTGCTTCTCCTTGCCAAAAATATCCTCATTCAGCTTTCCACATCTGACAATACTCCTGTCTTACCATTAAAAACTATCATTAACTTAAATATTTTAAAGATCCTAATATTACAATATGTATGTATTACAACTGATACTGTGAATGTAGAATTGCTGTTCACCATATCCTTCACTGAAATACCCTGGGGCACACTTAACAGGAGTACATCACACAGCACTGTCAACAGCAAAATTCTGGATGGTGCTGTGACGGGAGATTGTGGAGACAGAGAATATCAGCAAGTTCAGAAAGAAGAAAATTCCTGCACAAAAATCCATAAATGTATACTAAAAGGACAAGCTATGATTGTACTCTCTAATACCGTAATACAAGAGCTACAGAAGAAAAGGGGAATAGACCACAGAAAGTGTCTGGGCTACCATGCTCATCCAAAACAATATCTCTTCTAAGCACTGAGTCAGAATAATGAGTTAGATGGATCACCAGTCTGACCTAGTAGGGCGTTTTATACTGTTTTATATTCTTACACACAACAGCTTCTCATCTCCCACTACTGTAAACACTTTTCCCTCTACATCTGTATGTATTACAATTTCTGTGTCCGATACATAGCCAGGAGTCACACTTACGGTGTTTCCTTCCAAATACAGTTGAATTCACTCTCAGAAGTGGCCCTAATTGATGGTGACACAGGGACCATGCTTTCATGGTAGGTGACATTACAGAATGCATTCTCACTGCATTAGATTACTCAGACCAATGAAGTTATCAGTGCTAAAGGCAATTTCCCAAGATTGTGCAGGCTACACAGTCCTGCAAAAGAGGTCACAGCAGAGCTCAGAAGCTGAGTTTCTCTGCACTATGCCATGAACAGGTAGCTTCCCAGGACATTGATTTTTGCATATTTGAGGGTAAAGCCTTCAATCCTAGGTAAAAACACGGGAAGACTAACCTGAAGATTTTTGCTGGAACACAGGAATGTCACTTAAACTGGACTGTAGCATCACAGGGTAATTCAGATCAGAAGGGACCTCAGGAGGTCTCTAGTTCAACCTCCTGCTCAAAGTAAGGTCTCAAATGGTAGCTCAAAGTAACTATGAGATCAGACCAGATTGTTCAGGGCTTGAGAGAGTCCAGTCTTTAAAACCCACAAGGATAAAGACTGTACAAGGTCTAGGTTCCTCTGAATGACAGCTTTACCCTCAAGCATGTCAACAGCTCATCCTCCCCTTCCCACACACACAGACATTTTTGTGTCATCTACAAACCTGATGATAGTGGACTCCATCCACTTCCTCCAGATCACTGATGAAGATGATAAACAGGACAGGTGTGCTGGGGTTGTGTGGCGAGGATTTTGGTAGTGGGGGAGGGGGCTACAGTGGTGGCCTCTGTGAGAAGCTTCTTGAAAGCTCCTCTGGCTCCAAGTTGGACCCACTTCTGGCCAAGTCCAAGCCAATTAGCCATGGTGCCTGTGCCTGTGTGATAAGGGCAACCTGAGGGGTTGGAGACCTTGAGGACGAGTTACAAGAAAGACACCTATGAGAACACCAAGGTCAGTGGAAGGAAGGAGGAGGGAGGCCGGGAGGTGTGCCAGAGCATGGAGCCCCCCTGTATCCCATGGTGAGAGAGCAGGACCACCCCCCTGCCACCCATGGAGGTCACCAGAGGAGCAGAGATTCACCTGCAGCCTGTGGAGGACCCCCAGGACTCTGTAGAAAGAAGCAGCCCCCACGGTTGTAGTTTGGCACTGGGAGGTCTGAAACACGTGGAGATGACCCACATGGGAACATCTCGAGAAGAATGCATCCCATGGGGAGGAGTCACGGCAGAGAGAGTTTGTGGAGGACTGTCCCCTGTGAGAGGGATGACACGTGGAGCAGGTGGAAGAATGCAAAAGAGTGTCTTCCCTCCACTTGTAGGAAGAAGCAGCAGGACTGACTGCACCCCCCATCCTCTGCCCCCGCACTGCTGGATAAAGAGGTAGAGATATCGGGAACAAAACTGAGCCCAAGAAGAAAGGAGAGGTGGAGGGAGGTGCTTTTAAGATATAGTAACACTTCTCACTGCCCATTCTGTCAAGCACTGTTATTTTTAGTGTCTTGAATTAAAGTGATGTCCTAAAGAGCCTCTTTTGCCTGTGACCCTAACGGGTGAGAGACTCCTCTCTGTCCTTATCTCCATTCCTGAGACTTCTGATTCATTTTCTCCTTCCCAGAGCTGGGGGGGAAGGGGTGAGTGAAAGGCTGCATAGTGCTCGGTTGCTCTCTGGGCTCAAACCACGACAACAGATCCCCGGATAACCCCTGAAGTACTTCATTTTTTACATGCCTCCAGGTAGAGTATGACCTATTAACCACTACCCTCTGAGGATGATCACCCAGTCAGACTTTAATGTGGTTGCATACCCACTCATACCATAATGTTCTAGCTTTGATTAAAAAATTACTGTGGGAAACACTGTTGAAAGCCCTTTTAAAGTAGATGTAAATGATATCCACTGCTCTCCTGTCATCCACAAATCCATCATTTCATTACAAAAAGCAATTGTGCTGGTCAGGCATGATTTGCCCTTGATAAATCTATGCTGACTGTTCTAAATCATTTTCTTCTCCTTCATGTGCCCAGAAATGTGTTCCAGGAGGACTCACTCCACTATTTTCCCAGCTGTGTCAGCTAAACCAGGACATCTGGTCATTTCAGTCTAATTCCACTTTCAAATTAAACTCATAGTACAGGTCACAATAAAGTGAAGCCAAACACTTACCTTCAGACAACAGCACCTGTCCATCCAACGAAACCAGGATGATTTCATAAAGCTGGAGGGTGAATACACAAGCATGTAAGTGATAATAAAATTACCTTTAATAACATAGAGTTATTCCATGTAAGCGATTTCAGTGACTGTAAAAGGAGCATGATCACTGGGTGTAGACATTTATGAGGAGAAATGTGCAGCATTTCAAAATTTTTGTGTGGAAAATGCCATATGTAGCTCTCTTAGATCTATGGCATCTCTTTATGTTTCATTACTCTCCATCCATAATCACTTGCTGAAAATGTACAACTGTCGTAAGTGTTCAAATTAGACAAATACACACATTGCCAGGGCGCAGCTGGGGGTAGCCATTGCCCCAGGCATTGGGCACTTCCCTGGCGACAGGCCAGAGCTGTGCCAGAACATAAGCCTGCAGGTGGTCAGGATCAGTTAGGTGAGGGGAACTAAGCTCCGGGGACAGCTGGGCAGGGCTGTCACACATGAGGCCAGGCTGAGGCCAGACTGGGACATCAGCCCCTCCAGGTCTGGGCTCAGACCAGGAGCCGTGGCTGTGCAGCAGGGCTGTGGCTCCACCCAGGACCAAGTGCCAGTGCCTTGGCTGAACGCAGCCCCCATGGGCAGGGGGTCAGCTCTGGCCATGGCCTCCCCAAGGGGTGACTGTGAGCCTCTCTCCACAGCCACCAGTGGCATGGGGCTGCCCTAGGCCACACTGTGCCCCAGCCCCAGCCGCCAAACCTCCATGGGGATGTGCTCAGGGTCCTTACACATGCAAACTGTACTGACAACTGCTGCTTCACTGTATTAAGATTTAGTGATTTTTATCTGGAAGGGGAACTGTTCTCATCCTCTCAGCAGAGAGGCACCCCTGCCTGAATTCCACAAACACATTAGAAAACTTATGTGCATTTATTTGTGTATATGCTCTGCATTTACACATTTTGAAAACAGAAATTCAAGTGGGTTTGTATGCCTTCAAAATCAAGTATCACAACAGTATTTTAGAAAGAGTCACGTACTGTTTGTAATGTCTCAAAAATTGCCTAAAGAAACTACATCAACTTCTCATCATCAAATTTCTCATTCCCTATATTCTAATTCTGCTATGATGGTCATAGCCAGAAGATGAGGCTGGAGTAATTTATCCGGGAAGATTTTTGCCAGTTCATCTGTGTTACAGTTCAATATTATTTCCTCCCAATACTTCAAGACTGAAGCAAACTGTTCATCCTGTTATGAAAGACTTCTCTGTTCTCACTCCTACATTGCTGCAGTCACTAAATCATTGGCAAGTCATAATTACAGTGACAGTCTCCCCCTTGGTTCATTTGGAACAGAAGGATAATGAGCTGACAGTTCAGGTTTGTAACTTTTATCTCTGATTATCACACTCATTTTTATCTTTGAAGAACTTTAACTGCAATTTATTTGGACCATATTCCAAATTTATTTTTCTGTTTTCTATTGATTAGAAAACACATAAAGGAACCCTCAGTAAAAGCCTACTGAAGCATTTGGATGCTGTGATGTTAACAGAGAAAGTAATCATTGATGTGCATTTGTGTTTCTTTGCACTGCTCTGAATTTTTTGGTAGAAAGGCACTAGATTATCAGTCTACATAGCAACATGCACAACATGCAAAGTATCAACCATCAGTTTTTGATAGATGAATCTGGTACAGAGCCGGAAAGCCTTGAGGAATGAAAAGGGGAGGGAGGTCTTAAACAGCAAAGATGTTTGAAATAGAAAATTAACAGTATTTATGTAGGCTATACTTTTACCTAGAAGTTTCTAACATAAATGACTTCAAATCAGAATCTGGTAAGAGTGGACACTGCATACTGTAGAGTGCAAAGGTTTCCCCTCATTCTTGCCAATGATTTTGAAAGACAGGCTTTTTAAAGCCACTTTATTGGTACTGCATTATTGCTTAAGACTAAAAATGGTGCTAGTCTCAACCTTGTAGACGATGTTCATATTAATTTATAAAGCATTTATGAATGATCACTACTCTGAAAAGCAGACTCAGATTGACTTATCATGTGTCTGAAACTGCCTTAACTACGAATTTCTATTAATTCCTTAGCAAGTGGTCCTGATTACTTCTTAATTCTCTTATCTGAAATTTGTGGCTTGTAGCCAGTCCAAAACTTGCATGAGGTAAGTGATGCATTTAAAGAAAAGGTATATTAGATTGCAATGTTGCAAAGAGATAGGATTAGTCATAGGATAGCAGTAAACTAAAGCCAACCTAAAAAAATTAGTACACTGAAGACACCATCCCACGTATTAGTCTTTCTTGTTTACATGTCACACAGTCACACTAAAATACTTACCTGCTCTATATTTTAACAACTCATTTGCAGAGTTTGAGAGGTATTTAAATGAGAAAGATCATACACATCTGTTGCTTTATTTTAATTGCAACCCTCAATTGGTCAATAACTATGATAGTCTATCAATCTATGTTAATAGTTTAAATATTTAAAAGGAGATGGTGGGATAAAATGTTCTCATTGATTCATGATGGATGACAAGGACCAGAATTCAACAAGATGTGAAATATGTAAGGTTTATGCTCCTAAGGACTTCTAGGGGAGCAATAAAGGACTTGCTCTGATTTGATCCAAAATGACTGTGTCACCATAATTTGTTCTCAGAATCACAAATAGCCTTGTTGATGTAGATTATACATGCACAACCCTGTGGTGTCTTTTTTTCATGTAGTTACTCAGTTATAACTGAAAACAATTTGTCCCATTAGAGAAAAACCTAAATATTTCAAACTCTGATCAGTTTTTAATCCTTAATCCTTACTTTTTCAACAACTAAGCAGGGCTTTAAAAAAATGACTTGGTCTAAACATCATGATCACTGTGAACAGTAAAATCCTGGGTGCTAAAGCAGCTTCTCTGGAAAGCAGAAACAGATTGCCGTATTTATCTCCTTTACAATGTGCATGTAAACCAGAAAAGCTGAAGTTTTAAGGCTGGCTGTTCTCTACTTCTACCTGCCATGCTTACATGAAGGAAATAATGCCCCAAATGAGGCTTCAATTACATCTTTGTAGCAATTGTCTGTATCAAGTGCTTTATTTTTCAAGCAAATTTTACATATAGTTTTACATGAAATAATAAAGTAGCATGATCTTCATTGGAAAAGGAAAGCAGTACTCAACATATGTCCTCAGTGAAGAGTTCTTATAATCACAGCTTGATTTTGGAGAATTTATTTATGGAGCTGAGGACAAAGATGAATAAATTCTTCCTACCTTGTGATAAAAAATTAATCCTTTTTAAAGGCATTCACATGTCATTAAACTCCTTCCACAGTGCTGTGACAGAGCTCAGTGAATTTCAGTATGGATTCTAGAACTACAGAGGCTTTGGTGAGATACCTTTGTCACATCCCGCTCAGAAAAGGGAAATAAGTGACTTAGAATCACAAATCCCCAACAGAGTGGATAATGCTGAGACAAGTCTCAAAGTCCACACATACATTTATTAATTTCTCACAGTGTATTAACTGGACACATAATAGACTAAGTATACAACAGATTATGACAAGTGATATGATATGCCTTGCATTACTTAATGGTAACAAGGAAAGGGGGGCGAAAGAAGAGAGCTAGAGATGAGGATAGAAATAGAGATCACTGGTCCAGGTTCCTGCATTGGTCAGGTTGACAAGGGTTCAAGGATGCATCTGTCTTCACTTCTTCACTACTGTTATCCTTCCCCTCCTCAATTCATACACACTTTCCTTGGGTCTGTCTCCTAGGTCAACCTACATATCTATATATCACATGTATGGGGAGGAGTAAGGCGCTTCATGGGATGATATAACTAGCAAGATCTTGTTAATCTTCAATAACATATGCAGAGGTGTCAACATGTTAACATGCATTTCACAGATAACGAAGCAAAGGTCATTCACTAGCAGATAGCCTTGAAACTTTACAAGATGCACCAGAGCAGAACTGTCCTGTCTCCACAGGGCTCCCTCCTCCAGTCACATCCTGTGTTATCCAGGCAGCCTTGTACAACTCCTTGAGTGCAAAGCCTGCATTATCCAGGCTCCACATTATCCACACCGTGACTACAGTTTCATCTTAGGGTACTTGAAAGTGTTTGAGACATTGCTCAGAAAGGCCTGGAGGGCCTAAGTCCCCACCACCCCTTATCTTTACCAAGTCTCATCTCTCACCATAGCTTATGCTTCCCTCGGGCTGCTTCTCTCAGTCTTTGTTTCAGGGAGTTAAAAGTCATCTCTTACAACCTTTAATCAGTTTTCTTAAAATTACAATAACTGTATCTACTACAGAAGAATGTAAAGTTGGTTTCAAATCAGAACAGTTCACATAGCCTACAGTTCTAAGCAATGATCCAAATCCCAGATTTGGCAGTGGTTTGGAAAAGGCAAAGACATCCACATGTAGCTAATTATATTTCTTCCCTGTATGCATAGCCAGAAAAGGAGATGAGGATAAGCAAAATGGGATGCTTGATGTCTCTGTAACTTTAGAGATATTTTAATAATGCAGTCCCTTTCATCTAAAGGAATAACTTTAAATAATTTCAAAGCACTTTATAAACACAGCAAAATAAGAAGAGATTGAGGATGTGAGAACATAACAGATTAGATAAAAAGAATAATTAAAGGGAAGCTGTTGTTAGTCGTTAAACAAATCTTCATGAATAATAGCCAGGGATTTCAAATAAGATTAATGATTTTGGATGCCTATTCTGTATGGCTAACATTAAACATGTTAATGAATTTGAATTTTAGAGGAAGTACAATCAATGTTTTTGAAAATTGTCCCTTTTTCTGACATTAGACTCCTGAACTGAAACATGTAGTCACTTTTTGAAAAAAACTCAGTTAACTTGACTTCTCACATGTCACTTCCAGCTGTGTTTAATTAATGCAAGGATATGATCCTACCTGTACTTAAAATAATTTTATAGAAGATTATTTTAAATCTTCATATGACAACATGAAAACCTTCTGTATCTGTAAAAACTTGAAAACCTATAAAAACTGTATATATGTGTATATTCCCATAAATTAATACCACTTCTACTTACATTTATGATTAAAATACTTGCATTTTTGTCAGTACGTATTGAGATTTACATTACTCAGTTTAACAAAAAACAATGTATCTGTATATTTTCAAGTCCTGTGAGGAGCAGCTGAGGGAACCAGGTTTTTTTAGCCTATGGAGAAAAGGAGGCTCAGAGGAGATCTTATCACTCTCTACAACTACCTGAAAGGAGGTTGTAGAGAGGTGGGTTTTGGTTTCTTCTCACAAGTAACAAGCAGTAAGACAAGAGGAAATGGCCTCAAGTTGCAGCAGGGGAGCTTCACATTGGATATTTGGAAAATTTTTTTTCATCTAAAGGGTTGTCAAGCACTGGAATGGGCTTCCCAAGGAAGTGGTTGTGTCACCATCCCTGGAGGTGTTTAAAAGACACGTAGGTGTGGTGCTTAGGGACACGGTTTAGTTGTGAACTTGGTAGTGTTAGGTTTATGGTTGAACTCAATGATCTTAAAGGTCTTTTCCAACCTAAATGATTCTATGATATCTCATGTTTTCAACTATAACAGCATTTTTGTTATGTAGCACCCAACTATCAGAAAGTTATGTTTTAACATGAGAATACTTGGAAAATAAATACCATGATAAGTGCTTAAAAAAGGAGACAGATCAGGATAACAGAATTTTGCAGTTATTTTTGCTACTGAAATATAAGAAAGATTATTTTCAACCTAATCAATTTCTGTGTTTACTATGTGCAGATACCTGAAGTTGCATAGCATGACTTGTGTTAAGAAATAAACTGAAGATAACGACATAAATTCAGTCTTTTTTTTTGAATGTACATTCCCAACGAGGTAGAAGTTAAGCAGTTTAATCAAATTTTACTTATTTACCTTCTTTTGAATACAGTACTGAGACTTCAAAATTTAGTTATATAAAAGCTAAGCTTATGTCCTGTTTGCACCAGCCATTTGCAACTGCTGCATCTGATGAATGCTGCCACTCATTTTGTTAAATTTGTCCAACTCCGCCTATTGTGAGGTCTCATTCTCACCTAAAACAGGCTTTAATAATTTGGATTCAAGTATTTCATGCTGGCTGTATTTATTCTTCTGCTATAATTTATTCATTTATTTATCTTAATTTACAACAAAATCATACCTATTTCTGAGAGCAGAACAAGGAGAAATATGCCTTGGTCCAGAATGTAAAATGCTGCTGCTGTTTGAACTGAAAGCCTTTAATGCTTAAAATTTAGTAGGTGAAAGCCTGCATCTGGGTGCTGAAACACCTTAAGCTGACAAATGCCCAGACAATAGCACTATGTTCTCTAAGGAAGAACTGCCACACGCAGCCTTTTAAGGCATCTTTCAAACTACTCCTATGTGCTCAGTATACAGTTAAATTTCCAAAGATCTTAAACTGTAAATATGTTTGTACTTTCCCACACTTTCTAGCGATGACCAGATTTCATAGCAGCACTTGATAAACACTTTTCAGGAGTCAACACAGGATCAAAATGGGAAAAATGCCAACTTGCCTTCTAATTGTTGCTCAAGGCTTTTCTCATTTTGGATGGGATCTTAAACTAATTTCCATTGACTCATGTACCAGCAGCCTGTGAAAAAGAAGGTATTTGATTCATATGTAGAAGGAAGGCTGAGAGAAATAAGGAGACTATGACCAAAGAAACATAACAACAGGAATAGAGGGGTATAGGTGAAGACACTGAAAATAGCTGGACAAGAATAACAAACCTAGAGATCATGAATGGGAAGGGATTATAAGACAAAAGGGACTAAAGCTCTAAAATAGAGGCAGGAAAGTGAAATAGTTTGAGACCTGTACACAAGACTGTAATATTACATCATTGACATTTTGTATACAGGATGGATAATGCTTTGATAAATATTCAGGGTGTGACACAAGTGTGCCAATTACTTGTAGAATCCCCTCCAGTGTTTGTTTCATTAGCTGGAAATTACACAGCACCTGAAATGGGAAATTACAAGAAAATAAATACTATTCACAAAGATAAAGGAATTGAACATTGCCCTGAAAAATGTGCATGGCACTTTTTTTCCCACAGCATTCTTATGAAATATGTAGTAAATCACACATTCATTTTTCCACAGTTCATCACTAACTTGATACTTCTCTATCCTTGAATGGCCACTCCTGAGTCTTATCTGTAAAAACAGGTTTAAGGTAAAAGCATATTGTGAGGATAAACGGAAGTTCCTGAAGCACTCCCATACTACAGAGGGAAGTACCCCAAAATATCTCATAAACTAATTATTTCCAAGTAGAATTTTAATTGTGTGCAGTAGATGAGGTCTTCGGCATACATTCAATAGTGAGAGAAAACAAAAGACTGTCTAGCTGTTTCTAAAAACCCATGATTAATAAGGCAAGGTGTTCTGCAATAAACAGAAGTCATCATGTAGTTAAGGACTGTTCACACGAGGGAACCAAATTATGATCAGATCAGGATTTTAATGATATCTTAACTGTGGACATTTTCACTATGCCATCTTAATAACATTACTTGAGGTTGATGGAAATTAGAACCAATCCAGAAAATTTGATAGCTGTTGGGGGGGGGGGGGGGGGGGGGGGGAAGTGACTGTAAAAGAAAGTATAAAGGAAGCTGTACTAATAAACTAGTAACGCAAACTCTTGCACACTGATGCACATTAAACCACTGAGACCATGGATCCATGGATTGTACAGACCATGACAAACATAATGTAGTTCCTACTTTGAATACTTCTTTTCAAATGAATTGCAAACATAAGTAATTACATGGATATTGCTGGTTCTGGAAGTTAACATAGTTGCATAGTTTTTCCCTAATGTATATGTCAGTGAAATAAATAATTTTTTTTTTTAATTAAAATTTCTCTTAAATACACAGAGAAGGCTTGCAGTGGATTTCAGAGCACTGAGGAAGTATTATATGTAAACTTAATGTTAACACCATCTATTTCATTGTTACATATGAGAATTATACAGACTATCCCCGAGTGGTTCATTAGATTGTTAGAAGACTGCACTGTTAGCTGTTAAACAGCTAGATGTCCATAAAACTGAACCTGAAATCTGGTAATTGTTATGGGGTTTTCCTTACTAATTAAAGTATGTTTACAAAAAGGATAATGTAAATATATTTGTACACTGTCTTGGACTATGATAGAAATTTGTGGCAGTGTTAATTTTCTGGTTATCCACTTTCCCTTGGCTTTTAATAAATTCCCTTATCGAAGTTGAAACTATTTGCACACCTTGCAGAATTCTTCAACACCAAATCTATCCCAGAGGTATTTCTGAATTAATTTTAATAGAATTCTGTGCTGGAGAAATCATTCTACATTTCAGCACTCACCATCAAATGACAATGCTATGTACAGACATTTTCAATATTCTCTTCAGGTATACCCCTATGGCTACTACTGCTAAGACTCCTTGCTCTACAACTGTTCCTGCTGGGAAAAGGTGTTGCTATAGCTGCAGGCTAACAGTAACTGCCACGGCTGATTTGATGCCATTTAGTCTATATCGATGCAGATTCAAAAAAAAAACCCTGTCTCTTTGTCTCCTCTCTGCATCTTGAAGCTAATCACTTTTGCTCATCAATATGAACATATTTAAATTTTTTTGCCTGATGGACTTGAAACACGACAATTCACTGAACAAATTCAGGTGGCTCACAACTAAACATTACGTTAATGGTGACATTCAGATTTGTAACTCATACTTAAGAAAAAGCACAACAGTGTACAGAATTCAAAACTATCCAATTAACCCTTAAAATATGACAAAAATGAAATAGTGAATCTTTGTGTAAAATGCAGTTTTTAAAGCTGAGAGAGAAGGAAAGGGTACAAGCTAATGCACTTCACCTTCAATACAGTAAAATATTTCATCTCATTCATTCTGAAGTTTATAATAACTTGACCATTGACTGATGAAACAGGACCATATTCTCCCATAATAAGCCATGTCATAATCAACATGCCTAAACACTGCATGTCATATTGCACTACATTTTTTTTCCTTTTGATCATCAGCTAAGCTCTACCCCTTGTGCTGAAACTCAGAAGTAGAATTATATCTTATTTTTTTATGTCAGGACTACATAATAGCTCAGTGCAGATTACTGATATTTTCAATGTCTGACTGTTGGAGAGGCTGCCCTTAAGCTCTTCCTTCACAATTTTCATTTTTTCAGGCATAGCAATGTTTTCTGCACTTCCATCCTTCTCTTTCCTTCTCTTAAGAAAGTTCCTCTTCTTACCTCAGGTAACTAGTATCAGCTACTAGTCAAAAGGCAATATTTCAGTTTACCAGGAGGCAAGATCACTAAGGTCAACTCTGTACTACCACCTGGGGTTCTGCTCAGAAAATTCCCTTCACTTTAAGAACTACATGCCTTTTCTTCAGTGTGGGGATGTTTCAGTTGGTTTGTGGTTTTTTCCTCTGTGCGTTTTGTTTGTTTGTGGTTTTACTCTACTATGAGCTGTCAGTGTGCCTGATTTATGCTTAGAATAAAATCACAGCTTTTTTAGGAATGAAATCGTGAAGTTACAAAACTGACAAGAGCCACCTGCAGCCTGGTACAAAGGCTCACTGCCCATAGCACTGCAGCTGATAGCATTAGTGAACTATGACAATGGAAAAATGTAATTTTTGTGCACAATCCTGTATCATTTTGTGTTAACATTTAGTTTGCATTAAGTAACCCTTTTCAAAAGACTCTCTTCATTTTGAAGGCCTTGTGAAAACATGTCAGTATATCCATTAAATGAATCATCCTATGCCAAGCAGAGATTAAAATTAATTTGAGATTGAAGATTTAGTAAAAAATGCATTTGTCTCCTACCTTTCATGTAATACAGGATATTTTATAGCCAGAATTTTATCAGCACTTCCATTTTATGTAAGTATTAGTATATGTATTAAATACATTAAAGTAACTGTGTGTTTCTCTGGCAAATTCAGGCTAATTGTAATTTTTACATGTAAGAAATTTCAGTTAGTATGACTACATATCTGAATTAGGCTATGGACCACGATGCAACGAGCTGTTATTTCTTCACAGCTCAGCACAGATTCATGCAGAAATATTTCTTTAACTCTACAAGTTGTCTATTAGTCGTGATGTAGCAATCTCATTCCTAGCATTAGTCCTAGTTCATAAACAGCCAGACTCAAAATCTTTGTAACATGCTTCATTTGCCACTTTAGTTCCAGAACTAGCTTACACAGAAGTGGCTTAGGTTCTTAAATAGTATTATTTGAAGTCTAGGATTATAGACTGTAAAATTAATTCCCAGATTTGAAAGAATCACATTCTTTGAAACACTCAGAATGACCCAAAGATTTTATGAAGAGCTTTTTTGTTGTCTTTCCTATATATTCATTACAAAAGATGAAAAAGTGACCTTTAAACTGCTCAGTAGATCCACTGCATACTATTTATGTAAAAGACAGAAGAAAAAAAAAGTTTGTTCTTGAACAATTTCTGCATCAAGGTGTTATTGAAAGAAACTGAAATGAACTAAATGTAGAAAAATATACAGAAGTTGGGCAGCCGGTCACAGGTGTGAAAGCATGGAGGAGACACCATACACACTCTGAAAGCAGCTGCAGCACTACAAAACACTATTAATCGGCATTAAATGCCTCCCTGTTATTTACTGTTATATAATTTTAGTACTTAAAGAATTAAATCTTTACTTAAATATTGCTAGTGAAAAAATTAACTAAATCAAAATACTCTCAAAAAGAGATTCCATTCCAGAGATGCTGGAATCTCAGCCAAAGAACTGAAGCAGCAAGAAATAAAGAAAATTAGTTACAAAGAATTTCAGGTATTAGAAAGTTACAGAGGGCCTCCTTTTAAAAGTGACTTGGGAAATCTACAAACAAGATTATTCCTAGGTACAACTGTGAGAGGTAATTCACACTGAAAGACAAAAGCTTTCTGAACTCAGAGCATCCTTCACAGAGGTTCTAAAGAAAAAGTACTAACAGTATCACAACAGGGAGTATAGTGGGGTTTTGTTACATGCGGATCGACCCTCTCGTTTCCATTTATAGCTGTTGACTCTTAACCTCCCACTATGGACCTCTGTCAGGGGCCTGGCTCTGCCTTCCTGGTGACCTCCTTGGTAGGCTGGTATGTCCCCCAAAATCCATTTCTTCTCCAAGCTGAACAAGCCCAGATCCCTCAGCCTCTCTCACAGGACAAGCACCTGGCCTCTGACCAGCTTGGGGGCCCTATTAAATTCACTCTAGATAATTCATGTCTTACCTCTATTGGAGTGTCAAAAACTGGATGCAGGATACTAGATGTGGTCTCATGAGAGCTGACAAGGGGATAGTCACTCCCCTAAATCTCCCGGGGGAGTTAGTACACACCTAGTTGCGTACACACCTAGTTGCTCTCAGCCTGTTTTGCTTCCAGGACACATTGCGGGCTCCTGCCCAGCTTGCCAGCTACAGCACCCCCCGGTCCTTCCCAGCAGAGCTGCTCCTCAGCCATTTAGGCCCCAGCTTGTGTTGTTGCAGGCATTTCCCACTTACCATGAGGAAAAACTGCATTTGTCTTGGTTGAATTTCAGAAGGTTGATGCTGGTGTGCTCCTTCATGCCATCCACTCTGAATGGCAGCCCTGTCCTCAAGAGTATCTACTGATGCCTCCCTGCCCTACTTTGGTGTCATATGCAAAAAACATTAAACACTATTCTATCATACAAAGTTGATTATTATCAAGATTTTTTTTTCCCTGTGAAACATTAAAAACACCTTGAAATTAATAGAGATTTCAAGGTCATGAAGTCCTTGTGGTTAAAAAAAGGAACACTGTCAAAACAATAAGAAATGTTTTGTAAAATGTCATCAAAACTTAATATCAACATTTTCTTCCACGCCAGTTCAGCTAAAAACCTCACTGTTCTGCAACCAAGTCCAAAAAGACACAGTAGAACACAAACCATACTGTTTAAATGACATTTCACAATAACATGGATTGGCCTGATGTCCTCATACATGTGACACTAATTGAACTGAACACTTCAAGGAATAAGGCTAAAAAAAATTATCAGCATTGCTTAATGTTACACTAATATTCAGTCTTCAAAATATATCAGAATGCAAATTCTGGACCAGAATTAAGTAGTTTTATGACAATGTTATAAAGCTACAACCAGAATGAATTTTTCAATTAAGCGACTGCAGAAAAGACAGCTGAGAGGATAACATAACATCTCATCAGGGAATGAAAGAGGTTATTCAGCCTGTCCAAGTTCATCCATTCTTAGTACTCCACTCCCCTGTGGAAGGCATCTCATTTTTCTCATATGACCCCTGTGTTTTTGCCTGAGCAACTATGCTTGACAGCCTGTTTCACACATTTCTCATTCTGCATGAAAAAACTGCTCCTGACACCTATTTTGAATGTGATTATTTTTCTTAAATCATCACTGTTTTCCTGCCTTTTTATGTGATTCTGAAAATAAGCCAAATTATATCAAAGCTCTACATTTTTACATGTTTTGCTTTTCAACTTTTCTTAGCTATTCTGTTTTCCTCATATAGAGATTCCTAATTTTAGCTTATCCATAGTTAGCTGCATTTTATTGCTGGCTCTAATCATTAACTTGCTACATTTACTATCATATTTTCTTTGTCCTGCAGTCTGAGTTACCTGCAGGATAATTAATATTATTTTTTATCCTAATGTTTTATAAGAAAATCATACAGAGCTACTGAAACTTTCACTGGGTGTGACGCAAAGGGACAACTTCACAAACTAATGTGAACTTCAGAATTTCATAAGTTCCAGTTACGATAGTTTATTTTAGCTCTACCCCAAAATATGTGTAAATGCAAGAGGGTTTTTTCTAATTTATATGCTTGCATGCTTTTAGTACATTTACCACATTTTAAAATATTTCTGAAAAAAATACTGATTCCATAGATCTCTTTTTTTTCATCTTGAATTCTGTAGCTGTTGTCCTAATACACCTCCCTTGTCCAGAAACTTTTTCAGCTTCATATTCCTGTATACCTTTTAAAATTCTGTCTTGGAAGGTCATTGGAGACATCTACCTATTTCAGGTAACATTTTTCCTTTTGCATTAGTATGCCTTTCTAAATGGCTAATCGGCACAAAGTAATTTACTGTAGACTGAGAAGTGCTGTAAACTTTTCCCTTATTATAGCAAAGACAGATCAAAAAAGAGAACAAAGCTCCTCTGAGACCTAGTTTCTGCTTTCAAGATGGTACCCGATGTACAAGAATGAGAGCAGAAACATAATTTTACCTTTAGTAAAATGTATCTGTGGAATTTTTAAATTCAGTTAATAAACATTCCCAAACAACTGAATGTATCCTCTATTAATCACTGCCTACTAAATTTGTGTTTCTTAATAATTGTAAAATAATATCACTCATGCTTTGATTTCTTTTATTTCTCATTTATTTCTGCTGCATACAGCATAATATATCCTGTGATGTCTGTTTTATAAATTTTCTGAGAGCTGACACTTGACAAATTTGCTTTATCCTAACAACTCAATTTTTATTTGCTTTCTGCCATATTATATGTATGAACTATGCATTCAAAGGTGATTTAGTAATTTTAAAGTGAAATGTAGCACTTTAAACACACTCTCACAGCTCACTGCTGATTAAAAGCCAGTGAAACTTCTGGAGTTACTTGACTGTTTTAAAAGTTTGACCCTCTTGAGCAGTTGGTACATATTTATACCAGACAAGTAAGTTTCAGTGCCTTTAGTGCATTGGGTTAAATTTCAAATTCTAGAACAAGGGACAGATGTTCAATCTTTTCAGTTTTAAAATTCTCCTCAAGCCTCAGAAGAAGCACTTTTAAGTGTTAACTTGGGAAAACATTAGAAAACCTTTTGAAGCAGAGAAAATCCTCTTCCCTCTATTTTTGCAAGGACTGACTCTTGTTGAAAAAGAACTTCAATTTTACCCCATGGACTTACAGGAGAAAGAATAAAAACTTTTTTTTTTTTTTTTAAACCCACCACTGTTTACTGTTTCTTATCCTCTGCTTCAGTAATTCCCAAGGTTGCTCATATACATGGCTTTAGTATTTCAGAAACATTTTCAAGGGCAACTATCCAATGTTAAGAGATTCTGCATTGCAGCCACTTTTCTGACAGGTTGGTAGTTAGGTTAAGGGTCCTCTTATTTACATTTGCTCCTGAGCTTTAGTACCTCAGATATTCTGCTTCCACAACTGGAGTGACTAAATCTAATGCAAACAACATTCCAGCAATCTTTTAATTCAAATACTCATTTAAAGTCACAAAAATACCATTTGAAAATCATCTTTGTATAATATGAACAGAACAATAAAAACATAATAACTACAAAATACCACTCAACTCTTAACTATAAAAGCTAAGTCAGAAGAGAGTTCAATCTACTGCAACAAACCATACTTAATTTCCTCATATTTTCCTTACTCACTTATTTCCTCATTTATTTAAATTAAAATAACTATAATATGCTTTTAAGGAAAAAGGGAAAGATAATTTTGGGAAAAAAAATTGAGAAAAGGGAAAGAGAATTGGAGAAAAAAACTCCAAAATTCTGAAAAGTTTAAGTAGGTTCTGTCCAGTATCACTAGCTGAATTTAATCCTCAGATCAGTCATTCCTAAATTTAAAATACTCATGTTCTTCTAAGATAATAAATTTAGTTATCTAGTAAAGGTTAAATCTGCCACACCGTGAAACCTACTGATAGAAAAGGCACAGCAACTGTTCCGTAAGAAAATGGACACAGAATAAAGGAGGCCATTCCTCTCTCTTGTTTCTCTCTACTACCATCAGTCTGAGCAAAGTCTTTCTTTGCAGACTGGGGAAGAATTAAAAAAGAAATTATTGATGATCACTTTAAGTAGCAGGAATAAAACAAATGTATCTGGCTCATTCACTCTAGGGAAATGTAATATATGCATTTGTAAGCAAAAGAGACAGAATGATCATATTGTTTCTATAGGAGTACCTTCCTCCTCAGTGCCTCTACAAATACGTTCATTGTATAAAATGTGGTGAATAAACTCCAATATCAACAGCAGATTTAAAGCACTGAGTTCAACAGTTTGACATGGCCTCTAATCTTTCAAAAGATATTTCCTTAGAGGATCATTTCAAAATGTTCATGTTTAGCCTTTGTCATCAAAAGTTTTCTAAGACTAGCTCTATCCTTTTAAAGCATTTGTTGTTTCTCTTGCTGGATACACTAGAGAAAATGATGTTTCAGAATACCAATGCAAAGTAATACATTACCATCACACATAATACAACATAAATTTCTTGATACAGTACTTGAAAAGGAGGTTCTAGACAACAGCTTACTAACATGAGCAATCCCCCAGTCAAATTCATTGTAAAGCTGACCTGTTATCTGCAACATGGAAAGAGCTTTTCGTATAGACATCCCTTTTTCAATTCCTGCTGTCTCTGAAAGAAGCATACAGATGTTTTCTGTAAAAATCAGAGGTCATCATTTCACCTGATTCACTGTTAAAGGAACACAGTCTTTCAATCAACCCTGGTCGCCTGCAAAGATCAACCTTGTGATTTTCTAGACTGGCAGGACTTTGCTCTGATTCAGTAGACTTTTTCTCATTTCGATCTGCAGCCTTTGTTTCACTGTTTTTTTGCCTCCATTTCCCAGATTCTTGAGTATATTAAAAAATTCAAAGATCTTTCTCTGCAAAAAATAAGATACAGAACCATAGAATGATGAGGGTTTTCTTTGATTCTTTAAGTTCTCTTCTCTGAGCTCTTGAGAACAAGCTATTATCAAAGACAAAGTTTTATGTATTGTTTCAATCCTGGGAAGAAGAAGAAAAATACAACACATAATTCACTTGCTCCTGTACCTCACAAGAAACATTTTTTACCTCTTTTTTATCAAAATATATCTTACAGAAGCTCTTGCATTCTCTTCACCACTATGATTACAGTATGATTGACATGCGATGGCTTTTTCTGTGAGTTAGCATTCAGCTCAAGGTTTCACAGCTTCTTGGGTGAGAAAGACTGAACTATGGCCTACTGCTGACTTCGGTCAGTTTACACATCTGTGAATGATACAATCCAACTATATGAATCATTAAAGAGAACTGAGAGCATCAGCAGATACTGCTGTAGTCTATATTCAGTAAGTCTCTTACAAGATATGAAAGCTCAAACCATAGTCTGAAACAACATGAATTTATGACTGTCGTGGTTTGAACTCAGCCAGCAGCCAATCACCACACAGCCAGTAACTTACTTTCCTCCCCACCCCTCCTTGGTGAAATAGGGGAGGGACAAAAAAAGGGAGAATTCGTAGGTTGAATAAAACAAACAGTTTAGTGATAGTAACAAAACCAACAGTAACAATAGTAAGTCCAAACGGGTAATATTGTTCACCACCTGGCAAACAGTACACAGCCGGCCCCCAGCAGCCATCCTGACTGCACCAGAGATCCCATCACACCAACTGGAAGTAGAAATGAGAACCCACCTCCTTTATATACTGAGCATAATGTCATATGATATGGAATACTCCAATAACAAACCCGGGCCTGGCCCTCCAGCTGTGCTCCCTCTCAGCCCATGGAAAGTTAACTTCATCCTGACCAAAACCAGGACAATGAATCTCTCAGGTATAACTAATGTCAACATCTGACTTGTATCCTGTCTCAAAGTTACCTTTATTTTCTTGTTTCCTGATACATGGAACTATAACAGAGACCGAATATTATTTTTTCCCGTGCTCAGTTATTGTATTTTGTATTTCTATAAAATAGTATAGATAAATGTATATAAACAGACAAGTACCTTTAGGCCGTAGAAGAGAGCTTTCCAGGAAAAATAAAGACTGATGAGTTGTAGAATAGAAAAATAAGCAATGCAGAACTTAACAACAGCAGAAATGTCTCAAACCCACATAATCACAAAGGCCCAGAATAATAAAGCACATACACACAAGTAATTGTTATTTTCAGTTTATGCAATGGCCTTATTGATCCTATATTTCCGATGCACAGTGAAGCAAACCTTGTGTGTTCCCTTCTCCCAGGTTAGTTCTTTCATCCCTAATTTTAATTTTCTTTTCCTGCTTCTCTTCTGTTTTCTATTGATCAGATTCTTTACACTGCTCACACATCCTTCTTCATAGATTAATTTGAAAAAGCTTTTGCCTGCCTTCAGATGTGTAACATTTTAATCTCTGTGCCTTTATATGGATGAAAATATAATTTCTTTAGAAACCCAACAAAGTAAAGAACAGCATATCTGATATTAAGGATCATGCATTTCATGAACATTCAGTAAACCTGAATTTTTTGTTGTTGTTGCAATAGTTACAGGACAAATATTAATTCATAAGAGCATATAAATCTGCATTTATTAAAAAATGCATCCCTTTCAGCATCACATCATGGATGAGTTAATTGAAACACTTGGTGAAAACTGGGTCATTTAAACATAGAATTGCTGTTAAACTACATACTAAATTAAAAGGTTGACAATTGGGGAAACTATGCATGCAGATTTTCCTCACTGACACTGTAAATTCTTGTAAACAATACTTTATGGGTCTGGAAGGCTAATCTTCTGCTGTCATTCTGCATTTATCAAGGTCACATTGCAAATGAACTTTCAGTTACAGTCACCTGTGAAGGGTTGACTATGGCTGGACACCAGGTGCCCACCAAAGCCACTCTTATCACTCTCCTCTTCAGCTGTACAGCAGAGAGAAAAACGAACAAAAGGCTCATGGGTCAAGATAAGGGCAGGAAGAGATCACTCACCGATTACTGTCCACAACTTGGGGAAAATTTGTTTATTACCAATCTAATCAGAGAAAGATAATGAGAAACAAAACCTATACCTTAAAACACCTTCCCTCCCAGGCTGAATTTTACTCCCAATTTTCTCTACCTCTTCTCCCCGAGCAGTGCAGGAGGATGGGGAATAGAGGTTGTGGTCAGTTCTTCACATGCCTCTGCTGCTCCTACCTCCTCAAGGGGAGGAGTCCTCACACTCTTCCGCTGTTCCAGCATGGGATCTCTCTCACAGGAGACAATCCTCCACTTCTCCAACTAAGTCCTTCCAATGCACTGCAGTTCTTCATGAAGTGCTCCAGTGTGGGCCCTTCCCACAGGGTGCAGTCCTTCAGGCTCAAATATTTGAGACAAAGTTAAGTACAGAAGTTTGAAACTCAACAAATTGTTGTGGACATAAATATTTTTGTAACATTAAAAAAAGAAGCATTTAGGATTTTTATGCACTTGTGAACACTACACTAGTCCTTTGCTTTTAAAGTTTGTTCTGTTTTAAAAAGGAAAAACCTGTTCTGTTTTTAAAATAAAGAAAAAGTTACTTATAGCAATGAGCTTGTATGCAAAATGAAATGTTTTCCGCTTTATGAAACAACCGATTGTATTATCAGATGTACTAAAGGTTTGATGAATATACATGCATATACACAGCTATATAAGGTTATAGCACTTTCTGCTAGCAAGCACTAATATGTAGAAAAAGGCTGCTCAGTTGAACACTGTCATTTCCATTACAGGAGACTCTCTTTCAACAACCAGCTGTCTTTTATTCATGACATTTCACTGTGAATTTGGAAGAGATTCCAAGTCTATCACATAAACATCAATGTGTTATATAAACAACAGGAATCTCTCCAATAAAGACATCTATCTAAGAATGGAATTCTGCTGTTGATTAGAGCTTTACACATATTTGTGACAGTTCAAGGTACAGGAACATGAGGTAAGGCATGTTTCCATCAGACTATTAAGGATTTTTTTACCTTCCTCATTTTCTAAACCTTACTATTTTATACTGTGAATATGCTTCAAAAACTTTGGAATGCATAAGTGCAAAAGCAAAAAAGAATTCTGAATCTCCAAAGTTCAAATAGCACAAGAAAATATTTCTACCCAGGACACTGTTGAAGACTGCCATTCAACATAGACATGAATTGCTGACATTCTTGTCAGTAGAAACAAGATTTTTTAACAAAAGCGCTAGCAGTTTCTTTCTAAATCTGGTCCAGTCTACAAGTTGTGAAACAATGAGGTTGCTATTACATAAGTAGAAAATTGTCTTTTTTTATGAAATATGACATTAATTTGCACTTGTAGTAACAATTTACATGAGTCAATGATTTTAAACTTTTTGTTTAGAACTAAAAATTCTTAAATAGTTTTAAATAAATAGCATAATTGAAATGAATAGTGTGATTCTCACTAAGTGGCTTATATTGGATCAAGACTAAAGCAATCATTCTCACACCCTGTACACATAATTTACTTTTAAAAATTCACCTCCACTGAGACACATTGATTTGACTACATTCATTCAAAATGTCAATACAAGTAACAGAGATTTGGCAATTATATATGAACATAAAGAACATTCTAAATTCGCAGTTTGTGAAGATAAATCCCAGCATCTCAGAAAGACAATGTCTTCATCTTAGTTTTCACTAACAAGAATACTTTCCTTCTGCTGTCAGGTTCCGATACTTTCTTGAATTTCCACTTACTGTACAAGAATGTAAACAATAATAGGAGCTCATTAGAATGACATTTGCTTCCCTCACAATAGTTGTTCTCAATGTGAATTTAATTGGCTGAATGACAGACATGACAAACACTAGAATCATAAGATATATGAAAACCAAAGGCAGAAAATTTCAACTGGTATGACAGTCAAACAACAGAGCTAAAATTTGTTTTAATCATGTCATTGTAAAATAGCCTACTTCACTTTTCTTTAGATAACACGGTATTTTTGTCATTCATGGCAAAGCCTTCTGATGAAATACTGGGTAGTTTACTTAACCAGAGGTAAATACACCTGCAGGGGAAAAAAAAAATGTGGAAAATATGCAGGAACATGTTAGTTCCACATCAAACCACAAAGTTTTGGTTTTCAAGAAAAGGTGTAATTTGTCCACTAGAAGATATTTTTCTGTTGTTCTTCTGGACTCTGTAATCTGCGGAATATGAAGATCCACAGAAATGCACGACAGATAGGACTATAGCACTATCAGTGGAGAACATAAGCATCATGTTAGCCTCCCACACATGTATGCCTTTCTTTGCCCTTTTACAATGAGACTCAACATTTGCATCACAGACTTGAAAGAGATGCTATCCAAAAACTCGTAAAGCTACTTCTATTTATGTCACTGAATCTCTGCCTGAGAGATGGTTTTCCCACAGCTGCTGACATATATGCAGTTTATATGCAGGAGCTACAAGTCTTACATAGTGACGCAAAGAAGAGGAGAGCCCTTTAGATCTTTATTTGTCATTACCTGATGTTAATTACCAGATGGTAATTACCTGAGGGTAAAATCCCAGGTATGAGACCTCTACTACATCTGCTCAGTTCTGACTCACTAAACTAATCCAGTACAAGCTGGAAAAGCAACTGAACAATAGATTAACTTTGTTATGTAACTGTTGCTAACTCCTCACTTCTGTGCCACCTTTGGGGTGGGAGATCAGAACATGTTAGAAACCATTATGAAAACCATTCATTGACCTTTGTTATGGATAATGTCAATGAGACTAGCCTGGTGCCACACAACCAGCCAAGCCATTGCCAGCTTCTGCCAACAGTCTACTTTAGGAAGCAATACATAGTTAAAACAACTGCTCTCTCACCATGACCGGGATACCTCAGAAAGATGAGCCACAGGTGCAAGCACTATGCATAGGGGCCAGGCCACTAGCCAGGATTAGGCATGCTGAGCCACTAGAGTGAATGTTCTGTTTCCTAGGTCCACAGTGCTGGTCAACACTGGACCAGAGGGGCTATGACCCCGGTCTGTGTGAGATTACAGTGCAAGTGCCACAGAACAGTAGTCTTGGAAAAGAAACCACAATCCATCCACTATATCCACCTTTCTTAGTAAAGAATTTTAAATTACATACCACTGAGTGCTTCTGTTCTTGCCTCTGCCCTATCTAGAACTTCTCCTGTGGCACACAATTATTCTTATTTTCTTTGAGCTTTTAGAATTTTAGATCTGCAAAAATAATAAACCAGTAAGAGATGGAGGAAACGATCATGGTGAGAGATTAAATGAGGTTGAGCTTTTCTCTTATGGAATAGAAGGTAGGAACAGCAATGAGGTAAAACTTCTGAGCAAAGAAGCTTGCTTCAGGAATTATCACACCACCAAGCACAGAAGGAAGTTACACATTCACCTCAAATTCTTACATCTTCCCTGTTACTAACACAGCTCATTATTGTTAGAACACGCAATGAGTTCATTTTAACATCTTAGCAAATCTGTTTTAACAACTTGGTGCAACTGTAAGTTAAATTATGAGCTACACATTTACACAGTTTGACAAAAGTCAATATAAATTTAAATAATCCAATTGTCAAATACAGATAAGAAGTCAACTCTTTAAAATCAAAGAATATCCTTAGGCCAAGTTTAGCAAGATTACCTTCTGTCTCTAATTAACTGCACTTTAATATTATGAACTGCTCTTTAGGAAATCCTCGCCAGCTGAATACGACAATGTGATTAAAGAACACACCACATAAGAAAGCTGACTGTGGTAATTATTCCAGTCAATTAATTAGTAAAAAAATCAAATGTTTTAATTATCTATTTAAATTTTCTTTATTCTGCCAGCCTTTAGATACTTTAAACCAGAAGACTTTTGACAGAATGCATAATGTTCTGTGTCTTCCTTCTCATGGAAGTCAAGCATGTCATGACTCTAAGGTCACAAAGTTAATTTTCTATTGAGTACTTGAAAGCACATAATTCTGGTTTACAAATTATCTGCTGTACCAGCATCAAGTGCTTTGGTCAAGGTTACAGGATAAAAGCATATCTTTACATGAGGAAAATATTTACTATTGTTCTCTATTTCACACTAGAGTTGATTTAATTTGCCTATGAAGTCAGTTCATACACAGGTAAGTACTCAAGTTTTTGAAGATTTTTACATTAACTGTTTCTGAGGTATTTCTATTTTTTATCTATTATTTATTTACCATTATCCCCCCCCTAATTCTAACTATTATTAGAAAATTAATGTAATGTGAAAATATGTGAATTTTAAAAATTGTTTTAGTTTTGACAAAAATTAATCCAACATAGGTACCATTTCTTTTTAATAGCCACAGTGCTAAAGGATAAGCTGAGAACTAGTTCCTATTTGTAGAGCATTACAGAAAATTCACATGCCTTAAGGAGCTTATAATCCTTTCATATTTTTAAGTGGCCTTTTTAGACTTTTATCACTATCTGGCATCTGAAACTCTCTGGAATACTTTCTGGTTTTAGTGTAGTTGCAGAAGTCTGAATTAACTTTTATCCCTTCTGCTTTACTACAGTTCTATCTTTAATAACAAACAGCATTTGAACATTACTTTTTTTTAAGTTACATTCTTCTATCCAATAGTTTTTCACTATGTTGTTTAATACTAATATTTGTTCATTTTTTTTCTATTTTGGATTTTATTATATTTATTTCAGAGTATATTCATAAAATCATGCTATTAAATATCTACCACATCTAAATTATGTTTATGCACATTACATACACATATACATGACAATTTTAAACATTGATTACATTTATATCTGTATTTTAGTCCAAACCATTTCACAACATCTCTAAACAGGTGCTGTAGCAGTTTCAAATATTAATTGTCCTTGCTCTTTAATTCTAACTAGTGTGTAGGTTTTTTCATTTGTATGCAGTTTAACTTTTTAAAATAGCCACTTTTAACTCTTTTAGAGTATTCCATATAGATACTGTTTGAAGTTACACCTTGTGTATTAATGAAAACTTTGATTTTAATAAAGAACAATCTATATCACTGATCATAATAGCTATTACATTTTGTACCAGATCTTGGTCTTTCTATTTTACTTGACTCTCTCATACTCTTCTTCTCATTGTTTTCTCATCCCTTCAAACATTTTAGTAATAACTGTCAGTACTGAAATTCCAGTAAAGACTTAGGAGTTGTACATTTGAGGTATCAGATCAAAAATAGTTCTTGTTCTCACTACACAGGTAAACGTGAAGAGAGCATTCAATCAAATGTGCTCAACCACTGAAAAGCCAAAGCTATTAAATTGCATACAGAAATAAACCAGTTGAAACATGGCAAATTGTAGTTGTTATGGTTACTAGTTCTTCCTCTGCAGTGCTTTAATATTAAAGCCAAAACAAAAATAAAGTGTAAATATAGATTGATGTGGAATAAGGCCCTCATGCTTTAAAGTGCCACTGTACCTCAGTACATATTAACTTCAATGAACAATAAATGTATCCGACACTTCTAGAGGATGAGGTCCTAAACTATTTACATGATACTTGTGCTTCATTTGTGCATGCTCACTAGCCTCCATTTACTTATGTAGAGGTAGAGTTGATTATTCTAAAGAGAAGCACAAGTTAAAACTGACCTTCTATGGTAGACAGGGTTTCCATAATTATGGTTGTTGCTTTTTTGCTCAGGTATGCAGATGTAACTAAACCTCTAGCTCACTACAGTAGCTGATAGAAAACTGCCACTCAATTTATGGAACAATACCAGATATAGGGTGAAGCAGGATAGCAACAATGACTAAGGAGATGAAAAAAGTCTCATATGAAAGGAAACTAAAAAACGTAGGACCTTTTATTTTTAATCTTAGAAAGGAGAAGAGTAAGAGGGCACACAACAAAGTAAGAAGGTACAGTATAGAAACAGTAACATGCAGAAAAAGACACTAAAGGGAAATTAAAACAATTAAAGCATTATACATGAGACAGGAATATAAAAAGATTCAGAAAGGGGTTGGACATGCACTTTCAAAAAAGTACTTATTTCATAGAAAGATGAGGGGGGAACATTGTTAAATTATTGAAGTCTTATGCCAGCTTTTTGTTATTGTAGCTCAAGATAGGGCCTTAACAGGGCTAATTTACCCTAGATAGATATTTACATTACTAGATACTTTAGATACTCTTACATACAACCATAAAGCTTTTTACCTGTCAGTATTACAACAAAGATACTGGACTATACAGACTACCTGACTTCTCCACACCAGGATATTTAAATCACTTTAGAGCAGTTTCAGAAAAAAGAAGTTCAGTATTAATTTTTGCCAAGTCTTCTCACCCTGATAATTACATTCTCTAAGCAGTTCTAGATCAGACATATGACCTGATAGATTCAAGTTGCTTTCTTCAGAGATAGGCAATTAATTACCAAATTTAGCTTTACAAATCCTGTAAGCTTATGAGAGATTGCAAGAAAATTTGAGTGTTTTGGTTTGTTTGAATATATATATATATACACATATATACATATATAATATACATATATGTAATATACATACACATTCAAGGCAGTGAATTTAACCTGAGAAAAAAAAATATCAGAAATTACATAAGCTTTGAAACAAATACTAATGCAGTAGCTCTTCGTCAGATGTGTATTAGAACAAAGCTGTGTCAGGTGCACCCGCCTGATGAGAGCAGAGCTTCTTGGCTGCTGAGGTGCAGCAGCTCGGGGCTGCCTTTGTCCTCGGGGCCTCGCGGTAGTTGGGGCCTTTGGCCAATGGAGCCGCTATTGACCACAGGTCAGGTTGGGCCTGGGGATCAATGGGGTCCCCTGGGGGAGCCATTGGGAGCTCGTCCCCTGGAGCAGCAGCTGCGGTCGAGGACTCTCCCCTGGGGTCAGGACGCTGCCCAAGGAGACTCCTCGAGGGGCCTTGGGTCGGGACGCTGCCCTGAGCAGGGCCTCGAGGGTGAGAGCCCTCACTTGCCAGGTGAGTGACAGAGCGTCTTGGGTTGTCCTTAAATCCTAAGGAGCTGTGCTTTGTTATGCGTTTTGGGTTGCTGTTAAACCCTAGGAAGTGTTCTGTTCTCCTCTCCCAGGCATTTGAACCTGTAATTTGCAGAGGGCTAGTTAACTGTGTTGCCAATAAATCTTTAATTTTTGGTGGCTGATTGTTTATTTGAGAGCCTCCGTAACAGAAGCCCTTTCATGCTCTAGAAAAGAAATCTGTGAATAATTAGTCCATACTAAATGCAAGGACTCCTGTCTTAAGGAGCCATTTAACTTATTTGATTGGCTAACAGTGTAATGATTACTGGTCAAAATTTTTATTTGAGCATATCTGTTGTATTTTGAGCTAACAAAAATTCAGATTTAGGTGTAGTGATTTGGGGCTCTTCACGGTATTGGGTACTAGAAAGTCACTCTGTATGTTATCTTACTGCTTAGCACAAAAATCAGAGACATAATTCCCACAGCAAAAGGAATTGCTATAGGAATTATATATCAGTACAAGTAGGACATGATCATATTCTAGCAAATTCAGCAAAGAGCCATGAAGAACATTAGGGGGTTGCAGTATTGACATATGAGGAGAGGCTGAGAGCGAGCTGGGACTATTTAACCTGGAGAAGACTCGGGGGAGATCTAATCAACTTGTATAAATAACCAAGAGGGGCTATAAATAAAACTGAGCCAGGCTCCACTAACTGGGTTACAGGGAAAAGAAAAGAGGCACAGACTGAAACATAAGAAAAAACTCCACTACTGTAAGGGTGAGTGAGCACTGGCACAGGTTGCTAAGAGAGGCTGTGGACCCTATCCCTGAATGTATCCAAAACCCATCATGACATGGTGCTGGGCAACCAGCTCTGGGTGGCCCTGCTTAAACAAAGAGGGTTGGACTAGTCAGTCTCCAGAGACCCCTTCCAACATCCGCCATTCCATGATTCCTTTATTCAAGGTTCAAAAGAATTGTAATATCCCCAGAAAATGCCTGACTACAGAATACAAAAAGCAATAAATGCACCAAAGAAAGAAATTCACTGATTCTATAATATGAAAAGAAAGTTAAACCTCACTGGCAATTATGAAAGCTAAAGCACAGTATGTCAAGGATGAAAACTGGTGCCAAGAAATGTTATTCTGTAATATAAACTTCCTACCATCTTTCATGACAGCTACCTAACATCATGTCTAATATCTGATATAATGCAAATTAGTTTCTTATCAAAGAATTTTGCTTTTTTTGCACAGCCAATTAGAGTTTATCTAAATGTATATACGTGTGAATACCAAAATAAGCATGAAGACCACTAAACTATGCAGCATAAATAAAAAATGTTTGAAAATTTTCACTGATTATTTACTAAGGTAGATTCTCATGTTATAATTCTCTTGTTCAGTGGGGAAGAAAAATGAGAAAACCTGCATGTCAACTGCATCTTCTAAACTTCCGTGGAACACCACATGAACTCTGAATATTGCACAACTAGTGCACCAGTTGTATAATTTTTCATTTTGATAAAGTATCCCATGATTTTTTTTATATACCTAAAATAGCAACCGGCAGTGGGTAAAAAACTGTCTGGATGGCCGGGCCCAAAGAGTTGTGGTGAACGGAGTTAAATCCAGTTGGCAACCGGTCACGAGTGGTGTCCCCCAGGGCTCGGTTTTGGGGCCACTCCTGTTTCACATCTTTATTGATGATCTAGACGAGGGGATCGAGTGCACCCTCAGTCAGTTTGCAGAGGACACCCAGTTGGGTGGGAGTGTTGATCTGCTCGAGGGTAGGGAGGCTCTGCAGAGAGACCTGGACAGGCTGCAGCCATGGGCTGAGGCCAACTGGAGGAGTTTCAATAAGGGCAAATGCCGGGGGCTGCCCTTGGGCCACAGCAACCCCCAGCAGCGCTACAGGCTTGGGGAGGAGTGGCTGGAGAGCTGCCAGTCACAGAGGGACCTGGGGCTGCTGATTGACAGCCGGCTGAACAGGAACCAGCAGTGTGCCCAGGGGGCCAAGAAGGCCAATGGCATCCTGGCTTGTGTCAGCAATAGCGTGGCCAGCAGGGACAGGGAAGGGATCTGACCCCTGTACTCGGTACTGGTGAGGCCACCCCTCGATTCCTGTGTTCAGTTTTGGGCCCCTCACTACAAAAAGGACATTGAATGACTTGAGCGTGTCCAGAGAAGGGCAACGAAGCTGGTGCAGGCTCTGGAGCACAGGTCGTACGGGGAGCAGCTGAGGGAACTGGGGGTGTTTAGTCTGGAGAAGAGGAGGCTGAGGGGAGACCTCATCGCCCTCTACAGCTCCCTGAAAGGAGGGTGCAGAGAGCTGGGGATGAGTCTCTTTAACCAAGTAACAAGTGATAGGACAAGAGGTAATGGCCTCAAATTGCGCCAGGGAGGTTTAGACTGGATATTAGGAAGCATTTCTTTCTGGAAGGGGTTGTTAGGCATTGGAATGGGCTGCCCAGGGAGGTGGTGGAGTCCCCATCCCTGGAGGTGTTTAAGAGTAGAGTCAACTTAGTGCTGAGGGATCTGGTGTAGTTGGGACCTGTCAGCGTTAGGTTAATGGTTGGACTAGATGATCTTCAAGGTCTTTTCCAACCTAGATGATTCTGTGATTTAGCGGATTATGGTTTCTTTATGTTAGAAAAGTATTACAAGATTATTTTAGTTTGTGGAAATTTTATCTTTAATTAATATTAATTCTGTTTGCTACAAGATAAAGTTGACCTTGATTTTTATTCACAACGATTTTAAGTAAGTTTTCTGTTTTTTTTCTAGTTTGTTCTGTATTTACTTTTTTGTGTTTTCATCAAAGACACTTTCTTTTTAACAGACCTTTAGGGATTTTGCTTATATTTATGGCTATATGGTACTATAAAATTGTAAAGATTATCAATCTTTGGGGATTAATGTGCTTTTTCATCAATGTAATTGCTTTGTGTGATGAAAAGAAAAAATACAAGGAAAATGTGAGAGCTGGTTATAAATATTCTGATTATATTTTTTAAGGAATTCCAGAAGTTGCCTCTACCTCCAGCAGCTTTGGGGCCCAGTTACTCCTCCTGCCAGCCCCTGGATTCCAGCCTGGAGATCCAGAGATCTCCATCCCAGGTCAACGGACACAGCTGCTGCTTTCTGACAGGCAAGTTCAACCAGTAGTGATGATGAGCATGTATCCCAAACACACACATACACAGGACACCCACATGGCTAGCTACACAGGCTGCTACAGACAAAGTGCTGCCTTCAACATCACCTACATGCAGGACTGACATGAACACAAGCACAGGTAGCCATGTCCCCTCCTCCTCTTTGGCCAGTAGTGACTGAAGCCCACACTCAACAGCACACACTCAACACTCTCTTGCTTCACACACATATGCACTTCAGCAGATCCCTCAAGTACCGGTGTGACCCTGCTGTCTGTCCAACACCCCTGCCCAGTTCCCATTACCTCCTACCCTCCCCACTGGCTGGCCCAGCTTGGGGCTCACTAGCATATGCATGCACTCACACACTCTCCTCACAGGTACTGCACACTGTGGCTTCCCACCCAAATACAAGCCTGGGCCCTTTCTCGGCCTGATAAGCCTGCCCAGTCCCACAGCCTCTTACTTGCTGACTGATGACATACTAGCATAAGCTTTTGTTTACTATTAATTTTTATTTTTGTTTGTGCCAAATATTGCACATAATTTTTTACTATTCTGACCTTAACAGCACTAAATCCTACTTCATTATCCAAGCCCATCAACACTAAACCAGTCCATGTAAGAGCTTAGCTGCCCAGTTATGTGCATCCTACTGTCTTCCATTAGATCTCAAGCTTTTACTTTTCAACCCATACCCTTCATTACCTTGGAGCGGAGACTACAGCTCTAAGAACATTCTGGAATTTGGTTGAAACATCCTGTCTTACCCATAACATTTAAAAACAGCCAGTATTAACTATTCTTTTCCAGGTAATACGGGCTTCAGATGCAATGCAATGACATCTGGTCATTTAGTACATGTTTAAGAAAGAAAAAATGAAACACTATTGACAAATATGTTGTCACCTGATGAGGGGAAAAAAAACCTGATGAAGTATCTGTTAAATAGTTTCATATAATTTTTCATCTAGCTCAGTACTGAAGTGGAGGAAAAGTTACTCAACTAAAAATAGTGGGGGAGAGAGTAAAATTTACTATAAAGCAGTTATGTTTCTGTACCCTTAAGACACTGTTCTAACTAGGCAGCTGTTTCTAGGGCAGCACAGCATCTGAATGGTTCTGAACACATAGGAAAAGAAACAACGATGATGCAGCAAGGATTGACGGCCATTTAACAATAAAACCTACATTTCACTTGTGTCTAAATGTGGAAGTTTTTTTCAAAAAAATAGCTAGATCAATAGCAGCACTTCACAATTTATGAAGATCTATTCCTGAGCTGAAAGAATGGGGTTAGAGGCCCTTTAGCAAAACAGGAGAGAAAAAATTTTGAAGCAGCAGTAGTTTCATTATTTACAACCCCTGTATAAAAAGACAGCTAATAAAGTTGACTAGTGATTCTAGTATGCCTTAATTTTTTCTAGATATATTTGACAAGTGTTTACATTTGTATTTTGCTCTTTATATTTTCAAGGTGTTACACAAAAATTGCATACTTAATCCTCACAATACAAGTGTTAAAGTTGGAGAATGTTAAGTCTGAAGGTAAAACAACTTCCTGACTAGTGAATTAAAGATTTAATCATAATAAAAATTAGGGGGGGTTTAATAGCTCCTAATGTCATGCATTAAACACCCCCTGAGTCCTATGCCAAACAACGTTGAGTGTCAGGACAATTTTGTGTTTTGCTCAGACTTCCCACAATCTTTGCAACAAACGTTGCAGCTATAAGCATTACATTTGCATACTACAGACTTCACTTACGAAGACAGCCCCTTTACAAGCTCACATCTATTTTGCTCACAGATGTTATAAGACAGACATAAGACATATATTATAGTGATTTATTTATAGATATATTTATGGGTATGTGAATGATTACCAAGGGAGTTTAAAATCGCTTCCCATTCAGTTTCATAATAGTTTGAAACTCAGAGACCTCTCTCCTCTTTTTCCACATCAATTTTCCAGTGTTTCAAGAAACACCTTAATAATTCAAAGTGATATAATGAAATTTTATATGGAGAGTAAAGAAGGCCAGCTTCCCTAAGCTCTCCACAGGTATTAGATTCCCTCTTGATGTTCTACTGATACACAGTCTACAGTGTTCAAAATAATTGCTTTTCCATTTCTATCACAGAAACAAAAACAAATGAACCAAAAAAAACTTCATCTTTGCCAAGATTTGGCTAAGCAAAGTATGGCCTGTAAACAGACATCAAATTAGCATTGCTCACGTACACTATCATCTTAACAAATACGTGTTATCACGTTGCCTAATTCTGCAATCAGTCTTAATTTTCAACCGAAAAATAAAGTTAATGAAGCCAATCTGAATGCTGAAATATAGGCAGGACTATCATCAGTCTTGTATGGCCAGAACCCTAAATTCTTTAACATCCTAAATTGTCCTGCTCTCCAACACAACCTCTCTCAGTCTTTGGATCTTCTAGTAAACAATTGTCCTGCTCTCCAACACAACCTCTCTCAGTCTTTGGATCTTCTAGTAAACAATGATCTTATTTTCCACAAATATAAGGAAAGGATCAAAGATTTTCTACAAAGAAAATATAGAGAGCTTGCAAAAGAGCGTGTTACTAGCATGTGTGATCCAATAACCAAACTAAAAACAAATCAGAAAAGATGCACTACTCACATCCCTCAACCAGTGGACATGTGATTGCACCTTACAAGTTAATTAGACTGTTATATTGTGTATGCTTTGTGTATCTAGGAAGCTAGAACACAAAGGGTTCTGCTGTTTACCATGCAGAGCATACTGCAGCCTATTTTAAGAAACCATCATAGCATACAATTATTTCATTTCGATTGTTATGTCTTATTTATAGAAAAAATACAGAAATATTATCCCAGAGGCATATGTTTCATATAAAGCTGATAAATGTGACCAAATTAAAATATCATGCAGGCAAATTACAGAGAAAATGAAACTGACTGCCAAAATGCCTGAAGGGAGCAACAGATTTTTTGATTCCTATAAATCAAGGCTGGATTGCTTTCTAGAAGGCATTTTTCTTTAGACTGTTTGCCTCAGTGATGAAATCGTATCTCAGCAGTAAGATTAGACGATCTACCAGTTTCTAGTTATCTATGAACCTGTCAGCTATATTTAAATGAGTACTATCTTCATATGATGTCTATAATTGGATGTGGTTGAGGACTGCCTTAGACTACCCCAAGAGCAAGACTAGGTTATATTTACATTAATATCTCCATTATACGATCCTTCTACAATTGAAATTGATTGCTTTAGACTACCTCAAGAGAAAGACTAGGCTATATAAGAACAAATTTTAAAACTTTTATGGAGATTATGAAGATGCCTAAAACTCTGTCTCTCTGGTCTTCTGTTAAAGAATAAAATTAACAGATCTAAGCGTATACTGCTCCTGCTTCATGGCAGAAGCTACTGCTCTTCATAGCAGATGTCAGAAGGGCAGCCATAACAGCATGAGTTACCAACAATTTATCATTTTTGTAATAGAAAACAGATTGGTGACCTTTGAGTGGCTCAGCAAAAATAATGACATGTTTATTTCTTTCATTAAAGAAAGGAAGAGGTGGCTACGCAAACAGAAGATAATGGGTAAAATGGCAAGAGATTTGGATCCCCCAAAATATCACAATTTATAGTTACAAATCAAGTAGACCTTCAAAATGTTTCTGAATCTCGAAAGAATTATTTTTCTCAATCAGAAAATGTGCAAAAATGCTAATTGTTGGCAGACATGGCTCTTACACATACTAAACTATATCTTTTTCTGTGAACAGTCCCATTAAGGTCATCAGCTATCTGGAGAGATGTGTGGATTTGTTGTTTTGTTAGAGAGAATACTAATCTCTCTCTGAAATGTTCTTAGTCATAAGGAAATAATTTGCTGAAAGACTGTTTCTTTTTCCTTTGCTTTCAACTATTTTAAAAGTTTCAATTACATATCTTTTGCTGTTTTAATCATAGCATAAATTACAAATCCATGAAATATAAACAACGCATACGAGTATCTACAAAAATATCTACAAATACAGTAAAATATCCTCTTGAGGATATTAATAAATCCATCCTTCTAAAAAACATTTGATAATTTGACCTGCAACGTCAACTTTACTAAATCTTTGTTTACAGTCTAGGCCCTGGAAATATTACACTTTGACAATGATGCATTATATGCTTGTAGTTTCACAAAATACAGTGCAACATACCTCCTACAAAAAATAATATTGCTCATGGATAGCAATTTTGTGTAAGATTAGTAAAATGTCAAGGATACATGAAAAATGAAAAGTTAATCAGCAATCTGAAAGCAGAATTCATTAATAACTCTTTTAATGTCAGAAATCAGTATGATACATCCTACGATGGTACTATGTGGTTATATAACTAAAGATCAGAATTAATTTAGACTGCTTTTGTTGAAAATGGACAGCTTGACAAAATATTTTACCTCCTACTGTGTATTTTAAAGTTTTTAAATTTGTTGTTATATAGCCTAGAAAGAACAGAACTTTGGTATTTTTATTTTGCAGATATCTAGCCAGTGAAGGAAGTGGAATACATACATATACGATCTTGATAACATACAACATATACGATCTTGACTATGGCATGCTTTTGCTGAGGCATGCTTTAGAAAATTATTTAGCCCACAGTATTGATTTTCTAGGTCTCTTCCGGTGTCTCCATTTCCCTACACAAAAATTTATCCACAGGTTCTATATAAATTTTGATATCTGAATGTTCTACCTTTTGAGCTCTATGAATGCAGAAGGTGCATGACCTTAAAGCTAAGGAACCATATTAATTAGTTGACTTCATTTTGCACTTAAAATGGATTATGTCACCTAACAATCCATTTTAAAAGCTGGTCTGTAGTCTAAGCCAGTCCTCTAGCCTTTACTCTGCAGTTAATGAAGACAGATAAATATCTATAGCAGCCTGTACACACCCACATGAAAGAAGCGTTTAAGATAAATGGGATAAAGCATCCATTCTAAGTACTCTCTTTGTTATAAAGGGAGCCTAGACAAACACCTTAACATGCAGGCCTGCTATTTATATAGCTGAAGTTAGGAGGGTGAATTCATGTGGAATTACTTCCTCATACAGAAGATGTAATATCATCACACACAAGACCTTAACTATACAATAAAGAGATAGCAAACTATTTCTCAGTGTTAATCTATAGAAGTTACAGGTTTACAGACAAAAGTGAACTTGTAAGAAAATGTCTACACACCTAAATTCACACCTGTTCATGATTCACACTCTTTACACAATTCACACCTACACACCATTCACATCTGCTTGTTGCATGTCACAGAAGAGTCTATCTAACCTCTTCCACCAAATAATTTCTGGTTGTCGTGGTTTGAACCCAGCCAGCAGCCAAAACACCACACAGCAGCTCTCTCACCCTGCCCCACCCAGGAGATGGGGCAGTAACTGGAGAGTAAAGGGAGATGCATAGGTTGAGATAGAAACAGTTTAATAATTGAAATTTCTTAGCAGCTTGGTCTGCCTGTTGGTTGTTCTGATGTTCTTCAGTGGCCCAACTTTTGGGTACATAAGCATCTACATGACATACTTTCACAACCAAGTTCTCTACTTGAGCAGCAATGTCTTGCCATAATTCAGCAGCCCAGACGTGTGTGCCTCTGCGATGCCAGTTTCTCCATTTCCACTGCTGTAACCACCCCCACTGCACATTTGCCACCATCCATGAGTCAGTACAGAGGTAGAGCACAGGCCACTTTTCTCACTCAGCGATATCCAAGACCAGATGGACAGCTTTCACCTCTGTGAACTGACTTGATTCACCTTCTCCTTCAGCAGCTTCAGCGACCCATCGTGTGGGGCTCCACACAGCTTCCTTCCACCTTCAGTGTTTCCCCACAGTGTGACAGGACCTGTTGGCAAACAGGGCATATTGCTTCTCATTATCTGGTAGTTTACTATATGGTGGGCCCTCTTCAGCACACATTAACTCTTCCTCTGGCGCCATTCCAAAATCTTTGCCTTCTGGCCAATTTGTGATCACTTCCAATACTCCCAGATGGCTGGGGGTCCCTGTTCAAGCCTATTGTATGATCACTGCAACCCATTTACTCCATGTGGCATCAGTTGCATAGTGTGTAGAGATGACACTCCCTTTGAACATCCAGCCCAGCAGCAGCAACCAAGATGCCAGGAGGAGCTGTGCTTCAGTACCAATGACTTCTGAAGCAGCTTGAACTCTTTCATAAGCTGCTGATACCTCCTTCTCAGTTGGAGTATAGCAGGCTTCAGAACCTTTATATACTGACTCCAAAATGCCACGGGTCTGCCAGAGACTCCAGGTAGAGCCATTCTCCTCAGCTGCAGTGTAAAGTACAGTTTTGGCATCTTGTCCCAAGGGCTAATGCATGAACTATTTCCTGTTTAATTTGTTCAAAAGCTTGTCATTGCTCTGGGCCCCATATAAAATCATTCCTTTTCCAGGTCACTTGATAGAAAGGGCTTACAATCTGACTGCAGTTTGGAATATGCATTCTCCAGAAACCCACAACACCCAAGAAAGCTTCCATTTCCTTTTTGCTAGTCCGTGGGGACACAGCTGTTATTTTATTAATCCTATCCATCAGGATCTGACAATGTCCATCTTGACACTTTCTCCTAAAATCTGAATCCCCTGTGCAGGTCCCTTGACTTTAGCCTGCTTTATGGCAAAACCAGCTCTTAGAAGGATTTGGACCATTTGCTCCCCTTTCTCAAAAACAACTGCTGTGTTACCCGATATGATGATGTCATTAATGTACTGCAGGTGTCCCAGAGTTTTGCCCTGTTCCAGAGCAGTCTGGATCAGTCCATGGCAAATGGTGGGGCTGTGTTTCCACCCCTGGGGCAGCCAATTCCAGGTGTATTGGACACCCCTCCAGGTGGAAGAAAACTGTGGCCTGCATTCTGCTGCCAGAGGGACTGAGAAGAACGCACTAGCAATACTAATCATGGCATACCACTTGGCCACCTTCAACTCTAGTTCATATTGCAGTTCATATGGCAGCACTCAGCAGTGGTGTGACTTCATTCAGGCCACGATAGTCCACTGTCAATCTCCCCTCTCCATGAGACTTTCGCACTGGCCACATGGGGCTGTTAAAAGGGGAGGGCATCTTGCTGATGACTCCTTGGTTCTCTAGTTGATGAATCAGTTTATGGATAGGGATTACAGCATCTTAATTGGTGCGATATTGCCGTTGGTGCACAGTTGTAGCGGCAATTGGCACCCATGGTTCTTCAACCCTCAGCAATCCCACAACAAAAGGATCCTCTGAGAGACCAGGCAACACAGACAGCTGTTTGATTTCCTCTGTCTCCAAGACAGCTATACCAAAAGCCCACCAGTACTCTTTTGGGTCCTTAAAATACCCTCTCCTGAGATAATCTATGCCAAGAATGCATGGAGCTTCTGGGCCAGTCACAATGGGGCATTTTTCCCACTCATTCCCAGTTAGGGTCATCTCAGCCTCCAATACAGTCAGCTGTTGAGACCCCCCTGTCACTCCTGAAATACAAATAGGTTCTGCTCCTTCAAAATTCCATGGCATTAGGGTACATTGGGCACCAGTGTCCACTAGAGCCTTATACTGCTGGGGGTCAGATGTGCCAGGCCACTGAATCATCACAGTCCAGTAAACTCAGTTGTCCCTGTCCTCCACCTGGCTGGAGGCAGGGCCCCTCTGATGTTAGTCATAATACCCACTAACAACAAATGGGTTAGTTTGGTGTGCGTGGGTCTCAGTCTCATCTTGGTCACTCACTTCTCATGAACACAAATCAGAAGTTCTTCTCATAAGATCATGAGCAAAGTCAACCCTTCTGCTCTGTTTGGGCAACTGATTACTGGAAACTGGAGCGGCATTACCCCTGAAAGAATCCTGATTTGTAGTTGGTTTTCATTCCAATTCACATACCCACTCGTCTAGGAGGTAGTTAAGTTTTCCATTCCATTTTCTCATGTCTTCTTCACTGTTTCTCCCATGGTGTACACTGTTTCTCTAGAGTAGGGGAATGCTTGCCCCTAATAGCCAAGATATTGGTCTGTACAGGTGGGGGCAGAACTTATCCTTGAATTGCTGGAACTCTCAGGACAGTTTCACCATATGTTTCTCCAGCATGTCTGATAGTTTCTCCACAGCTGAGACGCAAGTCTGTAGGGAGGAGGAGAGACTCTCTTCAAATTGACAGAGATGAGTAGCCACTTCATTCAGAGTTAGTGCCTCATCGTCTTCTCCTAAATCTAGTACTGTCAGTGTGTTGGCATACGATAATGGTGGGGTCTGTACAACCCTCCACCACATGGCTAGTCACACCAGACATCACATGGGTCTTCAGGTAACCACATTGGTCAGGTTGTAATAAATCACCTTCCGCACAGCTAGTTCCCTCAGATACTGGATAGTGTTGAACAGGGCTTAGTAGGCAGGGGCCAAGCCCCAGAACTTTGTAGTGATTTGTGTCTCTCTAGAATCGCCAGGGTGACAGTACACTTTTTACACATCTTTTAATTTTATTTTTTTTATAAAAGGAAAAGAAAAAAAAAAAATATATATATATATATAATGTAAAAGCTGTTTGACAAGAAAAACTAAAATTATCACATTCTTTCAGAGAGCAAAGTTAAATGCAGATCTATCACAGATTTCCAGGAGGGTCCCAAGACTATATGCCTCAGACCCACACTGTGTAGAAACCACAGGAAAACAAGAAGAGAAAGCTTGAGTCTTCCTTCCTATTCAACACATCCCCAACCGCACTTTAATCCAAGTTTGGACGATCTAGGCAGACTGAACGGAATTTCTAAGACTGTAGCTTCAATAGAAACTTCCAGTATCCTCTCTGTACAAGAATATTTACCTGCATAACAAGTCTTATGGTTTTTCATATGACTAATTTCCAAAACAACTGATGGATTTTACAGAAGAGGTAGTCTTAAACTACCTTTATTATTTTTCCACACTTTGAGAAAGCCCTTCCCTTCTACTTAGTTGCAGTTTCATTTAATTTAGGCATATTTATAAAGACATGGGGCAATTCTTAAATAAATTAATATAAGTTTGGAATTAAGCAGTAGTGCTAGACAGTGCACATTTGCAGATATATTCAATATTTATGGATTGTGTGGGTTATGCCTGTAGCTCTGAAGTTCCTCTTAAAGTTCATTTAATCTAATCCACTCAGTTGTCTCAAGAGATAAAGTTTCTCATTTAGTGTCATGTCAAGGCTTAGTCAACCCATTGCAGTGTCATTGGTTTTGACATATTGCTGAGATAGATGCTTTGATTCTGGAGGCCGCAAAGTGGAAACATGTAACTGAAATGATTAATCAAATTATTAAAGAGGGGGTGGAGGATAAGGCAAGGGAAGGGGAGGGAAGGGGAGGGAAGGGGAGGGAAGGGGAGGAAAGGGGAGGAAAGGGGAGGAAAGGGGAGGAAAGGGGAGGAAAGGGGAGGAAAGGGGAGGAAAGGGGAGGAAAGGGGAGGAAAGGGGAGGAAAGGGGAGGAAAGGGGAGGAAAGGGGAGAGGAGGAGAGGAGGAGAGGAGGAAAGGAGGAAAGGAGGAGAGGAGCGAAGCAAAGCAAAGCCAAGGGAAGCGAAGCAACGCAAAGTGAAGCGAAGCGAAGCAAAGCAAAGCGAAGCAAAGCGAAGCAAAGCGAAGCAAAGCAAAGCAAAGCAAAGCAAAGCAAAGCAAAGCAAAGCAAAGCAAAGGTTAATGGTATTTCCTGAATGAGACTCAGAGCAAAAAGACCAAGAACCTTCTCATTTCCTCAGCTGAATGCCTAAAGTCGCAGTGTAACTTCTTGTCACATGTATGCAAAAAAAAAAGTATTGGCAATGTACTTTTACCATTTTATCAAACATGGTAACTGGTTTATTTATATAGGAAATCATTTATCAATCTACATATTATCAGAAACAAATGTGATTTTCTGCAGCCACTTAAAATCAGTAGTTCAGAGATAGGAGAATTTTGGTTCTTTATTTGTGCAGAGCCTAACACAACAGATTTGTAAGTTTAAAACTGATGTACATCTTTGTTGTGTTCATATGAATGTATCACAATGAAAATATTTCTAACAAGAAAAATAAGGCCTCTTTTCATGTTCCATGAGGGGAAGGGGAAAGACTCTCTGAAAAAAGCACACCACAATATTTTGTACATACATTTGATATGTTTAGAATATCAAATCAATAGATATTGTCACTAACTTCACTTACTTTTCCTTCAGAACTAGTAGTAATGATTAATGGATCTTCAACTACTGTATCGAGCATCCTCTTTCAGTTAGGCAGCCATGTCTATCTCTTTATACATTATCATTTGGGCATAAAATCATGTTTCAGAATATTTACCAATTTTTTCTAAATGTACTGACTGTAATTCATCAGTCTATAGAAAGCTGTGAAAATTATATAACTTGCTGTCAGGATTTCCTGTTATGCTTGTTTTATACCTCATACAATCGCAGTATACTTCAGAGTCTCACGTTTAAATGTTATGCCTATTTGTTAAGGTCCTCTTTTTGTATTTCACATGTTTTCTATTCAGATTTCCAGGAAGTCTGGACTTTAAATTTGTTTTTTTAATCTCTTTCATGGTTTTCATTTCTTTCCAGCAAAGTTCCTTCTGCGTTTACAGAACCTAAGCAAATCTGTTAAACAAGATCTGACATCACTTCCTTCATTCATTCCTGTCTCTGTTAATGATATCTCTAGAATAAAACTACCAGACATATAAGCCATACCTGCTTTGTTTCCTTGCTAAATAAGGATGTTTTGCTAAATAAGATCAGACTTCAAAACAAAACCCCCAACCTCTTTTGCTCCTGGCTCAGTCAAGCAGAGAGTAAACATGGAACGAAGATGCAGACCATAACTTAATAGTGTAGATATATTTATATGACATGAGGATATGTATACTTTATACCTATATTCTTCTCTATTCATAGAAATGTTTTATCTTGAATGCAATTATTTGGACAAAGATGGCACATACCCGGTCCACTGGATCTAAGGCCAAGTCCTCTCTAAAAGACTCACCATTAATGCCTTGTTGTCTCTTCCCGGAACTAGACTTTGGCTAGAAGTTTGTTACCACATATTTTACCTTCAAATCCAGTTCTTACACACTTAACCATACAGAATAGGATTATTTGATTATTTGAAGTGACATGCATGATTTGATGTGGCTATTCAACACCTAACCAAAGTGTTACTCTTCCCTCTTCAAAACTGATACTGTCAGCTCTTATGATTTCTCCCAGGGCTATTGTAATTGCCCCTGTATAATCAGATATTGTTAACCTCTATGCCCAAATTAAGATTCTGCTTTCCCATGTGCCGTGATATCAACCACAACTGCTTTCCAATACACTTGTCTTAGTATTACACCCACCTGAGCAGTATTTCTAATAAGCAAAGAGTATGGCTGGCAACAAATGAGAACAGCCTAAAATCCTCCTATGTTTTCTCCTTTAATTTTACTAGTTTATTTTGTTTGGTTGTTCTCACCAAGCACACTAAAGTTATCTTAGACGGCTGCTCTACAATGTGTGGTTCATAAGCATGAACTTTCATAGTACCATGCCACTGCCATCCCACTATATCACAGTTATTAGCTTCTGGGAGTTAATCCACGTTTTCCCAGATATACTAAAAGATAACACATGTGCCCACCACACAGTTTCAGATAAACCTTGCCACCCTCAAACTGAGTCACTCTTATAAGAAAAGAGTCAGTGTAAGATGTCCTAACCATTATTAAAATCCTCTCACTCAGGAAGGACTTGCAAAACTTAAATCTTCATCAGCCCCTTGACAGCTCTTGATCCAGATGATAAAGCTAATCTCTTTGGAAGGACTGTGCCAAAAAACACTTGAAGGTTTAATTTTGCATGAACTAGAAATCATTAATTGCATGAACAGAAACATGACATGTGGAGATTTAAAAAAAAATATTAGAGATCCTTTGTCCTGAGACATTAAAAATTAAGAAGTGCTTGGACTTGTCTAGTCTTTAGGCTACTTCAACCATCAGCTTTTATACATGTGACTAATTTTAACTGCCTGAGCCAGCTCTCTGGAAGCTGATAGCTAAAGGACATCACCTACCCTTTTGGTTCTGATATATCATTTACTGAAAGCTGAACCAGCTTACCTCCTAATGACCCAACAAATGCTGTTGAAATACCTGTTAAAGGACTGCCTTCTTTGTGAAACTACAAATATCAGTAATACCCTGAACTTCAACATGTGAAGACATTCAGCAGCAAGCCAGTGTCCACCATCTTAGGCTCAATCTTTCAGAGTTTTTCCCGCTAGTAATTTCATACCCATAGTTCATGACAAAACCTGTCAGTCTGTCACAGTGAATGATGCCAGGCCTCTTCTAACAAGGTGCAGAAGGTCCTCCACTTTCTGAAATTCATAAATATATATATATATATATATGCTGACTTTTTTCAAACTAAATGAACATTACCCTTAGATCACTGGTACTCTGGGAGTTTTCCTCTCTCTCTCTCTCTCTCTCATCCTGAAAGTGCAACAAAGCAGCTGCTATGCCATTATCTGGTCCCAGCATGCATTCTTTTCAAAACACAATACTGTACCTTAAAAAATAAAAAGTACAAAAGCCCATGCCAACCTCAGGACTCATGGGACATTTGCCATATGCTTTTTAATCATGTGGGCCACAAACTGATTGTCACATATACAGAAATGAATTTAGCTGTTAGCTGACTTCTGATACATCATCACTACCATTAGAAAGGGAAGAGTTATCACCCTCATAATAGATACTTGCACACATGTTCCCTGGGGGAACAGATGAGTACAAGTGTACCTTCAATTCCTACTTCCTATTCATCTCCAGGTGTCATAAGGAAACCATATTCTATCATGTAAGGAAGGAATTTCAAACACTTAAATACTTCTCAGATCACATAGGTGAGTCTATTTTTCAGTTCATGTCCTTCTCTCTTTTTGCAATATCCCCATTACCACCTTGAATGCAGTTAAAAGATTAATGCTTTCCTCCATTCAAAATCTTCCTGAAAAAAAAAAAAAAAACAACCAGAAGATGAGTTACCTAAGGAATCCTGATTTCTCATGTAACATTCTGATTTCAGCAGAGACTTGAATTTTTCACCTACTGTTTCATCTCTAAAACTGCAAAAGTGTAAGTAAACAGAAGTACAGCACAAAAATTTCACTGCCTAGCACAAAGAAACACTGCTTCCAGAATTTAAAACTATAGACCTGCATCATGGGCCTGCATGAACAAAACGCAGTTTAGCAAGACATACATTAAAGCCAAAAGTTCTGATTGCTGTCATGGCTAAGTACTGCACTGAAAGTGGCTGTAATTTTACCAGATGTTCCTGGAAATAGCACAGGCAGTAAATCACCTCAAAGCCACAAACCACCTTCTAGACACCAGACTCGGAACAAGATATGTAGATTCCTATTTATTAATTTATCGAACAAACCAGCAACCCTCTTTACAGTCACTTTGTCCATTATTTTTTGTTTATCGCTCAATCAGTTTCTAATTAAATTTCATATTTATCTCAACAAAATGGCTCATAGCTGCATCACATCACACTTCAAAACAAAGTAAATAGTATGCTCTATAGCTCTTCAGCATAATTCATTAATGCGCTTTGCTGAATGAAACAGGCTGGGTTCTATACAAAAAGCTGCTTTATCTGAGGTCCTTCAGCAAGTGAAGGAATAGAGGTGTTCTCATCTGAGGACTGCTTCCCCTGTTCACAGCAACTGAAAAGCTAGCTTGCTAAATGTAGTCAGCATTGTAGGTGACTCACTCTGTGCCCTGCATGTGCTTCTGCTACAGCACAATGTTCAGCCTCTCAGACTTAAAATAAACCGTTCTGCCTACCAAGGCTTAGAAATTTCCAGTCTCCAAAGGGTGAGAACATCAACTATGATCTAAAACTCTGCATTACATTTGGTGTATGCTATCTATGTTTTTGCTTATGGATTACCTCCACAGAGGTAGGGGTTCTGTATAATTTTTGCTGGTGATTTCTTGGAATGAGGGTTCCTCTGAGAAATGCAATCACCATGATTTTCACTTGTTGATTTTACATAGCTGTATTGTTTGACAGTCTGTGGTCAAAAAAAAAGTTTTGCCCCATGCTCCGATTAAGTCAACTTGTCTGAACAAATATGGTCATCTTTTATGTTAAAAGCAGCAGCAGAGAACTGAGAAGACCTATTAGAGGGACAATGTTTTAGTTTTTCTTATTGTTTGGTAAGAGAACCTCTGAGCTCAAGGAAAAAATATTCATAAGGACAAGTAAGAACTGAAAAGGGAGCTTTCTAAATCATAACCATATGATTCACTAAAGATTTCCCATCTACAGAGCCAGTTTAAACCATAGACTTTGTAAATTCAGTATCTCTCCTTAAAAGCCTTGTAACTTTACTGCATTAACTGTTACAAGTCATATATTTGTTAGGAAACATAATTCCCTCACTCTGACCATACATTTCTCCCTTAAAAACAAAGGGGAAAAGACATAATAATGAGGAATGGGTTAATCAACATCAGATCACTTGCAGCAAATGGCAGCACATTGCTTTTTTTCTCATTTTCTTTCTCAAAAGTAAAAGCAGCAATAGATTTACTAAAATTCTATTGACAAAATATCACAGAAGTCACATTCAATTTTGTAATTGCTAACCCTTCCCACTCAGCTGAGAAATTGTAAAAAGGCAATGCAAACACATGCAAACCCAGGTCAAAGGATCTTCTTTTAAATTAAAATGAACATTCAGAGAGACCTCATACTCTATGTGCTGGGTCGTATCTGCTCTAAGCAGAAACTCCCAGTTGGAAACGCACAGCACTCTCCCAGCCAGCAAACCGGCTGGCCATCTGCCTGCATCTGTCTCTTCTATGCAAATTCCCAGTTCCCAAAAGTATGCACTGCAGCTTCAATTCACTTCACTTCACAGTTGGCTGTACCATGTTTGTAAGTTATTTGGCTGGTATGGATACATCATTTTTTTAAGATATTGGAGGATACAAGTGCCTGTTCTTTAAACAAGCATAAATCATTGAAAGTAGGCAAGGAAGACCTGATTACAAGCAAATCTGAAAGAGATAGCACCTGAGTTCTAAGAATACAAACACACCTGATTTGGCTGACCTAGAAGGCCAGGCCACTGGCCCAGCAAGTTGCTTAATCTGCTGGCTGTTGATGATTTGAAGGAGAAATGGGAAGCAGAGACAACCACCTGTTTTACTCAAGGTTGTATTAGAGAGCTATTTTCCTATGTTGATTAAAATAGAGGGGGGGGGGGGAAGGGTATTTTCCTTCTGCAACTAGATTGTTCTACCTTTATTTCAGTGACCAGATGAGCTATCAGAAGAATATTTACCATCCTCTACTCCCCCTCCTTTAGAGACAAGTGCAGCCAATTTATATAATTACTGTGCTGTTACTGATTTAAGTAAATTTGAGAATACCTATTAGCTTTAGAAGCAATAATATAGATGAGCAAGCTAAAGCCTACAGTTCTGTGCTCTCAGACATTACAATGAACCTGGCCCAGATGAAAAGAAAATTAGAGCTAATAGGTTTGCAGATATTTAATTAACCAGAATTTGGTTGGGTTGCCCAAGTTAATCCTGACTTTCTTATTAGTTCCTATGTTTGTTGTGATTCAAATTCAAAGAGGTGTTGAAGCACCCTGTATCATAATCCTGACACTCAAAAACACAGGCTAAACAGCATTAGTCATATTAAGAGTTAACATAAATCCAAATAAATCCCATCAGAAGAGGTATTTTGCAGTATGCATGTATGTAAAAAGAAATAAAAAGATAGTACTCTTCTGAATACAATACTGGAGAGACTATTAGTCTGCCTAAATCTCCAAAAAGTTTTAAAACAGATTGGAAGAGGTTCAGACAAGCCTCATAAGACTGGTTCAAGATCTGGAGTTTGGGATTTAAAAAGCTCTATTTACTTAACCTTTCAAAGGCAAGGCTTTTTAATCTACTAAACAAAGGTATAACAATATCCAGTGACTGCAAGCAGAAAATAGATAAATTTCCAGCTATAAATACGGCATAATTTTTAACAGTAAATATAATTTTCCATAAGAAACCACTTAATAAGGGATGCACTTGATTTTCCACCACTCAAAAGCCTTTAAATTAGGAGAAATTTTTTTTCTGAAAGACATATAAAGCAAGCAGATGTTAGAAACTTGCTACCTGAAATTATAGACAAAACCCTGTTCTGTTATTTAGAAAATTGGGTTAAATATAATATCACCTTCTTGTATTAAAATCTATACAATGTTTAACATAAGAAAGAATTTTATTCCACTTCGGTGACATAATTTCTATTGAGGAAATGGGCTAGAAATGTTACTGAAAATTAATTTATTTTCCAAATATCTGACCAACCACCAAAAAGGCAAAGGAGATTAAAAAGTGGAGCCATGTTACCTGTCACAAGACATACATGAGCCATATGTATGACCACCAGAGGCTATCAATTGAAAGGTAAATCCTCTAAAATCAGCTCTTTTCTTCCTCATATTCTCCATTCAGTTCAGCTTCATTGAAAGAAATCCTAAATGTAACAGAAGAATTTCCAGCACCACTGTATTTCTAAGTGGTTGGTTATTAGTACAGGTATCCTGAGGATAAATAATTTCTTCATGAAAGAGAAAAGAATCTAAGACATGTTTCCCTAACAGCAGTTTAAGGTTTGTGGGCAGATTCTGAGCTCCCGACTCCCAAATCTCTACTCTCAATAGAGCGGAGAGCCAGGAGTTGCTGCCTCTCAGAGTTATGCTTTTGTTTTGATAAGAGACATTCAGTCTCCACTGAGGTCTGAGTTTAGCAGGACACAAATGCACTACTGCTATGTATGACTAATTTAGAAAATAAAATTTTGTATGTTTCCTTCCCCCACTTAAATATTGCTAGCAGCTAATTCAACTCTTAGGAAGTCCACACAATTGTAAACTCTTTGCGATTTGTAAACTGTGACATATATTCCAAAATAAACTTTGTTCTTATATTTGGCATTTTTAGCTTACTGTGGTTGACAGCCACCTGGCTCAAAACTATTACTTGAAAGATATTTCTGGAGACGCTTTTAAAGCAGTTTCCAGCCTGATTTAATACAAATTTAATTAAAATACAGACTTGATCTAATACATACATTTCATCTCTGCTAATAGGAAATTCTATTTAGGATGGAACTGACTATGCAGATCCTGCAATGTACCTTCTTTCTAAAAATACACTAAAATCTTTCAAGTCTGATATTCCCCTTGTCTGAGCCCGCACAGAAGTTGACAGTTATATATCATTATTCGCTGCTGGGGTAGCCAAGGACCAGTGGAAATAGGGACATTAAAAACAAATATTTCCACAGAAGCAGCTTCCAAGAGGTTTTAATGCCAGGACAGACCGGATAATATTTTTTTGTAAAAATGGCAATCAATCAGACTTACTATTGGCAGTGGAATTATCCTTTGTAAGTTGGAGCACACATTATAAAGATCCCCAGTCTGTATTACTTCATTATTGTTAGGATAAAGCAGCTTCCCAAGAAAAATAATTAGAAGAGTAGCTTATGTTTATTAAGGTTTACTTTTCAAACTTTGTGTCTGCTCACACCAGCAGCTGATTTAAATTATCTAATTCATTGTAACAGGACTGGCTGGGATGGAGTTAACCTTCTTCATAGCAGCTCCTCATGGTGCTGCATTTTGGATCTGTCGCTAAAATAGTGGTGATTAACACACCAGCGTTTTGGCTACAGCTTTCTCTTTTCCACACTTTCCTCAACCTGGAGCAAGTAGATTAAGGGTATCTTGTCTGCCTGGGAGGTGACACAGCCAGGAAAGCTGACCCAACTGACCAAAGGGATACTCCATGTATGTAACATCATGCTCGACAATAAAAACTGGGAGGAGAGGAAGAAGGCGAGGAGTTTTTGGCTTCCAAAGTGATTGCTGTTTGAAGCCTGGCTGGGCACTAGTCTGCTTGGGGGAGGTTGTGCATGATTGCCTTTGCATCACTTATTTTTTTCCTCTTTGCTCCACTTGCTAAGCTCTCTTTATCTGAACCCACGAGTTTTCACACTTCTGCTTTTCTTATTTCTGCTTCTGGTGAGAGCCAAGCAGGGAGTAAGCAAGTGGCATGTGAGTGGTTAGCTGCTAGCCAGGGTCAATCTTCAACATTCATGCTCTCCCACCATATAAATGAGCCCAAAACAGAGCTAAAATTTAATGATAAAAACAAACAAACAAACAAACAAAACCAACCAAAACCAAACACAAAACCCCCCAAAATCAAATAGGAACACAAACATAAAGCATTTCTAGGCATCAAAGAAACGTAACTAAACAATAGAAGTAGCTGTCAATAGTAATGTCTCAGGCTTAATAAAGGGGTTTGCCCTGTACGTCCTAATCTTCTGAAAACCCAAATTTGCTTGATGATATACAATAACCATTGTCCAGGAAAAAAGGCAGTGGCAAGTGTGTCTCTCTTCTAACTTTTATCTTTTGCAAGGAAATGTGAGATTCACATTTACTACATTTTACAATCAGTATAAATATGATCGTTATTAACAGTTCATGTTTTGCACTAACACTGATGTACAGCTCTAAACCAAGTGAACATGATGATCTGTATCAGATGTTTTGGGTTACAGAAGCTCAGGATATTACAAGCAACACTTTCTAACGCTTCCCTTGAGAAGAAAGGCACACTTTACGGAGTTGTGTTGACAACAGATTTCTAATACTGCCTGCTTGCATTCGAGCTCTCTGAAAAATCACAGAATTGTACTGTGTCCTGAAATCAGGCACAGAGAAATTCTCCTTTTGTTCCCCAGTACAGCAGGCAGTAGTGGATATGATGGTAGCATTTTCAATAGTTAAAAACTACTTCATAGCACTTTGGACAGAAATATGCATGTGAAAAGCAACCACTGTAGAATGCCACTGAGCTCTGTTTAGATATTTGTGTTCCCCTCATAAAGGATGAGAGACCACTTGGCTATTTCAATATGTCATTCTCAGTTTGCCATCCTCAGCACTGCCCTCATAAGAATAAAGAATCAGGAGACAAAATTAAGCTTATGCCTTCCTTTTTCATCATTTTCTGTTTCACAGTTCAGTGCACTAAAGGTAAATTTCACTGATGTTTGAATCCATCAGGCTTCGATTAGAACCCACGTAACATTTTTGTGCCTATCTTAAGACTAGTCACTGTAAGGAGGCAAAGTCCTATAAAAAAATAGTAACATTTATTCCAGCGATTTGTTAGACTTCCAGCAAAATATTCCACTTGTGGGAAGATTAACTTTCTTGAAAATTCCACTTTACTACACAGTCCCATTTACTCCTGCTAGTCATAAACAAATCAAATAACAGCGACTGACATTTTGACAGTGCTGAAGAATTTGTAGGCAATTTTAATGATGGAAAACGTACCTCATCACACTTCTCAGAGTTACGAATTGATCTTTGGCTGCGAGGCTGATAATTTGATTGTTCTGTAATGTACAAACGCATAGTTCATAGTTTCAAAACCAGAAATCATTTTACAGAGAAACTAATTAAATGCAAATGAAGTCCTTGTACAAGATGTTAATACATGAAGTGATATATACTGCTATAATTTAATAAGAATAATAAAGAATACAGCTCATCTAAATATCCAATTAAAAGATGATTTTCACATCAAAACTTCCATAGTGGTATGATACAGTCCGCTGCATCATTAATCAGAAATATAAGTCTTCCCTTCCTTCTTGCCATCTTTCTTTTCTCTCATAATTTGGGGTTCAAATAATCATTTGTATTTGCTGTGCTCAGTGGCAGTGCTACTGAAAGAGAATTAAGACACGGTCTATCACCTTGGTAGACTGCACAAAGAAGTGGAATACGGCATGGTGGGTTATAAACCTTTTTTTAATGTTTCACTTCAAATTACCAGTAGACAAACTAACACGCATTTCACTTTGTCTCTTATAGAATATTAAGTTCATATTTTCCCTGAAAATGCATTCTTTCATGCATTTAAATATTTCTGAACCGTCCAGTATTATTAAGCCAACTTAAAGAAGTCGGCTGCCAGAACCAAATAGGAAAATATATCGCCTCCAAGATAAATACAACATGCAGTGAAAGTAATGACTTAAAACGCAAATCTTCCATACATTTCAGCTATCGGGTCTTCACAATGTTACAATGCTCCTGTATTTTAATAGCAGTATGCATGAAGTATGCTAAATGAGGAACAGTGTACAGTACTTAATTACCACAGATCCTAACTTCTTCTAGGAAGTGGAACCTGGGTATTACTCCCCGTCGTATTTCCAAAAAGGTAGAAGGTACATGCCGTCCAATTTCTGCCAGGCCACAGCAGGGGCTGGCAGCTCCCTCACGCCTGGGAGTGAAAGGGGCTTCTCCTGGAAACGGGTTGGGCTCAGCCCCGCAGGCAGGGCCTCTCCCACCGCCCCAGGCAGGGAGCGAGGCAGGCCACGGAAACCAGGGCGGCCCTCGGGCTGCTGCAACCTCCCCGGGGGACGCGCCGAGGCAAGGCCGGAAAGTCAGCCCGGAGGTCGGGGCCTGGGCCGGCCTGCCACGAAATGGGGTCGCTGCTCCTGCGGCGTCCAAGCGCCAGCGCCGCGGCCGCAAGCAGCGCCCGCGGGCAGGGCCTGGGCGCCGGGCGAGCGCGGCCCCTCGGGGCAGGCTGTGGGCCGGCTCCGGCAGGCAGACCCCGCGGCGGCAGGCGGACACGCCGAGCCGGCCCCGCAGGGCGCGTTGGAGCCCTCGGGAGGAGGTCCCGTCGGAGCCCGGCAGCTTGGGGTTGCCGAGGCCTTGGGTGAATTCAGTCCAAGAGTAGTTTAGCGTGGTCCCCAGAACCTGGTCTGTGCCTGTGCTGGCTCTAAGTTACCTTCCACGGAAACTCTAGTACTGCCTAGAGTCTGTATGCTAAATCTGGTATGACATTTGTGTAATTATGGCTCGTACTACATGTAATTTTACTTGTTCTTTGCTGTTATCTCAGTATTTTGACTACTAATATGGCTTTTTTCCTTTTTTTTCCTGCTTTTTCTCTCAATCCAACATCCCATTTAAGGCATTAACTATGTCTAATTCCCTGCTTTTTTTTTTTTTTTTTTTTCACTATGAAGGGCAAAGGAAATTCATTCTGACAGGAAAGATAATAATCTTAGTACTCAAATAACCAAATCGGGCAAAAGTCTGATAAAGGCAGTATGACTACCCTCAAGTGTAATCTGTAATCAAGTGTAATCCTGATCTAACTGAACAGGAATAAAAATAAATCCCTAAATCAAGAAACAGTAAATGTTACATAAGTCTGAGCAATTCACTAGTATATTTCTTTTACTGTTTCAAAATTCAAAAGATAGCTGAGGTTCTTCTGCATTAGTTTATATAAGATGTATCAACATATGTTGTCTTTTTTTGTTTGTGATTAACTGCAGTAAGCATCACATGCTTATTTAAGTAGAATCATCTGTGTGGAGTTAGTCAGTTTTATTGATCAGCACAGAGCAATTGTTCAGCTGATTCTCATTTGATACAACATGGTGGTCCAGTATCCAGAAATACACTACACTAAGAACCTTCCTTTATATTTCTAATACCTTTTAAAAATGGTAATTTTCACACATTTTCTAAGGATTTCTTTATTGAGCAGTTATTGACTGCAAGAATCATTAATTTACAACAAACTTGCATGAGTACCAATTGTAAAGAGTGTTTTATTATTATAGTTTAGCCCTTACTACAAAAGTTCTAGCAAACCACTTAACGCTAATTTGACAGAGACGTGGCATCTCTTTTAATGACATTTTATTCAACAGTTAATTTTACTATAACTTTAATGACAGAGTATTCATACATGTATTTCAAGCTGCTCACAATTTAACTTAATGGCGTGAACCAGAGTGTTTAGACTCATATTTTCCTTGCTTGGAGTCCTATAAAGCTTTAAAAATATACTAATAGATCAACTAGGTACAAGAAAAGAGTTACCAACTCCTCTGGCATAGGTAACATAACAAATAGTAGTAACTGTAAATTTTTATGAACTATTGGATATATCTGTCATAACAGCACCAGGTCTTAATTGCTGCTGTACTGAAAAGTTGCTTAGGTAAATAATTAATTCCACTGAATGTATTGAGAAGGGCTTTTAAAAGATATGATTACTTAAAGTAAGACAGGAAATTTGCTAAGAAATTATGAGAATCCGTCAATGTATTCTGACTTTTGGAGAAACAACATGTAGACTACAAGCCCCTACTAATGAATTAATTTCTATATGTATCAAGAACTATTAAATCTATCAGTAGGTAATAATGGTTCCTATACCAATAAGGTAGAATAAAAGATATTACTTTGAAGCTACTAGTGCAGAGCATATGAAACCAAAACCATATGAAACCAAAACCAGAGCAAATGGGAATCATCATGACATCTCACAAATGTGTTAAAAATGGAAGATAGTTGAATGTGGTATCTTTATGACAAATGAATCTTAAAAAAAACCAAAAGTGTGGCACATATAGGAAAAATACACATATTTAAAAACAAGACTTCATTCTTTATGACTGATTCATTCATGTCATAACGCTTCCTTCAGTCATATTAAATACTGATAAATACTGAATGCTGTTGGCAGAAACGTTTCAAGGCATTAAGACAACTTCACTTTAGATGCTGGAAATAAATAAATTACAGAACAGTTTAAGATATGTTTTTTCCAGGTTGTTGATAACTGTTTATTTCACAGGCCTTCTTTTGTTAATATTTTAACTTTCTAGATAATAATCTTATTTAGATTTGCTTATATAGCTAACTGCCTTCATGCATGTCTTCAGTGGGGAATTAGACTGGTAAATTAACAGCCAGGACTCTTCCCTAATCATGTTGATGTATGCCCAATAATTAACAATCTGTGAGCAGCTGCATTGTTGGATGTCCAGATAGATTGCACCAAAAATAATCGTTTGTATGTCGTGGGCTTAGTGGACAAAATGAAAAAGAATTTTTTATCGATAGTTACACTTTTTGTACATTTTATGAGTTAATAGGGTTCAATTAACATTGCCAAGTTGTGCGCTTCTTGCACATGTCTCTGGGGTTTTGAAAAGTTGAGAAGAAAGCTTAATGAATGGTTGAACGGTTATACTGGTACCCTAGTAATTAGAGAACGGGTAATTAATGTGCATCTGTGGTAGACTCTGGGGTACTGTCAATGACCCTGCAGTGTGGTAGAAAAAGGAAATTATGAGCTTGGCAAGGGAATACAGCTTTTCCTATTTTCTTAAATTTTAGATCTACATCTGTGTTTAATTAAAAGAAGAAATGAATTACCATTAACACCATTAGGCAACGAGCTATGATTGGTTAAGGTCCACATGGACTGTGAAACTGATGAAAACTCAGGAGATCAGATAAGATTTTGGGGGGATTTTTTTAAATGCCTGAAGGACTTTTCATAGAAAACACCAGATCTGCAGAAAAGAAGCAGCTTATAAGTTAGTAAGCAGACTGGTGAAAAAAATCTGCATTTTGGTACAACTTTTACAGTTACCAGTTGGGGTTTTTTTTTAATTAAAGTGCGAGTGCCCAGGTGCTGGCGCCGGGGACTGCAGAGGTGGCCTCTGAAGCCTCTGCCCTGTGCCAGACACAGACAGTTCCAGCCGGTTCTAACAGACCCACCACAGGGCACGGCTCAGCCCCTCAGCCAAAGTAGCGATGCTTCTGTGAAAGTGCATTTAAGAACGGGCAGAAAATAGGAGAGAAACGGTAGAGGGAACACCAAGGTTAGCAGAAGGAGGTGCTGTTCTGTAGCGCCAGAGCAGGTATTCCCTGCAGCCTGTGAAGCCCCCGTGCTGGAGCAGAGGAAGTGTGAGGAAAATGGAGCGGCAGAGATGAGTTTACGGCCTGACCGCGGTTCCCTCTCCCTGGGCTGCTTGAGGGATGACATGGGGACAGGGCAGGCAAGCAGAGGAGTTGGGAGTGAAGCTGAGGCTGGGGGGGGAGGGAGGAATGCCGTTGATTTAATGTTTGCCTTTTTGTTTCTGTCTACCTGAATTAATAATTCCATTTTTATTTTGACTGGCAATCAGTTTTCTCCAAGTAAAGCCTGTTTTGCCCATTATGGTAACTAGTAAGCAATTTCCCTGTCTTATCTTGACCCACAAGCTTTCCTCCTGTTCTTCCTATTTCCCTCCTATCTTGCTGAAGGGGAAGAAGGAGTGATCAGCTGAGTGGGAGTTTGGCCCAGGGCTAACCCACTACAAGATGTTATAATTTTAAATTCAGTGAGGTGAAATTGCTTCACAACAGCTACAGTTTAGTCTTATTTAACTTCAGAAGAAAAATAAAAAGCATCTTCTTCATGAAACATTTAGTTTGTACAAGCCTTGCACAAATTAATAATACTGAGAAACGCATATTGAAAGATAGCCCTCACAGATGTTACAGATGACTAGGTAAGCTGATGCACTAGTTTCTAGAGGGATTCAGATGAAAATTGCTTTTATCTCCTGAAGCAAAATAACATTCTGTATTTCACATGATAATAAAATGTATCCTCAGGGTACATAAGTTGTCTCTACTTTTAAAACAAAACACAATTTAATTAGTATGCAAAAGTGAAGTACTGTTTTATGGGAACAAGTAAATCTCCTGAGTTTACTATTTTAGCAGATTATAATATCTTTTGTAACAGTACACTAGTTGCAAATTAACTCTGGTTAGCCATAACCAACCAGATTGGTAAGATTCATTGAAATGTTAAGCATCAACTAATAGTTAAATCACAAATTACTCCAAGACATGTGGTTTTAGTTACTTTTGAAATGTCCTTTAATATAGCTAAACTTTTGAGTATCTGAAACTTTCAGCTTGCTTGGAAAACATATAGGTATATACACTGAACAGTTAGTTTAGCTGTGCATGTAATTAAAAAGCACCTAACAGGAAAAAAAAATTCTGATCTTGGACATTCAAATTTTAAAGCATCTAAATACAAGTTCAGTTACATTTATTACAGAAACACTTAAAAGTACAGGTCAAGAATACTTAAGGAAAACTGTCATACATTACTTTAAAAGCAGCTTTACAAGGGCAATCCAGATTGAAACAATACCCTAAATAAATTTGAGCATTCCTTTTTTCTTTTTTTAGTTGACTAAAATAAAAGTGTTAGTTTAGGTGTATTTTCAGTAAATATGAAACAAGACATAACTACAATCTGGTAACTATAGTTCAAATTCCCAAAGCATAAGTTAATTTTGTACTGGAAGGCATGGGTTTTTTCTCCCCACACTAGTGCTTTTCCCAGGCTAATGTGTTCTGTCTCTGTGGAAAACAGCAAGTAGAGAAGAGCTACTTGTGTCTGCCCATCTCCATAATAGATACTTCTCATACTCTAATATTCCAGGGCACTACAAGTCAGAGTATTGCTAACATCAGGGTATTTTAATTATTATAAACAGGATATATTTACTATAAAATAGAATATATAAATACCTAGAGCTGAACAACTGCTATGGTTAGCTTTTTAACCAAAACCTGATACACCTCTAGAGCTGGTAAAACCCATACTCTGAAAAAGACAAATTGTGCAGGTAGGCCATGCTGCAGGCCAGGAGCTGAGGGAGATCTGTAGCACTGTCAACAGTGAGTTACACAGAGCACTGTGGATCTTTATGAAGTAGAGGTTTTTCCTTTTTTTGTTCTAATCTTTCAGAAGCTTTACGATTTCCCTTTCTTTCCATCTTATGAGTTAGAGATGAGAGAAAAGAGATTCCTAGATCATTTAACCAATGTCCATGGTATCACATGGAGCCCCAGTATCTTCAACAGGAGTGAGTGGAATGTTTCTAAAATACTTATCCTTACAAATATAAATTTATAAAGTGGTGTTAAGTGGACAGAAATAGATCCCTGAGTGTTCCTACTTTAAACACCCTGTTAATAGGAATGCAAACTCTCTGTCTCAGTTTTAGTGTTTCAGATTAACTATAGATTGTGGAAGACTAAAGAAAGAAAGAAAAAAGGAAATGAGAAAAAAATAATTAATTTAGAGGGAGTTAGCAGCAGGCAACTTATCTTCAAGTTTGCTTCATTGCCATTATAGAAAAAAAAAATAACGTCATAAGCAAAATGAAGAGATGAGCTAAATATACTAAACCACAACACCCCAAAAAGCCAACTGTGATCTCTGGCCTCATAGACAAGTGTTTATATCGGTAAAGGATTTTAGAGTCTTCAATATTTAGTAGATGCTGAAATTAGCATCTAGTCTTGATGTTCAGTCACAAACCTGAAGTTGTCTAAGGTTTTCTGGAAACCACGGAAATTTTGGTATGTCAGACAGCTGATACACAATGCATATGTTATAAGCAGGAAAACCCACACCATAACAGGATCCTGAGAATAAAACCTACCTGATCCTGGAATTTAGGAGTCTTAACTATACAAGTGGTTCTACTTCCTTGAAACTCTAAAAATCTTCTCTGGAGTACTAAAGCTTACATATACACCAGTGTACAGTTTTTGTTTTGCATTGTTGTATAATTCCGTCACAGGTGAATGTGAGTGTTGCTTCTGTGAGGTAGCTGAAATAAAACTCTTGTTTACCTTAGCAAAGAGGATTGTATACAAAACAATATTCTCCCCTTCCCTCCCTGCCCCAGGTTCCCCTTCTTAAATACCTTATCACAGAGGCACGGTCACCATTTATTAATTGACTCAGCCTTGGCCAGAGACAGGTCTGATTGGACCTGGGGGAGTTTCTGAGAACCTTATTAAGGGGGCCACCTCTCCCCCACTACCAAAAGCCCTGCCACACAGACCCAGCACAATCCAGGAACAGAATCTGCTCACATTTTTATCACAGAATTAGCCAAGAAAGTTTATGCCTGTTTTTTTATTGTTGATGCCATTTTTCAATTTGTAAATTAGCAAATTAGATTTGCAATATAATTCCACAAGTGCATTGCTCAAAGGGTGTTAGTTCATATTCTAAACATGTTGTTTCTTTATTGTTTACTTTCTTACAACTTTGCAAGTCCTGGACATATTTGTGATGTGGAGAGCACAAATCTTGTGCTCTCCTTTCACAGTGGTCTGTAAAACTGGCCTAAAGAGAGGGCACACCAAAAACTACCCCATCTAGGCTTCCTGACAGCAGTTTTTTCTACTTCTCGAGTTATAGGTAACTCTATCTTGATTTCCAAAACTGGTATAGGCTGAGACACACTAACAACTCCCTCATTTTTCTCCTAGATTCCCCTTTGCTCCTATTGGATCAGGTAAAAGGAATGCTTCCACCAGTGGGCCTGCAGGGATATATATAAAACAGACAATGCACTGGAGTGGCTGTGACTTTAATATTATTGTCCAGCCTCTGAGTTGCCATGCCACAGGGAGGGAATGTGGGGAAGTGCATGGGAGGCAGAGAGCAGATGAGAAAGAGGAGGCGCCCTCAAATACTTTCCCCATAAATCTTTGGTGTAGGATTCCCTACCAGTTCAGAAGATTGAGATGGTTATTGTACAGCAGTATTTGAGGTAGAACACATTCAGAGTTGATGCCATGTTAATGGTTATTGTTAGGTGAGAAACAAGTCATTTGCTAGCTACAATTTACAGGATTAATGACACTTCTATATTATGCTGCCAAGAAAAGTTAGTTTAAATATGTATGAACATACACTTCCATACAAATGCAATAGCCTGCCAGTCATAAAAAGAATGGGAAAAAAGTATGCTAATAATATTGTGTAGAAGCCCGGTTTATATCAACTGTGCATTTAGATTCTTAAAATTCTTTGTCCAGCAGTGCATTTCACATTTTAAAAAGCTCATAAATAAATAAACCAACGAACAGGATTAATGTCTTTGAATATGCAAGATTTTTGTCAAAATATCTGACACAATGAATTCTTCTCAGTATATAAACTTTGTAATAGATTATTTTTAGTAACCTATTTTTTCCTCTTCACATGTTCCCTATATATTGTGTAGCCCTTTGTTGCACATTTTTTCTATAATTTTGTTTTCCTCAAAAAAACCCTAAGAAACTGCCAATAGATTTACCAACAGGTTTACTATATATTTGCCTTTAAGAAAGATACTATCTATTAAAAATATAAAAACACAGTTGCAGAGTCATTGCAGAGCAACTTCACTGCCACAGTAAATTTGTTCTCATTGCCTGCAAACTTATTTCATCTGTGTAGAGGTGTTGTGCACATTTGAAGTAATAACTGTCATCTTTGGAGATCTTTGAGTGTGGTGAAGAGTAAAATAATAAGAATTAGCAGATTCTCTGGAGTGAATCTTCAGTACCATGAGAAGAAAAGGACTGATAGTGGAAAAAAACCCCACACTTCATTTTCAACCTGGAATGCAGATATCTCCCTAAAGATATTATATTTTTATTTCAAAGCAACAGAAACAGCTTCCTTTGGTTAAATTAAATGAAAATACATGTAGTCTCTTGAAGTATCTTTGTTAATAAGTTAAAGCTTAAAGGTATGAAGAAAGAACAGAACAGTGAAGGAAAAAAAGAAAGAATGAGAAAAAGAGAGGAGGAGACAGTGAAATTAATGAAATAACGATTTTGTTGATTAAATGTTGTTATGCATTGCTTCAGTTTCTGAAATAATAGTTTTCAAACTAAGTATTTTACCAGCGTACTCTCTGTCATCTCGTACATTTGTTTACTCAGTTTTTATCAGATGTTTTTCCCCTGAGATCAGCATGTTACAGATTTTCTGTATATGTGACAGTTGTATATACAGCACTGAATGATACAATATTGTTAAATGTAGATGTAGACAAAATTCAGTCATTTGTGGTAGTTTGCAATTGCTGTAGTTGCAATATTGTAGCACTACTTGGGCGTTAATGTCCCTGATTACAGTTTTGCCACAGATTATTGTAGGTTTTACAAGTGAAGTGAAGTGTTGTGATAAGCTTTATGGGCAGTAGCTTCACATAAATGAAGACAAACAACAACAGAAGATTTAAGATAAATACAGAAGTTTAGTATGTGAACCCTTCAAGCTTTATCAATCCAGTTAGATTCAGTACAGAAAACTGCATATTATTTAAGTTTTGGAAATAGAAAAGAATAAGCTAGTTTTGTTCTGTCATTTGTTAAAGAGTTTCATCTTTGTGGAAAGCACATGCTTGTATCAGATTTTACAGTGAAGACAACAGAAGAAAAAGAAACAATTTGATGCCTGAGATGAAATATTAACAAAATTGATTTTGACAGTAAATCAAAGCAGATGCAAATATATAAAACATTATGAAACAAAGTCTTGCCTACAAGCAACAGTACATAATTCTAATTATACTCACGCTTCTAAAAGCCTGGTTTACAAAGTAATTTCACTGATTTCAACATTATTTTCCCAGAATGATACAGTCATAAATGGGGAGGATTTGACCTGTGCTTATAGAGAACTTACTAGACTAGAATGTGGAAAGTAATGGAAATCTTGATTTTAAGATGAGGTGCAGTGTAGATAGAATATAAAGAGTGAATTGAGCAGAATGCAGAATGACTTTTGAAGAAATAGAATAACCTTTAACATAACCTTTTATTAAAAAAGAAATCTGTTTTCTTACCCTTTGTTTCTTATATGCAATAAGATTTCATTTAATCACTTGTAGGTGATGTGTTTTCACTATGTCAATCAAGATATTCAATCAGATGTCTTTATTTCCTTTCCTGCCACACAGAAGGAAATTAGATGCCAGGAAACATAAACTTCCTTAAAGAACCAGTCCAACTAGGGATAGACTTTCCCATTCATTGCTTCTGTTTATTTAAAATTTATACAGTTAATGCACTACACACATGGTATGCAGTGAGGGTGAAGAGGAACAGAAAGAGAGATGTGGTTCTGTATAATATTATCCTTTGTCATGTAACAGAGCTTTTTAACACTTACGTCTTCCACTGCGAAGTTTTGCTTTTCCTTCTCTTTCTCCACTGCATATGCTTTCAACTCCAGCTAGTATTTTCACATGGCAACTAAAATCAATCCAGTCACACAACACTTGCACACGGTCATTGTCCCATTGCAGTCAAACTGGGAAGGGTCACTAGAAACTTGTGCGTCAGTTCCCCTAGATTGTACTAGGCTTCCTAACAGACAAGTAATTATGGCATATACTCACCTGAAAAGCTTGTCCTGCATAAAACACTATATGATACCAGTAATTTCTCTCTCCCCAGTCTCTGGAGTGAAGTATCACACAACTAAATGAGAATAAAGATATATGCCTATAATTGGGTCAAGACACAATTATTTTCTTACTTAGAAAAATAGAAGGGATATATGACAGTTTTTGTAAGCTACAAAATAATAATAAAGCAAATTGGGAGACAAAACAACAAAGTTTGAGATAGGAAGAAAGTTTTGCAAATCTTGTAAATTTCTTGTTTTGTGGAATTTTTGCAAATGTTCTGAAAACTGAAACCTTTTGGTATAGTATAGTAAGTTCTGTTTCTTTTTTGTTGTTTTTTTAATTACAAGAAGGAATGCTAAGTGAAATTACATTTTAGAGTGGTTGTCTTTTCTTGTACATGTTAAGTCACAATGGAAAGCTAGTCATTAGGCTGAAAGGCTTTAACGTCTTCTCTTCAACAACCAAGAATGTATATTTAAAAAACACTCCAACTATAAAATCTCTGAATAGATCATTTGCATTTGTTTTTTTTTTTAATTTTAGTTGATTTTTTCCAATTATTTTTCTTAGAGTTGATTAAATAAGAACAATAAATTTTTCATGTACTATTTTTACTTTTCTCTTACATAAAGCTGCTCAATAAGTCAATTTTATTAAATCAGACCACACAGTCTAAAGTAATACCTACTGTTAAACAAATGAAGACATTGTACTCTTCTAGGTTCTCCAATCTGAAATTCTTGTCTACTGCACTATTTTAGAAATGTTACTTGTAGCTTATTCAGTTCTTTTATCTACTTATTTTTATTCTATGTGAATTCTAGTTGTATATATGGACTTTGCAGCACTTCGTTCCTATCTAAAGGAAAGCTTTGACATAGAGCAAAAATAAGTCTTCTATTCTTGTAGTTATTATTGAATTTGGGCAAATGTTGGATATGCTCTATTTCTTATTTTGTTCTTAGAAAGAACATCATTTGTGGTTAGCTAAGCGCATTCAAATGACATGCCTATTGCTGCACAACCACAGAGACACAAGTCTATATTTTTTTCCTGTCTGGATAATTAAGTTATAATTAGCATATAATCTATTTGAAGAAGTAACCTTTTCTGTCTAGGACATCAAGTTATTGGCTCATTAGTTGAGTATTCTCATAAAGAAGCTGGATTCTCCCTAAGCACTTTTTGTGGAAAACCGTCTTTGGCCACAGAAGAACCTCCTTAAGTTTAGCATGCAGTCAGTGGCACTTCAAATACTGTTTGTTATTCGTTACACATGGTTATTGGAGAGAAGTTCATACTTTGACTGAAAGCAGCATGTGATGTTAGAATAAATGATAACAATAATGGGTAAAGTAGGTTTTGTGTGATTATCCTTTTTTTAAGAAGTTTTACTGTATGTGGTGCTAGAATTCTAACAGTAGATGGCAATTTTAAAAGTGAAAAATACATTCTTTGTGGAGGAATTCTAGTTAGTTTTATTACTTAATACCAGCAGATGTTATGCAACCATAAATATTATGTCTATTAAAATTGAAGACACTCAGTAAAATACAATAAATATTTGAAATGGCCCTAATATAATGTAATGGAAAATAATATATAGTATAACATAATGTAAACAGGGAAACATTTATGGTAATGCAATATTGATAGTGCTACTTCCGTACAGGATTTTTTTTTTTTTATTATTATGGTTATTTAGTATAACTTTTAACAATCTGATGTTTAGAATCTATTTAAAGTACATGAAATGAAAGTATCTAATAGAGGACAAAGGAAAAATAGAGTGGCAAAAATCTGCATAATATTTGAATCCATTGCCTGACATACTCTTCTTTCTCCCCCACCATTATTTATTTTGTACATCCACAAAATGTCAACTTGAGGGAACTCATGCAATTTTACAGATGCATCTGCTTTCTGACCTTTTAATGCCAGTGCTGCATTTAGCAGAGGAATACTCTGAAGAGTTTTAAATACTGAAAGTCCTTCAGACAAAATTTAGCTCCTGAAAACAACATATAAAATGTTTTACTTACTTGGGTCCGGATCCTCACATCATGTAAACAAGGATAATTGAGAATGAATGTTTATAGGTTTCAGCCACTATCAGAAACATTAAATAATTAGATTGATAGCTATAAACTTGTGTGTGTGCACATAGTAACTATAATATTGTATATCTTTGAGTAATTGCATGAAAATTTATGTAACGAGGCAGAGTTCAGAGTACATAGTTACCCTGAAACACTGGGAACTCCTTGAGTATTTTTCGAAATTAGCAACAATTACCATAAAGTTCTACAAAGCAATTTAGTCCTACTTTATCATTTTAAACATTATACTGACGCACATGTATACATTTGTCTCATAAAATACCATTAAAGTATTAACTAAATTGTTAAAACACTTAGAAAGTCAGTAAAATCAATTGATATAATACCCTTTCAATCTATTTCAGACTCCCTGAGCCCCACTGTAAAGACAAGAAATTGAAGATTACTCCATTCCAGGAATTTCAGCAATTAAAGCAGAACCATCTATTACTACCTTTTCTTTTTCCCCCCTCTGATTTTTGTTGATTTAATAGCATACATGATATTAGTGGATATAAAATTGGAATAGCTTCAGGAAATTTACTGTGGTACAGAAAGCCTAAAGAAAGTACCTTGGCCTCAAAACCTTTTCTCTATATATATCTATCGATAGTATCCCAACATTACGCTAATAGATTATGTCAAGCCAGAACAGTTACCTAAGAGTTCCCAGAGTGAATTCTGGTATATTAAGAACACGGAACAGATTTTTCTTGGTTTGCATTCTCTGCAGTTATTAGTACTGAGCATGATAGCTTTCATATCATCCATGCTAGGATGTGTTAAGCAGGTGTGAATGCTGTCATCTGTTGACACATAACACTGTGTTTCTGTAAAGTGTAAAGACAGCAAAACTGATAGAGAGAAGAAAGTTGAGCCCCAGTTTTTATGTTCATTTGACAAAAATATCTGGCCTTTCTAATATAGAATAATTCATTTTTTACTGCCAGGTTTAGCAAAGATAGACCGGAAAACTGCTGCTCTTTTTTTTTTTTTTTTTTTTTTTCCAGAAAAGACTATAAAAAAGCTTTCTTTTCTGGTTCCTTTTCATAAGCAATCTATTTTTTCCTCGGTAGAAAAGAGATTTAAGCTTGACTTTTTAAATTTTCCTTTTTTTCTTTTTTCTTCTTTTTTTATAACTACATGAATATAATTTTATTTGAATTTTCTCCTTATCTACCTTTTTAACAGTAGATACTGCAACTAGTACTTTAGGGGGGCACATAGGTCTCAGCTGACCAAAGGTCATCATCTTTCCTCAGTGACAGTACTGACAAAAGAGGATCTGAAGGGAGTGAAAATTCATTCTGGCAGCTGGAATAAAATGTTTGCCGTCCTGAGACAGAATTCATGGTGATTTGAGCATTATTTGTGGTTTGATGCAATAGACTTATGTTGATTTTCGGAAAGCTGTATTTCTTCTAAATGCGTAAGGCATGATTGTATAATATTGTAGAAATCCATCCAGACTATAAATTAAAACTTTATACAACAGCATATTATCTTAAACCTTGCATGAATCATGTTACTGAAAAAAAGTTTAGAAATCATTACTTTACTTTTTTTAACTGTAGTATTTTTCATTATTTTCTGTTAGAAAGTCCAGGGTTATTATCTGTGTACCATTTTCCTCACCCAAAAGAGAAAATTACTAATTCATGAACATCACAGTTTAAAATAAGATTGTAAAAAAAAAAAATAAAAAAAAATCACGGTGAGTCCTATAAAGCATGACACACAAATATGACACAAACATTGACTGTATGCTTTGGCTTCAGTTTAAGGGAATATACTCACCAACATTTTTTTAAAATGTCAATCCAGTTTCTGTAGTGCCATCACAAGAACAGGCGTTATCTTCTGTTTCAAGACCTAAGGAGATGGTGGTGGTCCTTAAGTTTATGTGAGATAAAACCTAAACAATTTTTAGAGTTCAGTAAGTTTTTAAAAATCCAAAGTCCTGATCTAAAAATATGGTGTGAATATGTCAAATCATCAAAATGCAATGATAGGAATGAATAAACATGATTTTGGTCCATCATTGCTTTGACATTGTAAGTTGTGGGTTTTTCTTTCCTCTTACTAAGATACCTAAGATTTTATGATAAGATTATTTTTTTGAAAAAAAAAAAAGTTCTAATTGTTTTCAAAATATCAGAATATTCAAATTCACATACATTTTAAAAAAATTAGAAACTGTCTCTTGAATTCATTAATTTCCCAATTAGAAAGTTCATCGGTAGATCTCTAGACAGTGAATTTGTTATTCTTCTATGTCCCTACATAGCTTTATCCATAATGTATTTCCCTCATATTTTCTTTAACATCTATAATGAGAATTCTTTTTTCTACTGACCATTATTTATAATAAATCACATTCAGTTATAAATGTTGTTAATAGATGCTCTCTTCTCCCTCTATCATTGTTTTACAATGCCAAATATGACATGATGGAGGAATACAGTATACAGTGTACATCAATGATGTTTGATGCCTGTACATCAAACAGTACTTTTGTAATCAAGGTAGGCTTTTCAGAAACATTTGAGACTTTAATAAAAGCAAAATTTTGCTTCCTAATTAGTGGAAAACACTTTCAAAATTGTACTCACTGCACATACTTAGGGTAACACTACTAAATATGTCTCATGTTTTAATTTGGTAAACTCCAGTCATCCTCTTCAGAATATTTATTTCCTGTTATATTCTGATGTATTATTATCTGACCTGAGTTTTTTGTGTGTGTATTACACATCAAATTATTTTCTGCAGAAACAAAGCTTTCAAGCTACCTTCAAGTAGAGGTAGTCAAAAAAAGATGATGGCCAGCTGATGTTTTATAAAATATATAAATTTCAGCTCACTTTTAGAAAGATATCGCTGCTGTTTCTTGCTGTTTATCTTGAGTGTGTTGGTTTAGGCCCTGCTGGGACCCAAGACCACATTGCTGCTGTCCCTCCCCCACCCTCAGACCGGACGGGGCAGGGAGTGAGATACAAACCCCGGGGTTGAGATAAGGAAAAAATTAATACAACAGAGTAACAAATAATAAACCAAACAACAACAATAGCAATAACAATAACAATAAACAGTAATAACAATGAACAGGACAAGAGATATACCGCACGGATACAGCAGTGAGGGTACCAAGCCGGACAAAAACTGTCCCTGCTCTTCTCACCCTTGGGCGCCTGGACCTGATGTCAGCATGGTGTGAATAACCCGACTAGAGCTCCCTCCCCACTGCTGGGGAAACTTAACCCTATCCTAGATGAACCAGGATATTGAGCTATTGGGATCCGCAACTACAGATTTACTTCTATTTTTTGCTATTTTTTTGCTTTTAAAACTTTTAAGTTATAATAATGGAGGTGGGAAAAAGGCATTCTATGTTTTGTTTTTGGTTTTTGTTTTTTAATCCAGCTGTCCTGGTTCAACTAGGATAGGGATGAGTTTCCCCAGCAGAGAGAGAGGGGGAAGGGATCTCCAGCTGGGTTATTCATACCATGCTGGCATCAGGTCCAGGGGCAGAACCTCTTTTTACTTTCTCTTTTGGTTTTCGGGTTGTGGCACACACACGCGGCGGGCTTGTTCCGTGACCATTTTGCGGTATTTCTCTGTATATCGTTTGTTTTGTTCACTGTTATTGCTGTTTATTGTCGTTATCATTGCCACTGTTGTTGTTCAGATTGTTTATCACATTGTTGTATTAAATTTCTTCTTATTTTACCCCGGGGTTTGTGCCTCACTGCCAGCCCGACTGGCTGAGGGTGGGGGAGGGGCAACGGCAACGGCTTAAACCAGCACACCAGCATATACCACAGTTGCTTCATTTCCAAATTTTCCCAAGAAAGAAATTTCATGTTAAGCTCAAAAACTTGCTGAATGTAGTTTTATCAAATTATTAAATTTAAATATTCATTTCTGATTTTTTTGATAGTAAATGTGGAAAAAAAATTAATATTGGAAAGTTATTTTGGTCAGACATCAGATGGTAAAATAAGGTTTTGTTTCATACCTTATTTCAGTTTAAATACTTTTTTTAAAATGACATGTACTTTATGGTTTAGATGATCATGTTCAACAAAGTTTTGCACATTTTAAAAACTAAAGGGAATCAAAGGATAAGAAAATAATTATATATTGAAAAACAGATTACCTTATTTTTTCTTTTTAAATTTAACTTTAAAGGAGATTTTTCCTTGCCTTTTAAAATGAGAATGTTAGGTCAGTTCCTTTCTATCTGTAATAAAAAGTGTTCCAGTGTTTATCTCCTAGGCCAGATTTTTTTCTATTGACTTTTTCAGATTATTAATATGGTCCCTTGACACTGTACTTATAAAAATTCTAAATAATAATTTGAGCACAAAGTGGCTTATTGACCGCTGCCAAGTAATACACAAAAGTGTCAGGATAAAATAAGAGTGTGACTTACATATGCTAATCTAGCATAATTTTAATTAATTATTTGGTCAACCAGATTTTCAGGGATTCTGAGAGCTACATCTCTCAATGACTTCAAAAGAAGTTTTCAATACTTAGTATTTCAGCAAAGTAAGTCCATGCTTCCTACTTTGTTATTTGTTTTGGACACATTACACTCCTTAGGGATAAGTTCTGCTACTTTTCCAGTTTTCTTGACACCTAAAGTCAGAAATTGTTTCTGGCTGCAAATAGATGTTGTTTTTTTCTCTTATGTAATGTCCTTAACTAAAAGACTCAGAGTGAATGTGCTGCAGTTAACTCTTACTTCAGATGTCACTTCTCTCCACAGTCTATACTAATTCTACACAGCTTCTCCTTCCAGAGAAAATTATATTCAGTTGCTATAACCTTTAAGTAAAAAGAACTTGGCAGTACATTTAGCTTCATTGTGGTGTGCAGATTATTTCTCATTGTTAATGTCTGAAGAAAATTAATGTCAGAAATTTGGCCAAAAAATATTCTGTTGCTTTGTCAGTATCTATCCAGGTATGTGTTTTTTCTTTTTGCCAAGGGAATAGTAATCCACTTTGAATAAAAAGTGTTGTGTTAATTCAAAAGAGCCAGTAAAACATTGATTTTTGCTTCCAACTCTAAGATTAGTGATTGATACACTTTCAAGTTCAGTTTGCCAGTTTTTTCCATTTTATATGTGAGGCAGAAATGTCACACAACCTAAACTGAGTAAGGCAGGAGTAAGTATTCTTAATACAAATGGTTTTGAAATAATTCTGCAGTATTCAGTCAGAAAAAGAAGAAAGGACACATTTGGTCAGTTTGTGGAAAATTTGCTGAAAGGTCATGAAGAATGGCTTTTTCTTAAGTTAAAAGACTATATACTATACTATATACTTAAAACCAAATATGCTTAGTGTTCCTAAAAAATAACTTTCAAATTTCACAAAACCTAAAAGCCATTTTAAAAATGTACCATTTTTATTGCTTATAAAAGACTTAATGAATCTGTGCAGTTAAAAGTTCCTCACACATCTGTAGCAAGTGGGCAGCATGGTTGTTCCTTCACAGAGAAAGATTTATATAATCAGTGCTATTTTTAAAGAACATCCCCGTCCTTCTCTTTTGATTACACTTGAAACGAAAAAATTAACTGTTTGAAATACTGCTATAAAATGTAGCTGTCTAAAGTTTTCCAGATGAATGTCCATTTGTTAAGGAACTGTATATCCAAGAAAAAAAAAAAATGCAGAAAGGGCCTCTTTTGAAACACCATCAGTGGTTATGGAGAAAAGAACCAGCTGTACAAAAAGTCAGTATAAACTAAAACTCTAAATTTTTTATCATTTTTTTAAAAAAAGTCTGACAAATTTTATTTTGATTTATATTTGCAAATATCACAAGCATTTCATAGATATCTTAGTGAACAGGCTTTGAAGCCTGCAGGATCATGTGCCAGCATAAAATTAGCACACTTGGAGGCATTAAGGTTTACATAATCCATGGCAATTTCCCTTTCAAAGAAAGAAACTGAATTTTTTAGATTTCATTCCAAGATAGAATAAAATCAGAATCTTCCACAAAACGGAAATAATTTTATTCTTGCAATAGTATTTCTGAATAATTACACCTAGATTCACTGGTCAAAAAATAAATGAACATAGATATACAGAGAAATATCCTCTTTCTTGTCCTTACAGAAGAGTGAATATACTTGCACAGCGATTTCCATGAGATGTATTACTGTCTGATTTGGATCATGATTTCCTCTGCTACCTATACAGAGCTATAAATCATTAGGTAGGCATTTTTCATTTTTTCATTAACTTAAGATCAACAATTTCTTTTTTTTTAACGTTTTATGTTGCATAGGTCGAGCTATCAAGTTGTCTTTGTCAGTCATGTAATAGTTTATAATTATTTTAGGACAGCAGAATCAGGACATTTATTCTCTATACATAGGCAAGACTGAAAAAGGATTAAGAAGACAGCATCTTTAGGAATTTTTCTATATTTTTTATGATATTGGAAAGATGGCTTTTTGCATTTTAAGAGGAAAAACCAGCAATATGAATGTGGAATCTTTGTTTTTACAAGCATAGCTGTCACAAGAAAGTATAGAGGGTTTGTTTTCTTTCACCTTTCTGATTTAGGGTTGGTATTTTGGGCTAAGAAACTTTTAAAATTAGTGCTTTGTTTTATTGCTGCTCTTCTAAACCAAAGTTCAAAGACCAGGTGCATGTCTTAAAGCAATATAGATATGTAATTGTTGAAGGAATATTAATGACTGAAATTATGTCATGTTTTCATATTGTAATTCTGGAGGATTGATATTAGTCTATTTTTGTTTATTCCAAAGTCAAACTCACAGGGAATTTTATTTAGGAAACTATGCTTTCAGAAGTATGCAAAACTCATTTCCAATATAATAGATACCGAGGCAGAACAATCTTTAATGCAATGATTTGCCTTTGCTTGATATCAGGGCAGACATCTGTCCCACTTATGATCTAGAACTGTACTAGCTGTGAGAAATACGAAAACAAATGGATTAATGTAATTACAGATTCATCTCCTGGGCTCACTCCTACTTTAATAACAACCTAGAAGAGATCAGCCCAGGAGGTGAAATGAGCACTTCTGCACAACTGATTTCTTACATTTAAGAGTTTAAACCCTATAAGCATCAATAGTATAGAGGTTATGCATTGACCCTCAGAGACAATCAGTTTTATTTTGTGCCCTTTCCTGCAATGTTGAACAAAATAGATACATTATTCAGTAGATTGGAAAACAAACTGCATGAAGGAATGAAAAATAGTAACAAAACTTTTTAGGATTTTCTGAAGCAGTGTCACATCCTCTGAAGTTAATGAGAGCTTTCTCCACTGACTTTAATACTTCTTTTAATTCAGTTCATAATAGACTACTAAAGGGCTCCTTAACTGAATACTCAAAAAGAAAAAAAAAAAAAGAACTAAATCCCGAAAGCTAAGGTTTTTATATATTCTGAGTGTGGAAAGAAGCATTCTTATTAAAAGGATGATTAACCTTTGGTGTAAATAATCAAAGTGGATTCTGTTTCTACCAGCACAGCCTGGGTGACAGATTTTAACTATGTGTTATTTTGAAACTGTCTACATGTGGAAGTTAATGAGGAGAAGGAATTTCTTTATTTTGCTGTTACCATTCTTATACCGTCTCTCTGTATAACCTCCTGTTTGGCAAAGAAAATATCCTACTAAAGAAAACTTCAATGCATTTTATCTTAATAAAGTTCCAAAGTATAATAAAAAATATTTCACAGCAACATCTTACAGCAGAGTAGGAGTGCTCTTCTGGAGAGCTGAGAGGAGGTAGTGGCCTATCATTTCACATTCTAGCTCATTCCACATTTATTTGTCCATGCAGACAAGTCCCTTGTCAAACACAGTGCTTTTTTTCTTTTATGTATGGAAAACTGTTAGATGGTTTCAGACTGTGATAAACAGAAAATGAGACAAATAGTAGCTTCTAACTTTGAGCTCCCTGAATATATGCAATTATTGGCAAAGAAACTAAATCAGTATTTTTCATTACTTCCTGTGTCTTACTGAGTTCCAACAGTATGCCTTATTAATGATGTTGCTGGAAATACAGATTAAGCAGTGCACTTCGCAAGGCATTATAAAGAAAATGCTGCTTTGTTAACAGTATTTACACACATGTAGTAACAAGTGATTTTTTGGGTAGTGACAACACGTTGTAGCCACTGTCTTCATTACAGTAATGGTATGAGCTGTGCTGTTTACTGATATGGGGGAGCAAAGTTTGTTGGAGGGTGCAGGTGTGGGTTTTTTTGTTTCATTTTATTTTCTTTTTATTGTAGCCCTTCTAATACAGATGATTCTGCTACTCAGACACCTCTAGTCTGTGTTTTTGCATGATGTAGCTCAGTCTTTTAACTAATTTACTTTTGTCTGATGTGGCCAGGGATTCTGTTGTTTTTAAACCAATACTCGGGAACTTCTGATTGGTTGAGAACATTCATCTGCAGTGAATCCTTTAAAAACATACTGATACTATCTTGTATCAAAATATTTTCATACCACACTAGTAACTAATTCAACCCTTATAATTGATCTGATCACTTCTGTGTTTCAAAAAATTCAGCTGTCTGAAGCTCTCTCTTTGTACAAAAATCTTGGGTTCCCAGTCTTTTTTTCCTTGAAAATCTAATTAACAGTATTCTTTTAAATAAGAAGATTACTTTCTGTGAGCAATTAACTGAAATTCAGTCTGCTTTAAACTTTTCAGTATAGCAATGAATATTTATAAATGTAATAGAACTTCACCCTGGTAGGCAATTCCTTTAATCTTATTTGAAGCAGTGTGGGGCCCAAGTCTCACTGCATATTTTCTTTTGGCACACACACACAAAACCTAATTTCATGAAATGAGACATTTGACCAACTGATATCCAACCTATACATATCAGAGTCTGTTCCAGTAAAACTAGAGTGTGTGTATCCATAATATCTGTGGCTCCATGCTGAGGTTCAGCAATGTTATCTTGAGCTCATAAGCAGTTTTTTGTACCGTTAGCACCTGCTGACTTGCAATTATCAATCATGGAATAAAAGGTACAGTAACTTTGGTCTTAAAATGTAAGCTAAAGAGGGTAAAGATCTGCTACAGATTAAAAACTAAAAATAATTTAAAAAGAAAAGCAGACATTCAGGAAGCAAAGAAGCAAGCTGAAATGGAACCAAATAAATATTTTCAGTATTGAATTTCCTGTCTAATTTTGGTTTATCTCCTCCATGTGGAAAGTCATTATTATGAAATTGCTTCTGAAGTAAAATCTGGTTTACATTCTCAAAACAAATGGATGCTGCAAACAATTTTCTAGTAATTTCTATATTATTGCCACATATGCAAAATGCATGAGAGCTGGTTTTAGTGCTTTTTTTTTTCTTTTCCTCTCATTAACTCTGCCATCTTATTTGTGCTTGAAGAACTGTCTTGACTAATTTTACTATCTGTTTTTGATATGTTTACTAGATGAACTCCTTTTGTTATACTTGTCCTCTGTGTTTCTCACTTGTCTGAGCCTATTCCTCAAGATTTTTATTTTTTTTCCTATGTCCTTTTATTCTGCAGTCTTTGTTTTATGCTTTCACTGGGGGTAAAGACATCCTTGTGAAAAATGTCTTCTTTTTAATGATCTCTCTTGTTTTTGCAGGTGATTTGACAGTAGTTGCCTGTCAAAAAGATAGGTGGGCTCCAGCTTGATAGTCTAGTGTAAAAAAGGAAAAAGTAGGATCCAGATTTTTAGGATCATATCATAGTTATATTTTGAGTAAGAGGTGATTTTGATGCAAAGGACTTTTCAGGAGTAACAAAGAGCAAACATACAGCACTCATTTATCTCTGTGAGAAGGGGCTGCTTTAGGTCATGCACGTTCCCAATGGATCTGGACATATTCTGCACATCTGATGCATACAGAATATGTCAGACTTGGTGCACAATCTGACCCTGTTTCAGAGCTACAGCAGAATCAGTTATCTTGCAACCAGTTTGAAACTGGAGAAATCTCAGGCGGGTAATGAGGTGACACAGCCTTGACCAAAACCTTGCAAACAGACCACATAGGGTAGAGTATCGCACAGAAACTTAATTGATGAAGACAGGCTAACCAGGCTAGAAAGGGATGGATACAAAACCAAGAATAATTCTAGTAAAGGTAGAAAGTTGATGTAGGACTTACACTCTATGGGTTCTAACAAAACATTTGTCATGAAAAGTAGACAGCACTTGGCCTCAGTTAGGGACATGTGTGTAACACCATAGTGCTGTACACAACTGTATACAGTGTATTAGCAGTCACCAAAGATACCTGATTTTATCCTTCCATTAAACTGCAGTTGTCAAATGAAAGTCAAACTGTTCTTTTGTTTTGGAGTTGTAGGGGATTTTGTGAAAACCTCCTGTGGTGGGTATATATCCTCTTTTAGGTAATACTGTGCAACTATAAACGTTGCAGTTCACACAGGAAAACAAATTAACTGAAACCTAGGACTTTTGACCTATTCTATCGAAAAGCCACATTCTTTTCGGAAAAGCCCACATTCAGTAAGGTTTCAGTAATCCCTTAAGAAAGAATTCTTGCAAGTGGAATCACACCGTTACTACCTTTGTACAACTGTCAAATAGTAGTCAATAGTAAAGCCATAATATACAAATTCTCCATTATGCAACCAATTTAAAATTTGAATTTGCGAAACAACTTTGTAAAATACAAACTCTGAGAAGGATCCTTGCTTCCTGATGTAGTCAGCATATGGAACACAAAATGCCCACCTCATCTCTGGATGTAGCTGAGTAGAGATGTTCAAGAAAATGTCCAAGGACAGAAAAGCTGATGTTAATTGTGTACAGCTTCTATAATGTTGCATATAAACTCATTTATTCCAGTATCTCTACAGATTTTTTTTTCCCTTCCTCTTTCATCCTTTCCTCTTGCTGCAGGTCATGAGGGGAGAAAAGAAATAACGCCTGGGAGCACCACATGTTACATGAGATGTCATTTGTGGCCTCTGCATTACTGACAAAAATCAAGTATGTAAGGTAAAATATTATAATCTACTAGATTTTTTTCTCAGATACACAAAAAAACCCCCAAAAAAACAAACAAAAAAACCCAAAAAACCAAAACAAAAAAAAACCAAAACCTGGCACAACACAGGTTTCTCTAAAATGTAGGGGATTTCTGTTACTGTTAATATGAAGAGCTATCAGTTTTCAGATTTTGGCAAGTAAAGGAGGAACTTTACATCACATCAGCCTTTTACTCTCATGTGTCATGTTTTTCTTGGAAATGACATCTCCATTTAAATTAAAAATAAATTAAAATACTTAGTTGTTATATGAGGACAGGCTGAGAGAGTTGGGGTTGTTCAGCCTGGAGAAGAGAAGGCTTCAGGGACACCTTACAGCAGCCTTCCAGTACTTAAAGGGGGCTACAGGAAAGATGGGGAGGGACTCTTTATCAGGGAGTGTAGTGATGGGAGGAAGGGTGATGGTTTTAAACTGAAAGAGGGTAGATTTAGGTGAGATGTATGGAAGAAATTCTTTGCTGTGAGGGTGGTGAGGCACTGGCACAGGTTGCCCAGAGAAGCTGTGGCTGCCCCCTCCCTGGCAGTGTTCAAGGCCAGGTTGGATGGTGCCTTGAGCAACCTGGGCTAGTGGAAGGTGTCCCTGCCCATGGCAGGGGGGGTGGAACTAGATGATCTTTATGGTCCCTTCCAACCCAAACCCTTTTATGACTACATTTTTAAATGTGTTATTTTCCCGTCCTTTTTCCTGAGTAAAACCAGTAACTCTGACACAGAATACCTGAAAAGACTTTTGGCACAAAGGTCATTGAGCTTCAGGATCTTTAAATTCAACATTGGAGGTTTAAGAAATTCAATTTTGCTAACAAAATAAAAATTTATAGGAAAAAAAAACTAACCTGTCCTACCAGCTGCAGTTACATTCAGATGGTTTGTAGACTATGTCTTGACACATACTGTTCTGGGTATGTTATCTTAACAAATGATGAGAACTTTGCCAAAAGTGTAACTGACATTAATTCCATACTGTGTGTCACCCAAACCTAAACTGAATTTCAGAAGAAAAAGTTGTGGTTTTAATTTTTTTCTCTCACAGTTGTCTCCAGGCTAAATTTCAAAAGCTTGCTCTAAATAGTGAAGGTATAAAGGTTTTCATAATTTAAAAAGTGCTTTAAATATTTAAAAGGCAGACTTTCTAAGATGTGTTATTCCCATAAAACAGCATAAACTTTCTCTGCTGTCCTCTAGGTCTAGGGTAGTTCCATTTACAGCCCTAATGAAGAGGGGGATAAGAATTATCCTTCAATCTTCCTAATGTCCATAAAATTCAGAGCTTCACTCTTAATGAGTAAATGACATGAACTGATATGTAGAGCAGTTTCAAACAGTCTCAAAGAGATGTTGAGAAAAAGCTTTCTTTAGGAAAGTTTACCTGCTTGCCATTTTGTCAATAAGCCTGAGTTTTGATTGATTTTGAAGTGATAATTTCTTTCTTGAATAAGAATATATGCATACATTCTTCTTTCAGATAAAAAGTAGGGAAGAGAAAGTAGCCATAGTCTGATGAAGTTACTTGTAATTTACCATGTTCACAATCAAACTTTTTGATTCTAATTTTAATATTGTTGCTGTCCTAAGAAAGCAAATATCTCCTGTTAAATGAAATCTCCAGCTAAATTTCCTGATAAAGCAAAGCTCTATGTCTGGTTATTGTGTTCTGTTGTTTTCTTGCCTTTATCCAATACCTTCACTTGTACTATCACTTAAAAAACTAGGTGAATTGATAATACAGTAACTTCTACTACTAATTGCAATGATTTCTACATACTTTATATGTCCCGTTCAACTAATTTTTTGTTGCTTTCAAAGACAAAGAGAATAAATGTTATTTTTTTTAGTATCCTCTAATGTAATACTTGTGTTACTGAATAGCTTTAAATTGATTGCATAGACAAAGTCCTTGGGATCTGCATTTTTTTCACCTTTAATCCAAGTCTGTTGTTATCTTCAGTAGTCTTTGTCCAATTCCAGTCATAATTTTGACAAGACTATTATTTTGACTGATGTTTGATTTTCATAGCAACCCAGTGTGCCATTTTATTACTAGAAATCTGCACATTTTCTTTCCTGTTGTTTCTCTAGTGATGTTCACTAACTTATTTCAGATGCCAGTGTTTTAAAACTGCCCAGAGGGATGACTGTCCTTATTTTCAACTGTCTTTTAAAAGGAAAAAGAATTCAGTATGGAATAAGTCTGTCAGCTGAATGCATTTCCTTTTTATTTTTTTTTCTGTGTAGTAGAACAAGCAAATGTATCATTTTAAGATAATTCTGAGAGTCTTATAATTGCACCACTTAGATTCTAGAGACATAATTCATTATTATTATGCTTTCAGTTGCCAAGGTGTTTCAGTCAAACTCTTTGTTTAAATGTTATTTATGAGGTTTATTTTAATTTCCATTGTTGTCCATAAGACAAAATACACAATTTAATCTTTTTATGTACACCATTATATAAAAATCATTTGACTTTCTACTGATAGCTGATTAGTACCTATTGTATATTTTCTTAATAGTTCTCTAAAATTCTTATTTAAATTAGAACTATTATTGTTGTTATGATGCTCTATCAGAAAACTGTCATAAAGTTTATGTTTAAAAACCCAGAAGGATTTTTTTTCCTCTTTATTTGCAAAACTATAAATATTAATTGCTCCTCTAGGTGTCCTGGGAAAAAGTTCAGAGAGAAACAAGAGTGTATCAGGAACAGAACAGAGATTCAGAAAATCTGAATCCAATTTGTGCATGATCAAAAAATCCTATAACAGCAAGCCAGCTAGTTGCTCTTTAAAACAGAAACAAAACTTCTCTCTCTCATCTGAATGTGAAGTCTAGGACAAAAGCCTGTCCCTTGTTCTGTGTATACAGCATTTAATCATAATTTGGGTTTATTGTATCAAATATTATCTTGGCCATATTTACAGGAAATAATAAGCAAAACCAGATATTGTTATTCCAGAATAGCACTTCCATGTGTCTTCGATTTCTACTTTTTAACTATGTTGCGGTTTGAACTCAGCTGTCTGCCAGACGCCACGTGGCCAGCCATTCACTTTCCCCCTCCCCGATGAAATAGGGGAGGACAAAAAGGAGAGAATTTGTAGGTTGAATAAAAAGAAAGAATTTACTAAATATATCAAGAGAACAATAGTAACAATAGTGAGTCTAAAAAGAAATGGGTAAAATGCAGCAGTGTCTTGCTGAGCACGGCGACCACCCCCATAGCAACTGGGCCAGAACCCCAAAACGGCGCGCACGTGAGAGAGCCCATCCACCTGTATTCCTGGGCATGACATCACATGGTATGAAATACTCCAATGAAAGTTAACTCCAACCTGGATGAAACCAGGACAAAGTATTTTTATAATGTGTTGATATTTAAATACTGGTGTTGGTTTTTCTTCCTAAGGGACAACTATTGGCCTGTGTATGCATTTATGGTCTTTTTTGCAGTGACCTCAAGGAAATTATACTGGAAAGCACCAGTCTAGGGTCCCTGTAAATTCAAAGAAAGGTAACACTCATAAATAGTTCGAGGATGTAAGTACTACAGTGAAGATCTTCAACACAGGAAGAGTTGAAACCTCAGGTGTGCTACCCAGTTGCTAGCCCTCTAGGATTGTAGAATGCTCCCTTGTTAAAAGGAGAATTTAAAACTCCAGCATGTTATACATGAAAGATATACATGATCTAACAGTTCTTAATTAAATTTTCCATTACTATTACAGTCAGTAATGAGCAGGAAAATACAGTATGAGAAGGAAAACTCTATGACTCAGATGGGCCACCCGAGATGTCTAATACGATTTTATGCATCATTAGCCTTTCTTCAGCTGTTTAGATTTCTGTCTACTTTGAAATTTTTGTTTTAGGAGTCCACTGTATGTGCTTATGCCTTTTTTTTTTTTTTTTTTTCCCCCCCACTTCAAACAGATTACCTCTTCCAGCTTTCTACAGTAATATGTATTTTTACCTTGAGATGATTTTCCTCAGGTGAGTGAAAAGGAAATCTTTTCTAATTTTAGTACAGCACTTTTTTTTTTTTTTTTTTTTTCACTTGAAGTTAAATGACAGTGCAGAAATAATGGTTTTGGTGTGGCATCATTACATATCAATTTCAATCAGATACTTTAATATTTTTCAAACTATAGTGTCTTTGCTAATGCCATTGATACACTAGCAGATACATTTCTGCCAGAGAAACATATCTGGGGGTGCAGGTTAGACTTCTGCTACACCTGGGCATAGATCCAAAAGGTAGCATAAACTTTGCTTCCTTAATTGCACTTACTACCATTTGCAATTATGTAATCCAGCATTTTTTGTGGAAGTTATAAGTCTTCTCACCCTTGAGTAAGTGAATCAGAGAATCACAGATCTGCTGAGGTTGAAAGGCACCTCTGGAGGTCATCTGGCAAAACGCCCTGCTTATAACAGGATCATCTAGAGCAGGTTGCTCAGGATCATGTCCAGTTAGGTTTTGAGTAACTTGAAGGATAGAGACTCCACAGCTTCTCTGTGCAATCTGTTCCAGTGTTCAACAATCTTCACAGTATCTTCTGTCAGAATTTCTTGTCTTTCAATTTCTACCCATTGCCTCTTGTCATGTCACTGGGTACAACTGAGAAGAGTCTGGCTTCATCTTCTTTACTCCTCCCATCAGGTATTTATATATATTGACAGGACTCCTCATGAGCCTTCTCTCCTCTAGGCTGAACAATCTAAGATATCTGGAATAGAACAACTATCATGTGATCTCTGCATAAATATTTACCTCCATTTTATTTTACAAACTTCTGCAGCAAGGCAATATGAATACAGAATTTACAGATAACTGTGTCTCTGTGAAAGGTGCCATGAGTAGAAGGTAAAACTGAGTTACTTTTTGAATACAGAAGACAAACACAGAATCACAGAATCATCATCAAGGTTGGAAAAGACCTTGTAGATCATCCAGTCCAACCATTAACCTAACACTGGCCGTTCTCAACTACACAATGTCCCTAAGCGCTATGTCAGCGCAACTCTTAAACACCTCCAGGGATGGGGACTCCACCACCTCCCTGGGCAGAAATCAAAAGAAAAGACTGAAAAATAATTAATTCCACAGCTAAAACAATTATTAGAATTTTTGAGACATTACATTGAAAATTATCTTCTAAGTATGTTTCTTACTGATCTCCCGGCATTCGCATGTGACATATTAATTTCATAATTAAGAGCCCCAAAGGAAAGTTTATAGAACAATAAAGTGTTGATAAGCTACAGTTAAGGTACAACATAACTGTATACTTTTACAAATACTATTTTAAAAGTTCTCCATAATAAATAAGAATATTTAACATGAATAAATTAAGATAATAGCTTCCTGAAAAACATATCAGTCTTTCAAAATACTTAAAAAATGCTAGGAATCATTTAGAAATTAATGCAGAAAACATCCTCATGCTCCTACACATCACAATTTAGTTCTTTGCAATTTCATTCATTCTGTTTCAAACAAGATATGGTAGAATTAGAAATTCTATTTTAATTAAAAGAAGTTAAGAAGAAAGACAAGGATGATCAGAAGAGATATGCAGTAGTTTCCAAGTGAAAAGAAAATTTTCGTATTAAAAAGCCTAATTGACTAGCAGTTTTGAGAAACAGGCAAACTGAGAGAAAGAAGATACAGACTCATTAACAGTATGGCGTGAGCAAAGCAAATATTCACTAGTTTTTGTAATGTGCTAGGGGTGCATCCATCGAAATTACACAGTGGGAGTTTTCAAACAGGAATTCTTTACAAAATGCATAATGATAGTCCAGATAAAGTGCCGATTGGTAGAAGCCAAAAGAACGCACTAGGTAAAAGATATCTTTGTACTTGTCTTGTTTATGTTATTATTTTCCTAAACATTTCTGTCTGTTCTGGCCGTTGTCAGAGATGGAAGAATGAGGAGAGAATCTCTGTTCAATGGCAATTATTTTATAAATCTTTATGTAAGCTACTCTGAGAAATAAAAATACTGCAGTATTACTGATAAAAGCTCAATCCACTGAAGTAAAATTGCTAATTTCTAGTTATGCATTACAGAGATCAAATTTTCTATCTTTATAAGATTTCTGAGTTTTTATTGAGAGTGAGGTCTGATAATTCTAGAGAATTAAAGGCATATACTGGTATTAGTACTTTCATATTGAAAATCAGTGAGACATATCCAAGTTGTTTGATGTTGTTTATACATCCTGCCTGTCATTTCAACATTTGATTTTGAATAGTATGATGGTTTTGTTCAGTGTATTCAATATTTTCTGTAGTAGTGAGGATGAAGACAAAAATGGTTAAGTTTGAGAAAAGCTATCAGAAAGTTTTATCTGAACCTGTCAAGTTTACACTATTAGTCCTGAAGTGTCATGGTTACAGGTTTTCTTTTGAGAAACATAGAGGGAGGGAGGGAGGGAAAAAAACCCTGAATCTGTCAAATTTATCTTTTAGGATATATTTTATCCTGACCAGTATAATGATACCATGAAATGGGGAGAAATAACAATGTTTAAGTGTGAATTAACTATAAAACAAACATCAAAACTGGTTCTGTCACAGATCAGATGGAGAATTAGGTGAAGCCATAGATCAGTTATTGGATCCAGATCTAACTGTATACTTTACAGTCTCAATGACAGGATAAATTGCGGCGGGCGGAGGAAGCAAGCAGCCGATCCAGCATGAATGATAGAGCAAGCTTCAACTTTATTGAAAGAAATCACACCTTATATAAGCACTCTACAATAATCATGCATACTACTCACAAATCTATTGGATACATGTAAAAAGCTACATTATAATGTCCCAGCCCTCTGTGGCATCTCAGACATGTCACAACATCTTCCCTCTTCTGGCCTGCCTCCTTTCCCAAGGTTGTTTTTACCATCAAGGCCATTGTGTACCTCAGTTTCTCTCTTTGTTAACATAACAGTCTGTTGTTTGGCATAACTGTACCCTGGGTTTTTTCCTTTGTTTACCTCAGATGGCTGCAGTCAGCTTCTGCAGAGACCCATGGCCTTGCTCTCTGCAAGCCGTTCTCCAACAATAAATGCCTTCCATTTCAGGAAGAGAGTTACAGTCCTTAATTATGTACTTATATGAATAATTCACTTGATGTGGGAAGAACTGTTCATATTGGCCAAGAAGATATATAAATGTCTGTCGGAACTGGCCTAAGAAAACATGAGAGAAAACTATGCTGATAGTGGCATGGATGTACATGAATTTAATGTCTATACATTTTGCCTATGACCCCTTTTATATCCATCTCTGACTTAATAGCTGTATAGGAGAAAGTATGCGCCTAATGAGGATATATTTTTTTTCTTACATACATATTTGACCATGCTTTACTCTAATTTATTTTGCTAAATGTAATCCAACTGCATTATAATTACTTCAATAAAATCTTCTAGTCAAGGACTTTTTTTTCCCCAGTGGAATAGAGCAATCAGTTGTAAGTCTTTTTTCTTTTTTTCATTTAGCTACAATTCTAGAAAGGCAAATGCTTTTTTTGGCCCTTCTTATAAATTGGTGCATTATAATATGTATATCAGCAGGGTATTAAGAGATTATTGTTATTCTTTGTATCACTGTCACTTTACAGTCAGATTTTCTGACTCATTTAATAATTTTTGGGTTTCCTAGTAAGACCTTTATAATTATTCTCTGACTTTAGCCAGCATTCTTGCAAATCCACTTGTATCTTCCACTTGCAGAATGACACACATTCTGTAGTTTAGGAACCATTTTAAAAGTATTTTCTTGTGTCCAGTATTAGTTGCCATCATATCATCATTCTGTCTACTAAATGTTTCTTTCAGGTATACTACAACTGCAACATTGTACCTTTGGTGAAATTCTGCATATGTGCTATGCTGCTGAGAGTTATTTATCTGCCTAAAAGTGGTCTAATGGCCTCTGGTTACAGCTCTTTTTCACCTCAGGCTGTTTCATATTTATGTGATGCTGAGAATATGCCTCTCTTTTGTAACCTATATAATCTATTTAAAGTACTACGTGTCCTTCCTACTTCAAGAGCTAAAATAATCTAGGCAGTTTGCCTTGAAGTATGTTGGTCTGCCTTCAAGTTGATAACATGCACTTTTACAGTGCAAGTTCCTGAGACATTTAGAGTGGTTACTGTTATCCAGTGTCCTTGTCCTTCATGATTAAATTTTGAAAGTCACATTTGTTTCATCTTTTCTGATGAAAAGTGATATCAGCAAAATGAGATTGGTACACAACTTAAACATCTCTTTCTAATACCCCTACAGGGTTGTGGTAGATGTCATTATGTGGATCCAAAACATGCATTCTCTGCATTTTTTCCTGATGCTTCTACAGGCTGCTTTTATAAGAAAATTGTACTTTATAAATCCTGCCAGGTTTCCAGTTGCTAGGTAAAATGTAAGATGTTTGAATTAATAAGTGCAGTACTTTTTAATTAAGACATTTAATCATTCTCTGTGCGGCAGGTGCACCCGCCCGATGAGAGCAGAGCTTCTTGGCTGCTGAGGTGCAGCAGCTCGGGGCTGCCTTTGTCCTCGGGGCCTCGCGGTAGCTGGGGCCTTTGGCCAATGGAGCCGCTATTGACCACAGGTCAGGTTGGGCCTGGGGATCAATGGGGTCCCCTGGGGGAGCCATTGGGAGCTCGTCCCCTGGAGCAGCAGCTGCGGTCGAGGACTCTCCCCTGGGGTCAGGACGCTGCCCAAGGAGACTCCTCGAGGGGCCTTGGGTCGGGACGCTGCCCTGAGCAGGGCCTCGAGGGTGAGAGCCCTCACTTGTCAGGTGAGTGACAGAGCGTCTGGGTTGCTGTTAAACCCTAGGGAGTGTTCTGTTCTCCTCTCACAGGCATTTGAACCTGTAATTTGCGGAAGACTAGTTAATTGTGTTGCCAATAAATCTTTAATTTTTGGTGGTTGATTGTTTATTTGAGAGCCTCCCTAACATGCTGTCAACATTTTCTTATATCTATTTCTTTTCTTGTATATGGTTCATTTATTACTTTATTTAGTACTTTGATCTTTTTTCTCCTTTTCCTGCTATTTATGATTTTTTCCATGTCTGTTTTAGTAGCTCTCAGTAAAATCAACTGTTTCAATTTGTTATATCTGTATAAAATAGGATAAATGTTAAAGCAGTATCTTCTTTGCAGCAAAAGTTGGTATCCAATTACTGTCATTTTCTTCAGCACAAATGTCAGATTTGTTGAGGTTGATGTGATCTTGTTACTTTCTAATAATAAGTGAATTATTTTTAAAGTGACATGTAGATAAGCAGTTAACTGTAATGACCTTATTCATCACTAGCAGTACTTTATCTCATGAAAAGTCACCTTGACTTCAGTAAGACTTCATATGGTATAAGACAAGTAGGCGTATAATGCATCGCAATTTGGCAGTCATACTGGATTTGGCATTCTATACTGGAGCCAAAACAGCAACTGTTTTCTTTACCAGTCTGCAAAACAACACAACAACAAAACCCTTGTGGCATAAATTAGACCACCATTTATAATCATGTTATCTTTAATATTTTACCATACCTCAGCTGATACATAGAAACTGAATATGTACATCATTCTAATCTGTTGTAATTCAAAGTAATTCAGAAATTACTTCAGTGAACTCATTTTATATTACACTTTAACAATTACTGAGTCTATCAGTGTAAGTGCAATTACTAACAGGTGCCATGGTACCTTGTTAATACAAGATGAGTTCAACTAATTGTCTGATTACGCTTCTCCTCTTTTATTAGCCACCTCCTTCTATAATTCAAAATTTTTGAGGGTTTGGGGTCCTGTTATGTTTATGATATCATATCATCAGAAAAAATAACTGATCAGATTTCTTATGTTTTATTCCCTTTTCCCATCCGTATAACATCATGCTTTGTTTTTCTGGTTGCTCCCCAAAATTGCTCAGTGCTGCTCTTCCTCCTTCTTATCTTCTTCCTTAGATTTTCTTTCCAGCTGGAGTATGTACCTTTAAAACAATATACCTTGGTACGTCTAACTCTAAAAAAGCCCCTGAACTAAAACAAAACAAACAGAAGGCAAATAATATATTTTGAACTCATCTGCCCTAAATCTCTATTTTACTGTGATGTGGCTTTTAGGGTTGGGTTTCTTCAGCCTTTTAGAACCAAGCAGTTAATAACTTTTTTTTTTTTTTTTCTGATAAAATTCCTAAATTAATTATAAATCGTTCTAGCCTTATCCAAAATGTACATGAAAAACAATTCACCCCTTCCTCATTCATGTAATTGTTAACATTCTTGAAAGATCAAGCCTTGCCTCCATCTTTCCTTCTCTACAGTAATTTTGGCCTAGACAATTATTAGGCTTTACATCAATTTCAGGTATTTTTATAGTGCAGGGTAGAGCAAAGGAAGATCTTAAATACATCAGCCTTCTGGTATCATATACTGTGATATTAATTATCCCATGTTTATCTCACTGGAAGGAACTAGCTTTCTCTGACAAAAAAATAGAACAAAACAAAAAGATACTTATAACATTTTAAGTGCACCAGATTCTCCTCAGGGTTTAAAGGTTTCACTCTGGTCAGCATTAGAGCCTTCATCTTTAGCCATGCCTTCAGTATGAGGACAAAACTGCAAATAAAGTATGCTGTCTCTTCAACAGACAAATAAAACCTCAAATAAAAAGCCATTTTGTCTAGTTCCCAGACAAAAGGAAGGATAGACTTGGTTTGCTAGTAATTCAGGTTTTCCAAAGGTGTTCACAATGGGAATTATGGTGCACAATTATGTAAATTACTGCTTTTTAACAAAAGGTGATTGAACTGAGATTCATATTCATGAAAAAATGAACAAATTCATAGCTGCACATAGAAAGACACAGAAATATGCAATGTATCAGATTCAAACTTAACTAGAGTCAAAGATTTCCCAGCTTTATTCTAGTGATATTGGCTATTTTTAGTACAATACTTCACCCTGTGTATATTGGAGAAACAGTGCGAAAAAATGCTAAATTGCTTTTACAAAATCATCTCACTTGTGAAGTACACATGCTTCTTTGCAGTCCCAACAGTGTCTACATTAATCCTATAATAAAAAAAGTCTAATTAGAACAAATTTGATAAGCAGTCAGTTATCTACATTAAACATATGTGTCACCATTCTTTCTACAAGTAAACCTATTATTTCTAAATGAAATCAGAGCCATTAGATCAGAAAGGCTTACTGAAATAGAACTTTCTTCATTACTAAGCAAAATCGGGGATTTCTATTTCAGAAGGGTGCACACATACCATTTCAAAGTAAATGACAGTAATAGACGTAATTAGCACTATAAAGTGTTCAAGAGTCTTGAGGAAATTAGTATGTGTTGAGTTTGAATGAACTAGATTACTTCTTAGGTATTGCAAATAGGTATTAAGTATATTAGCGTTTTAAACAGGCTTACAGAAAAATAGTCTAAGAAGCAACACTCTGAAAAAATGAATCTGAATAGATTATGAAACTCTTTACATGATTAAAGACTGTTTAAAATTAGGTTTCTTCCCTGGATCTTTTCTCAGTCATGAAACATTATTAACTGGTCATGGCAAGATCTGTGAAACAGGGCTCAGTGATATTGTTGTTAAATGGATTCTTATAGAGCACTCATTATGTGTGACAGAGACATTTTAACAGTTTAAAAACAAGGCTTTATTCACCGCTTTGCATTCTTCTTTGTGGCTGCTAGGTTTTGGATATCCACAGGTCTTAGTGATTTCCATGGACAATAAGGAATAATGCTACTTCACCAAAACCTGCGTTGTCACAGTTCATTATTAGTGATTCAATATTTGTCCTGACAATCTGTGGGAATATTAACCAGCTTAACCAGATACCTTATATGTTTCTAATCCTTGTATAACTATGGTATCTTTGGAGTAATACTCATATAAGGTTTTATGAAGTGAGATGATGAAGCTTGGAATTCAGCAAAACCTTACTCTCGTTTTTAATGAGATATTTATAGAGAGGCAAACTAAGACAAAATAAAGGTGGATAGGAATTTTCCCAGATTCTAGTTTAACCTTGACCAGTTACATTCCATACAGGTGACAGATCCATGTTTGATTTTCAGTCACTAAGAATTCTTCTCACTTGACTGAGGACAAATATGCACTACATGCTCTACCCATTAGGATGAGAAAGAAACAAAGACATATTGATGCTCTATTCACTACTCTCTTACCCTTTAAAAGAGGCCAGAGAGCCTCCTACCTAAGTAGCATAAATGGAAGCATAGCTGGTAAATGGCAGTTATGAAAACATTGACTTGCAAATACATTATCTTTCTTAATCATACTAATCAAAATTGTATTTCCAAAAGTGTGAAATTAATATACAAGTGAGATACTGATTATTTTGTAGCAAAAAGTAAACCAACCTGGCCTGTGTTTCAGTGACAGCAGTAATCTGTTTCAGAGACTGAACATGTCTTGAAGTTACATGATCAGGCCTTCTTTAGCTAGGAGGCTATCTGTAGGCATTCAGCCATTTTGTCATGGGCTTTTCTCACAGTTTGGCTCAGACTGAAACAATACATTTTTTGACACAAAAAATAATTAATTTTTCTCCCTCACTTCTTTGCTCAATGAAGTTTCTGTTTTCATTTCTCCATTCTGCTATATTTTTGTTGGGACAAGAAAAAGGTAACTGCTTTACAGTAGCAGGGGAAAAAAAAAAAAAAAAAAAAAAAAAAAGCTGAATGATTTCAGTGTGTGCTTTGGAAACAATTAAACCCCCAAATACCTGAAGGTATGTCTCAGTAATCAAGTATGCAGATCAGATTGGCATTTGGAAAAAAGATCCTAACCTTACCATTTTTTCTATATAAATTTGTGCTGCCAAAAAAATGAAGAGTTTTCTTCTACAGTGAGTACAGTGACTGAACAGTATGTTTGGAAAAGTCCAAGTGTTTAAAGCTTGTGGATTTCTAGGAACAGGTTTTATGGGGTTTTGGTATAATTTTTCAGGAAGTATTTTGGACTGTATTCTTATTGCTGTATTTACTTCCTCAAATATTTTATCCATGCACTTTGATTTCTTAGTTCTGTCTTATTAAAAATTTACTTCCTGTTTTGTTTCTAGGCATTAATAAACAAAATAAATTACAACACACCATGTTACATAGTTTCATGATTATTTACAGTATTTTGAGCAAGAGTATTTGATAAGACATAGACATACGCTTTCATTTTCACACATATTTTGCACACATTGCAAATATTTACCAGTATGGATTTGCATTATCTCACTTCAAAGTTCTTGGTATAATTGTGCCATGTAGTCCATTTATAGTTCCTCGTTATTTAGGTATTTTGTTTATTAATTTTGCATAGCAGAATATAGTAACAGGATTTATGGCAATTGAGATTAGCTGTTCTGATTTCAAAGTATTTTGAAAACAAAGTATGCAGAAATCACACACAGGCAAATTATGGTTAGTGCTTAGTCCCCAAAGTCTAGAGATATTGGCTTCTTCTTTTGGTAGCTCTAGACACACTGAAAACTAATGTGCTGTTTTATGAACTATGGGCTGTTCCCATTCTACAGAATTGCCCTATTTATTCCTTCTTTAAATTTAGTTGCAGCATTTTTTTTGTCTGGACTTATTTATCAGAAATAACCTAACCACATTGGATTCACGCCTCTTATTTTCATAAATTTCATAAAAGCATAGAACTATATCATCATATCTTCTACTTATATAAGGGTATTCTTTAACGGTACAATAAAAATCTACATATTTTACCATAAGATATTGCAACTGAGAAAATCAGTTTGTTTATTCAGAAGCTAAAAATATTTTCACATTTATCTTCAACTTAGTAGAGATTAACAGTGAAATATTAATAGAAAGAAAATACTCAGAATGTTTTTACTGCAAAACGATGCAAGTTTTATTTTGCATTTTTGATCAGAACAGGCATGGTGTGGGCATCAGCATTGCAGTTCTCACACCTGGGTTAAACTGGAATATCACATTGCCTAAACTAACAGCAATAATTCTGACCTAAATAATTCATGTCCTAAAGCCGAGGACATGCATCATCATCTGGGATTGTCTGTGCCAGTAAAAAGTTTCTTGCCCCTCTGAAGCTACTAGTTACTATCTTTTCCCCATAGGTTACTTCTCCCTAAAGCATTCTAAAATACTGCTCGACCATATTCCCTCCCAGGCTAATTGAGATGCTAACAAACAACTATTGTTTTAGTTAAACTGGGTCATTTTGCCTAACGTTGAGAATCATTTGTCTGCTCCCTGAGTGTATGATTTGCACTTCATACTAGCAAGTTACATCCCATCTCTGCTCACTAGTTTAAAATGCAAATCATCATCTTCAAGATCATTCACTTCTGACTACACAGATATTTTGACCCCTTTAACTACTGTATTCTCCAATTTTACTTTCTAAAATTTTCAGTGGAACTTCATACTTCTGTGCCTATTGAAAAATGGTGAATGAAACTGGTCCCCAGACTGATCACTGAGAAACTTTGTTACTAACAGCTTAGTAACAGTCTTCTGGTTTGTTTCATTTTGTTTTCTACCAGAGCTGTAACTTTGCATGCCTGGAAGGGTCACACAGTGACAGTGCTTTCCCACTCTTGACATGTATTTGGGTTTTATTAATAAGCACTATGTTTGTTTTGCAATGATTATTCTAATGAATAAATTAACCTGTTAATGTGACAGTTGACATTTACTTACATTTCATACAGAGTTCTTATGACAGACCACCTTTTGCAATTAAACTAAGGTCAAAGACACGACTAGTGCACAGTTACTAATGCAACAGCAATACCTAAGTCCAACCCTCAGAGAATCCTCTGAGGATCTAGGCTCTTGTTCCTAATTCAATCTTTAGCCAACAATTGAAAACTGTAGGATTAGAAAATGAATTTCAGAGCAATTACCTTGGAGAAACTGTTATAATCAAGAGACTGGAGAATAGAAATGTCTCAGAAGTGTCAGCGAGTTTTGCTCTTTCCACAATTTGACTGAAATATATTAAATAATAATCTCTGCATATTGAGAGATGAACAATTGGAATAATATGCTTCTGAAATACAGTCATGTTAGAAATGAGCTGTCTTTAGAAACCCCAAGACTGTGACAATTTTGGTGAACTAACTTAAATGCAGTAAAGCTTTACTGTTAATTTAAAAAGTATTTCTTTCTATTCAGTGCTGATTAAAGAAGACTAAGAAAATCACGTAAGTACAGGTACTACTATTAAGACATCATCACTACAAGAACCAACATTTATCAGCAGTTACTACTAGAATCTAGTAAAATCCATGAGCCAACAATCCTGCTGTGTGGTAACTTTATAAAGAACAGCCATACAATATCTGAGAACATATTCTTATTTTAGACTAAGCTAGATGTGCAGCAATTGATCGGATAGAATCATCCGTTTAAGAATATTACTTCTTAAATGTTCTCTGAGTCTTTGTGTGTTTGAGTATACTATATAACTATGATATTTCAGAGCCAAGTAAAATATTCTGTGTTTGAACATTGGTGTGCCTGAATTATGTTTTCACAAGATTAGATTTAAATCTTAAATTGAGATTTGAACGGACTATAAATGGGCTTCTTCACTGGAACCATAAATTCTTTAATTGTCATTGCTTTAGCAATGATCATTCTTCACAATTTTGAAAGGGAAATATAGATCTAATGCACAAATTGTGTGTTTTTCCTATACATGAGGATTTTTGTCTCATCTAGATATAGAAGCTTTCAAGATATTAGTACTGCTAAAATAACTGAAGAGAAATTTCAGAAAGCTCAGTGTCAGTCTTCTGGCATGCCTCACACAGGCTCAACCTTCTTGAAACTGCCAATTTATGCCAAATGCTTCCCTGTATTTCTAATGAAAAGTCTTCACCCATAGGTTTACTTGGGACCTTACTAATCCAGTAGTCCTTCAAGTGAGAAGAATTTCCTAGCCGCATGAAATCTGTTTCTTTTCATGTTATATTGTTAACAGACTCCAAAAATAATGAAAAAGCAAATTGCATATTTGATCCACCCACTAAGACCGCCCCATTTTTAACAGCTATTTACTATTCAGCAAGATAAAATTAAATGTCCAGAATGCATTATAGATTATATTTAACATATTATCCTATACTGTAAGAGGAAAGCCTCAGGTTTTTTAAGCAAACAAGACATTGAACTCCTCTATCTTCTCTCACTGATGTAGCTCCCTGCATATGAAATAAAAGACAACTACTTCACCTGCATCTTTCCTGAGGTCCAATCCAGCATGACAGTTCTAAGTACACAGAATATAGATATGCCTATAGGATAAGCATGAAAGGAACTTCAAGAGGACATTTCTAATCCATCTTTCTGTCCAATGCAGGACCAACATACCTGTGTTTTTTCTAAGATATTCTGTGGTTTGCTATTCTAATAAACAAAGCCTGCAAATGAGATGGACTCATTTAGGGGTCATAATGTGCTAGATACAACAGTAGCATAGCACAAAGTAGTGAAAGTCAGTGCCATGACACTAGGAAAGTTGCCCATCTTCAGTCTTCAGTTATACAAAGCTGTTAACCTACAGATTCTGATGTGCATAAATGACATTATGCAGACAACTCTGATGATCTGGAAACCTGAGTTGCTAGTGGTCCTTAAATGCTAAAGAAGTGCCCTTCTTGTTTCTGTCCACTAAAGTTGTAGCAAATAATACAGAAGCTTTAGATATGCAGCTTTCTGGCTGCAAATAAGCTTTATGAAAAGCTTTAACTACAGCTTTATGCTTTAGTTAAGATACATGGAAAGCTGCAGTGGATACAGCTGATTTAATCTGTGCACGACCTCCTTTCTAGCCATCCTGACATTACTTTGTCAATGGGTTCAAGTGACAAAACCAAGAAAATTACTAAACCTTTGTTAAAAGGCATTGCATGTTTCTAAACCAGAAGTGGAGTGAAAATGTTTACAAATATCAGCAACAACTATGCATAACCACTATTGCAGAACCTGGCCATTAAGCATGGTGAATGCTTAAGCAGTTCTAGAGATGTCCAGGAACAGACACTTTACCTATAAAAAGTTTAAAATCTTTGTCTGTGAAAAGGTGACTCTAGAATTAAAAGACAAATGGACAAATGTTTTGAGGACCTATATTTTAAATTTGTGTCTAATATTGGTGTTTGAAGGCTAACATCTTTTGTAGATTTAGCCATTAGTCTTGAAGCACAGAGCTAAATTCAACTCTGAGGTAAACAACAGCAACTCTATTGGAAAAACAGAAGAAAAATGAATTTGCTAGATGTCTTTGGCATATAATCATTAATGTTCAGAGCTTTATAGAGTACAAGTGCCTACTTTTTTACTGAGAACAGTTATCCCTCTCAAAACCTATTTAAATAGACAAATGTAATAGTAAATTGCACTTCTCTTTCATGAAACATATCAAAGCTTTATTTAGAAAAACTGTTGAAGTAAATCTAAATTGCTTAACCTGAAATTGTGATACAGTTGATAGCTTTCTTTCAATTTTATTCAGCCTTTTATTTTCCCCTGAATGTATTCACTAAAGATAAACCATTAAATATTCAGGCTTATGATTGTATGAAATTACTTTTTCATTTAAGACAATATTTCTCCACTAAAATCAGTAGTTATGTGTGCTCAGGTTGGTATTATTGGACCTTCCCATAAGTGGTCTGTGCTTTCAGTAAGGTTTTATCCTGTTAATTAAATCTTTAATACTCTGTTATCTAAATTTCAGTTGATATATTTACAATTTCATGAAATTATCGCCTTCTTTTCTTGACCTTATTTTAAGAAAAGGAAAATACCTTATGTAATTATTTTAATTGCTAATAATTACGTTAAGCAGGACTTTTTCATTTGAAAAAAAAAAAAGAAAGAAAAAACCAAACCCTAAGGCATCAGCTGACAAATGACATGCAATGAATAAAAGTCAGTCTCTGAGTGCTAGTCTTTTTTTGTTACACAATGTGACTGCCAATTGTAAAATTCTTATATTTGCCATGACTGACTAAACTAACAGTTATAAAAGTCTGTCACACATATATAGTAGAAAGATCAAAAGGCTAGGGGAAAAAAATACACAGGCAGAAGTCATATTTTGATGCTCGAAAGTATCTATGACCAGAATTTCTTCTGGATCAAAAGCTATGGAGCATGTACCAAGATGTGACAATCAATGTGCTTTACTTTTTAAGAAAAACAGAAAAAACCCAAACAAACTAAAAAACAAACCACAAATAACTTTAAAAGGAATCTCCTTCTACATTTATATAATTCTCTTTAAAACAAATAATAGGGTAATTTGAAGATTTTTGTGGATTATAACACTGTCTTACTTCCAGCTAGATTCTCACAAATGCATCCTGTAATTCTGAGAAAATTTTAAGTCCTTAGTTCCACTTCACTGAACATATGGTGGAACCAATGGAAAGAGGAGCAATCTGGTCAAAGGTATAGCCCATCAAATATACAAAATACAGGAGTTAATATTATTAATTTCAATTACAAAAGACTGTTTACTTCAATCATATTCATATCCCATGATTTTCAGAAGTAGAAAGTAGCACTGCTGTTATTGTTTAGGGAAACAATTATGCATGTCAATAAATGCATTTATCCACTGTTCAGTAGTATTCAGCTGTCGAAATGTATTGAACCGATATGAATTTCAATTTCAGCTGATGGAATTGAAATTCAGTCACACTTTTTCTTCCTGTTTTAATGTTTGTTATAACATTAGAATTAATTTCACATTATTTTGGTACGTACTCATCAAAACACCAGCAAATAACAAAAGAAGTCATCAAACTGAATAGATATAAGACAAAATAATTTGTGTAAATTTATACAAATCATTTGATCATCAAGATTTAATAGATACCCAACTTGATCCAGAGCCATCTTACTATTCAAGATCGACTAAAAAGAACACATTGACTTTTCCATGAACTTTAAAGGAATATCACTGAGTCATAGACCAATGTGTAAAGTGGAAATGGAGTTGCTTAAGTGTCGATCTCCTCAAAATGGTCTCAGATTATAACTAAATTTGACTTTTGTCATTATACTGTGAGAAATATAACTGAACAACCCTCCCTGCAGTTTCTGTTTAAGTTTTTTATGTGGATAGCAATAAGCTCACATAGACATTTATGCACATTCTCACCTTTTTAATTTGCATATGTATGAATTTAAATATTACTCAATAGGGGAAAAGTTCTGATATTATTGCTGAAAGGATAAAAAAAGTTTTACATAAACATATTGAATAGACAAGGGAATATGCCATAATTAATCATACAGTTTTACTTTCCTATGGCAATGGTTGTCCCTGTATGCTACTTATTTTTTAAGCTCTCCAATTAAAAGCAACAGTATTCAGGATATGGTGTTTTGGTCAGAGGTTAAAAATGCAAAATAATTCATTGGATCTTTGATCTGTTTCTAAGCACTTGTTCTAAGTTTATTGTGCCCTTGAGGTTGAACCATCGTATAGCACACCCAGCAATCATTCTCAAATCTGTTTCATCTTTCAGGGTTTATTTCATGAGTAAAAACCAGAACAGATGTCAGAGGTTTTTATGTTTTCCCCCATGTTCCCATAGACATTGTTTTCCCTTTGCTAACAAAACATTTAAAAATTAGAAAGTGTATTGTTTGGGTAAACAGGGATTGTCATTAACCTTTTAATTTCCCTCGATGGAATGTACAATACATATCCACTATGACATTTACATGGATTTATGTTTCAGTCTTATCATTTCACACATCTTCTTCTACAGCTTTTGCCATGTCAGACCAGACAGCCCTGGGTAGTTGTCACTCATGAAATTACTCTTCTGATCAGACAGAAGAGTACAAATTGTATTTCATGAAACCAGCTGTATCAGATAAAAATTTGTCTCCCCCTGTCTCATTTTGAATTCTAGACTAAAGGATATCTGAAACATTACTTCTTCCTCCTGCTAGAGTCACAGAATGTCAGTGAATATTTGAAGGAAACTGACCTGAGAGATTGAGTAGAATAATAATATTTAAAAAACCCATGATTATTCAGTGTTAGGATCTATTCCTAGGATTTCTATGGTTTTTTGTCTGTCCTTTCTCCCTTTCCATCTGCATTCTTCTATCAAATTCAGTTCTGTGATGAGTGCCAGATAAACTCCACAAAAGTTGAAAAAGTTCAACTCAACATTTCTGAAAATCAGCTTTACAACTCACATATTAAAAGTTTCAGGATGCTTATTTTTTGAATATACAAGGAGTTACATTAATCTCCAGAATCTTAAACTTCATTCAAAATCAAGTTATTCATATGATTTTCTTTAAAAGTTTTACCTTCGGCATGATTACTGATACATCTATTGCATTTTTCATGAAAACAAAATGTTTACATTTAAATGAATAGTGATATTGATATTGTTTTTTTAACCCTCTCCATTACCTTAACCATTATAACGGGGGGAAAAAATTATTATGTGTCATCTTCAGTAATCAGAAAAAATGTTTGCAGAAATAAATACAAACTGACAGGGAATGTTTTGTTTCTCCCTATGAATGCCCTGTCTGGCATTTTTTGATGTTTGTCAGTAGTCACTTACCCATATATCTTCTCTCATCTTCAGAGATAACCATCGTCCCCCTTCACCCTTTATGCAGGCACTCTTAATCTTTCAAACACGTACTTTTTTTCCCTTACTATTTTATCCTTTGGCTACCGATCACTTGCCAGGAAACACACCTGTTTCACTGACCTTCTCTCTCACACAAAACCGGACATGTAACATTTTTATGTGCACAGCTGGGTAACATCTCAGATACATGCTAGCCTTTGGAGACCTCCAAATGACAACACTCTAACAGAAATCCTGCATCAGCATAAAATCCTAAACACTTGAATATTCAAGGGATTTCCAAACTCTTATAAATTCCTAGTCCACTCTTACAAGACCAGATCTTACAAGACAAAGGCAAAAAGAGAAAAAAAAATCAATATATCTTAGAACTTTAATAGCTCAATGTCTAGTATCCAGTAAATACTACGTCTAAATTACGAAGAGGAAAAATCAATCTTAAAAAAAAAATTATAAAACTCTAGTTAAGACCTCATTGCAAATGACACATCTAACAGTCCATATCATGGAAATATTCTCTAGTTTTCTACTTTTTAAAAAATACATTTTCTCTCTGGTTGCTAATTTACTATTCAAATATATAACAGCATGCATTCTGTAAATTTAAAAAGTTGCAAGCAAGAAACCAATTTCATTTTACCCATATATTAAAATTTAGAATTTCTCTTCAGCATCTCCTTGACTGCAACAAATATCTAGCCCTATTTCCTTTAGTATCTTTTTTACTAAAACATCCCTTCATTGCAAACCAACTTTGTATGCACATAAGTCAAGAGACATCAGTGGGGTTTCAGTTTCTCCAGCCTTCCCTCTTTCATACTTAATGTGCTGATGATGTCAGAGAAAGCAGGACTGGCTCCACATTTACAAGTGTCGTGTTAGAAGCAGGTCCTCAGCACAAAGTCCTTCATCAGAGAAAAATACACATTAATGTTGACTATCTGTGTCTGCCACACAGGAGAACACAGCATCTACAATAGGATATTGGAGGGATAGGAGTGCTGCAAAAAATGGTGAACTATAGAGAGAAGGGGAAAGGAAATACACCTCCCTCATCATCCCACAGAACACATTTTTGCTTGTATCTCTCTGTTTCTTGAGTCTTTTTTCAACAAGGTAGTGGAAAACAGTTTGCCAAGTTTTCTTAGCCGATAAATTATCAGAAATTCCTTCTATCTTTAACATGTTTGGTTTGTTGCATAGTGGAGGAAGAAGAGGGACAAATAAGTAGATATACTCTTCCACCTTCCTGGACATTACCCTTTCCAGTTTAATAGTGTTAACTGATCATAAATTAAAAGAAGTGTAAAAGTATTTAGTAACACCATGATCCTTGAGTAAAGCATAAATCACATGCAGGGTTTCTATGCTGTTCTTAACCACATAAAATTATGAAACACAATAAATATTATTAGTTTGAGAAAGTTAAAATTATCCTTTGCCTTTATGAGATAACTGCTTAGAGCATCTAGGCAGACAGATATGAACAGGTTTTTATGAAAAATAATTTCTATGTGAATCTGGGTCTTATAAATCAGTTCCAGGTTTTTCCAGATATTTCTTGGCTCCTTTGAATGTGCCTTTGTACACTGGAAAGTGGTAACACACGAATTGCTGCATCTTTAAGTATGCAGTCAGCACTGCATATATCAAGGCAGGAACCAGAATATTCATGATCTGTTGAAAATCATAACCTGAGTATGATTCTTTTTATTTCTTATAATCTCCACAGTAGTATTCCCGAATTAACACAGAAACTGAAGAAGCTATAGCAAAGTATCTCTGTAATACTTAATCCTTATTTTTCCAACATCTGTTTAGTAGGACTGCTCATTGGATGTGGTGGGTTTGTTTCAATTCCAAATATAAGATTCCAATCCAGTTTCAGAAAAGAAAGAACGTACCATACAAGTATCTAGTATGTACAGGGTTCACTTACAGTAGTAAATATCCACACATTTTGGATTTGATTTTCAGAAATGTCAGGATATATTTTAATACTTTCATTAAGCAGTTTTTTACTACTCTGGTACTTGTAGCAAAAAACATAACAAACTTGGGGAGATTTTGTTCCTTCGGGTGTTGTTTCTACATTTAAAGCTGAAAAATATATTGGGGAATCAGACTATACCTTTTTTTTTTTTTTTTTTTTTTTATACTATATTAGTTTTCCAGAAAGCTGGATAGAAAGCTGAAATTGATTTGGAATGTGTTATGCCATATGGTTAAAATTCAGTAAAGCTTCTGATGAAAACGGTTCTTAAACCCCTCTTTTATTAGTAGTGTATTCTTAGACCTATCTTCTTTTTCCAGTGCATAAGGAAGTAGTTGCTCAGTCTGTTGGGATTGTTTTGTAAGCATTGTCCTGGTTCAGCTAGGATAGGGTTAAGTTTCCCCAGCAGGGGGAAGGGATCTCCAGCCGGGTTATGCATACCATGCTGATGACAGGTCTGGCGTGGCAGCGCGGGAAGCTTTCCTTTGTGGCTTTGCTCGCGGGAAGCACGCGCGGCGGGTTGGATGTGTTCACTGTGGTATTTCTCTGTATATCGTTTGTCTTGTTTACTGTTATTACTGTTTACTGCTGTTATTATAGCTATTGTTGTTGTTCAGATTGTTTATTACACTGTTGTATTAAATTTCTCCTTATTTTAACCCTGGGGTTTGTGCCCCACTCGATGTGACGGTGGGGGAGGGGCAACGGCAACATGGTCTCTGATCCCAGCAGGGCCTAAACCAACACAGCATATATGCCTGTATATGGCTAAGGCAGTAGGCAAAGTTTTCAGAATAAAAATGCCATTAAGACCCATTTGTATTGCATTGATGTTTTAAATATTTTTGTTTTAAAGTCATACTGTGTTGTTAAAGACCATCTACATTGACTTGTATTTCATAACTGGTTTAGCGCATCAGATTTTTTTTTTTTCAAAAAGTTAAAACTCAAAAGACTTCCTATCCTGCCAAAAACTTCACATTAATTACCCCACTGGTGATTGATTTGAGATTGATTGAGAGAAATTCTCTCAAAATGAGACATTTACTCTGAAAGGAGCTTGTTTACTGGTGAATAACAGTTATATTTTTTTAATACTGCTAAGTACTTGTAGCCTTCCAAACATTTTTTTCTTCTGTACTCTGGCAAAGAGACTCTCATTAACTCCCCACATGCCTGATCCATCAGCCCAACCTGCTGCCCATTCTGATCCCAATGTACGTCTTGGTTGTTACACACTGTGAAGGTTAATCCCCTCCTCAGTAGTTCAGCCTCTCCTGCAGGCAGTATCACCCTCCGTGTAGAGGCAAAAAAGCTCTTCCTCCTCACCCAGTTCCCTGGTACTCCTGGCATGCTGAGTTCACACATATGGTGCGATGCAGACAAACTCAATGACACTCTTCCTATTGCTTTCAGCTTTTCTTTCTCTCCCCATACACAGAGATTACAGCTTTGATGAACTCTGCTGAGATACCAGATGACTGAGGAGGTGCTCCCATATTCAGACAACAGTGTAACTCTACACAGACCTGCCTCCTTATACCATACAGTGGCATATGTTTGTGAGCAGAGTTGAGACTATACTGTGCACAAACTTGGACTTGTCTCCCCAGCTGCTGTCATCAGACTATAATGTTTAACCTCTTGAGGAACTACAGAGACACTCACATAGTGAATGCTCTAGCAGTTCTGTATAATAATCAACTACTTTGCTGATAAATCAGCATAACTCCATTTTACCAAACTAATTCATACATGTTTGGAATCTGAGCGAGTATCCCAAAATAGGAGGTGAAGAATTGAGTATTTATGAGCCTATTCATGATCACAGTGACATCTTACCATTTTTCTGTCTGACAGAGTAACTAACAGGTCAACTTCAGTCAATCAAAGCACTGTGGTTTTGTCTTGTTTTTACTGGCAGCAGTTACTTGTCAGGTTGAAATAAATTCATGATCTGTAAGTGTTCCTGGTGTTAACATTTCAACAGCAGTATAACTTTTCCACTTAGGGTATTTTCTTACTGGTTACTTGGTTGGGTTGAAGACTTGCTTAGAATTGTGATGAGGTTTCATTGATTCAATACCTGAGTTTAAATAAACTAATGTGACTTTCTGAATAACGTAACAGTTCTAGCTCACTCATGCAAGAAATGCTTAAAAGTGCAGTTCCTTTGTAGGCAAAGTAAGAATTTATTTCAGTAAATACTGTGCACACATTTAATTAAAAGATAACCTTTGCATCAAAGAACTTTAAAACCTTCAGAAAGCCTCAATATGAAACGTGTGGTGTGCTAATGACTGTTATAGAATGATTACTTTTTTTCAGTAAAATCCTTAACATTTTTAGGAAATTAAGGAGAAAACTCTTGAGGCTCCACCCCAATTATCCTTGTTTCATAAACTAGTTCTCTACTTTTGCATGAAGCAGATACAGTAGCTGTATCTTCAAAGATATTCCAGGAACGTCTTGGCACTAAAATGACAAAAAGTTTTTTAAGAATCCACACCCAAAATTCTCATGTATCTCCTTGCATCTGCAAAAGAGACCTCTGAAGGACCCTCCCTGTTCTTCAGGTAGAAAGATGAAGGACCTGTTTGCAGGTTAGTGCTGAGAAGATGAATGGAGACAGGAGAGCTGTGGGGACAAGCTCCCCTACACCATGATTCTGGCCCCCTCCATCCCCTGGTGTTCAGGAAACAACCAGGGAGCCCAGGTGCATAAGGGGGTTGCTCTATTCACCATGGATTATCAGCCCATGAGATCTTTTCTGTATTGCTTCAGGAGCTGGTTTCTCAGAAGCTGGGGATATTAGCATCACTCAACTGTCCATAGGTCTTCACGTTTAGACTGCTTCAGTCTTTTAGCAGCAGCAGCAGAATCTAATAGTTGGGTTTAAGGTACAGGAAGCTTAAGTTATGACAGTGCTTTCTGTGGCCTGATTTAAAAGATTCCTTCCTGGAAATATCTTGCCTAGGACACTACAAGAAGACTTACAAATATTTTATAAAAGTGAAAATGCCAGTCTTGATGAAACAGACTGTGAGGCCAACAGTAGTGAGACTGCATAGCACTCAAGCCTTTTCTTAGTCACATGAATTACACTGAGCAATGCTAAAAATGCTCTATAGTCTTTTTTGGTTTCTCCCTGCCTCATAAATTTGTGCCCAGTAACACTGGAAATATTGAGCATTCAGAAGTTGTCAAACAACAAAATTTAACATATTTGGAATTACTATTAAGGGAATTAAAGTGAAGAACTGTGACTAGAGTGAATCATTACGTTTAACTACTAGCGAATGTAGACATCAAAAAGGCATCAAAATATTGCCTGTTCATTAAACCTGGCATCTTCACATATTTCTGCAAGTGTGGCATCAGGATTTTGAATGTGAGTGCAGTCCAAGAATGTCTACAGTACAGATTTTTGTTAACATTCAACATTTTAATAACATTTTTAAACTTAAAAAAATAAAATAAAATTCTTGTGCATCTGCCTACTGAGTTTATGAATTATTGTGGGAGAAGATTAATTGTGTGACCCTTCATTCTCATGGTTACTGAATCAACTATTTCCTAGAATAAACAGAGAAAAATAATTATTTAAAAAACCCTCCAAAAGTATCAAGCGTTTTATAAAATTGTTCTGGAAATAAAGAATTTATCTCTACAAACTGAATGTGGGTTGTAGTACACAAACCAAATGCAGAATACCTGTTGCTTCTATGACAAGATATCCAACTTTGATAGCATCTCCAGGAATGCTGTTCCACCCATCTGAAGATAGGGTTCTAAGAAAGTGAGATTAATTTTTATCAGGAAATCCTGCATATCTCTACTGTCTATATGACTGAAGGTGCTTACAAGACTGGCTTGGAACGTAAACTTGATTCTTAGATTAAGTTCACCTCACATAAATGTAGCTGTCTACAGGACTAAACAACATAACTAAGAAGAAAATAAAAGTAAAATGTAGGTGCATTTAACAGGCAAAACTGCAATGGGAAAATTGTTTAACATGAGCTTGCCAGAGATTTTATGTGTTCATGAGCTTTCACAGAGAGGGTTAAAATGCTTTATTTGGTTAAACAGCTAATTCATAACAAATAATCTGTCAAATTAATCAGCACCTCAGATTTGCAGAAATAAATGCATTTGTGCATTTGTGCAGAATAATGAAAACAAACCTGCAAATATGAATGTAGGATGAGTGAAGAATGTAGACAAACCTGCAAGTCGCGGGAAAACAGTAGTGAAAACTGGAATATCTTCTGATAAAGACAAGATTACTGAGCCTAACATTAAATGTAGTAGGCAAACAAAGGTACTCAGAGAAGCAGTGAGAGGAGCATGTACCGCTTAGCAATACATTGGCTTTGGAAACTTCTTTAACTGTGTAGAGGGCGAGACTGGAGACAGGTAGACCAAATTATAGCAAAATGGACTTATAGTACAATCAAAATTTCAGTCTGTGAGGAGTATCTTGTAATTGCAAAATCCAGTTATTAAAGAGCTAGAGTGGGAGCACTCCAATAAAGCTATTACTGGCTTCATAAATGAATTAGAACTGTTTTTCACTTTTTCACTGTTCTCCCAAAAAAAGAGGAAAACAACAGCTGCAAAAGTTTTAAAGCTATCTTTTGCTGCATTTCAAAAACTCTCTGACAGTGAGAAGATAGATGATTTGCCTCCTTCAACTGCTACTAAGATTTTAGTCCCACATACTGCTGAAAGGTAATAGGGAAACCATTGTATCAACTGTATTTGGAATCATGCATTTTTTATAGCACCTATCCAATTAAGGCAGGAGAAATTTATCTTAATTCCTAGATATTACTTTTAATGAAGAAATGGGTACTGCTTAACAGCAAGACTTAGATGTGTCTTAAAACAATGTTTTATTTTTCCCGCTGTTCAAATAGTTTATGTCCAGTGTTACTAAGGGAACCTTAGGCAACTGAAATGTAAAGTGCAATTGTATCCCTTTCATTTAATCCTAGACATAAGTAAGTATAAAAGATGTAAGGCACTCTCAGAGGAGAAAGTCTCAAAACCATTAATTTATACAGAAATATAAAACCAAGGCATTAATTTGTCCATGCTGTAGTATAGACTGTCAAGTTTCAGTGCCCCAAAAAGTCCCATATACTTCTCACATTCTGCTAGCATTTGTGAACATTTCCTGGCTAAAATGAAGACTTCTGAGATACAATTTTCAGAGAGAATCTAAATGTTGATATGGAAGTGCCCTGGGAGAACAGACTGACCTTGAGTTAAAGCAGTGCTTCATCAAACACGAACATTTCCTTTCCTTACTGGCTGTTCAGGTGAGGATGCCAGACCTATCTTCTTGCAGTGCCCTTGCAGAACAACTTTGTTCAGATTTCTTTTGTTAAGACAAGAATTAATTTGAAGGCTTTCTCCTTCCATTTCATGTATGCTAGAATTTACACAGTAAAGCTAATCAATATTATGTTTTGATTATTTCTGTTAAAAATTTCAGAAGTACTACTGGCATCAGAAACACAAACAAGAATAGAGTGGTGTCACAGAGTTCAAACATGGTTTCTTTATGTTATGTCAATTTAGTTAATAATCCAGTTGTACTAGAAATTATGCAACGTAGTAATAATAATTTTAGTACCCTCCTCAAATCTTTCTTTGTCCTGCTTTCCAGGCAAACATAGATTTCCTTTCATCTCTTTCAGCGTATGTTTAAAAAGATATAAGGCGTTTTATGTAGTCCAGTTAAGAAACTTCTAGGGAATACCAAAGCACAATAAACATTAAGAAAAACAAAATAAAATTACACTACATACATTCACCCCTTAAATCCTATATTTCAATATATATAATGACATCAAGGCACAGGTTGTTTGCCCAGTTAACTAAAGAACAAAAAAACTACAAAAGAGGATCACAACTGAAAGGCAGAATTATGTGATTACTTTCATACACTTTAAAATTCTCAAGTTTTTCAATACTGGCAATGAGTAATTCATGATTTAGAAGCACAAGCATTACACAACTGTCCCACAGAAAATAAGTTAGAAGTAATATGCACATAAAAAGATCAAAACTGAGCCTTCAGATGTTTTACAGAATATTTTTTCTTGAAACTGAGGCTTTTAAAGTTCAGAGTTTCATGAAAGGCAATCTTTGGCTAAAATCAATGTACCAGCAAGATAAAAGGTGCAACAATATGACTGCAGTGATCAAAGCTTTTCAAAAGAATGATCCACTCTTTTTAAACCACATCCCAGGCAACAAGTCCTTTAAATGCAATATGGCTTGTACCAAAGGTAGAAAAGATGAAACTGTAAATCCACAAGAAATATAGCAGTTATGTTTTACTACATTGGGTGCTTTAGAAGTGACAATGCCTTGACAAAAAATGGGTTATTTTATATACACCATAAAAAAACAGGCAATAATGAGTACAGCTAGTAGTAAAAAATAGCTTAAGAAAATGGGTCTGTTGCAAAGGGCTGTGCATAAATTCCACAGCCGCCTGTTTTAGTAGAAAAAAACTTCAAACAGGTAGGTTGGTTTGCTCACTTGTGAGAAAGAAAGATGTTTTGCCCCTTCCTCGAGTATCAAAACCACAAAGTTGACATGCATCTGCAGGAAAAGTAGGATGGTGAAAAACCTTATTTAACTCACCTGCCATAAACAATAGGAAAGAGGATGGTGAATAACTGGTTAAGTACCACATTTTTTGTGTGAAAATTTTTAGTACCTTTGTGTTTGCCTCACAGGTCAGTAGCAACTCAGGTTCCATCATCTGCCAGGTTCCTCTGTGAGCTACATGGGATGATATGGTGGCATCAATCCCTTTCTTTGTGGACAAGTATCTGTGTCTTAAGAAAGCTCACCAGAATTAACATTAATTGGCCCCTTTGTTGCTAGGCTCAGTAATAAGGAGAAAAATTAAATGACATGAATTAAAAAAAAAGAAATGCTGATTCCTAGAATTGGTCTCCAAGCAAAAGGATCAAGCCATATTTGCATGGAAATGTTGGAAAACTTCATAACTTCTAATTAAGACTTCTGCTGATTTAGAGAGCTAAATTATTTTTACCTTGAGAGATCTATTCTTCAGTCTGACCTCACATGCTGCAATTGGTTAGACTGGAGGAGGAGTTGGGGAATGTCTCATCTTTCTCCCATCTGCTGACCGAATGGGCAGGGTGGCTCTGTTCCTCAGGGGCTAATAGTTCAGGGGTTAGTAAGCCAAGGGATTTCTGTGTCTGATAAGGAGTGAGGGAGAGGAAAGGAATATAATCTTTACACAAGAAAATAAAAGTTTGATTGCTACCAACTTGGTGAAGGCATGGAACATACCAAAATCAAAACAAGACTAGCTAAAGGTCATGTATCTGTTGACGTATCAAGTAGAGGGGTCTAGAAGAGGGACTTCAAAAACATTGTTACAGATAGAGTGTCTCCTTAGTGAACAAATAAAAAAGCAGCCAGTCTGTGGCAGGAAATATTGCAGAATGATTTGGTATAAAGAACAACTTGACTCTACTAAAAGCTGCCAAACAGTCCAGCAGTGCCAGGAGCAGCAGGTGACAACAGTCAGAAACAAGTCCTCAGCATCAGGAGGTATTCTGGACTGCAGGGAAAGGCCAATTCTTGGGAAACGTCATACCTATTATTTGATCCCACTGGTATATTAATTGTTTGTAATGTCAATAATATACATATATTTAAATACTGGGAATACTGTATTATGGCTAGAGAAGTTGTACAACTTCCCCTCAGCATGTCACTTTAATATGAATCCCTGTAAAAAGCTTAGGGTTTAGATGAAAGTTCTGATCCATTTCAAGAGCACTGACATTGCATCACATTCCTGGATTTGCTTACTGCTTCTCCAGGGGATACTAGTAGGGGACAAGAATGTGATGAATGTGTGAATAGTTCCTCAGACCTGCTTAAAAGCTTATAGTCAACCCTTCTCAAAGATTTTAAACGGGAAAAAAAAAAAAAAAAGAGTGATTTCTCTTAAGATTATTGCATTGCCTTTTCAAGGTGTTCAAGGAGAATGAATGACAGCTTTCTGAAGGCAGTACCATTGTGCTTTTTTTTTTTTCCTTTTTTTTTTTTTTTTCCCCATGTACCCTGATAAAACATAACCTTGAGACCAATCAAGGGGCACTTACAGTTCTATCCACAGGTTATCTGTAGGAAATAGCAAAGTCTTACATTGAAATTAATCCACAGAAGTCTGAGATTACACATATGTACCCCTCAGTGAAAAAAATACCCAACAATGATTAGAAAATTCAATCATTTCATCAAGAAGGTTAGAAAAGGACTCAATTAGAAACCTTTAAAAGATCTTCTCTTCATAGAGCACTATCTGTGTAATACAATGTCTTCCATCAAACAATGGACTTCACCAACATAACTGTGCTCCCTTCAGTTTATTAAAATGTAGTAACTGCTTAAAATTATTAGTTCTTATTCATTTTGTGCTTTTAATTTGTATGTTGCATACTTCTAAGAGAAAAACCTAAGAAGAACAGATTGAAAATTTAAAGATTTGATGAAGCAATCAGGTAGTGAATCAATTGATTTTGAATCGCTGAATCCTCCTATGAAGATAAAGGATTACATAAGATATTATTTACAGAACAAGTGGTTAGATTATTTTAGACAACTGAGCAGCACGCAGTGCACTGTTGGAGAACGGCTTGCAGAGAGCAAGGCCATGGGTCTCTGCAGGAGCTGATTGCAGCCATCTGAGGTAAACAAAGGAAAAAACCCAGGGTACAGTTATGCTAACAACAGACTGTTATGTTAACAAAGAGAGAAACTGAGGTACATTATGACCTTGTATATGATAAAGGAACGGTCCTGGGAGAAAAAACAGGTTCAGAAGAGGGAAGATGTTGTGACATATCTGAAATGCCACAAGGGGCTGGGATATTATAATGTAGCCTGTTACATGTATCCAATAGATTTGTGAGTAGTATGCATGATTATTGTAGAGTGCTTATATAAGGTGTGATTTCTTTCAATAAAGTTGAAGCTTGCTCTATCATTCACATTGAATCGGCTGCTTGCTTCCTCCACCCGCTGCAGTGCACTACTCAGGATCAGGTCACTCCTCTCTCTGAAGGCATTTGATCCAGCATCTCCTATTTCCTCAAAGTACACTCTTCCAACTTCCTTCAACTTCTCTTGATGAAGCTTCAGCATACGACAAACTATTCCATAAGACAAATGAAGTGAGTGTCTGTATATATTAGAAGTTACAACATGGCCTCACTAAAAAATCCAGCAGTCTGGATGTGAGGAGAAAGCAAAAGAACATTCCCTCACCTTTGCAATAAAGCAGCTATCAGGACATTTCAGATCAAGAAAGTGGACCCATGGAACAAGGTAATAGATAGGTAGAATAACAGGTTTAGCTGTCATTACAGGCTCACTTGAGCTTTTTACCTCTACAGCATGGAGTTGGGGAGAACAACTGTGCAGTAGTACTCCATGTTATAAGAACTCACTGGTTTTATTAGGGAAGAAAGATGTGGAAGAAAATAAGTTTCCTTTGTCACTCCTGTTTCTTTCTGCCTGCCTGCGTTCCAGTCAGTGCACTGTGGTCCACTCCAGTTTACATCCTTAAGATTTCAGTGTGTATTAACAGAAAACTGCAGCCTAAGGAACAAGAAAGGCAAGTTAACTACACACAAAATATCTTATGAAGACAAAATATGTTTAACTGATGAATAGTAAAGAACAGAGAGCTCACAAAAACTCACAAAATCCAAGCATGTTTGAAATTTAGAAAATTAATAAAAATTTGAAACTGCTCCAACATATTTTTTTTAATTAGTAATTATAGGCTGAAAGCTTTTTAATGTACTGTTTTGGCCCAGAAAGGCATAAATCTGATTTTAATTTATTTTTTAGACCTGAAAAGACATCTTTATAAAGCATATCCTCTGAGGACAGATTTTTTATGGCAACCATTCTTTCTTCCTCCTTAGGATGAGCTACTTTACCTTTCTTCTTTCACGTCACCTTCGAGGAGGGCTAATTTCTTCAACCTACAGGGATTTTCACTAATCCCCCTGTGAGATTATCAGAAAACCCACATTCCTGCACTGTGAAGGTTGCATGTTGTACAATTTATTCCTCCGAAGCACTTATCATATATTTCTCCCACCCATAAATAAAGACTGTCATTCCTATTTTGAGCAGATAAGAGCTTATTGTATTTTATTGCATTTTTACCTGGAGGTTTTTTTGACCCTTCTGTAGTTTCATCCTACTTCAACGAAAGGTGTCTCTTTACTGTCTATTGCTACCAGCCCTTACTTAATAAATCTACTCCTATGCTGAGAAATCTAAAGGACTTCTGTGATTTAAATTATATTATACTGTATATTTTTCAGATCTAAAAAAAATAAAGTTCTTTGAATTAACGATCTGTGGAAGATACCTGTCCAACAGGACTTGACTATGATGTGTTATTCATTTCTAATCCCATCCAAATGTGCAGACTTGAACCCATTTTGGGTGGATTTTTTACACATAAATTATTGCTTATTCTTAAATATGAAACTTTGTGTCGATGAAATTTTGAATGTTCAGAGAATCAGGCTCAAGATTTCTTTCTACGGGGCTTTATTGTGTATTTTTACCTGTGCCTCTCTCATACATATTCAGTGTTCCTCACACAAGATCAGTGTTAGGCACTTGGGTGCTGGAGAACTGAGTACTGTGGTTTGGATGTTGTTTTCCTTCCACTTCATTAAGTTACTTCTTATTTTCATTCTTAAAATTTATGTGTTTTGTTATCAAAACTATCCATCAAAATTTAAATCTTACTAGCATACTTGTATTTCCCTCACAGATGGCTGAAAAATGAAAGTTCACTGAAGACTGTTTTAAATTAAGAACTCTTCTTTTAATAAAGATCCTCAGTTTTAGCTCCGAAAACAGTCAAAAAGATAATACTGTTCAACAAAATCCATTCCAACCAAATATTCTAAACAGTTTATAAGGGCATCAACGCGAAAAATAGAAACCTATAGAAGTTTCCTGGTAATATGCAATTAACTCATTCGATATATAATGCTTTTATACACATAGCTTATTTGGATCCATGATTCAGCATTTTGGATATTACAAATCTGTATCAAACTGATAGTTCTTTTTATTTCTCATATATGCTTTTTAAGGGCAGAATGACAGTGAAACAGAGTTAAGCGTATGCAGAGTGATAGAGTGCTCTCATCCCATTACTTCAAGCTGCTATGGTTTATCACTTTGCCTCAGAAAGCTTGCAAAATACAGCAAATCAAATCTGTTTTTAAATGCCTGTCTACCTCTGATTCGTTCCACAATTCAGGGAAAAATTCTTCTTGACATGTTATATTGCAGGCATGGTGCCAAAGACAAAAAAAAATATATGAATGGTAGGCGACACTTTGTGGTAGATAGTCAGGATCTTCTGGATGAAATTAAAAGTGAACAGTTGTTATGTTATTGACCTGACCTCTCTCTGCACAAAAGACATTTTCTTAAATGATGCTACTCTTAAGAAGCCTGTCTGTCTAGTATGTCATGTTTTAACCCTAGCCATCAACTAAGCATCACACAGCTGCTTGCTTACTCCCCCCACAGTGGGATAGGGGAAAGAATCAGTAGAGTAAAAGTGAAAAAATTCAGGGGTTGAGATAAGTAAAGCAAAAGCCATGCGTTCAAGCAAAACAAAACAAGAAATTCATTCACTACTGCCCACTGGCTGGCAGGTGCTCAGTCACCTCCAGGAAAGTAGGGCTCCATCATGCTTAACAGTTACCTAGGAAGATAAATGTCATCACTCCAAACATCCCACACTTCCGTTTTCTTCGCCCAGCTTTATATGCTGAGCATGATGTCATAGGGTATGGAATATCCCTTTGGCCAGTTGGGGTCAGCTGTCCTGGCTGTGTCCCCTCCCAACTTCTTATGCACCCCCAGCCTACTCACTGATGGGATAAGACGCAGAAAAGGCCTTGACTCTGTGTAAGCACTGCTCAGCAATAACTAAAACATCCCTGTATTATCAATATTGTTTCCAGGACAAATCCAAAACACAGCCTGGTACTAGCTACTATGAAGAAAAATAATTCTATTACAGCCCAAACCAGCACATTTTCCATCCCTTAATTCCATACCATTTATGTATCCAATACAACCTCATTAACCACCATCCCCTTCCCATGCTTTTATATACTACACAGATATAATTCCTTTAGTCTATGGATCACCCCTGTGATATGTCCATAAAATGTCCAAAAACATCTACAAAATGTCCATTGAGTTCATTTAGTCTATGACTTTGGGCTCCATTGGTTATGGTGGTCACTCAGGACAGGAGAGGTGGTGTGTTGTAAGGAATTATTGGGCACCAAAGCCAGCTCAGGTTGGATTGCTGTTGCACTTACACTGTTTCTTGTAAGACTTGTCCTCCACTGGTTTGGGTGGTTCCTGTTATAGTAATTGCTATAACATGCAACTCAGATCATGGGTTACAACAGTTTAAAGGTATGTCCATTACAATCTCCACCCTGGTCCCTTTGGACCAGACCATAGGGTTTAACATTGCAATGAACCCCTCCCCTTGCTCCTGCTGTGGCATAGACTTATCAACAGCCACAGTCACTTTGAGGTGCACCTGTTCCAGCATAGCCTTAGCCATGGGCCTTCAGAGATACACCTGGCCCAGTGTGGCCTTACCCACAGCCACAGTCTCTTCAAAAGTAAACCTGCTCCAACATGGCCTAAGCCATGGCTGCAGTCCTTCCAGGGGTGTACCTGCTCTGTCATGGGCTTATTCATGGCCACACGCTTTGAGGTGCTCCAGCATATCCTCATGCACAGCCACTGATGCTTCAGGGTGTACCTGCTGCAGCATGGACAGGTCGCAGTCCATTCAACCCAAGTTCACACTGGAGTTCTAGCCTGTCCTGTACAGCAGCGCAGGAACAGCAGCGATGCCCTGGCAATCTGCCAGCCCAGGTGCATGGCCATTGCTGTTATCAAAACGTTCCCAGGCACAGCAGAGTAAGATGATAAGCAGTACAGCAAACAGCAAGCAGTGAAAGCAGAAAGCAACCACTAACAAGCACCTGACTAATATACAGTAAGGCAAGCAAGACACATGGCAAAACCAGAAGCCTGTCAAATAATAGCTAAACAGCAATAACAGCTATAAATTCAGTCTAGCACATTCCAAACAAATCTGTTGTTATCTCAAACCCTTCATACCTCACACTGGGCACTAAAAAGTGTAGGGAGAGACGCTCGGAAGATCTCGAGATGTACGGGAAGAATAGAGGTGCATGAAAGATCTCGCGATGTATGGAAAGAACAGGGAACTAAAGATCTCGCAATGTACAGAAAGGCGTATATAAAGCAATTGCACAGTTAATAAATTGAGCAAATAGCAACCACCATATTGGCGTCTGTGCTTTTTGTTCTCGCAAATGTTTTAATCTCCTGCAAGGGTTAGCTGTGATCTGAACACCGCGTTTCTATGGCTTGGCAGGTAGAAAAAGACAGCTAATATCTTACCACAACAAAAAAGGACTGTTGTGGTTTAACCCCTGCAGCAACTAAGAACCACACAGTTGCTTGCTCACTGCCTCCTGGTAGGATAGAGGAGAGAATTGGTAGAGCAAAAGTGAGAAAACTTTTGGGTTTTCTGCACAGAAGACTTATTTCCTTAAATGATAGCATTTTTGAGAAGCCTGTCTGTCATCCATTATACAAAAAAGGTAAACCACAGATGTTCAATTTAGTTTGATGAAAAGTAAGAATGGCCCTTTCGGTGTAAATTTTTTTTTTTTTTTTTTTTTTAAATGCAGGCAAATAGAAGGCCTACCTAAGAACTAAGATTTATTTGCAGTCTGGGAAAAAAAAACAAACCAAAACAAAAACACCCAAACAAAAACCACATAATCAGATCCATGCTTATACTGTTAATTTCTACAGTAAAATTGAATTAATGTTTTATTCCTCTTTCAATATAGGTGTAAAAACTTCTCAAATCCATTTAATAGCAAGCTTCAAATATTTAAAAGGAAGTTACCAAGAAATATGAGCCAGACTCCTCACTGTAGTGCATGCCAGGATGTTGAAAGACAATGGACACGGAACCAAGAAAGACTGTAACTGAATACAAGGAAAAACTTTGTGATCTGGATACTGGATACATGTTAAAACTGGGCAGTGGAAAAGGCTGCCTAGGAGGGCTGTGGAGTTTCCAACATCAGAGGTTTTCACAACCCAACTGTATTAAATCCTCAGTAATCTAGTCTGACCTCATAGCTGGCCCTACTCTGAGCAGGAGGTTGGGCTACAGCCCTCCTGAGATCCCTCCCAATCTGAATTATCCCATGACCTTATGAAGTTTTTGGAAGGACTTAGTGTCTTTGATGAAGTCTAGGGTGCAGCCTTAAATATGTCATAGGCTATTCACACGTTCTAAACCATACCTTTTTCCACTGAAAATTACCATTACTTTCAACTGAACCAAGAAACTGAAACGCACCAGAAATCACATTTCAGTTGAGATACCTCTGTGGCCTCTGAAAAGCACAATATTTTTTTCAGGGGTATTACTCAGCTTCATGTTGGCAACCTCCTTCACGAAACTATACCAATCAGGATTAAATACCTAATTGAGTGCCACTACCAGAGGCTTCCCTCACTGCTACCCACCCTCCCAGAGTTCTGGTGCAAGACCATAGTAGAAATTCTCCTGGACAAATGAAATCTCACCAAGAGGTAGACAAGTCAAAATCTGATGGCTGCACTGCAAATCACAGTTACAGAGTATTTAAGGGTCTAGTAGAAGAACCAGGATATCTAGTTACTTAGATTTTCTAACACACATGCAATCCAGTTTTAAAATAGTTGTAATGCTTTAGAGGTTCTCATGTATAAAGAAAACATGTTTGTGTACATATTTAATCCAGAAGAGGTACAAGGATGCGTAAGAATGGAGTAGGAAATTAATAAGCAATAATAAATAAAAGAAGGATCAAGACTAGTTCACTTGGTTAGATAAATTAACCATATTATCTTCAGTGAACCTACTTTTGATCAGATTCCTCCAAAATTAAGTCTTTTAATTTTGAGAAACTAAAAAGTATCTGTTGAGGCTGTAACCCGGCCACCCAGAAGCACAGTAATAGGCCACAGTCTGCTGAGTCTACATGGCCTCAGGACTAAGACTTGTCAGGCTTGCTCCGTCTAAGCTTGTCTTGACCTATCTGGAGCTTTGTTTTCACTTGACTTAATTCTACCAGCCTTTTTTTTTTTTTTTTTCTAAATGACCAGGTGACTATAACTACTTCTACTTCTGCTTAACTTTTTATGGTACAACCATAGTTTTTATACAGATAATAATAAGTAGCTATTGTGTAAGATGAGATATTTATGATTGCAACATAATAATGGAGTAAGCAAAAATACAGGCCTGGTAGAGGCCTTGAGAAGTGGAAACACTGGCCATAGTGTGCAGGACTACAGGTATGGGATAACAGGAGATGGAGAGCCAACTAACACTGGAGACCCCAAAGATGGGGGTCTCATTGGTGGTCAGTTAAAGAAATGGAGCTGGAAAACAAAACCAGCTTTAGGGGCAATAAAGAGAACGAAGAATAAGTTAGCAAACATAAAAAATTACAAGTGGATCCTAGAATAACAAAGCAGCCATCAACATCACTTTCCTCGAGGCAAAGGACTTGCTGCTAATGACACACTGTACTCCCCTCCACCAACATCCATGCACACACCAGACTGAAATCACTGACCTTAGGACCCAGAAAGGCAGTAGCAGGATGAGCAAGGGGTAGTTACTAGCAAGCCTATATGTAAAAGCTTTAACTGCATTGCTTTGCTGAGACTTTACCATTCCAATTTTCTTTCATTTTTTGTAATAATTAGATGTGGACTAATAAGGATTCCTTGATTAGACCATTAAGATTTCAATTATACTAATAAAAAATTCTTGGCTTTATATATGTAAGTTCCATTTTTGCCCATAACATGATTTTGAGCATAACGAGTTATATGAGTATCTATAGAGTTCTTAGTAGTAGTAAAACCAGAAGCAGCTTAGTTATTCTGTATGCAAAGCAAATTCAGCACAATGATTAGTACAGCTTTCATCTTATTCCAATAACTATGAATTAGAGATAAAAAAGCACATCCCAGCTGAAGCAATAATGTTTTGTTCCTCTGGTTACCCTGCAGATAAATGTGATTTTATTCAGTTGACCTCCAATGTTTCTGCAATGAAATTGTGATTAATATGCTGTGCATATCATTTTAATTTGCTGTGAAAAGGAACCAGTGTGTAGTTAAACAGTCTTTCATCTAGGCCTTCATCACTGTGCTGGTGAAACTTCAGTCAGTTTCTAGAAATAAGGTGGAACCTACAGCTGTATTTTATGAATGTGAACGGAGATTAGTCTGCTTCTCACTGTATCTCCAACGAAAATGAACCATGCTAAATAATACTTTACAGACCTTTTACTTTGGATTATGAATGCAACTTGAATAAAATATAACAAGTATATAGTAATTTTTCAACAGTGAAATGATAATCAAGAGGAATAATATATAACTCCTAACTCCAAGGATTTATTTTTTTTAAGATATACTCATATCCAAAATCATAAACTGAGAAAGTATTAAACTGTTTTCCTGAACCTATGATTTTAATTTGCTGCACTGAAGTTCTTCTATTTAACATTCCATTTCTGTGATAGGTGAGAAGAAATACAACTTTTTCCACTAACATTTAAGATAGAATTTAATGCACAGAATTTTCTGGGAAGAAAACAGCTTAGGAGTTCCTCCTTCAGATATCAAACAGTGTTGTCAATGTGCTCATAGGTCTTTTGCAAAGGTCTTCTTACAGAACTGCTCTATTTTGCTGCATTAGGATTCCAAATGCGGAAAGCAGCAGATACAACATGGAAGTAAACACAAAAGTATTTTCTTCATACTGTTCTGAAAACCAGTATTCACAACCTGAGGCTGTTTGTAAGTTTTATTTCCCACCTACCATTCAGCAGCAGCATAGGCTTGTATCTTTGGTAGCTCTTGTGGACATTCTGCCACCATCACAGGCTTATTGAAGAGACATTTCTGAAACTGTGTATTTGGCACTGGAATGGGCTGCCCAGGGAAGTGGTAGAGTCCCCAATCCTGGAGGTGTTTAACAGTTGGGTGGACGTAGTGCTCAAGGATATGGTGTAGTTGAGAAATGTTGACTCACAGTGATTAGAAAGATGCTGTGAGGCTATGCAGGGTGGAAATCAGGAGGTCTAAAGCCCAGATGGAAATTAATCTGACTTCAGCAATCAAGGATAACAAGTAACGTTTCTATAAGTATGTCAACAGCAAAAGAAATACCAGGAAGAGCCTTCTTGCCCTGCTAGATGCGGGAGGAAACATGGTGATGAGTGATGAGAAGGCGGCTGAGGTGCTTAATGCCTTCTTCACCTCAGTCTTTAATAACAAATCTAGTTGTACCGAGGTAATCCAGCCTCCTCAGCCACAAGACAGAGACTGGGAGAACAACCCCCGCACAACCCAAGAGGGGATAGTCAGTGACCTGCTGCATCACATAGACATACACCAGTCTATGGGACCAGACGGGATACACCCAAGGGTGCTGAAGGAGCTGGCTGGGTGCTCGCCAGGCCACTTTCCATCATTTACCAACAGTCCTGGCTGACCGGGGAGGTCCTGACAGATTGGAAACTGGCCAGTGTGACACCCATCTATAAGAAGGGTGGGAAGGATGAGCTGGGAAATTACAGGCCTGTCAGCTTGATGTCAGTGCCCAGGAATCTGATAGAGCAGCTCATCCTGAGTACCATCACACAACACATGAGGGACAACCAGATGCTCAGGCCCAGTCAGCATGGGTTTATGAAAGGCAGGTCCTGCTTGACAAACCTGATCTCCTTCTACGACAGGGCGACCTGCTTATTGGATGAGGGAAAAGCTGTGGATGTTGTCTACTTTGACTTTAGTAAGGCCTTTGACTCCATTTCCCACAGCATTCTCCTGGCAAAACTGGCTGCTCGTGGCTTGGATGGGCATATGTTTTGCTGGGTAAAAAACTGGCTGCATGGCCGGGCCCAAAGAGTTGTGGTGAACGGACTTAAATACAGTTGGCAGCCGGTCACGAGTGGTGTCCCCCAGGGCTCGGTTTTGGGGCCACTCCTGTTTCACATCTTTATTGATGATCTAGACGAGGGGATCGAGTGCACCCTCAGTCAGTTTGCAGATGACACCCAGTTGGGTGGGAGTGTTGATCTGCTAGAGGGTAGGGAGGCTCTGCAGAGAGACCTGGACAGGCTGGAGCCATGGGCTGAGGCCAACTGGAGGAGTTTCAATAAGGGCAAATGCCAGGGGCTGTCCTTGGGCCACAACAACCGTCAGCAGCGCTACAGGCTTGGGGAGGAGTGGCTGGAGAGCTGCCAGTCAGAGAGGGACCTGGGGCTGCTGATTGACAGCCGGCTGAACAGGAGCCAGCAGTGTGCCCAGGTGGCCAAGAAGGCCAATGGCATCCAGCAGGGACAAGGAAGGGATCTTACCCCTATACTGGGCACTGGTGAGGCCGCCCCTCGATTCCTGTGTTCAGTTTTGGGCCCCTCACTACAAAAAGGACATTGAATGACTCGAGCGTGTCCAGAGAAGGGCAACGAAGCTGGTGCAGGCTCTGGAGCACAGGTCGTATGAGGAGCGGCTGAGGGAACTGGGGGTGTTTAGTCTGGAGAAGAGGAGGCTGAGGGGAGACCTCATCGCCCTCTACAGCTCCCTGAAAGGAGGTTGCAGAGAGCTGGGGATGAATCTCTTTAACCAAGTAATAAGCAATAGGACAAGACGGAACGGCCTCAAGCTGCACCAGGGAACGTTTAGACTGGATATTAGAAAGCATTTATTTACAGAATGGGTTGTTATGTGTTGGAATGGGCTGCCCAGGGAGGTGCTGGAGTCCCCATCCCTGGAGGTGTTTAAGAGTTGCACTGACATAGCACTTAGGAATATGGTATTATTGTGTTAGGTTAGGTTTCATCAGTGTTAGATTAATGGTTGGACGAGGTGATCTTCAAGGTCTTTTCCAACCTAGATGATTCTGTACTGTCTTCCAGAATCAGTAAGTGGAAGAGCAAAAATGCCAGTGCCTATCCAGTAATTCCTCCATAAATGTAGTGGTAACAGTGATTGGGAGAGGAGTTAATAATTTTATTCAAAAAGTATGAACTGAAAGAAGTTGCATTAGATGTAATATATACAACTCCAAGCTCATAGTCACTGTGTTTTGAAAATACAGAAATACAGAATTGAAATTTCAAATTTTTTTTTCCAAATTTAGCTTATAATTAAATGTTACTGGGATTACAAATGGTCTACTACCAAACCAAGTTGAAATCTAAAATAAAATAGTACAAGTTTCTACAAGATACCTGTCAATGTAAATCCTCCATTCAGCCTTACATAGACTGTGAAAACAACGATAATCATAGTCTCTTCGCCATGAAGTCCCTGATGCTTATCATGTTCTAACTGATACATCTTTCACAAACCCCCCAAAGAGTAACCTCTTTATTCTCTGAAAATATCATCTAAGAACATAAGAACGCTCAACTGGCCAAGATCAATGGTCTTTATCCTGTCTCTGATAGCAACAAGAAGACACTCCATTTAAGAACAACACAACCACCTAAACTCAATCATTTCCCTCATATCTTCTAAGCAGTCACAATCATTTGAGATGTACATTCCTGCATATTTACTTCAGTAACCCCTGTTTATTAATCTCTTGTCCATGAATGTGCAGTCCCATTCTGAACTTGATGCTATCCTTTGGTATACAGATGCAACTCTAGAAATAATTTCCCTTTCTGTGAATTTCTAAGTATTACTCCTTTTACTCCATTTTCTCACACCTCTAGAATTTTTTCTTACTTTTCTTCTGCTTAATGTTCAAGCTTTTACTTCTTCAAATGGCTCTTAGAATGCAACCCGAAATTTCATTTTCTCTGTAGTCTGTGGAAAATAAACAGTCATGAAAGCTATAGTGAAAGTGCCAATCCACAAAGTAGGAGATGATGGCTCTATAAGTATCTGGCAGACTTCTGGCAAAGTGGTCTTCAAAGATCCCTCACATGGATCATGACAAGAGTAGATATTCTAAGACTCCATAACTTATTCCTGGTCTCAATAAAAAAATTAATCTGTATTTTATTTTCACCCCTATCCTAAATACCAGGAATTTTTAAACATCCATGTTTCTTTTCTTTAAAACAAAAATAATTTGAAAAGTTATATCTCCTCTGAGGATGTCATTCTCAGCAAAGGGAAATACATAATGAATGTTCATTAATGTTCTTTATCAGTTCATTAAAGCTGCTTGTGCACTATATTTATTAACATCTTTGATAAACATTTGGATTTGTTGTGCATGAACTGCTGATGAATAGTCATTAAACTGTCCCTAAGTTTATTCATTATGACTGCTTATTAATTTCTCATGAATTATTATAAAATTGAAGCTGCTGTAGCAGTCATCCATAAACAAAGAACAATCATTCACAGTATGTATTACTTATTAGATATAAATTTAAAATATAAGCTTATTTCTAATGATTAATGCATAGAAAATATACTTTGTCTGGCAGTAACTTAATCAAATCGAAGGGAATTTCAGAAAAAACTACAGAAAATTATGTTAGCATTTAGAGATACACTTTCACTTACGAATCATCTGACAGCCAAATTCAATCCACATTGCTGCAGAGTAGCACTTAACTTCTTGAGTATGTGTGTAAAGATGCCCACATCTGTCTAGCATGTTGAACACCTCTCTTCGCTGTATTGCTAATATCAGGGGAACACTTTCTGCTGGGAGAACAGGTAGCTAACACACACTCTTCACACATTTATATTAACTAAATGCAAATGTAATGCAAAAACTTTTGCTTAAAAAAATCCAGACACATCAGAATTACAGCAACCTACACAACTTTAATTTCCTTGTCCTGTGCACAGCTGTCATTACTCAGTCACGTTTTTCCTTATCAAATTCCATAGCCTCCAGTGCAAAGTGGCTCGATATTACTTTGACTGTAGGATAGAGGAGACATTTCTGAACTAGATTTATATAATTTAAATTGTATACTGATAATAATTTAGTGTGCTGGGTTCATGTGTGGTGGGGTTTTGGTAGCAGAGGGGGCTACTGCAGGTGGTCCCCTGTGAAAAGCCTCTTGAAGCTCCCCTGGCCCCAAGTGGGCCCTGCCTCTGGCCAAGGCAGTGATAGTGGCTGCACCTCTGCAATAGCATATTTAAGAAGGGGAAGCCTGGGAGGAGGAGGGGGGGTTGTGTGGAAAAGTTACAAGAAAGACACCTGTGCTCACATAGGAGGAAGGGGGTGAGGTGTGCCAAAGCAGAGACACCCACCCTGTATCCTGTGGTGAGATGGCAGAGCCACTCCTCTGCCACCATGGAGGTCCACAGTGGGCAGATGGTGACCTGAAGCTTGTAGAGGACCCCACACTGGAACAGTTCCCCAAAGAAGGCCAGGACTCTGTGGGAAGAAGCAGCCCCCACTGTTGTAGTTCAGCTCTGGGAGGACTGCAACACATAGGGGTGTCCCATGCTGGAGCAGCTCAGGAAACATAGCCCATGGGAGGGAATCACATTGGAGAATGTTTGTGGAGGACTGTATCCTGTGAGAGGCACTCTATGCTAAAGCAGGGGAAGAAGGCGAGGAATCTTCCCCCTGAGGAGGAAGGAGCAGTGGGACTGACTAGAACCCCCATCCCCTGCCCCCTGCACCACTGCAGGGCAGGAGGTAGAAAGATTAGGAACAAAGCTGAGCCCGGGAAGAAAGAAAGGGGTAGGGGAAGGTGTGTCCTACTCTGTATGTTAAATGTTGTCATTGCTAGTGTTTGAATTAAAGTGATGTCCTTTTTTTAGTTCTCCTAATGAGTCTGTCTTTTGTCCATGGCTGTAATGGATGAATCATTCCTTCCTGTCCTTATCTTGATTCCTGGTGACTTTTGCTTTATTTTCTCCTTCCCATTCCTGAGGGGGAAGGGGTGAGTGAGCAGCTGTGTGGTGCTCAGTTGCCCTCTGGGCTCAAAACATGACAGTGAGGCCTTTCTGCTCCATGTTGTGGCAGATACATCAGTGCTTATCATTTGGATAGCTCAGATATGTCTACACTACTTAGGTATCTGTAGTCATTTTCACCCCACTCACGCCCATTATAATGCTCTTCTCATTAAAATTTTATGCTACTAATGAAACAATGAATATTTAACATTTGTCCAGTTTTGATTAATAAACCTTGACTCGAATTTTTTTATTTGATTGGTTATCATAATAGAGATAATTTTTCAGAAATATCACAATGAAAGCAGAGTGCAAGTAAAAGAATGTAGTAAGTCACTGTATCACAGTCTCACAGCAATTGCTGCAACTGGGAAAAAGTCAGGTAGGCTAGTCATGAGAAATTCTATATAAATGTCAAAAAGATGCCAGCAAATTCTTAAGTGTTCACACAGGGTAGTTTCTGAAAAACTGGACAGCAGCAAAAGAGAACTTCCAGCACAAACACAATCACCATAAAGTGCTCACAGAACAAACAGGTAATGTGGTTTTGTTTTTAATAAGCTCAAGTTTAATGAAATTCCCTGTAAAAAAATTCAAACTTAGATGAGATCCTTTGGGCCTCATCATCAGTATATTAGTTTCACAGTATGGTATTTTCACAGACTTCAATCGTACTTTCTAATCTCCAGCAATACATTTGTATAAGCACATACCATGTACACTAATAAATATTCAGCCATTCAGTAATGTCATTGTTTTCTATTCCTCAATAGACTACTCAGAAGTAATTTAAAATGAATGAGACAGAAAACATGTACTCTTCTTATTTCTCTTTTATAAAAACAGTAGTTAGTACTCCCTTTCCTCCCCCTAAGGACCTGATTTATTCACATAGAAAGAAGATACAGGACTTCAAGCTTTAAGCTTTTCTCTCCCGCACCCCATCCAGGGCCATACACATCTCAAATCTGATGCACAGTGTCTGCACTACTCACACCACCATTCAAAATGACTTGTAAATAAGAACATCCATTGGAGTTCTAGTAGATTTCTATTAACATAAATGAGAATAAAATCTATGTTGGAGAGGGTTCAATCTAATTGCTTCTCTTTCCTTTATCTTACCTTTTGTAGCCTTCTTTTAATTACCTTTTCTCTTCTTACTGGAGTCCCAATTTTATTCTTTGTTTTCAGCAAAATATTTCATCCTCTTTCCCTTCTTTTCTTTTTCCAAAACCTAAACCAGAAAGAAACTATATTTTTTTTGTTTTGATTCACTCCATCAAATCAAATAAAATTAATAACTTGAATTAAAAAATGCAATCATTAATATTCTAAAATAAGACCATACTAAGAACTTTAGGTGGGCATATGAAAACTAATAAGCTTATCAGCCATAATTTATCTGAAAAGAAAGAACTTCCGATTTCTCAGTGTGTATTTAGCTGCAAAAGCTACGAACAGGGAGAGAAAGGCAAGGACTTGTCAAGCGACAGGGCAGTTAGTAAGGAGCACCCATTAACGTCCTACTTCAGTGCCAGAGACCTCAGACTCTAGTGCTCCTATCTGGCAGGGAGCTTGCAAACAGTTCATGAAGGGGACAGTCCCAGCTCACATTTTCTCCCCAATAATGTGATGAAACAAAAAGATAGTTATAAGGATTTTATTGAAAAGTTCAGTTTTAATACCCAAGTATATTTATATCAGTACACATATGATAAAAAAAAGCTAAGTGTGCTGATTGCAAAAATCTCCTTTAATATCTAACAACTTTATACCATTTTAACATCTAGTTCATAATACAGAAATCAAAAAAGAGGCATTTGCTTTCAATATTTGAAGCAAAAGAGGTGTTAACGAGAGTTAAGATCATACTTCAAAAGGCAGTATGAGCTAAAGCTACTTAATTTAATAAATTGAGCATTTTAATAATTATTTAATTATCTAAGAGTAATCAAAAGTGATAACTGCATTTTCATAGATAAGGAAGTAATTCGAGAAACAGAGCTGATTGAGCAAGACTACACCTCATGGATTCTTTTTCTGGAATAAGCTAATTTTATAAGTATCATTTGGAAGAGCAAATCATTAAAATGTATATATGTGGAAGTGGTAGCTGCAAATTAAAGTAAAAAAACCTTAAGTAATCAGAAAATATACTTGGAAATAATTTTTTTAACCACTGAAGAGCTTCATAGAAAGATCAAAGTCCTTTCACACGTGGGAACTTTTTTTCTTGTATTATAGACTAACCTTCATTTTGTTTGCCAATTACATAGTTAAAGGCAGAATAGATAGTAGCTCTTCCATATTTATCCAACAGTTCTGTAAAATGCTTTTTCAGGTGCCAAGTTTCTCCGAAGACTAGATTTTCTTGGGGAAGGGAGATTTGTCTGACACTGAGTGAAAATTCAAATGGTTCCAACACCTTCCACACTGGTTTAGAAGGGAAAATACTGGGCTTTATAGACATGTTATACTCGAGAGCCTGAATTTGTTCATGGTTTATCTACTCTAAAAATGGATCATTTGTGTTTGTGAAAGCACAGCCTTATACAGGCAAATTTCAAAAGGATGACAAAATATTGCTTCCAATTGTTTGTGTCAAAAGTATGCATTGTCTACCAGGAATTTAAACCTAAGTCAATACACTTCTGTGAAATTAACTTTTTAGTCTCAGTAACTTTATTTTTTAAAAAATTTCAAATAAAAAATTACACTTAGAACAAGTTGCTGAGCCACATACTCCAACATCTGAAAATGTTAAAAACACTTCTTATACAGCAAGAGCTAATGTTTGCTTAACTGAATTAGTGACTATTCAAGTTTTCCCTTGCCTTTTTGTTAAGCATTAGAAGCTGAACATTTTTCAAATACTGGTGAAATTTATAATGATCTCCTTTTCCATGCTACATCTAATTTTCTATCCTGAGGGACATTGTGCCCTACACATGCTCTCTGTAACATAAAATGTTAAAAAGATTTAGAAGGAAAAACTGCTAGGGAGAGGTAGGTTGCCCAGCTGGGAGGATTTTAGGAGTAACGAAGCTTCAGAAGTTCAGAGATGGGTATTTTAGTGGAAAGCATTGGGTGTAATAATATTGACCGCTAAGAAACACCTACTTGGGACTACATCTGAGGAGGAGAGAGGTATTGTGTCTCTTTACCCTCCCTGATGCCACTCAGAAATGTTCAGAGCTCCACACCTACTCACACTTCTCACCCTCTCCTCTGGAGTCCATAAAGCATGGTTGCATTATGGAAGACTTTGCACAAAGGAGTAGAGCCAGTACAATTACCTCCCCTCTTAATATATTTAAGTAATTTCCAGTCTAAAATTTGTTTTTCTCTCCCTCAATGCTTGCCTTCAAGTTCTAGAAGCCTTCTCCTTTAGGAGTGTGCAACAGTTTTGATCTTATCCCAGCAACTGACAGCACAGTGTAAGAAGGGAAATATCCAGAAAATTATCTGGGTGGTAGAAATGACTAATTTTTTGTCCTTTTATTTCTGAACAGAAGATTATCTGAGTGACTAAAGACACATGATCCACACCAGAAGAAGTTCAGAGACTTCTGTAACTTCCTTTAAAAAAACCTACCGAATCACCTCAGACAGCAGGTCACCCAGCTGAGACAAGAATACATAATAGTTGACGGCTAATCTCTATCCTAAGCGTGAGTGGATACATGCATGGTGACTGAAGTCTCCCTTTTCCCCCTGTTACCCATCCTCAGTGTTGCTTTGATTTATGAAAAAAAAAAAAAAAAACAAAAACCCACAACCAATTCTGAAGTCAGATAACCTTAGTTCTTGACACAGATTGAATTAATATTGGAATTAATTGAACTAAATTAGTAATAAAGTAACTGTTGCACAAATCCACTGTTTAGAGTAAGAGCTAATATTCCTTAGAAAATGGCAAGAAAACTCTTTGCATTACTACTGCTTCTAGACCTGGAATGCGTCTAGTTCTAGGAAAACATATTAATTCTAGTTCATCACGCAGCAAGTTTACATCCAGGGTAATATGCTGTAACTTTCATGCTGCCATTTTCCTTTGGGAGTCTGAATACAGGATTTCATACTTTAGATGAACTTTTAAAGATGCCCTCTTGCTGCTCTGAATGAACTAGGATTTCTCTCTACTGCTACTTAAGCTTAACTTAGTACTGAGGAATCAAAGACAACATTTTCAAAAACAAAAAGGGAGTCTTGGACTGTGACAAATTTACTATTCTAAAACTGAGAACCTGGGATATCTAAACTTCTTAAAACATCTACAAAACCTGCATTCCCTTGTCTACTCCAACAATATTGTCATCTGTTACCCAATTTTACATCTGATAGTCAGTTACCTATGGGGAAGACTTGTGTAAAAAAAAGAAAAGAAAGGATTTAAACATGGAAAATTAAAAAGAGGAAGTGGCCAACTTGTGGGTTTTGTCTCATTTTTGTAAGGTAACTTGGGAGAGCAGAGAATGCAGAGAATAAAATGAAAAGATACAAGTTACTGATGATCCATTACAAAAAACAGGTACATGGAGAGAGCTAGGCACTAGAAAGTTAAGTGAAGTCAGGCATATAAAAATATGCACAAAGTGACGGGTGAGTCAGAGATAGTATTTCTTTAAAATTAGTTTTTAAAAATACCAGGATCTCCCAATTTAGATCCTTGTTCCAGATACTCTGGATGACAAGCTATATGAAAGAACGTAAAAAAATACAACTTCAAAATATTTTGTGTTTATCAATACACAAAAATAGTCTTCTGGCATCAATACTACTAACTGTGTCCACAAAAAAGCCAACATGGCCCTAATGGAAGAGGGACTCACATCAAGAACACAGGCTGCAATAACAGCAACTTCTCTAGCATGTTTTGTTACCCTAGGGTCTCTCTCTTTACCCTTTAATCTCAGTGAAAAAAAAAAAAAAAAAAAAAAAAGTGAAATTTCTTCAGTAAATGAAAATATGTAAATTAATACTCTGATCTCTGTGGATCCATAAGATGGGGTCTAATTTCAGCAGAGAAACTACTGGTGAAAGTCAAGAGGAGACAGGGAGGATGGGACAGTCACCTCAGTTTTTCATTAAATGTGTAATTGTACAGTAGAATAAAAGTTCTCTTCAGTCTAGCTATCCTGATGCTTACCATAATAGCAGAGACACCACTCTCACATCTCTAGATTTAAGCCCAGTTTTCAAGTCATTACTTTTTCTTCAGCTAGATAATATTTAAGAAAGCTAGGAAACCAAGTTTTCTAGTACAAGGCTCCTAATTTGATGAGCCAATCCTTCTGCTGATGCCAAAGAGTTATGCAGATCGATAAGCACTGGGCAGGCAAGAATAGATCATTTCAGCACTGATGCCTTCAGAAATCTTGGATAGTTACAGAAGGCTAATATTCAGAAGTGCCTTTGGAAGCTAGGAACCCAAATTCCATTAAAAGATGAAAGAACTTCTGAAGCCCAGAGTTTTAGAAAACCTTCCTTTCAACAGCAAAGGACAGAGACATCTAGGCTTTCAGAACAAGAAGCTCTTTAAATTACTCAGCTCATCTGTCTCTAATAACTGTAGTATCTGGGCACACTTTAGTCCACACTCTATACTGAGAAAGTTAAAAAAAAAAAAAAAAAAAACCAAAAAAACCCACAACTTTTTTTAAACTATGAGTCATAAAGACAGAGACACAAAGTAATTAGCACAAGGTCATCCTGTACCTGAACTCAGAACCACAGCTGTATCATTAAAGTTCCTAGCTCTCATCTCAGACAGTAACCTATCTTATTTCTATCTTTTAAACAAATACAAACCTCTGTTTCCATCCCAGCAGAGGCTTATGCATTAAAAGAGAGGGGATTCATTCCTTGGCCACTGGATTCCTATCAATTAATTGTTATTCCAGCAGGCTTTTTGGATTAGGAGCTGCCTTTCCCCTCCCCCCCCCCCCCTTAGGTATTACTTGCACATACCTTTAAGGTACACCAGAAGAACAAAACTTTTTAGAGGCTATGTGGTCCTATAGAGGGATTACGTCTTTCTTATGCCTGTGGTTCCAATTTGCTGAGGCACAAATGACCACAATGAATTCACATGTGTAATCCCAGGTGAGCAATCAGAAGCACAACTGAAATGCTGACTACATTGTGTGTACCGAAAGGGCCTTCTCCCTTTGTGAGTCTTCCAGTGGGGAGTGAGACTGGAGCTGCATGTGAACTAGTCACCACAATTTACATGCTTAAATATGCAGGGTGTATTGCCTGATACTAGGTAAGAGCAGAGGTACAGCTGAAGCTCTTTGCACACTAAATGCACTTATAAGTCTTCTTTATTGCATTAGTATGACGGTGCTGGAAGAGGTTTGAGCTGTGCCTGAAACTTTTACTGCACACTGATAAGGACTCTATCCCTGTGAACTTTTTCCTGAGAATTCTCTTTTGCAGTTTCTCTTCCCAGACATCTCTGTCGGTTCTCAAAGGGTATTTTCACATTCATAAGGGTGAGACATCTCACCTTTCTGACAATTTAGGTCACCATTTTGGAATATGTTTTGTTTTCAATCTCCTGGTGACAACTTGTGTTCTTCTGTATGCCCAAACCTTTCCTGGCCATAAGTCTCTACTTTTTCTCCAATTCTATCAACTACTGCATGTAAAAATATAATTTTTAAAAAAATTGCTAATGTCTGCAAATAGCAGACTTACTGCTTTAGTACATGTACTTTGGAGCTAAGAATAAGCATAGCAGTATGAAAACACATGGTAGCGTAACCAAAAATTAGGTTTTGATACTCAAAGATGGTAAATCTTATCCTCAGCTCTCAGAATACAATTTACAGTTGCAGTGAGAGAAATGGTTCTGAGGAGCAGAACTATTCTGTGTAGAGAGGAACATGGGCAGGAAGACCAGAAGGAGCCAGAATAGGTTTCTGGGAGTCACAAACTAGCTGCTGATTGGCTTAACTATTCCTCCTTATTTCTCATTTCTTGAGGGACCTTCGGTTCTTTAACAACTGAAAGCAGATTGTATTTGAGTTCTGGTTGCTTGCTTTATCCTGCATCTTTTTTAGTTGGTTGTTCAAAATTATGCTGTGACCAGTTAAACTGAGAAGTGTAAAACTCCCATAATTTCACAGGAGCTGTTATCTTCACAGAGGTCACTACTGAGCCTTTAAAGGCTCTGTAAACCTGGAAACAAACCAATTGCTGTAGAAGTATGGCCTTCAAATCACTAGTAGTCAGATCAGATATCCTTGAGAAATAAGCACACAACTCACCCTGATTCTTCACACTGCTGTGATGCTACAGAATGAATCAAAGAGCACCACTGGTCATATGTATTCTTACTCCAATTTGATGTAGGCACAAATGTTTGCCTATGGAGTTGAAATGTACTTTAAAATGCCACATGGGAGGAGCATTTGCTCATCCCAACACAAAGGAGTAACATTGCTTTTCTTCCACTGAATCTACACTGGAATATGAGTCTTTTTGCAGACTGCTTTGCAAATTTGAATTCAGTTTTAAAGACTGGTTTGTTTAAGATCCTGGTACTGACTCCAAGACCTAGTGCGAGTTATTTTAAGTAGTTTTAGAGAGTCTAAGACAGTACTTCCCATCTCTTGTCACTTCTTTTCATATGCGCTCTTGTGTGAATCACTTTGACAGTTTATTTCCAAATACTTCCAAGTCCTAATAAAAGTTACTTTTTAACATGTCCTTAGTCTTTTTGAGCTTCCATCTTCCCCCTGTGTAAGGGAGATAACAATCCTCTTACTTTTAGAATTACATTGATGTTGAAAGGCATGAAAGTTCACCAAGAGTATAGATATGCCAGAAATAGGTAATTAATCCATCATCTGTGCATTTATTTCGTTAATGAAGGAGATTTAATGTAGAAGATTTAGTTGTATCTTAAATTTGTAAACAGGGATGGTCACAATGTTTTCTACAAAGTACTTCTTAACAGGAACTGCAATTTGGTCAGGACAGTGTCAGTATAGTACTCCACCAACTAGAACAAATGATCCCTTGTCTTCCACAGAAATTTTAGGAAAAAAGTTTAATTTCTATTTTTTCTTTCAGACTTTTGGTTCTTCTGTTGATGAAGTAGAATTAATCATATTATATTTAAGTTTTCATCAAAGTGCATTTGTAGATTTGAGTTACCTAGCTCAATACTTGGTGACAACTTGCATGCCTGAGCCTTAAGCCTCTCTCTTTTATTCTGTGAGGCTTCTTCCGTGTTTCATCATAATTGATGGCATGCTCAGGCTTCTGGTTCCCACCTGGCAGGTAAAAGGGAAGAAGCCCTTCTGTAGGTACTAAGGCTGATTTACTTCACTTTGTGTATCAGTCATGGGGATCTCATGGGTTCCTGATATTTTCATAGCTCATCATGATCACCCCTTCACAAAATCCTTCACTGGATTATCATTCCCTTAAAGCTCTGAGCTGTCCCCATGAAAAACTGCAGGTGATTGCACTGTTGGAAAAAATAAGATGGCAAAACTTGAAAGGCCTACTATAGACAATTATCATCATGGCAAGAAGTCATCAAAGGCTATTTCTATAGCTTCCCTCCTGCCTTAGGGATAAAAACTCACATCCACCCTCTGAGTGCTTCTAGATGGAAGACCTATGCTGGAACAGTTGCCTGGGTGCAGCTACCTGGACCATGTTCCCAGACCAAGCTCTTCTGACAAGACATACAGGAACTTTACAGGATATCCATGCCTTGATCTGCTCCTCTGTATGTCTCTCTGCCTTCAACTTGTACCTCCAGTTGCATAAAAGCCCCACAGGTACCCCCAGCTTACTGGTGCTGCTCCTCCATGCTGATGCTTTCATCTTGCAAAATTACTGCCTTCACTCTGCTATGATCTCTACTGTCTGCAGTGTTCAGGTTCCTAGAGAACTGTCAGCTATTCCTAGGTGACAAGCAAGCTTTACACATATAACCGTCACTGAGCCTGAGCTGTGGCAGCTGCAGATTTTCCCAATTTGAGACAAAAGGGGAACACAATGTTTGAAAAATCAGTTGGCACCAAGTATCTTGACATTTTGCCATGCCTATACAGCATGGCTAATTACTCCATTGAAACGGATCCTACTTTTCTCAGAAATTAATGATGGTGTCTTGTCAATCCACAAGTTTCCCAGTTTATGTCAGATTGCTCCTACATTTCAGAGCTAACCTTGCCTCTGTTCTTCATCATTATATTAAAACATACCCTAACTAACTTTCCAGCAACAGCATTCTAGTTCTAGCACTACAGTCCATGTAGTAGTTAGCCTTTTCTTCCCAACATCCAAATTGTGCAGAAATTGCTAAACCTTTGTATTTAATACCTGGTGAAGATCAATCAAATCTACGTTTGCATCTCTGAGTCAGGAGCAGCAGGGAAAGAGTACTGATGGACTGGCAAGGGCAACAAAACATAGGCACATGAAGAAGCGTCACTTGAGTGGGTCACAAAAAGAAGAATTAAAAAAACCACAATTACATACTTTACTTCTACCTACCACAAAAAAACCCCAAAACATACCACATGAATTCCCCCATACACCAATCACCACAAAGCTCTGACACAACCAGTTTTCACTGAAATCTCATTTTTCACTCATCTAGAATTTCTGTCTTTCTCGGATGTAATTCAAACACAAAGTAGGTGATAATTCCGCAATTTATGAAGCATCATTTACAAGTTGTTAAATTTACACCACATAAATTTTCATTCAAAAAGCTGAGTGTCATACAGTCTATATATCTCATGTAATATTTAGTGTATTTCAAAGAGCAGTTCACCGTGGAATTCCACAAATATAATTTTCTACTATATAAAATTGAAATTCAGCCCTGATTATTTTAGACAAAAGCTTTAAAATGGAATTTAAGTACATGTTAATAGAAAAAGACAATACATTAAAATAGAGCCCTTTTTTGTATCTCATTAACAGCAATGTAGTATTACAGTATTTGAACAGTTCTTTCATGAACCCATGAATTTGTTATGCTGTTTACATAATTCTTATACTACATAACTGTTACCCGAAACGTAGTATGTAAGTGCAATAAAATCAAGAATACATATTTCCTTCTCACTGCTATTTAGAATTTGCATTTTCAAAAAGCTGAGTGCTTTTCCCTCTGTGACAGCTGGAAATCTATTAATACCAAACTGTCAGTCAGGAAACTGAGATAGTGGATCTTTAGTCTCCCCTACTGTGGCAGCTCTTATGAGCTCAACTTTGAAAAATCCTTAAAAACTGTTGGACAGCAAATACTGTGACTTGCACTAGCTATAGACTCCTCTATTACCGACTGCAAGTCATACTTAAAAATACAGTATGTTATGCTATCTCAGCCTTTAAAAGGAAGGCATGCTTAGCACAGTACTGCAAGAGCTATCATAAGGCAGGCGCATGTGAGTCCTGTGGTGGAGGGAAGCAGGTGCAGGTGCACCAGCTGAATAGAGATAAAAAGCTTGGAAAGTTTCAAAATTATTTTAGCTTCAAGAAGAAGGAACTTTCTACCCAATTTGACCATACATTTATTCTCCTTTTCTAGGTGGTGTATCTTATATGCACAGTACGTCTTCATAATTTTTTTAAGCACATTGTAAGTAATACAGTATTAAAAATACAGTCTTTAAAAACAAGCAGAGAGATCAGGAACTGCTGGCACTCACCCCACCCCTCAGTGCCCCCTCACTCACGACCTGCCTGGGGTCAGAGAAGATGGGAGGAGATGGGGGAGGCTGTCTACCTGTCCTGCAGACAGAGGAGTCCATGGTGCTGCTGGGACAACTTGCCCCCAGATTGGGTTTCACCCGAGCCTGGGTTCCCCAGACTGGAAACAGCTGCTGTGCCTCAGTTAGGCATACCAAGGCATGGATGGGACAGGAAAACAGAGGCCTCCAGATCCCCCTTTGGGTTGTTTTCTGGACTTACAAATAATACTACAAACGGCTTACCCCAGCACTTCAGTCACGTTTCAACTCTACTAGGATTCCTGCCTTGAAGGAACCATTCTATGTCCCAGGCAAAAAACCTAAGGCTGTGGCAGACAGCTCCAACAACAGCTCCAGAAGGCTAATTACACAACTCTGGAGGGGTAATTACCTGTTTGGCAAGAGGTTGGAGTTGAGGATCTCCCTAGAAATTTTTCTCAGTTTTGTAGCATGTGAGACTCATCTGTATGTGAGACTCATCTGATGTAGACTGAGTCTCATCTCCAATTCTTCCTGGTACTTTGGGAAGGCAGACCTGCTACTTTGAAAACGTAGCTGAAAAACAGAATCCTGTTTCTCAGCCCAGTCAAGCTCCTCATTTCCCTCTCTGTTTTCTGCCTGGACAAACCTTTCATTCTCAGTTCACTGTGAGATTTCACCTCCGTAAAGAGGGAAATCCAGGCCTTGATGACACACTCTTCCATCCAGGTAAAACAATAAAGGGCTACCTCCACTAACAAAATGCTCTTAGTTTCCCCCTCCAAGGGTTATTAGTCCAGATGCACATTCAATGCCCTCATTACAGGTTTTTTCTTTACAATGGACAAAGCTTAGACAACCGCAGATTGTAGGGTATGACAATCTACTCAGAAGAGCTTTCCAAGGGGATTTTCCAAGACAGAAAAACTATAAATAAATAAATAAAAAGAGCTGAGTACCACCAAGTGCTCTCTTTAAGAGTTCAAATAAACATATGCAGGACTTAAGAAAAACACCCAAGAGCTCCATAACACCATCACTTAGAGCACTATTTACACATGCTCAAAATGTTATGAATCCTTCCATCTTGACACATCTAGCAAAACTTTTTGCAGCTGTTGTTTAGGTGTCTTGTCTATAGGTAGCATTCACACACTGAACCAGGTACAGGTCTTTGTGTCCCACCTAACCCCATGTTAGCAGAAAAGTGAAGCATAGCAGTTAATTGCTGATGGTGTGAAGTATACAGAAGGAGCAAGACAAGCCACTACAGCTGTCTACAAATTACCTCTGTTAGAACACATAAAATATTCCTGCAAATTAATATATGGACATATATATGTCAGTTAAAAAATTAGAGATTAACATAATGGGAGTGACAAATGAGGCCCCTTTTGAACTTTCAAGCTAACCCTTATGAAATTCCTTCATGATGAGCACACTTACTGCTGATGGCCAATTTCTACACAATATTAAGCACCATCACTACAAATACAAACCTCTGTCTTTCCCTGCTCTGTGCCAGACTGGCTGCGAGCTCGCCACGGCGCAGAGGCCTGCGGGCCGCTGGCCCTGTGGGCTCTGCTGCAGGTGGACCCGCCAGAGCTCGGCAGGGCCGTGGCGGGAGCCAGTCTTCCTTCTTGTCCTCTCCCTCCGGGCTTCCTTGCTTACACCTGATGTTTGGAGGCTGCCGCCCCGCTCCCCTGCTCCCGACGGCGCTGGTGTGCCCCTTCCCGCAGCCCCGGCACGGTGCCGGCCCTCCCGGCGGCCGAGCCCCGAGCCCCTCCGCGGGCAGCCGCCCCCCGGCGGCCCTGCGCCGTCGCGTTCCCCCCGCTCCTGCGAAACCGCGTCTGCCTTTGCCGTCGCCCGGCTGCAGAGGGTCACACACTCCAGCGAGTGAGCTGCACTCCTGCAGCACGCTCGTACTCAGGTTAGAGGCAAGCCAGTAGTAACAATACGCTGATTTAACACATTTTTAATGTGGAGATGTTACAGGTTCTCTTTTGGCTACTATGCATATGCTACTGCAGTGGGTAAAGCAAATGGACTATACGTTGCTACTTTTTAACTTCTCTACAATAGTTTATTAATGTATTTAACAAACAGGAATCACTGAATTTATTCATTCATTAAAATGCCACATCCATAAAACTGTTGTCTCATGTACAGAAAAAGGGAAATAAGTATACCATTACAAACTGTAAAATAAATAGTCCCAGGGTTAATACATTACACAACCTCTCACACTGAAACACCAAGAGCAGTCTTTGTCAAAGTCCAACACTCTCTGACTTGATTCTTTTAGCTATTCCATGTGCAGAGGATATAATGTTTAATATCAAATTTACTTATTTCAAGGCATTGGGTGTTACACAGGATGTCTGATTTAGGGGAGGTGATACAAAATATGTTGAAATCACAATTACAAATGTAAGCTACACTTAGGAAAACACATAGTGATTGCAACATGTGTTTAAGTCACACCACCAACATGATTCTCGTTACCAATCCCTACAACACGCTCACCACCACCATGCCAGAGTATTGGGGTGAAGCCAGCTTAAGTTTATTACTCTCTTCCAAATACTTTTGCTAGTCAGTTTGAGTTTTATGCCCCATGTTAAGAAGAGCTGTGTATTCAGTCCCCTATCTTGTCCAGCTGACTTAGGGAGACACACACTCCTTTAATGAGCTCAGGGAGAAACATTTGTACCACCTGCTGACTCACTCAACTGCTTATAGCTGTTCAGCGAAAACAAAGGCCACCATCTAGTCCCCTTTGAGTTGAAACAGTCAGTGTCTTCCCAGCAGCTGTGGGCAGTCACATCTTGTGCTATTCGCTGAGCTTCATGGGCTCATCTCTCTTGCCTGACTCCTCTCAGCATCCTTTTATTGTAGGGATTTATTGGTCAGTCACAGTCTTAGATTATTTTCTTGAGTGAAGAGTATAGCAGGCTATAGAGAAATTAAAAAGTTTGGGTTTGCAGTGGTTATATTGCTTCCAAATTAACAGAAACAATTGCCCCCTGTTAATGGAGAGACTTCTGAGTCAAATATACATACAGAATTTCATCACACTTCAGTTTGACATGCTTTTTAAGGAATGTCAGTGTGAATATCATAGCAAATTTGTGGAGTGATGTTTTCTATAGAGCTATAGAAACAGTGAAAATATCATTGGAACCAAAAATAATACAAAGAAAGATATACTCTGTGCAGATTAATTAGGGCTAAAAACTAAATTTGTTAACCTGTGGAGGTAGTAATGGGTTTTTCTGAATAGGTAAATACTGGCCTTTATTTGTCAAAAACTGCAAATCCAAAAAGTATCTAATTATTGTTTCTTTGAGATCATGCCCATTTTTTCAGATATCTATTTTCTTTATGGAATGGCAGCAGAGGTGTCATTATCTTCCATAAACATTCATACTATCTCTCCTCTACTGAATGTTGCATGTGTGTGTATTTTCTTTCAGTTCATAAGGACTGTTCCTCCTCTGCCTAGTGTTTCTGTTTCTCTTGTATTGCCTAACAAGGTTGGAATCACAATTACATTCTTTCCATAAGTGTCCATTGAATTCTACAGTGTTCAGAATTTTTTTGAAGGTCAGAGAGTTTATAAGAATATTGAATTTATGAATATATTCATGAAATTTTTGTGACAAACTTTCATTTAAAAATCATCTCTCTCCTTACTCTATACTACAATAGAATATCTGGTTTGAAAGAATGTGCCTCCAATTGTGCCCATATGGAGAAATGCCAAAGAAAAATGTGAACTGTGCCTAAAATGTAAAAGGTGAGGAAATTGCATACAGATTTCGTTTATGACAATAGACCTGGAAAATATAGCATGGGGTTTAACTGTCCCATTCCACTGGAATTTCTAGTGCCAGAAAATTCTGGTATCATCTAGGCAAGTAAAGATTGTTTGTGATGCACTGAAACAGCAAGGGTTTTGTTACTGGGTTTTTGTTTTTTGAGGGCATGAAATTAATCATTTATTTTTATGGCTGTTAAGCACAGAGCTCTGCTAATTTGGAGAACAAACAGATGCAAGCTTGCTTTCTGGTTTTCAGAAAGAATAACTCCCCTTATGTCATTTCCAAGTTAAAGACTAATTAGACTTACAGAGATATTTCCAGGAAGGTGAACATAAAATGTAGGATTCTGATCCTGAGAAACACGGAAAACTTGCACTGCCAGTGAAACCAATGCCAGTAGTAGGTAATATGCTTATTTATTTTTTTTCCCCTCTGTCCCCAGTTTCATCTTCCCTGTAATGGGGTCCATGCTGAGACAAAATATAAAAGTTCAGATATAATCTGTTAAATGTTGGCAGTTTCAAGGCAGGTTACATACTTTGCCCTGCAAGTATATGGACTTTTTTTTTTTTTTTTCTTTCCAAAACAGGAGGAATTGTTCCATACCCTGCAAACAGTTATTTTATGATCTATGAATTAGGATTGAGATATTGTATCATTACAAAATAGAAACTATCAGACTGCATAGAAAGCTAGTGCTTGAGGTGGTGTTGATACTGCTATAGTCTTAAATTTAGACTATTTGGAGAATTAAAAATCAAACTGTGAAAACACCAAGGCATTTCAGAGGAGAAGTAGTGCATAGATTAATTACCATATAAAGCTGGAAGAGACCATTAGATAATCTAATCTAATCTGACCTCCAGCATATCAAAATGTATGTATTTCCTGTACTTAAATATTGCATCTTTGTTGAAGTGAACCTTCCCAAAACACATCTTTCAGAAAGGACTCTGCCTCCGATCCTGGTGTGGGCTTTTGCTAGTCTGCCTCAGTGGTTAACATCTTGCTAACACCCTGGCATTATTTCCAGACTTCTCTAGCTTCTAGACAGTGATTTTTTTGTTATGTTTCTCTACCTACCTAAGGATGGTTTCAGAATTAGCATTTTCTCTACAAGTATTTTTAATCTTCAACAGAATAATCAAGATACTTTTCAACTTCTTGGAAAAGTAGCCTAAAATCTTTTAAATGTCTTACTAAAACATGTCATTTTCAACATAAATTTTTCATGTTTTCTGGACTTTCTCCTATATTTCAACATCCTATCAGAACTGTACGTTTTATACACAGAACTGTAAAATTTATAGTATTCATACAAAGTAGGGCTGGCAAGATACTAGGAAAAGTCGTCCAGTTCGTCCACTACTCCAGGGCAGGATCAGCTGTACACATTCTTGATCCAGGTTTATCTAACTTTTCCTAAAATCTTCCACCACTGGAGAGCCTATAACCTCTCTAGGCAATTTATTCCAATGCTTAACTATCTTTACCACTAGAAAGCAAATCTTCTAACTAAAATGGGTCACATACTCCAGATAAGACCTTCCTAATGCTGAACAGAGCCTAAGGATTACTTCACAGCCTTGTTATTCCTTACAGTAACATATTTGATTTTTACAACAGTACAGCCCTTCACTCATTTTCAGCTTAAAATTCACAGTAGGTTCTGAAGCTCTTTTCTGTAAAATTAATATCCAGCCAGTAGTTTCCCTCTTTGTATTTGTTCAGATGGCTATCCTAATGTTGTTCTCTCCAGCCTTGTATAAAGAGGTAAAATGACTCCATTTATATTCACTACTGCCTCTTTTGTACGTTTCTATGTCTCATCAGCTCTTTTAGGTTACCACATGGCACTAAAACTAAGTTAGTTTCTTTGCCTTATGACTCCTCAACTATCCCCAGTGGTTCACTGTTTGAGGAATGTATGTAATCTTTCAATAAGGCATTTATTATTCCTAGGGAGGCAAGTCTGTGTTTTGTAGTGGGGACCTGTCAAAGCTAGTCAATAGTAATGTGTCTTAAATTCTGCCCTTCTGTAGCGTTTAGGAATTACCATGTATATGCCTTGCTCAGACTTATCACATACATTTGTGTGCCTTACTGAGCGCTTAAAATCTTTGCCTGATGATAGGTGCCTACAGTCTTTCTTTAAAAATCAGAGATTGCACTTAGCAAGACATTTACATACATACTGTAGATGTTTTTATACTGACAGAGCAATATAATTGGGAATGAGATATGATTTAGCATTTTGGGAACATTAAAAAAAAATTGAGGTCTGATGCCACAAATAAATTGACGTGGAGAAACTACTCTGACTTCTTCATAAGGTAATTTGCAATGTCAGGTGTCAAGTTAACTACTGGAAAGAATCATATCTGGTTTCTGTATAATATAGCATGGTTCCTTGAAGAGTATCAGATAAGTGTGTCATCCCCCCCAACCTCCTGCAATTTAGCATAGAATTATTTTTAATCAGGTAAATTATTTGCAAATACATTGAAAAATCTGTTGATAAATTAGTTGAATTGCTATTTATCACATAATTTGCATATTTAATGCACATTTTATTTACTAGACATAAATTAGAAATAATGTTCCTGAGATTCATCATATGTCCTAAGACATGATAGACATGGTGCATCTAAAAAATTTAGCAACCTGTCAAACAGACCTAGTGAGAATATGGCATATATGAACATAGTAGAAGATAATGTTGGACCATAAAGTCTTGAACAGACTCAGATGCCGCTAAATTCCAGGAATAATAAAATACTGATCAGTAACAAAAATTGAATTTTGGAAAGGCTAACTTTGAAAAAGAAAAAGTTTGATGAGGCCATCAACACCCAAATTAAAGACAGAATGGAGAGGAGGCACGGATTAATTTTATTCAAAGTACAAATATTATCTGGGACTTCAATTCCTGATAACAGGGGGAAAATGGTCAGGAAGTATTTCCTTGGACCTGTAAGTCCCCTCCATAAACAGCATATTTAAAGACAGAAAAGAAAACAAGAAGTATGGAAATGAAATTGCTTAACAGGTATAGTCTGTGTGTTAAAGATTAGGCAGTGCAGAAAAATTAGAGCATGGAAGAGATTTAATTTAGACTTTACATGAAAATGAATAACAAAAGGGGGGTTTTAAGCCATAAGACAAGTGTGCTGTTACAGACTTGTTGGTGTTACACATAGAAGGCTAATCTTTTGCTGAAGTTTAGCTTAAAGACTGATAAGAAATTAATGTCATATCATCTAATGAAAATGATAGGAGAAAAGAAAATTGTAACATTAAATTCCAGGGTGCAAGCAGAACTTTTATTGCTTACTATGAAAAACATTATGGACCCTTAAACCTTTCATACTGAAGTAATTAATGTATGGAATCTGAGCTGAATGGAAACTACTATTAATAAATACAAAACTTTTGTAAATGTAGTATTCTACATTCACCTAAGTGTTTGTTTACAGCCTTACAATTATTACAATGGAAATAATTTACATTTCCAAATGATGATGATGATGAATAAAAGAAAATAATACTACAAAAGTAGTGTGTGCTTTTTTGGTAGTGAACACTACTGTTTTTTGTGGAAATCATTATATGTATACATTATCTTGTCCATCACTGCCTGAAGGCACTATTGCTTGCTATTAGAATATGTGATGACAACATTGAACTACATCCTTGCTTTAGAAGATCTCATTGGAAGCTCCTGTTGTGGCTTCTAAAAATCACACAGACTAGACATGTGCATAGTGAGCAACTGCGGTTTTCTGAACTCAAAATATGCCTGAATCTCAGGTGTTTCCTGAGCCTCAAACAAGTGGCCGCTAGAAGAGACCCTTGGGGATGCTTTGTACATCCTTCCTTTCCATATACCCTTCCCTGAACATCCACTTTTGGTCATATCAGGGACAGAATACTGGACTAGCTGGACCCGTGACTTAACACAACACTACCTCTGGTGCTCTTATATATGTCTTATTGTACAGTAACAACTTGCCAAGAGGGCCAAGTTTTTGTTGGTTTGTGTTGCCAGTTTCATCAAGGAGACAAATTTTTGTATGCCTACCTAGCCACCTACCTTTATGTCATCTATACTCAAGCTATATTAGATCTGAACAGTCAGAGACGCTTTCTTTCTAGAAAAAACTGTAGGGTTTGGGTTTGGATTTATTTTTCCCCTTCTAAAGCTAAAATTTCCTCAAAAACCAGCTTGAGCAAAATCGCTGCTGAAACTATCTTTTCCCTTGAGAACCTGACAGAGATTAAACAATCTTTTGTTCAGGTAGAGTCTGTGTTAGAAAGCTTTGTTTTACTGTAAGGGGAAACTTTGTTGAACATGTAGGTTTTGGCCAGTTTTTGAGTTTGAAAGAACATTTCTGAAACTGTAGAATTCTTTAGCTCTTAAAAAAAAAAAAAAAAAAAAAGATCTTTTCATTATTTGGATTGTAACTTCAGAAACCTTTTCTATGAAAAAGCCCTCTCAAATACTCATACATATACATTTTACTGATAATTCTGCATTTTTTTTATCAAAAATATCTTTGAATGCCTTCGTAATACTTTTAAGTGCTACTGAAATGAGTGTTCCTGCATCTTCAATAGTGAACTCTAAGGTTGGTTCTTCAGTATGTATTGTCAGATCAACATTAACCATTTCATGTTTCTAGCCCATGCTAAATGATAGTTTATATCCCAGTGGCAGCTGTGGCAAACACATTTATACCTGTGAACAAATATTTCAGGTAATGAATATACATTATTACTCTGCAGCCTAGCTCACAATGCTGCAACTTCTGCATGTAGCCATAAACTTAGCTCACAATGCTGCAACTTCTGCATGTAGCGATAAACTTAGCTCCAATATTCACCTGGACACTAAAATTTATACATCATGAGTTACTCACTGGACTCAAAGATTGCTCACAGTGAAAAAGCTGAAGGCTTCAATCTTGCTACTAGTTTTCCACTTTATTATAAATCATCCAGTGATAATTCCCACATGACAAAATAGAATAGATGAAAAATGAGGAGTCATCCCTCCCCTTCAAAACTGAAAATATTTCAGGAAAATTTTGAAAAAAATGAAAGAAAAATTGATTGGCTAATAATAAATTATATAATCTACTAAAAAGTTCATAATATGAACACTGTTAATTTTGGGTGAAGTACATATGTCTTAGACCTAAAGGAATAGTTTTGCGTTGCCTGATTAGCCTAATAGAAAAATAGACATGGCACTGATTACAGAAAATAGTGTGTCTGAGGTAAGGACAAGCAAATCCTACTGGAAAAAGATTTTTTTTTTGTTTGTTTTGGCAAAAGAATGGCTGAAATTTAAAAAAAAAAAAAAAAAAATGTGTGTAGGCAGATTTTTAGGCCACCACATTCAGATACTAAAATTTGACAGTATTTTTTTAGGAAATTTCATAGTCTATTTAGGCTGTTAAGACTAAATTTCAGAGAATTATTACAAGAAAGGGTGAAGAACTACATAGCAATTTTTATCAGCAATGGAACAGGAAAGCCTGTAATTGCATCAGCCAGAGAAGTAGTAAGGGAGTGCAAATGGATGTTACCTAGAGTTAAATTTTCATCATTCCATTTATCACTTCAAATAACTTTTGTATAAATTTCAGAAGTGATATAGGATTAAGAGGAATGCTTCAAATCAGTGAGTATCGAAATATGTCCCCATCTTTCTAAGTTTTCTTGCTTCACTGCTGCTAAACATCCCACTTATTGTGAACTCCAGAGTTAATATTCTAGGCTGTGATGTGATAGCTCAAGTTTTAGAAATGTAGAGACGGTAATGGTTTGATTTAACATAACAATTAAAGTAAAGCATCTAACGATGCATTTTTACCCTGATCAGTGAGCGTTCAAGCAGAAGACAGTAAAAGACTTATTTTAAAAATACATATATGTAGACAATACTTCTGGTGAAGTCAGTAAGAACAATCTTTTTATGTTACATAATATTGGCTTTCGTATTCATGTACAGATATTACACTGGATATTAAATTAATTGGCTTTTGAATTCATGTACAGATTTGAAATTACTAAGAAAAGTATGTAACAGTCTACATGTTACACCTTCATTTCTTATGTAAATATTTATTATTAACAAAAACATTGTAACAGAGAACAAGTTGTCTAATTTACATTTAGATCTAGTCTGAGAAAAATGAATTTTTAAATCAACTGTATTTATGATAGAGCAAGGTAATAATAGAGTATCCAATTGGTGTCTCATTAATAGTCTCATTAAAATAGTTGGATTCAGAATGTCCAATTTACAGCATTCATAGTTTTTCATCTCACATCTTGTTCAGCAGATATTTGTGAATTTTCTTCTCATTAAAAGATATTTTTGTAAACACTAAAAATAAAAAAACCCTCTTGTGCTTATTTCAATCTTGTTATACTTAAAAATTATTTTCTTGCAGAATCATTAAATTAGTTCCTTTTCATATATGATCATCACTGATACTAACAAGTGCACAAGAAATGCAACTCAATGTACAGTGATCACCACTGCAATCTTTACCATTGCCATTTGTTAATTAACATTATTTTGTGGTTGTTCCAACATAGAAAAAGTATTTATTTATAGATCTTAAAATAAACAGCTTGAAGAGGCTTTTCATTCTGATATGTGTGGATTTGAAACCAATGGAATTTTTTATTAGTGAATGACAGTCCTTGTCAGAAGTCAACTGAAGAAACTGGCTGCTAAAAAGGAGCCTTTCTTACTCAAATATTGCAAAGAAATCGGAGAAACAAAGAGTTGTAATATTCTGAGATGGTGAACCTTCCAGTAGTATAAGCCACTATAGTGATTTCAAGACAGACATGAAGGTTACAGGAGTCCTCAGATTTCTCTGGCTTGATCACAGGCTAGAGCAAACATCTGCACCTGTGACTGGACTATACACAGTAGAAAATCTTCAGATCCTGAGTTTCTGTCTAGTGAAAGTTATGTCTACAGTCCTCTGGCTTCCCTGCCTATAGAATTTATAGTACCAGGCAAGCACCTTCTGCAGGGATTGGCAGAGTCAGTGTTGATTTGATGTATACCAACTCTCTGGGACCCTGGGCTGATACAAGAAGAATGGGATTCCTGAGCTATACACACTGTGATAACTCTTCCATTAGCAAATATAATAAGTCCCATTAGTTTGACATGCTAAAGTTGATTTTCAGAGATCATTTTAATTAGCAGACTGACATCTGGCCATTTGTCAGATAACTTAGGCTACAGAAGTAAAAACTGTTCTCATTCAGCAGGCACAGTAACTGCTCCCATTGCCCATACTTGCTGGCCCTTTCTCATCCTGCAAGTTTTCCACAGTGGCTGCAGCAGTGCAGATCCCAGTTCCCTGTCTGTCTGCCCATTAACACAGTAACTTTCCAAGAATTGTTTGTGCTGATGTCCTGAGCACGTGTCATTAATGTTCTACATTTTAAGAATGATCCAGCACAAGAGGAACTATCAGGTCCAAAACACATTACCCCTTGTCCTATGGTCATACTTCCTGATAAAGAGTCCCTCTCGTGAGCCCCCAGCTGGAGTACTGTGTCCTGCTCTGGGGCCCCCAACATAAGAGCGACATGGACCTGCTCAAGTGGGTCCAGAGGAGGCCAGGCCCTGAAGACGATCAGTGGACCAGAGCACCTCCCGTATGAGGACAGGCTGAGAGAGTTGGGGGTTGATCAGCCTAGAGAAGGCAAGCTTGCTGTGCACCTGCCTCACTGCCCTAAGGATCTTGAACTCCATCATTTCATGGTCACTGCAAGTCAAGGCTGCCCTTGAGCTCACGTTCCCCACCAGCCCTTCCTTGTTGGTGAGAAGAAGTTCACCATAGCAGCTCTGCTTGTTGTCTCCTCTATCACATTGAGAAGGAAGTTATCATCAGCACATTCCAGGAACCTCCTGGATTGTTTATGCCCTGCTGTGTTGTCCCTCCAAAAGATATCGTTGGAGTCCCCCATGAGGACCAGAGGTTTTGAATGTGAGGCTGCTCCTATCCATCTATAGAGGGCCTCATCCACTCGGTCTTCCTGGTCAGGTGGCCTGTAGCAGACCCTCACTGTAATGTCACCTGTACCTGCCTTCCCTTTAATCCTGACCCACAAGCTCTTGGTTGGCTCCTCATCCATGCCCAAGCAGTGCTCAGTGCACTGCAGCTGGTCTTTGACACAGAGAACAACCTGCCCTCCTCATGCCCCCTGTCTGTCCTTCCGAAATAGCCTGGAAATAGCCTGTATCCTTCCATTCCAACACTCCAGTCATAGGAGCCATCCCACAAAATCTCCATGATTCCAGTAAGATGGAGTACCTTGATCTGTTACTGAAAAGTCTGACAAAGACAACTGAGAGACCAATGTGTCCTGCAGTTAGTAGTTTGTATGACCAAGTCAGAAGATTAATTTATCAGCACTACTTTTTCAGATTTTTTGCAAACACAGGAAGATATTACTGCATTAGTTGCATTCAGGTCACAGATTTAAATTTGATAGTGTCTTGTGGAGCAGTGAGGAGGGGAGATAGATGGAGACCTTTTTAAATTCAATTATAGATTCTGATGTAGTCACATAATTCCAAGAAGTAAACTGTAGAGGTAGATACACAGATGGTAAATTCAGCATTGTCATGTCAAACCTGCCTTTCATCCAAGTTGCTACTTTTCAGTTACATGCTAGGCTTCCATTTTGAAAAAGTCTGACCTGTTCTGGCCAAACTAGGATTTGTACAAAAAATTTCAGTTCATGGAACCTGAAATAAATAAGTGATTATATTTTTCCAAAGCCTAAACAGGATTTTATTTGGCTAATACAATGCCAGGCATATCTACACAAGTACTCTTTAGACAGGCTAAGGAAGTGACCCTGTGGACAGAATCTGGAAGGGGTCAGTGTTCTATGTTTGGCATACTCTGGAGCACACTATTCCTGAAAAAAATGAGATTATTTTAAGCTTATATGAGACTTTTATTGTTAGATTTTTTTGTAGACTACAGGTTTTGAGAATTTAAATTGCAGACTTAGGACACTATCTTTTTTGGATCTAGACCTTATCTGGATAGTTTCAGAAAGGAACCTCATTAACTGAATTCAAGGGCAGCCAGATAGATTTATATTATTTCATTTTTGTGTTTGATATTGACTTTACAAAAATTTAAATTCATGCTTCAGAAAAGATTCCAGCTGTGTTGTGGAATGTATTAGTAAAAACATAGCCGATGGGTCCAGGAAAGTCATCCTTCTCATTTTTGGCACTTGTGAGATTGCGTCAGGAATACTGTGTCCAGTTTTGAACTTCCCAGTATAAGAAAGATATTAACATGCTGGAGCAAGACCACCAACATGGTCAGGGTCTAGAGCACATAACATAGGAAAAGAAGTTGAGGAAACTTGGTCTGCTCAGCCTAGAGAAGGGAAAGTTCAAAGGAGACCTTGGTCCACACACTACCCTGATCAAAGGATATGGAAAAGACAGAGCCAGACTTTCTTTTTCTCAGAGTTGTGTGATGATAATGATGAGACTCAACAGACAGAAGTTGCGACAGGCAAATGTGCAATTAGATATAAGAATGACATATTTTCTAATTTATAAAATAGAATTCTGTAAAATATGTAAGTAGAACTATATGGAGGAAGCAGGTTTTAGTTTCCATATACATAGTCTTCTAGATTAATTTCAACTGAAATACACAAAAACACCTCTAGTTCATTTTTGATCAAAGTCATGCTTGGTATTAGTTTAAAGAAAGGATATATTATTTTCATTAGTGTTCCTGAGAAGAGCATTTCATGAAGGAGCCTTTTATGTTCTGTTCAGTGTTGTTCATTAACTTCAATTCAATCAAGTGGCTCATCAAACAAGACAGATGTGTGGAGTTTTTTATTTATTCCTGACCTAGCAGGTGGCAAATACGGAAATCTAACTTACTCATGTAATTGTTCCCGGGAATTACAGAATGGTTGAGTCATTAAAATGAGGGAACCAGAGCAGGAAGAGTTAAAAGAGAAAGGGTTTTTTTTTTTTACATCACTGAAAACAGCTGTCATTATATAAGCTGCATAATGAAAACCTCTTGGTAATTTTCTTATTATTGAGGATCATAGACACAATGATTCTGGCTGCATGCGCAGCCTTTTCCAGGCAGACTTTGTAGACAGTATGTAGACAGCTTTAAAAAAGCTTGGAGTCTATCACAGTATCCACTGAACTTGCCAATAATGCTAAGCACATACGCTGATGAAAGAACAACTGGTCCTCTGTTGCATAACATGTTGAGGAATGTTCACACCTTTGCTGTTGAACATGTGATGTATATTTTTGTAGCTGGATAGTTTAAAGGTGTGAGCTGAAACTTGAAATATTGTATTAGGTAAATATGGGGAGTTTTGCTGGTCCTGATTCTGATCTGTACAACCTTTTGTGTCACTCAAGCTTGCCCATACCAGTTTGTCTAGTAAATTACATTCTCTCTCTATTTTTTTTAATTTTTTTATTTTAAAATGGATTAAAAATACCCATGTAATCATAAAAGCCTCAGGTAAAATCCTGGACAGACATTCTCAGAGATGTGAGCTCCTTTATGGCCAGCTGAGAACAATATTTTCTATTGGTTATGCCACAGTTTATCAAGATGGAAGAACAATCCTACTAGAGGATAAGATAATCAGGTAATTGGGTTGTTGGGACCTGGAGGATGTGAATTTGATACAATAAGTCTGAGAAGGAAAATAAGTTGGAAATGTTTCAAGCCATTTTTCAAGTGTTTTCATGGCACAGCAATTTCTGAAACTTTCATAGACTGGAACCTCTTCTGTATTTTTATAGAAGAGCTGTACATATTAATGCTCAGAACACAAATTCTAAAAATTGACACCCAAGTAGGTGAAGCTATTTCCCAACACAGATGTCTAAATAACCAACAATAATTTTTATTCATGCAGTGTTTCTTTTTGACTAAGTCCCTGTTCACCTTCTGCTTGTTCTGAAAACCTTTCTGAGACTTATATTTCTAGATACCTAAAAGAAGGATGTTTTATCACCTCTTTTAAAGAAGTACAAGTCCTTTGCAACATGTGTTTTGTATTGTAATCCAATAATGAACAACTGAGACCCCTGACATACAGCTATCTACCTTATTCATATAGTTGCATAGGTTTTATCAGGATTTATCCCACAGTTCTTTTCTGAGCAAAAGTATTGTGGTCTGAAATATAGTTTTCCCCCAGATTGGACAGAAGATTTGACAATGTAAACGTAATTACATGACCAAAAGCATTATCACGGAGTATAAAGATACAGTGGTCATGAGTGATAGTTATCATTCAGAAAGTATTCATTTCTGTGCTAGTGAACAACTTTACTCTCTTGAGCATTTTTGTATGGTAACTTAATGTGCTGATTTTCTAATGGTTCAAATTGTGCTACTCATCCAACATTCAACAGACACCCATAGTATTCGATCCCGTTAATTCCTGCTCCCTCGCTATTTTTGTGTTAAGCCGATATAAAGTTGATATCCTCCCTGTATGTTAATACATCTCATTCTCCTTGAAATCTGACTTGTTTAATGTCTTTCCCCCACTGTTTGAACATGTCATTACTTTCTGACTTTAAAAATCTAAAAACTGAAACAAGTTTATAGACTTTACCTTTGAGTTCTGACTCATTTCCCCTTTTATCCTTTTTTTTTTATGGCCTTTTCAGCAATGTGGTTGGCCTTATAATTCTTTTTATGCTCACATTCTTTTTGTAACTAGTGGACTAGTTCAGGTAAAAGGGGTTTTTTAATAATTATTAAAAAGTATAATTGAAGTATTTACCTCAAAATCCCTGCTGTCTAAATTTATCTTCATCAAAACATATACATTTATCCTGGTTAAGACGTCTTTTGGATTGTCTATGTTTTTATATTTACCAACTGCATAATTTATTGTCCTTAGTACTTAACTACATCCTTGCTCTGCCTGTTTGCATTAGTAGGGAAAGTATGAGCAGTGATAATCCAGTACAGCCCAAACATTTAGGGACATGACATCACATTTTACTTTGGATGTAGGTTTAGGGGTAGTAATCCCTAATTTACCCTGCATCTTGTATATATTCCTGTCTTTACAGTTCTACCCACTATTCCTCCCACATTTGGAACAGAAATAGGACATATAAAATGGATTGTGTAACAGGTACACTAGAGGTCTGCTTGAAACATGTTTTTCCTAACATAGGGGTAAAAGGAGAGCTTCAGTGACCTTCTGGAAATAGGAGGTTGTAATTTTTAGAACTGCTGTCTGTAACCATGATGTTTATCAAATTGAGATTAAACGAGTGTCTGCTAACAGTCATTACTGTTCAGTTTTTTTCTCACAAGTCTCATTATTACAAAATGTGTCAAGTTTATTTAATTATTAATTGAAGAATAAAGGTAATGTTTTTATTTTTAAAATCAAAGCATGCCCTACAGTTCTTTGGAAGCAAGGCAAAAGAGAAATGTAACTTTGGGAGTATTTCTAAGGGTTACTCCCCAAAATGAACTTTATCTCATCGGTTTACATCCTTGTTTTTTATGTATCTTAATCTTATTAGTTATTACATGTAAACATTTTTTTCTGTATCAGAGCACTTTAAAAAAAATACTTCAATACATATTGTCATTTTACATTAACCTTATATTTTGTTACTAACCATGACTTTTGACAAATACTCTAACCAAAGAAATCACATCTTTTTCAAAAATAAGCAAGATAGTTACAAACTTTGTCTGTATAGACAAGCAATTTGCTAGTATCAACCCCACCCCCAACAGTACTTGTCTAGTATCAACCCCACCCTGACACCCATAGACTGGTATAACTTAATAGGTGTCGCGGGTGAAAGTATTGACATGGTAATGATTTAGAAAAATAATCTAGATTTATTAATAACTAACAACTATTTGTCAATACAAAATAACTCAGAAAGAAAAGTGACTTATTCAGGTTCTAAAATGACAATATTCACGCTAACTTACTTAATGGTACCTTAATTTATACACATATATACATGCACATACACAAACCAGACATATACATACAGAAACAAAGGTATTTGGATTCGGTAAAATGCACACAAAAGGGACAAACACACAGGAACAAGGGCAAGGGTACGTACCCCCACACACACACACCAATAAACAGGTGAAATAGAAGCTAGCTCAAAGAAAATTTCCCTCTTGAGTTTAGAGCAAATACTCACAATGCTTTGGCATTCCTCAATGGGCGATAGTTGAGACTTGAGTGGGTGGACTTCGCCCTGGCCTTCCATCTGGAGCAGACGGCACCTGAGAGGCGTCCCAGCTCAGGGGAGATGCTGGTCACAGGCCGCTGCGATCCAGAAGAGCTCAAAGGGCCTCTCTGGTGGTCGCAGTTTATAGGATCCAAGATAACTGACTTCTGTCAAATACTATCTGGTGCCTTCCGGCAGTTGCACAAGAATTTGAATAACATGCAACCCTGTTATTGTTCCATCTGATCACATCCCAGGCATAGGTGTGTCAGGCCATCAGGAGATGATGGGCCGTTATAACCTTTTCCAAGCAACTGGGGGGGGGGGCAGGAGCCAGGCTCCTCAAGGTTATCAGTCCTTATCTCCACAGATTGATGTATGGCTCAGGGAAATGTGGATGGAATCACATCTGGCACCAAGCAGCCCAACAAGGAGGGCAGGGAGGGGTAAGAATTGCACCACCACAATAGGTAAACTGACTTTTCATTCCTTACCTAGATTCAGTTCCCAAAGATCATGAGAGGTTTGTTTCAGAAAGGGACACAATATCAGGGGAATATATGTGCATACTTTGCCTCATAGTGGTAAGATGAACTAACGTATATTGTGACTTATTCAGATTTTATTCTTCTGTTCTGTCTTGCACATTTCTCTCTATTTACTCTAAAGATCACTGGAAAGCTTGCCCTAAAAATAGCTATTTGGCAAGGGTCACCATAAAAAGTAGCTCCCAAAGACATGATTAAGGTTCTATGGATAGGTAATCTCTTCTCAGCTCATTTGTCTATTACACAATTGAGAAAGATAATAGGTTGTAGTCTCTCAGCTTTGCTGACAGGAAGCAGAATAAGCTCTCACTTTTCATTGCTAGCCAATGACACCAAGTAGTTTCACATGAACTCCACATTAGAAGTATAATTCAGCACATTAATTATATCACAACATATAAAATTAGCTTACAGCCAGCATGCCTAATATACCCAGAGTTTGTATTATAATATATTGCCTTTTTTATACCGTTACTGCTCTTTTCTGTAGCGTGAATTAATGTGCCATGAGTCAACAGTCACTGTGCTATTCAAGGGAAGAAAATGTGTTTATATCTACTCTGTCTTTCTCTCCAACCCATTTATTACACATCCGACCCTGAAGATATTTTTAATTAGTTGATAAGAATGGAAAATAATAAACTTCATGAACATTTTATTACAGAGTGTTTGAGTATTAATTGTTGCCAATTCATCAACCCTAAAGCACATTAGTTCTGGAAAGATTTATTTTATCTGTTCTATATTTATGAGTACAGTCTCATCTTCAAAATATTAGTAAACAAAAATATCTTTTTAATATTAATTTTAGCACCGGTATTCTCCTATCTCAAGCTAGCTTTAAATGCTATCCTAGGAAATATTTTGTTCACTAGTAATTGAATTAAAATTATATCCAATCCATGTGATTTAGCTTGCTCTTGGCCTTTTTAATTACTAGTAATTCCTTGGACTCCTATCTATATTTCAACTCAGATTCCACTAGTTAACATTTTCCTCCTTATCTGGTTCATTTACCAGTGCTATAGATACTAGCCTGTGCCCAGTTTGTGATGAAAATCTAGACATCTGCACCAGCCTGAAAAGTGAGTCTCAGTGACATTTACAGAGGGAATTAGAAATAGGTGTAAACGCATAGCAGGACTTAAATACTGCTTAGAACAGATTAATAAATATGTTAATTCAAGAAAAATAGATTGTTACAGTAAGGGTCAATGCTGAAGGAAGCATGTTCTTTACAATTGAATCTTGCAGTATACAAGGGAGTTTTATATATAGCAGAAGCCATTTATAAAGTATAATCCATTTTGCCTTGTGTTTATACCCCAAGCCTCAGATATCAGTATTATATCCCTCTTAACAGCAGAGCACAGAGGACAAGTTCAGCAGAGACAATAAAGTTCTCCAACTCTTGTTCATGTCATGCCAAGAGAAAGGAAGGACTGTTTGCAATCTTCATACACACACAGGATGTTACAAGGTGTCCTGATCCAATATCAGGGAGGGTTCTTAAACAATCCCAAGAGTGAGATTAAGACACAAATGAGGTCAGATGCCGTACAACCTTGTAAACTTTATTTCCTGTAAAAACTGATAACAGTGATAGGACAGAGAGAAGAAAGAAAAAATCAGAATACCTAAGCAAGCAAACAAAAGAGATGCAGCAAGACTAGTTACCACCACCACGAATCCAGCAATGTCCCGTTGGCTCAGTCCCGGTGCAGGTGATGGTGCTCCAAGCTCTTCCAAAGTCCCAGCTCCAAGTGGATGAAGGAGCAAGTATCATCAAAATCAAGATCAAGATTTTCAAGATTAAGAATCCCAAGAGAGGAGTACGCAGTCCTTTTATTGTACCAATCCCCATGATTTCTCTGAAGAGTCTACCTATTTCCATGAAGCTCACTGTAATATATGCCACACTGTGTTCCTCCATGCGCGCATGCCCAGGTGCTCACAGTGGTTGTGCTGGCGGGGGGCGGTCAACCTGCGGCATCTTCAGCCTCTGCACATCTTCCTCACCCTGATTTCCTCTCCACCTGACTTTCGTGCAGGTGCAGCTTGGTAGTCACTGCCAAGGATGTTGTTGTTCCAGTTTTGGGTGGATACCATGGTTTCTTTGGGGACAATTTGTCTCCTTCAGAGCGTACTCCTCCACAGTGACAGGATGCTGAGGCCAGGAAGTGGTGGTGGTGCAGCAGCAATGTGGAGACAAACAGAGTCCAACACAGTCCCTTACACAAGGGAATTTGCCAGAAAATGTCAGACTCTATTCTTTAGAGTTCTTAATTATTCTATGGCATATGTTCTTGTGCAGCATGTATAGGGTGCCAAGGTCAAAAAACCTCTATAATGATGAGTTCTAGAAACTGTCCTTAGATAATAAAACCACTCAATTATATGCTACTAGAAGCTGCAGATATTATGCAATTCATAATAATATTGCAAAGTAGGTGACAACAAACAAGATAAAAGGTAAAAACAAACAAAACCAACGAAAAAGATAAAAGAAAGTTCCATTAAAATAAGCAGCCTAATCTGATCTCTCTGGAATGCACTGGGCCTTTAGTTTCACCTAGTTACCTCTCTGATGAACCCAATGACTACTGTGACAAAACTCCTTGTTTTGCTTTTGCTTTCCTGGGAATGAACATTTCTCAGCCTATTGACTGTCATAGGTTTCTGACAGGACATCTGCTGTCAAATGGGAACACAGTACTTTTCAGCAACAGATTAGAAAGCATGTGAACTTGCAACCTGGCATGTAAAACAGCATTTAACCCCTTTCTACAAAGCTATGAGAAGAGCACTAGTCCTGGGAGTGCAATAAGATTGAAGTAGCAAGGGCATAGAGATCAACACTCTAAGGCTGACTGAACAAAATTTGAACAAAACTTTTTAAAAGAGAAAAGAGGTTGTGTGCTTTATAAAATCAAGAATTGTATAATAATGTATAATTGTAAAATTGTGAAATATAAGGGAAAAACAAAGTCCTTGCAAATGGTGATTTTAAAACATGGGACAAGCTGAAAGGATAAGGGATATGACTTACAGCTCTAATGAGGTGAAACCTAGAACACACCAGAAACCCAAATGCTCTACTTCCAAAAAGAATCTACATGGACCACATAGAAGCTATGCTGTACTTCAGTTTGTTTGTGATCTGGATGGGTACTGGAGTCTTGTATCCCTGTCTATAATTCTAGATGTAATCAGAAATATTTACTCTGGATATAGAGCCAAGCCTTACAGAACAAGATGGCACTTGCAAAAAGCAGGCTGTACAAAGCAAGCTACACACCTAGAGAGGCAAGGAGTGAGAGGATTGCTCTAGATATGTGTAGGACTGAAATTTGTGCCTGTCAGTAATTAAACATGTCAGAAATTTTCCTAAAATTTCCATTTACTTTTTTCTAAAATATTCAAATAAGTTGTTGCTTGTACAATTGCTCGGGGGAATTTTCAAAACAATGTTGTTTGGGGCATTTTGTGCCTTGGGGCATTACAGAAAAGAAAGAACATGGAAACCAACTCACGACATGATTTTATTTGCACTCTAAAGATATTGAATAAGTCTCTATACAAACAGACTGATTTTTTTTTTCCTGCATGAATATTTAGGTGCACTTATACAAAACTCACCTCTAAAGTATTGTTTTATTTTTCCTTATAGTGTTTTCAAACCCTTCACACTGCACAGGCAGAACTCCAGAACAGATGCTTAGTCACCCCAGCCTAGATTATGATGTGTTCCTCCGAGATGGTTTCTCGGCTCAGTTTTTATAATATAAAGACTTTTTGACTTCTAACTAGATCTTTACAGTGCTTCTTCAAGCAGCAGGAAAAGTTAGCAACATAAATATTTGCTGTCCTGTATGAAGAGCATTACAGTATTTTTCCATAAGGCAGTAATCCTTTCACAATAAGGTAATTGTCTTCTAGTTTAGTCACCAAGGAGCTGGGTTACTGCCTTACAAAGCAATACTGTTTTATTGAATAAGCATGGTGTTCCCAAAATAACTTTCAGACATTCCCTGAAATAGCCTCATTAGAAATACAACCAATCCTGTTTTGATAGCCTTGCTGTTTTAACTGCTTATACAGCTGCTATTAATGCTATATCTACCTTTGAAATACCTTTCTAATGTAATGCTATTTTTAAACATTTGCAATCTCATGATCTTCTTTGAGTGAATGGTATTTGCAAACCAGTTCTATGCCTCAGTCCTCTTTGTCTTTGAAAGTCATGTGTTTTTCAGTTGCGTCAGTGCAAGAGGCTGGGAGAAGAAAGGTCTGAAGACTCCTTGCCCCTCTTTACTTAAGCAGTGCAAATAGAAACTCTGTGGAAGCTATTCTCCCTGTTGTGCTGTAACACAACTAAGCTACAAAGAGTAATAAAAGGTTATCATGGGTCCTTCCTTCTCTAATATCATTCATATGCCACTATAAGGGTGAGTTGTGATCTTTCCATTTACATCCTATATTCTGGAGAACATCTGACCATAATTTGTTGCATGTGAAAGTAATGTTTCATACTAAGCCCACTGAGGCTTTTCATAGGCTTCTCTAATCACTACATCAATCAGTCCTAGCACTGGCTTATGTTCCAGTTAGCAATTCCCCTGGTGAGCTATACTAAAAAATATTCTTCTAAGAGAATGCTTTCTTCTGAGTAATTCTAAGTAATATACAATATTTCTAGTAACTAATATTACAAACATATAACAAGTATCTTTGCATATACCTTTTTGGATTAAAAGATATTTCAAAGTCATCAACATCTCTTTAAATGATCTTTCATGATGAATTAAAAAACAGGTCTTTCTTAAGACAGCCATGATCTTTCTAACTTGTGCACATGACATTTAATGACTCTTATGTGTCTTCCTTTGTGCTAGTAGCATATAGATTCAATTATACCAACATATTAATGTTTTTCACTAAATTTTATAAACAGTTCTTATAATGAAAATCCATCACAGATCACAAAAGACTGAACAGGAATGTCTCAAAGTGCACTACCTCATCTGCATAACTGTAGGTAGGTTACATATTAACAAGGTTATTGAAGGATGGGATAATGATTTTGCATACTAAACAGCAATGACTTATGTACACTGCTACCTCATTCTTGTTAGTTATGTAATGAACTATCTAGGTGTACTCTAAGGGTAGCTTAAAAGACTTACTATTGAGAAAAGTAAAAACAGCATCTCCGGTTTGACTAATTCTTTTGCATAAAGGTCATCCTATTGAGTACAGAACCTCACAAAGTGACTTAGCCTCAGTACAGTAAAAAGTACAAGTGAGATATTTATTCTTCCATGCAAACAGACTAGCAATTGCCTACAAATCTGTTTGGGTTATAACCGGTCGCACTTCTGATTTTTAGGGAGAAGTAGTATAATTTATTGGACCAGCTGATACAGTTGGAAAAAAGGAACGAACTCTTGGCAGAGGTCTGAAATAGACTAAAACAATTCCAACCAAAGTATATTGGAACAAATACTTTCAATTGTATTTGGTTAAGTAACCAGACAATTTTAGAATATAGGACAGTTATTGGAGGAGAATAGTAGCAGGAGAAGAGGTGGTAAAATCCCTGGCCTTGTGAGAAAGAGGAAGAAACAGGCAGTCAGTCACTCTTGAGACCAAAGTTGTATTGCCTTTTTCCCCAAAAAAATCTATTTCCCCGTCATTCTATTAAAGATATTATCTCCCTCTGGAAACTTACTTCACTTATATCCCTAGATTCTCACAGTTTCAACAACACTACACTTCTGATTGATGGCTTAGTGCACAGAAGATGCATCTGTCATTTGCTCTTTGGCAGATATTAACAACCGGTAAAGCTATAGAAATATCCTTTTGAAGGTAGGCACCAGATAAAACCTAGTATAAATCAGAGCTCAGAACCTGAGATATTCCCAAGCATTATGATCTCCTACCAGAATAATCCTACTCTTCTTCAGGTTCAGGGAAAATAGAGCATGCCCAAATATAAAGCAGGGAGTTAGTATTATCTCAGAAAAAAATCTGTTAAGGAGTGGTTCTGGCATACATTATATGAGTGTATGAAATCAGGCGCTAAAGAACTGAGTCAGTGACACACCTAAATTGGTGCTGAAATAGAAAATAGATATATAAATCCAAAAGTAAGATCCAAAATCCCTTTGCTTATGCTGCTTAACCCTGGAAGTCCTTCTTTTCCAAACACTTTAATGGTTAGGCTTTTTATCAAGAAAAGAGGGCTTGCTTGTTTTGAACCCCCTTATGCTAGAACAATAGCTGAACCTGGATTTTCCATTTTTAGGTGAGTGTTCCAGTCACTAGGCAATTGTGTAAAATAGAGTACCATTATCATAGGGCTTTATATCTCTATGTTCAGGATAAGTTTCCTGCCTGTAGTTGTCTCTCAGACAAGGTAATCTACTAACGAAGACAGCATTTTAGACACATTCCTGTACTTGGTGTTTCTTTATGCTTTGATCTAAACCATTGCTAATTAGTGCTACGAAATCTTGCACTCTTACTCCCCACTTATAAATCACCTTTCATTTGTACAATTTTCTGTGTCTGAAGACCTACAGAGAATTGCCAGTCTATAAAAAGTAGCATGCTTTATCTTTCAGTACATATTTTAAGATAGAGCTTCTGTAATAAAGGTTAAGGGGGTTTTTTAAGCCTTTAGAGATATTCATTGCAGACTTGATGCTTTGCTCATTCAAGTCAGCAAGCTCCTATTGATTTTGGTACAGCCCAAGAATAAAATGCTAACTCTCTATCTATGTTATGCTAACTATCTACATCTCCAGTATTGGTATAGATTTTTAATATGATGTTAGCAGCAGAGAAGAAAGAATGATTCACTAATGTGAGAGGTTTAGGTTACATTCCTACTAATTAGGCTTCTATTTGTCTCATCAAAGACCACACCAAAAATATACACAAGGGCTCAAGGGACTTAAATGTAAGTTGTGGCCACTTTTATTCATGGCCCTTGGACAGTGTGCAAACACACAAGAGCTTGGAGTTAGAACTATATGAAGAAAACAAGGATTTAAGTAAATGCCACAAATAATTAAGCAGAAATACAATTATGCTAATAAATTTCAGGACGGGAAAGATGGGATATTACATTAGTTTGCTAGATGCAATTTTACAAGCCATAGAACTCTCTCCAGTTTACCCCTGTAATGTGCCAAAAGCACAAAAGGTATTCAGCTTTGACTTCCTGAGACTCTCCCCATCTCGTAATGCTTCATTCTAAAGACAATTCATGTTTCTCAAAAGCAAGCAAGCAAACAAGAACAACAAAAACACATCAAAGGTTTTGGTTTTTTGTCTTAACACACCTATATACCTCATTATGAATATCACTCTATTTAAACTTTCAAAAGCTTCAGATTATTAGTCATAAAGCAGTTGAGCTCTACAGAAACCAGATGAATATTGGAATCCCTTTCAGCTGGTGTTGATTCTGTAGATTATTCCAGACTGGTGATATCTGATACAGTCAATCAGTCAAGCTGCTTGAGCAATCTGTTCCATTCCATCAGTGCCATGTTTTGTCTATTCCATTGTCTTCATTGAAGACATTTGTCTTCACAGTGCAGACCAAAATTATAATGACTATTATGATTCATTTTAAAAATACCATATTTTTCACAGTTTGGGTACATATGTCAGTCCTGATTATTTAATAACGTGATAGACATCATCTATCTGAGGGGTTTATAATAAGCTATGTGAGTTTTACTTCTGCCATTTTCCATGAAGATTCATACGACAAACTTCAAACTATATACAAGCATATATGGAAATTTTTAAATAGAAAACATTTAGTAAACACAACAAAAAAGTGTTTGCTGAATTCCCTGTATTCCTAGACATTTCTGTACTGTGGTCAAAAGCAGAAAGAGACATATATTTATTATCTACATCTATCCAACATACACTGCAGAGAGGAATATAATCTTTCTTACATCCAGGCCCTATGGTGTTACTCAGCTTTTTATTATAAAGTTGGTGAAGGAAGTTAGGAAATTAAGATTAGAAATCTGATGAGTAACCTAGTTCAGTAAGAAACTTTTATCCTGAAGAAGTAAGAGTGGTTGAATCAAGCTTTTCATGTCAAAACATCATGTCTCCCAAATACTTTGATATGTGTCATAAAAAAATAACCCTCAAATAACACAGGCAATCTGTTAACGTAGAGGAACACGTGCCAGTGCATAGTTAAATTCATAACCTTGTGTTTATATATTGATTTCATGTAGCTTACAGAATAAAATCAGTGAGAATGCAGAAACCCTTTCTTGTGATTTCAAAAAGTAACTTCTATCCATACAACTGTAACAGAAAAGCTGTTTAGTGTGAATAGCAATGCGCTTTTTTTTTTTTTTTTTTTTTTTTTGTCTCTGGAATGATTAGAATAGATCATAGTAAAAATCTAAAGCACAAGTAAAAAAACCCAGAATTGTCCTTTCAAATTATTCCATATAAGTAGCTAAGTAAATTAAATCTTAGTTCATATATTAAGAATTAAAATATTTAAATATACATTTTTAAATATTAAAAAATAATACAAAGCATTCACTTATTGAATGTTTTGTTGTTCAAGAATTATTGGACCTGCCTTTATTAATAAATAATTAATAAACAGAATAAGATTTAAACCAATCTTTTAAATGTGTTACTGAATAGACTGAATGCTTTTGCAAAGCAAGGTCTTACAGCTGTTGATGGGTGAGAATTCACTTGTCAATTTCATTTTTCATAAATCTGACATCAATTCTGTATGATACATCCCAACATTATTAGCTGCAGCTTTGCTGATTAGGAATTACTATCTACTATTTCCATAAATTACACATCATTAACAGTGACAGGCAGGCACAAGGAGCTGCTCTGTTAAAGCACAGGTCTCACATAGGTCTTGTGCTATAAGCCAGTAAAGAACTTACTTTGTAAGAAGCTGTATGGCCTTCGATCCCCGTGACATCAAGAGTCAAAACAAATGATAATTCATAATTGCCACATCCAAATTTTCAGAAGAGGTGCTAAGGTGAGGGTAATTTAAAGATGCATTACAGTTTTTTAAAGAAAGATTTTTTTGTAATATATGCCTAAAAACTTCCTCATTTCCCCCATCCAAGAAATCCTACTGATGACCTTGGATCCATAAGATGAGTATAACAGAACCAAGTCCTATATTTTGCATCAAATAAACAATTTGTATTTATTTTAAAATGAAGCAGCCAAACTTAATGAAGATGATGTGTCATAACATATATTTGTAGAATTATCCTACTTGTTCAGAATAGTTTATCATCTATTACATGTTATAGACTTACAGTCCAAACTACACAATTACAGCCCATTTGAAGTAAGCATAATAGAACCTGGTATATACAAACAATCTCGTACGTACCCCTTTCCCTAACATGGAACTGTGGAACTCATGACAGAACTGGGCATTAGCACAGCCTTAAGTACTCTGAAATGTTGCTCTACTTTCTAAGATTCCTCTGAAAGGAGATATGGTGTCCTCCTACAGCTCTTTTCCTGAAACAGGGAGATGTTGGTCTCTGGATTTTCTGTAAAACAGTTCTGTTACTGGTATTAAGTGGGCTATGTTCAACCCTACCAAATCAAACTCATTAGAGAATTCTTATGAAAAGCACTTGGTTTAATGCAACTTGTAATGCATATCAAAGCTAAAATGGCTATCAAGCTGAAACAGATCTTTGGTATCTGAAAGACTCATGGATTAAAAATGAAATTTGAAGTTACTTAGAAGTTCTTAGAAGAATAGATGAAAGTTTTGGGAATTGAATTCTTGTATATTGCTGCCTAAATGAAGACTGTCACTTTGGGAATTCAGTCTTCTATTTGGACCTTGTAATATTTTACCTTTACTTTCCACTTGATGTTGTAAAGGGGAAAATAACAAAAACTTCTGTTCCCCTTGGACCATTTCACCAGTGTAATTTACTGCTCTTGTATCTTAATTAAAACTGAAATATAATTTCTATTTCTGACTAATTTTGCAGGAATGCCTCTACAATGGTAAAATTAAGATATGAAGGTCATGTTCTTTCCTAAGGTACCAAGTTATATCAGCTTCATTTTAGAATTGTATTTTTGAACTGTATTTTTGAATAAGTTAATAACTATGGAACCTGGAAGGGCATTTTTGTTCTTGTAACATTAAAGATATGAGCTTTATCAATGATTTGTAAAGGTCAACAATCCAGTATGAACATATATCTCATTCATGGTTCTTTCAGTTTCTCTTTTTTCTTATGTACTGCTTCCAGTTTGGAATGGGATTGATAGGTTTCTACCTTAATTTCTAAATTTCTCCATGTAATAAACAGATAAATATAAACTTATATTTCTTACTTTCCATTTTACAAAATTAAATTATAATATATAAAACAATATTTTAAAATAATTCATTGTGAGATCTTAATAGAATAATAGTGGCTTTTGGTCCTGAAAAGTATGGATGAGAACCAGCAGAATTGAAATTTACTATATGGGTATACCTATTTAATAACGTATTTTATTTTTGCATTCAATTCAGATACACAGTAGAAATTTGGGGAGTTTAATGTGGGAGGAAATAAAACTGTTTTCACCATCAAAATGACTTTATACCTCAGAGTAAAACTTAGTTAATATACAAAAATTTGCATTTATGTAAATATTTTCTCTATGGACTTCAATTTTAAATGAAGCGCTTTATGTTTTTTCTTTGTTGATGTGTCTCTAAGATACATATAGCTGTCCTGAAAAATACTTTATGGTGTTTGTAAGTTGCATGGTCTTTCTGACTTTTGGCTAAAACATTAACAGAATTGTATGGCATTCTAACGCATCAGAGATTTTTCTGTGTTACAAGTATTTTTTGAGTTACGGTTGTTGAAGACCTAAATACAATGTAATAAATGTTGAAAGTTGCTTCTTGTCAGGAGATTAATGTGTGTGGTCATTGGTCTCTCTGGACATTACTTCTTAATAAAAATCAATTCACTTAAATTATTTTTCTCACTACTTTTATTAATATTGCAAAATTACGAGCAAGTAAAGGGAAAGCTTTTAACTCTGCTTTGCTGAAAGTAGTATTAAATTTGTTCATTTAGGATCTAGAGTAATTGATTGACCCCTGTAAAACCTAACCAGACTAACTATAACAAAGGAGTTCGCCAAGTACAGTTTTGCACATTCTTCAAGGATCTCATCTAAAATGTAAAGGGAGCTGTACGTGATAATTAATCATTACAATACCATGGCAAGTTAGATACAGATGATATATTGTTATGCTGTGCTCTAGCAAAGAGATATAAATCTAACATTCACCATATCCAGACAGACATTACTTTAGGAAAAAAGTTGTTCTCAAACAGGTACCAGGATTAACTTAAACATAATTCTCACTTCTCAAAGAATGGTGAAAGAATTCTGTGGGTTTATATGAAGGATTTTGTCAGTGACTAAGCATCCTCAAAAGAGGTCTGTCTGAATCAATGATAATTCAAAGTTTGTCAGAATAACAGGCTAGTATTTTTCATGTAAACAACTTTTATTTTGTTCTCTTCAAAACAAAGCACCCAGTTTTACTGTAAAAACAGCTTTGCATTTGAAGATTTAAGCTGATAATATTTTAACAGTTGAATGTAAATAAAACGAAACAAAACTTTTAAGCAATGTCTGAAGGAACACCTTAATGACTGTTTGGGGTTTTTTTACTCTTACTTGACTTTTCATATTGACTTTACATGAGAAGAGAAAAGATTTCCATATCTTGAAAATATTTGCCAGTTAAAAATAATGTTTCCAATCTGACCACCTACTTTTTGCTCTATGCAATTATTCTATGCCAAGGTGACTGGAACAATCAGCAACAACATTCAGATATCTTTTAGATCCACTGTTAAATTACCTTTCTTCTATACAAGTTCAATAGCATTCTAAATTAGTAAAAATTAGTTTCACGATGTTTTATTCCAATATAGCAACACAATGAAAAATTAGGTTTATTACAGTTTTCTGTATATATGGTCCCTGAAAGAGTTAGGATGCAAATAGGTCTTCTCCCCTTATCCAAAAGTCTGCACAAAGAACTTATTGCAGTCACAAGAAGCTCTAGAGCTGAATACAGGAAAATCAGCAATGTACATAAGAAAATATTTGTTTTAATAGCTGACCTTGTGTAAATACATTATTATTGATTAGAAGTATCCTGACTGGAAATCTTAACTCAATCAAAATATTTCCCATTTTTTTTAAAGTTCAGCACATAAGGAAATAAAAAATTCAGAAAGTTAACATCATGATGCAGCTGGATTTCTCTGAAAACACCACAAAAACATTTACTTCACCTTGAAGGATTTAATGGTTTCCCATGAAATGGTCAGATGTTGGGACATCATTATCCAGAAAAGGTCACAGACAATTTTTCTGACTTCTAAAGCATGAAAATACTATGACGTCTGGGGAATACAGTTTTCCTGCTCTAATTTTTGAATACCGGATGCTAAAAGCTATTTGTTTTGCAAGCCACAATAGCTGCTTTCAATGCACTACCACAAAACTGATCTTAACTATATAAACTAGCATGAACATTGAACATGTAGGTCTTTACTTGACTTCAGACTGATCAACAATTAAATGTTAATTATCTCATATCATGCTGTGTTTGACTCAGAATAATGCATATACTGCACTATATACCTTCTAAATTACTCTGTCTAGATTTAACCTTAACTTGTAATGAAATTCTGATTAATATACAGCACTACAAGTGTACCTGTGCAACAGAATATTCATCCATATTCTATTCAAATAACCTTTGAATTTCTTAATAGATCTTCTCAATGTGGAATCTTGCCAACTAATGGATCTATAAACTTACAGAACTGAAACAAGTGTTGTTAAAATAAGAATCTGAACAGCCATGATTAATGGCATGGCCAGGAAATGCAAGTCAGAAAAGATATATTAGTTAAACAATTATAGCCATTTTTTGTAACAAAGCTAAACCTGTGGATGAGTCAGCAACATCACTTAATTTTCAATTGCTTTGCCTATTTATGCCTGCCACTGAAGACCCTTTTTATCTCTTTTAGACAGCTAACAAAGGTATGAGTTAACCTTTATATGCTTACACAGTATTTTAGACCTTTGAACATTCTGGGCATAACTTCACTATATTATCCTCAGTGGTGAGGAAACACCTCATACAAGGTGAAAAGAAGGAGATTCTGTAACGCTGATGTAAAAGTTCACTGAAATCAGTAAGATCTTTCCCATTAATGGCAAGGAGTTTGATCCGTTTCTAGGACCCCGATTCTGTAACACCAGGCACTTTCTGTAGATCATCATTTGCTCTTGCCTAAAACTTGTACAAATGGTAGCCTTTCCTGTTTGATTAGATTGTTCAAGGCCAAAGAAAATGTAGATCATTGCTGCTCTGATGCATCTGTTATTTTATTATGATTCTCATAGTAAAAACATATCTGTATTCAGTTTTATCAAATGTCTTCATTTCCATCAAAACCATAATATCTATACAAACTTCTAGTAAGAAATAATTAAGATAGAACATTTAGGTAGAAAAATCAAGACACAAAGCTTGTGTGTGATTATTTCCACAGTTCCAGACATGGACTAGTAATTTGTGCTCAGAATACTTCACGTTGACCATTTTCTTGAAAAAGGCCAGCATATCTAATGTTGAAAACATGTCTGTAACAATTATGTTAATAGTACTAAAAATACTGAAAATAAAAATTTAAGTTGGCGGTGAGGAATGTCACAATGAATTCCTGTTCTTTTCCACCTGAGGCCTCAAAGATATATGTGCTCATTCTTGACATTTTACTTGTCTAAGCACATGTATTTCAATTGTTTAATTAAATTGATTTATTTAATCTGATCAGAATGCCTGTGAAGCTACTCTTTCTTGTGACTGGAGCAATTTAAGACATTCAGAGCAGTTCAAGAATCTTCCAGCTAGGTTTCTGGTCTCCGACTAGAGTTTAGCAGCTGATTGTAGACTCTGTGCATCCTCCTATTTTCTTTTAATGTGAAATAGAATAGGTTCCTTTAAAGTTGTCATGACTTAAGGAATGCTACTTCATCCATCATAAGAACTGAAAAGAAACATTCTTTTATTAGGAAAACACACCTTAACACAGGATGCAGAAATCTCCCACTAGAAGAGTTGACTTAGCCAAATCAAATACAATGAAAAATCATCATTTGAATACATCCTTCTTCAGTTCACCACAGTGCAACAGAGGCATATTTCTAATACATGTAGCTGAATGGAAATAAACATTCTCCAAACTATATTTCTCAGTTGCTCGTTTTTCTTTTTCTCCCCAGTTAATGACATTTGTTTAGAGGTAGTACCTAAATAGAAGTATAGACCATGCCAATACCAAATGCCCCCATTCTCTGCTGTCAAGACATACTATATTTCATACAATCTAAAGAATTATGGCTAAAAAGTATAAAACATCATAGGAGACATAAATAAAGCAAGATTTTTGTTTCATCACCTTCTTAATAGTCCAATGCTTTCTTCCAATTTGAAGGAAAAAAAAAAAGAAATCATGTAGAAATTCTGATTTCCACTTAGCTCTACTAAATTAACATTGTTCCAGGTGATTGAAAGATTTCTTTTTTCTTGTAGATGTTTCATTCATTGGAATAGACTTAGATGAACTGCCTTAAATGTAATAATTTTCTTTATTCTGGATTTTGGAAAAGAGTGAACAAATGAGCTCTAAAGTAATGTTTGCCATGCCTTGGGGAACAAGTGAGTTTCCTGTTTCAAGAAATTCATCTGGTTTACATATTTTTCTTTTTTGTTTTTCTCTGCAAAGTTTCTGGTTTCTGTATTTTCAAAGAATTGTTTGTGAATTCATCCATACAACTATGATTCAAATCAGGGGAAGATTTATTTAATACCTGAACAATGCTTTGCCAAATTAAAGGTATGAATTTTGAGAAGATTCTCTTTAAAATACACTTCCAGGCAGAAATGTTTATTACTTTAGCTGATGGCACTGAAACTCAGAATTACAGATGAGATGAAAACTAACTACAGGCTGTTTTTTAAAGAAAAAATACAAGAAGAAATTATTTTTATATAAGGAAAATGTAGATAATCTGAAAAGAAGTTGTGCAGTACATAAATATTACATGCATATAAAATACACAATTTTCCTATACCTACTGCACTGGTTTTGGCTGGAATAATTTTCTTCACAGTAGTCAGTATGGGGCCATGTTTTGGATTTGTGCTGGAAACAATGTTGATAATACAGGGATGGTTTAGTTACAGCTGAGCAGTGCTTACACTGAGTCAAGGCCTTTTCTGCTTCTCACCCCACCAGCGAGTAGGCTGGGGGTGCACAAGAAGTTGGGGGGAGACACAGGTGGGACAGCTGATGCCAACTGACCAAAGGGATATTCCATACCCTATGGCATGATGCTCAGCATAGAAAGCTGGGGGAAGAAGGAAGTGGGGGATGTTCAGAGTGATGGTATTTGTCTTCCCAAGTAACTGATATGCATGATGGAGCCCTGCTTTCCTGGGGATGGCAGACCACCTGCCTGCTGATGGGACATGGTGATGATTGAATTCCTTGTTTTGCTTTGCTCGTGTGCATAGCTTTTTCTTTATCTATTAAAATGTCTTTATCTCAACACACGAGTTTTCTCAGTCTTATTCTTCTCATTCTCTTCCCCATCCCACTGAAGGGCAGTGAGCAAGCAGGTGTGTGGTGCTAAGTTGCTGGATGGGGTGAAACCACGACACCTACTCAGTGTCATTGCTGTCACTTATTTTTCCAGCTTGGAACACTGGTAATGCTGATTCCTTTGAAACTGATGAAGCCTGCTGTTTTTCCCATTTTTATGTATCACTTGGTGTTTCACTGTGTTTCAGAGGGGGAATAAGCTAATATGAAATTAGAGAACTCTCTTAGGACATTCTTTATTTTGGTATAGTAATAAGATCCTTCGTGCTGCTTCATTGGGCACACCTATGATAGAAAGTTAAATATAAAGACTCTTTTTCCGCATCATTTCTCAATATAGGCTTTTTTCTATGCATTCTGCATTCGTAAAGCCTGATGGCAGGTATTTAAATAGGGAAAGATTTCTTCTACAGACTAGAAATATGCCAGCACTATTGTCACCTTAATTTAGATTATTAAGGCTATAAAGTGTTAATGTGACCCACAAGCCGATATGTTTTCTGAAGGAGCCTTACTAATAACAGATATGAAGGGGTCAGTCAGTAGCCATCTTGCAGAAAAAAAGGTAAGTATGATTCTCATCCTTCCTAGGACAAAGATTCCAGGGAAAGTTTCCATTCCAAAAGCTTTTTATGTATTTTGCCTTGCAGCACTGTTGATTAACCATATAAGCGGTTAGGCTGGACACCCTACCTTTAACAGTCAGATTGCCGATTTCATGAGGCTAGGGCCTTGCAGGTAAGATACTTTATTTAGAAATAATCATGTCTCCCACCTTTAAGGCAAGTGCTCTGTATAGAAGCTGTTTTCACCATCCTGTGTGTATAGTGCAGACAGAGCACAAAGGAGTCCAGGGCTAGGCAAAATTCAAGATACCTTCTGCCTACAGCTTTTCTCTGGAAGTTATTGCAATTGGCTTCTTGCTTGGAGTGTTAGTATTTAATATTCCCTAAGCATTGTGTTGTCGATGAATTCAGGGGCTATAGATTCTGTTTTATTCAGCCTTTATTGATTGGCACAGAAACACTTTGATTGCAACATGAATTATAATGCTTAATTTATTCTAAGAATAGTCTTGTAAGCTAAGAGAGAAGTGTTACTTTCTGTTTTACAGATGGGAACTGAATTGGAGCTCTACAAGTGCACTTGGGTGAATTCATCCACCACATATATACTGGCTGCTACCATAGGCCATAGACATCTTGGTGTCATGCAGCTTTGAACGTTTTGCTAGTTGATATTTGCAGAAATCACTGCATAGCAAGCCACATGCAATGATACAGAAGTCTGAAAGGATGTATCCTGTATAGCAGATGACAAAGAAATAATGAAAATTCCTTCTCCAAATCAAGCAGAGCTTGGCTTTGAAGGTAAATCCCATATATCATAGCCATTATAGCACACCTGCTCTGGCTTCACACATAGTAGAGACAAATACAGACTCAGGAAACCAGGATGGTACACAGATGGAATCTCCTGACTGGCCATAAGCAGATGCCTTCCTCTCTCCAGTCAGTCTCTTAAATCTGCCTGATTCTTTTCTTTTTAATGAATACTTAGCTAATTTACATAAATTCCTATCAGTCTGAAGGGTATGCTTCCCTTTGGTGGAGCATTAACTATGAATTACATGGAACCTAGGATGGAGGACTCCAGTAGACTGTTTTCCTTTCTCTTCCGCCATCACTCTCCCTTCAATTCTCAGCAATAAAAAAATAAACAAATGCTCCTGGATCTGCATCTTTTCTACTTTACATACAAAGACCATCTTTATTTTTTACCACACAACATGATGGGAAGCAAAGAAGATGAGGTAAAAGGAAACAATGACCTTGTGCATGTACATTTTCTTCAAAGGCTTGTAAAAATTGAGTTAGTCTGTGCCTTTACAGAGATACTAGGATTTCTGTACACATTTATAAAGAGATCTAATAGCCAAAATGAGCACAAACTGATTTTTTTAATAAACGTCCCTTATTCGGAATGAAAAAAATCCTGTTCCAATCATGGCATTTTCACTAATTTCAGAACCAGCTAGTCTATGTAAAAAATATGCTGAGACACATATAATACAGGTTAGCACATCATAGAATGTCTGGTTAGATCTCTATATTTTTAATGTCCATGTTTCCAGAGAAGCCTGAAACAGAGAAGCCAAAGCCCTTGTAAGATTTTTTTGACCTTCTAAATAGCAAAAGTCCCGTGAAGTATACAAAAAAAATTGATGTTACAAAATGACCAGAAATAAATTATTGGGTTAACTTAATGCAAATCTTTTAGAATTCAGTAATTAGATTCTGAATTTAGCCAAGCACCAGTTCACAAAACAGTATTTTTCTTGTTTCTTTCAATTTCAGATATTGTTGCAGTGAATACAGTCACTAGATTCACTGCAGTAAGCTTCTCTGATCAGTCTTCTGTTAGTAATGTTTTAAAAACATAAAATTATTAATTCCACTTAATTTGTTGAATTTAACATTATGTCACTTGGGGAAAAAAAGCAATATGGTAATAAAGTAACTTATCTGAAGAACTGTGCATTCAGAAATAAAATTTATTATTTTAACTGTTATGATTTAAAAGCAAACCAAACAGTTTGTATGCATAATAGGCTACATAGAACTTACTTGCTTCAAAGAACATATTGACATCTCAGAATTTGCAGTTTAGTTCTAAAAGTAATACTGTTCCTAACACTTTCTCCAACACAGTATTATTTCTGCAGTGAAAGCAATTTTCATCGTTTATTGTGCCTCTTAGATATCTACCATGAGCTTATTTGATCTAAAAGAAGCTATTTTAATTTACATCTTGCAATCAGCACTCTGAAGTATCGACTTTGAATGACATTTTCTTCAGCTCCTTTCAGAGATGACAAACACTGGCACTATTAGATGAAGGCTTAGCACATTGCCTGAGAGAAAGTCTTAGGTCCATAGGTCATTCAGCAATTCTACTGTTGCAAATTATGATATCTCTTGTATTAAACAAATTCCTTGCTTGTCAGAAATTATTCTTGTCACTGGGCTAAGATGCAGTTTGGAATGAAAGTGATAGTGTAACATATGGCCCTTGCTGTAGGATGGCAGACACATATTCACTCACTCAGAGGCTATTAATCAGCTCTTGATGCAGTGCCCTTAACTTGCTAACCTCACTTCTGCATTTTGCAGTAGAAAAAACACTCAACCGTTCGTACATTTCAGGGAAGCAGATCATCCTGCAGTTTCTAATTTCAGCTTCTTTTTGGGTGCTAACTATCAACTGGTGATCACAAGAGTATATTACTATAGGAAAAGTTATGATACATAATTTGGTAACATGTGCCACTCACAATGATTACAATGATGCTGTGAAGCTATAGGGTGCTCACCAAGACACTTTCCATCATTTACCAGCAGCCCTGGCTGACCAGGGAGGTCCCAACAGATTGAAAATTGGCCAATGTGATGCCCATATATATAAGAAGGGTCGGAAGGATGATCCAGGAAATTACAGGCCTGTCTGTCAGCTTGACTTCGGTGCCCAGGAAGCTGATGGAGCAGCTCATCCTGAGTAGCAGGATGTCCTGTTAGCAAGATCCATTAGCGCAGATCAGATGACTGGATTCCTGGTATAATGCATGGAATAAAGTCATGGCTTAATGAAATGTCTAAAACCAGAGCCGGGAGAGAAGGATTACCAATTGCTGCATTTATGCATAGCTGGGAACTGTCTAAATGATGCAGTAAGATATATTGAGGAGGGGATACCATTTAACATTCATCTCACAGAAACATGCTTAACTTTTATGAAGTGGTGAGTAGCTGATGGCCTGGAAGTGTCTGAAAGTCAAGACACTTAACCATGCAAGATCCATTTTCCCCAATCATGCTTTCTCTACAAAACTAAATGGTATTCTGCTGTCCTTAATCTTTTTTGTTGAGTTGCTTCACTTTTTATAAATGATACTTAAATTTTCATTGGAGTAATTACTGGAGCCCAAATCTCCCTAATGGGTAAATGGGTCTTTTTCTTTTCACAGCAAAATATAACCTGTGAATCTTCATGAGGTTTGCTGTGTACAGAGCACATCATCAGTCAGCTTTTTCAGATCTTTTTATGGACCTTCTAACAGGGCCAGTGATGCACTGATATAAGTACATTTAGGAAATATGACACGGTAGATACAGTATTTTAGCAACAGAAAGACATTGTGCAATAAAAGTAAGCTATATTTCTCATTATTGGGTGGATATATAGTTAAAAGCTGCAGCACAGAAAGGGTTTACACTGGATTAAAGATGAAAAGACAGGTGGTGTGGAAGATATTCAGAGTACTTATGGAACTTCAGACATTTTCTAATTCAAGCTTTTTTTCCTTCTTCCTCTTAACTATTTCACTTTAAGATCCTCAGATGACAGTAATTAGGCTTCTCAGGTTAATTAATCTCAGAAATTTCAATAGCATAATCCAGATGACCATAGGAGTTGACCTATACTTAATCAACTCCATTGTCAAGTTGCTCTAGCATGACACACAATGAACTGTAAACACTATATACTTTCATTTGCTGAGTTATGATTTGATTAATAATTTACATGTATTAATATGTAAATCACACCTATGAACAGTATTTTATCTTTTTAATGATATTACATTATGGAAAGGAGGTTTAGAATGCAGTAATCATTTGCATACTTTTTTGAAGAAAAGCCCTACTAATGAAGTCTTACAGAAAACTTTAAAAATCCATCTATTACATATTTCTTTTGTGTTTCTTTTTCATACTTCTTTATTTCTAAGCCAGTTAATCTTTTTTCTACACTGTTCATAGCTTTCTGAAGTTTTAATACTTTACTACTCTATCCTCGCCACAAGATACCAATTATGATGAAATAAAGCACATTTTCTCTTAAAATTAAATTAAATATTGACATGAATGAAATCATACATCACTGACTTGAATCCAGTGTACCAAGGATAAAGGACTAGACAATATTCTTTAAATACCTTGATTGTTTCCTGCATCACCTCTGCTACTCCATTTCTGGCTTTATTTATTTGTAAATACTTTATTATATAAGCATAACTATCTACCTATCCAGTATGCATCACAGGATGAGAATGCCCTTCTCATCCTGAAGATAAAAGGTGAACATTGGTCTAGAGAAGTTGAGAGTTGATCTCCATTTTACTAGAAGCATGTCACAAAAGTAAATTCCAAGTTTTTCCTTAAATGTAATTTTTTTTTTTAGCTACTTGTACATGAATTACTGAAATAAGACAGAGAATATAAATTAATAATAGGGAGGGTCTAGAGTTAGTATAGATTACTAAAATCCATACCAGAAAGTAAAGTGAAAACACCTGTCTGAATTCACACACACTTAACTGAGGTTAATATTATACATTTTCATGACAAATTTACCCCCTGAATGTTCAAATACAGCAGAAGCAACAGAAAATAATGAGCTCGAGATGAGTGAAGAGAGAAAAACTTTCCATGGCACTGACCTTTGTCTCTGGAAAAATGTATACCGTACACAGTCCTTTGGACTAGTTCTCCCACTTAGTTTGTCACCAACTGAAAAGGAAATTGAAAACATTTCAGTTCAAATGCTTTGAATTTTTGAGCTTTTTTCTGCAGGAGGGAAAAAAATTCTAAGCCGTTGTACACTTATGCTAACATGAGGTATACAAACAAGTAAAATAAACAAAATTAAATAAGAATAATGTGACTGTGGCATTCACCAAGATCAATTAATTCATTGAAAAAATCTGTTAATTGGCTGAAAACCAAATAATGATTTAGATTCTTGAAAGTGCAATGCATGCAGGTGATGCTATATTTTGATTTGTATGGAAATTTGATAATTTCTGTGGACCTTTATTACACAAATTCCCTCAGACATGTCATAAGAGAAATCTGTTATCCAATTTAAAAAAAAACAACTGTGCACATGTTTACAAAGGGAACAGAAAAATTAAAATAGACTATTAGAAAATAATAATTCAGAATTTAGTAACAAAGGCCATTTTTGCAAATTTGCAGCAATGCCAGCAAGAAGTGTTAATCAACCTAATTTTTCTTACTATTTTTGAGTGTCTTGCGTATATCAAGATTGTATCAAAAATGGGTACAGTACCCATGCTGCTTAAAAGAAGCCTACTTCACAGTTCATTATCATGTTTACGCTTCTGAACTGCAAAGAGCTATGGCACTTTGAAGACTATATATTTAGTTGAAATAGTTTAATACACTTTAGTAGTCACTCTCATAAATTCCATTGAGGAGAAAATCTACAAAAGAGAGAGCTCAGAACTGGCGTAAATGGTGGAATAAAGACACAAATAATGTCACACCTCAGTGATCTATTTTGCTTAGACATTGAGGCAATCTGTCATTCAACCGAGCTGATTTAAAGATTGTCCTACTAAGAACAGTTACAAGACTGATTTGAAAGCATCAGTAAACTGTGATGTAAAGGTTAAGGAGTTTTGGTTTTGTTCAAATGAGGAAAAAAACTTTTAAAGTCAGTCCCACTAAATTCACACATTTCAGAAGAAGCAAATGAGATGCTGAATCAAGACCGAGAACCTCAGACTGTGTACAAGGACTGTCTGTTACAGCTAGTAGTCACTATATGAGAAAGCAACGAATACACTGAAGTATTAATGCTTTTTGTACGGTTAGACTGCACACACCCATAACCTAAAATCCGACTCGAGAATGTGACATGGACCACCTCTAGTGCAAGAACACCTCCCACCAGCAGATGGCTGCCCAGTCAGGCTCCAAATAAAGGCCAGTTTGGAAAAACTTCCCCCTGCCAGGTCTATGGCTGAGCATGATGTCATATGGCATGGAATATCCCTTTGGTCAGTCTGGGTCAGCTCTCCTGCCTGAGTCACCTGACAGCCTCTTGCCCACCTCCAGCTAACTCGCTGAGGGGATAGAGTGAGAAAGAGAAGTGGCTTTGACTCTGTGTAAGCACTGCTCAGCAACGGCTAAAGCACTGATGTGTTACCAACACTCTTTTGGTCACAAATCTGAAACATTGCACCATATGGGCCACGATGGATTAAAATAACATCCCAGCCAGACTTAGTACAGCATGTTCTGTTATATGGGTATAGCAGAACCTGTTGCTGCTTTTGTGTACTATGGTGATTAGTTGTAAGATAAAAACAAAAGATTAATATTCCATTACAGACTGTTAACTTCAGTAACTGTGGAGACAAAATAATGTCAATGTTTCAAAAATTAAAAAATAAAATCATTGTACATTGCAGGAGCAAAATTTTATGTCTATATTCTTCAATGATAAAAGCTAACTTTTTTTTTTTTTTTTCTTCTAGCATATTGCATGAAAATTAAATATTTCTGAAGGGAAGCAATTTTGTATAGAAACTATGGTGTCTGATGTATGTTCAAATAGTTAAAAAATTACAAGAAGATCTGAGTTGCTATGAAAATAGAAAATGCATTTTCAGTGTTCTACTGAGTTGGATGTATTTCAGGTGCTCAAAACCACAGTTGTTTTGCATCTGCTGTGCTTTCTTTATGAAGTTACACTTCTATCTGATGAACTTGCTCTGCATTTTGGATGCCTGTTATGTATCACCTTGTCTTGGCTGAGTTTAAAAGTAAATCTATATCTCTGTGACAAAAACAGAACATTCATCGAATACATATATAAAGAATGTTGGCATATTTGCTATATTTTATTTTTAAACACAAAATAATAAACTCATTCATTTCCCATATTATATCACAAAGGTTTGGTTTGGGGTTTCTTTGGTCTCATAAAAACCAGATACTGCCTCTTTAAAGGATAATGAAAAATCTGAGTGTTTGACTTTCCAAGGTACCTAATGATGTAAAGAAGCATTTATCTGAAGAGAGACCTAAAATACAGTTGATATTTGTCTGTCTTATCTGTTCAGTATAGTTTAACTCACGACTAACCTATCAGGAAAAAAAAATTCACAATACCAGTATAGATGAAAAGATATGATTTATCTTCCTACTGATATTAATACAGTGAAGGTATTTTTGCAGAAGATTGTATGAGAAAGATGACACTTTAAGAAAATCAATCACATTACTACAAGAAATATGACCTCTCAAATACTTGCAATAAAACCTCATTGTGAGACATTGCTTTCACATTACAAACTTTCAGTTCTAGGTAGTGATTGATACTAAAGTAATTAATTACAGTTGAAAAGATGTCATTTTCTCTTGTAGATTGAAATTAGTGAAAATAATTCACTGTTATGTGTGCTAATTTGGAAAAAAAAATATTAAATGCATCCACCATGCCTGAAATGAAAAATTCTGGGGTTTTTTTTAAATGAAGAAATGGAAGGTACTTTGGCCATTTTGAATATGGATTTATTAAATTTGTTGTGGTTTAAACCTGGCTGGCAGCCAAATACTATGCAACTGCTCCCTCTCCCCCCAACTCCCCCTCCCTGGTGGAAGGGGGAGAGAAAATTGGAGAAGTAAAGAGAAGGAGATTCGCAGCTTAAGATAAAAGCAAGTTAATAATTGACATAAATTAAAATTAAATTTAAATTATTATGATAATAATAGTAATCATAACAAACACAAGCAAATAATGCACAATGCGATTGCTCGCCACCTGTTGACCAATGCCCAGCCTGTTCCCAGCTAGCGATCCCAGAGAAAAGAAAATCCTGAAACTGCAATCCCAGAAGAGAGAGAGAGAGCTTCCCAGCCAACCCTCATCTATCTGAGCATGATGTTGTATGATATGGAATATTCCATTGGCCAGTTTGGGCCTGTTGCTCTGGCTCTGCTGCCTCCCAGCTGCTTGTGCATCTGCGCGCTAGCAGGACATGGGAAGTTAAAAAGTCCTTGATTTCTTAACAACTAAAACCACTGGTCTATTATCAACATCGTCTCATACCAAACTCCATACTGAATCCAAAACACAGCACTATTCTAGCTTCTAAGAAGAAAAACTAACTCTATTCAAGCCAAAACCAGGACAAAACTGAAAAACAAAATTCTGGTTAGAAGAATTCTCATTCCTGTACATGTGTGTGTTGTTTAAATACACACATGTGTGTGTGAAGCACATGCACAGAGTTCAGCTAGTAGAGAACAGAAGATTAGAATAGTTGGATTTGAATGTTATTCATAGAAGACAGAGGGACATTCTGAAAAGCTGCCTAACGCTGTCTCTATTTACTGTTTCCTGATCTTGCCGAGATGATGAGACAGTATTTCCTTTCTCTGTAACATCCTGTCGATGTTAAAAAAGACAAGGTAAAAATTGAAATTCAGAAAAACAGCAGTAACAAGAAATTAGTTACATGGAAAGTACAAGACTGATTGCATAACTCTGCACAGGAGTAGTTATCATTAGCTTATAGACAACAGTAAGGGATATTTTGAGATGTATCTCCAAAAATGTTTGCAGGGTCTAGTTCTAATCAGTATTTTATTTAATGACCTAGGTGATAAAATAGGCTAATTTGATTTGTGCATAGCAAAAAGATAAGCAGACATGCTAGAACATTAAAGGAAAAGAATTCAAAATTATTCTTTTCTGTCAGCTTGAAGAAATGGTCTGGAAAAATAATGAGGATGAATTTCGAAAGAGTAGACTACTACGCATAAGTGGAAATAAACAATTTTGCAATCAGAGGCTAAAAAAGCTGAATTGGTCACAGTTTTTAGAAAAAGAGAAGGAGATTAGAGTGTTCCAGTGTTTGTCAATCCACATAGTAAACACATTTTTCTTATATTCTGACAGAATTTCCTGTATTTCAACTTGACTGGGCATGAAGTTTGGGTAGTCAAAACACGCTGCTCAAGCAGTCACCTATAGAAGGTTGTCCAGGGCCATGCCCAGTTGGGTTTTGAATATCTCCAAGGATGGACACAATGCAGGTTCTCAGAGCAACCTATGCCAGTTCAACCACTGTTATAATAAATTTTTCTTATGTTCAGATGGAATTTCCTGTATTTCAACTTGTAACAAATTCCTCTTATGCTGCTCAACACCACTGAGAAGAGCCTAGCTCCATCTTCTTTGCATCCTCCCAGCAGTTATTTATGCACATTAAGATCTCTCCTGAGCATTCTCTTCTCCAGGCTGAACAGTCCCATCTCTCTCAGCCTTTCCTCATATAAAAGATATTTGAAATGCTGGGGTTTCAACCCCAAGCCCCAAATTAAGGTTGACACATGGGTGATTCCCACAGCCCTTCACAAAGGGGGGTGAGTTTGCCTTTAGGCTTCCCTCCAGGGTGCGGCCGGCCTGGCAGGGAGAGCCATTGGGTAAATGAGCCCCAGGGGTCCCACATTAAGTAAACAAAGGTCAGGTGTCCCACTTAGGGATGAAAGCTGGGACCCCTTGCAGGAAGGGGCAGTGTCTGTCTGTGAGGTGGATGCCCTGTGTAGAGTTTCTTACTGGGGAAGGACCTCTCACCTCCCTGGGACTGGGCTCCAGTCAGGTCTGGCTTTTGTAAACACAGGCTGTGTAGAGATTCAGTATGTGGTTTCCTTGGTCTTATGTGTTTGGCTTGTTGACTCGGTTGTCTCCCATCCCTTCTATGGGAGACTGCATTTCACCAGTTATTCCACCCATTGTTGGTCGTGCAGTGTCATTGTTGGGGTCATACTCCAGCTCCTTGATCATCTTTGTGTTTCTTCACTGGACTTACTTCACTGCATCCATGTCTCTCTTGTACTGGGGAGCCCAACACTGGACACAGCACTTCAGGTGTGTCCCACCAGGGCTGAGTAGAGGGGAAGAATCACTTCCCTCGACCCGCTGGCAATGCTCTGCCTAATGCAGCCCACTGACCTATGTTCAACTTGCTGTTTGTCAGAACCTTAGGTCCTTTTCTGCCAACCTGCTTTCCATCCAGTTGGCCCCTAGCATGTACTCATGAAAGAGTTTCTTCCTCTACAAGTGCAGGACCTGGCATTTCCCTTTTTTTCAACTTCATGAGTTTCCTGTCAGCCTAATTTTCCAGTCAGAATATCAGCAAAACAATCTGTTGCATCAAACACTTCTCCCAGTTTTGTATCATCAGCAAATTTGCTGAGGATGCACTCATCCCCTTAGTACAGGTCATTAATGAGGAGGTTAAACAGTACTGGACCCAGTGTCAACCGCTGGGATATATCACTGGTCTTCAGGTAGAATTTGTCCTGTTGATTATGTTTGAGCCTGGCAGTTCATTATTTGATCCACCTAACTGTCCACTAGTCTGTTTTTAATCAGCTTGTCTATGAGGATGTTATGGGAGACAGCATCGAAAGCTATAGTCAGGATAAACATCTACTGCTTCCCCCTCATTCACCAAGCCACTTGTCTCATCAGATAAGCCTGTAACCTTGCATTTCAATATTTTTTATTCATTTTATGATGACCATCTAGGGGATAAAAGCAACAATAAATCTAATAAATGGTAGAAGACTGTATTGGGTCTGGCTGAACTGGAATTGGTTTTCCCCTACAGCAGCCCTCCTGGTGCTGTGGTTTATGCTGGGAGCTGGCAGGGTGTTGATAGCACCCTGGTGTTGTGGCCGCTGCTGAGCAGCGCTTACACAGCACCAAGGCTCTTTCTGATATTTCCCCCAGTGGGACGGGGGGGGCAAGATCTTGGGAGGGGACACAGCCAGGACAGCTGACCCGAACTGACCACAGGGATATTCCAGACCATATCCCGTCTGCTCAGTGTAAAGCTGGGAGAAAGGAGGGAGGGGGTGGGGTCACCCTTGGTCCTCCGAGGCAACTACTACGTGTATTGGAGCCCTGCTCCTGAGAAGGCCCCACATCGCCTCTTCATGGGAAGTAGAGAATAAATCTGTTTGCTTTTGCTTCCGCGCGCGGACTTTTGCTTCGCTTTGCTTATATTAAACCTGCTTTTGTTTCACCCACAACGGTTAGTTTATCTTCTTTCCCCTCTTTACCCTGTTGAGAAAACAAAGGGAAGGGGGGGGGAAGTGATAGAGCGACTTGGTGGATACCTGGCATTTAGCCAGAGTCAAACCATCACAAAGACCTAGCATAAAAACATGGCTACCAACTCATGCATCATCTGGTATTTTTTTCATCTCCTTCCTGAAACTCATATTCTGTGTCTTCAGGCTTCAGAGGCATCCTGAAACATCCTGAGTTAAAACCAAATCAAATAAACCAGAGCAATTGTTGGGTCATGCTATCTTGGATACAAATATATGACAACAAGATGAGGTCACCATCTGAACAGGTGACTGGGCATTTCTGACTGCTTAGCAGACTCTCAGATGAAAAACAAACAGAAATGTGAGTCATTGCCTCAATCCCATTCTCACACAGGCAAGTGCCCTAACAGGAGGTAATACTTTACTACACAAAAATCTAGGTAATTAAAAATTATTTTCAGATTTGTAATATGCAGATGCTGAGTTATTTACTTATAGAAAACTGCTTAGCAACTTATTTACTTATTTATAGCAAGTTATAGTATTTTTTTAAATATTGCTAAGAATCCTGCTTGCCCAGCCTGTTCTGTGGAATTTTATCAAGGACTATTGTGTTCATCAAAACAAAGCAGTTCACTGTGAAAATCTACCAAGGATTACAATGTTCAGCAAAATATTACACTTTTGGCCTTGAGTAACAGGTGGCTCTAACCAGTTGGAATTTTGCTAATGAGTAAAGATAGCCATATATGAATGGTAGAAGTTCTATTGGTTCTTTTAGATAAGATAGAAAGTAAACCGTCTGAAAAACACTCTTGTTATTCAAGAAATTGGTCAAGAGAATCTGCACATGTTCCGAGGAAAAAACAAAGTGAGAAAGACTACGAGCCTTCCTCCCAAAGACCCCCCAAGACACCCACTAGGAGGCAATGTGCAGGTGCAAAGAGAACATAAACTGCTGACACCGGCCTGTCGAACTAGCCCAGCCTTACTCATGCATATGTATGTTGTGTGATGTAACCCAATGAATATGTATATCCACACTCTATAAGTTTTGGGTAAAATGTGCGGTGGGTGTGCAAGCTTTGTGGAGAAATCCCCTTGCACCCCGGCGCCGGAGTAAACATACCTGCTTTATAACTCTATTCGAGTTGTAGAGTCTTTTTCCGCAAATCACTTGTAAGGCCTACACCCCAGGTGTGTTTCTCAAATAAAAGCTATACCACCTGCCTGCCTAAGGTTATCCTTACAGACTATCTAAGCCAATTAGTAGTCAAAAAAAAATGGAACAGCTCCATCAGGAGGGACAGTTTTCCCTTAAATTTAGAAGCCCCGGCATGACTGCAGAGCTGAATACATTTGGACGATGGAAGGTATTTTCATGGAAGGTGCTAGAATGGGGATGGGAATACCTTAAGGAAAGAAAACAGACACATTTTAAGATAAGCATCTTTTCTCCTGTTATCTCAAGCACCGGGCTTTCAGTTACAAGATGCTAATCTGTTTTATATTATGCCAGTATTTAGCTGCTACTCAGCTGCAAGTGGCTCATAGGATCTGAAGTTTCTTTTCAGATAAACTGTTCTGTAGCAAAACCAGAGGCCTGTGACACCTCTATAATTAAAACTGGCTTGCCTCTAACCCGAGTACGAGCGTGCTGCAGGAGTGCAGCTCACTCGCTGGAGTGTGTGACCCTCTGCAGCCGGGCGACGGCAAAGGCAGACGCGGTTTCGCAGGAGCGGGGGGAACGCGACGGCGCAGGGCCGCCGGGGGGCGGCTGCCCGCGGAGGGGCTCGGGGCTCGGCCGCCGGGAGGGCCGGCACCGTGCCGGGGCTGCGGGAAGGGGCACACCAGCGCCGTCGGGAGCAGGGGAGCGGGGCGGCAGCCTCCAAACATCAGGCTTAGCCTGAAAGTTCAAAAGTTGCCCGTCTCCTAAACACTCCCATCACGTCCATCTCTAATTACCCGTTACTCATGTATGTATGTGTATGTATGTATTTATATACCTACACATTCACCTCTAGCAATTTTAGAAAGCTTCAGATACATTCACCCTCCTGTATTTGTTTTTTCCCTGCTTTCTGAAAAGTTTTTGATCTCTCCCATTCCTCTCTTTAGTAAAATGCATGATTATCCCAAGTATATACCTGAGATACTTTGCATAAGATTATATCTTAGGTGAAAAAGACAATTGTCTATTAAAAATATTAGCATTTTGGGGTTACACTTAGCAAATATCTAGAGTGAGCACGAACTTTAATATTGTTTAACATCTTCCTTTTATTGTATCTCCTTTAAAAAGTCACTGTAAAATCAATACAAACGAGGAATGTGAATTGAGTATCTTGCATACTGTTATGTAATTGTTCATGTTGCTCTACCTGCTAAAAATAGAACTAGGGCCATCATCAAAAATGCAAACTTTAATATCTCAAAATATAATTGTCATCTTGGAGTAACTGCAGTTTTATACTGCACTGCTATATAATGAATTTGTTCCTTTTAGGTACAATATACCCAAGAGTATTTTCCAGTGCAATAATTGAAGAACATCCTTTCTATCTTGGTGTAAAGAAAACTGGGAATATCAAATCACTAGCTATTGAAAAATTACAGATCCGTGCCAGCAACATTATGTATCAGTAGTTAGAAAGCTATGCTGCAAATTGTGCCAGCAGAATCTTTATACAAGAAAATTAAGTTCATAGAATCCATTTGAGGACTTTTAACGTTGCAAATATTGATTGATATGCTTTAGATTGTCTCCAAGGTCCTGATTTTTCCTCCAGTGTATATGAGGAGAACACAAATTTAGTTACAGTGAATTAAATCTGAGTGCTAGGACGTGATATTCAAGTGCAGAACATCTGAGGAATTGCTGTCAGAGTATTTTTTTCTCACTATATCGTTCATTTTAATTTCATTTTTTCCTTTACCATCTGTATAGACGTAATTTCAAATGAAAAATCAGACAAACTAAAAAGTGTTCACGGCTCAATCAGGAAAAAAAGAGAATATAAAATAATTGAATGGCTGTAACATAAAGAATAAATGCAGCGTAGTATGCACTCTTTGACTGCAGTTCTGTGGAGAAGCTTTTCAAAGTGCAAATTACATGGTCACAATGGTGTCAGTGTGTGGGTGTTAGCTTGTGTAACTCTCCTATCTAGAGTGCACAAGGACAATTCGTTATCAGGAAGAGCAACCTATAAAAAGGTGGCATTACCCACACAGTGTCTTTTTGCCAGGTCTGAACTCAACCGTTAATACCAAATGTTGCTGTGCAATCCACTTTCTTCAGCCTTCTGTGTTTAGTTCATAGAGTTCATCTGGCAATTCAAAGGAGTAAGTCTTGATGAAAGGAATCTACTTTTCCTTAGATTTCGTAGCTTTTCTCAGGCATTTTGAGTTTTAAATGTGTGGATAGTAAGTGCTTAGTTTCCAAGAGTGTATTTCTCAATAGTAATTGTTACAATGCCAGTATACAGCAGTGAAGTGCTGGGGTTTCAACCCCAAGCCCCAAATTAAGGTTGACACATGGGTGATTCCCACAGCCCTTCACAAAGGGGGGGTGAGTTTGCCTTTAGGCTTCCCTCCAGGGTGCGGCCGGCCTGGCAGGGAGAGTCATTGGGTAAATGAGCCCCAGGGGTCCCACATTAAGTAAACAAAGGTCAGGTGTCCCACTTAGGGATGAAAGCTGGGACCCCTTGCAGGAAGGGGCAGTGTCTGTCTGTGAGGTGGATGCCCTGTGCAGAGTTTCTTACTGGGGAAGGACCTCTCACCTCCCTGGGACTGGGCTCCAGTCAGGTCTGGCTTTTGTAAACACAGGCTGTGTAGAGATTCAGTATGTGGTTTCCTTGGTCTTACATATTTGGCTTGTTGACTCGGTTGTCTCCCGTTCCTTCTATGGGAGACTGCATTTCACCATTTATTCCACCCATTGTTGGTGGTGTGGTGTTGTGGTTGGGGTCAGTGGGATTGATGTCGATTATGTATAATCTGACTGACTTGTTTGTACCCCCAGTGCTCACCCATGTACTGACCCTTTTGTATCAAATACAATTTGGTTATTGGTTCATCTTTATGCTGGCTGTGTCCTTTATGCTAGGCCTAATAATTGGCAAAAGAAGCAGTCAGAACCTGGCTGCGAAAATTCCACTATTTATTTAAACACACAGAGTGTTATATATATATATACACATATATATGGACCTATACATTCAAAAAAACACAGCATCACAAGACACCAGTAAGTTAATGAAAGGTAAGAGCAAGAATTTTAATGATACTGAATATCTGTATACAAAATTTTATAAAAGAACTGTTTAAAAAAATAATGTTCTATTATCTCTATTCTCCTGTTTGTTCTTAGAGAGTTTAATTCTTCAAATAGGTAACAAGGGTCCTGCACTGAATTTATCTATTGTCTAATATAACTTGTGGGGTTTTTATGGCTGCTGAACCTAGTTTAGGGTTTATCTTTAGGCTTTGGAATCTAGTGTATTGGTTTTTTGAACTTCTAAAGAGGACACTTGCCCCCAGTATTTTGCTACTTGCTCAAACTTGATATTAACACTGTATATTTGCTTGATCCACACTTCTCTGTGAATGAAAAGCCATCTACAGTGTTGTGGTTTGAGCTTAGAGAGCAACTGAGCACCTAGCAGCTGCTCACTCACCCCTTTTTCCCCAGCACTGGAAAGAACTAAATAAAGCAAAAGTCTTAGGAATCAAGATAAGGACAGAGAGGGATGATTCACCCATTATGGTCACAGGCAATAGGCAGACTTATTAGGGGAATTAAAAAATAACATAAATTTAATACAGATAGTAACAGCACCACCACCACTTCACAGAGTAGGACCATAACAAGCATTACCATATCTTGAAAACACTTTCTTCCATCTCTCCCTTCTTTCCAGGCTCAGCTTTGTTCCTGATATCTCTACCTCATCTCCTCCAGGGGCACAGGGGGCAGGGAATGGTGGTGTGCGATCAGTCCATTGCTTCTTCCACCTCAGGGGGCTGGACACAACTTCTGGCTTTCCTCCTCTGTTATAGCATGGTTCCCCTCTCACAGGAGACAGTCTTCCACAAACTGTCTCAGACATGAGTCCCTCCCATGGGCCATAGCATTTCCCAAGCTGCTCCAGCATGGGCCACCCTCACATGTTGCAATCCTCCCAGCACCAAACTACAACAGCGGGTCTTCTTCCCACAGAGTCCTGGCCTACTTTGGGTGCAGTCACCTGGCTTGGCATGGGGTCTTCCACAGGCTACAATTTGGCATCTGATCCACCATAGATGTCCATGGGTGGTGGGGGCAGGGGAGGTCCTGGTGTCTCACCATGGGCTGCAGCAGGGCTCTGTAGTGGTCCACCTTCCTCCCACCACTTCTTTCTTCCACTGACCTCCGTGTTCACACAGATGTTCTCCTCACACCTCCTCACAACTCCAACTCCTCCTCCCAGATTCCCCTTCTTAAATATGTTATTGCAGAGGTGCAGCTAATTGGCTCGGCCTTGGTGCAAAGATGGGTCCAACTTGGAACTGGGGGAACTTCAAGAAGCTTCTCATGGGGGGGCTACTGCTGTAACCCCCTCTGCTGCTACAAAATTTGTCCACCACTCACTCAAACCCAGGAGATATAGACTGCAACAGATGTTTCTACTACAAGACTCACAACTGTGATACTTTGGAAAAGCCTAAATTGTTGAAAAGTTCTTCAATATGGTCTTTTTAAAGACATATATGTGTCCTGAGAGAGATCTCTCAGAATTCTGTTTCTCTAGAAGTTAATTTCTTGTACAGGTGCTAAAATATACCAACCTAGGTTTTCTATTTACACTTAGTAAATTGCTGAATATTGAGATTTTTATGATGTAATCTTTTTCCACATACTATTCTGAGTTGTTTTTCTGAGAAAGGTTTACAAGATTTCTTATTTTTTCTCTACCCAGTCTCATGGCTCAGAAATTAGTCTGCCATTTAACCTAACCAGGAAATGGGAGGTTCAGGCATTGGACTGATCACAGAGTAGAAAATAATTCAATGTATTAGCCTTTCTGTATTTCTCCCTTCATGCCTTTAGTGAGGTAACTGGCTAGAAGCTTTTTAAATACAGTATACAGGTTCATTGAACTGGTTGATTCCATTAAGATGTGCTAAACACAGATGGCTCAGTGATCTTTAGTTACCTATAACCCTGTAAACTATGGGTAAACCCCAACTGGCTACATGAGTCATAAAAAAAGTCCATTGTTCAAATAGGTGGGCCCAGCTGGAAGTCTGTGCTTTTAAAATGCAACTTGTTTTCTACAAAGCTGCACAGCCAAAACACCCTTCTTACCTGGGAGTCAAACTCCTCCGCATCCACTTAGCAGTACAGACCTCTTTGGACAGACTGACACCCTGGGCAGCTTCACTGTCATACTTCTATGACTTAACCAAGACTGGCATAGGTTTCCAGCAGCCCACAGTTACAGGTAGCTCATGTTCACTGAGCCAGTTCATTCCATCTGTGCTTCAGAGTTCAAACATGAAGAGCAGTCCACGTCACATTCATTTAAACATCTGGGAGTTATGATGGCATTTGCAGCAGTGCCAGGGATGACCTCCTGCACTTTGAAGGGACAGTGAAATTCTATGGCAGTGCAGCGTTCAAACACTGTTTGCTGCTATTATGTCTGATGGAAACAATAACCTTATGTTATTAAAGGTCAGCTCATGATGTCAAGCCAGAGAGTATTACCATGCTGTACCTGGAAAATGCAAGTGGAGGGTAGGATGTAAAAAATAATATCTGAAGAAATTATCAACATAGTAAAAGACAAGAAAAAGTTATATTTATGTTGGTACTCTAATTGCTTCCTCTGGGAATTTGTAAGAAAAGAATCTCTAGCAAGTATTGTGCTATGTAGAAGTTGGATCATGATAAATTCTCTGCTAATCCTTTCAATCGTATTCCATAGTACATGTCAGGTGTGTACAGGAGTAGATAATAAACCTGTCCCTTCAGGTTCAGCAAAATCAGCATCTACATTCAGGGAGGCAATGAATAATAAAGAATTGCAAGGAAAAAAAATATTTTCTGTTATCAACATTTTCTCTCAATCTAGGCCCAATCTGACCTTCAGGAGAAATATTATCACAAAGCATATAGGAAGAAAAAGAAATCATACAAATTTATGCATACATGGACTGACATTTCTTGAATCAACTTTAACCAAACTTTAATTATTTTAATAATAATTTTATTTTATGTATTCTAAACACTTATCTTTGTTTTATAAAAAAATATCTGTCTATTGATCTTTGTAATTATTTGGAAACCTTTCTCAATTTTCCCCTGCTGCAAATGTCCATTACTATAGCTTGTTGTTTCATAGTATGCTACCATCTATTTCCCATAAATGGAATGACAGAATGATGTACTGAATCAGCATGCAAGTGTGTTATGAAGCAATTATGTTTGATGGTGCAGATGTGTTCAAATTAACTTTCTTCCCTGACTTCAGAAAATCTGCATCAGAGACTTAAGGGAGCATTTCTTGTATTATTAAAAATAAATTACTAGCAAAACAGGGCAGAGATTGATCCCACTCTAACAGTTTAGAGCAGTGAGAAGGAAAACAAGCCTACTTTGCACAGTTAACAATTTATTACACCCCAGTTTTGGCCCTGGATTGCATTTCATAAGCAGAAGTATTTTAAAGTAATACATGCCAGTCCCTTAAAGGCTCACCATTTTGAGAATTAATTAGCTGAGATTTTTTTCACCTCCCAAATGTCTGTAATGATTAGTTTGAAAAGCTTAATCTATGTACAGTAAGGCATCATGTGCTGGTCATCATCTTAAAACAGAATGTCTACTGACAAGTACTAGCAAAAAATTATGTCAAACTGCTTTTTTTAAAAAAGACTAGTATTAAAACCTGTGCTAAAGAAGAAAAGAAACATTAAAGAGAGCTTGGCTCTTAGAATACATCCATATATTCTTTGAAAATCCTTTAACAGAACCAGTAGTCTTGTTAGATCTGCAATTATTTATTTTTCTGTGACATCAGAGTAAATTTAGCTCTTCATTCAAACAGAATATGTGGTATAAAGACCTTTTGCAGAGTTTATTCAAGGAGACTCAAAACAATATGTGTAAGGTCATAAGCAGAGTCACCTCAATCCAAATGGCTTAGTCTTCAAACATATATAGAAATAATAACTCCCCAGTTGAGTTTGGAATATATTCCCTTTGAGATGTACTGATCACAACACACCTAAGCTTACTTCTAATGAGATCAATGAGAAATCTTCTGCACATACTGCAATCAGAAGTGCTACATTTTCTTTGGGTAATTATTTTTTTAAAGTTTGAGTTGGCAGTTAGGTCACTTGATTTTAGTGCCTAAAGCAAAAGCTTTTATAAGTGACTGGAGATTAATTTTGCAAGCAAGATCCTTAAGGAAGGATAATTCCAATATACTGAATTCACTGCTTACCTGAAAGTAAGTACCCTACATTAACTTCCTGAAGGATGTATATGTGCATGCCATCAAAGACAAGCTGTCAAAACAAGATCAAGTGCTGCTTAAGTTCACTTAAAAGTCAACTTTCATTCCAAGGTGATGTGCTTCTTCAAGGTGAAGGGTGTGGAATCACATACACTCTTGTTGCAGTTCTGATTTTGCTTGTTAGTAAATGTCACGAATGTTCCTATAATTTGCTAAGGCTAGCTAGACTTCACAGCTTGAAAGTACCTCTTAAAGGAAGCCTTGGGGATCATGTTTTCTTCAAGGGTTAATTAGGTATGGTCAAATTTAAAGCAGACAAACAAACAAGTGTGTACAACAAATCATTAAGTCTTTGTGTGAGAATAATATCAGTGCTTTAGGTGAAAATACATCATTATCCCCATAGTGCTCTTATCTTTTAAATCATAACATTAAATGTATTTTCTATATTCAAAGAAAATTTTGAATGTCTAGACAATTAAAAGTGTTACTAGGAAATCAGTCAAGGAGAGAATCGGATATATGATTAAACATACTTAAAAAGATAGATTTTCTTCATCAATATCGCTTTTTGGAAGCAGTATATTTTATGGAGAGTCCCAGTGAAATTAGTGGAACATTTATAGTCATTGAATGTAAAGTCTCATTTTCCAGAATCTGTTTCATAATGGAAACATACTTTTGAAGTGAGAAATATGTCATTTTTTAATGGGGAAAAAAAAAAAAAAAAGAGTCGTTTTTAACAAGAAGTTTACTTTTATGTTTGAATTTCAGAACTGAAAACGGAGAAAGATTCTTTGTATTCCTTCATGTGCTGGCAGACCTTGTTCCAGAGAGCATTTATTATGAATATAAGTCATTGGCTGGGTAATGAATAATTTTTATTCCCTTGTTCTTCCTTTTCTTACATATATTTGTTACCTGTGATTACCCCATGATCACCTGTAGTGATGTCAATAGTTTTGTCAGTAAATTGTGTATCTGCTTCAAGGTACATAAGTTGCTTGCTTTACATTGTGTGGTTTTCATATAATCGCTGGGAAATATTGGATCCAACACAGTCTAGTTTTGACTTCAAAGGGGAAGGATTTTATCTTTTCAGTTCTTTTTTTCTGTGTCATTTTAGTAATACAGAATTGTACCCACTTCTGATGGGATGCCTGAGATTTTGTCTTTAAAAGATCTCAGTTATTTATTTTCAAACTTCTGCAATTAATTTTCAGGTATTCAGTTCAGATTTTTGTGGACTCATGCATGTTTTCACAAATATGTTGCACGCAAGGATATTTATGAAGAATGAGCTATTCAGTTCTTTATGAATGAAAGCAAATGGAGTCATGCATTTGTTGCAGTTTTGGACAGTGGCTGGTTTTTAAGCTCTGTAAACTGGACTGATGTCCTCCTCCAGGTGTTTAAGCATGGCATCCACTTTGTCTACACAACTTTAAGCAAATTCTTCATCCTTAGTTAAATAGGGATCAATTTTCTTAGAGTCTCTTTTCTCCCCTCCCCCTACAGATGATATCATTTTACAGTATCATCATATTCCACATCTTTCTTTTTGAGAGCTTTAATTTTAAGGATTTATAATTTTAAGTATTTTCTAAACTTGGTGGCTAAAGTGTTGTTTTATGTATTTGTTTTTCTTTCCAGATATTGAAGAGTATCTGTGTTTACCAGTACTGCTAGAACTGTATTCCTAATTCTTCTAAAAACAGAAACAAGTATCAATTAACTGAAGCTTTATTTTCCCTTTAAAAGGGGATACATCAGGCATTTGCTCAGTGTCTGACTTGAAAACCAGTGCTATCCATATTAGAAAAAAACCAATTATGCAATGGTATGTATGGTTACCCTCCCTCTTCAGCACCTCATGTACAATCATGCTAATAAGTCTAACACCAGCTAGTACATTATGTAAGTGATAATTGAGGATTTGGCCATGCAGTTGCAATGACATTACTGGACATAGCATAGCCAGATCCTAGGACTTTGTTTTAAAAAACCTCACCCTGCAGCAGGTTTAATGAATTTCATTTGGTTACTTACCTAGTTATGATGAATGGGAAGAGAAAGACAGACTTCATTTTTAGAAAACAGCAGTGTAACAATAGTGTCATCTGTGAAAACAGTAATTTGCACCTAATGCAATTTATGCTAGTCAGGCACTTTTACTAAAATAGCAGCCTCTCAGTCTCATTAACAGCTGCAGCATCATTTATTGTAAACTCCAAATAAAAAGGGTACCTCTGCTCAATCCATATGCTCCTGAAAATAATATCTGTTGTTTACTCTGTATCCTTCATTTAACCTGCAGTTAAGACTACAAAAAATTGGTCTGCAGTTCCCCCTTTTTTGACTGCAAGGGACAAAGTATACTGGAAAACTGTATTACAGATTTTCTGTTTTGTTTTGTTTGAATTTTCACTATTGCTTCTCTTGCTGGACTGCACAGCTAGCACTAGTCTGTGACTTGCTTCTTCTCCATCACTGAAGAAACATCAAACTGTCTCACCAAAAGAACCAAATTTCACAACCAAAAAAATCACCTTGAGGGAGAAGAAACTGGAATAGGTATTAATAGCAGAAGGAAAACGCAGTGGGGAAATGCTACGTGAAAGGAAAGGACAAAAAAGACAGAAAAAGAAGAGAGTCTAATGCAAAAAAAATTATGGTCAGAGATGACAGAGAGCCAGTCACAAAATTTCCATTCTCAAGTTGATGAGGCAAAGGCAGAGTAATGTAAATGCTGCAGTTAAAGACAAAAGCAGTCAAGAACAGGGTGTAATGTGGTCACCTCCCATTGTATCCCTCACCATCTGCTGTATCTTGACATATATCACAGAATGATGTGTAAAGTGCAAGGTCAAGAGCCAAGATATTTCTCTCATTGGGGAACTCCAGATAGAAAGTCTTTATTGATCAGTCACAGCTACTTAACTGTATCTCTGCAACTCTGTAATTGGTGCCGAATGCTTTTATGTTTTTATGACATTAAGATTGCAATGCTGTCTGGCACAGCAAGGATATGCAAATGGTATAGCGGCTGATTTAATATCAAAAGGCAAGGTATAGATCAAGGAGAGGATTTAGGTGATACCTCAGCATGATTTAATCTTGAACCTGGGAGATGAGGTGGCTGAGCAGGTAGAAAATTTTATCAGTTATGAGATTGATAATAAGGAAGTGAATGTGTTAAAAAATAATTTGCTTCATGAAAATGGCTTTTCAAATGACGGCGATTATACCAAATACAAATTGCTTCCTTGGGTGTCATACTTGCAGACAGAATTAATGACTGACTTAATAACTCCTGTATTAACATAATAGGCTAGTTAGACCAATTCACTGGAAAAGTAGAAGTATCATTATATGTTTTAACACAGCATTGTTATGGTGAGGGTATTCTATTAAGTCAAAGAGAAATGAGGTAAATCACAGGTAAAAAGGATTAATCATGTAATCCACCTCTAGAGAGGCGTATTTAGGCAGTATCAATCCAAAGAGATATGAATGATTAAGAACTAAATATGGATTTGCCATCACAAAATCATGTAAATTGGCAAATATAAGGACACATTTTGCCTTAAGTTTATACACCAATTTGCAACGAAGCATAAAGTTTTATAACAGCAGCAGCATTCACTACATCATCATTAAGCTTTTCTCATAATTTTTATAAAGGGATTTATTACTTGGCCATTTCACCTTAAGGTAAGATTTGCCATGCATGTTCTTAGTGACTAATCCAAATTGGTGCTGAGCACCTGCAACTTCTATTGAATTCTTCAGTGAAAGTTACAAGTGCTGTCACCAGCCCAGAAGTTAATTTTTATTGAATCTCACTGAGTCTTTGAAACCATTTCCACTGTGCTTTTTGAAACAACAGACCAAAGCTAGGCAAACAAGTAAACATAGAAGTAAAATGCTCCCTAAACTCCAAGTAAATTAATATTCATTTACTCATTTCCATTCTTTCAGTACACTGAAAATAAGGTCTATTTGAAAAGAAACAGATTTTCCCAAAATTTAGAAAGTAGTACACACATTAGATATACAATAGCTCGGGGAAGATTTCCATGTCAAAATATGGTCCTTTTTCATCTCCCTGTAGTCAATGGTTCTGAATGCAGAGTGTTATTGGTTGCTTCTGTCACAGATGGTACCTTTAGGCCCAGGTCAAGCTAAACTCCTACCACCACAGATAGCTCTCACTACCAAAAGTTTACAGTCTAAATAAACAAGATCACTACAAACATTGCAAAGGTGAGTCAAGATTGTTACTTCTGAGCAAATTGCATCCCATTTGGGAATGGCTTGTGCACTTGTATGGGGATTTTGCATATATGATTGCATATTCATACCTACAATGGAAGGACAGAGCAACTGTGTACCAAAGTCTACCCTAAACTGCTGCTCTTCTCAAATACCCCCAATGCTTAATAGCTTGAGGTTGATATTATTGCATTTATGTTCTGTGTCAGATTAAACAAGACATGTTTTCCTTTATTTCAATCTTTTTTTCTTTAACTGCATGAGAATAATACATGTTCTGCCTCATAGCATCATAATTCTTTCTAATGACTTAGGCACAAATCATTGGATTACTGGACAACTCAGTTATGAGGGACTTAGTGAAATCTAGATTTACTTCAGGGGGTGCAAAAAGAATTTTCCCCTTACCATGGCAATATGAAAGGGATATAACCTGATCTGAAACAGAGGTCTAAAATCATAAAGGATCTGGTTCAGTCGTAGTTATATCCCAGAGGATAATGCTGTGACCTATAGAAAGTCAATTTGAAGACTAACCTGGAGCATATGCTGTAGGACTTCATAGGAAACGGGTTAAAAAATTCTTCCCCAAAGACAGAAACAAATTCAAAGACGCATGTGGCTATGATAACTGAAACTTCACTTATGATAACTTTTCATAGTGAATGAGAATTATGAGATTCTAGTAAGTTAAGTTGATCTTTTCTCATGCCCCCAAAACCCAAACAAATCTGATTTCTTTTGCCAAAAAATGTAATTACTATTTGCAGTTGTCCTGTCCCTGCATTCTGTGTTTCTCATGAGAACAAAAAACTGATGTAATAGTAAAATGCAAAATACACAAAACAGATCAGGTTTCAATAAAGCTGCAATAGTTCATCATATGCATTAAATCATACTGTTAGAAACTGTGCCTATAAATATCAAATAACCTCAAAAATCACTCAACTGCAGAAGCTTGGAAACAGGACCACTGCAGTATGCTACTCTTTTCTCTCAATTCCAGCAACGTTACAGAACTGTTTATCTGAGGCAGCTGCTGACCCATGTTACTTTTTGTACTTTTCCAAATGGCTTTTGCATAGGTCCAGACTGCCTAGAGAATAGAAATAAGTGACACCAAACATTAATGTATTCTGTGTTCTTATCACCGGAAAAGATATGAACCAATGGTCAATGACATTTTGCTCTAGTATAGGTACTAGTTGAAATGACACAAGTCCAGCGTGAATGTTCAGTCTGACCACCTATGAAAAGAGTAACTGTATCATCAGAGAATACACAGACTAAGAAACCGTCTGAACAACATTAAAAAAAAAAAAAATCAAATATAAGCATTTTAGTGGGAAAATAATGATCACAACTGGCATAAAAGGTAACATGAATCTTACTACTTGACTTCCTGATCCTTACTGCATGCTTCCTATACTTCAAGTGGTTTCCCAGGATTCCCTAAAAAAAAAGTTTTCTGCAACCATTCAAGTTGAATGAAATTTTGGGTAATGAGTGGTAGCTGATGTTTCATGTTCTGAAATAATGCTTAATACTGTTTCACCCAAGCCTCTCCACTCTGCTTGGTCATATGACAATAAAGAAGGCACCTTAAATCCTTAGTCATAGAGAGAATCAGTTTGCCAGACAAGAGTCTGAATTCACTTGTGGAAGAACATTTTTCAAAATGCAGCTTCCTCAAACTAAATTTTCTGTTACACATTTATACTGGGTACATTAAAATATGTTTTTATGTCCCCACGACATGGTATTTTGAGATACATGTGCTCTTAGATTTTGCAAACTTAAGGTAGCAGGGATGAAAAACTTGATCCAAGCATCAGATTTTTCTCCTTGGAGGCTTAAGCAGGCTCTTTCTCCACTTGAACCCATCTATCTGCTTGTTACTGCAAAGACTGGTAACACCACACATTCAGAACAGTTGTATAAGCCTAGGATGAGTTTCTGTTCAGATAGAAGTACAGGTAGCTATTTGTCTGTACAGTCAAATCTTATTCAGCTTGTTGTCTTCTGTTGTAGAATTTCTGCAAAAATAGATAAGCAACCTTGCATAACAACAAAATGTAAGTGGAAGTGTCTTTTAGAACAATGCGCCCAAATGAAAACCCAGGCCAAGAAGGGTCAGCATTAGCCCTTAGTAGAAGAACTAAATAAGAAGATATCTTAACTGAAAACCAGAATAGCTGGAAGGGACATCTAGAGAACATCTAGACCAACCTTCCTGCTCAAGAAGGGTCACTGACAGCAGATTGCCTGTGCCCAGATGGCTTTTAAATATCTCCAGGTATGGACACAACACAGCCTCTCTGGGTGACTGTCTGGTGCATCAACCACTTCTCCCAGTTTGTATCATCAGCAAACTCCTCCACTGAGCGTAGGTCTTCCTTGCTCCAGACTTCACCTATGATTTCAGGGACCTGAAGACCAGTTTTACTGATAAAGACTGAGAAAAAGAAGGCATGGAGTACCTTGTCCTTTTCCATCTCCTTTGTCATGAGATCCTCTGTCCCATTCAACATCAGACCTACATTTTTCAGAGCCTTTTTCACTGCTGATATACATGTAGGTTTTTTTGTTGCCTGTCACGTCACCAGTATCAACTCCAGATGGGCTTTAACTTTTCTAATCCCATCCCTCCATGTTTTGACGGTATCTTTATATTTTTCCTATGTCACTTGTTCCTGCTTCCACCCCTTGTATGCTTTCTTTTCATGTCTGAATTTCAGGAACTCCCTGTTTAGCTGAGCTTGCAGGAGGTGATTCTTATTATTATCCAGCTCTTCTGGACCTTCCTTCTTTCCAAGACTATATCCTGTAGAGATATTGGAGATCCCATATCACCAAAACTATATCCCAAGCAAGTCCCTACACAGGACAAAGTCTACTCTCCAAAAGTCTAGAGTTTTGAATCTTCCTTAAGCTTACAGGCTCCTGAACTCCACCATGTCATGGTCACTACAGATAAGGCTGTGCCCAGCATGCACAACACATTAAATCCTTCCTTGTTTGCAAGCATGAGGTCCAGCAGAGCACCACTCCTTGCTGGGTCCTTGATCACCTGTGTTAAGTTGTCCTCCATGCACTCCAGAAACCTCTTGGATTAGTTGTTCCCTGCTGTGTTGTCCTTCTAGCAGGTATTGGGGTGGTTGAAGTCCCCCATGAAGCTTCCTTCTTTCAGCTGTCTGAAGGAAGCCTTATCAAGTTCTTCCTGATAAGGTAGTCAGTGGCAGATACCCACAAGAACATTGCCCATGTTGCTCTACCCACTAATCCTCACCTGTAAGCTCTCAGCTGACTCATCACCTGCCCATAGGCAGAACTCCAGGCATCCCCCCTGCTCTCACATCAAGGGGAGATCTCCCTCTTCATCATCCTGCCTGGTCCTTCCTAAAGAGTTTGTATCTGTCCATCACAGCACCCAAGTCATTTGAGTTATCCCACCACATCTCCACGATCCCAGTGAGATCACAGCCCTGTCAGTTCCCCATGCTACATGTGTTTGTGTACAGGAACTGTGTGCCATATCAGAGGAAACACATGGTTGACTTCAATACTGAAGAAAATCTGTCCCTGCCTTGACTCCACCAGGATGCCACTGGGAAGAACATTGCTCAAGTTTTTACAGAAATACACATATTGGAGAGAAGATGGAGCCAGACACATAGTGGCACACTTTGTGCTGTTTAATAAACACCATTAATAACTGAAATGAAAATTTAATTTCCAGGGAAACAATTTTCTCTCCTTTTAGAACTTTTGAACAACAACTTGTGCCATTTTCTGTAACAACTAGATGAGTAACACTTCATGGAACATGTTTATTGAACTCCACTTCTAATCAAACAAATTAAAAATAGAATATACCTTAACAGCAAAATCGAAAGTCTCCTGACTTCATTTTGCATGCAGATGCTGAGCTGCATTAAGATTAGATTAATTTACAATTCTGTTGTCAATTTACAATTATGGTTATTTCCCCCCTCTCCTTGCCCCAAATGGCCACTTTTTCTTTAAATTACAGCCAATGCTGACAGTGTGTTTTATATTATCTTCTAGTATGACTATGTGTTTGGTTTGTGTGGCAAGGTTTTGGTAGCAGGTGGGGCTATAGAGGTAGCTTTTGTGAGAAGCTGCTAGAAACTTCCCCTATGTTTGATAGAGCCCATGCCAGCTGGCTTCAGGATGGACCTGCCACTGGCCAAGAACAAGCCCATCAGCAACAGTGGTAGCACCTCTGTGATAACATGTTTAAGGAGGGGGAACAGCCCTGCGTAACAGCAACTGGAGCCAGAGAGAGGAGTGAGAATGTGTGAGAGAAACACCTCTGCAGAGGCCAAGGTCGGTGCAGAAGGAGGTGCAGGAGGTGCTCCAGGCCCAGAGCAGAGGTTCCCCTGCAACCCGCGGTGCAGCCCGTGGTGAGGCAGCTGTGCCCTGCAGCCCGCGGGGGACACAGTGGAGCAGATCTCCACCTGCAGCCTGGGGAGGACACCACCCCAGAGCAGGGGGATGCCCAAAGGAGGCTGTGACCCCATGGGAAGCCCACACTGGAGCAGGTTTGCTGACAGAACTTGTGACCCTGTGGGGGACCCACACTGGAGTAGCCTGTGCCTGAAGGACTGCACCCTGTGGAAGGGACCCACACTGGAGTAGTTTGCGAAGAACTGTAGCCTGTGGGAAGGACTCATGCTGGATAAATTTGTGGAGGACTGTCTTCTGTGGGAGAGACCCCACACTGGAGCAGGGGAAATGCATGAGGATTCCTCCCCCTGAGGAGGAAGGAGCGGCAGAGACAACATGCGATGAACTGACTGCAACACCTATTCCCCATTCCCCTGCACCACTCGGGCGGAGGAGGTAGAGAAAATCGGGAGTACAATTAAAACCAGGAAGAAGGGAGGGTAGAGGGGAAGGTGTTTTAAAGATTTGGTTTTATTTCTTATTATCCTGCTCTGATTTGATTGATAAGAAATCAAACTAATTTTCCCAAGTCGAGTCTGTTTTGCCTGTGACAATAACTGGTGAATAATCTCTCCCTGCCCTTATCTCAACCCATGTGCTTTGCATTATATTTTCCCTCCCCTGTCCAGCTGAGGAGGGGAGTGAGAGTGAGGCTTGGGTGGGCACCTGGTGTCCAATCAGGGTCAACACACCACAGACTTCTGAGATTGTATGACCAGAAACTAATTCAGTTAATGTTACTGCAGCAGATATCACCAACTATATGAATAATTTCAGTCTCCTAATTTGCACCCAAACCAGGACTTTAACTAATGTAGATAGTTTGCCAATGCAGCTCTATAATTTACTTTAAAATCATAACACGTGGCTCAAGTTAATAGACTTAGAATTGCATTACCAACGTCCTTCTTGGCCAGCTCTCTCAGCATCCTGTAGTAAGATATCCATTCACAATCAGAATTTATATAAAAGAAAATGGTCCAGATTAATTTCCCATAGAACATTAATAAAGCTAATGGAAATTCACAGGGGGCAGCTTGGCCCAATAGCACAAATGTAACTGCAATTGAAGTATTACTCCAGTTTATGCTCCAGGATGAGCTAATCTGCAAAGACTTTTTAACTGTTACTGAAATCAACAATAAAACTAGACGCAGCAATTTTTTCTGTGCAGAATCAGAGATAACTGATATAAGAAGACTTAGTGCTGCTAGTAATCTAAATAGAGCTGAACAGCTTTAAAATCTGTAATGCGATTTCCTTAAAAAAAGGAAAAAAAATTATATTTGTTCATAACAAATGTTCCTTTACCCCTTCTGTGGCAGTGTAAGGCATTCTATGTCTCCTTAGAGACTTCTACACTATAAGAGGATTATAACACACCTGGGTTGTGTGTTTAAAACCATGTGTGTAACTTAAAACCAATAATCCTTATACAAAATCATAGAATGGTTTGGACTGGCAGGGATCTTTAAAGATATCTAGTCCAAACACCCTAGGGACCTGCTACCCTGCCACCCTGGGCAGGGAGGGACACCTTCCACTAGATCAGGTTGCTCAAAGCCCCATCCACTCTGACCTTGAGCACAGTTCATGGCTTAACTACATGAACAATTTATCATATATCAGTTTATAAATGCTAAATTTTAATATATGTACTATCAATCCATCATGAAAAACAAAGTGATCTGAGTTATCTCAATCAACAGTGAAAGATTAGAAGAAACTTGAATTGCTTGCACCTACCATTACACAGTAGAAAACTGATATTATCGTGGCCTAGCTGCTGTTAAGCAGCCTTTTATCCACAATAACTTATTTTTCTACTCTTTCAAAGACTTAGAAACATTGAAAAATGTGTCTGTTTATTCAGCTGGCAAAATGAAAAAACTTTTTCGTATTTTTAGACGTTTTGTATTGCTTATTAGGTACTGAGTGGGGTCTCTTGTATAACTTTATAGTGTTTCAGAAACAACAAAACTGTGTCTTTATCTAATGATCAGCAAGAAAGGAGGAGTTAGATTGACATATTTAAAAGCTTTTATTAAAAATGTTAGTAATACCATATTTTAATGAGTCAGTGGTTCCTTTTAAAATATGAATACAGACTGTTCACAATGTTGGTTTTACTGTATCCATTCCTACTAAGCAATATTTTAAAAATAGATACTTTGTAAATTTTCTGAGTATTTTCAGCATGAAATTAACTTGTAGAGTGAAGTATTCATCATCTGGGGGTATTTCACTGGGGTTTCTTCTTGCCAGTGCATAGAGTATCAACTCCCCACGAGATCCAGGTATAAAGTTTTAAAACGTTGTCAAACCTAGAGATACAATTCCTTCTCAGCTATGATTTCTTTTTCTATCAAGTTGTTTTAGCACGACATAATCTCTGTATTGCAAATTTATACTATTTTGTGAAGGTGCCCTTGGACATCCTGATCCACTTACACCTAACTGACACAGACCACCTATAAAAGTATGAGTGAACTCTGGAGGAATTTATCAGAAGTCAAATGAAAAAGCCAGTGAAGGTCCCAGTCATGGAATCAATACATAACATGTATTTGGTGATTTTCAAGACACTTAAACAATGAAGGGCATATTTTATTTTATTTTTCCAGAATCTGTTGTGTGAGATAGCATAATTTTTATAAATTTAAAGTCATTTTAGCTAAGAACAGCTAAAAAGCTTATTTTGCTCATTTAGGAATAAATGGCAAGAGTCCTGTTAGCAGGATGAGGCTCCAAGCTGGAAAACAAAATGCAACCCAGTCTTTTCCTTCATTTGAAAAATATTTTACATGTAGATAACAAAAGTATATGTAACATTCAGATAAGAGCACTACAAATTCAGAAACGTCACAGCACCATAGTAGTGACTCAACTTCTGTTCTTTGCTTTGAGTTCCCTGTTGTCCTTCAAGATACAGGACATCCCTCTTTCTCTCTCCATTCCTTCCCCTCCTTAAAGTATACATGCAGCATAAATAAAATATATAAATACAATAATACAGTATAGGCATTCCATATAAATAATAAAATAATGTCTCAGTGGAGACAAATAGTATAATCATGAACCTTACTTACAAGGACTCAGAGAAAGTTGTAACTTTAAGTCCACAATCAACCCAGTGATAATATTTCCCCCCAAATAATAATAAGATGTCATGGATCAGTACCAACGGACAAAAATTTTCTATAAAACAGATTGCATCTTCCATTCCTTACTCGTTAATTACATTATTTCCTCAGGGAGTAATGCCTTTCATCACATACACAATGGACTTTGTGAATAACATGGGTTAATTTCCTTGATGATTTGTTCCAACTCGTGGGAATAATTAAACATTGAATCAAATTACTTTGGGATACGATGGTTGCCCTTCATTTTAAGTCTGCAAAACCAAAGTTGTTCTCTTTTTAAAGGATACACCTTAACACAATATGTCAAGTAATGAACTCCAGTGAAATGTCATACTTCAGGATATGCAGAAAGAAATCAGGCTAGATCAGTAAAACTTTCTGAAACAATGACAGGCATCAGTTGCAGTGTTAAAATTTCTTGAAGACTAGCATGCACAGAATAAATACAGAACATTTATTATTGCCTTGCAGACTACTCAGCAGCACACAGACCACATTTTCAGAATCATCAATAAAGGTAACTTTAGCCCTCTGCATCACAAAATCTGTCTATGCCAATTGGAACAGACAGATCAAGGCAAATGCCCTGCCTATTTGCCAAATTAAGTCATATACATCTGTGCGAATAATTTTTAGCAGTATTTGCAGTATGTACCAGCACAATTTCTTTGGAATTAGCTATTTAATGCTCTACACCTGGTCTTTCTTGCTAATTTATATTGCTTAAGATTTTTACCTCATAATTTTCATAAAAACATAAAGATTAAAGTATATATAATTATTGATGTTTTTCTCTGGGCACGCATGTTTTTTGTAAAAAAAAATAATTTTATTTTCTTTTTATCTTTCCTCTTATTTAAATCTCCTGATTGTTCTGTTTATTATTAAGATAGTTTTGCTGATATTAATGAAGATATAATTAGTTTGGGATCCTCTACAAGGACTTTGTTTCACACATAAAAATTAAACAAGACAGGAAAGGGAGTAAGATATGCTGTGAAAGCAAAGAAAAGGAAAGACAGCTCACAATAAAGGTGAAACAATAGCTCCCCTCAAGCTAATATTTGACAATGACAGAACAGGAGTCGCCATTATTTAAATCATATTAATAATTAATAGGTTTATATGGTACAGAATACTCTCCCACCATTTCTTCCTCAGAATCACTCTTTGGATTCTGAAGAGTTTCTACTTTTTTCAACTGATGTAAAATATAGCAGACTAAGGACAGCATTATTTTACCTAGAATCTGCTTGACATGTTGTATTTATGTTCAAAAACATAGTATCGCATTTTGTGGATGTAATATTTTACAGATTAGAAAAAAAATAAAGGAAGAATTTTCTGTGCAGCTTATACCATGATCTACTGTAGCTGAGAATCACATCTCTTCCTGATAGTAATGGAACTTGCAAGTTTTATTGGACATTGAACAGTCTGGTAAGTTTATCTTGGTTGCTAGGTTATTGTGAATATAGGCATGCTAAAAATGAACAAAAGAAAAGCCCAGAGCATTTGATGCCCCACTGGGGCAAATCAGTACCACTTCACCATTTGAAATTCTAATCTGAGGCTTTTCTATCCTTTAACATTAGACATATGTTCAAAAGAATGCATCTTCAAAACAATTTTTCATGGACAGCAATGCTGCTCATGAAGAGCTTGCAGTGCTCCATATGGCAGAAAATATTGCCAAGCTATTATACCACACAAGGAGTTGTGGAGTATAGGAAACAACACCTACTATATTTAAGAGCATGAGTCTGTGAAAGCAGCAGTCGAAGGAGTATAACAGCTGCAAGAGAATCAGGATACCTTGTGGAACTGTTCATAGAGGAATACCATTATTCTGCAAACTGCAGCTATATCAGGAGAAAGAAGTTATGAGCAACAGCAAGCAATACAGAGTTGAAAAGCCTAGCCAGCTGCACCAGGTGAGTGCGTTACTGTACAAGCAGCTACTTTGGTGAAGGAGAAAAAGAAATAAGCATACAAATGGAAGATCTTTTTCAAATTAATAATTAATTTTTAAGGCAGTTTTGTGGAAACAGAAAAAGGTACTGTTTACCAAATAACATTTTTTCCTTTTTTTTTTTTTTTTTCTATAGAGAAGGCAGAATTAAAAACAAATAGTTTATTAAATTTATGACAGAAATTTTCCCATCTGCTTTTAATGTGTGTGGAATACTGGCTTCACATGTTCCCAGCATTCGTCACTGTCATATGAAAAGTTATACAAACACTTTCCATGGGAATTGCTAGCAGAGGCATACCCTTTACATAAATAAATCATCTAATCTAAAAGCAGCAGCATCAAGGAAAACCTCTCAATATCCCATTACAAACTATAGTCAGTTGTAAGTTGTTAATGGTGCAAAACAGATTAAGCTGAAGGACCTTGATCCACATCCAGCATCTAGTTAATGTCAGAAATTATCACTACTCTGTAGTTTTCATTTACCCATGCACTGTAACTATGACATCTCTCTTGAGATGTGAAGATGACTAGTCACCTTTGTCTGGCAGAAAAATATTGAAATCATCATATGGTGAAATCAAGGTAAAGATGAAGTTTCACAGAGTAATTTTACTGTCTTTGACCAGAGTACTTGGTCAAAGCTCAGGGCACTGTGTATTGATTCTGTTAGGAGGAAGGTAGTGATGGAGTCAGATGCCTTTGTTGTAATCTATTTACTTACAAAGAATGAGCAAGCTTCTGAACTGCTGCAGAAAGCAAACAAGTTTCCTTGATCATTCCTCCAAAAATCTTTCAAGCTGGCACCCAGAGCAAATTTTCTTTCTTAGATGTTAGACAAATATTTATCAGGTGGAAAGGATAAACAACTCAAGATCCTTTCTGGCTCTAATTTCTGTGACTTTTACAACTCTCATCACCAGTCTCTGAGACTAGTGTATCATATGTCCTATCTTAGGCACTTGTTTTTCCCAGGCATATGTTTCTACATTCAAAGTTTCATATGAGTGAATGAATATGAACTCACTAGCCTATGAATTTCCAGTCAAACACAGAAGGTGGAAGCTGATATAGTTTCATCTAAACAGTTTGGCAAATAAGCTTGAATACTTTCTCATAACTAGTGTAAATGAAGGATGGTTGGTTATATCTCCTGGTTTCTGAAAGACTACGTTGAACTCCTAACATCTGTTACTAGTGCTAGCACACAGAAAATGACTATGTTTAACTGCTAAAGGACATGCATAAATCAATGTCAGTTTGCAGTTCTGATGTTGAATCAAAAAATTATCACATTGTAATTAGTTTGGAATCAGAGATGGCACTCGCCTCCATTTGTTAGTATCCAGCATCCAGTAAGCATTCATGCTCTGCTGTGAGTGTAGGTGAATGCCAGTAGACACTCTAAGATTGGCCTTTTTGATTTGTACATGGAGAGGCGGTATGACTATGGAACCAGGGTCATACACCTCTCTATTCTTGGCACTACCTCAATGGGGAACAGTGCTTCACATGAAAGATTAGCCTTTGCTAGGCAGCGAAGCTGCAAAATTAAATCAGACAGTCCAAAAGCTGGCATAGTGGCAGTGTGTTTGGGTGGCAGAAGACAAGTAAAGGGAAGGCAGGTTGGATGAAATTCCCATTTTCATTTTGATATGTATTGTTAAATGCCAGTAATCTTATACATTTAAAGCCCATTTTACTTTACTGATCTGAATAAAAAAGTTTGTACAGATCTGCTTGAGAACCATGGGTGTTTCAACATCCATTCCTTGCAACAACACAGTGCGTTTGAACAAACCGTGAAAATACCTGAAACAGATCAAATCCAGACTGGAATAGACCGTGCTGTGCATCCTTCAGCTGTGAGGAAAGCTTAGAAGAGAATGGTATTAAGAGCTGGTATTAAGGAAAAATTGAATAAAATAGCATCTCCATAAATTCTGTAGCCTTATAATTTCCTGCTTCTTTTGTGGTCACCAGGGAACATGCAACGCTATTTGTCAAATGTATAAACACAGTAAGTTATGTGAAAGGACAGAATATCTGGAACAGCAATTTATTTTCAGGGGTGCAATCACGAGTGGTTTGCAAGCACACCACTTATTTATGAGGTAGAAATTCAAGAAAAGCTTTTTTAAAAAAAGTTATGCTGTAGCAGCTTCTTTGTCAATCATACTAATTCAGCTCCTGCATGGTATTTTCTTTTCACATTAACAATGTCTTAAGATAGAAACACAAATGGTAGATGCAGTCATATGGCACTGTGTGGAAGATATTATTTTGTGCACTCCATGCCACAACATTATTTTTTTTTTTTTTTTTAAATCAAGATATAAATAAATAGACAGACGGGGCCAATTTTAGTCTTTGTCCTGCAGTTCCAGAAAAGCTTGCACCATTTAGTGCGAGCCATGGCAGTTGTTAAAAGTCTGGAATTTAATTCTACCCCTTAACTTAGAGCAAGCATTGGCAATATGGGAACAAGAAAGCTATAATAAGCTTGAAAACCGATTCTTGAAAAGACAGATTTTAGAATGCTTTTTTTTTTTTTTTTTTTTTTTTTTTTCAGCCTACTGGCATTATGATGTAAGAAATCAAATGGGTCAGGGCCCTGTATACGATAACACAGAGGTGGCCAGTGACAGCTGACGCCTGCAGCCCGTTAGCGGCAGCACAGCGGAGAGGCCGCCCGGCAGCAGGGGAGCTCGCCGGGCGGGCGGGCGGTGGCCGGGCGGGCCGGGAGCTCTCCGGACAGGCGGGGCGGTGGCCGGCCGGGCGGGCGGTGGCCGGGCGGGCCGGGAGCTCTCCAGACAGGCGGGGCGGTGGCCGGGCGGGCGGGCGGTGGGCAGGCGGGGCGGGAGCTCTCCGGACAGGCGGGGCGGTGGCCGGCCGGGCGGGCGGTGGCCGGGCGGGCCGGGAGCTCTCCGGACAGGCGGGGCGGTGGCCGGGCGGGCGGGCGGTGGGCAGGCGGGGCGGGAGCACGCCGGGCAGGCGGGGCGGGAGCCCGCCGGGCAGGCGGGGCGGTGCATTTGCGGTGCTGCAGCGCCGCTTACAGCCCCGGTACGGCCCGAGAGGACTTTCCCGCTCGGGTTTTCTTCGGGGAAAAGGAGGAGGCGGGATATGTTATTTTTTCAGGGTTTGTTTGTTGTTTTTTTTTTCCCCCTCAAGCAGAGTCTAAAACCTCTTGAAAAGGATAAAGTTAAATTGCTCAGATAATTTTAATTGCTGTTTTTATTATTTAAAAAAGAGGAGCTGGATTTCTTAAATGTATGCTTTTGAGCTATGAACTTGGCTCCCTGATCTTCATCTGCAAGGATTCTCGTGATAGCTGATTAGCTCCTGTGGATGGTCCAATTATAAGCTTTAGAAAGTCACCCAAAGCAGCAAATTAATGCTTTTAGGGGGCACTGAAGAAAAGAAAAATTTTTAATCTTTTAGACGTTGTGAATGAACAAACGGCTGCCAATTTTGCAGGCAGGATGTTCACAAAAATATATTTTTTTTAATACTCCGACCCTTTTTCAGAGTCCACCAAATCTGTAAATACGTTAAATATATATCAGACTCTTGGAGAGTAAAACTGTTTGTTTGCTGTCCCTGGCATAACTCTCAGGAAACAATTTCTTAGAAATTTCAAATGTTAAACTGTCACATACTGTTTATTGAGTATGTGTAAACCATCCTGCTTCTGCAACAAAATGATTTGCTCTACTTCTTATTTTAAATCTAAAATGACACTGCAGCCACTTCACTTTAAATCTAAGATGCCACTTTTGAAAATTCAAAGGAATATTTTATCTGTCTTGAAAAGTACTGTCCTGAGACTTTTTTTTTTTTTTTTTTTTTTTGTCTTAAGCATGAGATAAAAGATTAAAAAGGGTTGGGTTTTTTTTTTTGTTTGTTTTTTTTTTTTTTTTTTTTTTTTTCCCTCCACCTGGGATTTTGAATGTATACTGACTTGGTTTTTCATCTGATGTCCTTCCTGTCCATTCTCTGTCCCTGTGTTAGGCTAATAGGCTCAAACCAACATTGGTGGGTTCTGTCTAAAATGAAATGTTTTGCCAACATTGCTTACATCAATTTCATTGATTTATATGAGCCATATTGTTATGAAAAAGATATTATGAACCATATTATTGCTAGCTATAATATTATTACTGCATTAAATGAGAAGTGAAATGTGACCAAAGCAGCATCCAGGCTGGATGGGACCCCAGGAGGTCGCTAGTCCATTCTCCTTCTCACAGCATGGCCAGCTCTGAGGTCAGACCAGATTGCTCAGGGCAATCTCAAAAACTGCCAAGAACAGAGAATGTACAACATCTCCAGGCAGCCTGTTCCACAGCTTGGCTGTCCTCATGGTGGATGAGGTTTTACTTGCATCTGACCTGATTATCTCTCATTTCAATTTGTGCCTGTTGTCTTTCCGCCTTCACTGTGCACTGCTGTGAAGATCATCTCTCTGTCTTCTTGATGACCGCTTGTAAATGCTGAAGGGCTGCTGTTAGGACCCCCTGAAACTTTCTTCCAGGATGAACAAACCCAGCTTCCTCAGCCACTGGTGGTAGGACACCTCTTCCAGCCCCTGTCCAGCTCAGGGTCCTTGGGCTGAACTCACATCAGTGAGCATTAACCCTGTACTGGAGGACCCAAGACAGGATGCACTATTTCCAGAATCTCTAAACAGTTCAAGTGGCCAGGTGGCCACTGCATCCTCAACCAATATCTCCAATATTTTTTTTATTCGTTCTTTCTTTAAAGAAGAAGGTTTTCATGTCTTATGAAATCAGAATGTTAAAACATTCACATGGCAACTCTCCTAGGCTGGAGTTTTGCATCAAGAATTCACATCATATAATGATATATCGCAACATAAACTCAGACACTATTCTGTGATTCCTGAAGGTACTCTCGAGAAGATTTTATTCACCTTGCTAAAGAAAGATTACAGTTCTACTGGAAAAATCAGGATCTTTTCTTTAAAGTTCACTATCTGGAAACTTCCTGGACTTCCGCATTTTGCATAAATTTAAGACATGGGACATCCAACTCAAAATTAACTCCATATCTTGAAAAAAATGCTGTCTCACAAAACTGAGGGAATTCCAGAAGGTACTACTGTGTTTAATTCCAAATAGCTACAACAGGCACTGAAAGATGGGAATATAGTAGATATTTTATTTAGTCTTTCCTGATATTAAAATCATCCTCTACTTAACCTGCACTGAAATGAAACAAATTCAACAGCACAGCATAGCATAGCATCAGACTGTTGGTTTCCAAACAGCTCATTATTATGCCTAAAATTTTGCCAGGGAGCAGCAGGAGTGAGTCTGCTCCATAAGGGAGGACAAATTGGGAGCCTATGAAGGTAGCACAGGCAGGGGCAGTGGTCACCTCAGCCAGGGCGCTGTGACCAGACTGTGACAGACAAAACAGAGTCAGGTCCAGGGTCCTTCCAGGGACTCCAGTCCAGGATCAGCAGGAGACAGGTCTACAACTGAGGTCTGAGGCCAGGTCAGGAGACTGAGAAAGGCACAGGAATGCCTGTGGCAGAGGTCAGGCAGGGACAGGGTGCCCAGGGGTATGGATGGGCATCCCAGGTGGGGCTGACCAGGTTAAAACCTCTTAGTGAACTCAGGGCCCCAACAGTGTTTTTCATAACTAGTTAATTGCTGGTTTATTTTTCAGTTGAAAAAAAATAGATAGAAAAGGTGATCAAGAGGAATGTGATGCAGTCAAAAAAAAAAAAAAAAAGATATGTGCTGACTTGCATCTTTTTTCACAAGTAGAGTAATTAAAAGATTTGTTGTTTTTCTATATAGGAAGAAAAAGTGAATTAAACTATTTATAAATATATTGAAAAAATACAAATATTTTTATTAGGGCAACTTTGATATGTTATGTCAGGGACCTGGAAAACTTAAATAAAAACTTCTTTTTCTCTAGGCTGCTGGAACAATTCCCAGTGTTCATTAAAGATTGATGTTTCAAATAAGTTCTTCAACTACCTCCAGAGTCATACTTAGGGATGTATCAAAAACCACATACCTGTCAAGTCACTGAGATACTGAGAGTGATGCAGGCTCTGGGAGTCCTTTACATAGACCCGTGGCCATTGTCATCATCACTGATCAACCTGACAGCTATCAGTTTCTGCCACAAAGAACTAGGATTCACCAGTATAATTCCTTCTTTACTGCCCATTTTTCATTGCTGCATCTTTCTGTTGAGTTAACCATTTTCATATAGAGCTCTCTACCCTCCCAAAGGATATGTACTTCTTCCTAATAGTGCAGAAGAAAGTCGGGGTTTTGACAGGACTGTAAATATCTTAGTCATAAAGTCAAATCCTATTCTTCCAGCTAATGCATTCAGAGATACAGGGATGTCTGCAGTAAGTGTACTGAATCACAGAGAGCAGTGTCTGGGGAGAGGTGCATTCTTACTGCTGGGCCCATCTTTGTACAACCAGCTGCAAAGGGTTGCTGATAAAGCCGGTTCATACAGTGCTGGTACCCTCCCTTTGTGTACCTGCTGGCTACAGCCAAAACAGTTTCTCCTGCCAGTGCTCACTCAGCAAGGTTCTGGTCTACCTCATGCTGTTGTATTTCAGAGATCTCATATCCTTGTAAGTGGTATTATGATTGAAAACATTCCATAAAAATTACATGTTTCTTTTTGTACTCTCCACCTTTTATTCACTAGTTAGACATTTGAATATTTTTAAGTATTTAGCTGGTTGCCAGTTATACGGTCATAAGTTTGAAAGTGTGCAAATATTTTTGCCTTGTTGAAGTGATATATGCACCCTTTGTGTTTACATCTGAGTCCTCATTCTGGAATAAACAGAGTCCTGACAATATCCTTCTCTCTGCTGTGTCCTGAGGTATTTTTCTTCTGCTATCTACTCTCTTTTTATCTCATAATATGCTGTTTTGCACAGATTTTCTGTCAAGAAAGAAAGAAAATGTAGGACTTTGTATTCTATCCAGCCTTGCTCTTTATCTCTCTTTGCAACTCTTTTTTTTTCTTAGCAACTCCCTCATTTGAAATCCACATATGATCTAAGTGTGGGAATGGAAGACACCAGTACTGACATGGGAGGTAAGCAGTTTTGCCTATGAGCTTTTCAGGGTTAGTGTGCTCTTGTAAACATCCCAGCAAGTGTGTATCTTTATGTCCAGATATAAATATTTTAAAAACCTGACTCCAGATGCCATGGTGCCAGAAAAGGGAAGCTAGTATCTAGTTGTAGCCTTCTACATCTGTGGCTGACTGTAGGACAAGGAGGAAAGTACTCCTGAGAGAACAACCTAGCAATTAAGCTGTGCCTTTTTGGGAATATTTCCAGTGAGTCTATTATGATGCCCTGTCTCCTCACCTTTTCCACCAGTTGATCTGCTACTATGGCATTACTCCATCCACAGAAGGTCTATAATCAGACCTGGAAGAGGCTGCTACCAAACTTGAAAAATGCCATAACGTTTAATGAGGTTTTTTCCATAGTAATTGTCCCTAAAATGTCAGAATTTATGCACAGTTAAATCATACTGATTTGACATATCATCCATGCAGAATAAAGAATAAACGAAACATTTCAATTTCAATTATGTGGTGAATATAAAAATATAATGAATTTTAAGAGCTGACCAGTGTGCCTGTTACTCAGCTCTCCAAAACTGAGTTAATGTTAGTGTTACCAGAAGAATGATTGCATTTGTTGAATTTTATGGCCTAAGGCTCAAAATCTCTACCACCTCCTGTTATAGTTTATTCTAAATGTAGCCAATACATATTATATTTTTGTACAGAATTTTCTATATAATGACCTCATCTGCTTGTAGAAATAGACTTTCAATGAGATGCAGCACCATAGTTTTGAATTTTCTGGGTAAAATATATTTAATAAATATGCAAATAGTTCTATCTTCTCCTGTGGAAAATTATATTTAAAAAATAAAAAAGATTGGCTTTAAGAATCTGTTTTCTATGAAAAAAAAAAAAGCTTCATTATGTACATATGAACATACACAAATTAAAGATAAGTTATACAATTTTCTTATTAATTAAATAAATTTCTGTATCACTGGCATGATATACTTGCCTTCAGAAATTCACACATGCAGATTTTCATAAAGATGTACGAATTCACTGGGAAAGTACATATATAGAGATATAATAATTTACATACATTTGCACACAATTTGCAGTGTAGCCTAGTTAACCTTTGAAGGACAAAGGGATTAAAATTTTGCCCATAATATTATACTTTAAGACACTTGATGTATCCCATCAGCTTGTACATTTACTTCCAGTTCAGGCCTTAGTTATGAACCTAAAAAAGGACAGGAGGTTCAAATGATGGGCAAGATATTACCTCTATCATTGCACTGAATGTGTCAAATGCAGAGGCTCTGGCTCTTAATCCTTCAGTGACAGTTGTTCTCAAGTCTTTGCCATATTCTCCTTAAATAATGTTACATTCCTGATTACACGATCTGCATAACATGAAGCAGAAAGCAATGTCCATGTTTGGCACTGGGCTGAAAGCTGGGGAGCAGGAGTCATTCCTTGCTTTGCCAAATAACCTTATGTAAGTAATTTTGTGTCTTACAAATAACTGAATTAATAATCTTATAATCGCAATATATATATTTTAAGATTTTATATACTCAGTATTTGTAGGTATTCAGTTATAAGGGTAATTTATGCAACTTTACAAAGAGTAAGCACCAGTATTTTTTTGTTTGAACTGTTTTGGTTATACAATAATCAGTGGCAAAGAATGGTTAGCTACCTGAACATTATCATAAAAAGTTACTATTTCACAATACATTTTAAACATTCCTGTTTTCTCTGATGAAAATAAGTCCAAAGCTATTAAATATTTTGGGGCAAGATCAACACATGCAGAAGCAAAGGGAAAAGTTAAGTATCTGATACATGGTGGACAGTAAGAGTCTCTTACCATGACCTGAAGAACAGAAACAGACTTACCTAAATATCAAATGCTTTATGTACTGACAGCCCTAAGAAGCCATGAGGCCTTTTATTTCTGAAGGACTTTCCAGGTTGGTTAGTAGCTTAATGCCGGTTTATGTTGTCTAAAATCCCTGTTTCATTTATGTCCTTACTTTCTTGGTTTTTACTCATAGGCGAACTAAATTCATTCTGTTCTAAGACAGAATGTCAGTAAATCTTACAGTATTATTTATCTAGCAAGATGATATTTCAATATTAAGCTCACTTCGCTGTAATCATGCAAGCAAAATGCCTTTTGTAACTTTCTGCCACTTAAAGACTATAATGGTAAGATTTTTGTGTGGGAGAAGAGACACCATCCATTTTACTCATCTTCCATTTGAAAGGAGTTTTTCTCGTGAATTCAGCTGGGTCAAATAACCAAAAGGCAGCTCTCAGCTGTTACACAGCTCTTGTCCCTTTGGCTGTCTAGCACTGGAAAAGAGCTAAATCCCTCACCTTCCTGTGCAGAAAAATACCATCTTATCGTATCAAATGGTTTTTAGGACTATTGATCTAAATGCTTTGTTCTTACTAACAACTTTACATTTTCTCTATACCCTGAAAATAGAACCCAGCATTTCAGATCACCATGAGCTACTGCTAACTAATAAACAGTTGTATTACATGTGGTGAATATGAATGTCAAGACGACTGCCAGCTGACCCAGAAGAGATCTGATAATTGCTCTTGCCTTTCATGCCAAAAGAATTCCAAAAACTTTCAGTGACACATCATTGTGCATTATGGAAATATTGTATGACTATATGCAATTCAGGTAGTGAAAAGATATGTTTAATAGACATTCTGTTAAAATTACAATCCTCTTTAAGTAAGTAAAATATATATATTTTTACAACATTGTGCTAGTATAACTCACTGGCTAAAGTAAGTGTGCGTGTGTGAGAGAGAGATATATGTCCTATTGCCCATTTAACCCACAGAGAATTGATAAAGTTGACGAAAAGTCTAATCTGACTTTGTCAGTTTTAAGGCAGAAATAGTTTTCCAAGAGTGTGGAATGGTGACAGATATGCTGATGTAATAGTATAACTGATAACAAAGCATAAAGTGAGTACAAGGTTGATAAAGTATGAAATGCTTTTTATTATCTGCTTCTGATATTCTCCTGTAGTCTGAGTTTAAAGCCCATGGTATGTGGGCATATCAACAGTAAGCAATACAGCAGCTGAAAGGAATATATAAATCTTGTTCTTTAACATGTTATATCATGCTCTATAGCTTCTGGGTGCTACATATTTTTAGCTGCTATTGCCCATAGTTTCTGTTCCACCTCACACTTGTCTCTTGCTTCATTTCAGCTTCAGAGGTCCTTTCTCAAATTCTTTGACCATGCACATCTGACAAACGGTTATCAACAATATAAATAAAGAGCATACCAATTCAAAGAGTCTTCTGCATTATATGCCTTGATCTGGGAGGTCACCAGCAGCTCCATACCATACACCTCCTTCTGTTCTCCTTATAAGCTTTACACACTGGGACACAAGTCTGTAATATCAGTGAAACAAGCTGCTTTAGGAGGTAAATTGGGCACATACAGCATGGAGGGGTTTTTATTTTTAGAATCTGGCAGTAACAAAATAAAGTTCTTTGTACAGAGGCAGAATCTGTCCGAGAGCGGCTGATGTGATGTGTCATTATTATGGCATGTTAGAAGCAAGCTCTTATAGCAGCTTTTCCTGATTTTACAGGCTTATGTGGGCAGATTTCCCACTGAAGCCACTGTATTGTCTAATGAAGTTCTTCATGCTATAAACTGTAACTATGAAATTACGGTCCTACCTGTCATAATCTGAGAGATGTAAAATTTGTGGTTTTAATTCCTGTCCATTTTGAAATTCAAGAGGATGAGTTAAAGTTTTTATTTCTTTCTTGATTTGTTATTTTTTTCCTAATGAATTGTATTGCCCTAAGCATGAAAATGAGCTAGGAAAAGTGCTTTCAAACCAAATTTGTAAAGCTAATTAATTTTTTTTTTTTTTTAAATAAATTCACTATGGCCTTTTGGTCTGTACTCCTGGTTGGAGTATTAAAACTTTCATTGTTTTAAAAATACCTGGTTTGGAAACAAAGAAAAGATTGCATGTGCTAGCAGAGGATCCTAAACCTACAAGAAATAGATAACAAAATAGTGACAGAAGGTTACAAATTGGTGACAGCAGGTATGCTATCCTAACAGTGTAGATTTAACAAATCACATTTTATGTTCACTTTTCTGAAGTAAGTGCTACCACCATAAAAGAAATAAGTGAACCTTGCTCTTGTCTCATAGATTTAAATTGTATTGTGTAACTTGGAAATAATCCACTTCTAGTGTGCATTTTCTTCTGGTCAGTGGCACTCAAATCATGTTTCATCTTGTCTCTTATAATTGTAGTTTATAGTTTACAAGCTATTTGCCTTACAAAAATTACTAATATGAAAACATGATTATATTGTTTACTAGGAAGTAATCTTTAAACCAGCTTGGCTTTGAAAAAACATTTAAATTAAGAACACAAGCATTATTTGATGCATATCTTAAATCATGATTATTATAAGGCTTGGTTTAATGCTTGTGAAGATAAATAGGCTAGAAGCAATTGAAAATTAAATCTTATCTACAGACCATATATAGCTGAAGTTCCCTTAGAATTATTCTTCAAATTATGGAGCTAGAAACAAAGAACTTTAGAAGCCTGACATGCAATTTTGTCTTGTTTACGTACAAAGACTTTTTGTTTCAATATGCCTTATCATCTGCAAAAATTAAGGTATGATACTGCACCTTGTACTAAGTGATTAATCTTTATACACCCAGTGAGTTATACTCCTGATTGTAAAATCTTATAAAAATCTTACTCATTCCCTGGTTTTATCCTTTATATATATTACATAAATAAATCTTTCAATAAGGGTTTTTTTAGCAGATGGTATAATAAAATACTAGATGCTAGATCATCTCTCTTTTCTGGAAATAGAGTGGATTCAGAACAAACAAACAATCAAGCTGGTGCAGGATTCATCTCTGTATGAAAAAAATCTGTCCAAAAAGCCATTTACAAAAGTCTGCCTCTATAATGGATCATTGGGTCAACGTAACATGGGTTGTTACTGCTGTTCCAGATTACAGGACAGCTTTTGTTTAAGCCATATTTTCTCTCATTTTTCTTATGGTAAGATGCAAAGCGTTCTTCAGATGGGATCTCAGTGAGGGTTATTCTAGCAGGCACAACTTGATGTTAGCACGCTGATGAAGCCTCTGGTTCCGTGGAGTGACTTTCTGTTAGAACAGTGCTCCAACTGGTGTTTGTTTGCAAACAGCTAGGCAGACCTTCCTGTAAAATGCCAGTTATCTGGGGACAGGGCCATGTATTTTTCCCCCCTTGTGTATTTACACTGAGCACAGCAAGGTCTTGATATAATTTGGGACCACAGTGAAGTAGAGCTGACAGATACTCGCAGATAAACTGGTGCATTTACCGAAATATTTCTGATTTGTCTTCACATTGGTGTGGGAGTTAGGATCTGGTGCTTGGAAGATATCGCGTTGTACGGGAAGATAAGACGTAGGCAGATGGATGTGATGTCATAAACCCAGGGTATAAAAAGTGGTGTTATACAATAATAAACGCCATTTGCCATCCATCACATTGATGTCTGTGTGCAGATGGACCAAGCGGCCTGTTTCCCTGAGCCACGTCGTTAAGCGTGATTAGGCAACAAATGGTGCCGAAACCCGGGAAGTGGGAAACGGCTTGCTAAGGAAGACGCCCGGTGTTCCACTGCTGTAGGGAGGACGCTCCCAGGACCAACAAGGAGGAGAGAATATGAGCTCTCGGAACCAACAAGGAGGGGGAACATCCTTGTGAAGGTCGTCTTGTGAAGGTCGGATTGCAGTTCCCAAGGACCCGCGAGGACAACGGAAGCTCTCGTGAAGGTCGTTTCACAGTTACATAAGCAGTGGGGAATTGAGTGAAAGTCTAAAGATTTTACTCACGCTGGCGCGAGGCTTTTACAACCCTCGGGTTGTGGGAAAGACTTTAAGTTGTGGGGGAGGGTTAAACTAGCCCTTAAGAAAGCTATACAGAAGCAGAAAACTGGGAAGGCGGCAAAAAACTGTTTATTGGCCACACCGAGATTAGGGGTTGAAGCGGCCACTCAGACTACTAACCTCCCAAGCGATACTGATTATATTGAGCCAAAGGATTCGCAGGAGGGCGGTACACTCCCTCAATCCTCGGACCCTGATCTGCTTATGGGGGGTCGCTTACGGGAAGGGCGAAAACAAGTAAAATCTTTCCGGGGCAGTTTGGTAGAGGAGGCAAGAAAATCTTTCTGGGGCGGTTTGGTAGAGGAGGCAAGGAACGCCACAGAAATATCAGAATCAATACAAACCTGGGACCGACCACCGCCCTATGTGCCCCAAGATGGCGCCGAAAAAAGAGGGGAAGGACAAGATAAAAATGGTCCTGACAAAAAGAATGAGGAAGTGTCAGCAACCACGAGCAAGGCTAGAGGGGAGGAGTGTATGGGTGAGGAGTGTAGAGCCAGTTACGAGGCTAGAGGGGAGGAGTGTATGGGTGAGGAGTATAGAGCCGGAGAGAACAAAAGGAAAGTGTTCGGGTAGGGGTGGAGAGTGCACGCAAGGGGCGGAGAGCATGTATGGGTGAGGAGTACAGAGCCGGAGAGAATAAAAGGAAAGGTGGGGGAAGTGTTTGGGGAGGAGTGGAGAGCGCGGGCGAGGGGCAGAGAGCCAATCTAAGCGGCCACCCGGAGAGACATCTTGATAAAGCAGGGCCCTCCCCTAACAGGAGGTGGGGCGAGCCTAGGGGAAGGGAGCGGCCCGCCCGTAAGGGGAGTGGAAAGGGAAGGAGTCTAACAAAAAAGTACTGGAGCCCGGAAGTGACCTGGCAGTCAAGTTCCGATTTCGGGTCAGACAGTAGCGAGGACGAATGGTTTACAGCAGACTTAAACTTAAAGGAAAAAGGAACGGGAACAGATAGAACTAAAGGCCAACACCCCCCACCCACCCACTCTAAAGAGAATCCACGAGAAAAGCAAACCCCCCTCACGGACTGAAGAGAAATAAAAATGACATGTACCGACTTATTCCCACCAGCAGCACTAGCATTCCCGGTCCGGGTGACAGATGGGGGACAGAGGGTTTACTCGCCCATAAACCCTAAAGGCATACAGGCGATTGGTAAAGCAATTGCCAATAAAGGTCTCAATTCCGCCTTAGTCTCCACCCTTATTGATGGTGTTTTTTGGGGAGACGACATGCTCCCATTTGACATAATACAAACTTGTCGACTAATCTTTGACGGAGCAGGGATGATTGTTTTTAAACAAGAATGGCAGGATATTTGTAGAAGATTATTGGCTCAAGGAGCAGGGGCAGACCATCCCTTGCATGGATCTAGCTTGCAAAGTCTGATGGGCACAGATCCAGCGATAATTACCCCTCAAGTGCAAGCTCAAGGCCTACGAGCCCTGGCAATTATGGCAACTACTTGTGCAGCCAGAGACGCCATTCGCATAGCTTGTAGGGTCGTTGCAAAGCTGTCCTCTTGGTCTACTATTAAACAAAATGAAAGTGAGAGCTTTACACAGTTCATAGACCACCTCCAGGCAGCGATCGACTCTTCAACATTAACTGCAGAGGCAAAAGGCCCAGTTGTAACAGAATGCATACGTCAACAATGCAATTCAACGACCAAAGAAATTTTCCAACCCTGGATGGAGCGAAGCCCTCCCGAACGCACTCCTCCCTCTAGAAGCAACCAATTTTATGGCTCAACTTATTATAGCTCAACCTGCGCCACAGCCCCAACTGCAACCATCATTCAATACATGGACGATATCTTGATCGCCGAGCCATCAGAAAATCAGGTGGACCACTTGGTGTCAACAATTTCAGAAACCCTGAAAGCAAACTGGTTCGAAATTGTGAGCGCGAAAATTAAGAAATGACCATGTGTAAGCTTTTTAGGAATAGGAATTACAGGTTCTTATATAACCCCTCCTCAGGTAAAAATCCATCAGCACATTGAAACACTTTGTGATATGCAACAGCTAGTAGGGTCTTTACAATGGCTCCGCAATATCGTCCTAATTCCCCCTGAAATCATGGCCCCCCTGTATGATCTTCTAAAAGGAAAAAACCCATGGGAGAAAAAAGCTCTGATGGCAGAAGCAGTGAACTCTTTTGATTTCATCGAACAGCAGGTATCATCAAGCACGCTTGCCAGATGGGACCCGAATGTACCACTTGATCTGTACGTACCTTTCATGACAGGAGGAAGAGTAGGAGCACTAGCTCAGGGCTCCCCTGAAAAAGCCCAGCCAATACAATGGATAGCCCTGGGAAAACCATCACGTGCTTTCTCTCCAGGGGTCGAGTGCATTGGTAATCTCATCATGAATGGCAGAAAACTTGCCCTAAGACACTTGAGCATCGAGCCCGCCAGAATATACCTACCCTTCCATAAGCAGCTCTCAACGCAGTCAGTGATGACATCAGAGTACTTAGATATAGCCCTTACTGGATTTGGTGGAGAAATCCAGTATGCCACAAAACCTCCCTGGACTCAAATGTTGGCAGTTGTAGACGTTGACCCCCCATCTAAGGTCATGGACTGACCTCAGGAAGGACCAACAGTCTTTACAGATGCATCTTCAACAACATCGACTGCTGTAGCAGTGTGGCAATCAGGAGATGAATGGCACCGTATCAAAACAGCCGATTATGAGCTTTCAGTTCAACAGCTAGAAGCAGCAGCTATAGTACTAGCATGCGGGCTGTTCCCAATGGAACATCTCAATATAGTGACTGACCATGTTTGCAGCTAAACTCTGCCTAGCCATGTCAGGTCCTGGCGTGACAACATCCACAACAGCGCTAATGCTCGAAGAGGCACTCTCCGCCAGGAAAGGCACCGTTTCAGTTCTCCATGTCAACAGTCATAGTCCTGTTAAAAGGTACTTCCAAATCGGTGATGATAAAGCTGACACTGCTGCAAAAGAATTACGGATGCTAAGGGAGGCCCATCAACTACATGAATCTCTGAAATCAAAATTAGAAATATTAGCAAAGACAGAAGGCTTTACCAACGCCATTCAATCAGAAGACCAAGTACTTCTTTTGGCAACCGCCCTGCTAACGTTAAACCAATTCCCCAGAGAAGAGGCGCATAGCCCCGCCCAAAAATACTGGACCACTCGAGCATTAGAAGAAGGTCCACCAGCCACAATCAGAAATAAACTGGGAAAATGGGAACAGGGGTGGAGGCTAGTTTAAACAGGACGGGAGTATGCTGCAGTTAAAAAGATGGTGAAATTAAATGGTGTCCTCTTAAGTCTATTAAACTCGACCTCTAGGATGAAACTAATGAGAACTATAAGTTTTTATGCGCAGGACCTAATCATCGGGCGTCCCCGTAACCCATATGCTCCTGTGGCGAGAGAGGAGAGTGAGTTGGAGAATACCCTGACTACAACGGATAGCTCTGCTTCACCAGAACCCGAGCGTCAGCTGAGACGCCCCCACGAAGGGCTGCTGCGATGTTTTTGTGTAATTTTGCTGCTGCGATGTTTCTGTTTAATTTTGCTTTTAGGGTTCATAGTATCTTGTGGCTCGTATGAACACCAGCCGTGGGAACGGGTATTAATGAGATGGAATTAAGAGATACTGCAAACAATCATCACTTCGGGGCCCCCTAGCTTTCAGGTAAAACTCTGTGACTTAGCCCCAGTAGAGTCCTGTTTACACATGTTGAGCTATTACATGTGTCCCAGCTCTAACTCCGGCAGGCCTTACTGTAACGCCCCCAATCAGTATTACTGTTCCCACTGGGGATGTGAGACAATTGCCTCAGATTGGGTGCCAGGGGCAGGACCAGACAAATATTTGAAAGTACAACCAGGACCTTACAGGTGTGTCATTCCTCCAAAAGACCCCTTAAGACCAGGGCTAGCAGCAACTCATGGGAAAATCAAGAATTGGTGTCTGTACCTTATGCTCAATGTCACCAATGAGGATGATCCGAGATGGATGATTGGGAAAACTTGGGGCGTCAGACACTATGAATCTAGTACGGACAGGGGGAGCTTGTTTTCTATTAGAAAACGGGGAATACAAAGCAGCACAGCAATCGGCCCCAATGTCATAGTCAGAAATGACAATGACGCTGAACAAGAAAGAGAAAGCTTGCCATTATCCACCCCTATCTTAACTACTCCCCTAGTAGCTAAGCAGATAACCCCTCCAAGCGAACCCAAGGTGGGCCCTTACCGCTTACCTGATAAGCCATTCCTTAATGTACTGAATGCTACCTTTTGGTCAGTGAACCAGTCAGATCCAGACTTCACAAGCTCCTGCTGGCTGTGCTATGATATGAACCTGCCCTTTTATGAGGGTGTCGCCCTCAATGCCTCCTTTTACTATTCACCAGACAATAATCCAACTCAATGCAGGTGGGACACACCAGGGAGAGGGATGACCCTGAACCAGGTCAAAGGCCAGGGCATATGTCTGGGCAATACCTCTGTGATGGTTTGACTCTGGCTAAATGCCAGGTATCCACCAAGTCGCTCTATCACTTCCCCCCCCCCTTCCCTTTGTTTTCTCAACAGGGTAAAGAGGGGAAAGAAGATAAACTAACCCTTGTGGGTGAAACAAAAGCAGTTTTAATATAAGCAAAGCAAAGCAAAAGTCCGCGCGCGGAAGCAAAAGCAAACAGATTTATTCTCTACTTCCCATGAAGAGGCGATGTCGGGCCTTCTCAGGAAGCAGGGCTCCAATACACGTAGTAGTTGCCTCGGAGGACCAAGGGTGACCCCACCCCCTTCCTCCTTTCTCCCAGCTTTATACTGAGCAGACGTCATATGGTATGGAATATCCCTTTGGTCGGTTTGGGTCAGCTGTCCTGGCTGTGTCCCCTCCCAAGATCTTGCCCACCCCGTCCCACTGGGGAAAATATCAGAAAGAGCCTTGGTGCTGTGTAAGCACTGCTCAGCAGCAGCCACAACACCAGGGTGCTATCAACACCCTGCAGCTCCCAGCATAAACCACAGCACCGTGAGGGCTGCTATAGGGGAAAACCGATTCCAGTTCAGCCAGACCCAATACAGTCTCCACCCCTTATTCCATACCATTTACGTAATGCCCAGGTCCCACATAATATTCATTTATCTATTCCATAAGCTTTCTTCACTTCTTCAGATGTTCAGTGTCTTGGCTTCCATCTGTCAAGATAGATGCTCAGGACAGAAGTATGCTTGACCGTTGGACTCCAGCACCGGCTAGGTTTGGGTCGTCATTGCACGTGTCTGGTTCACTCTTCATCGTTCCTACTTCCTCCATCACTTCCTGCAACATACAACTCATCCCACAGATTACTTTCCCCCCAAGGTTAAATGTTCTTGAGGCACACACTGAGTAGTCCCATCCTCCCGCATTACCCACCAAGTACATCCAGGTCCCTGAGCAAAGACAATCCCACGAGTGGGCTTGCCTTTTCCCAAGGGAGGAGCAATCCACACTGCCTTCCCCAGCCACCTCCCTGTGTGTACTACAGGGACCTTATCTCCTCCCACAGTATGAAGGGGGTTTGTTTGGGCAGGCCCAGGACGGTTAACAGATCCTCTGGTATTAATTAGCCAAGTGGCTTCTGCTAAATTTATATCCCAATGCTTCCATCCCCCATTGTCCAATGCTCTCAACATAGTCTTCAACAGTCCATTATATCTTTCAATCTTTCCAGACGCTTGTGGGTAATAAGGGATGTGATACACCCACTCAATGCCATGTTTCTTTGCCCAGGAGTTTATAAGATTATTTCGAAAATGGGTCCCGTTGTCTGACTCGATTCTTTCAGGAGTACCATGTCGCCATAAAATTTGCCTTTCAAGACCCAAGATGGTATTTCGGGCAGTGGCATGATTTACAGGGTATGTTTCTAGCCAACCCGTAGTTGCTTCTACCATGGTGAGTATGTAGCGCTTGCCTTGGCGTGTTCGTGGCAGTGGTCCAATATAGTCAATCTGCCAGGCCTCACCGTATTGAAAACTCAGCCATCGCCCTCTGTTCCAGGGAGACTTTACTCGTGTGGCTCGCTTGATTGCAGCACATGTTTCACATTCGTGAGTGACCTGTGAGATGGCCTCCATGGTCAGGTCCACCCCTCGATCACGAGCCCATCTGTACGTTGCATCTCTGCCAAGATGCCCTGATGTTTCATGGGCCCATCGAGCTACAAACAGCTCACCCTTACGCTCCCAGTCCAGGTCCAGCCGAGCTACTTCAATTTTGGCAGCTTTGTCTGCTTGCTCATTGTTTTGGTGTTCTTCAGTGGCACGCCTTTTGGGCACATGAGCATCTACATGACGCACCTTTAGAGCCACGTTTTCCACTCGGGCAGCGATGTCCTGCCACAATGCAGCAGCCCAGATGGGTTTACCTCTGCGCTGCCAATTGGTCTTCTTCCACTCCTGTAGCCACCCCCACAGGGCGTTAGCCACCATCCAGGAGTCCGTGTAGAGATATAATACTGGCCACTTTTCCCGTTCAGCAATCTTTAGGGCAAGTTGGATCGCTTTTACTTCTGCGAACTGACTTGACTCTCCTTCTCCTTCAGTGGCCTCAACGACTTGTCTTGTGGGACTCCACACAGCAGCTTTCCACTTCCGATGGCTTCCTACCACACGACAGGATCCATCAGTAAAGAGAGCATAACGCCTCTCATCTTCCGGTAACTCGTTATATGGCGGTGCCTCTTGGGCACGAGCCACCTCCTCAGGCCGCACTCCAAAATCTCTACCTTCTGGCCAGTCCATGATCTCTTCCAGGATCCCTGGATGGTTGGGTTTCCCCAGTCGAGCCCGTTGCGTGATTAACGCGACCCATTTACTCCAGGTAGCACTGGTTGCATGGTGTGTGGAAGGGATGTTTCCTTTGAACATCCAATGTAATACAGGCAGCCGTGGTGCCAAGAGGAGCTGTGCTTCTGTACCAACAACTTCTGAAGCAGCTCGAATCCCCTCATATGCTGCCAGTATCTCCTTTTCAGTCGGAGTGTAGTGGGCTTCTGATCCTCGATATCCCCGGCTCCAAAATCCTAATGGTCGACCTCGAGTTTCACCTGGTATCTTCTGCCAGAGGCTCCATGTGAGTCCGTGCTCCCCAGTTGATGTGTAAAGTATATTTTGCACAGCTGGTCCTGTCCGAACAGGCCCAAGAGCTACCGCTCGAGCTATCTCTTGTTTGATGTGCTCAAAGGCTTGTTGCTGCTCAGGACCCCACTGAAAATTGTTCTTCTTTCGGGTCACTTGATAGAGAGGGCTCACAAGCTGACTGTAACCTGGAATATGCATCCTCCAAAATCCCACAAGTCCTAGGAAAGCTTGTGTTTCCTTCTTGTTGGTCGGTGGAGACATAGTTGCTATCTTGTTGACAACATCCAATGGCACATGACGGCGTCCATCTTGCCATTTTATTCCCAAGAACTGAATTTCTCGTGCTGGTCCCTTGACCTTGCTTTTCTTTATGGCAAACCCAGCTCTCAGAAGAATCTCAATTACTCTTTGTCCTTTCTTGAACACATCTTCTGCCTCATTGCCCCACACAATGATGTCATCAATGTATTGTAGATGTTCAGGGGCATCACCCTTTTCCAGTGCAGTTTGAATTAGTCCATTACAAATAGTGGGGCTGTGCTTCCACCCCTGGGGCAGTCGATTCCAGGTATACTGGACACCCCTCCACGTGAAAGCAAACTGTGGCCTGCACTCTTCTGCCAAAGGAATTGAAAAGAATGCATTGGCAATGTCAATTGTGGCGTACCACTTGGCTGCCTTTGACTCCAGTTCATACTGGAGCTCTAACATATCTGGTACAGCAGCACTCAGTGGTGGCGTCACTTCATTCAGGCCACGATAGTCTACTGTTAACCTCCACCCTCCGTCAGACTTTCGCACTGGCCATATTGGGCTATTAAAAGGCGAATGTGTCTTACTGATGACACCTTGGTTCTCCAGTTGACGAATCAATTCTTGGATGGGAGCCAGAGAGTCTCGGTTTGTACGATACTGCCGTCGGTGCACGGTCCTCATAGCAATTGGCACCTGTTGTTCTTCAACTTGCAACAGTCCCACAACAAAAGGATCTTCTGAGAGGCCAGGCAGATTAGACAACTGTTTTACCTTTTCTGTATTCACACTGGCCACACCAAAAGCCCATCGGTATCCTTTTGGGTCTTTGAAGTATCCCCTCTTGAGATAGTCAATGCCCAAGATGCAAGGGGCTTCTGGGCCAGTTACAATGGGATGTTTTTCCCACTTGTCCCCAGTCAAGCTAACCTCGGCCTCCAATACTGATAGTTCTTGACAGCCCCCTGTCACTCCTGAGATCCAGATAGGTTCTGCCCCTCTATAACTTGACGGCATTAGTGTACATTGTGCCCCGGTGTCAATTAAAGCCTGGTACTTCTGTGGATTTGATGTGCCAGGCCATCGAATCCACACTGTCCAATACACCCGATCATCCCTTTCCTCCTCCTGGCTGGAGGCAGGGGCCCTCTATTCCTGTTCTTGGTCGGAGTACTCACTGTCTGACTCTTGCCGTGCCAGGCCAGAGGTTCCTTCTTCAGGATCAAGGGAGGTGATCTCAGTCTTTCTGTATCTGGGAGATCGCTGGTTACTTCCTTGTGGTTTTACACCAGCTACATTAGCAACCTTCTTAGATGTCTTCTTGTTGGCAGGGGTCTTTCCTCGCAATTCATGTACACGTGCTTCCAACTTAAAGGTGGGTTGACCATCCCACTTCCTCATGTCCTCCCCCTGGTCGCGCAGGAAGAACCAGAGTTCGCCACGTGTCATGCGCCTTGGCTTTCCTTTCCCCCTGACTGGGACAGAAGAGAAATGATTTCTTGGGGAGCTCCTAACATCCAGGGCACTCGCCCGTAGAGATGAGGAGGTATCAAGACTCTCTTCAAAGTTCTGAAGCCAGGAAGAGACTGCCTCCACAGTTGGCGTACATCTTAGTCCTTCTCCTGCATCCATTTCTGGGTAGTACATTGCGGCCAAGCCGGCAGAATACGAGGATGGCGCACCTTTAATCACCTTCCTCCACATGGCCCGTGTGCATGGGACATCCTCTGGATTTTTAGGGGCTTCATCATTATCTGGATCACCATAGATGACTTCCATCACTGCTAATTCTCTCAGGTACTGGACACCTTCATCTGCAGTAGCCCACTTCCCTGGGGTGTGGTCCGTAAGATCTTCCTTGAAAGGATACCTTGCTTTAACACTTGAAAGGAGCCGTCTCCACAGACTGCAAATTGCTGTCTCCTTTCCAATTCCCCTTTCAATTCCTCGATTTCTAGCAAGGGAACCCAGCTGTTGGGCTTCCTTACCTTCCAGCTGTTGAGCATCTGCCCCGTTATCCCAGCATCGCAGCAGCCAGGCAGCGATCCGCTCACCCGGCTGGCGGCAGTAGTCTTTCCGCAGATCTCGCAGTTCTGATGACGTCAGGGACCGGGTAGTTTCTGCCTCCTGTTTCAGTTCTGTTATTCCCTCTTCTGATACCTTTGCTGAAGGACCAGCTTCTTCCTCCTCTTTCTCCTCCCTTATTAATCGAGGGTATGGGCCTGTTGTTCTCCTTGTCCATTGTTTCTTTTTTACTACTGGGGCAATCTCTGTTGTTGTTATTGTTTGAGTTCCCATGTCAACCACAGCCCTTTGAGAGTGCTGAACTGCAGCTCGATAAGCACAGGCCAGGCCCCAGTAAAGTGCTAGAAGTTGTTGATTCTCATTGGGATAGGCAAGGCACCCCTCTATCAGGTGATGTGTCAATTTTGTGGGGTTGCTTGCCTGTTCAGGGGTGAGATCCCAGGCTACAGGAGGTGATAACCGTCCTAGGAATCTGCCCAACTCCTTCCACTCTCCCTGCCACCCAGGAACAGGCCGCCTCAGAGCACATTTTGGCACCGATTCACTCAAAATTTGCGTTCTCTTACACCAAGAGCATACCGAGCTCCACACAACCCACAACAGGCGAACAGCATTAATAAAGAGTATCAATGAACTAACATAAGGATGACTAAGTACCTCGGGAGCCTGCAAAATAAAACCACTCATGATGTTCCCGATTCCTTGCAGCATGTTCCCGAGCTTAACAAAATAAAGATAAGCAGCGCAATAAACAAGCCCGTGACCAGCACAAGAGCTTGTTGCTTAATAACTACTATAGCTACAGCACATTTAATATAAAACTGCCGTTGTTTTGCCCCACGTTGGGCGCCAGAATAGACTGTGATGGTTTGACTCTGGCTAAATGCCAGGTATCCACCAAGTCGCTCTATCACTTCCCCCCCCCCTTCCCTTTGTTTTCTCAACAGGGTAAAGAGGGGAAAGAAGATAAACTAACCCTTGTGGGTGAAACAAAAGCAGTTTTAATATAAGCAAAGCAAAGCAAAAGTCCGCGCGCGGAAGCAAAAGCAAACAGATTTATTCTCTACTTCCCATGAAGAGGCGATGTGGGGCCTTCTCAGGAAGCAGGGCTCCAATACACGTAGTAGTTGCCTCGGAGGACCAAGGGTGACCCCACCCCCTTCCTCCTTTCTCCCAGCTTTATACTGAGCAGACGTCATATGGTATGGAATATCCCTTTGGTCGGTTTGGGTCAGCTGTCCTGGCTGTGTCCCCTCCCAAGATCTTGCCCACCCCGTCCCACTGGGGAAAATATCAGAAAGAGCCTTGGTGCTGTGTAAGCACTGCTCAGCAGCAGCCACAACACCAGGGTGCTATCAACACCCTGCAGCTCCCAGCATAAACCACAGCACCGTGAGGGCTGCTATAGGGGAAAACCGATTCCAGTTCAGCCAGACCCAATACAACCTCTTTGGCAAACTGGGGTAGTTTTGTTTGTGCGAAAACTGTTAGGGTCAATAGAGCCTACAAATGGGCAATCCTGTCTATATCCGCAATGTGGGTCTGCCACAAGTCAGGAGTAACCCCCTGTGTGTCCCTTATTCTTTTTGATAATTCTGCCAACTTTTGTGTCCAAGTTATAGTTGTTCCTAAGGTCCTATATCACCCAGAGGAAGACCTATATCACTATTTCGAAGAACCTCACCGGATTGATAAAAGAGCAGTACTAACAGGCATCACCATTGCAACGCTGCTCAGGCTAGGAGCGGTTGGCACAGCCACGGGAGTTTCAGCCCTCGCGACCCAGCGCCAGGGATTATCCCAGATACAAATGACCATAGATGAGGACCTATAAAGAACTGAAAAATCTATCTTCTTTTTGGAAAAAGTCTCTTTCCTTTCGAAGATCGTTTTGCAGTATAGGCAAGGGTTAAACCTTCTACTGTTGTATCAAGGAGGTTTTTGTGCTGCATTAGGGGAAGAATGTTGTTTTTATGCAGCCCACACAGGAATTGTACAGGACATCATGGCTGAATTGAGAGATCGGCTAGCCCAAAGAAAAAGGGAAAGAGAAAACCTACAAGAATGGTTTGGCTCTTGGTTCAGACAGTCTCCATGGCTAACCATCCTTTTTTCTGCTCTGATCGGCCCACTCACCATAATACTGTTGGTACTAATTTTTGGGCCTTGAATATTGAATAAGTTAGTGTCGTTTGTGAAAAGCCGCTTAGGAAAGGTTAACATTCTGTTTATCGATCACCAGCAAATGCTCTAAAGCATGCTCACTCGGCACTCAATATATTACCTCCTTAGTCTGTCATTTTAAGCCTGATAGTCTAAGTATTATCTATAGCCTTAATGTTTTATATGTATGCTTTAGTTTTATATTTACTGGCGTTAAGAACAAAGAACTTTAAGTATTTTACCTTTAGAAAATCCCTTGGTCTTCCCCCAGAGTGCTGGCCAGGCTCTGGGTAGAACCCAATAGGAGATTTAGAATCAGATGTTCCCGCTTAAAGGAATTTGCCAACCATTTTGGCCTGTTGATTTCAGAGCAGGGCCTGCTTGCAGCGATGTTGGATGCCTCTCCTACGGATGGACATATCACGTAGGGTTTCCCATTTGTAAGGAAGGGTGCTCTGATTCTCACTGCACCCAGGGTTCCCTAGCGATTGCGGGTCTGAATGTTAGCATTCTTATTGACTAAGTGCACTGTTTTATATTTTAATCAGAAATAATACATTTAGTTTACCTTTTTATCAATGATTGCAGCTGCTATATAAATCTAGCCTTTATGAAACACTTTTTAGGTACGCAATATTTTTAAGGTTTATCTAATTCCTAATCAATATAACCTTCTAATAAATTTGACAGGTATTGTCATATCATTAAAATGGGGGGGGGGGGCAGGGGGGGGGGAAATGTGGGAGTTAGGGTCTGGCACTCGGACGATATCGCATTGTACGGGAAGATAAGACATAGGCAGATGGATGTGACATCATAAACCCAGGGTATAAAAAGCGGTGTTATACAATAATAAACTCCATTTGCCATCCATCACACTGATATCTGTGTGCAGATGGACTGAGCGGCCTGGGGTTGGCCACCATGTTTTTCCCTGAGCCAGGTCATTAAGCATCATTAAGCAACACATTGGTCTCAAAGAAGATAAAGGGAAATTATATGTAACTTCTCCCCCATTACATCATCACTGCCAGACCAATCAAACTTTTAGATATTTCAGGACTTACAAAAGGATTTTTTTAGTGTAGTCAGAAGTTATACTTTCCTTTGTAGGGGTTGCTGAGATATTTTATTCTTTATCCACTTTTCAAGAGAATGACAAACTGTCTTAATTTTAGCTGCTTGTTGCAATGCATTTAATCAGTTAACCACTGCTAGCCTTGGAAACATAAGATGGTTTAACTCTAATGGTATTAAGAGCAAGTACAATGGAGAATTGCACTGTTATTCTGTGACTGGTCTGATCTCAGTTTCCATAAGAATTTAAAACTTTTAATCTGCTTTTCAAATAGTATACATGGTAGTTCCTAAATCATAATCTAGAGGGTTTTTTTGTTTACTGGTTTTCAAGGTATTCAGAAAATGGATTTGAGAGGGAAAAGTACTAATTTTTGTACATATTATACACCTACTATTGACTATATTTGGCACCTATCTACTTGGCAGGCCAAACAAGTTTTATTCCCTAATGCACATGTGAAAAGCTATTTAAGTGCTTTGTAATATTTTTAAAAGCATCATTAAAGTTAATCTATATCTCTACTCCTGCTGTCACATGAATCATACGAAAAGTGGACTTCTTATTCTGCAATTTCATGCTAACATATGCTAATGTCTATGTAAGACTAGCTGTAAGTGGTTTCAAAACTTCTAGTAAAAACACTTCCATGTAACATCGAATTTAGCCTCCCCTTTGACATTCCCAAGAGTTCTTCTCAGAGGCACGATATGACCATGTTTTGTATTCTTACTGTGTATTAACATCTTGAATGTTAAAAAATACACCTTCAAAACATTTCTAAGAATTTGTGCTGAAAGAAAACTGTCGTCATATAGTCAAGTCTTCTGTGCCTAGTTTCATGTGTGTTTACAAACATAACTTGGGCCTCTTCTACATAAGGCTTCTGAATCAATCACCTGGAGATGGAAAGATTTGAGTCCTCAGCTGTGTGATCACCTAGAGAGCAATCATTTCTTGAAGCATCATAGCTATATTTGCAAAAGTAAGTCTGACTTTGTTCTGACAGCTAGAATGATTCTAAAGAGTCCATGACGTAACTAGCAGTGAAACAGAAACAGCAAGAAGTTGTCAATATGTGTTTTCTGAGTTTATGAATCCAATAGCTGCCTTTCTGAAAGGTTCATGTATGTAAACTGTATAATAAGATGGACATAATTTCTGGTTTTCTTTTATTTTCTTTTTTTTTTTAAAAAAAAAAAAAACAAACAACAACAAACAAACAGGCAATTCCACAATCTGTTGGAATTCTTGTCAATAAAACAAAAAGGATCAGAAAAATGTAACATATTATAAATTCAAAACATATTCCATTACTCTTTCTTATTTACAGATTTGATTAGCAGTGCCTGTCACACAGAGAGAAGAGGAAGAGACAAATTAGTGTTTCCTTAGTGTCAGATCTCTGAATGGTTGAAAACTAAGAGAGTGAAATGTGACATGGCAAAGTCATGAAGTAATACATAATAATTTTCAATCTTGACAATGAGAAAATCCAATCAGTGATTATAAAAACAGGTAACTGAAGAGCAAGATGACAGATTTAAGTTAACATAGACAACTGCATTGCAAAACACATTTGAAAGATTTTGCCCTTGAAAATATGTCCTGGAGTTATTCCATCTCTAGAAGACATAATAGAAATAAAAATGTCATTTGTTTAGTGTGTTATTCTCATATGTTTCTAACTTATTATGAAGAAAATGAGCAGATAATCCTGTTTATGTTTTTCCCTAATGCGTATAGTTAGCAAAATCGACAAGATAACCAATTACAACTGATGAAAATAATCTTTTACACACAAAACCACATTGTGGACACTGTTGCTGCAAGGGAACAGGAAGATGAAATGCTCAGTATGATTCCCAAGAAGAAAGAACTTCTGTACAGGTAATGGAGAAGGCTGTGGAAAGGCCCCAGGAGTTCAGAGTGAAAGTTGAGACTGTGAAGGCATTAGGACACAATTATAATACAGTGAATCAATGGCCCTATCTATCTTCTTAAACTTAAGGGGAAATGAGGGGGCAAGCAAAATTGATGGTGCCTTTGCCACTGTTGGTCTTGTTAATAACAGCACATTTACACATTAATAAACCAGAATTGAACTAATGACTTTCCTCTCTGTGCCAGAAACAATTTTAGACCTCTAACTCAGGAGTTCTAACAGGAAAACTGGTGATGTAATATATAGCACAAATTCTGAGCAAAATGGGCTGGAGTTGCCCTGCATTTACTCTTGCCTCTCAGCTGAAGGGGAAAAAAACCAAACAAAACCATCACCTACTGTCCAGTTGCCTGTGAGGTCATATGACAATCAGGTAATCTTTCATTTGTTTCTGACTGTTTCGGCATGTTTCTTTCCTCACCACTCCTCTCCATCCCCTGTTTTCTCTAAAGAAAGATTTGAGACTCCTCATTATGCAGCTTCTGTAAAAAAACTGATAGAGTGTGTAGATCAGAGGTACCTGCCAAGATGTGCTCAGAGCCAAAACGAAGTGCTATTTCACCTCTACAAGTATCCAAAACATTCATTTTGAATAACAACAATACAAAGCTTGCTTTAACACTACATGAAAGATAAAGCCAGATACTTTTAACTGAAATCAGGGTTTTCTGTATATCCTTATTGGATTCTGTAAGATTTATTGCGATATTCTGCCTATACACAAGTTATCTGTGCTTTATTCTCTATTCTTAGAGAGGCCAGAAGAGGGAGAAGCAGAACTGCCATCCTGGACTTCCAAAGGGCTGACTTTGCCTTGTTTGGACACCTGCTTAACAGGATCCCTTGGGAGATGGTCCTGAAGGGTATAGAGGTCCAGGAAGCCTGGGCACTCTTTAAGATGGAAGACTTAATGGCTCAGGAACAGGCAGTCCTCAGGTGCTGGAAGAGAAGCTGGCGACAGAAGACCACCCTGGATAAACAGGGAGCTTTGGCTGCAACTCGGGGAGAAAAGGAGAGTTTACAGCCTTTGGAAGACGGGGCTAGATCATATGCAGGGTGGGAATCAGGAGGTCTAAAGCCCAGCTAGAAATTAATATGGCTTCAACAATCAAGGATAACAAGAAGTGTTTCTATAAGTATGTCAACAGCAAAAGAAAGACCAGGGAGAGCCTCCATCCCCTGCTAGACACAGAAGGAAACATGTTAATAAGTGATGAGGAAAAGACTGAGGTTCTTAATGCCTTCTTTGCCTCAGTCTTTAATAACAAGATTAGTTGTACTGAGGGAATCCAGACTCCTCCAGCCAGAAGACAGAGACTGGGAGAATGACACCCCTGCAATCCAGGAGACAGTGACCTACTGCATCACATAGACATACACCAGTCTATGGGACCAGATGGGATACACCCGAGGGTGCTGAAGGAGCTGGCTGGGGCGCTCACCAAGCTGCCTTCTATCATTTACCAGCAGTCCTGGCTGACCAAGGACATCCTGACAAAGTGGATAGTGGTCATTGTGACACCCATACATAAGAATGGTTGGAAGAATGATCTGGGAAATTACAGGCCTGTCAGCTTGACTTTGGTGCCCAGGAAGCTGATGGAGCAGCTCATTTTGAGTACCATCACACAACACATACAGGTGTCATGGATGAAAGTATTGACATGTTAATGATTTAGTAAAAATAATCTAGATTTATTAATAACTAAAAACAATTTGTCAATACAACTCAGAAAGAAAAGTGACATTCAGATTCTAAAATTACAAGATTCACTCTAACTTACTTAACAGTACCTTAATTTATACATATATATACATGTGCATACACAAAATGGACATATGCATACAGAAACAAAGGTATTGGGATTCAGTAAAATGAACACAAAAGGGACAAACACACACAGGAACAAGGGTACATATACACACACACCCCAATAAACAGAGAAAGAACGGGTGAAATAGAAGCTAGCTCAAAGAAAATTTCCCTCTCGAGTTAGAGTAAATACTCACAATGCCTTGGCATTCCTCAATGGGCGATAGTTGAGACTCGAGCAGGTTGACTTCACCCTGGCCTTCCATCAGCTCTGGCAGCAGGTGACACCTTAAGGGTTTTGGTACCTGAGAGGCGTCCCAGCTCAGGGGAGATGCTGGTCACAGCCCTGCTGCAATCCAGGAGAGCTCAAAGGGTCTCCCTGGTGGTCGCAGTTTATAGGGTCCAAGATAATTGACTTTTGTCAGATACCTTCTGGTGCCTTCCAGCAGTTGCACAAGAATTTGAATAACATGCAACGCTGTTATTGTTCCATCTGATCACATCCCAGGCATAGGTGTGCGAGGCCATCAGGAGATGATGGGCTATTATAACCCTTTCCAAGCAATCAAAGTGGGGCAGGAGCCAGGCTTGTTAAGGTTATCAGTCCTTATCTCCACAGATTGGTGTATGGCTCGGGAGAATGTGGACAGAATCACACCTAGCACCAAGCAGCCCAACAAGGAGGGCAGGGAGGAATAAGAATTGCACCACCACAATGGGACAACCAGATGCTCAGGCCCAGTCAGCATGGGTTTATGAAAGGCAGGTCCTGCTTGACAAACCTGATCTCCTTCTACGACAGAGCAACCTGCTTATTGGATGAGGGAAAGGCTGTGGATGTTGTCTGCCTTGACTTTAGTAAGGCCTTTGACACCATTTCCCACAGCATTCTCCTGGCAAAACTGGCTGCTCGTGGCTTGGATGGGCACACACTTTGCTGGGTAAAAACCTGTCTGGATGGCCAGGCCCAGAGAGTCGTGGTGAACGGACTTAAATACAGTTGGCAGCCAGTCACGAGTGGTGTCCCCCAGGGCTCGGTTTTGGGGCCACTCCTGTTTAACATCTTTATTGATGATCTAGACAAGGGGATCAAGTGCACCCTCAGTCAGTTTGCAGATGACACCCAGTTGGGTGGGAGTGTTGATCTGCTCGAGGGCAGGGAGGCTCTGCAGAGAGACCTGGACAGGCTGGAGCCATGGGCTGAGGCCAACTGGAGGAGTTTCAAGGAGGCCAAATGCCGGGGGCTGCCCTTGGGCCACAACAACCCCCAGCAGCGCTACAGGCTTGGGGAGGAGTGGCTGGAGAGCTGCCAGTCAGAGAGGGACCTGGGGGTGTTGATTGACAGACGGCTGGACAGGAGCCAGCAGTGTGCCCAGGTGGCCAAGGAGGCCAATGGCATCCTGGCTTGTGTCAGCAATAGCGTGGCCAGCAGGGACAGGGAAGGGATCTCACCCCTGTACTTGGCACTGGTGAGGCCGCCCCTCGATTCCTGTGTTCAGTTTTGGGCCCCTCACTACACAAAGGACATTGAATGACTCGAGCGTGTCCAGAGAAGGGCAACGAAGCTGGTGCAGGCTCTGGAGCACAGGTCGTATGAGAGCGGCTGAGGGAACTGGGGGTGTTTAGTCTGGAGAAGAGGAGGCTGAGGGGAGACCTCATCGCCCTCTACAGCTCCCTGAAAGGAGGTTGCAGAGAGCTGGGGATGAGTCTCTAACCAAGTAACAAGAGATAGGACAAGAAGTAATGGCCTTAAATTACACCAGGGAAAGTTTAGACTAGATATTAGGAAACATTTCTTTCTGGAAGGGGTTGTTAGGTGTTGGAATGGGCTGCCTAGGGAGGTGGTGGTGTCCCCATCCCTGGAGGTGTTTAAGAGTTGGATAGACATAGCGCTGAGGGATCTGGTGTAGTTGGGAACTGTCAGTGTTAGGTTAATGGTTGGAGTGGATGATCTACAGGGTCTTTTTCAACCTAGATGTTTCTGTGATTCTGTGTTTATTCAATAGTGTTCCGTCCAACAAGAGGTGTTTTCAGCTGGTGGTTGTTTGAGTATCTCTGATGGTTCTGAGACATTGACCTAGGTCTTATCAACTCATTTTGATGCAGTACAGTACCCTTAAACCTTCTGTGGCAGCATTCTTATCTTCCACCAATCTCTGTCTAAACATCAGAAGAAAGAATGGGGTTTTGAGGATATTAAAAAGTATGTTTTCAAAATTGTATTGGACAAAAACATTTAAGTGTTCTAGGACTATTCCACTTTATATAATTTGGCATTTTCCCTACCATAATCCAGGTAAATATTTGTTCACATCTTCCTATTCCAGTAATAACATTGTGATATCTCATCATCCCTTTGTTGTATTTACCAAATTAAAAAAAGCTAGTTTTAATCTATCTTCTAATGGATTATTTTGTTATTCCAATTAGACAATTAACTTCTCCATGCTAAAACATCATCTCTGCATAGATCTGATTTTAATCAAGCCTTGTATTTCCTGACTCATCAAGCTCTACTGTAATTTAAATCATTATTTATTTATCCAGCAGTCAAAACCACTTCCATAATGGATTCACATGATCAAACCCAGATTTGTTTTTATGTTCTATGTCCTCTTGCATGTCCTGCCTCATTAATGACTGGGAATTGCAGTGCCATCATAACATTTACACATTGCAGACATCCAACAAAAATTTTTCATGCGTCTTACAAAGTAAAATTAATTTTTTTGAAACTGAATCTAACTACATTTTAAGACCACTGTAGGAAATAAAAGATCTACAGCAGAATTTCACGAAGTTTTGGACATATGTTGCCTGTTAATTTGAAGGAATATTCAGCTTACTGGTGCATTTACTAACAGAATTTAGAACAACTAACTGGGAATGAGAAAATTATTTTCAATGAGATTACAAAATTGGAGGGGGAAAAAAGGAAATGATAAAAAAAGACATCCTTGCAGATCTGCAAACTTGTTCAATATTTACATCAGTGGAAAAAATCCAAACCTTCAGTTTAGTTTTCCTGTTTCACTTTAGTTTTTCTGTTTCACTATCAGTCTATAAAACAAGAAAGGAGTATGTTTGTTTTGTTACTATATTTTATGTCATTTAATATCTATTTATTGATGTTCCCATTTATTCCATTTCAACTCTAATTTTGCAATGAGAAACAAAAATATCACCTAGTTAAAAAACCATCATAATGTACTAATGTTATGCTAGCGAGATAGTCAAGATGGACACATTTGATGGTGTGTCTTTATTTTTCCCTTTCAGCTGGTGAACTAATCGTCAAATGTCTCTGTCACCTTTAGTGAGGAAGAACAAAACATATAAAGGGAATATTATTATAGCCACCTTATGCTACTTTGCCCTGGCTGCTTTTACAGTGATATAGTGATAACTGCACTGTTCCCTGTCTTCACAGCTGCATCTAAGTGTCTAAACACTCTACATGCCTTCTGCATCATACTTTGTGAAGGGCAAGGATCAAATGTTATTCGATACATTCGATACATTTTTCCACTTTGACAGTGACATCCTTGGTAGCTAGCCAATGACTGTTGGTGTCCAATCAGTTTTACACTCTCTTGACAGTTACCACGTTGCCCTAGATTGATAATGGAGATAGTATTGTGAATGGAAAGATGTTTAGAAACCATGGAAGTACCTGAGAAGGGTCTGGTAGGAAATGGGTCCCACACTCACAAAAAGGTGTTGGATGCATTAGCTCTTCTCAGGTGCATCTATACCAATGCATGCAGTATGAGCAACAAACAGGGGGAGCTTCAGGCCATGATGCATCACGAGAACTATGACATAGCAGCCATAACAGAAATGTGGTGGGATGCCTCACACGACTGGAGTGCTGCAATTGATGGCTACAAGCTCTTCAGGGGGGATAGACAGGGAAGGAGAGGTGGTGGAGTGGCCCTATATGTAAGAGAATGCTATGAGAGCTCAGAAATCAAGTATAGTGATAACGGGGTTGAGAGTGTTTGGATTAGGTTAAGGGCCAATAAGGCAGATCTTGCTGTGGGAGTCTGCTATAGACGCCCCAACCAAAGCAGTGAGGTGGATGAAGCTTTCTATAAACAGTTGGGAGAAATCTCGCAGTCACTTGCCATTGTTCTTGTGGGGGACTTTAACCTCCCAGATATCTGCTGGGAACACAACACAGCAGAGAGGGAACAATCCAGGAGGTTCCTGGAATGTGTGGAGGATAATTTCCTCACACAGCTGGTGAGTGAGCTGGCCAGGGAAGGTGCCCTCCTGGACCTGCTCCTTGTGAACTGGGAAGAGCTTTTGGGAGAGGTAAAGGTTGGAGGGTGTCTAGGGTGCAGTGATCATGGAATGATTGAATTTTCAATCCTTGGAGAAACAAAGAGAGGGGTTAGTAAAACTGCCACCTTAGACTTCTGCAGGGCAAACTTTGGTCTGTTCAAAAGATTGATTGACAAAATCCCTTGGGAGGCTGCCTTGAAGGATATGGGAGTCCAGGAAGGCTGGTCATACTTCAAGAGAGAAGTCTTAAAGGCACAGGAGCAGGCTGTTCCCGTGTGCTGAAAAACAAGCAGGTGGGGAAGGAGACAGGCCTGGATAAACAGGGACCTTTGGCTGGATCTCAAGAACCAAAGGAGAATCTATCGCCTTTGGAAGAGGGGGCCAGGTCTCTCATGAAGACTATAAAGATGTAGTGTAGCTATGCAGGAAAAATATTAGGAGAGCCAAAGCACAGCAAGAGCTCAACCTGGCTACAGCTGTTAAAGATAATAAAAAGTGTTTTTATAAATTTGTTAACAGCAAAAGGAGAATTAGGGAAAATCTCCCTCCCTGCAGAGGGAAACATGGTAACTAAGGATGAGGAAAAGGCTGAGGTGCTCAACACCTGCTTTGCCTCAGTCTTTAGCAGTGGAACTGGCTGTTCCCTGGTCACCCAGCCTCATGAGCTGGGAGATGGGGAGGGGAAGCAGAATGAGGTCAGCACAGTTGAAGAGGAGGTGGTCAGACACCTGCTGCACCACTTGGATGCACACAAGTCTGTGGGACCGGATGGGTTACACCCAAGGGTGCTGAAAGTGTTGGCAGATGTGCTCGCCAAGCTGCTGCCCACGATTTACCTGAAATCATGGCTAACTGGGGAGGTCCCATTGGACTGGAGGGTGGCAAATGTGGCACCCATCTACAAGTGTCCTGCTTCAGCTAGGATAGGGTTAAGTTTCCCCAGCAGAGAAGGGGGAAGGGATCTCCAGCCAGGTTATTCATACCATGCTGAGGTCAGGTCCGGCGTGGCAGTGCGGGAAGTTTTCCTTTGTGGCTTTGGTCACGGGAAGCATGCAGCAGGCTGTCTGTATCCATTGCGGTATTTCTCTATATATCTTTTGTCTTGTTTACTTTCATTACTGTTTGTTGTTGTTATTATCACTATTGTTGTTGTTCAGATTGTTTGTTACACTGTCATATTAAATTTCTTCTTATTTTAACCCGGGGTTTGTGCCCTACTTGTGTCCGAGGGTGGGGGAGGGACAATGGCAATGTGGCCTCCGGTCCCGGCAGGGCTTAAAACTATCACAACAAGAGAGGCAGAAAGGAAGATCCAGGAAACAATAGACCTGTCAGTCTGACCTCGGTGCCACGGAAGGTCATGGAACAGGTCATCTTGAGTGCCATTACAAGTCATATAATGGACAACCAGGGCATCAGGCCTAGTCAGCATGGGTTTATGAAAGGCAATTCCTGCCTGAAAAAAATGATCTCCTTCTATGACAAGATGACCTGTCTATTGGATGAGGGAAAAGCTGTGGATATTATCTACCTGGATTTTCAAAAAGCATTTGACAGTTCCCCATAGGATTCTCACAGAAAAACTGGCTGCCCATGGCCTGGATGAGCGAGCTGTCTGCTGGGTCAAGCACTGGCTGGATGGACGGTCCCAGAGAGTGGTGGTCAATGGAGCTGAATCCAGCTGGTGGCCGGTCACAAGTGGTGTTCCTCAGGGCTCGGTGTTGGGATCATTTCTATTTAACATCTTTATTGATGATCTTGATAAGGACATAGAATGCATTATCAGTAAGTTCACAGATGGCACCAAGTTAAGCGGGAGTGTCGATCTGCATGAGGACAGGGAGGCTCTACAGAGAGACTTGGATAGATTGGATCAGTGGGCCAACGTCAATGGGATGAGCTTCAACAAGGCCAAGTGCCAGGTCCTGCCCTTGGGCCACAACAACCCCCTGCATGTCTAAAGGCTTGGGTAGGTGTGGCTGGAGCTGTCTGGAAGAGAAGGATCTGGGGGTTCTAATTGACAAGCAGCTGAACATGAGCCAGCAGTGTGCCCGGGTGGCCAAGAAAGCCAACGGCATCCTGGCTTGTATTAGAAATGGTGTGACCAGCAGAAGTAGGGAGGTGATAGTGCCCCTGTACTCTGCACTGGTGAGGCCACACCTGGAGTATTGTGTCCAGTTTTGGGCACCTCAATACAAGAGAGATATCGAGGTGCTGGAGCGAGTGCAGAGGAGGGCAATGAAGCTGGTGAAGGGCCTGGAGAATAAATCCTTTGAGGAGCAACTGAAGGAGCTGGGACTGTTTAGTTTGAAGAAGAGAAGGCTGAGGGGAGACCTCATCACTCTCTACAGCTACCTGAAAGGACATTGTAGAGAGGTTGGTGTTGGTCTCTTCTCACAGGTGATTAGTGACAGAACAAGAGGGAATGGCTTTAAACTGCAACAGGGGAGGTTCAGACTGGACATTAGGAAGAAATTTTTCACGGAAAGAGTGTTTAGACAGTGGAATAGGCTGCCCAGGGAGGTGGCGGAGTCACCATCCCCGGATGTGTTTAAGGGTCTTTTAGATGAGATGTTGGGGGATATGGTGTAGGGGAGAACTTTGTAGAGTAGGGCTGATGCTTGGACTCGATGATCCCAAGGGTCTTTTTCAACCTGAATGATTCTGTGATTCTATTATTTTGACAAAGACTTAGTTAAGTCATGATATATGCCATCTCATTCTTCTCCTCTACCATAAAAGCCTTAATTAGCCATTATGCATGTGAAAAGTCAGTGTCTTGCCTATGCTTTGCACAGTTCTACTGACACAAAGATAGGATCCAATGAAGGTTTAGACGTATTAAAATTCATTCTGTGGAATGACACATGTATTTACATACATATCTGCTATGCCACTCTGCAGTTATCAAAATTCTACACCTCTACATCCCACTGCCATGTCTATTTGAATGCTCCACATTCTCCTGATAGCTACCATTTTACTGCTCTTTGAGTCTTTCAAGAAAACCTTTCTCTGATTCACACTACTGGCAAAATGCTTTTCCTTTCACCACACACACGTGCTGTACACTGATTATGAACATTTTGTTCCATGTATCAGCATCCTAGTTAGCATCCCCAGAAGCTCTGCTGTTACAGACGGATATTAAGTGGTTACCATGCTTTCCTCATATATCTTCATCCCTTTAGCTTGTGACTCATAAAGAGAATGGTGTATGCTCTGCAACCCTTACCAAGCTGGTCTGCTATTCTGGCCACAAACAGCAGATAAAATCAGGAGTCCACCTGATGCTGAATCCATTCATGTGACTAGTAACACTTGCCAGATATGGTCATTGTCCTCAACTGAGTTAAAGACCAAGCACAGGCAAGATACAGGGCAAATAGCTCAGAAGGAACAGCTCAGAAGGAACAGCTTATTGACTGTGAGCAGGAAGGTCTACTTCAGGAAGAGGGATTCAAATGAGTAGGCCCTTTGTGGTTTCATACAAAAAACTCATGAGCCAGACAAAAAAAAAAAAAAAAGCTGAGTATGTAAAAAAGAGCTGAGAGGCAAATAAGAGAAAAGAAAGGTATAAGAAAATGATGACATGAAAGTGAAGAAGTATGGTTTACCACAGAACTAACATGGAATAATTTCAGTGACAGAAATTTTTACAGTATTTTTGTCTACTTGTGATTACAGTTATAGAAATTAACTCACTATTTTACTAATTTTTTTTAGCTTGCAGATTGTTTTACAGTATCTGAAATTAACCAGTTCACAGACATAGTAAGTAATTGTTTAAAACTTGCCTCTTCAATAAGCCCATCAAATAAAATGCTTCAATCTCTTATTTAAGTATCTATATACTCAACACCTGTATAGTAGTTCAACCTGTTTGCTGCACAGATTTCTGCTTTTTATTAATATTTTTTCTTATCTATATTGTTTGTTCAATTTTACATGCTGAATTACGACTCCCAAACTTTCTTTGTAACCTTACTTCCCAGTTTCTACAATCCCTCTCTTTACGTATGCAGAGCAGTAGTAGACTTGTCAGTGTGACTACCATATGTGGTAAAAGACTTATTGTACAACATTGAACTATGTGGGATACTTAACAGGAGCGAAGAAAATCAAGGAGGCAACAGATGGTACCAGAGAAGGAAAAAAATGCTGAAGAACAAACACAATGTTATAAGGCTGTGTTGAAGGGGGAAGAAAGTAATATCATGTTTGAAAAGGGAAAGAAATAACTAGGGAGTCCACAAGAAAGCTGAGATAAGGAAAAAAAAGGCAACTGTATTATAAAAAAGAAATTAATTTCTATCTTCCTAATTCACTGATCTTGCCACCAAATCTCCTGTGAAAGGTGTTAACCTCACATAGATATTTGATTTATCAATTACATATGTTTTGCTTGGAATTTGTCAAATTATACAATTCATAAAACCTTAATCTTTGTAGTAATTGACAAGTCATTGACCATTCCCATGTTTTAACTTTACATTCTCCTCTATTTCTTTGATAATAAAAAAGGTGTGAAAGTTACCCTAGTAAAAAATGTGATTACCTTTTTATTGAGTGGTAGTATGGAACTCTGCACTGTCTTTTAAAAGATAAACTTTTGTACCTGCTTTATCAATGCAAGCAAGACAGTATCATTTAATGTACCATATTGGTATTTGCAATTTATATGCATATTGCACTGAAAAACAAATTTACACTCACTGTAAATATGCATTTACAAATCTCAAATATATTTAATATAATCTCTGTTAATCAGCAAAATGCAAGAAAAACATGCAAGTGAAAATGTAATTCAGAAATGAAACCATATGAAATTCAGTGGAGAAAACATGGCAGCATATCTAGATCTCTTCAGTCCTCTGAGATAATCACTATAAACTTTGCTTATTAGAAATATTTATTTCTATGGCTACTCTTTCTGGCTTGTCATCTCTTTATGTGTAACAGATTATCTGAATAAAGAAAAAATGGTGCAGAAATGCTTCTTTCATTTTATTCACTTTCCTTGCTTCTTGTCTTCAGTACAAGTTCAGGCTGTGTCTAGGTATCACTTTTTCCACTCCTGTAAGGTAATTTTGTAATCACATTGAAATGCAGAAATAAAAGCATCCTTTTCATTAATAATAGACTATATTTTCCAGACATCTGAATCATTCTTGTTTCTGCATCTCTCCTCTCTCCATGCAATGACAGCAACCTATGATGAAGTAGATTATGAAGAGGTTATGAATAGTCTCTCCCTACCAGAGAACAATAATGGAGGAGAAAAATACGCTCTGCTTAGATGCAGAGGTCTTATTATGTACTTGTCTGAGATAAAGTCAGTAGCTTAAACTGTTACGCACTCAACTATCACTTCTATTTTTACTTAGAAGTCAATAATTTGTCTAAGAAACTTTTGGTTCATATAACTTCCAAGATTTAAACAGGACATGAGCAATGCATAGGCATTGTGCTGCACCATACCCAAAGATCAGTAAACAGGAAGGGCACAGGACAGATCTTGAAAAATCCTGGATTACCAAGTCTAACTGATATGAGGTACATGCCAACATCACCTCAGATCTCAGCAGGAATGTGAGGGAAAAAAAATCTGTTCCCCTGCTTTATTTTCTTCGAAATACAGAGAATTATATGTAGATACATTTATAGATACAATACTCCCTAAATCTAGATGTGGATCAGAATGCTAATGAGTCACTATTCCTATAAAAATAGTGACCACAAAAATGTTTTGTTCTGGATTTTCCCTTCTGTTTATTTCTGTGTTGGCCCTAAGCATCTATCAGGACACCAAGTTATTTCACCATTCCTAAGGGAAAAACAATTCAGGAGGTGATTGATGGACTTAATGGAATCTCACTTCTCCTCAGATGCCTGAAAACAAGTTATCCTCAAAATTGATTTGCTGTTTGTTGTAGCAATAGATCACACACTGAAAGTATCACTGAAACAGAGTATTACACAAATTCTTAAACTGGTAAAAATCTGAAATGGTAAATCCACCCAGATGCATGCAGATGTCACCATTACAGTTTAAATTGAGTCTTACCACGTTAGGGAAAAGAAAGGTACTTAATTCTGTCTAAAGTCAGTCTAGAAATGCAAATTATGTCTGGGGGTGAGCTAAAAATTGCTGCATAGTATTTGCTTACGTCTTGGCTGGCTCAGTTATCTCTCCATCATACACTGTTCTGGACTGGAGATTTATCCAGTGTGAGCTGTAGCAGCAGGGGAAATCAAATCATCCTTGTTAGGGACAAAACTCTCTGAATGTCTGTAGTGTGAGGATGGCAGAAGGAGAGATTGTGGTGGGAAACTGTTTGCACAAGAAAAGCTATATATTTTTGGAGCATCTGATGATCCTGAATATAATTAAGCTCATAAACCACCTGGAGATACGTCATTGTTTTAAGTCAATCAAAACCATCGTATTAATAAAGTTAAACTCTTTGTCTGGGTTCCTAGAGCATTACCTTTTGAAAGCTTGTTCTAAAGTTGCTGCTTGTTGCGTTCCAGCTGCTTTAGGTTTTCTGCCTCTAAACTGCTCTACACTCTGTTGCTCTTCTTCCTCAGACGACCAGATGACCAAAACCAGAGAAAGAAATGGCACATGACAATTCTGAAGTGATGTCTTGTTTTGCTGATTAGGGATAGCAATTAAACTCAGACACCAGAGTGAAAAGAGCAGGCATAGTTTACTGGTGATATCCAAGTAATGTAACAGTGTAATACAGAAAACATGCAGTAAGAAAAAGCAGAATAGTGCACCTAAAGCAACAAACAGGAAAATACAGGGTAATGCATCAAAACACTACTAAACAAGAGGGAGAATAGTGATTAAGACAGATCCATCACCACTTGCATACGTTCCCATCACGCAGACCCGCAGTGGCTGGGCAGCCCCGGTTACAGCGAGGGTTTGCAGAGCCTGTCCCGGCAAGGGGGAAATCCTACGCGGTGCGTCCACCCGTAGGTGAGGCTGCCAAAGTCGCTGCAAACGGGCCCAGCCTTATATACCAGAGATCGACAGGCCAGAATAGCTGGCACCTTTGTTCTGAACGGAACATCTGGTTTCACTCTCTCATTAGATTCCCTCCAGAGCTTGGCCAGGGCTCAAGGGAGAAGCTAAGGGAGTTTCTCTCCTTATCTAATTTATTTATGTTCTTTTTAAAACAAGGCCATATATCTGTCCCAAGGCCGGACAGCTAGCTTTGTTAACTTACCCCTGCACAGAGAAGAGAGATACATTCAGAATAGACATGTTTTCATTACATCCATCACCAGTAATAAGTATATGGTATCTAAGCTACATCTTTCATAAATTAACATACATATTTTGTCAGTGACTACATACTAATTTAGCAGCTTCGGCTCGGGGCCTGTTGCTCACGCTTCAATACTTCCATCTTTGACATCAGAATAGGTGGTTTGTTATAACTTAGATTAATACCTACTAGCACAATGGTTATCAGTTATAAAATATACAGGATTCATCTATAGGTCAACTTTGGCTTGGGCCTATTGTTCAAGCCTTAGCACTTCATGTCTAATGTCTAATCTTTGCCTTGCTGGTCTTGAAAACATGTGTTAGAATTTTTCACATTATTATATCTATATTAAAAATCAATAGATCTATTAGAGCTATTATCTACAGTCTATCTGACAGTATTATCCTGTAATTAAATATTACACTTAGAAGGTTTTCTGAAACAATGAGTTTACATCATGTCTTTTTTCCCTTTAATTTCTATCTTTTCTGTTTTCCATTTTCTTTGTGAAGATGCAAGATATCCATGAAGCTTTTTAGCTTGGGTTTAGTCCATCCATAGATGGATATTCATAAATGAGGGATGGAACTTTGAGGAATTTCCAAATTTCAATAAATACATAATCAGAGACTGGCACAGAATCATGCCATTTCTATTACATGCAGAGTTTCTAGCACTTCCTCTTGACTAGACAGTGAGTTATGACACACAACAGTGACTTACACACGCTCTTATTTTAGGTTCATGAAGTTATTAGAACAAATCATAGTCTTTCTGACGCATAAGCAAGAAGTAGGATTACACATGCAGAATAAACTGTCTCATTAACTAACTAATGAGGAATGAATTCTATGTACACCATGACAACTGTTATTTTCTCCTTTTCCTTTTCTGCACTCTTTACTAGCTATTTTTATGAATACCTCTTTCTGACTTTGAGTCTCCTATTACTCCCCAAGACTTCTGCCTCTAAGACTCAGCTGAGCATATTCTACGGTGGTGTGCACACTTTGCTTAGCACCTTCTTTAACCACATCCTATGCCTACTCTTTCAGTACTAAATAAAAAGCCATTTTACTTTGTATCAGTATCGAAGTTTTGCCTAGTAACAATAGCATTCTCCATCAGCTGTTTCTCAGAGACAGCTTTATAAGAAAATATATTATGAATGCTTGACGATATAATTTTGGAATGGAAATTCAAACAAATGGAAGAATTGAAAACTAAGTTGTACAGGAAAAAATGTTAAACAACAATGGGAGGAAACATACTAAGATTTATTGACTGAGGAATCCAAGAAAAAAAAAAGTAAAAATCAGTTTGGGCATGGTCGAGTCTCCAAAATGTTTCTGTCTGTGAAAGAGATGGGGAAAAATGACTCAGCAATTTGGAGATATTTTTATAAATATGTGATATGTATCTGCATAAATGCAGCTGTTTACTACATGTGTCACAGTATCAAGAAAGTTGTTCAGAAATAAACACCTTGACTCACATGTGAATTCTAGGGGAGTGGCTTCTTCAAAGTACTAATAAAGCAGACTTGAAGAATTCCCAAATCAAATAGACTAGTTAGTCACCTGGTGGGGAAAAATAATTCTTTAATAAGAGCAAATTGGGACATAAATATCCAATCCACTGAACTCTCAGTGGAAAACTATGTATGTGAAGTCATTATGAATGCTATATCATGGAAGCATGCATTTATCAATCTCATACTCCCAATTTTCATTTGGGAGTATAAGAATAGATGCTAGTCTTACCTCTATGATCCAGATATGGAAAATTTATCCTTAATTAGCACCACCCACTAACTGAAAGGAATCCGGTATAAAATTCTGAGAATCCTTTCCATACTCTCCCCTCTGGGTTTACTGTGCAGTTTTTATTTCCAGGTGGCCCTCTTTGAACTAAGAGCAGCCACTACAGCAGCACAGCTCAAAAGGAAATCAACAGCCATAGGAACAGCATCAAAGCAATAGATATCACTGAAGTGTCAGTGTCTCCAGATACAAAACAAACCTGCCCACCCCACCCCCATTTACATTTAGAGGTGAAAGTGTTCATATTTCGTTTAATTTTCAAGGAGGGAGTTACTCAGACAAGTAGAGCAACACAGGATCAGACCCTTTCCTCAGCTTTTTTATTCTTCAAAATTTTGTGCAAAAGTGGTATTATTCTTAGTAAAAAGATGCTTGAATTTTAATGCTTTCCATTCATTAGACTGAAGTATTGTGTCCTATACCCTACAGGGAAACCAATTCATTAGTAGAGCTTTAAGAAACGTGAATTCATAATGCAAGTTTGCCCTCTTTAACTGCACCTCCAGGCACTGTGCAAATAATTTATGAGGTAGTGAGATGTTTGACAATCAAAAAGAATGAAAATTCACGAGGCAGACTCCTAGGAAAAGAAATCTTAGTCAATGTTTTTTAAATTCTATTAAGCTTTAAAAACAGTGCCCAAATTCCTCACTCAGAAAAGAAGCAGTGTGTTTTTCAATGACGTGCAGTAGTTTTTTGGTAATATGAATATTTTTGGCTTCATAAGCCAAGTTCATCTCCCTCTTACAACTAGATATAGTAGCTAAAGAAGTATGATGGTCCATAGATAACTTGGAAGTATTAATATTATTTTTTTACTATTCTGTTTTAGAACTCCAAAAAGCATTGCTTTATGTTTTGATAAGCAGAGACTTTAAATCCTTTCTTGAGAGAATCACAATGCTCAATTTCCAAAATTCTGAAATACCAAAAAAGCCTGAATGAAGTATATGAAAATCCTAAAAAATTAATATAGGATGTCCAGCATGTAAATAGCATCTTTAGGTTTTGGCAAGACCTATGGCATGTTTACACATCTCAGAGATACTCAAGTCAGCTTTGATAAACAAATTAAAGCACAGGAAATCTTGTCATTGTGGAGCTGAAACTGAACAAATTAACAATGAGTTTATTATCACCATTCTGCAGTGAAGAATATTTAGTACCAGTTGGAAGAAACTCTGTTCAGTGAATGGGCTGGCAAGGTAAGGAAGATAAGCACAAAGTTATTTGGACTAATCTTGAACAGAAGCAGTTCTGAATCCAGTTTTGAACCGGATTGTTAATTATTCTGATGCACTGCAGAGTGCATACCAAAGATGAAGGGGACACAAAAGGTGAAGCAGAAGTCTTTCTCATTATGCTCTAACCTTTTGGGAAATCACTATCTGTAGTGTCTGGGGAAAAGTATTTCATATGGGTGGGTGAGTCTGAGGCTGGTCTTCAGTTAATCCCCACCACCAATTCAGATAGAAGAGTTAGATCTTCAGAAAAAACAATATGTTCCAGCTCAATAGCTGGAGATTTTTAATTTTTTTTTTTCCCATGGATCTTTCTCTGTGTAACACCTCCAGAAAGACTATGTCTTTCTAAGGCACAATTCTAATAACCTTACCCTTTGGGAAAAGACACCTGCATGCTGCCCTCCTTAGAGGGCAGCAGCAAAACTGTCGAAGTGTAGCTCCAAATGAGATAAAACTACAGGTGACAATGTAAGGAAAGGAAATGATTCTTGTTGTTCAGACTTTTCTTCATGTTCTCAGAAATTATTAGGAAATTAAACTTTGGAACAAACATGAACATAGGTTATCAGGGAAACAATATCTCTCATGAATTTAATAAAGTATCAAAAGGAGATAGGAGAACCTTTACCTTTCAATAATTCTTATCAAATCTTGAAAGAATATTAAATTCTTTTATGAGGCGCTGTATATGGGTCATTGCACAAAGCAAAACATAATGTTTACAATCAGGAAGCTTTTCTGATGTGGCAACAACTACCTTACATTACCAGTTAAAAACATAGCCGTAGGTTTTAAAAAGTACAGCTGCTTGTATCAATCAAATCAAAGAACTTGCAGATGTTATACATGGATATGAGAATAGCAGACTTTTCTTTCTGGAGACTTAGTTATGTTGGAAGAGAAAAATCTAAACAAAAAGAGATGGAACTGTAGTCTGCTACTTCTCAGTCACTATTCAAGCTTAAACAAGAAAGAGGTTCTGACATGGCTACATAGTGGTTTCATGAGGCCAGTTGACCACCAGGATGTGTAGAACTGTCACTTGCAGTAAAATTTTTCAAAGTTTGTTGAAGGAAATGTAGCCGAACCAACTTACTGACTTGCATTCTTCCTTCTTCCCAGTGTCTCGTTTTCCAGTATTTCCTCTGATTTGATCAAATAAAAAAATCAAATCAAAAGATCAAAAATAATAATTTTCCTATTTCAAGTCACCAGGACAGGAATATGTTTCCCTTTCCCTAAAGTACATCTATAAAGAAAATACCAAGTTGTAGTGATGACTGCAGGTTCACTTGCCAGATTGAATGGATCAGAACATTTCCTTCCATAGTTAATTTGGATGTTTCTGATTAGGAACAGGAACACCTACACTCTAACCTTCAGTGAGACAAATGATGTTTATCTTTCTATTTAGTGATTAGTCATAAATATAAGTAAGCTTTAATTAATGGTAAAATATGTATGTGTGTGGCAAACAACTGTGGCTAGAGAAAGAGAAGCTTTCTTATTGTATCTCTCTGCTTTGTTCCCTCTCTTTTTTATGTTTAGTTTTTCATATTCTGTTATACTAAATACTCATTAGCTTTTTAAAATCATCTAGTATTTAGAAGCTGTGAGCCTTAGATCATCCCCGGGGTTCCTGCAGATATCAGGAGATGAAAAGCAACACATATTTATTCTACTTTATATTACCCTCTTTAAAACATCGTATTTCTTGAGCATAATGGATGGACTGCAATGATTTACAAGGAAATAATTTCACTGAGGGAGTTTGGGTGGTGGTATCATATAACATAAGAAAAAAAGTCTGTTTGGTTTATGATTTCATGGGGAAGCTGAGAGGAAATTAATTCTATTTAACTCACTACTTGTCATCTCCTTTGTTGTTGTTGCTGTTTGTAATATATGGACCTAAGACTGGATTTTAAGTTGGGAAATATTTCAAGCTACTGAAAAATTTATTAGTTTAATAATAATGTTAGAAATGAGTGAAATGCTATAAATGTTTAAATTGGAACACAGAAACTCCTGGATTTGGTGTTCAAACTAAATCCATTTTTGACTGCAGTTCCTAGAACAGTCAGGTAACCTTAGTGCTTAAGAGTGTTAATCAAGAAAACCTGACATTCTAAGGTTTTGTTGATAGGTTTGGACTTTCTGAACTCAGAAAGATGGGTTAAAATACAATATTAAACAAAACATCAGAAAATCAGTGTACTGTCTCTGTCCAGATATTACACTTCTGCACATTTGTACAAAACAGGAACCTGGCAACTGGAGGGAAACAGCATCAGGGAGCTTAGGACAAGAAAACACTGAAAGCTCTGTGGCTACACCAGGTAATTTCCTACTGTATCTATACAGTATTTCTTTCTGTCTCCTAAACTGCTCAACCATTTATACTTCTTGACTGAGGCTGAAACAATTCCGTTCTCTGTAGTTTGGTCCCTCACTGGTGCATGCAGAGGTAAGGGGATTTTCATGTCTGGAAAGGCAGGCAGTCTGGCAGTTACCATGCCCAGCCAGCTACCTTCGTAATTATATTGTCTCCTCCTCCAGCTCAGACAGTCAACAAAGTTATGGAGACAAACGCAGGGGAGGAAACAGATGGAGAAAGGGAGAGAACTTCCCACTGATTGGATCAGTAATTGCATTTTCAATGTCACTGTCTGATTCTGGTGCATGAGAGAAGAGGAAAGGGGTTAAGGTATAAACTGAAGTACACTGTAAAGAGATACCTCCTCTCAGTATTTGAACTGGGTAAAGAAAAAAGGGAATCCCAGGTAAAGTTAATTTTAATTTTAAAGCAAAACAAAAAAGATAAAGATTTTTAAATTAATCCACCCTTCTCACATATTCTTACCTCCATCACATAACATTTTTTTCAAAATTCTGAAGATTTTGAAAATATTATTTTGTTCAATGTTTGTCACCAAATAATGTATCCTTTAAACCACTCCAGAGCTGAAAATAACTGATACTTTTATACTCTGATGATATTTTGGGGTAATATTTCAATATTATGGTAATATTATTGAAATATTAATATTATTTCAATATTGTGGTAATATTTCAATAACATTTGGTGGCAATGAAACAAACAAGTACAGCTAACTTCACATGCAGTAAAGTTACACAAATGTTTTAGGCTCACTGCAACTCCAGTCACTGTAGAAATGACCATCCATCCTTCTGAGACTGTTTTTTAAATATTTTTCATGAAAAAAAAGTTTTCTTTTCACCTTGGGAGAATGATCACCTTTTAAAATAATAATAAAAGTCTTATTTATCCAACATGTGTTTAAATCCTATCACTCTAAATATTTAAAATACCATTACTGCAAAACCATCTTGTGGGAACTCTTCAAGTTTATCATCTTAAATTTGTTTCTCCAAAATAGTAGTAAAATAAAGTAATACTATAGTCCTGAATGTGTATTCCTTGAAAGTTCTAAACATTTCTTCAGTTATTTAACAGAAAATGAGATTTAAAAGCATATTTTCAGTATGGAGTTTACATTTTGAACTATTAATTTGTACTATTTCATTTTCAGCCAGATTGAGATTCTGCCAGCTTTTCACCCAGTAATAGTTATCAATAAACCAGGCAGAGATGGAAGAGAGCACTGCTCTGAACTGGGAAAAACTGCCATCCAGAGTGATTTATCATATGCATAAAAGCCATAAAAAGACTGAATGATCTTTCTGAGTGGCACAATACATTATATCAGTATCGAATAACAGAGAAACTGAGATAAGAATCTTGTGATACTATGAAAAGTAATGGAGTAGTCTTAGACACAAACTATGCACACAGAAAAAAACAAATTCCTATAGCAAAGTAATTATAGATTGATTTAAAAGACAGAGGGAATGGCTTCAGAAGCAGGGGAAAAAAAACTATTTATGAAGTGAAAAGTAGTTTCTTACTTAGAGATCTTTGCCAGTTTTGTGTGATGCAGTTATGTCCACATTTTTCAGTGGTGAGAATGGTGGACAGTAAAAATTTTCCATTATCACAAAATTCTGGCACGGGTATACCACTGGTTTCCTATCTGGGTTCTTTTTTTTTTTTTTTTTTTTTTCCCTTAGAAACATATCTATCTTTATTTTTAATTTGTCTTATTATTGATAAGAAATTAATAAAAATACTTTGAGTAGTATCTTTTTGCCTTAAAACAAAACATAAATACTATTACAGATATTCTAAACTTTTTTTATCATGCATATGATGTATGCTAAATGTATATAGGACTGGCAATATTAGAAGGAATGTTTATTTCTGTATTGAATGTATCCCCATTCCCTCTTCTTACATTGCTCAGCATTTTTCTGACCTTTATGACTATCCCTAAGTAGATCACCATGGAAGGAATTGTAGACTAAGTTAGTAGTGACTGAGCTGAGGATCATTCATCAAGTTTCACTGCAGATTTCTAGTCAAAGTTCTTAAAGTTTCTAGGTAATGTGGATAGAAGAATGCTCTGAAAGTGATTTGATGACAGGCAGTGATTAACTAGGCTATCACTGTGTATTCCAGCCTTTGGAAGAAAAATGCATGATGTGTATCTATACTTAACAATTCGAATAAAATTGTCTTGCAAATGACAATAATTAGATATCATTCAAATGAAAACATTCTGGTTTTCAGATGAAATAATTCCCCCAAACACTGTTTGAAAGACATATAAAAACACAGTTTCAAGTAAATTCTAGGCAGGATCTTTTTCTCTCTCAGATCTTGGGGCATACATACCTTTACAGAGACTCTGCTAAGCACTCCATTTTTACCCTCCATCAATAATCAAATTCCATCAGTCCATTGTCTTATCTGTGAAAGCTAATTTCAGTAGCAGCATCACACTGAATAGCCCTGCCACTCAAAGGTAATTGAATCCTTTTGAGATGTTGCAAAAAATTGTAATTGGGCCTTTTGAGATGGCAGCAGCATCTTTAATCTGGGCTAAAATATGCAGATATGGCATGTTTGGGACAATTTTATACTTTCCTGTCTCTCTGGTGTCCCCTCTCTGAAGATTCCTATTTTGTAAGTGATTCATGTTCTATGGTATTGGAAAAGTTGTCGTTAGAATCTACACTTTCCAGAACTAAAGTTTTTTAAAATCAAACATAGACCCTCTTTTTGAATCTTCTCTATTTGAATCCAACTCTATACAAGAAAATCTAGATAGTCTTAGAACAATCGATAATTTCATTAATCACTATTTTTCATTTAACTTTTGTCAAAACATTTTTTTTATAACATCTGATTCTTTCATGTTTGTTTTGACAGTGTAAGTTTGTTTAATCTAAATGTAACTGAAGGGGGCTGGAAGACAGTTACTCTGATGAAATCTATATACATCTGCTCCCACAAACTCTTCTGGAATGAACTATTCAGATTTTTTCAGTGCTGTATGCTGTAACAGCAAAATAAATTGACCAGGAATGAGCAGTCCAGGATAAGAACAGAGTAATGTTGATATGGAAAAATGCTTGCCTAAAGATAAATAGCAGAACAAAAGTTATTTTTTTCACTGGCTGGCCAAATACCTTAGGGAAGTTAACTTGTTGCATAGAATGAAAAAAAAGCAGAGAGGGCAAAACAGAGCTGATAAACTGCTGCTTTCAACAAAAGATAAATGACCACAATGGTCTGGCTTCCACCTTCATGAGTGGAAAGTCTTTTTTATCTTAATGAGCAATGCAGTTTTTCCATTTCTGTTTTCAGCTTTATTTCTATGGAATATGATACTCTCTTTGAGCAATTAAGACTTAGGTAAAAGTAAACACACAAAAAGGATTCATTTCCAGAAGTTTCTATTTTTTTCCAGTAATCTATAGCACATCATATTCAGTAATATTTAATTTGAAGTCATACTGATTGTAATAATCCAAATTCCATGGGGTAAAATATTTTGTTTTTTACTTGTGGCCTCCTATAATACATCCTGATTTGGAGGACAACTTTCAGAAAAGATGATCCAGAAAAGTGAACCCGAAGTATAAAGTGTTTCCCAGCAAGGAAGCATAACAAGAGAGAAGTTTAGAGTGAATGAGAAGAGATAGATACTAGTTCATGTGTCAAGGCTGGCATTGCATAGAACAGGCACTTTCATTACTGTAGCAGTTTCCACTTCATCACATTAACAAGGGAGTCTCCCATACCCCAGGCTCCACACTCTCTCCAGCCATCATTAGAATTCATTGCAGAAGAGTTGAAACCGATTCAGAAATTTTCTGTTAAAAGGATCCATTTTGACTTTGTGGCTTCATTCCAGAAATGACTCCAGATTTGTCTGGACAGCGCCAAGATAGACCCAGAGCAAGTTATAAGAAAGTGAAAGGAAATATCTGAATTTGTTCTTCTTGATCTTCTCTCACCATGGGTAGACTCCCTTCCCTTTTTCAAACCAAACCTTCTTTACCATAAACCTGAAAGCCTCTTCTCAGCTGTTGCCAAATGTGCAATGTACTTTGGTTCTGTTGTTTCCTTGGGTTTTGCTCAGGTAAGTCCTCCTCCTCATTCAGGTAAGCACTGTGGGATGTGAGCTTGAGCTTTGTCTCACTACTTTGCTTGATGGTTTTCCAGCTACAGCTCCTGCCTCCCAGAAGTGGTGTGCTTAAATTACAAGCCCTCCTCTCCCCTCCCCAGCCCTCCCCTCCCCTCCCCTTCCCTCCCCTCCTCTCCATTTTCTTTCCCCTCAACCTGAACTCACACATCGCAGTTCTTTTTCTCTAATCTGATTTTCCAAAATGTTTATAAGCTTGAATAGATTAGGCTGAAATGCAAGTTTGCCTCAATAGACCAAGATCAGGTTCATGGATGGTTGGGTTGCTAATTGCTCTTATTCAGTTTACAAAAGAAATCCAGTCTCCCGGATATCCCTCATGTACTGGTCACTTCTGTAATTCTTAAACATATATACCAGGAAATCTAGTTAAGTATACAAGGTGAAATATTTACTGAGTTAACAGAAGTGCAAAACAGATTTTGCAACTTTGTGAGTAGGAACAGAATCCCATTTTTATTATTACTATTGAGTAACTGAATATGCGCAACAAAACTGGTGAAGGGTCTAGAGAACAAGTCCTATGAAGAGCATCTGAGGGAACTGGGGTTGTTTAGCCTGAAGAAAAGGAGACTCAGGGGAGACCTTATCACTCTGTACTCCTGAAAGAAGGTTGTAACAAGGTGGGTGTCTGTCTCTTCTCCCAAGGAACAAGCAATAGGACAAGAGGAAATGGCCTCAAGTTGCACCAGGGGAGGTTTCGGTTAGATATTATGAAAAATTTCTTCACCAAAAGGGTTGTTAAGCATTAGAACAGGATGCCCAGGGAAGTAGTTGACTCACCATCCCTGGAGGTATTTAAAAAATGTGTAGATGTGGTGCTTAGGGCCATGGTTTAGTGGTCTTGGCAGTGTTAGGTTAATGGTTGACTTGATCCAAAGGTCTTTTCCAACCTAAGCAATTCTATGTTGGGTTTTAGAGAAACAGCAGTTCATATTTAATGTCTAGTTTGATACTAACATGATTATAGTTCAGACCACTTTATTGCAGTAATATCAACAAGGTCTCCTCAGGGCAGAAGAGCCCTTTCAGCTTAAAATTCTCTGTTGTCAAAATGTATGAATAGTAGGACTTCCAAAATAAAATGAGAATACTATGTGTGAATTGCAATTCTTTTTGCCCCACTTCCACACCTTCCTGACCTTCAGACAAAAGTGTTTGGATTCTGAAGCCACCAAAAGGTGATTTGGAAAATTAAGTCAGTAAGTTCCTGAATCCCTACCCCACTGGAGTAGTAGCCAAATCCTAAGTGGTCATAGAAAAAATTATCTTACAAAAGTCTACAGTTCCATTGTCATCAGTCACTTTTCTACTGTAGCTACAGTTCAAGGAATTATTGTAGAGCAGTGAAAATTTCAGCAGAATAGATAATTATAGCCTTTGTAAGTACCATTTTTATAAAATGTTATAATACCTTGTACCCATTGTACTCAGCACATGCATTACTTTAGGTAATAGATACCAGCAGAACAAATAATGGAAAAGAGACAAATGTTGCACATGAGAAAAACACACATTTGCATAGAGAATTTTTGCTAAAATAGCAACAGGAGAGATTATTTTTTTTAGTTTAACATCCTCTCCCACTAGTCTTCCTTCCTCTCTAAATAGAACAAAAAAGGATAGATAACAAACGTTAGTTTGCTTCTCCCAGAGAGAAAAATAAACGTTGACTTACAAAGATTATGTTTGTGTGTGTAAGCAAGGTTGTTTGCAAATTAAACTTTGTTCTTCAGGCTGGATCCAGGACTTTCATGTTTCTCTTTCTAGCTAGTATGGAATAAGGGTACATCCAATACTCCTTGTGGGATCTCTAAGCTCAAAAAGCTTCATGCACTTCTTCAGGATATTATAGCTGCTCTTTCTTCTCACTTCTAGGCCTTGTGTAATTGAATGCAGATCTCCCCCAAACCACTATCTAGTTGGACACTACAGTGAATTGTTCTCTAGCCCTGTTCTTCTTCAATAAAAATGGCTTGAAATAAGGATGTGATTTATCTGCAATAGATATCTGTAGGCATCTTTCAAGTACTTGCCTTCACATAGAAGATGTCTTTATATCAATCATGGTGACACTACCATTATGAAGTAACCCCCTTCAGTTAGCATACCAAAGGGGCTACCCACACATCCTGATATTTGCTGATGTACTATCTTCAGGGTACTTTTAGAAAAGATGCCTGTCAAGACAGTAAGCAATACATATACTGTCTCAGAAGCAGAATGAATAGGGAAGAAGTACTTGATTTACCCACAGGCTTCTGTACATTACTTTGTTTGGGAAATCATTCTTTGTCACTAGCATGGTGTCCCTAAGCAACTTGCCACAAAAAAAGGAAAAAAAAAAAGAAGCAAAACAGATAGGTATGATCCATCTAGCACAGAATGCTTTTAATGAAAGTATTGTGCCTCTAAACAAGTGCTATCCATTATCTACTTTTTAAAATGGATGAAAAATCATGTTGCTCTCACCCAATATGTGCCAAGGCACAATAAAAATGGCATTGAAATATATGAGCTCTTTGACAATAGTATTAGTCACATCTTATAACCTGACCTTTCTGCTGTCAGGGACATTCAGTAAAGTATTATAAGAGGGCAAGCATTTTCAGTAATAAGAAAATTCATTATATCAGTCATGCACTAAGCAAGCATCATTCTCTCCAGACTGACAATTTTTCTTCTCCCCACATTATCTTTGGTGTTCATGTTTGCTCCCAAATGTTAAAGAATATTCAAAAAAATTTCTACAGTGCTGAAAGAATTGCTGAGATGAATACAAACTGGTAATTATACCGCCATGGCCACTGGTGGTCATACTACCATGGATCTGTACTTACAGTGTTTATAAGTACAGCTCTAAACAAGACAAAATTTAAAAGCTCTGTCACTCAAGTCACAGCTTTAGGAGGCATTGAATTTAAAAAACATACTTCAGGAACACAAACCTCTTTCTGCTGCTGAGATGACTGCAGAAGCTACAGTTTATTATTGAGCTATGTTACCTCTAGATGAGATTTCCTAAATTAACTTAATGGGTTTGTTGCTGCAAACAATCCATCCAATCTCTCCAAGCCAATGTGATCCACAAAAGAGGAAAAAAAGTGGCATAGCCGTGTCCACTTCACCTTGCATCTTTAGTAGGGAGCTAACAAGGCTTCTGCAAACTCTCACAACAAAGTGCTGGAGGTCTACATAGTGTTTGCACATGTGGGCATGTGAATTTGTAAAGCAGAAAGAGAAAACTGAAGCATGGGGGCATATCCTGCTATATGAAATACAGAAAAGTTATCCTCAATGATCAGAGATAGTGGTTGAATACTGAGTTATTTGAGAAAGAGTGAAAAATCCCTTAATAGTGACTTGAGTACAAGCACTGTATGAGTTTCTCAAACATGAGTCAAAAATAATACCAAGCACTGTTTTGTGCTATGTATTTTAAATCCTTATAGTTTTGTCTTTTACATATCTAACCACCCAATGACAGAAAATACTGACATATTATGTGACATTTTTAAACTAAAGGTTTGAGCTCAAAATCGCCATACCTGTGGCCTAGAGTCTAAACAATTGATCTCAAAACTATTGTCTTCCAGCAGCAGTGGAATTACAGCTGCTCTAAGGTAAGGAGAGCATCTAATTCTCAAGCATTAATCCACACATTCTTTATACTACACAGATTAGGGCTATTGGGACTGCAGCAAAACTACAGCAGGCCAGATTTATACCATGCTAAGTTGTAAACAAAGTGTATGAACTTTCATATATCTCTTTGAATGCACACCTGTGCACTGTTTTTGGCTGCAAATAAGTCCCTTTATAAAGGAAATAAATGTTCCAGGTGGTATTTCCATCAGTTAAATCAATAGTCTTACAATGTAAGTCAGAAAAGTTGCATTAACTTTTGTCAGGTTGTTCAGAAATTCATCATGAACTGAAAAGACTTTAACTGCTGAACATACCATGCCTCTCATCTCAAAGGCCAGCAAAGGATCCGGATTTCCATCCAGACAGCTGTAAGTTCCTGAAGGAGTGATTTTGCTTATACAGTGTATTCTCCCCTCCTGTCTGCATTTCCAGCTCTGATGGGGGTCTCTGCAAGTTTTGGACCAGCTGGAGCATTAGCCGATAAACTGATTTGTGTGTTTATGATACTGCTTGCAGGTATATGCATATATACTCATGTATGAAGATAAACTACTTACAAATTTGCCATCAAAAGAGAAAAAAAAAAATCTTCAAAATGTCCAGTGGTCTTTATGATGACATATAGTTAATAACATTTGTTACCTACCCTGAAAATTTTTGTTACCATTAGAACCTTAACGTGAAAGGAATTAACACAGAACACAATAAAACCAAGAATATGAGATACATGCTGCTAGCACTGTTATTTACCAATTAGTCTCTAGATTCCTTTCATGAGATAACTCCACACAGTGCTCTTTCGTTACTTTGAGTGCAAGAGAAATACAAATACATCAATGCTTTTTTTCCCCTCACTCAGCATGTTCTTCCTTTAATTATTAATAATTAAAGCAACTTGGGACAGTGACATTGTATCAAATAAAATTCATAGAACACACTTTGTAGAATATTTCTAGAAATGGAAATAAACTTCTTACCAAAAATCTTGAATATGTTCTGGTGCTTAAAGATAGATAGTATTGAAGAATTTATTTCCATGTGCAATCACATATATGAAATATGCCATATGTACATGATTTTCAGAAGCCCTAGAGAGTATGCAAAAAAAAAATATCTTACAAAGCGATGGGCCCTAGTGGTCAAAGTTATTTCAGTGAACATTAGAATAATGTATTACAGAATATATTTCTCAATAGTGTTTTTGTTCTCATTTTTCTATAGATCAAGCAATAAAGATGTGTTCATGAGATATTATAAACATACTAGGAACTGCAGTGGCCTAAAGAAAGAAAATTTATTAGAAGATTTGTTGGAAAAGTGATGAACCACAGGCTGTTGCAGAATAAGATTTCCACAAGTTCCTCCTTCAGCAGCCATATAAACTCTCATTATTTTAATTAAGATCTGCAGTTCTTAAGTTCCTGTCTTAAGTGCCTCTACAGAAACTTAAGACAAAAATGAAAAATTGTGAGCCTTCACAGAATGCCATAATATTTAAAATGAGTTCTCCCTGATATAACTGCAGAGCTGTTGGTTTAAAATTCTTATTATTTTGAAGTAATATAATGAGCATCCAAGCTCCACAACTTATGAATGCTTATGTCATGGTACTATCTCTGAGATCTTGCAGCCACCATCAAGATTCACATATGAGCAGAACCTTCCAACATTAAAGGCCATATTAGGAAGAGAGGCAGAAAACTTCAATTTTTTGGTAGATAACATATCCAGAAAGTGTTCAAGATAGCCAGATAATATGAACAATTTGAGAACATTTTTTAAAAAAGCTTTTTTTAAAGAGTGAAAATTGAATTTCCCTTTAAGGTAACATTGTTTAGGGGAAAAAAATCTGTGACTGCCTGAATGTTACACTTGAAAAAGAAAAGGCAGCAGAATGACAATAGATGTATGAATGAAAAATTGAAAAGATTTCTACAGCTGACATGAATTAAAAGTTTAAGATGCTTACTAATAATCATTAAAAATAATCAGATAAATAGTAACCCTACTGCAGGAAAATTCTCCAAAAGCAGTCCTGTTTGAAGTCACTGATTGACATAATTCATTATCAGTGTGGCTTTCTCTGTCAAAGACTACTCAATTTTTTATCTAGCTTTTTAGCTATCGCAGTAACTTGACTAAAACATCTCCCTCAAGAGAAAGCCATCTCTGTTCTTGAAGGCTTCATGGGAACTGTGAATTCACTAGCTCAAATTATTCCACTGAATAATCATTATTACGTTTTTCACTTCTCAGTTAAAGCAAATACTAGCTGCCTGTTGGCTCAAATATAGTACCGCACAGGCTTAGACTTATGGAGGAAGAATATGCCAGCCACTATTTACTAAGGACATCTATGCAATGAAACAAAAGGATCTGTTGGAGTTCAGCTCAAAAGAAGAAAGTTAAGTCTATGTTTATATAACAAATGTTTAAAGTACAATTTAGAGAAAATAAGTTAACTTCTATTCAGATCTTTGACAAATTAATTCTTGCACAAAACCCTACCCCCAAGAAACAAAACGCCACTCTCTTATCCTATCATCCATGTATTATCAAATTCAGTGTCTGAAACTTACATAAGTAAGGCATTGGTTCACTTTGGTACTCATACCAGAGAAAAAATAATGACTCGACTTTCATACTCACAGCAGCTTGATGTCCAAGGGATAAGTACTGTTAGCAAGCTGCCATTAATAGTCCCTCTGTTAACTCTAGAACACAGCTATCAGCCCAATAACATAACGGAGTACACTGCTTATGATGACACAAAAATTTCACACAAAGACTTCTGCACCAAGATTCGCACTATTAAGATTCTATTTTTATTTCAGAACACTTTGTCTTTCCACCTTCTGCCTGAAGTAACAGCATCTCCAGAGATGAATAATGTGGAGAGCCAGATGAATTACAGGAAAGAAAGAGAGGGTAAAGAAAGGGAAAGAAGAGTAGGATTCCTTAAAAAGTTATTTAAGTATAATTTACTGCAAATATCCAGGTAGATGTTCTTGGGGTTTCAAGCCCTGAGAAAGTCATATATTCAATTGTCTTTTAACAAATTCAAAAACTACCTGATATCTGGAGGTAATTTAGACTTGGAAGAGGAAAATCCCATTGATTAAGACAGGGAATTTTAATTAGAGTACTGTTTATAATAAAATCCATTTTAAATAAAGTTCAAAATATAAATTTAAAGATAAATTGCAGAAAACTAATATTTATGTAATAGGAATATTCAAAAGAGATTTTGAAAATCAAAAGAGATAAATTTGTGACTTGGACTTTAGTTTTTTAACTATGCAGATTCTTCCTTTTCCTTTATAATATGAATAACATTCACTATAGCTATATCTTTTTTTTTCTGTTAGATATGTATAGGAGGATCTTCCTGCAAAGTATAGTTTTCACTAAAATAATTTCTTCGTAGTCTTATGACTTGCCAGAAAACAGAATGGCTTTATAGCCTAGCAAATTCAATGGGACAGTCTCACAGCAGTCTTTTACATGTTTGTCATGGAGAATACCCTGATACATTTCTTTAATGCTTTTATATTGTTTGAAATTGCACTGGCTTACTTGTTAACATGTATATATATATATTCTTCCTTGGTTGTAATGCAAGTATCTAACTTGCAAGGGCCAGACACAACATGAACATTTTACCTATAGACTGCATGTGTTCCCAAACATTGATTTCTCCACAGTTCTTGGTAAAACATTTGGTTTCACATTGCTTCCTTGTTACAATGCCTGTCACCTCACCTGTTATGAGATTCCTGCAGAATTAATCTAGGAAATTCATATAAATATTTTTGCCATTTCCCAGCATTTATTGCTATTGCTCAATAATTAGACTCAGTATTCACCTGATATCATCTCTAAATTGCTGGTTCAGAGAGGTCTTTCCACTACATTACAGATTTTTATCACATATTGAGTTAAAAGCCTCTATTAGAATCTTCTTTACTTCTAGCTTCAGGAGTTCTGTAAAATAATTTAACTTTCTTGTCAATATACTTATTCTGCCAGGGTCATGCTGAATGCCAGTCTAGCCTCAGGAACCCATCAGATTTGTTAGGTTTGGAAGTATGTGGTCATCAGCATTCTTAATGCACTTTTTAATTTAAGACAGAGTAGTAAAGACTCACCTAACACATTTGGTATTGTTTTCTGTTAATTGAAGCACAATTACAATTTATAACATGAAAAGTAAGCCATCAAAGCCAGCTGATGTTTAAAAAGAATAATGACAAAGACCAGGTGCACCTAGTCATATGCATTATGGGCAGCTGAAAAAAACCCTTAAAACCCTTTGAAGGAGGGAGATGACAATTTGTGTTCTAATGTTCATACTTCTTGTTTACACAAATCCTTCTGAAAGTGAATAAAATGAAGCTTGAGAATGATAGTATGGAAAAAATTTTCCATTAACAGAAACACTATGGGCCTTTTTCCTTATCAGATAATTTCCCAAGACTGGATGAAACAGTAACACAATTAGTGCTTGAGACTGATCTCAGTGAGCCTCACCGTTTTAACAATGATGGAGAAGAAAAACACAAGTTCCTCAAGTATTTGATTTGTTTTATCTTCACTGTTCTCTAAGGAAAACATTTTGACCTTTCCTTTGCATGCTTCATTCTAAAGTTTATACCAGTTATGGTCTGTACTTCTGCAGCATTGCTGAGAGTTTTATTCTGCCATCACATACACAATGTTTGCCTCCCACATTTTCTCAATTGAGAAACTTGTGCAAGATCTCTCTCCTGTATTTAAACAACTCTTTGACTGCTTTTTCTTAATGCTGGTTGAAGGAAAACAGCCATAACATCAGACACAGAAAAGGTCAGACCCAGATAGCCAGACAGGCCTCCTGAATCTACATCAGTGACTTTATTCTCCCAGTCAGAATTTTCAGGATCATCAAAGGCCATGTCCAAACAATTTCACTGCCCAAGACTGGAGCTGCATAACTAAATTTGGACAAAGTTCAGTAGATAAGCTGAAGGGTCCCTTATCATCTTCCACTAATGCTAAGGGTTGAATTCCCTCCTAACAGGCTGTTTTGAATATCCTCCAGAGGGAGGAGGAAAGTCTCTGTCCCTTTTTTCAGACAAATCTTTTTACTTAGTAGTGGCATCACTCCACTGGCTCTACCTATTCTACATCACACAAACCATTAAATCTAGTAGATATTTTCAGAGCTTGCCTAACAATAGAAGTTCTCTAGAAGATGCAGTGTCGTCCACCATTTTCTGTTCAATCCAGTAAAAAGTGAGTGGTGACAAGACGGTGATGTCAGACCAGTTAATAGCAAGTTAGTGGAGTTGGCATGAATTAAATTTAAGATGAGTCCAGTACAAATTCTAATATATGGTTTTGTAAGTTTCAGTATCGACAAGATAGCAATTAAGTTTTCCAGAATTATGGGGTTTTTTTCTTAACAATTTTAAGAAAGGGTGAAACTGAAAAAAAAACCCCAACCCCAAAAACCAACAAAACCCCAAATCCAAAGTGGTACATATTTTGGGTACCATTTAATTTTTATGATAACTTATGTATACATTACTATTCACAAATGGGAATGCTCACACCTTGACTCAAAAGAGATCAGCATATTTCCAGAAGTATACAGCACCTAATCTGGCACACCTGGCCCTTGCAAGTTAAATCCTTTCACTGCATCCAAGCAAGGTTATATACAGCCAGCGATACAGTGCAGCTTCAGGCATACAGAGCAGTATATGTGTATTAAAGCAATGCTGTAAGCCAAAACATCTTTCTAACATTTCTTTTTTGTCTTGCTTTTTCACCTTGATAAAGATATTATTTTATTGAGAATAAATTAAGTCAGTGTATGTGCAGACACTGCTGAAGGTTGGTGCTTTCATGAAGAAAGGGGTTTGAAGATAAAACAGTAATAAATGAGACAGTCAGGGCCTATTCTTGAAGATAACAGGAAACAAGGACAGGACAAATAAAAAAAAAAAAAAAAACAACAGCTCAAGATACGACACAGCTGCCCGACACCTTCTAAACAGACCTTTGTGAGCATGCGTGAGCACTGAGGCCAACCAGCAGACATGATGAGGAAGAGGGACCCCTTGAGACCAGCACCCAGGAAGAAAGCACATGCATAATTAGGATGCAGTTAATGTAATTAGTTCCAGGAAATCTAATGCATATATAACTTATCTCTCGCAAAAGTTATGAATATGCATAATCTCATTGTATATTAGCTGCCACTTATAGATCTGGGGCATGGTCATCTTTGTGAGCCTATTCGTGTGTGCACCCAGTGCTCCAATAAAGAATGCCTGCTTTCTAAAACTCCAAAATGAGTCTTAGAAAGTTCCTCTACCAGCTTTTACAGTAGCAATACTACATCAAATATGATGAGTATTCATCCTAGCAGCTATTTTGCACAGTATATCATCACAGTATCCTTTACTATCCTATGCTCTGTTACACAGTGTAGAAAACTAAAAAAATCTTTTACCCCTGTAATAATGAACAGATTTCTGTTGCAAATATAGATGTGCTCAATATATTTACATGAAGTATGAGGTACAATGGGATAGAAGATCTAACAGATTTTCCCTAACATTGAGAACTATATACAGGGTAAAGCAGAATAAGTAAGTATGAGCCACACATTTGGCAGTCTCTGCACACACTGAGACCTTCCTGTCACACAGGGAAAGACTGTGCATTTCAAAATGCTTACTAACTTTAAAGCAGAAGTGATGGCCAAATATAGTTGACACTGATTCTTCCTAAATGATGAGTAGGAAACTGAACAGATTTCTTCACATATTTAAGTCCTTCGGAAAGAAATGAAGTGTCTGAGAGATTTTGCTATTCTGTTTGCACAGCTACAAGAAAGAAAGGCCATTACAGTTAAAGACATGTAATGTCACAATTTGATTGACAGATCCTCAGATTTAGTCATTATTTCATCCCATCTAATATATAAACTTTATACTTACAATCTAGAGACATATCAGAAAAACCCTGAAGTCTGCTGCAACAAACTGAATGTAGGTTACCACATTATATACAAAAATTTATTTGCAAAGCTTGCAAAAAACTTAGTAGCCTTCAAAATAAATTTAATGTCATGGCTTCAATGTTAAGAGAAAATTAAAATACAGAAATACAGTATACTAGTTTAATTACCGTATCTGGATGGATTTTAAGCAATTATATCTGACCAAGTTAAGTAATGAATGAGTTGCTTATGCTCAGCTAGAGACCTATACTGCCGTAGGTTTTAATATGACTATTTGTATTTCTTTGGCTCATATGTGCCTACAGCAGAACACTTGTCTGAATTAAAAGAAACCCTAAGTCTAGACATCCTCCAAGTCTTGTTTAGCTATATATAAGTATTAACTACTATTTTAAAAAAATAACATAGCCAACCCTAGCATTAGTTTCTGTTAAACATGAGGGTGTTAAGAACAGTGATTTCTTTGTCAGACTACTTTAGTGTAGGAGCCTTGAGAAAACTTACATGTGAAAGCATATTTTTTTTTTTTTCCAACTTGACAATAACATTTCTGTCAGTCTAGACAACGGGAATAGAATTTCTTGTCAAGCAATAGAAAATATCTCTGAAATCAGAACATTCAAAAGCCATGCAGAAGATATTTGCTTGAGGTCTGTAGAGCTTCTGGCCTTGATAACACTGTTCTCACCATCTGGGTGTCTTGGCCTTACAATTGGTTACTGCAGGTCAGTTCTGCCAAACCTCTTAGAATTTAGGTAGTAAATATATACTGGATAATGGAATTTAACCTAAGTTTTACTAGCTCAGTTGTGTGCTGTTACCAAACTATACAGACTATTCATTGGGCCAGAAAGACTATATAGAAAAAAACCTGTCAACACAACTCTTATACATATCAAAACACTCAACAGCTTGTCTGTGTGTTCTTTTAGGGTTTAGAAGAGCAAATTCAAGTTTATATCAAACAAAACAAGAATAAGCAATTAGAAATTCTAAGACATCTTCTACATGTCAGAAGAATACCCCAGATCAGAGTGATTTCTCTCATAAAGTCTCTCTCCATTTCTTGAAGTCTACCTTCATGTAGAAGAGCAGTTTTGTAGTTTATGAATACTTAGGAAAATCTTTCTGCTGCCCTTCAGTAAAAGATTCTACACAAGCAATAAAATACCATCAGGTTCTCCTAGCTACTTCTCACTACTCATATTAGTCAGCTTGCAATCTATTGATTAGGATATTTATTTATACTTTTTTTTTTTTTTCTGAGGGGATCAACCTCTGGAACTCTTCCTATCTAGAATTTTCTGTTACAGAAAACAAAATAACACTGTATTTTTCACCTATACTCTTGTGCTGGGTTTCTGTGTGTGGTGGTGGGGCATTGAGAGCAGGGGAGGGGGCTACAGAAGAGTCCCCCTGTGAAAAGCTTCTTGAAGCTCCCCTGGCTCCAAGCGGGACACACCTCTGGTCAAGGCTGAGCCAATTAGTGGCAGTGGTTGCACCTCTGTGATAACATATTTAAGAAGAGGAACTTGTGAGAAAGAATTGGAGTTGCAAGGAGTTGTGAAGAGGACACCTATGCAAGCACCAAGGTCAGTGGAAGAAAAGAGGAGGAAAGAGGGGGAGGTGCACCAGAGCAGGGACACACCGCCCTGTATCTTGTGATGAGATGGCAGCCCCCCCCCCCCTCCCCCTGCCACCACGGAGGTCCACACTGTGGCTGATGCTGACCTGCAGCCTATGGAGGACCCCACACTGGAGCAGGCTCCCAAAGAAGGCCGGCACTCTGTGGGAAGAAGAAGCCACTGCTGTTGTAGTTCAGTGATGGGAGGACTGCAACACGTGGGGTGATCCACACCAGAGCAGCATGTAAACATCTGCGGCCCGTGGGAAGGACTCACACTGAAGAAAGTTCATGGAGGACTGTCTCCCACAAGAGGGACACCACAATGGATCAGGGAAAGAATGCAAGGAGTCCTCCCTCTGAGGAGGAAGGAACAGTGGGACTGACCATAACCCCCATTCCCTCCTCCTGGGATGCTGGGGGGTAGAAGGTAGAGAAATCAGGAGAAAAGCTGAGCCTAGGAAGAAAGGAGGGGTGGGGGAATGTGTTTTTAGGATGTGGTAATGTTTCTCACTGTCTTACTCTGTCTGTTAAGTGTTGCTGTTGTTAGTGTTTGAATTACATTGATCTTTTTCTTCCCTGAATGAGTCTTTCTTTTGCCCATGACCATAATGGGTGAATCATCCCTCTCTGTCCTTATCTCGATTCTTGGACCTTTTACTGTATTTTCTCTTTCCCATTCCTGAGAGGGAAGGGTTGAGGGAGTGACTATGTGGTTCTCAGTTTTCTTCTGGGCTCAAACTAAAACAACTCTCTAATACTGAGGCATATGGGAATGCTAAAATGATGAGCAAGAGGATTATTTTGCATTTATTCCTGTTTACTAATATGTGTCTTCATGTTCTCATTTTTGTTTATTGTAAACCTTTTCCTATATTCCCCTCGAGAGATACTATTTCTGTTTTCTTCAGCTTGAATATTTACAGTGTTATAATAATTTATTTCAGTAGAATAACTTGATATCCACAAGTGTGAGAAGATGTCTATAAAATAAACATTACCATCAAAAAATAAATTATCACTTTTTAATGTTAACATGGAAGTGTCTTGCAGCACTCTGAAGTATGATTAATTCATCCTGTTATAGTCTACTACTGCCATGTTATACTTTGAATTCTATAACTCTATTGATTATAGCTAAGCAGATAATTATTTTCTTTAGAATCACTTATTCAGTTTTAGTTATTTTAAACTGGTCTTTGTTCCACAACTGCAAGATGACTAAGATTATGAGTATGTTAAAAATAGTCTAAATAAAAATTAGTATTCCCATTTAAAAACCACTAAAATCTAGTTTCTGCATGGTATATGTCCTGTCATATGTTTTCATGTATGGTATATGCTTATCAGTATCATCAACGACATTAGATGATTTCTGCAAGTTCCAGAGCTTGAATTCAGTTTCTGTGGAATACAGTTTTATCAATAAAATAGTCACTGTCAGATTTTCACTTGGTATTCATGACAAAGCTCAGAAGAGTCTGCTTCACATGCAGCTAAACCTTTCTGGACCTAAATACAGAAAATATTATTTAAGCACCTTTAATATTACTTTGTTTTGGTGGAAGACTAATGTTGCAAACTACAAGTGAGACAAGTTGGGTTTTAATGTCCCTTCATCATTCCAATCTAGACCACTAATGAGAAACTCAAGTTAATGTGTGTCAAAAAATTGTTCTCTTGTAGGTCTAGTAAAAAAAGTTGATAACAGAGACATAGAAATTACCTAAATCTATCAAAATAAACAGATGAAACCATGTAGAGAATCAGGGTAATTGTTCATGTTCTTCACAACAAGCTATAGATGGTTCTAATAACTTTCAGGCTTTAAATTTGATCTTCAGTCATTTTGTATAAGTAAGATGCTTAAATGTGACTACTGAAGAATAGTTTTCTGTGTATTAACATAATTTTATCTATAGGGCTTTTAAATTGGTTTTGTTGTTTGGGGTTTTTTTACTTTTAAAATTCAAAGGGGAAAAATAGCGACAACAGACTTTGAAGTACTATGCATACATTACATGTTGGTTCCAAATATCCACATTGTTTTGAACTTAGACAACTTATAAATACTTACTGTCCTGGGTTGGGCCAGGATAGAGTCAACTTCCCATGGGTTGAGAGGGACCACACCTGAAGGGCTGAGTCCTGATCCATCACTGGAGCATTCAGTGATGTGACATCAAAGCTCAGCATGTAGGCGGGTGTTGGTTTGTCTTCAGTTTCCTGATTGGCTGGGCAGAGTTTTCTGGTGTGGTGGGATGGCTGCTGCTGATGGGCTAGTAATTTTTTTTTTCTTTAACCTTTAAATTTCTTCTTTTGTCCCTCCCCTATTTCACCGGGGGGTGGGGTGTAGACAACTGGCCATGTGGCGATTTGCTACTGGCTGAGTTCAAACCACAACACTTATACTTAAATGTTTACTTACAAATTTAAATGTTTATGTAATATCTTTATTGATACCACTTGCTGTGCTCTAGTGCAGAAATCTCCATAGCAGAACTAAACAATTTCCAATACCTAACTCACAAAGTGAAGGGATCTTAAAACTTCTGATCTCTGTCCAACTTGACTAACTTGACAACTTCAACCAGGATCAATGAGACTTATCTACATTGCACAATGGAACATTATGCAGAGAGCAAAAACTAGTGAAGACCACCAGAATTAAAAAAAAACCCTACCATTGATACAGTACTGGACTCATACAAGCACAAATTATCACAGCCTAAATTTGCCATGTTTCTGTCAGGATAGCAGCTAATATCTCAACACCATGCTGCATTTGCAAAACAACAATCTTTGCTCGGCATTGCTTCTGATAACTTAATATAGCTCATGTATGCAGTAATATCCCAGCATGTTATGGCTGGGATGTGTGAATCACTTATCAGAAGTAGTATTATCCAGTTCTTTTGTAGCATTCCCACAAATACATTTGGTAGAGCAGAGTTTTCATTATCAATAGCTTGTTGCTTTTCAGGCTGTAAAGGTTCACTACATTGTAATTAAGAAAAAAACCTCATCATCTCTAATACATGACAAGTGTGCTACCGATGTCAGTCCTACTTTCTATTTACCACTTTAATAGAAAATTAATAATTTTCTTTTGTGCAAAGGTTCCTCATCTCAGTTCAGGTGTATTCTCCCCTTTGAATTTTTCCAAGATCACTGTAGTAGGTGCTATTTTTCCCAATCTCTTCTACTTCCCTTGTTTGTCCAGTTTGCTTCACCATGTATTTCAACACTCTCATAAAAGAAACTGCTCATTATTCATTTGGTATCATCATTTTGCATGCATTGTAGCCCTTTAAAGTACCAAATTTTACAATATACAGCTTTGTCACAGTTAGGAGACCCTCACCATTTCTCTTGAGGCTGTTGACACTGTTCTGAGGGTGTATACAACCTATTGAATATGGTAATCATTAGAGTAACATGAAAGTGATTTAGACATGATTTCAACAGGTGAAATAATTATAATTATTGCCAGTGAAAGCCATGAACAGATGTTTCCATTTCTGTATTTAGCTGTCTCTGAAATGTGATTTTATGTCACACACTCAGTTTTCTGTCAGAAATTAAAAAGGAACATAATGAGTTTTATGCTACTGTGAGTCACTTTTGGGTAGTAGAAATGGACTTGAGAAACATAATTTTTTCTTTCTGTACCTGGACTGGCCTGAATGGAACCTGGTTTAAACTACAGTTTTAGATTGCACAAATCTGATACAAATGGAGGTGAAAAAGAAAAGCAGAATCTTACTGGTTCATTTAAGCTATGTGTTTGTTTGTTTGTTTGTTGTTTGTTGTTTTGTTGTTGGGGTTTTTTTTTAATAAAGAACAATTATATTTTCACTAAAAATGTTTTAGAAACGCCAATGCACTGATAATATTTGTATGGAATGCCAAATAAAGGAGTTTGAGATGCTTGCAATGTCTCCAAGGGATTTTTTTTTATTTTCCCTTTAGTTACTGTTATGACTATATTTACATGAAAATATCATGCACTTACAAAAGCCTTTCTAGTGACAGGTTTCCAAAATTGTGAGGTTACAAATCAAACTGTCCCATTTGACCTCTCTGACTGACACAATGCCAAAAAGTACCTTATAATATCCAGTCATTAAATGGATCATCAAGGTAATAATGCAGCGTTGCAGGAACCGATTGGTTATTGTGTTGTGGGGCCAGTTTCAGGAGCAATCTGTGACCAATTTCTGTAGAGGATGAGGTTTCAAATTTTGAACTCTGCTGGTTAAACAGAGTTGCTGCTGTGAGTCTTTATGAAGGCTGAGGAAGTAGAATCTGCTGATTTGCCAGTTGTTCCAAAAAATTGTGCTCCTGTTGTGAGAATACTTCTCCTCTTTATGCATGACTGACCTTCTAGTGGGATCCTGCTACGAGGTATGGATGTGGTTATTGTGAATAGATTGCCAGCGTAACTTTAAGCAACAGATATAGTAGCCAAGCTTTTGCAGTTATGGACAGTGATGCTGAATTATGTAGTCCATTTTAAAATTACCCACACTGTTTAAAAAAAACCCACATGACTGTTTACCTTGTTTCCTTCTGTTATTGTAGGCATCAAATAGCTCTCATTAGCCAAATCTATTTATGGAAAGGGTTTTTTTACATTTCAGACAAAATCCATATCTAGTCATTGCACTAACAATTTTCTTCTAGATTTTTTTTCTGTGAAACAAGTAGATGAAAATGGTCTTACAAGTACATTTCCTTGGAGTATATCATGAAATATGTACACCTGGCCAGTTCTTCCTCTTTGAAACAGTGATAAAAATCTTCTTTTGATAATTTGTATTGCAGCTAACCCTCAAAAAATAACCAAACAATTTGAGTAATAATTAATGTTCCTTAATGCATTCCTTCAGTGATATCTCCTTTGTTATAGTCCCTAGATACCAGAGCTTTGTTTCTGGAAGTCCTGAATGTTGCTGGCTGTACAGAATGCAGGAATACCCTCCAGCTCCTTCCTTGGCAGAGTGAACGATGGTCACAGATTATACTTGTGGAGTGTTCTTGCATGTAAAATTATTTTCTCAATTATATGCATCTGAAGTTTTCATTCCTGTTGCAAAATACAGGTAGCTTCAGGAGAATTACTGAATCTGGCAAATTATGCATGTTTTGCAAAATTATAATGTACAATTATGTTTGTGAAAAAACTTTTATTTGCTTGGGATTTTTTAAATTCACTTATCTTTTTTTCTTCGGTTTACAGCAGAAAAATACATTTTAAAGGTGTATAATACCTTAGCTAACGTGAGAAATATAATCCTTCTTTAGAAATAAGACAGAAGACTGAAAAACAAGTTTGTAAAGCATAAGAAATACCAGCCTAACTTTATGAAGTAATAAACACATCTCTTCTTGTGTGATTAGTATGCACCCCTCATGAATGTAAAGTGTTAACCGATTTCCCAGGAAGGAAGGCTCATAATGAGCAACTTAATTGCTTAAAGAGTGAATCCACAAATCTAAATCTGCTTTTAACACTTCTAAGTAAGAGACACAAAATCAGATTAATCAGTCTTAGGTTTTGTTGGATGAAGGAACTCTGAAATGAATACCAAAACTTCCTGTGAATGAAGGAGATGTGGTGAGTGTCAGACTGAAACAAAAACTGTAGTGACAGTCTCTCACCAACCCCTGATGCTGAAGAATGGAGTCAGAGAGCCTAGGTGAATTATAACAGAAGAATGAGAGAAAATATTGGAGAAATTACGTAAAAGATCAGAAACATACATTTTGTCCCAGCCTGTGACACCTTCCCATACTATTTAACACGCATAGTGTCAGAGCTGTTTCTTTAAAGAGAGTGTAAAAACTGTTATTACTGTATTTGTATCTTCAAATTTTAGTACTGGACTTTCTGCAGCTCCCAAAGATATAATTTTATAGGGTGGCACCTTTACATACTTACCGTGAGGAACTGGTGAATGTAGTATTCCTGGCCTTCTGAGAGAGGGATATAACCCAATATAGTCCAACATCCATTCTTTTATCTTCTACTTAAAATACAAGAATCACATTTTTTCAGTCCTGTGATCAGTCTTAACTGCTCCCTTCTGTAAGGATATCACTACTGCAGTCAGTTTTATTTTCACATCTGTACAATGTAAAGCTTGTGTATCCAGCAATGAGTATGCCAACCTTCAGGAGAAGTTGGAGAAATTTAAATGCACTTGTGTAACTCAACAGATTCATATCTATATGAAATTTATTTGCCCTAGGGAAGCCACCAGCTATTATGGTTTACATGGAGATTTTGCCTTGGCCTTTTGGACCTGTCTTTGGCATGTCTACAAGTTTTTCCAGAAGAGCACTAAAGAATTCTTCTGCTTTGTTGTCACTGAACTTCTTGTCTAAGAAGAGGAATTATAGACTTTTATACCTGTATTGCTCTAACCGTAAACTTTACTTTCAAAGTCACTGAAATTGTCAGAAAATCATAACTGATTGTACTTGGAACTTTGTCTAGATAAACTATGTTCCTGTAAAGTATTTCTGAAACCTCTCCATCTGTGGGAGGTAATTTTGACATACAGAATGGAGATTTAAATATAGATCATGACATGACATTTAGCTGACCTCTGTCATCTCATTTCATTATGGATCTTTATTTCATGACCTTTACCGTTTTAAACCATTTCTGTGTTATCTTTTCTATCTTTCTCTGTTTTTTAAAATATACCAAATTTCAGGTTGGTCTTTAATCTGAGTTATCATATGGTTTATCATTAAGTGACAACTAAAAGCTTCATGCAATTATATATTTCTCTCTGTTTCAGATTCTTCTTGCATGAAAATCTTTCTTTATGCTGATAACATGACTGTGTTCATTAATCACGAATGTGATATCTACATTCATGAAAAGAATTAGAGGGCCTGCTCGCCTCTCAGTTTGGTTATGAGCTGTAGAATGGAATTGAAACAGCTCTCAGGTGTTGGAAGTTTTGCTGTAACTGCATGGAGCTTAAGGTCAGAATTAAAAAGGAATTGTAGAAGAGCTGGAGGGAAGATCTAACCCTTTATCATTTTGTCAGGTATAATGAAATTTTATTCATTTAATCAGTTTTAGCTATCTCACATAGATTTCTGCACTATCACCTTCTGTATCAGTTGCCAAGCTCTGTTCGTGTTGTGTTTACCCGAGTTGCACTTTCTAGGAACACTGTGGTGAGTTTAGACACTTGATTTTTGAAATAACTTCTATGACTGAAACTATATAAAATTTTGGTGATTTTATTTATGAATAGGTTTTATGGATATTTTTAATGGCTTAATGGTTGCTTTATTCTTTCTGATTCAGAGTTGCATTTCATGCTCTTATCAGGTGTCAGGATTCGTTCAGAAGATGGTAGTTGTTGGTAGCAAATGTGTAACAGAATTTCATTGTTAATAGACTGTGAGATCGTTAATTAAATTAAGTTATTTGCAGGATTATTGATAAAAAATGTGTTGATGTTTCCCTCTCTTCTGGCATATTAAAATTAGGAATTAGGAAAATAATTAGGAAAATAACCACCACTTTCAGAAAGGAGTGTCTCAGAGTACAAGGGACTAATAAGTGTCTTTGATATATTTTGGTAGTTTACCTTAACGTTTCCAAATGCTGTATTCCGTTTATTGTTGACTTGTGAATTTTAAACAACAAAACTTCAAATTTTGTGATTAATTCTTCTGAATCAGGTTAAACTATTTCATATCGTAAACCATCAGGGTGGTACTGACACCTTTGAATTTCAGTGCCCATTTACCACAGTTAAATTAATAGAACAGGTATGGTCCTTTCAGCTCCCACGGTAGAGTTCTGAGCTTTGATAATGAGAACCAGTATAATGACATCTTTTAAAGAGTAAAGTTACAGCTAAGTAATTTTCTCTTTCAGGCATATTACTGAAATCTCTTGTGATTGGGCAACACTGTCATTAAATACACAGATATGTTACTATGGTGTTACCTTTTCCTTCAAATTGAGTTTCAGGGATAACTGAAAAACTTTTAAAGCTTCAATGCTGTGTCACTCAATTTCAGAAGTGAAAATTTCAAAGGAGTTCAAAAATGCATGGCAAAATATTCTGAACTTAAGTAGAAGGGTTTAATTTTATCAAATTACATTGAATTCAATATGATTATTTTTTAATAAAGTCTACTTTCTTCCTTTAATTCATAGTTTATCACTGTCTTTCCTTACATATACATATCTGTTCTAGGAGTTCATTCCTTTAATTAATTCAATGCATCTATCTAGTTATTTCTCTTACGAAGCCAAGGGCTGTGTTAATGACTCTTCTAGAGCAATGTGGTGGTTGTTAAAGTCCATTAACTTTCTATGACTTTCTGCATACTAACACTCATCATTACATTATTTCCCCTGATCTTGAAATCCAATTTAAATTCCAACCATGAAATTTCAGTGATGGGACATGGTTTTTAATTGCTCTGTCTTTCTATGCTCAGTACAAAAGTGAGATAAGAAGTTGCAAGTTATATTTTTAAGGTCTCAATTTCAGTGACAAATGATCAACATAAGACAAATTTGGCAGTTATGAGATTCAAAGTTTTCAGCAAATAAAAGTTCTTAGAGAATTTGATATTATTTCAGATATATTGCTACTGACATCATTTTACAATTATTTCTTTAACAACTTTCCCAGTTCAAAAGCCTATGGGTTGGAAGCCCAACAGATCTTCCAAAGATATTCCCTTATGTCATATTTTGTCTTTGGTCCACAGAGAATAAATGTCATCTTCCTTTGCAAGCTTTCTTGAAGAATGCCACTTTTATTCTTGTCACGTCAGGACTGCATGTGCATATCATGAGATTTATCATGCAGAGGGCAAGAAGGAAAATCTAAATTAGCTTTAGATCCTTATTTCAAAGTCTAGCTGATAATGGTTTTGATAAGCTTCAGTCTCTATATGAGGACCTGATCTGGCCACAGAAAAATTCTCTTCTAGTTTTCAACCAGAAAGAAATCCAAAGAGCTGAAGTGTGACAGTTTGCCCTCCAGTCTGTTTTAATGGATAACTAGAATGACTGGGTACACACAACGCATACTTACAGGTGAGTTTAGATGCAACTGATGAAGTGCATTAATTGCCACTTAAATTTCACATGAGTTCTTCTAGTCTTCAACAGAGACCGCTTACACAACTGTAAAAATTACACAGAAAATTTCAGTAAAGCACTGAACAAAACTGTGTAAAATAGCCTGGAGGAAATATCCAGGCCACATGAAAGTCTTAGTCACAGTGTTTTTAATTATAGCAGGACTGGGTGAGGTATTCTCAGAGTCTGAGCTACATATTTGATGCTTATCTTTATTTCCTGATGGTCAATGTAGTCTAACAGAATTTCAAAGCTTAGCAGCAATTGCTTTGTTTTAACCCAAGTGGTTGTTGAACTGAAACTATTTCCATACTGAAACTATTTCCATACTGAAACCATATTCTAATATGAAAAACTAGTTTGAAGAAATCTGAGTTTGGTTGGTTGGTTTTAGTAAAAAGCAAAACATTATCTGTTACTTTAAAAATAAAGATTAATTGAAGTGGATGTGGATCTAGTTGTAGGAAGATACTTTTAGTCTGTTGGTTTCACTATTTTATTTTTTTTAAAAAGTGAACCTTAGCCAATGATAGATGCAACTTTGATGTTAATGGAAGAGGACAAATCTTCTCTTTTGTGTTACACTACATCAAGTTTTCCCTTTGGTTCACATCATGGTGGCAGTTTATTCCTTTCTGCTCTGCTTAAATCATGTGATTATCACTACAAAGGGATGTCATGTGTCTTAGTGTACCTTTAAGAAGTGCTACAACTTTTCCCAGCAGGGAAGGAATTAGGTAGAATCTGCACTATTGCACCACATCAAGGAAAGTGCTAGTGTTATAGAAAGAGAGTTGAAATCATAAGATAATGGAAATGGGTAAGTTCCCAACATTTCCTTAGTAAAATTTTTTTTTAACGTTCACTTTCAAACCACCTCTAAATCAACTGCAGAGCTGCTGCCCAAGTTGTCTCCAGTTTCATTAAGATCTAGTTTTATTACACTGATGTGCCAGGAGCAATAGTATCTGCCAAAATAGTGTTCTTAGTTAAATCTATGCTTGAACTACAATTGCCCTGAAATTAAAACTGGAAAACAAAAACAACCCTGTAATTAACATGTCAGATCTTATTAGGTCTTGAAAACTGGCTGCACTTCATTTCAACACTGGCAAAGATAACGACCATTATCTGTATGCAGTTAAATACCCATGACACTTGTTTCTCATATGGTTTCAGTATAATGATACATTTCACTTTTTGCCAGGGATATAAGCAGGGCAACTAATCAGATTTGGTGTATTTAAGTGGTCTTGTACGCACTTTTTTTTTAAAACAAACCCCTCTATTCCATTTAAATCATTGCAGTTTATATGTTTTTTCTCTATCTAGAAGGTATAAGTTTAGATTTTCCTTTGGTTTTTCACTAAATCTACAGCTTCTATAATAAAAGTAAAAGCAGCAGTGCAAACTGCTTCATCCAAGTAGTAGTACTAACCTTTGATTGACTACTACTTGAATGGCCAGAAATTAATCAGCTGCCCTTATTTGCTGTCAAATGAACAACTGAATTATCTTCTGAATACAAGTTTACTGTATTGGTTCTACTTCCTCCTTAAAAACATGCAATCACTTTTTAAATATTACAATAGGTTCACCTTTCATGATGCATTAATTATAAAAATATCCTCAGTTTGAAGAGGGCCTCTGCACTCATATTGCTGCTCCATGTTTGGTCTGTGAGGGACACTAGCAGCGCATCTCAGTGCCTCCTGCCAATATCTCTCAATAAAACTTCATCTGGTCTTCAACTCAGGCATCCCTTAGTTATAAACACTTTCTGGTTTTCTTTTTTAAATTGTTCTATACTAAATCAAGTTAACTTTTGCAATTTAATGGACTTTTAAGGAAATTCTGAAAACTATGGGATCGGTAGAGAAGAAATATATCTTCTACTTACTCTTAGAAGAGGAAAAGTTAATCACCTATCAAGACATACAAAAATATTTTGAATATATGGTAACAATTCTGCTAAAATTTGTGTAAAACTCCAGTCTCATGCAAGGAATCCTTTACAAAGAGGGGCAGCCTACATCATAGTATGGCACTTACATGCTCTACATTAAAACAGAAAATGTTAAATTGGATCAAGTGCCTTGCTAACTTGATAAGTGTTAATCTGTTATAGGAGTTGAGCTAGTTTATTTATTATTACCTTGAGCATTTTCTGAAAATGAAGCTATATCTTATAAAATATTTTTTTTCATGTTCACTTTTCAAAGTTCATGTGACTTTATATATTAGTTTATGGACATCTTAAAACAACAGAAGAAAGTTAATCTTAAAGTCTTTTTGGGACAAAAATCTTCTATTGATGTAAAGAGGTATGTTTTGCTATATTAAGGATACCAATTAAACTCAGACACCAGAGTGAAAAGAGCAGGCATAGTTTACTGGTGATATCCAAGTAATGTAACAGTGTAATACAGAAAACATGCAGTAAGAAAAAGCAGAATAGTGCACCTAAAGCAACAAACAGGAAAATACAGGGTAATGCATCAAATCATTACTATGAGAGAGAGAACAGTGATTAAGACAGATCCATCACCACTTGCATACGTTCCCATCACGCAGACCCGCAGTGGCTGGGCAGCCCCGGTTACAGCGAGGGTTTGCAGAGCCTGTCCCGGCAAGGGGGAAATCCTACGCGGGGCGTCCACCCGTAGGTGAGGCTGCCAAAGTCGCTGCAAACGGGCCCAGCCTTATATACCAGAGATCGACAGGCCAGAATAGCTGGCACCTTTGTTCTGAGCGGAAAATTTCTGGTTTCATTCTCCTGTTGGATTCCACCCAAAGCCTGGCCAGGGCTCAGGGGGGAGAACCAAGGGAGTTTCTAACAAGGCCAGATACTTGGGTTCTCAGCCTTGAACAAGGCTAAACAAGGGAAGCTGGATACATTCTCTCAGCATTACGTCCTCACTACCGATTATATTCTAGGCTGCCTCTTTCACTAGCGAGTTTACATACTTTGTTAATGATTACAGACTAAGTTAGCAGCTTCGGCTTGGGGCCTGTTGTTCAGGCTTCACTATTTCAATGCTTTTCCACTTTTTACATAAGCACAAGTGGGTTCTTATAACTTAGTACAATACCTATCAGCACAATGGTTTTCAGTTATAAAATATACAGGATTCATCTATAGGTCAGCTCTGGCTTGTGCCGGTTGTCAAAGCCTTAGCACTTCAAGGTATTAGACAGCTTTTTATTCACTTAAAGACTAGACTATTTCCTTAATAAGGTTATAAACCCCCAGTAACCATACCTATAGGTGTCAAAAACTGAAGCCTAAGAACAATCTTGAGAAAAGTAGTTTGTTTTACAAACTTGAAAATGGTACACATAAACTTACAAAAATTTTTAATAACATTTTATAAACTGAAAGAATGAATATTTTTCTGATCTTATATTTATTTTGACCCAATATGATATTAAAAGTGATAATTTGGAAACATATATTACTGCCATTTAAGTAGAAATGGGCATTATTTCTCTTCCTTAAAAGAATGACTTATGCTTGTTGAATAACAAAACACATAAATTTTAATAGAATTGTGACTATGTTTAAAGATCAGTCAAGATTTCCTCTATACCTATCAAACATGCTTTGCCTTTATGTAAGCATAAGACCACATATAAATTAAACTGAAACATTAAAACAAAGAAAATAAACATTATCACCCACCCCCCCCCCCCAAAGATAACAGAAGTATAAAGACCACTTCTTCTATATCATATCTATTTTCTACTATGATGCCCCAGGACAGATTGCCACTAATAAGGAAGAATACTGCTCAGAATAACTCTCTTCTGAAGAAGCTTCCATCCACACCAAATCCTGCATTTACTCATTGAGATATCAAAGACAAAAAGATGTTTCTAACTGTAGTCTGATATTCAAGACACATTTTTATTTCTACAGGATAACAGCATGACAGCGTGTTGCTAGTTTTTCAGATTATCTTTTCGGTGACTATCATGATCCCCTGGTTGATCAGAGATATATATGGAAACGTTTTCTTCCTCTTTGCCCATACCATAATTCCTCAAAAAAAAAATACCAATAAAATTTAATTTTTAAGCCACTTGCTTTTCTGTTCTGAGGACATTTGCTTGAGGAATCTTCTGAGTCACCCTATTGTACATGTGTGTTGGTACTACCATGTCTGAGAGACTAGTAGTGCTTTAAGGACTCTCAGCTGTTTTGCAGAGGAATCTCAAAATTTGGCAAGAGAGGAAGATATATCAATCATTATTTTATTCTCATGAAGCATTCTGATCCCACGGTATTAATGCAATCCATTGCTGTGACTATACCTAGTCACCTTTCTGCTAGACAGATAAAAATATCACAAAACCATTTATTCATCTATGGTTAATTGGGAGACTGTCCACTGTTGTACTAAGCCTGGGCAATTGATACTACAATAACTTCCAAGCAAAACTATTCCAATAGACCGCAATTAAATATAAAGACTGACATGCCAATAACACTCCCCTTCATCCAGAACTCAGCAGCCTGCTTCCTTAACCAGAACACAGTTAATATAAATCAATTTTAAATGTCTCAAATCCGCCAAAATTTTTGTCTTATCTTTTTAGTGCTGTTTTATATGATCCCTCAGGACTACCCAGTCCCTAACTAGCCAGTGCCCTAGATATTTCATGTGATAAAGTAGAAGATCTAGATGTTTGAAATTCACTAGCTAGCATCTTCCACAAGCTTACAAATAATCATACTGTTTATTTTATTTTCTGAGAATGAAAATTTACTTTCTGATATGAGTCACAAATACCAAAAAGGCGATTTTTTCTTTCTTACTTTGGGAAACTCATCTAATCTCTCGAAAGTCAAACAAGAACTGAGCCTATATTTTTCAATAATAGTAAATTTATCTATCTTAGCTGTTTGAAATCACCCTTCTGAACAAAAGCTCTTGCCTCTTAGGTAATATCAGGACAACCAGACTATTATGAAATTACTTTCATCTTGAACAATGTCTAATCTATTCTGTATCTTGTTAAGATCTAGGGCCTCTTAAATCAAAGACTAGATTTTCCATGAAGTCATACTTTCCCTTAACAGGAGGTTAGTTTCCAAAACAGCTGTGTTACTTGAGACATGTAACTTGCAGATCAATGAAGCGAAAGGCTCACCTCAGCTGGAAAAGATATTTCACTCCCCAAAAGTCATTACAGGATACAATGTGACAAGGCATGCCCTTCACTTCACTGACTTGCATACCATATGGCACAAAATGCCACAACCTGTTCAAGTTTAGGATATACAACTCATGCAGCCACATAGCTGTTTTTTGTTTTGTTTTGTTTTGTTTTTTTTTTCACATAAGCATGGGGAGTTACATTAAGCAGGAGAGAAGTGTTTCAATGGCACTTGCATTCTCTCAAGACTGATTCCTACCTACAAACATAGTTAAAAGACCCAAACCAAAATACTTATACCTCTCCCTCCCCAAGAGCCTGTAACGGTGTGAATGGAAAGTTTAACTGTACTAAACGGGGAAATATCTCTCTATTTTTTGTGGGGTGGAAATGACTTTGAATTAGCTAACAACTATTTCAGACATTTTACTGCTGTCTGTAAGTCAGAGATGGTGCACATTTATGTATTCTACTTTCTACTGGGTAGAACACCATCTACTGGGCAGCCTAAGCTCCACATAGACTTTTGAGGAGGAAGATATGGTAGTCAGGCATGAGAGGCAGACAGCTCTATGGGAGAGAGGGATTGCATTTACTATACCAACTTAAAAAATAATTTCCATTAGGGTGAACTAGGCACAGTCAAGAATTTGTATTTAGATACATAGAATGATCACCTGACTGAATATATTTCAAACTATTATAATTTTTTACATTGATATGCAATGCAATTTTTCAGTTTTTAAAGTAATAAAAATTGATGGTGTCTATGCCATTTTATTGATTAAGTGTGGTGATTCTGAAGGATTTTATTAAATTCACGAATTAATTTGCATAAGTATCCCCTTACAGTTTTCTAAGTTAATATCTATGTCCTGGTCCAGGGTTGTGGAACAGGGTTTTGGCCCCATGTTGGGCGCCAGAAGACTGTCATGGTTTGAACTCAGCCAGTAGCCAATCACCATGTGGCCAGTCATTTACTTTTCCCCTCCCTCCCCTCCCCGGTGAAATAGGGAAGAGACAAAAAAAAAATTAAAAAAATCATAGATTGAATAAAAAAAAGAACAATTTAGTAATAGTAACAAGCCAACAGTAGTAATAGTAATTCCAAACAGGTAATATACAGTAGTTGCTCTCTGACCAGCACACAGCCCGCCCCCAGAAGCGATCCCAACCACACCAGAAATCCTGACTGACTGAGAAACCGACCAAAATGGAAACGGAGAGAGCACACGTCCCCCTATATACTGAGCATGACATCACATGATATGGAATACTACAGTGATTGATCCAGGCCCACCCTCTAGCTGTGCTCCCTCTTAGCCCAAGGAAAGTTAGGTCTATCCTGGCCGAAAGTAGGACAGTCTATACAAATGAAACAAATTTAAAAACAAACAAACAAACAAAAAAAAAACAACAAACCACCAACCAGTGATGTATACAATGCATAACTGCCATGGCTGAATTTTGAGGAAACAAATATAACAGCTGTAAATTAATTGAACGATGGAGGTTGAGTTTCATATTTCAGGCTTTAAATAAACAGCTATTTCAACTCTTTTGCCCTGTAAATGTTACAGAGATATTTCAGAATAACTGGTGTTCTTAAAGGAGTTCTTATAATTCCTGCTTCCTGACTGCCAAAAGTATTACGACAGGCATTTAAAAAAGCCTAATGTTCACAAAACTCTTATTAGCTTCGACGGAAACCCTGCAGGTATGACTGGGACTCACATCCCATAAGGGCATCTATCACAGCACTGTTCGATACCTTTGGTGATAGATGATATGATAGCTGGTGTAATGAAGGAAAACAAAACTGATCCATAGATGTTTTAAAACTATCTACAATAAATTCTTATTGAGAAGAAAAGTTATTAAACTAATTTTTCTGTTGTTTTTAGTCAAACTTTTACACATATCCCTAATATAAAATGTGTTAGGTATTTTCTGTGAGAGGAAAGCCATCAGAATTTTCCTCTATTTTTCATTTATTTGGACATTCTTAAAAGCAGAATTATTTTCTCTGAGCACAGGCAAGAGCATTCACCTATAATGCCATGAAAGTGGACCACAACTGTGCTATAATGTAGAAGCTCTACTAGGGTCAAAGTTGCAAAATCTATGGAGTTTTCAGAGATCATAACTCTGAGATGTCCCCCCTCCCCAGTGAAGGTTTATCAGAACAACTGCTGTTAGAATAAGCATATAAAGCACTAATTACACTTCTACTTTTTCACTTGGACATCAGCTTTTTTGTACCAAATCTTTTCCGAAGAAAGGGAATACGTTTTAAACAAGTTCACACTTCTTTCCAGCAGTCTCATTAAAAAAGAAGAAAAGAGAGGTAGTTTCAGTAATGGTACTTAAGTCTGGGGTAAAACTATCAATTATTGAAATTCATTAATTAAGCAAAATATTTGCTGAAAGTTGCTGCACATCTCAGTTTGAAGATTTTTCTATCAAAACACAGTCTCATTAAAATTTTACATGCTAATCAGTATGTTTACAATTTCATTTTATGAGACTATAATTTTGCATGAAGGTTTTGAATTATTTTCATTATAATTTTATGCCAATTAACTCAGAGGGGAAAAATGTAATTTACAGGTTTGCATAATTGCCCAGATGTTAAGATGTAGCACAAGTTGAGAACAGAAACAAAGACTTTTTAAGCTCACGATTTTAAAAATAAAATAGCTCACTTCAGATTCTTCTTGGATGCTAATTTTGCAAATCTATTTTTGGAGGTAACTTACAGTATTCTGTCTTTGATTAAAATCTGGAAATTGTTTTAATGTTCTAGTTTTCAGTACAATAGCTTTCAAAGTAAAACTTAATGCAAGGATGGGAATCTGGGTTTTTAAAAATACACATTGAATATAGACCTTTCTACCAAAGGTAGGTAAACACAATTATGTTGAGTGAAGAATCTTGAAGGATAAGAAATTTCTCCATTCACAAACTTTTGGTTACTTTTGTATCCTATATAATTAACTATGCCTGTTAAAATGCCTTTTTGGATATATTTATCATGTAATTTTTCATCCTCTTTTCTAAAACCTTCTCTTTCCTGACTAAAAGTTTCTAGAAAAATTCTGGTTTGCTATATTTACTATGCATCGTATGTACTTTCTGGGTTTCATGGAAAAGACCGGTTGTGAAGAAAAAGAGCTCATATTGAGCACGAAGGTCACTGATGACTACCTATGAATATTTTACCTTAAAGCAATGGATATATACAATCTGAACAAGCACAGAACTGCATCTAGTTAGCACAGAATCTGATCCATACTGGTAACAGCATCTGTTTAGATCACTCATCATTTAAGAAATTTCCAAACTTAGTATCAGTTTTGTATATAACTTCTCCATCTGTCTCATAAAAAATAAATATGGTAGAAATTTGAAGTAGAATAATATGGGGTTTTTTCTCTTAGGTAGCTGGACAACACAAATTATTACTATGTGTTACGCAGGTATTGTGTGCTGTAGGATATTTATATAATCAATACAAAAATTAATTACAGAATGGTTAAAAACTTCAGTTCAGGATTCAATAAATTTTGTGGGGAACCTGTGAGGAACTAGGACTTCTTCTAGGGAATGTTTTGGGGAAGACACAGCAGATCACTTAAAAGTATGTTTTTATTAAACACCACGTGTTCACCATTCTTGAAGAGAATATATTGAAATATGTGGACCACCATCATGGAGGCTCTCTGGTAAGTGGCAGAAAACTGAGAAAAATTACTTCAGAGTACAGGTAAGATTGGAAGAAATAGAATGACAAGATTGTTTTCCAAAAATAAGCCAATAGCACCTTACACACAACTGATATAAAAGGGAAGTTGTGATTTATACCAGAAGAAACTTAGATTTAGGGGAAAAGTGCCTTATAAAATCAATCCCCAAATAAATTCATTTGATTCTAGAAGTTACATTTTTCCTGTACCTGGCCTAAGATAAGATAACAAAACCTTTGTAAGAGGAGGTAGGTAATTTTCCATTTTTCTCATTTCCTCTGCATCACTCACAAAAAAAAAAAAAAAAAGCGCCCTCAACGGGTTTACTTATTTTTCCTTACTTCAGCTTTTATGTGACAGCTAAAGGACATACATGGATCATTGTGCTTTTTCCTCTAGATTATTAGATCTGCTATTACACCTCTTACTGAGGCACTCCCGACTTTGGAAGTAGGCTGTCTGCAATAATAATTGAAAGCATTACTACTGTTTCTGTATCACTAAATTACCAGCATTATTCATGGAACTTTAAAAAATCCTTGTGCGTTCAATGAAAATTTTATCTACGTAACAAAGAGGTTAAGCTGACTCCCTGATGAAGCTCATAATATACAGTAGAAACATGAAAACGTAAGAAGGGATTTAGCTGTATTTCCCCATTTGTTCTTTCTGTTTAAATAGTTTTCATTCTGATCCTTTTTGCTGTTCTCAAATTGGATGCTTATATCTTCATAATGAGACTATAACAAACTTTGCCCTGTGCAGTGGGTAGATTATTCTAAACTGTAGAAATTGTTGGGGCTTAAAATTTGACAATGTGTTTAAATAAGGGAAAAATTATAATGAAGATATGGAAGTGTACATTTTAAATGTCATGAGATACTATCTCTATAGTGTAATAATAAATGATGAGGGTTCCAATTCTTAATTATTGATATCAGTATGTGTGGGGTAAAATGATAGTGAAAGGGTTTTCTAATATGTCATCTTTAAGAAGGTGTTTTGAATGTTTAGAAACAAAAATTGTAACATCATAATCCCTGAAAATTTTTATCAGCTTCTCTAATATACTCTTATCATGTTATCCTTTCAAAGTTATTATATACAGACTGCTTCTTTTAAAGAGCAAGCTAAACACACTTACTGGATGCTAGTTCTTCATAGCAACAGCTAAAATTCTCCTGGATTACTTCAGGAAGATAAGCAGAAAATTTTAGTTTGCATCTGAATTTTTGTCTTCAAGTTTCAGCTTGAATAAAAAAATAGATGTTGTAAGCACCAATTGTTCATGTAAAGATAAATATGTTGTAAAAATAAAGACAGATTTCAATAATAATGCTCAATTTAAATGAAAATAGTAATAAAAATATTACTTAGAAGCATGGACTTCTGGTCTTCAGCATGAAATTTATTTTGTAATGAAAGCATGTCTACCCACTGTTGAAGTCACAGAGTTTACATGAAAAAGAATATAATCTGCTTGCAAATCACATTTTCACATACAAAAACACAGTTTGCTACAAGAAAGAAAAAAAAAAATCCATGTTTTTCAGCTTTCTATTTTCATTCATCTGGCAGCACCCTGCTGGAGTTTTTCTTTCTTTTCTGCCATGCAGTCAAATCTCCTCTCCCCCAATGTTTATGTAATTCTTTCACAGACAGAAAGGAAAAACTGAAGAAGGAATGTTTCAAACTAAATCAGTAGTCCACACTTCTTATAATTTTGGAGGAAAGGATTCAAGTTGATTGATTCACTAGGATACATGCATAATCATATCCACTATCATCGTTGGATCCCTATGTATGCAGTAATAGACAGATGGGGGAGTGATAGATCTGCAGTGGGAGGATGAATTGAGGCAATGTCTCAGAGTATCCAGAGAGGCTAGATTTGAAGAGAAGTAATGAAATAATGCAAAGGACCAGCAAGAATAAGAAGAGGAGATCAGGAAAACGATGGAGAATGTAGCAGTGAGGCAGAAACTGTGGAAGCAATGATCTGGGATAAGAGAAGAAACATCCAGTGGGTAAACAGTAAAGAAGAAAGTATGAGTCAGAGGTGGCAGAAAAAGGGAACCCAGCTGAACTTAGCTGAGTTGCAATTGTAGACTCAGCCAGCAAGGCAGCAGGGAAAAGGAAGGTTTGTGAAAAATGAAGGTGAATGCAAAGTATTCACCCATACTAGAAACATAGGAACTAAATAAGCCTAATACAACAAGTGATGGGGAGAGTGTCTCGGACAATTACATGATGTGAAAAGAAAATAGCTCTGCACATGCATAAGTCTGTCTACATTCATGGCAGCCCTTAAGCATATGGGTGTTTCTCTGAAGGGTCCTCATGACTCCTGTAAACACTGATTAGACAGAGAATTCAACTGGGTAGTATATGCCCAAACTAATTCTTCACGTGTATATGAGTTGAGATGAGAGGATGCATTTTTCCTATGCAGAGAGGAAGAAATCCCTCTAAGAAAGTCATAGCTATAATGCAGTGAAGAATTCCCGAATTCCCTTTTGAGAGAGGAATAAAGCAGGAAAGATTTTATGAACACAGTTTGGGGGGGGGGGCACGGGGGGAAAGCACATGAATCAGACTGGCTGCCATTCTTCTAAATTAAAGAAGCTGAAAAAACAGCCATAAATATCTTTAATCTGGCATCTCCCAGAATCAGCCCTGACTTTTTCCAATGACTCTCATCATTGAATGGATATTTGGTGACTATGCCTAGAATCTTCAATGCAAGCAAATCCCAGCACCTGCAGATTTGATTCCCTCTACACACTTTTTTTTTTTTTTTTCCACAAAATGGTAGATTATTAAAAGTCTTTATTTCTGCTGAAGAAAATTTTAAGGTGATTGTCACTGTGTTTTTTATTCTCAGTTGTTCATAAGCCAAAATGAACTATCTCTACAAATATACCTAAGGTTGAGTATGTCATAAACATATGAATAAGGTTCCTACTTCTGTCTTACTACTGTCTCACAGACGAAGTTCACTGAGGAATTCCTTGGATATGTGATATCAACATGAAAAAAGGAAATTAGAAAACATTAATAAAACAATAGCTCTAGAAGACTGATCCAATGATGAACTGTCAACATAGACAGCTCACACTCTTGGAAATTATATGACAGTTTTAGTGTGATGAAACATGGTAAGGAAGCAAAGCAACCAAATGAAGTAATTTCATCCAAATATATGACTTGAAATTAATCCTTCTGACATGTCATCCAGATATAAATAATATAGGTTTTTTTATTGTTCTTCATAGTAGTGATGGAGTTATCCAATTTGACGCAGTGTTTCCCCATCTTTCAGAAAACCTGTCTTCCCTGTCTTTCAGCTCCTTTAGCTGCCTTTTTCCTTCTTCCAAGTTAATATTTCTTTCCTAACGTCTTAGAGAAAAGTTATATTTGGAACCTTATCACAAATTCTGAGAAAATTCTGACTATCTTAGATTGAAAACTTACTTGGGTAAAAGTAATCTGCCACAGATACAGCATTTCAGGATTGGTACGGGGAAGTTCAAAATAAACTTCAGAGCTGTAATTCCATTTGTTCTACCTGATCTTTATGTGACTCCTCTACAGTAACACAGGAGTACATTTTGAGAGCCTTCTTGCAGAAATGTTAAAGTGACTATGCTTTTGCTGTTCAAAACAGCATACCTGAAGTTATACACTAATTTTTAACTTATTCATACTTTTTTTTTCAAAATTAAAAAAGGTTAAAACCCCATTCTGAAGGAGTTTTTGCTTCCACTAATAATAATTGCAGTTTACTGCAAATATTTTTAAAAGGACTTTGTTTCTTAATATTGGGTCAATTTCCAAAAACATGCACATGCAAAATTTTGAAAAGTACCTTTAGATAGATATCTGTAACTAGTTGTGTAGAAATCACACATTTCTCCCTCCCTAAGAGAAAACATGGGACATAGACCATCTACAACAGTGGATGGACAGATAAAATGCAATTTAGGCCATCAGTTTTGCAGAAGAATATTTTGCAAATATTCTTATATTTTCTTAGATTTTTTTCTTAGTTTTAATTCCATTTACTTCAGTGACCCCTGAACAAGATGTTTTTCTACAGATAAAATTAACATCTTAATAAAATAATTGTTTCAGGAATTGTTCCTTTTTCACTAGGAGAATACTGCATAAAAGAATTTAATTATATAAAAATAGAAATATACTTCACATAGCTAATGAATCTGTTTCTGCATTAAAAATATTCAGATGTCACTCTAATTTAAATATTTGTACTTTGGTAATTAAAAACTGGTTGTAATTTTGCTTCTGAAGTTGTGATGTCTACAGACATGCTGAGTAAACAGTGGATATTCCTACTGTTGCTGAAGTGACAGGGGTTTTTTTGGGTTTTTTTGTTTTTTCTTCAGAAGGTAACCACACATCAACTGAACTGACATCAGCTGCAAGGTATAAACAAATTGATTGAATCTCAAATATTTTAGTTTTCAAATTCTGTTGAAGAAGATTAAATTAGACTATTATTTAGAAAAATCTCCTGTTTGACCTCTGACTTAGAATCAAGAACAATCACTTAATATCTCTGAAGTAGAGGAAAACCGTGGAGTTTTATTAGCTAAATTTGTATTTTCAGGTCATTTTTACTTCACATTTATTCCAAATCAACAGACAAATATCTTCTCTGCCTGACACTCTTGTCTGATGACAGGCTTCTATTTTATTGAGGGTTTTTTTTTACTTATAGGACACAAACTAAATTTTACTGTACAGAACTCATTACATAAGTTACTTCTAAGTGCACCAAAATATGGAGGGAATGCTGCTTCTTCTATTATTGCATGAAGTGTCAAATTTATTAGCTGTTGCATCTAATCATATAATCATCACAGAGCTAAACAGATACAGTGAGATCCACCTAATTTGATTTTATGATAATTTCCTTAATTAAGTTTTCAGTAAACTTTTTACAGAAGTATTGAACTGTAACCTCTGATCCTTTATTTATAAGTTGTGTAACTACCGTATAACTAAAACAACAGAAGTGCTTTCTTCTGAAGTATGAATATTTTTGTTAGATCTATCCAAATATTTGAAGACATTCACATTAACAAAAAAAGCAGATGTGTCTGAAGACAGATGGGTCAGAAGCACATCTAAATTACAATCTGGATCCATTTTAATAGTCAGAACTCAACAACAACTAAAGAACAGTGCTTGATGTCTTGTTTGAAAAAAATTTGGTAATTTTAGTAAATGACAGTCTACATCATAAGATTGCTAACAAAATAAGGACTCTCAGTTACAGCTATGAAAAAACAGGAATAGAAACAGGTGTCCATTTCAGTCTTGCAAATGATCCTTCTAATAGAAGATCACGTAGAGTGATTTTACTCTTACTACGTCTTTGAACCTAATTTGTCACCAAGAATGCATTTTATCTTAAGCCTCTCAGTATTGACTGTTACAAACCATGTAACAATCTTTAACCTTTATTTCCAATTTATCTTCCTGAAGATTTTGACTCCCTTGTAAATCTTGTTTTACCTTTGTACTTCTATCTCTCTACATTAAAAGAGGATACCATTTCTTGGTCTGAAATAGAGAACTAAGACAAGTTCTAAAACTCCTTTATCTAAGAAATGTGTCCTAGTTTATTCCAACTCTTTATCAGAATAAGAACCTGGCACAGGACACACACCAAACTCTATCCTTTTTGGAGAGAAAACTTGAGCGCACAATCTAGGCAGGAATCAGGGCATGCTCTATTAAGAACTTAATTTCTTGATTGCAAAAATATAATATCATGGTACTTTACAGTATGGACCTGCTATTTACACAGCTGATATTGTTCTCAACTGTAATTATCTAATTGTGAATCAGGGTAATGAGAATATTTATATCAATAATAACATTCTATTTCGACATTTTAAAAATCATTAAAAAACTGTACTGTATGGTGGATTAGATATTTTTTTCTTCAAAAAGCTATTAAATGCAATATTTTTCCTATATAGTGAGACCTTTTAAATACAAATATATTTGCTGTATTTCAATTAGTTATTCAAGAATATTATGGTCTCACAATAAAGAAATAGACCTGCATAATATCCTAAAGTATTCTATGGCAAAGATGGATTCATTCCAGATCCTTATCAGTTAGTTCACTTCTCTCATCTGTTTGAATGTGTATCTATAATAAAAGACTGAGACAGCTAGCAAAAATTTACCTGTTGAAGACTATTAATCTTCTGATAGATATTCTTCAGTCATGATCTTATAGATTTTGTTTTGCCCCAAGAAACTGAGCAGTAATACCATATATAAATTATTTAAAGATTATAAGTATACCAGTTTATTTTAGATCATGATAATAAAAGATGTAAGATAGACGATTGTGTATGAAACATATCAATTTAATGAAAGACTTCATTAAACTGTAGTGATATTATAGTGACATGAAATTGTAAAAAAATAATAATCTTAAATGCTTGCAAGTCCCCATCCCTTGTGTTAAGGCAAGGATCCATGCGAATACAGTCTTAACCACCTTGCTTAATTCTTAGCAAAACAATGAAAAATAAGCAAACTTGTAAGTACAAATATGAAAATAATCTGGGCAGTTATCAGCACCTTAGAAGAATCAAAATGTCAAACTAACCTAATTTAAGATAGCAGAACAACAGACATGGTTGGAAGAAGAAGCCAAAAGATAGATTTTGACTAAGAGACAATAAAAATGAGCTTCTTATGAGGTTGTCATGTGATGCAAAAAATGTGGTCATGACTAAGACAATATAAGTCTAATTGACAAGTCGTGTGCAAAGAACCATTATCATTTAATACATTGCCAGCCAGGAAGAGTGCATCAAATGAGATTTTGAAGATTGTCATTAATATGTTCAGCAATTAAATACTTACAGAAAAATTGTTGATAAATTAATTATTTTCTATCTCCAAACAGATTAGACCAACAGAAAGGGCTAAACAGGAGGAAGAAATGCTTTGACTAGGTAACAGGAAAAAAGAAGAATTGCAGCTGTAAAGGTAAATCATGAGACTAAATTGGAAGAGGATGTAGTACATGTAGTATCAAAGAAAGAACTGTCAGTAGTGGCGAAGGTATGTTTTCTTTTGTTAGGCAGAGAAAATAGAGTAGATGACCAGCCGAGGATTGTTTTAGTCCATTATTCCATTAAAAGATTCCAGATAAAATCTGGGAAAAAAATTAGTAATGTACATATTTTTATGCCCAAAAGTCATGTTAGTAAAGCTACTTAGAATGACTTTTATGCCACTACTCAATGCATATTCTTGCTTTTCCCGAGTTAATATCTCACTGGATAAATTATTGACTCATTTTCTAAAATTATGCTCGTCTTGGTTAGACCAATGGCCTGTCTGATCTGCCTCTCATAACAGCAAGAAGACAGGCTTTTCGGAGAAAGTCTGCAAACCAGCCACTTTCTGCAATCTGTTCCCCTCTTCTTTCCCCAGCAACTAAAGTTAGTGTACATGAGGGTACATCACCAACAGTCCTTTTAGTTCCCATCTGTGAACCTTTTGTCTAATCCCTTTTTGAGTCTGCTGATACGTTCTGTTTCCACAGTCTTCTGTGGCAGCACATTTCAGAAGATCTCTACCTGCTGTGTAAAGAAGTACATCATCACTGAGCCTGTTTTGAACTAATCTCCTGTGAGTTTCACTGAATGCCCCTGCTTCTGGTATTGTAGTATTTAGTGAACCTTCAGTGACCCTTCCTTTAGTGAAGGATCTGTCTTCATCTGATCCTCTACCTGCATGATGTTGCAAACGTCAGGCATATCCTGTCAGCCTCTTCCTTACCAGACAGAAGAGTCCCAGTCTCCTTAAACTTACTTCCTCTACCATTTGAGCTGTCCATCTCTGCAGCTTCTTTCACTCCCCTCTACACTTCTGAGATGTGAAGATCATGACTGTAGACATTACTCAAGAGATGTCATGGTTTGAGCTCAGAGGGCAACTGAGTACCACGCAGCCACCACTCACTCAAACCAGGACAGGGGGTGGTGGACCACCGTTACACACAGTCATAAAATGATACCCTCTGTCTTGCTCTCAATATCTTTTATGGTCATGTCCAGGATTTTGTTGGTTTTCTGGGTTGCTCTGACACATCAAGACAGTGATTTCAGAAAGCTGTGAATGAGGATTTCAAAATCAGGATTTTCCTGATTTTACCTGCTAGTTCAAAGATCAGTGTGGTTGAGGCTGAGTTTTTTTCCTAGAGATTGCTTATGTTTGCCTTTATGAAGTTCATCTGCCAACTTTCTACCTGCTGTCTCAGTTTTGCGAGGTTCTTCTGCAGTTCTATGACACTGACACATTTGGCAACCTGAAAGATCCTTGTGGCATCTGTGACTGTTCTCCAGGTTACTGGTAAAGTCATTGAACAAAGTTCATACTCACAGTCATCCTTAAGGAACCATCCTGGAGAGAGACCATTATGTCCTAATACTTTGTATCCCATCCTTTAGCCAACCTGAATCCACTGAAGGATCTTTATCTGTCCCCTTCATAACTTTTACTATGGAATCTTCTCAAATGCTTCAGAAAATCCAAATACTTTATTCCCACTGAGTCCCATTCATAAACTTTTCAATGATACCTCTGTTGGCACTACACACTCTAGCAGAAGCCACATTGATTCTAAAAATGTATTTAATTATAGAGTCTTTTGTCATACTAGTGACAAAAATCAGTCACCAATCTCTAGTTTCTAGAACCCTGTTCTTGGCAGTTTTTGTAGAGTTAATGTCAGTCTCAAAGTTTTCAGGTGGTGGCTGTTTTAATGCTAGGTCATGCACTTTAGCTAGCAGACCAGCAGCTTCATATATAAGACATTTCAGTATTTGACTCAATGCCATCTGGTTGTGATGATGTCTTGACATCTGACTCACGTAGGTGATGTAATAGTTCCTGTGTATTTACTTCAATCTCATCCAGCCTTTCTGACCTCTCTCATACAGAGAAAGAATAGGTCAGTTGTTGGTCCCTGCCCCACACTTTCAGCCAGGATCAAGTCTGAAACAAAGAATTTATTGATATTTTTAGATATGGCCTGATTGCACGCATAAGCTCTTAACACCAAGCATTCCAACCAGTTCTCTAGATGGCTTCCTGCTTTTGATGTGTTTAAAGAACTGGTTTGCTGTCACTTTGAGCATGCTTTGCAAGGTTTTAGGTCTGACCTATCCGGTTTTGGTCTCTAAATTTCCTCTTTACATTTGACCTGCCATTTTTATCTGTATTCCTTTTCTTTATATTTGAGCAAGCTTTCCATTTTTTAGAGGTCAAACTATTAGCTGCAACAGACTCCTTAACTTTCCCAAGAAGACGTGCAAAGGACTTTTGTACCACTTTGGTTTCTTTATGAGTTATGGCACACATGCTACCTGGGCTTCTAATATAACATTTATAGTAGCCTTTATGCTGCATTCAGGGTTTTTGAACAGCTCCATTTTGTCTTTGAAAATTTCTCTTTCTTTACAGTTCCTTTTCTTGAAATGAAGTATCAATTTGCTTGATTTATTTGTCTTGCTCTCTCCCACTGCACTCTTAAAAATAATTGTCCTGTGGTTTCTATTACACATCAGGTCTCCCACTGATCCTTCTTGGCCCAGGTCCTTTGCATCTTTCAGGCCAAAAATGCCAAATAGTCTCTTTTTCTATGAACTCTAAGACAAGTTGTAGTAAACAGTCATTTACTGAGTCTGAATTTTTTATCTCTGCATCACTCCATCATAAGGCATTGATTGAATCTACTGAAATAGCTGAAATCTCCCACTATCACTCTTTCTCTGATACTTGTAACTTGTCCAGTCTCATTTCACATTTTCTGATCACCACTCTCATCCTAATAGGAAGCAGACATTGCAACCCTAGGACAGCTTTTACCATTAGGAACTGGGGTGTCCACCCATAAGGCCACATGAGTGTTTCTCTTTTCCTCCAAAACCACTCCACAGCTTATATAAACCTTGGCTGACAGTGCGTGCCACTCTTGCACCAGTATGTCCCATTTGATTCATAAAAGTTGATGTTGAGGTTTGAACTCAGCCAGCAGCCAGACGCCACATGGCCGGCTATTCACCTTCCCCCTCCCCGATGAAATAGGGGAGGGACAAAAAGGAGAGAATTTGTATGTTGAATAAAAAGAAAGAATTTACTAAATATATCAAGAGAACAATAGTAACAATAGTGAGTCTAAAAAGAAACGGGTAAAATGCAGCAGTGGCTTGCTGAGCACGGCAACCACCCCCACAGCAACATGCAACTGACCAGAACCCCAAAACGGCGCGCAAGTGAGAGAGCCCATCCCCCTGTATTCCTGGGCGTGACATCACATGGTATGAAATACTCCAATGAAAGTTAACTACAACCTTGTCAAAATCAGGACAGTTGGTTTGCTGGTACCACTGTACCTGATTGACTGTCCTTCCACCACATCTCTCCGTTGTCTGTTATTACTGGGTTGTCTTTTGGTGCCTGTACTGGGTGTAGGTGGCAAGGTGTTTGCAGGGTGGGGGCTGTGGGGGGCCCTCTGTGACAGATCTGGAGCTGCCTTGTGCCCGACATAGACAGTTCCAGCCAGCTCCAACGGACACAGGGCACAGCTGAGTCCAGCAGCAAAAATGGTTGTGCCTCAAGGAAATATATTTAAGAACTGGAAAAACATTGCACAACAGAGAGGAGTGAAGAAAAAAAAAAGGGTGAGAATCAGCCCTATGAACACCAAGACCAGAGAAGAAGGAGGGGAGGAGGTACTCCAGGCACTAGAGACAAGATTCCCCTGAAACCTGTGAAAGAGACCACACTGCAGAGCAGGCACACTGTAGCTATTAGATGGAAAGCCTGCACCGCTGCCTTTGTTTGTTTTCAGCTTCTGCCTCAGTTCTGATGAAGTGAGGAAATAAACAATTAGTATCTGGCAGAATATGCAAGATTTAGAGTACTTTTCTGTTAGTTAGGAGTACTTTTCTGAATTTGGGATACCGAAATGGTTTTGAATAGAGTGTAATCTAGATTTTTCACATTGCAGATGAGTACCTTAATAGTCTCTTTTGAGACAGAGTCTTCCTTTTTTGTTGCAGTCAAAAGGGAAAGCAAGAGCAAGTGTCTTAAAGGTCCCATCTGCAAAAAGAAAGAAACAAACTATCAACAAGCACTAGAGTTCAGAAAATATATTCATACACAGCTCTACTAGTTAGTCAGCAGCCACAGCAGCAACATACATAACAGTCAGAAAAAGACTAAAGTCAAAGTGATAGCATTATCATTCACAAGCCACAGACATATTGAGAAAGGCAGGAACACAAAACCAGGATCTGTAAGTCTTACCATTGTGAAACAGACCTTGGTGGTGCATGACTCACCAAAGTGTTACTAACTCAAACTTTTAACTTGCACGTTATACTTGACAGAGTACTAGTTACTATATGGAAGAAGACATATTTTGCAAAGAAACAAATAAAAAATTTGAGCGATACTTGGAAGAGGCAGTTTGAGGAAGAATAGATGACCAGATTGGAAGTCACTGCCAGTTTCAATGGAAATTCAGGGGGTTTTTGGTAGAACTTAAATACCACTAGGTCATATAAACAAAACAAAGCAAATATAAAGAATTGTCTAATCAATGTAAAGTAAAAGTAGAAGATCAACAGCATATATTGCAGGGGTGGAAGGAACATTAAAGAATTTGTGAGTGATACTGCACACTCCAAAACTCTGCTCAAAGAATGAATTCTCATATCAGAAAATGGCAATAATTTCTTTAGCACTAACCTGATATTACAACATAGTGAATTACCCAAAATTTTCATTGCCAAGTGAGAAAATCTTTATCAGTAGCTATAAATAAGGTAAACTCTTCAGTGTAACCAGGTGTAAATTTAAGAAAACATATATGTAGACCAATCCAGAAATGGATTACACTAAGAATAGTAAGATAATGTGTTATGCTTTAAAAACAGATAGGTAGGGTAAAAATGGTGTTCAAAGATATATGCACCTTGAGCATTTTCAAGTCTTCCTCAAGTTCTAAGTGAGAGGGAAAGATGCATTTAATTATAAAAAGTAATAATTTTACAGAAGTAAAAACGAAGATGATCATTTTTCAAGGTGTCTGAAAAAGAAAAAGGTTTTTTTTTAAGTCTAGATCAATACTGCCCTTCTCTTGATGCCAACTTTATTACACTTTTTCACTTTATAACTTCTATTTATACTGAGTCCTTTGAGTCCTAAACTTCTTTTTCTGCATGTCTAGCTGCTTGTTATAAAACCTTTCTCTCTCAGTACTTTGACAGCACATCAACCAACAAATCTCACTTGTGACAAACTCTAATGATTGAAGCACATATCTTGATTCCTCTCAGTACCTCAATACATTTCTGATTCAATACAGACTTTACTGTTATTAGCTCATCTTGCCTTTTACTGTCTCTTTTTATCCATCAAGCATAAAATACATGTCACTCCTTCAATCATCAGATTTGAAAAGCGGGGAGAAGGGGGCAAGAATAGAAATATTAGCTTTAGTTTCTAGAGTACCTTTTCAATATGCTGGCTCTGAAAATACTATTTTGTTTCAAACTGGTCAGTCTTCCACCAGAAAATCTTTATGCTAGTTTTATTATCACTTGAGAAAACTATGAGATGACAATTTGCTTATAAAATGACCCATCATTAGAGCTGGCCTTATCCAAATATTAGAACAACTAGCATAACAATTTTGTATTTACAAATATATTTATAAAACTATTGTGGTAGGTTTTACAGCTCATTTAGGCAAACATTTCTTTGACAGTACAGTTGCATCAGACATGACAGTTATCACAACCCCAGCTTAAAGATGGTCATGTGCAGACTTTTCAATGCAGGTAATTACACTTGACATTTAGCCGTTGTACTTTTGGTTGGATATTTTTTTTTTTTTTTTTTTCTGTTTTAATATTGTATGCACACTGAACTATGCATAGCCATGTTAGTTCTGTTCTGTACTGCCATATAAGGAACTAACATTGAACAGGTTTTGGGTAGACAGAATTTTTCCACATGAATGTTTGATTGTTCAAGGAGGGAAGAGATGCTGAAGGATGGTTGGCAGTTTAAGCTTTTAATAGCTATTCACGATGTCTATTTGGTTTGAGTAGTTGAGCTGGACAAAAGTCAGTGGTAGTTAGTCTTCCAGGAAAAACCTAGTAAACTATAAACATTTTGTGAGAAACTAAACCTAAGAGAAAGGACAAAAGGTGAGGGACACATCATTCAGAGTTTTGACTTACAGACCAAGTGAGAACTGGACAGATGTATGGAAACCATGATCCATATCACCAAATTATATGAAGAAATTAATGAACATTTTACACTCGTTCTCTGTATTCACAGTACATCCAAACTGAGAAATATTAATTTTATGTTGAGAGAAAAAAATTAATTAATTTTTTAAAAAATTAACTACTTCTGTTTCAAGCAACAGTAAAAAAAAAATAGACACTTCATTCACAGTTGTAGATTTTTGTAACTATACTGGTGGTTTTTTTAACAATGTGCCCTTGTAGCACATTGTTAAGCCAACAGCCTCCTAGGCTGCATTAGAAAAAACATGGCCAGCAGGTCGAGGGAGGTGTTCCTTCCCTCAGGACTGGTGAGAAATGTCTGGTGGACTGGGTCCAGTCTGGGCTGCCCAGTACAAGGCAGACATGAACATACAGGAGTGAGTTGAGTCAAGGGCCACTGATATGATTAATGGACTAGAGCATCTTCTGCACAAGTAGAAGCTGAGAGAGCTGGAACTGTTTTGTCTGGAGAAGAAAAGGTTTGGGAGGATGTTAGTGTGTATAAAGAACTGAGCAGCCTGTTCTACCTGATCTGTCTTCAAGCAGGGAAGTTGGACTAGGTGATCTCCACGGCTCTCTCCCAAATTCAATCATTCTGTGATGTCATATAGACACCATCTTCCAAATACAATTGTGACTTAAATATATAATAGTATTATAAAGTGGCCTTTAAACAAGATTTATTGTATACAGTGAGATGATAGTGGACAAGAAAAGTTTAGGTTTACCACAGAATTCTTTGAATAGAATTATCTCCCAAAAGACTCAAAAGATATTAATTGTATATATATGTATGCATATGTAAAAATATATATATATGTATTAACTGGATGAGTATAAAACAAAAAATGAGAAGTGTTAATCTATTTTTGTCACCCAACCTCCTGTGTATGATATGTGGGCAGTCAGATAATGCTACTGCCAATAAGCTTCACATTCAGATTGAATTGAATGACATACTTTGTATGGTAGAGCAAGTCACTAAAACACCAGATTCATTTTATCTTTTGCTTGCAAAGTTCAAGATCACACCATAATTTATTTGACATCCTAATAGAGCTTTTGTTGGGGAAATTCTTCAAGATAATGCATCATGTGTACTCTAAAGCAGCAAGTCTGCAATACAGTTTTCTAAGATAGACCTCTGTATCCTGCAAAAAAGCAGGGAGCCATTAACATCAATTGTACACTGCACACATGCAGGGTTCAACACTGTAGAATGCAATACTGGGCTAGTGCCATGAGATTTCTTATTCAACAGTTTTTAGAGAAGACATTTTTTGTGTATTTAAAATATGGTCTATATTTAATCTACTTTTCTGGAAGAATCCAATATATAGGATTTTGGCAAAACAAATCTTACAAGAAGACAAAAAGATATGGGGAAATTTCTTGAAGGAAATACCACTCAACTTCTCTGATTGCAAAAAAATATAAAAAAACCCAGTTGTTGAAGAACTTCAGACATCCTAATTACCAGACATGGTAATTCTGTTGTTAGAAGTGCACTAAACTTGTTATTTAGACTCTCTCCTCCTCTCCTTTTATAAGCTAGTAGCAGATTAATCGTGTCTTGTGCACATACATACTAATTGTACTTCTTTTCTTTTAGCTTCTTTTATCATTGTGCCCCACAGTGGCCCGCTGAAACCTTCAAGCTGGGACTGGAACATGGTGGTGGTATTAAATCATTCACAGACTCTTCTTGAGGTCTGGAAACACACTATGGGGACAAAGTAGCTTATACTGTAAGACAGTGACATTTTATATATTAAAAAGACCCAAATCTTACCAAAAAATCAGTGTAAGATTTGTATCCATGCCATCATAGCTACTAAGTTGCTAATAATGACTCTTAGATTTACCTAAATAAAATAAAAGTTGCAAATTTGAATACTCAGGAACAATACTGTTAATTCATATTTTAGGCACTTAGTCTGGATTAATTTCAAATCCAATATTCATACAATTTTTAGTCAGTAAAAACTCATCAATCACATTTCCAATACAGTTAATACCGCTTGCCAGATGCTCACTCTATTGTCTCAGGTCAGAGACCTGCTGCACCACTTGGATGCACACAAGTCTGTGAGACCAGATGGGTTACACCCAAGGATGCTGAAAGAGTTGGCAGATGTGCTCGCCAAGCTGCTGCCCATGATTTACCTGAAATCATGGCTAACTGGGGAGGTCCCACTGGACTGGATGGTAGCAAATGTAGCAAACATATACAAGAGAGGCAGAAAGGAGGATCCATTCCTCCTTTAGATCCATATAAAGGGTCTGACTATAGACCTGTCAGTCTGACCTCGGTACAAGGGAAGGTCATGGAGAAGATCATCTTGAGTGCCATTACAAGTCACATAATGGACAACCAGGGCATCAGGCCTAGTCAGCATGGGTTTATGAAAGGCAATTCCTGCCTGACAAATCTGATCTCCTTCTATGACAAGATGACCTGACTATTGGATGAGGGAAAATCTGTGAACATTGTCTACCTGGATTTTCAAAAGGCATTTTACACAGTTCCCCATAGAATTCTCACAGAAAAACTGGCTGCTCATGGCCTGGATGAGTGAACAGTCTGCTGGATGGACGGTCTGGCTGGATGGACGGTCCCAGAGAGTGGTGGTCAATGGAGCTGAATCCAGCTGGCTGCCAGTCACAAGTGGTGTTCCTCAGGGCTCGGTGTTGGGACCATTTCTGTTCAACATCTTTATTGATGATAAGGACGTAGAGTGCGTTATCAGTAAATTCACAGATGACACCAAGATAAGCAGGAGTGTCAATCTGTATGAGGATAGGGAGGCTCTACAGAGAGACTTGGATAGATTGGATTGGTGGGCCATGTTAGGAAGGCTCTCAAATAAACAACCGACTATCAAAAAAAAATATTATTAACACAATTGACTAGCTCTCCGCAAATCACAAGTTCAAATTTCTGTGAGAGGAGAACAGAACAACTTCTTAGGGTTTAACGACAACCCAAGACGCTCTATCACTCACCTGACAAGTGAGGGCTCTCAGCTCGAGGCCCTGCTCAGGGCAGCGTCCCGACCCAAGGCCCCTCGAGGAGTCTCCTTGGGCAGCGTCCTGACCCCAGGGGAGAGTCCTCGACCGCAGCTGCTGCTCCAGGGGACGAGCTCCCAATGGCTCCCCCAGGGGACCACATTGATCCCCAGGCCCAACCTGACCTGTGGTCAATAGCGGCTCCATTGGGCAAAGGCCCCAGCTACCGCGAGGCCCCGAGGACAAAGGCAGCCCCGAGCTGCTGCACCTCAGCAGCCAAGAAGCTCTGCTCTCATCGGGCGGGTGCATCTGCCGCAGGGCAATGTCTATGGGATGAGCTTCAACACGGCCAAGTGCCAGGTCCTGCCCTGGGGCCACAACAACCCCCTGCATGGCTACAGGCTTGAGGAGGTGTGGCTGGAGCTGTCTGGAAAAGAAGGATCTGGGGGTTCTAATTGCCAAGCAGCTGAACATGAGCCAGCAGTGTGCCGGTGGCCAAGAAAGCCAACGACATCCTGGCTTGTATTAGAAATAGTGTGACCAGCAGAAGTAGGGAGGTGATAGTGCCCCTGTACTCTGCACTGGTGAGGCCACACCTGGAGTATTGTGTCCAGTTTTGGGCACCTCAATACGAGAGAGATATCGAGGTGCTGGAGCAAGTGCAGAGGAGGGCAACAAAGCTGGTGAAGGGCCTGGAGAATAAATCCTATGAGGAGCAACTGAAGGAGCTGGGACTGTTTAGTTTGAAGAAGAGAAGGCTGAGGGGAGACCTCATCACTCTCTACAGCTACCTGAAAGGACATTGTAGAGAGGTTGGTGCTGGTCTCTTCTCACAGGTGATTAGTGACAGAACAAGAGGGAATGGCTTTAAACACCAGCAGGGGAGGTTCAGACTGGACATTAGGAAGAAATTTTTCACGGAAAGAGTGTTTAGACAGTGGAATAGGCTGCCCAGGGAGTGGTGGAGTCACCATCCCTGGATGTGTTTAAGGTCTTTTAGATGAGATGTTGGGGGATATGGTGTAGGCGAGAACTTTGTAGAGTAGGGCTGATGCTTGGACTCGATGATCCCAAGGGTCTTTTCCAACCTGAATGATTCTGTGATTCTGTCTCCACCTCTTAGTTGTTGTTACTATAATTCTGCTTTCATGGGTGTCTAGCTGCAGAGAGTGCTGTATTTCAAAGCTAGCTTACACACTTGTATAGATAATTTTAAAAAAGCTTTTTGGTCCCTTCAGGGTGAAAGCTGCAACATAATAAGTTAGTTTTGTTTTCTGATATTTATGACAACAGCACTGTGGGCTTTGTAATTTAATACTAATACAACTAAGTGTGTTGATACATATTTCCCAAAGAGACTTGAATAACATTAAAAAAGGTGTTCCAGCATCTCAGGTATATTGTATGCATCACAGCATTCCGCTGAATTTATGAATTTCTGTTCATAAACAGTTAAGAAGTAACGTAAAACTGTTAAGAAGTAACATGAAACTTCTATCTTACACTGGAAAAATTAAGGATGGAGTTATATTGCATATTTAACTCACATTGTATTATCGTGCTTTTGTTCCTTTTTTAATGATTTAAACCATGGATCAAGTATGTTACATATTTTAAATGGCTTTTACTGGTTCATACTCAAGCCATCAAAGCTGTTTATAAATTTATAATACATATGCAGAAGATTAGAAAGAGTTTAGTTTAGGTTCCTACACTTTGTAAAATTAAAGAAGGGAAACATTCTATTTGTAGTGATATGACAGCCTACAACAGCATAATTTTTCCATTCTGCTTCAATAAACCAAAAGGTATTGATCTACCTGGAAACAAACCACTGCCTTTCCAGAGTTTCCTTCTGCCAGAACTGTCTAGCATTCAAATTGTCATTTATTTGTTTTTATACCTACCTATCAAGATCAGGCTGAAGAAACCCTCCTCTCATATATACTCTGGTTTGTATCTACACCACTGAATGATCTCTAGAATGTACTTTAGGGCTAATATCTCCTCAATATGTAAGTTACAGGCTGTCAAGAGCAAGCTCACAGCCCAGTACATAGTAGAAGAGGATGGAAACATGGTTACTGGGAAGTAGTTCAGAATTTGCATCAATATCAGAAAAGTATCAGGCTTATGACACAAAAGCAGTATTCCTCAGGAGAATGTAATGGACAAATGCAAAAAGCAGATGAAGTTTACTCAGGAGGAAGCATACTGAGAAAAAAAGGCATGCTTCACCATTTTCACTTAGTCATTGCAAGACAAAAAGCCATGTGCCAGAGTCCATAGCCAAACATCATCTAGACCGCAGCAGGCCAGGAAGAATCTATTATTAGTTCCAAAACACAGCACAGACAATAATTAAGCACTTCTGAAATCAATTGACTATTCTAGAACATTGCAAAAGGACTTTCACCGAGGATCTCTAAAAAATAAAATTCAGACAGGTATAAAAATAAGATTCTGAACTGCAGTAGTAGCTTGTATCATGAAGGTTATCTTAAACTGTAGCAGAAAGTGGGATTTTGTTCTTTTTATCTATTGCCCTGGATGCATTTGTCCCTGAGGTGAAACAGGAAGGCATTCATGCCAAATGTTGAAGCAAAGCATGTTTGTGCATAGAACGTGAACCAGACAATTCAATGAGAGAACAATCTTTTTGTCAGGTTTTTTGAGTTATGTTTGCAGGGTCAAGATCTGCAGAACGTAAGTTACTGCTTTTATTTTACTCTGAGTTATTAACCTGTGGGTGGATTTAAAATATATTGAATACTTTCTCAAATGTTCCACTGCAACATTTTTTTATATTAAAAAAAAGCAAGAGACTGTTTTTTGATTTGTGATATCATCATTCTCATCTTTATCTTATTTTCTACGCAATACAAGCTATAAAAAGAAGCAGGGTTTTTTTTTATATAGCTACTGATTCCATTCTAATGTGTTTATGTGAGCTTTTGGTCCAAAAGCTCGCAACTGATCACAGAGATCAGATAGATTTATCATTAAAAGAAATTGGCTCAAGAAGTAATTGTAGTAAGTTGCTGGGAAACAACAGAGGAGATTAATCATTTGATTTATTTTTATGCTATAATTTACCTTTTTTTTATCACAGGAAGATGCTGGTTCTCTTCTGTTTCATTTAAATGCTAACATTTTAAATAGCACCTATACATCCAGAAACACCTTTTTTTAGACATAGAAAATCAGATGTTTGTGTGTGTATTTATATATGGCTATATGGCAGACAGAAACCTCATACTTCTCCTACTAAACTATATGAAAATCAGTGTGATCAGCCTGTCCCATATTCACACAGGAAGCTTAATGTTCTTGAAGCATGTGCCTTCACTAGATAAGAGAGGAAAGAAGTATCGGATTGCTACTGTTGTTTTTATGGTTGTTTCAGTGGATGGCCTGGAGCTCATTTGTTAATGACCATGCAAATATTCAGCAAATTTGTAAAGATTTAAATTATTTTTCCTCATGCATATTTATGTATGCATGTGTATTTTGGAACTCATTAAAGCAGGTCACAAAAGATACTGTAACAAGCATCCCACTTCCAGTATTGTCCTGGAAATATATTTAGTAAGGGCAATATTCAGGAAGATACTTATACACCCCTAACTGTAAACATACAAACAATCACTTTACTTCCCATCACATGCCTGGATTAACATCCTCAAAATCAGACTTGGAGTTGGGTGTATTTCTGAATTCTTACACTGTGAGGACTAATTTCTACCACTTCATAAAATTGAAACTGCATATTACAAAAAAGTAGATAAAGCATTGTGGGTTACCCCCACACTGCTGCTCACTCACCTGCTGCCACCCCAGTGGGATGGAGGATAGAATAAGAAGGGCAAACATGATAAAAGTTGAGGATTGAGATAAAGACAGTTTAATAAGTGAAGGAAAGAGGAAAAGACAAGTGATGCAAAGGCAATCACTCACCACCTCCCACAAGCAGATTGATACACAGCCAGCCTCTGAACAGGGGCCACCTCAGAAGTCAAAAAACCCCTCACCCCTTCCTCCTCTACCCATTTTTATTGCTGAGCATGACATTATATGGTGTGGAATATCCCTTCATCCAGTTTAGGTGAGCCATCCCAGCTGTGTGAAATCCCAAATTCTTTCCCACCCCCAGTCTATTCACACTGGAGGAAGGGAGGTGCAGAGTGGGACAAGACACACACTGGTGTGTTATCAACACTGTTTTAGCCAAAGCACAGTGATATATGGGCTGCTGTGAAGGAAGTTACTTTCATTCCAACCAGACCCAATATATACAGTAGCAGTTTATATCTTCTCTGGAAAGGCTTGACTGCAAAAGACAATCATTAAGTGCATTTTTGTGTAAGAATTTCTCATAAATGCTTTGACAATCAACTTCTGTGGTAAAGTATTTTCTTAGCTATTTCCTCTACATAAGAAACTGAAAGAGTTAATGCCTCAAACATTCATCGACACAGAAAACCTCAAGGACAAATTGTGGCCTCTGTGATTAGTCTAAGGAATGCATTATCTGCCTAGGGAAGCACAGAGTGTATCGAAGGGTGCATGGCTCTGCTCCCTTGCAATTGTATAACCGAATTCATTAGACAAGCCTCGAAGGAAGGACGTAAACCGAGTAAAACCATATGTTTGTGCTAAGGCCTTTTACTTTAATTTATGACTATAGCCTCAAAGAAGAGCTAAAAAAGTGGTAAGAAAGATAAACAATGGACACCAGATACTTGTGATATCTGAACTAAATATGTAGTTCTTCCATGTCAGTTATGTTTGGAGAGACTCATAAGACCACTGTCACTTCCAGTGGCATTACAGAGTCTGTGCTCCTGCAAAGTCAAGTAGGTTATTCACATACTGTTAGACACTGGAGAGCTTCTCAGCTCATATGTGTGCATGTGAGCACATCTACCTGGCAACCCTATGTTAGGGTGACATATAGGAGCTGGTTTCCATGGACATCAGGGGAAAAAACCCTCCATTGTTTACCCCAACATACTTCATCAGATAAGTATAAAACCATGCATAGAGAATTTCCTGTGTATTCTGGTGGGTTTGGTTTTTTTTTAAAAAAAAAAAAAAGATACAAGCTATCCCATTGTAAGTAAGCACAGAGAAAACTGAACCCATTCTGTATTGCAGGAAGAAAAGAATAAGGGCTTGTAATAAGCCATTAGCACATAACTGTCTACTGTTTCTATTTGCAGAAATTTTATAAAGTCAAACATCTCATACAAAAGTGACAAGAAATTCAACAAGGGTGGAACAGCAATAAAGTGTGGGGAAGAGAAAGGATACTAATATGGGAAAAAGTGGGTAAAACATGGAGGAGAATGTTACAAAAATATCATCTGATACTCTTAGCTTAAGAAGCACTTAAGGGTGTGCTCAAGAGTTCTAACTCATTCTCTGGGCACATTCATACTCCCTACACTTGGGAGAACTTCACAGTGAAAGCGTATTTGACGTACTCATGCAACATATCCTTCAGTTTCAGTTTGCATGCACCAAATATTTGTGGTGGCCAAATGAGTGTATGGTAAATTAAAATGATCTGAAAGTCCACTCTGAGAGTGTGATAATCTGTACAAAAAAACCCACAAATGTAGACAAAACCCAGACTCTGTCTATGACTTTTAAATACTTTCTTAGGTGGATAGTACTTAAATGTTGAGCAGAAGACCAAAAAAAGAGGAAAAAAGGCCACTCAACTACTCAGATTTGAATCACTAAATCATGCACATGTACATCATTATTTTAGATTTGCATGACTTAATCATCAATTAATCAGATTAATGTATGAAAAACTGGGGGGTTTTGCTACCATTCTGCTTCTAAATCCTTCATAAAATTAGATGAAAAGATTAATGGGGAAGGTGTACTCTGAAAACTTCCACTTCATCACTAAATTTTTCAAAGTTTTGGGTTAACTTTTTTAGTCAGTCTGGATAAATATCTTTATCCATTATGCCAATTCCACAAATATATATTTAAGACCTATTTCTGGGAGGTATAGAATTTCTGAATAGCAGTCTGCGTCTTTATAATAATAAAATATAAAATGAAGAAAAATCTGTAACATCCCTTTGAATTTAGCAAATAAATATTAAAATTAATTTTATTTTTAATAATTATGTAATTGTAATCTTTTACAGTTACTAAATATAACATTAGTCATGGTAGTTTAATCAAAACAAATCAAGGAAATTATGAAATGGAAAAAGTAAATAAGATGAAAATTATTTTGATATTTAGGCCTATATTTATGAACATGAATACAGAAAATTGTTCTGGTCATAGGTGAAAATACCTCAATAATATATAATACCTATCTTGTTTTGATATAAAAAAGAAAGAAAAAGAGGAAAAAATTGATAAAGTCTTCATGAAAGCTGACGAGAAAAGAAAAGGAAGAGAAACTATAAAAAGGAATTGTTGGGAGGACTAAAATACATGTCAGAATTCACTCCATAAGAAACAAGTTGCTTAAAAGCAGAGGATGTCAATGCAAACTAAGGAATGAAAAGAGATACTAAATTTACATTGGATAATGTCTCAAGCACTGAATAGACCTGCTGAAGACCACATGACTAACTCAAAAATAAAGTGATATGCAGCATGGTCACAAGGTAGTGATAAATTACAGATAAAAGATAACACTGAAAATTTTAGTGCATTTCAAAGGTCAACTTTCAGCACTGTTCTCTACAAAACCCCTGCTAAATTATAGAAGCATCTGAAGAGCAGCCCTAAACACACTAAACTTACATTTTCTTCACAGAATATTTAGGCAGCAAGGAATCTCTACTAAACATAGGTATTTCACATGGTGTCTCATATACTCTACAGTAATACATTACTTCAGTTGACTCTCAAATCCTTTTTCAAAGCATTTTACAAAAATCATAAACTCTCCAGTTTAATCATCTCATGAGTCTTTGAATAAATATGTAGTTCCTTAGTAGATTTATCAAGTCTCATCTTAAAAAATGTGCAACCTTACCAGCAATTTTCACAAATATAGTAACTGAAATAATATTTAATGAATTATGAATTAGAATTCCATTACCTTCTTCAGTGATGAGTTACAATGGTGTCTCAGTCACCTAGTGATCAAAACATTTTCTTCTGTTCTTTCCAAAAGAGCACCAGGTTTAGAGCAGGCATTTATATGATTCTTCCTAAATGTAATACCTTATTTCTTATACTAGTATTATTTTCTTTCACTTCTTCCTATATAATATTCTTACAGTGCTCTGTGTTGCTAAAATGCAACACAGTTTTGCATCATCAATAGGTTTCATTAGCACATTCCTACTTTTAATACTAACGCGACAATACTGGAAAGATTCACATTGATTTTAACATGCTTTGTCTTATTTTCCAAAGATACAAAAACTATACAGTGAATGTGACATAGTACTTTTTACTACTATGTTTCTCATTACCACAGTTCATTTGCTATCCACTTTGGCTTCTCTTGCTCAAAGAAGACATAGAAAATCTTCTAAAAAAATAATAATTCCGTAAAGTACATGTAGTTATCCCATGTTTAGTTAAGTGATGCCTTGCTGTTACCAGTTTCAATTATATTTTTAAAAAATATTTTTGTTACATTGCTTTGTAGACCATCATGTAACACTTGCAAACTCATCTTGAAGGCTCAAGTAATATTTTGCATCATTGTAAAAACTGAATGAGTGATTAAATGCTTCATATTCACCTTTAAATGTTCTAAAATGTTATTTTCTAATAAAATAAAATATATAAAATGAAGAAAGTGTTAATGGAAATAGCTAGGCTCTCTTCAAGTTTCTGATAAATCCAAGAGGGGCAAAAATTACTTCTAATTAATATTCAACTACTGTTTAAGCAGAAAGCAGAATTATGGTACAGCTAGTCTCAAAGGAGCAGCCTAGTTTACTCACACTATTTCAACTCTTTCAAAAAAACAAATGAAGTAGAGCAGCCTTTGTTGTTAACTTAGAAAACTTCTTCCTCCATTCTATTTAAATACAAATAAGATGCACAAAGAGAAGGATAACTAAGATAAAACACCCTAAAGATAACAACACTATCCGTCTGTTTAAAACTTTGGATTACCTTTGAAACAAACAATGTAATTGATCAAATCCTTTAGAACCTCTCTAATTAAAAGACTCTCACCAAATATACTGTATTTCCAATAATATACTCATAGTAGCAAAGGGACCTCATAAATATGATGCACAGTTAATCTTTAAGGGTGTCCTTTTTTTGGAACACCTTGTTATAATAGAGGTTTTCTTCTTAGTTTTCAAATCATTTGGAAACATGATCCAAAAACTACTGCAAAATTGAAGTACTGAATTTTTCATGATAACAACAGATATGATAAAAGTGCCAAAACCAGAAATACACCAAATTTTTCATAAGTCTAATATTCAGTGACAGTAGTATCATCAGTGTTTTTTCTGACTGAAACAAAGGCAGCTCAGATCTCAGGTATGTTTCCAAATATCCCATGCTGAACATCAGTTCATTCTGTGCAAGCACTTTTTCCTTAGATCAGTACTGCTTCTCATGCCTACTTACTGTTTCAGTTTATGCCTGTTGTTTCTCACCCTGCCATCATGCACCATTATGAAGAGCCTTGCTCTGTCTTCTTGGGAACCATCTGTGGATTCTGGGGGGCTGCCGTTAGGTTCCCCTGAAGCCATCTCTTCTCCAGGCTGAAAAAGCCAGGCTCCCTCAGCCTCTATTCACAAGGTACATTCTCTAGTACTCCTTGAACTTGCTGCAGTTTATAAGCATCTTTCCTCTGTCAGAGAACCCAAAAATGGATGCAGGACTCTAGATGGAGTTTCATAAATGCTGAGGACAGGGGGACAGTCATTCCCCTGGACCTCCTACATGTGCTCCTGTTATTACACATCAGGAGGTTCTTGGCCTGCCAGGACACAACACTAGCTTATGCACAGCTTGCCATCTACCAGTACCCCTAGGTCCTTCTCAGCAGAGATGCTCCTCTGCCAGTCAGGACCCAGCCTCTGTTATTATTCCAGGATGTTTCAGTGCTGTCACCACATGCAGAGATCTAGTTCCTCCTGTTTCCCAGGCTGCGTGCATTTTTGTGCATACACTCAGGGTGGGTGTCCTTTCACCCTGTTTTTTCATTTTTGTGTTCTTATTCCCACCAACATGCTTCTTTGGACGTCCACCCCTGCCTACCACTTTCTCACTTAACTGTGGGTTGCAGTATCTCTTGATGGTTTAGAGGTCTCCTCAACAGGTTGGCCACCTTGCTACTGGGACAGATACTTTTGTCCCATTTTATGAGTTGGATCCCATGACTCCTCAGTAACCTTTGATCCTTAGAGATTTTGTGCTCACAAAAAGCAAATTCCTACCAATTATGACAGTTGTGCAACCAGGTATTGAGCTCCAGGATATACCCACTCTTAGTCCAGCCTTTCTTTTTCAGCAGCAGGATGAAGGAGACACCAGATAAGTTGCATAACCTTCACCCTTATCCCCAAAGCCAAGTAGTCAGTCTTGATACGGTCAATGTTTTCCCTGGCAGTGCCATGCAGATGGACAACAGAGGGTCCAGAGACTAGACAGCCCTTGATAGTGTCCCTACAACTTTTTGGATCCAAGTGCCTGGCAAGCGGCAAACTTCCCTGGACAGCAAGTCAGCTGATGGCCATCCATCTCCCTGAGAAGGGAACCTCTCTCTGTCATCACTTGCCACCTCTTCTTGGTGATAATACAGCTCAGGGATGTCTAAACATGTCTATCCAGACAGAATTTTCCTCCCATCATTAGTTACCGGGGCACTGAACCTTTCTGCGGTGGCAGATCTGTAGGGGAGAAGGAACCTACCTCATTTCTCAAGAAATCACGAGACTCCAGCCTTCCCCAAGGTGGGCCTCTCCATTGGCCATTGCATCAGGGACAGGCTCTGGCTGTTCATCTTATTTTAAAGCTTTTGCCTCCTCAGGGTCTCTGTGAATATCTTGTCAATAACATGAACATCTTATTTGCTATTTTCCCTGATGCTGTGCAGTATGCTGACCCACAACTGTTACAAATCTGCCACCAGTGCACACCAGAGCAGGCAAGGAGCTCGCCTCCCCTGACCCCAGCCCCAGCCAGAGTCCCCAGATGGTCTCTGAAGCCCCAGACCTGGAAAGCTGCCTTCTCCATCTTCATCTCTCTCTAAAACAAGGTTTCCTCTGTACGAGGAATAGCTGGTCTGGTCAGTGCCAGAAACTCTGCCATTTGCCACGGTCACTACCATGGCTGAGCATGTGCACACTGCCTTCATCAGAGTTTCCAGTCCAGTCCCATACACCTGTGCTCCTGACCTGCACTTCTATATCTTGCTCTCTACCACCAGCTAAATGGGTGATTGACACTCCTTTATCGGGTCAGCTGAAGGCAGAAGGTCAAAGCACCATTTTTTTCAGGAGCAGCTGAAAGAAGTCATTCAAAACTGCTAGAATTTTTGAGAAGTCAAAGCCTCTGCTAGCTCCCTTCTGCAGCAGCAGCAGATACCCCCCACCAGGCTTCCTAGAAGAGCAGTTCCCTATCTACCTTGCCATTTGTACATGTTATCTTGCTCCATGATTCTTTTTTTAAGATGAAATTTTTCTTTTGCCTAGGTCTTAGGGTCCAAATACAGATTCTCTTATCTTTGCTTCTCTCTACTTGAAAGGAAACCTACTGAGTGACAAAAACATCTACTATAAAATTTAGAGTACTGTACATTTGTGGTTAATGCAGGTCCAGCGGGATATTTTTCCCACGGCATATTCTTTTGATATGGCTGTCACTGCAAACTGATTATTTCCTGGAAGAAGAAATGTTTTTTAAAAATTTAATTAAAAGTATGCATCTAAAAAGACAATTACACTATTTCTGTAGAAGACTAACAGTTAAAGACAGAGAAAATTTAAACATTTTTTTTTTATTACACAGCTCTATTACTGAAGGAAAAACAAAGTGACAGAGGTTTTCAGCAAAGCATAGCAACAGTACAGCACTTGGAGACTTTCATCAAAGAACACCTAAACATTTTCATCTTTGTTTCACTGTTTCTCTATCATAGCAAAACTCTGAAACAGACTGAAGGGATGTGGGGGAAGTAGGAAGGAGGTCTCAGAAATTTAACCTAAATTTAACCTAAATTGCAGATACCTTTCTAGGTACGAAGAGCTAATTCTACAAAATAAGCACATGGTTTTATGTACCATCAATGTCATGAAATGCGAAGTAGTAGTTCATTTCAGGAAATGCACTTCACAAAAATGAATGTAATTAAAGGGAAGCAAAACCACATCAACAACCAGGCAAACAGGCAAAACTAAGGGTCTCAATGGGAAAACTGAACACTCCACCAGAAAGGACTTAAACCAGTATGAAAGCCCTAAAAACCACATAGGCCTATTTAGAGCCTGGAAAATAGATGTAAGTAAATTAAGATACAATTTTCTACAATCTCATTAGGCAAACAAGGTAAAAATAAATCAGTTATTCTTAGCAGAAATGTCTGAAATATTAGAACAGGGACAAAAGCATCAATTAATGTACTTCCAAATAAAAGTGACTGTAGAGAGATTTAATCCAAAATTAAATAACTAAATTAAGTACCTGTCACCCAGGGTACCTTCAGAGTTACTAAAAAATAATGCAATGAAGTCATGCATATCCTTTAAGATGGAAGAATTTGAGGCTTTGAAACCGTCTTAGATGCATTAGAAAATTTATTTCTGAGGAGTTCTACCAGATCGTGAGAAAGAAAGATGTTAAAGAAATATTTTATATTAAGTTGAAAAAAATAAAGGAAAATCAAGTAAGTCAATAAAACAATGATAAAGTCACAAGTACAACATATTAAAAATAATATGTTCCATTAGGCTGAACTAAACAGTAGTGAAACTGCAGCTGGGATGGGACTGTGATATGAAAGTGGTAAATAGATCTGAGAAAATTAAGAAAATCAAATGTGTGTTCGCATATCTTTTCAGCAATGATGTATAGGCCTGATTTTTAAAAAAGTATGAAATATGTCAGGTAATATATGGCATATCTGAGATAGCAATGAGCTCTGGATACTAAATAAATTGTTAGGATGAAAGTTAAATTAAAAGTCAAGAAAGTTTGTTTTCAACTAAATTGAAACCATGACTTAAAAGTGCTCTGCTGGGGATAAAAATGTGTAAAGTTTCATTAAACAGCATTCAGAACCTCATGAACAAAACAGTATAACATGGCATAATGGTCCATAATACATATTTTGGCACAAAAGGGGAATTTAAAAAGTAAAAGAATATGTTAGAGTAACCTATTCTCTTTCAAGAGGATTTCTCATGAAATAATATTAGGGGATCATGTTGATAAACCACTTTTCAGAATAAATATTTACTTAAAATACAGTGGAAAAAATACCCTTTATACAACACTGTCAGAAAGCTTTGAAGTTGCTGAGTACATCCATGAAACATGAAACATTTGAAAAACAATAATCTTGATAAATACTTTTCTTACCTCAATGGAACTCATTTTCAGTAGTAAATTTGCTAAAGTATTTGCTTAAGTATTAAACCAAATACTTATTTTCACCCACTCTGTGGTATTTTAGTGCCGAATCAGAAGTGCTTAGTCATGAGTATCCAGCATGATTTTTATATGTTATTCCGTTTTTGATTTATGGCCATTTAATAATGCGTCATGTAGAAAAGTACTTGGTCCATTTATTGTATAAAATACTTCATTGCAGAGGAAGAAGCAATGTCGTAAAAAGAAATTAACAGATACAATAAGAGCAGCAAGTCAGAGAGCCTGGAACTGCAGTTTTAATTGTCAGTGTACACAAGTAAATGGGTTTTCAAAGCAATAGCTAGATTATTTAAAATGGCTTCATTTTTCAAGTGTCTTGAAACAAGATTTTATGAGAAACCAAGCTTTCTAAACAACACATAATACTGACAATATGTTTATTTAATGAGGTTGTGGAATCTCATAATACCAATTACCATTTAAAAAGACTTTCATTTAATTTTCTTAATTCAAACCACTATTAGACAATAACAGTCTTGTCAAAACTGTACTGAAATGTTGTCAAAACTGTACTGAAATGTGTTTGTAGCTGAGTTGAACTCCAGAAGGTTCACAGAGATTCATAAGTTTATAAATCAAAATGTTTGAGAAACTGATATTTAAATGGATTTTATTTTAATTTAGACTCATCTGAAAACTTACACATAAGCAAAAAATCAAAGATAAGAGACATAAAGGGTAAGGTCTGGGATAATTTGTACTCATGATATCTCTTATAGTTAAAATCACTGAAACAAAATAAAAATGCATTTGTAGTCAAAGACAACATTTTTTTTCTCATGAAGGACTCTCTTTACAAGATAATGGCTCAGTCAGTTTTTCACACAGCTACCCTTACACATTCAAACAGAAATGGTTCTAGGACTAATCAGATACAATCTAGACTAAAATTATTTCTCTTTTTTCAAAATACACATTTTCTAATGTCTCTAGTCAAAAAACAAAAAGTTTTTCCGAATCACACAAATTAAGTAAAAGGTTCATATATTTAATCACCTAAATTCAGAGTTTATCTAAACTTGTTACCTTCCCCAACCATTTCTTAAAATGGAAGACTAAAGCCATTGGGATAGAAAACAAAAAATAACAATACCCTTTTTGTTTTAAATCTATGCTCTTTATATTTGGCCTATAACAGATATTTAACCCATCCATTTTTAGTAGGTTTTTATCTCACTGTAGGGAAAAAAATTCTCTGTAAAAGGAGATACTAGTAAACTTCATTTCTGTAACAACTCTTTCCATTACTTGTCAGAGGATGAAAGTATGGAAATTAAAAAGTCATGAAAATGGTATTTTGAAAGTATAAATAAGGTTCTCAAACTAGAAGAAATGTACAAAAAACAAATTCTGAAAATTGCAGAGAAATAAGACAAGGCAAACAAAATGACTTGTCATCACTGTGAACCTAGCTGTATTTTTATCAGTGTGTCAAAATGGAATACTAAAGAAACAACAAGAGAAAAAAAATGCATAAGCATGAGGTTTCATGGTTACTAAAAAAAGTTTGTTGGTAACAATTAGGAAATTCTTTTTTGGACTGCTGCATATATAAGTATGTAGTATATGGAATTACAACATTCCCCAGCCACGGGTGTTCCAGAATTTATATTCTATGCTGGAATTTGTTCACTCAGGAATGATTCGCCACTCTATTTAATATTTATAGATTAGTACACATAAAATATACTCTGTATTTCTACTCAGGTATTTCCATTATTGCTATCTGATAGAAAGTTGAGGTATAGTCATTTATCAGCTGTATGATTTACTCTAAAACATAGAATGACAGTATCTTCTATGTGTTTTCTAAATAATAGTACACATCAAGCTGGATCAATTTTTAAATCACAAAGTACTTCAATGACCACAACAGTCTTAAACCTGGGGCTTTTAAACTGCATAATGAATTCAGAGCATAGGGCAGTAAGTGTTCAGAAGGCACTCTCCATGGCTGACTTCAAAAACCACACCCTGTGTCACCCTCTCACTTAGACCCATTGTATCAGTTGATGATGAGGGTAGATGAAACAGAGACTCCTACCACAACATGCTGTCATTTTGATTGGATAAGGGGTAGAGTACTGCTAGATAGAAACCATCTCCTGTCATACATCAAATTGTGGTGTGAAGTGTTCAGCTACTGATACTTTTGTAATTTCCTCTCTTGCATATGTTCTCATATGGCAGTTGCAATCTAGGAATACAGACTCTATATATCAGTCTGCACAGTGTTTTTCCTAATATCTGGTTAGTAGGAAGAAATAGATTTACATTGCGGATGCTATCAATCCTACCTGGAATCTATCTGGATTCTATCAATCTTTCTCAATACTTCATAGTCACACTTTTCTGAATATGGTTGCCAAGCAGTTCGGTGTTAATACTTGTGGAGTATCTGGCCTTTAAAAGCTGACCTGTTGTTAAACATATGAGACATAATATACGAGACTTTGCCCAGCATGTTTGGCAACTACTGCAAGCATCCTTATGCTGAAAAGTTGTCTGATATCTGACAGTACAGAATGTGTAGATATCAGTTCCTTGTCTGGCACATAAACAGCAAAAGTTTCTTACTTGTTTAGGTACCTCTAGTGCAGTACTCAATTAATGGACACAAACAGCTGGATATACCCACATTTAAAAGAGAAAGTAATCTGTTTTATATATATAAAATTATAAGATGCTTTCCTGTTTTCTTGAAACACAGAAGTGGGAAGATCTAAAAAATAAGAATCACACATTTAGTGCTTTTAAAAAATTAATGTGGTTACATATAATGTTTTAGTTACAGCACATAATATAGTTATACAGTGTATACATATTAACAATCAGAAAAAAAATTCAAATTATTGCAATGTATACACCATGTTTCTGCATCATAACTACCTAGTTATCTTCTTTTTCAAAAATCTGTAATTATAACTCATGTTGAAAAATTCTTAGTATCTTAAGATAAATTTAGATGCTTAAAAATGCCTATAAAGAGGTATTTTTTATTTGTTCTGATACCTGTATACAATTCAAAATAGGAATTTTCTTCCTAATTCCACCCTCAAAGTTATAACTTCTGGTTGAGTTCAAATGCATCTTTCACAAAAACATCAAAAGAAACTTCTATTCTCACTCTCCAAAGTTAATGGAAGCTTTCTTCCTTCTTTTTGGTATAGTTTAACTCTATTAAATAAATCTTCTGATACTGACTTACTTTTATGCATGATAGAATAAATCTAATGTCACTCCAATTAAGTTGATCTAAATTTGTGAAGGGATGAAAAACAGTGTCTCACTTTTAACATATCTTAAATAACAGTAGAAAGTCTTTGTCTCCTATCTATTGAAGGTTTTTGATGAAAATGGGTTTAAAGCAGGTCTGTCTCCATCACCTTTAATGCAGTTGTCTGGAGAGAAGTTAAGCTAACTGAATTCACTGTGGGATTAAGCATCAAGTGAAGATTAAGGATGTGACTTTATGCTTTGTAGGATGAAATTCAAATGCAGAACGATTAAGGTCCCACACGGCTGACCATTTATTTCTTAAAAATGAGTAGGAAGAGGAAGTGCCAATAACCCCATCCATGCAGAAATATCTAACCAAACATGAAACTTACAATTCTGACCTTACAGTAAGGTCACTTCTCATTTGACAAAAATACAGCTGCACAGGGCCAAAGCCATTTTTTTCATCTTGAACATACATGACCTTTTCACAAGACTGTACAGAGACACAACTATAATCCCAAAGATTAATTTACCCAACAGTTTTTATGACTGCTCAGGTCACAAGGGTGACTGGTTGGTCCCCAAATCTGAAACATTACAATTACAAATATATTTAACCCCCCCTAATCATTAAAAGCCAAATTTATTTTTGTGGAAGAAATGGATTACATCATTTTTCATACAGCAGTTAGCTAAGAAAGTATTTTCAACAATTGACAACACATATATTGTACATTCCTCCTTCTTTGCAATAAGATAGAAGAACTTCAGAAATAAGATACCTGAAATATAACACAGAGCTTTGTCACTTTATCCATCAGAGGAGAATTCATTTCCCAGAGGAGTTTTCCAAGCTTCTTACCAAAATATCCATACAATTTATGCTTCAATCATGGCCAAATTCTTTCAATTACATGAGGACTAACTGGAACCCCAGAAACCTTTCCAGTGAATTATTCCATTTTCATTCTTTTTACGCCAGTAGATGACAGGTTGCTGTCAAAATTGATCTCTTTCATGACGTTCATAACATACTCTTCAAATTACTGTGCAACTTCAGTTTTTCTTCTTTTCTCAAAGGTCTTAAGAAAGGTTAATAACATCAACAATATAGTCTTGGCGAAAGTACTACTACTTAAATGAACAGCTTTCATTAAATTTAGTTTGGATCTTAAATTAGCAATTGGCAAGACCAGAATCTGTCAACCTTACTTTTCTGCTTATTTTCTTACATGGGCAGTGATTCCAATGATTTTTTAGAAACATCTCAAGAAACAAGATGATTCTTCACTGTAAATAAGCCCAGCAGAATCTGACCTCCAAAACTCTGAACAACTGAACAACAGTTATCAGACTCTCTCAAGATCTATCAAAAAAAAAGACTATATTCTGTCCTACTACCCATACAAAATGGTCTGAAGAGATTAGTTCAGATTCAGTTTTCATCGAATTTTTTTATACTTTCCCACTAGGTTACCATTTCCTTCATTTAGACGTTTTTGAACAAAGACTTTACATTAGTGTTATTTTCATTAGAGGATTATTGTGTCATCATCTGTAGTAATTTATCTGGCAAATTATCTGATGCTATCATGTGGACTGTTGCTGGTCCTTCAGCTAATATACTTTAAATCTGGTTTGGATTTTTCTACACCATAGCTACAGTCACTACAGATGTACTTTATGTACTTTAAAATTATCTTCAAAGTACATAGACATATATGTATGCTCACACTTTTGAATAAAACTTGGTTTATAAAACCTTGTTTAATACCTTCATAGGTAAAGTGAATGGCATTTTTAAAACTGCAATAAAGTTTCTGAGAAGCAGAATCCTTCCTAATTGGAAGCAAGCTAGTAGTCAGACCTGTCTATCACTCTCTTTTAAGCTGCTTCAAATATTGCCAACCTTTAGCACTTGGCTGGATTTTTTCATGACTGATGTTGGCCTAGGGTATGTGTTTTGGGAAAGCTTCAGTGAAAATTGTTCAACTATCTTTGACATGTGAATCAAAGAAAAATGCATCGTTCGACCAATGTAATATAGTTGGCAACCTTTTTGTATAACAGCAATGCCTCCAAGCTTGGAGCAGAAAGCCACCATTTGGCATGGTAGCTTCTGTATTATATATCTTCCTTCCTTAATCTTCATGAACTTGACCAGAATATGTCTAAATTATAAGAACTCAAAATATTGAAGATTGCAGTCATGAGTTATATCATTGATTTTATTTACTGATGTGCCTATAAAATCATTTAGCATGTCCAATCTCATCACAGATCATGGCACTTACTAAAATGTCATTTACTAAACTGTAGCTCCACTTTCTTCAAAAATCAGTTGAGTATGCCAAGCTGAAAGTGCTAAGAATCTGATTTGTGTTTAGGAGGTATTTAAATGCCCTGGGTTGGATAAGGGCACAAGAACTGAGTCTGTGACACTTTATTAGACTCTCTTCTTAATGAATCAAAGGAAACTTTGTAGTGATACAGAGAAGACAAAAATACAAGTAGAAGACAAAATTTTGGACTTGAATCAGCTAAGAGTGTGCAAATGAGAAACAAGATATGTTGAAGATAGGATTAGGAAAAAAGAAGGAACACTGTGGACAAGAAAACTGAAACATGAGAGGCTGGATGAAAGAGCACAAACTAGGAAAAGTACAAACTCCAGATCACCATCAGACATATTCTAAGAATGACTGGCTGAGGGGAAAGGAATTATGAATACAAGAATGCATTCATGATAGCACCAAAATATTAAACTAAGATGCAGAAAGTGACCTTGTGTTAGTTCATAGAAGCTATAGGGATCTGTATGCCTGTCTTTAAAGTCACGAATTTCTATTTATCCTTCTATTGCTTCTTTAATGTTTTGGGTTTTTTTTTTTTAATTCTTTGAAAAATGGAAGTGGCTCTTTACCAGCAGCTTATCAGATACATTAATGGTTTCATAACATACCAGCTGGGAAGAAGTTAATACAGAATGGCTTCTCTCATGATTGAATCCTCTATTTTCCAGATCATGAAGATAACCTTTAGCTAATTACAGAATCTCTTCGATGCTTTGCACTTTCCTGTATTTGTTACCCGACAGATGTCCAGTTCATTGTAATCCCCCTTGAGCAAATTATCTTGTTGTCCTGAGATCTTTAATACTTGGCCCAGTATTTTTTTCGTTTGTTTTCCTTTTGCTCTCTTCAGTCCTCAGGGTCTGTAGCAGATGTTTATTATAGTTTCTCTTTTGTCTTCACTATTATTCTCTCTGTACATGGAATACTTTGCTGACATTTCACATTTCTGGAACTTTTGAAGAATGGTGGCTGAAAAAAATTAGGAGAGATATGGGAAAAAGTAATCATTAGCATCTGCACAGTTAGTGGAGACTAGAAAAACCACACAAACTGCCCCAAAGAGAAAAAAAATACTGTTTTCTTCAGCTTAGAAGGCATCACTCACATATGTTCTTCACCAGCCATTTTCTCTTTACAGCTCAAAAGTAGCCAAATACAATAGCAAATACAATAGCAAAATACACTTTGAAGTGTATTTTAAACCTGATTCTTCTGTGTTTATTCTTATCAACTACTAAGCAATAGTAACATGTCCATAGCAACTATTAAACTATGGGAATGGTATCTGTGAAACTGCATAGCTGCTGCTCAATACATGAAAAGGTCTCACAGGTAATTCTCTTGAATATACCAAAACTCACCTACAGTTTGACTAACTATAATGATAAGATATGTGTTTCCCTCCTGGGTCATCTTCAGTCCTTAGAAACTAGCTTTCCTTAATCTAGGCCCCTAAAAAATCTAATTGTATTATAACAATTTTATTTACAAACTTAACCAAGTAATGTAATGCTTCATTCTCTTCCTGCTCAGTATAACAGATCTCTTAGGAGACACCTGTTCGCAGTGAACCAGAAAAGAACCAAGCACAGCTGTATCCTCCACTGAAACACTTGTTCTAGCAACAAGAACACCCTTCCTTCCCTTTTTTGCTGGGCACCCACTTTATGAAGTTCATACAGTTGTTCTGTTCAGGTTTTGACTGAGAAAGAACAGTTCGACCTTTGGGTGCAGGGAGTATAAATAACAACATTCTTGTGTGGGTCTTCTAGCACACTTCAAAGCTCAACAGGGACTTTCAAAAGAATGTAATGATGTTAAGCACATATGTTGAACTAAATACTTTTGTTCTTTTTTCAGATCATAGATGCCTTTCATTAAAGGTATGAAAACAATATTCTTAATCTCACAATTAAGTGAGAATACAGATTGACAACCTTTTGACTTCTTTCATTTTTTGTCCCTAAATCGAGCAACCGTAGTGATTGTGCAAAAGTTTTCTTGTGCACTGCAGCACCCAGTCCATGAGTGTAGATATACTGTATAAAATGATCCAAATTCAAAATATGATCCTCATTTCAAAATTGTACATCTAGACTTCAGAACATTTCATAATATGTGAAGAAAAGTGCAATATATTCTCTACACATCCAGGTAGTTATGCTGGTCAGAAAACATGTGGTCATGTTCTTCTTGGTTAATCTCTACTTAACCTCTCAGAACTGCCGTACTTCTTCAAAGGAGAAAGAGAAGCATGCCTGCTAAAACCGTTGTTTATTATTCTGCCTTATCTTTAGAGGGGACATAGGTACAGATGTGAAAACATAATCCTTAGTCCATCATGTTGATGAACATCAAGAAACAGACAGGCTATTTACACCATGACTAACTCTTCAGTATTTGTCTGTATTTTTGCAATTTTTGACAAGGAAATCTAAATTGCACCTTCAAGAATGAAGTATTTTGGCCATAGCTCCACAGTGCAACAGAACAAGGTCCAGAAGTTCCCAAAAAAGCATACACCTGAATTGGCAAGATGGCCCAGCAGTTTATGATCTTATCACCTTGACAGTATAACCAAGTTCATGCAACCTTCTCTGTGTGATAATAAACCTTACTAGCTCATACAGAGAAATTCTAGCTGTTCCTGCACCCACAGTTTACGTATGCTTTTAAAAGCCACAGGACATTCAGTGATATCTAGGTTCTCTAGTATGAAGCACAGCTATGAGAACTGGCTTTGGTTTCTGAATTACTAACGGGTGATTTATCTCATGAAATTTTAGCTACTTAAAATTTAGGCCTTTCACTTAGAGATACTTAAAATCATCAGAAGAACAGAGATAGGCATGTCACAAGGCAATTTAATCCCATTTATCAATCTTTTTCAAGATGAGTGATTACGTAGCTCCCTGTTGTCACTAGATGACAATTCACTCTAGTCACCTACCTTTTAAGTGGATGGTTAGATTAAATGCATCATCCCACTCATAAACCATACTTAAAATCTGAAATGCAGTGCACAGGTTCTGTACATACTGAGAAATGGTTGAGCATGGCAATTTCTATACCTTTTTTTCCCTAAACTAGTCTTTTTAAATGGTATCTCTCTTTACTCTCCTAGGAAAATCTATGCAAAGAAACTACAGTAAATACTGGTTTTGATGAACAAGCTTTTCCACTACAAAGACAAAAAAAAAAAAAAAAAAAAAGGGAGCATATTTCACTCCTTGCAAAGGTTAGCAAACTATTTCGTAAAGTGGTTTCCTTGGGGCTCTCCAAAACAACTGGACCAGTTCTATGCAGAAACAATGCACAGAAGATATAAGGGGACGAGAGTCTTTTGAACCAGCAGCTGTGCTACCTGCGGCTCTCCATAACAAGCAGACCAATTCCAAGTGGAAACAGAATGAGCACAAGATATAAAAAGATCAAAATTGTTTGAACCAGCAGCTGTGCTACCTGCAGCAGTTAATCTTTCCTGGCAATCTGTTAGAGACACACATTCCGCAGGCTAAGAGGACTAAGAGGCTTTTGCTGACTGCTGTTCCTCTGAGAGAAGCCAAGTCCAATTCTCCCTTCATATTTCTGGAACACTTAAATTGTGGACTCATATATATTGGGGGAAAAAAATACCACTTTCATTTGTTTTGTTGGAAAGGACATTTCTGATCAGTTGCTTTGAATAACAGCATATTGGTAGCTCATTTCTTAACCCAATTTTAGTTTAACTAAACGCTAAAATCTTTTACTATGAAGAAACTGACATAAATTAAAATGTATTTAATAATAATGTCAGGCATGGGCAAAAAAGTATATTCTCATACAGGTCCAATGTCTGCAGTGAAGACAAAATACATTTTTTGTACTATTATCAATGAAAATGGAAATTTATTTTCCCTTTAAAATATTGGTATTTTTTCTCTTTAAAGAACTATTTCTCTGTTACTCTCATTGGACAAGTAATTTTAATAAAACAGTACTCTGGCCATTCAATACCTGTCTTCTTCCTTTCTAAGACCTGTATTTCTAAGTATATTCTCACTCTCAGTGTAAGGGACATCTTTCACATTCTAACACCTCAGAATGGTTTCCATTTATAGCTTTGCTTTTTCACAGTTGCACTATTTTATCATATATTTTGCTTGTTAAGAAAGAGTATTTTGTATTTGATTTTCCAGAAATTATATGTTCAGTGGAAATACTAAGTAGCTGTTTGGCCATACCTTTTTCGACAACTTTTGGGGGAAAAAAAAAAAAAAAATGCATATGTAATTATCCAAACACCCCCCCACCCCCCCAAACCTAGGGCCTTAGGAGCAACACAGAGTTACTTAATCTTCTGATGTATAACCGGGCTTTCAATCTTCAGTTAGCCCTCAGATGCTGTGGGAAGCTCTGCTGTGCTTTTAATGTTCATCCCAACAGACGTGGGGTAAGTGAGTCAGGAAATGGTGTAACAGTGAGCAACACACTTTTGTGTGCCAATGAAACATCCAGTCTGTCTGTGTTTTTACCTACCCTTATGTCTGATTCTGAACAAGTGTAAGAATGTATGGATGTCTGCAGGCATCAGGATGCTCTGTATACTATAAGATGTATGTGAGACTGTCTGAGCAGGTTTCCTACAGTGCAAACAGGAAGGGAAAAAGAAAGGTAATTTGGAGGTTTCATAATAAAAGATGTGAAAGTTGTTCTGGAAGAGTAACCTTGGAAAGATTGAAAAGGAAGAGCACATTCTATTTCAATGATGGCATATTAACTTGTTTTAAAGTTCAAAAACAGTTTCTTAGGAAGAACCACCGTAAACTTTACACAAAGGTGCTGCCAACTAAACTATGAAGACATAATGGCTTCTTTTGTGGTTCCTAAACATTGATTTTTGAATAGTCTATCAAGTTAAATGGAAGTCTACTAATAACAAATTCTTTATTCCTACTTACCTCTGTATCCCATATTTCACTTTTTTCATATACCAATCTGCAAAGCTTTCCCAGTGCTACAAAACCAAACAACTTTACTGATGTAGCCCCAAAAAACCCCACCATCCTAGGTTCTCTTCTCATAAGTGCACATTTTCCATAATTTTTGAATCTTCAAATAGTACACAGTTGTAGCAGCTAATATCTCCGAACAAGAGCTGTTAGAAAATTAACTTAAGATCTATACATATATAACAAGGACTATTAGTAAATATATGTCTTTTTCTAATTACAGGTGAAGAGAACTCAGAAGTTATAAGCTAAAAACCTGTCTAAGCATTGTTCAAGGAAGGCACTTGGTTAATGAAGAGATGGCTTTAAAACCTTTCACTCTGTTGAAATCTATGTTCATTTTGGTCTTAACAGTGTTCTAAATTATTCTAAACTAAATTAAAACTATTACACAGTCTGTATTTGCTGGAGCATGAGGTTCAGACATGCTCTATATACTGAAAAAAGCCAGAAGAAATGCTAAAGGTCTCTGCCATGTGGAAGTATACCAAAGGTTGTTTCAGGTCATTTTTATCTCTTGTGCTGAAAATAGGGATCTATGTTTAGTATTAGAGTTAAGTATCACTGAAGGGTTTTTTGGGATATTTCCACTGAGGTAGAATAAAGATAAAAATGGAAGAAGTTTATTCACAGGATTTGAAGAAAAACTGTAAATTTTTCAGAACACCATGCAGTTCTCAAGAATTCAGATGAATTCTCATGTCCCATGAGAGCAATTCTTCTTATGATTCATTGTACTGAGTATCTCAGATTCTTCATCTTCTTTCAGAAGATGGTCTCCCATTTCTCACTGTACACTAACATTCCCTGCAAACACACTAAACCCACAGTAATTACAATTTAGTGAAACTGAATCCTTCTCAAAACTAACAAACTAACATACTAAAAAGATACTGTATAATTCATGTCTCCAATCATTTAAAAAAAAAAAAAAAATGAATACAATTCTTAATCGAGAGGAAACTGACATTTTTATGCCCAAGAACTCAGTTTAAAACTCCAAATTATCATTTAGTCTTGAAGAAACCAACTATGAATGAAGATTTAGTAAATTATTTAGATATACATTTCTTCTGGATATTGCATACTGTATTGGAGATTCCATACAGGGAAAGGCTGAGTAATGTAGGGTGTTTCAGTCTAAAGAGATGACTGGGGCTTTAGGGGAGAATGGGATGTGACAAACATCTGTAAAATATAAACTGTTAAAACCTTACTCACTCAATATATAATCAGTACATGAAGAAGAGATCTTGAATGAAACATGGCAGATTCAAAACAAAACCAACCAGCCAAAGAAGGCAAGTCTCATACAGCTTCTAGGTATGCTGTGGAATTCCACTTCGGGGCATATTGTGGATGATAAAACTTCAAATGTATACAAATGAAGATTAGTGGAAGGGAATTTCATTGAGAATTACTAAACAGACAGCAAACACTAGATCAGGAAATCTCTGGCTGACAAATGGTTACAGACTGAAACAGTGTAATTCTCAAAAAACATCATTTCCTAATGAGAATATCATGCTCACACCAGTGGATTGGTAGTTCAACATAGAAGTGCTTTGTTGGAAAGTCCTAGCCATATAATTCAGGTACTAAGGTAGAGTTCTAAATTCTTCTTGCAAAAATATGAGAATACAGACTTGCAGAAGACTACAGATGTGACAAAAATATTTAGTAGCACTGGCATTCAGTAAGTGTTCCCAACATAAATGCAATGAGAATGCCCTGGGTGTCCAGTGAACAACAGGCTGAACATGAGCCAACTCTGTGGCATGGCAAAGGAGGACAGAAATATCTTGGACTACATTAAGTACAACGTTGACAGCAGTTCACGGGAGATGGCTGTTCTCTCCTACTTAGCCCTGGTGAGACGCATCTGGAGTATTGGGTCTAGATCTGTGCTCCCCAGTAAAAGAGGATTAAAAGCATGGATTTACTAGAGTGATCTCAGCAAAGGGCCTTGGTTAAGGAACTGGAGAATCTGTCATATGAGAAGAGGTTGCGAGATCTGGGACTGATTAGTCTGGAGAAGCAAGCGCTCAGGGTGATCTTATTAACTGTATAAACATACAATGGGAAGGAGCAAAGAAGATGGACCCAGATTCTTCTCAGTGGTGCCTGCTAACTGAACAAGAGGAAATGGGCAAAAACTGAAACAAAGGAAATTGCATCTGAACATAGGAGAGCACTGTTTTTACTGTGAGCATAGTTAAACTTTGGAACACATTGTTCAGAGAGGATGTTGTGTCTTGACCCCTGTACATATTCAAAATCCAGTCACAGTCCTGAGCAGTCTATTCTAGATGATCTTTATTTGAGTAGAAGCATGGGAATAAACAATCTTCAGATGTGCCTTCCAACCTGAAGCATTCTGTGAATCTAAGGTTACAATCTATAACTAAAAGCAAATCAGTGCTTAAGAAATTTCATTAAAACACACAGAGAAGATCCAAAGATCAAGAACAAAAATATTAACAAACTCTTGATCAGCAGAGTTCTTTCTGCATTAATGGTAGAAGAGGTACCACCAGTTAGAAATTATTTTGGATCCTCTTGAACAGAAATCATAAATAAGGCCATCTGAGACCAGAAATTGAATCTGGGAAGAAAGTAAACAACACATGGGATCAACTGAGACAATTATGGCAAACTAGATTTTTTTTTTCCCTTAGGGAAAGGAAATTACACAAAACTTACCTGTGCAAACCAATGAACAATGAAAGAAATGGGAAAAATATACAGCTTTAAAGAAAATTATTTATCTGCAGTTTGTGAGTCTGTAGGCCTGTTATATGTTATATTTAATATAAATCCTCAATATTCTGATGAAAAATATCTTAATGTTTGCATTCTTTTATGTAAGTCTGATTGTAATGATAATTAAAGATTCACAGATCTAATCAAGTCTGTCATTTCTGATGCAGGATCAAACTTTAGTTCTGTCCACAGGCAGCAAAATAGACTGTATTTGCTCTGACAGCTTTTGCCAGCCATAAGTTTTTTTCTGTTTCTCAGATGCCAGGAATGCTCAATGTGTTCAGTACATGATATTTTACAAACTTATAAACCTCTACTCTTTATGTGGTTGGATCAGACATCAAACCAGCATTTAGATGAAACATTAAGCAAACATTTTCTTAAGAAAGTATAAGCATTTGTTGTGTGTACTCGCTGTCCTGGGAATGGAGAGTGGTCTGTTTGGAGTCAATTAATGTTTTACATCTTCAATGAATAAATGTTATCAATGTACCTTTGCAAGCTCAGCGTGCTAAAAAAAAAAAAAAAAAAAAAAAGTTATGATTTATTTACAACAAAGAAAGCACCAATACTCCAGAGGAAGCCCAAACTGAGAGTGTTTACTGAGCTCAGTGGTTTTCGTGGTTTATTTTATTTAATCACAGAATTGTTGAGTTAGGCACCTCTGTAAGTTATCTTTCCAACTGCCCTGTGCAAGCTGGTTGCCCAAGACCACATTCAGATGGCTTTTGAATATCTCCAAAAATTGAGACTCTACAACCTCCTCAGGCAATCTGTTCCAGTGTTTGACCACCCTTGAAGTAATTTTTTTTCTTATATTTAATTGGAATTTCCTGTAATTTACTGGGATTATTTTACTACCTTCCATCATGTGTTTATACACATTGATAAGATTCCCCTGAGCCTTCTCTTCTCCAAGCTAAATAAGCCCAGCTCTCTCAGCCTCTTCCCATATCAAAAGTTTCAAGACTTTAACCATCTTCATATCTGGAAGTATGAGAGATATGGTCTATATTTATAAGTACTGAGTTGAAGAATAAATTTTTCTCAGGTTTCCCACATAATAAATAAAGCTATTAATGTAGGAATTAGGTAATACAGCAATGCTATCACTAGCATCACCATCACTGGATACATTACAAAGGCAGAGGAAACTTTCTCATTTTTGAAATAAGAAATAGAGCCATCCACTCTTAAAAAAATATTTTCAAGCCATTTATCTCATGATTACCAACCAGATAATTTAATCTAGAAAGAATTAGGTAACTAACTGTAGTGGGGCTTGAAATTTCAGACAGGTTTCTTTTTCAGGGTTTCTAGTATTTAGTTCTATGCAGTTTTCTGCTCTGCTTTCTGAAATAGCTAAGCATCATTGCTCTTGATCCTCTACTAACTCTCTTCACACACTGTAGGGAATCCAATTTCTGTCATAAGCGTCTGAATTTTACTTTAGGGATCACAGAATCATCTAGGTTGGAAAAGACCTTGAAGATCACCTAGCCCAACCATTAACCTAACACTGACAGTTCCCAACTACACCATACCCCTCAGCGCTATGTCGACCTGACTCTTAAACAACTCCAGGGATGGGGACTCCACCACCTCCCTGGGCAACCCATTCCAATACCTAACAACCCGTTCTGTAAAGAAATGCTTCCTAATATCCAGTCTAAACCTTCCCTGGTGCAACTTGAGGCCAATTACCTTTTGTCCTATGAGGATGAGACATCTAGAAGCTAAATGCTACATTGGCCAACTAATAATTAACTTATTTCGGTTGAGACTACTAACACCCTTAGAGTCTAAAATATCTGAAAAAAAAAATGAAGTGACCATTTTACTGAAAAGATCAACAATTCAATGGTAGGTGAATTTGTGAACAACAAAAAAGTATATTTACAATATTGCATGCTAGAAAAACAAAAGAAAAAAGCAGAATGAAACATTCTAATTACATGCTACCTCCTAGAAGCATTGACTAAGAAAGTCAATTTCAGTTTTACTTGGGACTGAATTTTATTTATGGTTCATATTCAATATTTTAAGGGAAAAAAAATGCATATTTTTTTTATACAGGTGAAGTGCTAAGGCGTGGACAACAGGCCCAAGCCAGAGCTGACCTATAGATGAATCCTGCAAATATTATAACTGAAAACCATTGTGCTAGTAGGTATTGTGCTGTCATAACTACCCACTTGTGCTGATGTAAAAAGTGCTAAAGTGTTGAAGTACTGAAGCCTGAACAACAGGCCCCAAGCCGAAGCTGCTAACTTAGTCTGTAATCATTAACAAAGTATGTACACTCGCTAGTGAAAGAGGCGGCTTAGACAAAATAGAATCAGTAGTGAGGAGAGAATGTATCCAGCTTCCCTTGTTTAGCCTTGTTCAAGGCTGAGAACCCAAGTATCTGGCCTTGTTAGAAACTCCCTTGGTTCTCCCCCCTGAGCCCTGGCCAGGCTTTGGGTGGAATCCAACAGGAGAATGAAACCAGCAATTTTCCGCTCAGAACAAAGGTGCCAGCTATTCTGGCCTGTCGATCTCTGGTATATAAGGCTGGGCCCGTTTGCAGCGACTTTGGCAGCCTCACCTACGGGTGGACGCCCCGCGTAGGATTTCCCCCTTGCCGGGACAGGCTCTGCAAACCCTCGCTGTAACCGGGGCTGCCCAGCCGCTGCGGGTCTGCGTGATGGGAACGTATGCAAGTGGTGATGGATCTGTCTTAATCACTGTTCTCTCTCTCATAGTAATGATTTGATGCATTACCCTGTATTTTCCTGTTTGTTGCTTTAGGTGCACTATTCTGCTTTTTCTTACTGCATGTTTTCTGTATCACACTGTTACACTGGTTATCAACAGTAAAATACGCCTGCTCTTTTCACTGTGGTGTCTGGGTTTAACTGGTATCCTTAATCATAAAAACAACAGGTTGCTTATCAATCAATATTCCTATACATTAGGAATGTATTTTATTAATTTGTTTGCAAAAGGAAGTCATTTCAATAGGCAGAATATATTAAGTTCAAAAGAATAAGCTTTCTTTATTATGGGAACAAAGCCTTCATCCTGACAAACTTAGAGATACTTGCTATAGATACATAAACTTGCCTCAGCATTTTGTTGGAGAAAAGTATTATTCTTCTTCTGTAGATTCATTTAAAACTTTTAACACACAAAGTCCTTTATCTTTCAGCTACTTTTATGTTTTCATTAGCTTTATATATCTTTATTCGGGGTGGAGAATGGGAAGTGAAACACAGTTATGGGATGAGACCCAACAATCAGCTAAGCTGGGTTTTATATTCTTTCAGATAATCTCTTTATCTCTCGCATACAGCAGCTACACTATTTTCTGCTGCAGCTTTTACCTTGTGCTGAACAAGACGCTTAAGATTTTCAGACTCAATGAAACTTGCTGTGCAAGGAGGACTGTCAGGTTTTTTACAGAAACTGTTCAAGGTATAAAAAGGACAACTGCTCTGAGGCACAACTGACCCACCAGCATTTTAAAAAAGCTATTCAAAATCTTTGTTTCAAAAAATGAATTCTAACTTTATTTTTTTCTTATTTCTTACTTCTGCCTTAGATTAAGAGTGAGAAGGCAAAATTACAAACAACAGGCAGGCAATATGATTTTTAAAATTTATATAAAATAACAATGCACTAAAATATTGTATTAAATGTACATATTTAAAGTTGAATTCTGGAGCAGTGATATCTAAATATATTACTTTAAAATCTGTATTCAATAATGGCTACATCTATATTTCACATCTGTATTGAAGATTTTCTGTCATTGCTCTGACTATGAATTGGCAAAAGACAAAAAAATCCCATGAGAGAATATGTCTGGTTCTTCAAGGGCATTAACTTATCAAAAATTATAACCTGACTGGGAGGGAAAAAAATACTGCTAGGAAAGTCACAGTGGATATTAGGATCTTTTTTATCCACAGGATCATTAGTTGCTGGAATAAACTATAAAGTCAGATGAACAGTGCAGGTCTTTTGAAAAGACTTTTCTGAGCCAATATATAAGTTATCAAGTTCAGTAGAGGGAAATGCAAGCAAAATGCAATGATGTGATAAGTAAGGACATAAAAAAGTGAGAATTTGTAGGTTATTTCTATATTTCTGGCTTTTTAAGTTATAAATTTATTTTACCACAGGGTTGGAGAACAATATACTAACAAAAAAAGGAGCACACTTAATAGAAAGATTTCCAAAGGCATTCAAAGCCTAATTTCTACAGATTTCAATATTAGGATAAATAAAATTGTAAGTGATAGATACTCCAAGGAAAAGATTTTTGGCTGTCTAAAAGATAAATTTAGTCAAAATCTTACTTTAATGGTATATGATTGAGTAGATAAACAAAGTCATTTATCATATATGGTATTTTCTTAGTTATAAAATCCTAAAGATGACCAGCACAATGGTTGATATCTGTTGATATTCATATCAGTAGCAATACAATATTAATACCCATCATGATAAGGTATTTTCTGTTCATGGGAGTAGGCCCTAGTATAGCCTCTCAGAAACAGTGTATGCAAAATGCCTGCCAATGTTTGACTGGGATGTGAACAGAAAGACTAAAGACGTCTATGATAGCAAAAGTCTCAGACAAGAGGACTCAGCCAGGACGCCTGCTAGTTCTATGCTCTTACCACAAATAAAATTAAGATCTCAGTCTAGTATGCAAATAATACAAAACCCCAAAAAGTTAGGACAAAATATTGTGTTTAAAGGGATAATTTGTTACGACAATATTAAATACAACAATATTCTCCTCCATATTCTCCTCTAGATAGTCCAAATCCACGAAAGCAAATAATATTCTATGATTCCATGATTCTATTTGAATAATTAAAGCTCCTCAGTACCTCAATTTATTTCTATCTTGCTTCCCCAACCCCTATAACAAATATTCTCTTGCATATGATGCATTAGTATATCCTTTTTGGAAAAATGTTGACAAATTAGTAGAAGAGAGAAATCGAACTGAATTTTAAAGTCAGAATCCATGGAGAAGAAGTCTGAGTGAAACAGATTGTAAAAAGCTGAATTATTACTTTGAGTAATTTAATTTCTGAAGAGTATTGCATTGTTTTAAGAATTCCTTAAAATCCTTTTAAAAGCAATTTAAGAACTCTTTTATCATTTACTTTAACACACATTAATTACTACTATCAACTTATTACCATTACTACTGAACTAAAGCCTGTATTAGCATACTGTATGTTATTATAATAAAACCATAATATACACTATTTCAAGAAATTGAAGCATTTTAATTCAGTCTCTACTGAATTAAATACTCGTGGTTATGCTCACACTGGTTTAAAAAAATGATGTATTTAATTTATAAATAATTTCACACACACAAAAAGGAAAACACAGTTACTTCAAAAGCTGTTTTACCAAAAATTTTTACTATTCCACAATTCTACAAGATGAAGTTGCACAATATGCCAGGCTATTTCAAGTTTTTAAGTATAAAATTTAAACCAGTAGAATCAGATATTTAAGTCTTTTTCAGTTTAGAAATTCATAATGCCTCATAATCTGTTCCTCAGTTTTTATATCATTCTTATCATAAAGAAATATGCAACAGAAATAGGTAGTTTTTATTATGCAAGCTCTCAAGCTTGTCTACACTAGAAACTCAACCTGCATATGTTGGGTTAGGTGACACAGGAGTACTCATTGGCAGAAGGAACTATTTTAACACAATAATTCAGAGTCAATTCTCTTGAATGAAAATATGCCCTACCATTATTTTACAACTAAAACCATGCAGACATTCCAGAGCTTTATACATAATAGTCTATTTTGTTGTGGTAAGGTATTAGCTGTCTTTTTCTACCTGCCAATCCACAGACATGTGGCGCTCAGATCACAGCTAACCCTTGCAGGAGGTTAAAGCCTTCACGGGAACAAAAGCACAAATGCCGATATGGTGGTTGCTATTTGCTCAATTTATTAACTGTGCAATTGCTTTATATACGCCTTTCTGTACATCGCGAGATCTTTAGTTCCCTGTTCTTTCCATATATCGCGAGATCTTTTGTGCGCCTCTATTCTTCCCGTACATCGCGAGATCTTCCAAGCACCTCTCCCTACATATTTTAATTATAACTAACTTTTAACTTTGCAGAGTTTTGAAATTATATCTGTGCCTGATGTTACATGCTACAAAAACTGTTGTCAAATACTCTCATAACAATATCACAAGTGATAACTTAAATTTTTCAGTATTCACTGCATAGTAACTGACTTCAAAATAAGGCGTTAACCATGCTATACTTGGCACTAACCAAGTTTTGATCAAAACATAGAAAATCTAATGCAATAGAAACTCTAGGTAATAGTTCGAAATGCATGTATAATAGATTAAGCAAATAATAATAAATATGCAAATAAAACATTACATGATTCCTGTATATATTAGATATAAGGCATTACTCCTCTGCTTTGAGATATAGTTACCCACAAACATATTTTTTAAAAAAACAAACACTTAGGCCTTAACGTTAGTTACCTCTCTTGGTGTAAAATGTACATTCTTTCATTTGCTTCTGTTTTGCCTTGCTTTTGCTGACAGCAAGTATCAATGGGACAAATCTGCAGAGATAAATGCCCATTAGCCACAGGAAGAGACAGATGGGAGAGATACAATTATAATTAATAATGAAATAAATGTCACCTAGCTTTTCTAAGCACTGTTCAGTTTTTAATGAAAGTTTTGGATTAATCTCCAGATTATAAAAATATTGAATTTTACTCTGACCTGCCAATACATCCTTGACATTTACAATTCATCATGATAATATGTGGTCTTCTCTAGATATTTATGGAAAAAAAAAAAAAAAAGATCTGAGGTTTCCAAAAAAAAAGTCAAAGTTATATGGCTAATGCTAATATAGCAGTATTCTTTTGTACTTTTGAATTATTTTTTCCAAGCCATTTAATATCAGCAAGAGGTTTGTTAGGGTAAAATAAAACTATTCTCATACTCAGGTGAACAAATACACAAATGCTCTTTCAGGTGTTATCCCTTCTTTTTTACAAGGTGAGATACAGGAAGGAGTTGAGAGCATTATTAGCCTTGGCAATGAGGCAAAGAAGAATAAACCAGAGGACAACTGTGGGAAAAATGTCCAAGGAAACAACAAAGAAAATTAAGGCATCTGTGAAAAGAAAAGAACACATATCTTATTAATGAGATGTTTATTTTTGAAGGTAATTGTCTAACATAAGGCACATGGTAGGAATTTAAAGTAGAGCAAGAGCATAAAGGATGTGTTATGTGATTGGCACTACCCATTATGTGGGATGACACAATACATATAGCATCCAATATATGTCAAAGAAGTGTCCATATGGTAAAATCATTGAAGTGTGAACCATTGCCTTTCTCCCCAGAGAAAAACATGAACATTATTTTCTTGTCATTTTTACCATCAATAATTTTCCTTATAATTGAAGATAATGTGTTCCATATGTTGTCTATTACAATTATCAGCCCAGAATACTCCAAAGATAGGTAAAACAATGACCTTGATGTTGTTGCACATTATAACGATGAACCCCATAGGACTAAATCTTATTCCTATTGACATAGCATCTGTTTAAAATCGAACTGCAGTAGAAGCAGAGAACAATGGCCTGAGTTCAGAAAAATAGATGGTGTATAAAAATTTTGCCATGCCCGTAACAAGTGTTAGAGATACAGCTACAGGAATCCACCATATATCTAAATAAAGTGCTGTTCACATTACACCTGGATCACATTGGTGATTCCTTTTCTTTTTGGAACAATTCCCACATTTATCTAAATCACTAATCAGCCACTTTGCTGCAAGCACATTAGTAATAATAATGGCATCTAATCTGTTCCTTAGCACAATGATTTAGGCATGTTAACTTTCCCTTATTGTACAAACTATTTTCCTCCCAAATAATTTCTCGCAGCTAGTGATGACTGATTTGTAAGGTACTATTTAAACTGGAATAATATACTCCTTTCATATTCTGAAATCCTTATTAATAAACTTATAAAACATTCAGTAGCTTGGCATCAGTAGCTGTCTGTTTTGAAAGAGACTATATTGTTATATAAGCCTAGAGGGGAGGATTTAGTAGCAGGATCTGTTCATAAATTGTGCATTCCAGTGTCTTAATCTTAAACAAGATATCATCTCCAAATATCTACAAAACCAAAACAGAATCTTCAGATCTGATCCACCTGTTATGGAACAGCTTCCTAAAAACTTAATGTGTAAATATATGCTCTACCTGAATCCTTTTATACATTAAGTTCTATGTACAAAAGGGTCTGCAGAATGTGACTGCAGTGGCGAGCGAGTAATTTCAGTTTATCTATCCTTATGAGAAAAACAACTTGAAATGGATGATAGCTATCTTACTGTTAAGCTGATTTTTCAGGCTGGCAATCATCCTGTCCTATTATCAAGGACAAATTTTATTGCCTTTGTTCTAGATTATACTTAACATTTATGACGACTGTTATTGTTTCCTGAAATTGTCTTAGGTTCTGAAACCTCTTTTAGGTTCTTTGGTGTCAAATACCTTGGAATTTACCTACATTTTTTCTACTACTGAAATACATAAATAATCCAAATATTTCAGGCCCCATTATTACAGCTACTGCACAAAGATAATAAAAAGCTGCCTTTTTTCCAAATTTCTAACACAGGAGAAAGCCATTAGAATAGCTGAACATGCATGTTAGGACAAAGAACTAGGACATGACAACAGACATAATATGATAAACTAGTGTCAGAAATGAGTGTAGGATTTTACCAAACATTTTTCATTAAAAGATGTTGATTCATTAAACCTGGAATTGTTACCATAACATGATAGTTTTAGATGAACACAGAAACTCAATATTTTGTAACTGAAAAGAACTGAATGGTAATGAAACATTTTGATATACAAGACACAAAAAACCTGAAAATATTTTTTCACCCAGCATTATTCAGTACCAGTGACCACAGCACATTTTGTGCTTTTGAGTTATTGAATTGGATTTTCTGCACATACTAAGGAAGAGTTGTGTCTTGAAAAGGTACCTGAAGCAGAAGAAGGTTGTCACAAAAGGATAAGACATAAAAGTTAAAGAAACCTGGGATAAGACTAAGGTCGGCATCATTTGGCGGAGTGGGTCTCAGAAATGTCCTTTCAATATGATCAGATGGAAAGGGTACAGATCAAAGTATGCTTCTGAAAGTAAAAAGAAATAGCTAAGGAATGGATTTCCTTAATGATAATTGTCTATTTGTCACTGTGTAAATCAGCAGACATCACAGTTCAATGTAGATGATTCTAATACAGCCTATGTTTAGCAGTCTAATGATTCTATTTTTGTGGAAGTTCCAGAGGATCAAGAAATAGGTCATGATACGTATTTATGAAAGTCCTGGCAATTTATTATTATTTCCCTGTATTATAAATGAAATCAAGGTTCATATTAAATCTTATTGAAGGTGATTTCAGAGAAGATATTGATTTCAAGCATTTCAAGAACTTGATAAAAATTAACTAAATGGAATTGTAATACTGATAGTGTCCAACTGGCAAGGGATAGTCTGACAGAGATTTAGACCCATAATTGTTGCACCATCTCTTGTCCAATATAATGTCTTTCTGTCCTGGTTTCAGCCAGGATAGAGTTAACTTTTCTTGGGCTGAGAGGGAGCACAGCTAGAGGGCCAGGCCAGATCAGTCATTGGAGTACTCCATGTCATGTGATGTCATGCTCAGTTATAAAAGGAGACGGGTGTTCTCCCATTTCCATTTTCTGGTTGGCACAGTGGGATTTTTGGTGCAGTTGGGATCGTCCTGGGGGTGGGCTGCATACCGGTGGTCAGCTGGTGAGCAACTGCATTGTATATTACCTGTTCGGAGTTACTATTGTTACTCTCATTTTGTTACTATTACTAAATTTTTTTTTAGTTCAACCTACGAATTTCTTTTTTTTTGTCCCTCCCCTATTTCACCAAGGAGGAGGGGGGGAAGTAAATGACTGGCCATGTGATGACTGGCTACTGACCGACTTAAAACCAGACCACTTTAAAAAATTTAGAATTTGACAGATAATCTGTTTTATTCTTATCTCCAAGACTATTATGCAAAGAAGTGGACTATCATGAAAAAATTCTAGTACGATGTCAGTGTCCCAAACAAGCAATCCATTAGTAACTCTGTCAAAGAATTTCCAAAAGTCATTCCAGTTTAGGAACAATAAAGTATTCCAGATTATTTTACATGAAATGTGATCATTCTTAGATCTTCAGAAGATGAAGAAAATAATCCACTTGGAAACTTGAAGATTTTTTTGCAAATCAATGGTTCTAAGATATTTAGCTGGGACTAATTCAGATTTGTACCCATCCGCTTTTCAGTGCTTTTAGACATCAAAAAACCCCAACCCACCCCCAGGACTTGATAGAAAGTCATAGAAATTTGTATGAACTTTTACTGTCTTCAACATTTAAGACTGAAAGAACATGGAACAGGGCAACTGAAAGCAATGTCTTGCTAGCAAAAATAATCACATTGTAGAATTCTGTTTATGCATTCATCTAGTTTCATACTAAGACTATTAAGGATCTTTTTCCTTACAGTATACTGTTCCAGAATCTGACATCTCTGATTTGGGATAAAATACTTTACATGAGTTATAAGAAAACTTCTTTTAATATTCAGTCTTAGTACTCACAAGCACCTTATATCCATTTCTTCTTGTGTCAGCATTGCCCTTTGAGTCATTCATATTAATGAAAGCTAGAATGATATTGATACATGAATATTCTCTTTTTATTACTTCTGGGCATTTTGTAGTAGATTTGATCTGACCTTATTCTGAATGCTAAAAACTTCCCAAGCCCTTGAATTCTGTGATCTGTCATACTACCAAACTAACCTTCCTTTACTAAACATTTCTTTTTTCCTGACTCTATGATCAAAAGGCCTTGAGGTGTGCCTCGCATGCCATCTTTCTTTCAGAGACTTTCTCCTTAAATGTAGAGTTCTTAGCTTCACCTGTGGTATAATATTTTCATAAATCATGTAACATAAGTTTATACAGGGATTTCTTTGCAATCAATAAATCAACATGAGCATAGTTGTGTAATATTTTCATAAATCGTGTAACACAAATTTATACCAGGATTTTTTTGCAATCAGTAAATCAATCATGAGCATAGCTGTAGTGAAATCTGTTTGAGCAGTCTCTTTGAAGTTCCGATTTTTTTTTTCCTTTATAAAGGTAAAAAATTAGTAGGATGAAGGAAAGATATCTATGATTTTTTTTTTTTTTTTTTTTTTGCTCAACACTTTCATAGTGGATAGTATCACATACTGACATCCATCTGTGCTTCTACATGCAGACAAAAGGACTTCTGAGGGAAATACAGCATGTGAGAAAAATGAGCAAAGCATGTTAAAACCCCTTTCTCCTCATTCATATGATTTAAAATATTGACAAGTCTGAGTGTAAAGCCTGTAAAAGTAAATGTGCGACATCTTCAAATTCAGATAACAAAACATGAACCAACATTGAATTTAAACTATTAAGTTAGTAGTTCTCTAACACAGAAGTGTAGTTGGAATCACACAAAATAGAACACTTGTAAACATGTTTAAGTTAATGATACATATACTGGAAATTCAAAGTTCACCTAAAAGGGCATTAAAGAAAAATCTTCCATTGACTTCCATATTTTTGCCTCACCCCAATAAATTCTGTGGAACAGGTGAGAATTGCTTAAGTTACTGACTTGGGACATGAATTTCAGAGATCTTCAGAAAGAAAGAAATAATTCGGAATTCATCCTTGCTTTAGGGTGGTTTTCTTTCTGTCAACTCTATTCTTTAATAGACTCATGAACTTAAATTTATCTAATTTAAAACATAGAATACAACCCTACCTTCTTTATTAATGGGAACAATTAATGGAAAATAATTACAATTATTTACATTATAATATTTATATTAGTAAAATTAAAAGGTACTGAAATCCAAGTTCATATTGTGGTAAAAATGTTTAATTTGCAAATTTCACCATGACTAATATAATCTTCACTGCTTTTTTTAGCCTCAAACACAAAATGAACTTTGTACCTACACATCTGTTCAAAAGCAAAGTGGAAAAGGATGAGATCTTTTATAACATGAAATTATATTGATGAAGAATGACATATTCATGAAAAAAAAAATGCTCAGATCATTATTTTCTAATGAATGCATCATTAACAAATTAAATGTTTTCATAATATCAAAATCTATTATTTTGACTGGAATATATACAAAGATTATTCTCTCTTTTAAAGTAAATACCTTATTAAAAGTGTTTATCAAAACCATGTAAAAGTTTAGGAACACTTCATGAATGCTTCTGTTTTTTGGTTTTGGTTGTTTGGGGTTTTTTTTTAATATTGTTTCACAGAAATAAATAAATCAATTTCATTTTTGAAGCACAATGTGAAAACAGATTAACTTCCTGCAGAATGCAAATATTTTTCTTAACACTGATCTGTTAACACAGGAAACTCTACTGGGTTTGGCTAAGATAAAGTTAATTTTTTCACGACAGCTCAGTACTACAAAACAATACTGACAGCAAATGTTTTAGCTTTTGCTGAATGGTGTTTGCACAGCATCAGGGTCTTCTGTTTCTCTGGCTCCACAGTCAATATATTAGGGGATCACACGGTAGGTTGGGAGAGGACAGAGCTCGACAGATGTCTTTAACCAAAGTGATATTTCTACCATAAAACGTCATGTTCAATGAGAAAAGGGAAGACAAGAATTTTTAGGAATGTTAGCCACCTTTTGCTCAGGAATGGGCTGGGCATTGATCTAACCATGGGAGGTGGTGAGTGATTACTTGTGACGACTCGTTTTGTTTTGTTTTATCTCTTCTTCCATTTATCCTTCACTTGTTAAACTATTTCTTTATCTTGATTCCAAAGTTTTCTTGATTTTATTTTTTATCTCTTCTCCCATCTCACTGGGAGGAAGGGGAGATAGCAAGCACTTTGTGGTATTTAGCTGCCCACTGGGGTTAACCCACAACAGAAACAAAACCTTATACGTTGAAGTTATCTTAGAGGCAAAGGAAGAATATCTATTAAATCTATATGCAATCCCAAATACAGAGTATTTAAAAATTAAATTTATGGTAGTCATGTCATAAGAAAGTGATTTTGTGGTTGTTCTCCCTTTTTGTGATTATTCTGGTAAAAATACAGATAATAAAAGTAGTATAGCCTTTTGACTATATTCTACAGCACTACTCTATTAAGAGTTAAATCAAATACAACAGTTTGTTACAGAATTTCTTAGGATTAGCTTCTCTATCTGCCTGTATATTTCTTTTTTTTTTTTTTCCCTATGCACTTGCTGTCTCCTTTCGTTCACATCACTTTTGATGTTTAAAGCTTAAATTGTGAAAGTTAAAAAGCATGGAAACTAGAGAAACAGGCTTGAAACTTATAACCATTGCTTCATGCTTCCAAAGATCCCCATAGGTACAACTCCAGAAACCTCCAGTGAAGAAAATCTTCAAAAAAGCACCCCTGCCTAGAATTTTTCTACCAACAGAAATTATCTGAAATGTTATTATTCCCTTCTTAAAGCTACAGAGGAAAGACAAGCTACTTCAGGGGGAGGAAAGAGAGAAAGAAGCCCTACACAGGCCATTGTCAAGGAAAATAAATTATAAATAATCTTTTGTCTAATAAGATGCTGTAAAAGAAAGATGTTTTTACAGACATGAACACTCAGAATTATGTCTTTGTATATGTTTCCCTTCTTTTGACAAAGATTGTTTTAAAAAAGAAGCCATGCAAATAAGATTCATATGCAAACATTTAGGGAAAGTTTAAACCTAATTTTTTTTTTTTTTTTTTTTTTTTTTCAAGTGCAAGTAAATGAAAATATAGAGGAAACATTGAGTGAAACTGTGATGGATGGAGAGCTGATGTGTTATTTTGTCTGTGGTATGTTTGCGGTGCAAATATATTCAGACAGTCTCAATAAAAACCGTAAGAAAGAATAACAAGAAAATGACAAGAACATGAAAAACAAGACTAGTGTGAGATAAATTGCTTCTCAGAAAATGTTTAATGTTTTTAAATGACCAATGGTCTTCTTTTCGTCATCTTATAACCTCCTACAACGGACTAGATACACCATGGAGAAGGCACCTGTGCTAAGGTGTTATATATACACAAAACTAAAGAAGAAACCCACAATCTCAGTGATCTTAGAAACTAATTACAAGCAACATGCAACAGAATGATATACAATAGATAAAAAAGTAGTTCCTTTGGTCAGAATGACTAGCACAGTATGTCAGTTGACAGTTTTACCTTGGAATAAAGAACCAAACTAGATGACAACCTGAAGTCCCCTTGACTGCTATAAGATTGACCAAAGCCAGGAGACACCTTCCTGATATTGAATGAGTTTCAATAGTTAAAGGGGCAATAAGGCCCTTAACAGTTTATGCATGTGAGGACAGGGTGGATATTTTGGACACAGCACTATACAGGGGGTGTCTAAGTCTTTTGATGAGGGGGAAAGACCTTAATGATAATTGCAAAAATAAAACATATTTTCATCCTAAAATATCTGGGGTTTACTGTATACCGGCAGCTAACAGATCCTGGTAAAATGAATCATAAATATTTGAACTCAGTCAGATACAGTAAGCAAGACTGGGAGAACTACAATTAAGCGAAATTACAAAGTCTAGCAGCTAGGTGAGAACACACAAGGGGTTATGAAACATGTAGTAGTACAGGTTACAACTGAAAAAATGAAGATTAGACCACATACTATAGCTGGAAGTCTGTTCCAAATGGTATGTAAAAGGAGCTACATGGCTGAGTCAGGTCATTGACAGCTATATAAAGGAACTGAATGGTGGGAAGGTATGGAAATGCAAGGGACAACAAGGGACAAAGAGAGGAAAAGGAGCTCGGACTTAATGTATTTGAAGATCAAGAAAACTAATAAATCATAAATAAAAATAAACTTCTGAAAGGCTTTAATGGAATAATCAGCACAGTTGTGCACCGGTGAAGATGTACAGAAACAGAGACTCAAAGATAAAGAGAACCTGGAAAAAAAGAGAATAAGAAAGAGGATACCTGAATACATTAACTGGGATTGCAATAAAAAACTTGCATATGGGCTTATCATTGAATTACAGAATCATATTGCTTCCTCTCTGGTTTAGTGACTCTAGTGGCACATTTTCACTTATCTGAATAAGAGCTGAAATTCCAAAGGTGATTTCAAATGTGTCTTATTATAATGATGGCATAAAATCAGAGTTTGTAACTTATATTACCTCAGGGTATGGTTTTAAGTTCTATTTGTCCTCCAAATAAAAACAGTGAGGCCCATGCCTCACCCAAATTAAGAAATTAAATTCAGGATTTGAACTTTAAGTTATAACTTAAACAGGCATGTAAATCAAAGTTGATATCCTAGTGTATGAAAGGAACATGACTTCAGACTTTCTGCACTCTTCCACTAAGCTTGAAAATACAGACACTTTACTCATCATTACAGATTGTCTGCCAAGTGACAGCTACCCAGATATTAGGCATGGTAGTGTCAAGCGTTAAGATATCATGGTGCCTCTGCAAATGTTATGCTGTGCCACAATATGCAAATTAAAGGGAAGTGCTCATTTTTTATTTTTATATACACTTTGAATGAAGAATGAAGAAAAAGAAAAAATACAGATGAGGAAAAAAGATAACAAAGAATAAAAAGAAATGTCATGAGATCATCCTTATGCGAGTTCTCAGCTAATTATGCCTGTTTCAATTTTCTAAAATAAAATTGAGAGGTTAAAGCACAGGAAAAAAAATTATAATTTTTAAAAAAGACTAGGAATGAGCCATGTTCTAGGTAGCATAATATAATATAAAATAACTTTGATTGATTCCATGGAATTCTGTGAAAGGAATCTGAACATGCAGTTTAACAAAACAGTGTGAACCAGTCTGGAAATGTGTCCAAATGTTCTATTTCCACGTGTCAAAGAAAATTTAATTGAAATGTACTTGCAATTGACATTATCTAAATGAAGATGTGGGTGAACCATTTTGACCTACATTGGATTTTGATGAATATTTAAAAATATATTTTCTAAAAGAACTGAGCTTCCCTTGCCTTACAAAATACACACACACCTCACATGCACGCGCACGCACACACACACACACATAAATCCATATATATTTTGTGATAATATCCAATATTTCTTTGTTCAAATATCTTAAAATTACAATTTTGTTCAACCTCTCTGGAAAGAAAACAAAAAACCCCACCTCCCACCCTAAAGATTTGTACTGCTTCTCATGTGCACACCTGATTGTTTTCTGTCAGAGACTACAGAGGGAGTCAGTAAATATTTTCTATTATTGTGAATTATGAGGGCCAACCCAAAGACCACTTCTCTACTGCTTGGAACACATTCCAGTCCAGGTTTGGACTCTCTAGGATCATCATCATGCATGCAAGAGCATCCATGCAAAGACCTAAGATTTTCGTTATGCCTTTTATCTTACTCACTCTAGTATTGATTTTTTGAACCAAAGGTTTATTGTTACATATGTAGAAGAAGAAAGAGATTAAGGAGGTACCAAAGACACAGAGATCTATATTCTACAGAGTTTTTTTGTCTAAACATTTATTTCCTGGTTTTCTCACAATCTCTGAAAATGAAATTGATAAACCAAACACTCCTTGATTCTCTGTTCCCAAGTGCTGCTTTCTATATGGTAATGACTTTATCTCCTTTACAAGCCTTACTCTTCTAAGGGATTTTTAATGACCACAAGATACCAAACTGCTCTCTTGTAAACTTTGTCCCGTATATGTAACTAGGTATACAAAATCATGATCATTCATTAACTGTGAAGACATAGTGACAAAAATTAGTTCTGCCAGAATGCATTTAGTGTTCCACACTCTTTACACTAATGAAAAGCCCAAACTGTTGAATTATACTTCTTTACATTAAATAGATAAATCAGGTAGACTAAAAGTCTGTGAAAAATGTTCCTCCCTAATACATGCCAGGTTTCAAGCTGGAGCACAGTTTTACAGCTTGGTTATGAACCGCTGTAAAAGAGGTACTTAACATGGAAATCCTGGCAGACTTAAGGTTAGCAGAGCTACTCGGACCTTCTATATTATGGTTTTAAAATAAAATCACGTTACTAGAAATGCATCAAGTGGACAAATGGTTTGGGCCATTAGTTAGAAACACGGAAGCTGTAAATTGATCATATTTATTGAGGTCTGAATTATGAGAAATTAGGATACTGCTGTTTCCTTGAAACTCCAATTGCAATTTATATAGTCATTATTAAGCAATTAATGTCACTTAATATAAAGTGCTACTGCAGGTATACAGCACAATAACCATTTTTTAATGAATATTTCTTATTGTGTGTTTTGAAAGTAACTCCTATGAGAAATTTGGGCTGCTAAATTAAGTAAGTCAATTAAGAAATTATAAAATATAACTTCCTAAAACTTTCAAAAAATAATGATTCTATTAGAAGTCTTTGTTACACCAAATATTTTTGAATTATTATTTCCTTCTGATTTTTTTTAAATGCTAGAGGACTAATCTATTGTAAAGTTAACATATCAAATGGAATGGCATTTTTCATTCATTGAAATGGATGTAGTGAAGTGGATTTTGAAGGATCCAGTTGGTGACTCTCTGACAATATGCTTCAGTTTTGCCACGGTTACACAATTTTCTCCTCATTTACAAATCAGGCCTTGTATTTTTAAGTCCCAACACCAACTGCACAACTCTGGAACCCTAGGCTAGGCCTAAGGGTACTGTTCTCTATGCATTCATTATGCTGATCCAGTAAAACTGGCTCAGGAGTTTTTGTTATTTGGTGAGTCTGTGACCAGATGAAACAATCATCTTAAAGTGATTTTAACAGCGAGAACAGCATATTTAGAGCTACAAGGTTTAAAACTATAAAGCAGTCCATATATATCTATCTTACCTCAAGGCTTACTATCTGCTGATACTCGTGTAGAAGCAGCAGGCATCTCAGTCTGTTTCTCTTCAACAATTACATTCTTTTCACTTTTGTTAGTGTTCTTTTGAAAGGTTCTTTTATCTTCTATGTGCAAGGACCTCTTCCTATCCCTACTTACTTTTAATAAATCTCAAATACATTCTGAAGGGTGATTCATCCTAAATAATTTTTTTTCTGTCAGCTTGCTATTAGACTTAAGCCATTTATTTACACAGTAAAACATTGCAGTCACCAGACTAACAGTATTCATAAATTACAAAACAGTTGCATTTCTATTGCATATTACTTGATAGACCTGACTTTTAAACATTGCAATTAAAATAGATAAAAGTGTAATGTGTCAATGCTATATTAGTACTGTTTTGTACAGTCAGTTCTACCACTCAAACAATAAAAGTTCAATTCTGAAATAAGAAAGACCAAGGACAAAGAACATCACTAAAACAGAGAAGCTCTGTGCTTCTGGATGTTGTCTTCTTTGTCCCGCTGTTTGCCTTTTTATTTGGACACAATCTTTCCTAAGTCACTACCTTCATGGCTGCAATAGGCTTTTCTCTTGATAAATTCTTCAGCTAATCACATTAGCTCCTTTTCCTTACTACTGTTTCCAGAATTACATTTTGTAAGGGAAAAAGTTTCAACAGAAGACATTGACTACAACCTCATTAAATCAGTCCTTGCTAAATCATACTTTAATGCTGAGAACATTTTACTATCTTTGCTATTCACTGACAAGAACTCATGTAGGGAGAGCAGAGAACTGAAATTCAGCATAGGGAAAGGTTATATATTGTAGGTTATAGTATCAGGAATGTTGAAAAACAATTTAAATTTTAAAAGAAAAAAATCAGGTAATTCTTGAGCAAGACAGCTCCCAAATTACCAAAAGCAATAAGGGATGGTGGCAGTAGTTCACAGTGCTGACTAAAACACTTAGGTAGCTTGGAAATATAAAAATTAAGATGCAAATCATTCTCAGTTTAGCTATTTAGTCTGGTAAAATGAATACCAGTGGCACTGCTATATGATCAGCATCAAAACCAACTATAGAAGTTTCATGTTTATGCCGAAGTTCACTATTCCCTTAGCTACAGGCACAACAAAGATTACTTTGAGAATAATTTTTATCCTTTCAATTAGCTATGCTATTCCATGTCTGTAAACCAGCTGATCAGCATCTTTCTTGCATTGGAGCACCCAAAACTGGTTACAGGACTCCAGATATGATCTGACAAGAGCAGTGGAGAGGGGGATAATCACTTCCCTGGGCCTCCTAGACGTGCTCCTGTTAGTACAGCCCTGATTGCTCTTGGTCTTTGCTGCCAGGGCACACTGCTGGCTTATGTCCAGCTTGCTATCTACCAGCACCTCTCCAGGTCCTAATCAGCAGAGCTCCTTCCCCATCAGGCCCCAGTCTGTATCACTGTAGGGAGCCCTTCCTTCCCATGGCAAGATTTGGTATTTATCCTTGCTGAATTTTGAGAGGTTCCTGTTGGCGCATTCGCTCAGCCTCCTACATCCTTCTGAATGGCAGAGATTATCGAGTGGTCCTCCCACCTTGATGTCACCTGCAAACTTGATGTGGGTGCACTCCATAACTTGTTGCAGCTCAGCTTCCAGTGGTCTGAGTTGTGGTTCCCTATTCCCTTTCCTGACCAAGCCATAGACACTTAGATAATATAACAAAGTTAGATATTTGCAGTAGATAAACATTTATTTATTTGTTGTTTACAGAAGTTTTTGGAAGATGCTGCCTTGTTTTTTCTCTTCTTTAAAAACAACTAAAAAAAAAAAAAAAATTAAAATCTGAGAGTGACATTTCAATCAAGTACAAAAGCCCAATTTCTTATTTTTATTTTCCTAGTTTCCACTGGCAGCATCAATACTCCTACTGTCATTTTAAATACAAAAGAAGCCATCTGCTCTTCAAATACACATGAACAAAGTATCTGCTTTTTACAAATATAAATGAAACAACAGAGATAATAATTGCTCTGCACATTTGTAGTAGTAATGAGCGTAATCCATCAGATTTTAGGACACCTCTCTTACACAAGGCAGAAAAAAAACATTATGGAGGGACTGTCCTTGCATTACATTCCTGTTAATGTAAAATAACATCCTACGAGATTTTATTCATTGATTAAATTCAAATTTTCCGAAGTTTAAAATTATGGCACCCTGTTCCTATTTAACCAAAGCAGATGCTTTTAATATATACTAACATGCTGATTTTTAAAATATATACTAAGGAGGATGACAATTTCAGGGTCCTTTTAATAAACATATGGTGTTTGGCAGTTTTAGTCATGGTTCTGAATATGACTCTGATCTACTGAGGGCATGATAAGCTCATACATTTCCATCCACAATTTAATATTATCCAACCTATAATGGTTACAACTCTGTTCCAATGGCAGTATTTACTGTTTGCATGACATGCAGCAAGCACATGATCTTGAAGATTTAATCCACATTTGATCAGCTGTCTTAATTCTCCTTCATTGTAATGTCACTGTCTTCGCCAACCATGCACCATAATTTACATACAACCAGTGTCATTGAATGAAGCATAAGCAGTATCTTTCACTGACCTGATTTTTCTTGCCTTAAAAGCCATGGCAAAATTACAATCAACTTAAATGAGAGTGTAAGAGGTCTCTCGGCCCTTGGTTATGTGGGTCTGAATATGATTTCAGTTTAACACATTCTTTGAGGCATACATCTACTATAGCTAGCCCAGTCGACTCTGTTTCAGACTATTCATGCAAGTAACTGCAGTATCTCCAGGAGCACAAGCAAGCAGAATGCATCTCTATGTCACCATTACAAACCATTGCTATGGTCAGATAGTTTTGAACTGTGAGTCACGTAAAATGCAGAGTGGTAAGTTGCAGTCTGCCTAATAAACCATAACTCAGCAATCTTGGCTCACGATTCTTAAGTAAGCATTCCTGCATGACTTAAAAAAACCCAAAACATCAAGCCTCCCAACCATCCGACCAAAACTTCTTGGAAAATTAGCAGCAGTTTACAAGATGTTAATTTTCACAGGAGGAACAGTATCGATTACAAAAAATTGATTCAGTGGAATTTATTTCATCTTCCAAAGAGGTTTTAGAATCCTTAGTCTCTAGTTTTTCTTGAATTCACCTGTGTCCTTAATCCATTTTTAATTGGTTATGATTTTTCTGGAGTAGATCTTGCTATGTCAATTTACTGGCACAAATGGTCCTTCTGTTTCCCTGTGAGATTTCTATACCTGAAAGCAATTTGTCCCCCAACTTAGTTTGAACTCTCTCATATTTTTCTACTGTGTTGTGTTGTCACTGATTTGTGTTTCAGGTTTCATGAAGAACTATTTACTCTGCCTTGTAGAAATTTAGTTCATTAGAGTCCTTTTGTAGCTTTGCTCTCTTGCTGGGTATTTTTAATTTTTTTCTTCTTCTCAAAGAAGAAGAGTCGAAAAAGTTTTCGTTTCCAGTTGATAAGCTTTGGTCTGTCATCACACAAGTTTCATATTATTTTTAACTTCTAGTTGTGTGCTAGTGTCTTTCTGGTAAGTCAGTGTTTTACCTTATCACTTACATCTTCCCGAAATGCATTTATTTCAGAATCTGAAACCGTGCTGTTTCTCTTGCTTTACTCAAAGTGCTGATTAGATTCTTACTAGAATGTGTTTTGAAAATTATTTTGATATTTTATACACCAGAAGTTGTGATGATAAGTACATTAATTGATGGTGCACAAAGACAAATGGCCATGCCCTTAAGAAACCCAAATATATTTCAGTTTCATAATCTGAATTTTGCAAAAGCAAGGATTGTGATTTTCAGTAATGGTTAACAAAAAAAAAAAAAAAAAAAATTGATCTGCATATCTAAGTATCTCAAAAAGACATTTCAAATCAATTGAACAATGGAAGAAGTTTTCAGTTGCTCCCACTGAATCAGCTGCATACTTTTCCTGACATTTTATTTTCCTTTGTAAAAACATGTTGCATGCAACTTGTGAGCCACTCATGAGTACATCTTTTTTTCACACATGACCCACCTGATTTCTTTAGCTACAATCAGGAAGAAGTTGAAATTCTTGCTTATGACAGGGAAAGGCCAGTTATGATTAATGAATAGGTAACCAATCAACCTTTGGACCCCAGCCAGCAGGCAAGGGAAGCAGAGGGAAGCAGATAAACATTTGTGAGAATGGGAACAGAAAAGGAGGGAAACTTGGGCTGCCTCACTCACCAACCAACAGAAAACTGAGGTTAGATCCTCATCCCAGGTGCAGCTCTTCCAGCTTGAAAACAACATCCACCATGCCACCCATTTCCATCCACTTTCATGTCCTTTAAACATGGTTTGGACAGAAACAGTTTGAAGATGGACACTGCTCTGATACCATCATCGTGATAGTTTAAATTTTATAGAAGGTATGAGTCCTGAAAACCAAAGTCCAGAGTCACAAAGAAGCCAATATTTCAAGCTTGGAAGAAACAATGACTTTCTAAAAATTACACCTTTTAAGTAATATACTGCACAGGTAAAGTCATTGACAATATGTGTTGGGTTTGTGTGTGGTGAGGTTTTTGTAGTGGGGAAGAGGGCTACAGAGGTGGCTCCTGTGAAAAGCTTCTTGAGACTCCCCCAGCTCAAAGTCGAACCCACTTCTGACTAAGGCCAAGCAAATTAGTGATGGTGGCCATACCTCTGTGGTAACATATTTAAGAAGGGGAACCTGAGAGAAGTGGGAGTTGTGAGGAGGAGTTGTGAGAGAAATACCTATGCAAACACCAGAGTCAGTGGAAGAAAGGAGGACGAAGGGGGGGAGATTTGCCAGAGCAGAGACTGCCCCCTGCAGCCCGTGGCGAGAGGGCAGGCTGTGCCCCTGCAGCCCATGGAGGACCCCACGCTGGAGCAGGTGGCTGAGCCTGAAGAAGGCCGTGATGCTGTGGGAAGCCCACACTGGCGCCATCTGTTGCTGGGAGGACTGCAGCCTGTGGGAAGGACCCTCAGGGAAGTAGTTCCTGAAGAGTTGCATCCCATGGGAAGGAGTCATGTCAGAGAAGTTTGTGGAGGACTGCCTCCCGTGAGAGGGATCCCACACTGGAGAAGGGGAAGAGTATAAGGACTCCTCCCACTGAGGAAGAAGGAGCAGCAGAAACAACAGGTGATTAACTGATTACAACCCCCATCCCCTGCCCCCTTGCACGACTCAGGGACAGAAGGCAGAGAAATTGAAATCAAAGCTGATCCTGGAAAGAAGCTAGGGATGGGAAAGGTGTTTTTAAGATGTGGTTGTGCTTCTCACTGTCTTACTCTGTTCAGTAGGTAAATTAGTGGTGGTGGTGATGGTGTTCAAATTAAATTGATGTTCTTTTTCTTCCCCAATTGAGTCTGTCTTTTGCCTGTGACTATAAATGTTGTGTCATCCCTCCTTGTCCTTGTCTTGATCCCTGAACTGTTTGTTTTATTTTCTCTTCCCCATCCCTGAGGGGGAAGAAGTGAGCAAGTGGCTGCCTCATGCTCAGTTGTCCTCTGGACTTAAACCACAACACAATACCATCACAGTCCAGAGGAATTTTAATGGAATAAAGTTGCAGAAGATGATGAAAGTACTGTTAGCCTAAAAGCAATGGGACACAGCTTAATTTTCAGCAGCATTGCCACACAAACTGAAGCAATGCTATGTCTAGTAATGTTACTACCGAACAATATAAAGTAATTCAAAAGCCAGGGTTTGGAAGAAAAACAAGTAAAACACAGTTCACTACAGTCAGTGAATGTATGTTCCAAGACAGAGCATGTCTGGATTCATCTAAGCTAGTGTTAGACACTCTACCACGGCACTAAAGTTAGATATATGTCTGCACAATGCATTCTATGTAGGTGCTGAGGAGATGCAAATGTTTTTAGAAGGCATTTCCAGAATCCTGAAATCCGACTTTCCTTTCAGAATACCCATCTCTTTTCGATGGAAATAGAAACAGCCTTAGGCAAGTTAGCTCCTAGTTTTGTCATCATGATTATCTGCATAAAATAGGAAGATCTAAAATCAGTCAAGGACTATATTTCTTAAATGTTTGTTGATGTAACTTGAAAAAAAAAAAAAAAAGCAGTTTATAACTGCATTGTGTTACGCAGTCTTCTAATCCTGAGAGATCTTTTGAGGGAAAAGGAATCAAGATAGTTGAGGAACGAAATAAAAATGTTTTCTAAGGTATAGATTAATTCTTACCAATTTGGTAAGAACAGTTTCTACTGGTGAAAGTGTAAGCTAAATAAATTTATATAAAATTATGGAAACAACAGGATGCATACATTAATTGGTCTGAAATAAGGAAGGAAAGATAGATTTTCTCTTTATATGCAAAGTCCTCAGAATAGCCAACTACCTCAATAAACATTTTTTTTTAAAAATCTATTTTGATAAGTTAGTAAAGATTGTATTGTCAGAAAAACAGACCATATTTTGTGCACATGTGTAACATCAGACTGCTTACTGGGTTGTGTTCAGTAGTCCCAATAAAAATGGAAGAGTATAACGTATAATGGAAGTTTGATGCTGGGGAGAAAAAACTCTAAAACTTTTGAAAAGGTAAATAACTCAGTCTTCAAATTTCTTTGGCCATTATACTCACCTTATGGAATTGGAGAGCTGATAAATTTTACTCCCTATAATGGTTTCCCTCAAAACAGTTTGAGAACAACTGGGAAAGACAGTGTTAAGATCTATAGAGAAGTGATATTGCTCCATGGAGAAACAGTAGGAGAGAATACATGCAATGAGATATTAACAGAATGGCAAACAATAATTGCAGCTGGAAGGGTTCCCTAGAGGTCATCTCATCCAACCCCCTGCTCAAGCAGGACCACTGAGAGCTGGTTGCCCAGGACCACGTCCAGCTGGCTTTTGACTATCTCCAAGGAGGGAGACTCCACAACCTGCGTGGGCCACCAGTGCCAGTGGTTGGTCACCCTCACAGTGAGAAAGTGTTTCATGATGTTCAGAGAGAACATCCTGTGACATCCTGTGTTTTAGTTTTTACCTGTTGCCTCTTGTTCTGTCACTGGGCACCACTGAAAAGAGCCTGGCTCCATCTGTCAGATAGCCTTCTTTGCTGCAAAGGCAACTTGCTGTCAGAGTTGAATAGAAAAGCCACAATAAGGCTTATATTTCTCTTCACTTATGGGAGGAAAATGGAATCTGAAACTGACCATGAATCACTTATCACCATTTTTTAAAGACCTTTAAAATTTACTTCTTACACTCAGAAATACAGAACCAACTTTTCCCCCGAAGTATTTTCCAGTATTTTCAGATCAAATAAAGGAAAATACTAGATGATGTAGATATCGGAACATTAAACAAAAATCATCACAGTGAAGCCCAGAACACAATGATGTAGACATTAATTATTATTTCCAAAAGTCTATCCAGAGAGGAAATATAGGTTATGATTAGCAAAAGTATTTCTCAGGAAAAGGCAAATTAGTATTAGCATTGGTAGTATTAGTTCAGGGAAAAGGAAAATTAGTTGAGGCTGTCAGCACAGTAGTATAACTGGTCCCAAGAGCTATTTCTGACTTAATACAAATTAAGTCTTGTTTAAATCAATGAGAGGGTGATAAAGACTTACAGAAATATATTTTCAAAATAATATTTAATTTATGGAATGAAAATAAAAAGAACAGGTCAGAGATTTTAAATCCTCACCCAAAGTGAACAGTTTCATTTTGGAAGCTGCAACATAGTTTATTGCACATGTCAGAAATGTAGATGAAATCAGGCATATAAAATACCCACGGAAGAGAGAACATTGGACCTTAGAGAATAGACCTTAGAGACAGAGAATGGTTCATCTTGGCTGGGAAAAAAGCAATTGATTAAGCCTAGACTAGAATTCTCACTTCCTTGAACTAGCCTTCCTGTAAGATTTGCAGGTAATCGGAGCTGTCAAATCCATTTGCACCAGGTATGGCATAACCCTCGTGGTAGCGTTAGACAATGGATTATATTTTCTTGAACATTAGAGTTGTGTTTTAAACACAACACAGTTAGTGACAGAACACCTAGTGATAGAATCTCCCTAACCAGTGTGTGAAGAGAGGAGCAGATGTGAAAAGAAGAGCATAACTCTGATGCATATTTGACATTGTGACACCGTGTAAGAGCTCTGATGATAAATGAATTGCCACCTTCTGAAAATATGTTCACTATAAATGAAAGAATACTAGCCCTTTAGAAATGATGGACAGAGATGCTGAGCCCTGCTTCACTGATTGTGGTATGTGGAAATTACCACCAATTCCTGAAATTATGTCAATGTTTGTAATGGAAAACCACAGATCCGAACAGCATATTAGAATCATAGAGTCACAGAATGGTTTGGATTGGAAGGGACCTTTAAAGGTCATCTAGTCCAACTCCCCAAAGATCATCTAGTGCAATCCCCCCTGCCACGGGCAGAGACATCTTCCATAGATCAGGTTGCTCAAAGCTTTTTCTGCTCTGACCTTGAACACTTCCAGGGAGGGGGCATCCACAACTTCTCTGGGCAACCTGTTCCAGTGTCTCACCACCCTCATCATAAAAGATTTCTTCCCTATATCCAATCTAAATCTAACCTCTTTTACTTTAAGACCATTACCTCTTGTCCTGTCACTACAGGCCATGGTAAAAGTCTTGCTCCATCCATCCTATAAGTCCCCTTTATATATTGGAAGTCTGTAATAAGGTCTCCCTAGAGCCTTCTCTTCTTCAGACTAAACAATCTCCACTCTGCCAGCCTTTCTTCATAGGAGAGGTGCTCCAGCCCTCTGACCATTTTTGTGGCCCTCCTCTGGACACATTCTAACAAGTCTATGTCTTTCTTCTGCTGAGAGGCCCCAGAACAGAATGCAATACTCCAGGTGGGATTCCATGAGAGTGGACTAGAGGGGCAGAATCACCTCCGTCAACCTGCTGGCCATGCCTGTTATGTAGCCCAGGATGACTGGCCTTCTGGGCTGCAAGCACACATTGCCAGCTTATATCCAGTTTTCATCTAGCAATATCCCCAGGTCCTTCTCCACAGGGCTGCTCTCAGTCCATTCATCAGCCAGTCTGTATTGATGCTGAGGACTGCCCCAATCCAGGTGCAGGACCTTCTGCCTGGTCCTGTTGAACTTCATGAAGTTTACAGTGGCCCACTTCTCCAGCCTGTCATGGTCCCTCTGAACGGCATCCTTTCCCTCTAGCATATCAACGTCACCAATCAGCTTGGTGCTATCCACAAACTTGCTGAGGGTCCACTAGATCCCTCTATGTCATTAATAAAGTTATTGAACACTACCAATCCCTATACAGACCCCTGAGGGACACAATTTGTTACTCATTTCCATTTGGACATTGAGCTGATGACTACAACTCTTTGGATGCAGCCATCCAGCCAATTCCTCATGTGTCAAATAGCCTATCCATCAAACCAATATGTCTCCAGTTTAGCAGCAAGAATGTTGTGGAGGAGATTATTAAAGACCTTACAGAAGTCCAGGTAGATGACATCTATAGCTCTTCCTTTGTCCACTGATGCAGTCACTCCGTCAGAGAAGGCCACTGGATTATTTGCCCTTGATGAGGCCACACTGGCACAATTTACCCTTGATGAAGTCGGTTCTCTCTAATCACCTCCCTGTCTTCCATATGTTGCAACATGTTTTTCAGGAGGGTCTGTTTCACGATCTTACCAGGCACTGAGGTGAGGCTGACTGGTCAGTTGCTCCCAGGGTCCTTCTTTTTACCCTTTTTAAAAATGGGTACAATGTTTCCTTTCCCAGTCATTGATGACTTTACCTGACTGTCATGACTTTTCAAATATGACGGAGTTTATATTATGTTTTATATTACACATTGTATATTGTGTTTATAATATATTTGGAGTTTCAAATATTATGCAGTTTATAAAAGATCATGTTGCTCTCACATATGACAGTACACACGTAAATACTTGAAAAGCCCATACAAGTAACTTACGTTGAAAAACAAAATAGGAATCTCAGTAAAATGTGAAGGAACTTCCTGACAGATTTGTTTCATCTTTCTTTGTAATATTAATTTGTATTTTTACCTGGATGCTATATTCTGTGACAGCAGAATCATTTTCTATTCATAGAAGACTAAACTCTTGTACTATCTAGGTGCAGGAGAAATTCAACAAAAAGTTTCTACAGTGAAGTCTAATTGTGGAATGGGTGATCCTTTTTGGTAGCTTCAGAAGTGTCTAAAAGTGTATTTATTCCATGTGATTGGGAGTCTTGAGTGACAAGGGGTTTTGTTTTTGTGCTTTGTCAATGCTTGGCTGAACTTAAAAGTTTCAGGATGTTCGGTGCAACATTCAAAACTAGCTTTTATGCAGTTTTGGATCAGAAGCTTTGATGCTTGACTGTCAGCAGAAGATTCTTTCAGTTAGTCATTATTGTAAAACTTCACTAGAAAACCTTATACAAAAAGTATACTTTAAAAACCTTATATATATGTATAATCATGTATATATATACACTTTTCATATGCGTGCATACATTCCAATGAATGAATGAATGGTGTTTCTTGATAGCAAGAAGCTGTATATACATAAATAAATATGAACATATATATACACACACAAGCATGTGTGAATCAGAATTTGGGGCCTGATAGGTCATATGGATAACTGACTGCCAAGTAACACAAAAATGTTCATCAGTGGTAATAAATGTGATATATTTTCTTCCATGTACAACATAGATCTGAAAATTATCCATAAAATAAAAACCTTTGGACTTACCCTTACTCTCCATTGAGAGAAAATGGCACATGCAACACTCATTGGGCATAGAAGTTTTAAAGTAACACAAAACAACAAAATAAACAGATAAATGAGACTCTAAACACCATTTGGCTTTAATATTTTTTTATTATGTAACTTCTGAAAATACCATTCCAAATAATACAATCGATGTCATTGATAATATTTTGGAATTCTTCTCTCCAATAGAGTGATGCTTGAATGACAGGACCAGGTAGCATTCCTGCCAAAATAAAAAGTCTATTTGTATAATATAGAGAGTTGGAAATTGTAGTCATATCCCAAAATACAGACCAAGAAACTGAGTATGGATTTCCTGAATGAACTGTTACAGTTAATGGTTAGCAATGTCTCTAAGTAGCTTTTTATTTTCTAGCCAACATCCTTTTAGCAATTCCATGCCCATTAAATTCAATTATCATTTATTGAGCTCTAGTTAGTTCACGTCTGAACATTTTTTAAGTGGATCTGGCATGGGGCAGATGAAAGTACACATACAAGAGATGGTTTGGGGCAGAATTCATTAAAAAAATAGTTATGTTTCAGACAGCTCTAATTCCTGTAACAGCACAAAGTATAGTATTGCAAAGGGAAATTATTCCTGGCAAAAAACATGATATCAACCCTTATTTAATTTTGGTCAAGGTCTTTTAAAAAGAATTGTTCAGATTAAAGGAACAACAGAAAAAGAGGCAATGAAGAAATCATATTTTGGAATTAATACAGTACTTAGGATGCAGTTATCAAGTATGAAAAAAAATTTATTTAATGAATCTGCTAGTCCCTTTACTAAAACCAAAAATGAACATTTAGTACAGATAGTATATTGCAAATGCAATAAATCAAACCCCAACCATTGCTGCTATTACAAAAATAGAGAATTTAAAAGGTGATTCACAGCTGCTATTTAAATAGTCACTAATGTCTGTAAATGCATGCCTCCACTACCCCTTGTACCATCAAAGTACCTTCATATCCAACCATCATATTCCTCTTTTTCCCAAGTGATCCTAAAAAATTTAACCAATAGATTGTTTGATTTGTGAAATAGTATCCATTAATTTTTAAATATATCTTTGTTTTCTGGGCTTAGTAAATTAATCATGTCATTTTATTTTGCGAGGGAGGACTGTTGAACTGTTCTTTATGGTCAGCTAAAGTTTGCCAGTGGCTCTGTCATTCAGCTAATTCCTTATGGACAAATTAGTTTATTTGTTCTTCACCCCCTGCAAGGTGAATGTTCATTACACTTTGTTCAGATCTCTTAAGATCATTTTAGGGTAAACCTGTCCTTGAATGGTTCTTCCTTTATTACTGTTCCCCACAACTATTTTGTTTTGGTGTTCACCAAAGGACTAAGTATGCACCCACATCTTCTGTCTCACTTACCAGAAAGTATTGAAAAGTTTCACTGTTGATGTTTTCCTGAAAGGATGGTCATGTCTCTCTTCCCATGTACAAAGACTGTCTCCATAATACTTGTGTTCTCCCTGTGAACCCTCCTGGACCTTGGTCTTTCCAGTAAACTTCTTTGTCTGGTCATCTGCAAGGCATCTATCCATTCACAATGCTTACCAACACTTAATTATATTTTATAATTTCCTTTCTCATTAAAATTTTCAAAGACAGTTTTAAAATATGAACAGCTACTGCAATGCATTTGTGATCGTGTCTCATTGATAAGACCAAATGATTGCACTAAAGCCGGAGTTTTCAAAGTATTTCTTTAACATAAGCCTTCTAAAATGAGAGACTTTGCTAGTTTCTGGTTAATATTTATTAGCTCTTCATATGAGATAAGAAGGAAGAATTTATAATCCAGCAAACTAAAGTTTACTTTCTGTGTAAACTATTCACCTCTTGCTATTGCTGAACTACACATAGGTTCTATGCTGTGCCAGAATGGCAGCAGGAATTGTTTTCTGACAATTTCTAAGAAAAACCTGACAGATGATTCCTCACTTGAGCCAGAAAAACAAAAAACATTAAAAATTCCTCAAATATGTCTATTTCTTTTAGGTAGTTATATAGCTGAATTTAATTTTTATCTTTCAATGAATATTTTATTGAAAGAACAAATTGTATTTGGGTTTGAAGAGAAAATATGGTTGGGAAACACACTTCCACAACCCATCTTTGAAGGATATCACTTCGTATGCCCAAATACTTCTAATACTTTTGTGTATGTGAGGCTTGTATGTAATTTCAGATACTTATTCTGTGTCATTATCTGACCTAGTAGGTAACAGGGTGTAGATCATATGTACCCTGGATTAAAGGCTAGAGTTTATGAAGGACCAAGCCTTTTATGCTGGTTTAGGACACATGTAATAAAGCCGGTTATTATTTGGAGAAGTCTTTAGCTATTAGAATGTCCAAGGTATTTACATAGTGTCTAATGCAAACCTTATAACTATTTCTCTTTTTATAATGCATTCATTTGTATTTACAGAAGATTATTTTTAGACAATATTAACACGTTTATAAAATTCTTAAGGATGGCTAAAATAATTTTACTATGCCTATTGTTCAAGTGTTAATTTTAATAGTTTTCCTGGAAAACTGATATACCCTTTTTGCCTGAACACTATCTCCCTAAAATAATGTACCCATTTAGAAATGAGCATTATTAGTATTTTAATTGTCACATAGTGTACCAGAATTGAATTTTACTTTGAAGAAATTTGTTTAATAATTTTCTGAAGTGGACTACAGTATGGTTTATTCAAAGCATTTATGCGTCTCAGTAAATGACAAATAAGACAACTTAAAAAAACCTCTATGTGCATCAAAAGGCAACAATTTTTCCTGCTATTTGTAGAGAAAATTTTCCGTAATAAAATTTAAGCTTTTTATGAATTAACAATGTGGGAGTCTGCCAAATATGAAACAACTTTAGCTCCTCCAACTTTCAAAAGAAGAAGCAAATAGAAGAAGTTAACTCAAATAATGGATGTTGGAAGATATCACAATAAGGACCAAAGGATTGGAAGGAACTGGCATGACTACTTGGTCTAGTCCTTGATAATGATTAATAAGTTTAGTCATAGGACAATTCCCACCAACTTTTAACAAGCTTAAGACATAAGTCCAAAAATCACAATTAATAATGCCAGTGAAAGAGATTTTAAATCACCTTCAACACATCCTGCCAAGACTGCCATTTCTGTAACATTTAGAGGAAGGTCCAAATGCAGTGGTTCAGGGAAAAGCAAAACAAAAATTCTAGAAGAAGCAAGGAAGAAAAATATATTTGTGACCCATAAGCAATAGCTGAAACCCTATCACATGCTTGCATAATATTGATTTAATTTAGCATTATAAAGAAACAAGCAATCTGGAAGCTTCAATAATAGCAAAACCAAAGAAAAGCTCTATTAGTTTAAGAGAAAGAACAGAGTTTTTTAATGAATCTAGAACCAATATTACTTCACAGGCAAACACAGGTGAGATTTTTCAAGACAATTGGAATTGTAGATGTGTCCAAACACAACTTATTTCTCCAGAGTGAGCATACATTTCCTAACGAGATGGCATGGAAGTCTAAGTGATTTATGTTCCTGAGAACGCGATTGTCTCCGCTGGCCAGATATACTTCTCTTATTCAAAATCATAACTGTTTATAAAGCAGCTGCAAAGTATGGGTTCCTTCAATTAGAGAAACCAGTTGGAATACAGAAAGAAAGGGAATCTGCCTTCTGCAGACAGACAGGCCTAAAAGCTTCACAGAAAACTCCATTCCCAGAGAAAATTATTTTGTTTTGTTTTGTTTTTGTTTTTTTTCCCAATGTGTATGTTCCTGGCTGGTTTGAGACAGTCAGCAGCTCTGAAATAACAAAGCAAACAAGATGTAATACTAAAATAGATCTGAGAACTTAAAACCAAACGGAAATAAATTGCCTTGAATGCGTTGAACCGAAATTAAAAGAACTTGTTGAGACCCAATTCCATGTCTATTCTGGAAACACATAACTATATCCTTAACTTGAATCACATATCTAAGTCCCATTGCATGCAGTTTGAATTCTTTTGGAGTTAAGAATATGCTCAAGGGTTTTGCTGAATTGAGGTCTAAAGAAGCAGAAAACTTTCTTTTTCGTGTAACTCCATATAACTAAAAGGATATGACACCTGCTGGGTGGAATTAATAATAGTAAATCCAATCCCATTTTTCCTTTGATGTCCTTCGATGTCCTTGTGTCCAGTTTATAGTTCTGGGCACAGATGTCCTCTCAGGAAGACTATTACATGTTTTAACAAACTCATCTTACAGTATTACAACCCCATCTGTTCCACTTTCTGTCCCTGATCACTCCTTCCAGACAGTCATTCTTTCATGCTGCCAATAGTTCTGATCTGCTGAAGTCTACTACTGTCCCAGTAAATCAATATCTGAGCCAATTTCTCAAGACTGTGTGGCAATGAGAAGTAGTTTTTTGTTCTCATTCAATAACTGTTCTTCCTTCAGTCATCCTTCCTACCTACCACTGAATGGAGAGACTCTTGAGCCTGTGTGTGTCAAGACTTGTAAGGACTGTGCCAAAAAAAGCATCACGCAGGAGACACAGGCTAGTTCTTCAACAGCTGTATCAGAAAGGGTATAATGAAAGCAACATCCTGGAATCAATAAAGAAGAACTGAAGTAACAGAGATGTATGATGAGAAGGGTTGTTAGAGGAGCAAGAAGTAGCTTGGGAACAGTAAGAAAAAGAAACTGTCATAGAGAGCATTAAAAAGACTTTTCCAGCCACCTGAGGTTGAAGGACACATCAAATGGTTAAAAGAGGAGTTTGAAAAGAAAAGTAAATGAAGACAGGACACCAAGAAGGAAACTGCTTTTTCAAAAGGTGTTAGGTTTGTTGGTTTGTTTTTTTTTTTTTCTTTGAAGGATCATTGAAATATATGTGTATTGGAGAATTTTAGATTATTTTTCTATTACCTTTACTTTGATGATGCTCAGAAATCATAAAAAGATATATAACATAAAACCCATCAGGATGTGTATGTGAACCCTTTGTAGCAAGAAGCAGAGGAAAAGGTACCCTCCTTTGAATAGGCAGTGGCATACAAGTCTCGTTAAAATGTTCAAACTCATCCCTCAACCAGAATCTCAGGGAGCCTCTTCTTGTCGATGAGAAGGTTCCCTATTCTTTAGGGAAATTTAACTGCCCTCTCAGCCTCTCAGCAAAGATTAACATTTCTCAGGTCCAGTCAGTAACTGCTGTGTGGAATGTTTTACATTTTGTAACATGTGCAGCTGTTGGTCTGAAATATCTTTTCAAAGCAAGGAAAGCAGTATGTTGGCATTGAGGAGGTGATTTTCTTGTAAACGACAGATGAAAAGAGATAGTCAAACATTCTTAATCCAAACCTATCAAGTTAAATTCCAATTCCTTCCTTTTGCCATTTCCACATGTAACAAATTTGGAAAAAAAAAAATTGATATAAATTCAGGGTAATTACAAGACCATGTTGTCAGCATGCATCATTTCTATCTGTTGTTCATATTGTAACTAAATGCTAGCAGACTACTTATTTCTGCAGTTGCTGCAAATTGTAATCATATAGTGGCCTTTTTTTAAAAAAAAAAAAAATCATATATTTGAAGGGTTTTAAAAGATAGTTCAACCATGAGAGGTATATTCTTCAACTTAAACTATTTTAGGACCTGATATTTTAAACTTTTAAAAAACAACCTGTAAAGTAGAACTTGAGTCAGAGAGCAAACAGCGTTATTGTTTTCCAGCCATTCCACACAGCATTGGTCAGATTTACTGTGGATGGTAATTAAAAGTGGCTACGCTGCATAATACCCAGTAAATAAAATCTATATCCTGTACATCACTTAGGGATTTAGTTTGTCATGTTCCAAAGTAAAAAAAAAAAAAAACAGAGAGAAACGTACAAACCTACAATAACTTACACAGCATTTGTCTGATGTATCATAGACATGACTTTTGGCTTTATGATTTCAGTTAAACACATTAATTGCATGTAATTCGCATTTTTAACTCTTGTATGAATGCTGCAGAACAACCACAAATATCTAACAAAAACCTCAGATTTTTCTGTGCCACTGTTGGAAAAACATTAGCAATGGACTGTACCAATGCCTACAAGCAATTTGGGTGTGATACCTGCTAGATCCTACCAGTACTTTTGATGACAGTCATTGCAACAAATAATCATGGAAAAGCCCAGCTACTAAAACAGTTAGCTGCTTCTTAGCTTCAGACAGTGTATGTTGACACTGTCGTACGAACGTTAGAAAGAAGAAATAATTAGCAAGGAAGTGTAAATTCCTGGTTTTCAGTACTGACCAGTTACTAACTCCGCTGAACTTTGACACATAAAATATTAAAGACCTATAATTACTAATAATAGTGTCATGATAAGAGTTCATTCACAATTCCGAAGTTTTCATGGTTCAATTGCTATATATTGAAGACAGAATGATATGGGTCTTTAATCACTGTATTCCTTGTGGAAAGCCCAAATAACAGGATCTGAAATAGCTGAAAATCTTCTTATGCATGTTCTCCTAAAGTCTGGTAAAATTGTTAAGGGTATTTTATCTATGAAATGTCTTTTAGCATTTTTTCTCTGCTACAGTCTAATAAGAATACTATAAATAGCACTAATGTTCCATTTGCTAAATCAGCTTAATCCAACCAAAGATAAACATTCAGTTAAAACTCACATTCTTTTAGGAATTTAGACCATATTAACATTGAATAAGGTATTTCACATATTAAATGATAGTTTTGATCAATCTTGATGGCAGATTACTCTTAGTACCTTCTTGTTTGGAATGTGATCTATCGCTTTTTAATTCACAGGCTTCTGAGAAGAAGCCGGCATATTTACATAGTAAATCCATTGCAGTCTTGGACCTGCCAATATTGTAAGAATTCCAAGATTAATTAAGGTGTGGTAGTGATTAGAAGCCTACATTGGAGATAAACACACTTTGGTAGAAATACAATTATATAAGAAAGAGTTCCCACTCCTCTACAGATTTCTAATCTTCTTTTATTATGAGAGACCACAGATCAATATTTAGAAAAATGAAGTGGCTTTCTATCTCCATATGGGAAAAATGCAGTAATGTATACCTTACTGAAAATTATCTCCCAATGGAAAATCCACTCTGGTAGGTTTGTTTGTCCATCTCCCCACTTCTCCCACCCCACCCCACCCCACCCCCCTGCCCCCTCCTTTTTTTTTTTTAAGGGATGTGGCACATTTCTCCTATTGTTTCTATTGCAGAAGGACAGATAAGTGAAATGTTAGCAGTTGTTACACAGAGGAACAAATGGCTTTTAAAGCTCAAGTTAATGAGGGATCTTCAAGACTCAAAACAGCCATAGAAAAGGTAGGTCTGTCAGCCTCAGAAAGTAAACACACTTTTCCTAGACATTAATGTTGTCATTACTTTACTGATACAAGAATCAGACCCAGCCTCTGTTGCAATCTGTCAGTGAGGTACCCTCCCCTTTACCTAACCTTTTCTTTGATGAGAAACAACGTTAAAAATACTGCCTTGTAACCAAAAAGAACTTAAACTAACTTGTATTTCCTGAAGTAAATCCAAGAAACAGCTTGACTGTGATAACAAACTTTATCACTTTCTCATTATTATGGAGTGTGTGTGACATTTAGATCCCCTTTGCTTTAGTCATATATTCTGAAGACTGTTAATTAGTCAAGCAAAATTAATTATCCAAATACATAATATTTGCTACATCCAGCAATTTTGTGCCTATCAGAGTCTTCCAAAACCAGCTAACAGTAACAAAACCATCTGAAATACTTTCTTAATGACGTACAATATCCCTTAAGGGGACCCCACAATCTTTAAATACTAGATGCAGAGGACCAACTGCAGCCTTTGAGTAACACCTGCAGCAGGCTCAATAGTAACAAAGATGTCCTGACTATTTGTATTCAATGCTATGAAAGCAAACATCTTTCTGGGTTCAGCATCTCATTAGTATTGGATAAGCATTAAAGAATTATAATAAACCAATTTAATTTAGCTGTGTGTACCTGAACAAACATTAAGGTTGTCAAAAGGGAGAAACTCCCCAAAATGGAAAGATTCTGAAAAAATAAAATTGCAGAAGGCAAACTAGTAATATTTTCTCTGATAGCCAGAAAAACAATAGCAGTTATGATCCTGACAAAAGATTTTGGATCAGAATCATGATTCATTTCTCACTGACTGATACCTAAGTGAGCTGCAGCTTAACAGCATATACCGTTCCACTTTTTTCTTGAAACTGTTCTGCTGCCTGAAACTCTGCCTCTCTGTATGTATAAGTAGAACCATTTCATTACTGATAGAACAAAACACCAGCATCCTGATATTGAACAATCCTCCAGCTGAATCCTGAGGAAAGTAGCCCAGCAAAGGTTCTCAAAGCACGCCTATCAGTTCAGGATACCTTGAAAATAAAGTCCTAAAATGTGATAGAAACTGTTATTTTCTCTGAAAGCAGCCTGGCAGTGTGGTCTATATCCTTTCTTCCATAGTTGTATGATTTGTAGAATCATGTATGTTGTGGGAGACCCAGATCCTTGTTTTCTCAAGGAAGATCAAATCCTAAACCCCACTTATATGCCTTAGCAACAAAGCAGTAGTCTACTTCTGGCAGGGAAGAAAAAAAATCTCAGTCCCTCCTATTACACATAAAAGAATTCAGAATTCATTGGCAGAGACTGAGAAGAAGCACAACTGAATGTCTAGAGCAGTTTCTTGTAAGATAAAGTCAGTCAAACTACAAAGAACTTCTTTTGAAATGAACAAACAGATTCTAGAAACCCAGTCCTGTTTCCTGCCAGATAGGTCAGCCAAGCATTAGCAATAAACTCAAAAGAATAATTTCCTGCCTGGGTTTTGGAATTCTGTTTGTTGGCTTGGTGAAGATAGGCCATGGAGTCAATCCTGAGTCTACAAAATGTCTAAACTTTGGTGATGACAGACCCAGATGTAGTCTCAGTATTTTCTATTGGCCACTACTAGACAACCTACCTAGCTTTTTTGTTCTACCTTGTGAAGAATGTCTGATTTGATCCTAATCTTAGGCACTTACCTCTCTCTGTTCATGCATTCAGTAGGAAGCTCAGATTGTTTAATTTTTGAGATTTTTATCTGAAATAGTATCATTTCAATTAAACCCTTTTATGAATCCAGTCACAAATATTCCACCAACTTTGCTTTTGTCTTCCTTTCCTTAGTCGTAAGCAAATTTCAAAATAGTAAGATAAAGGTAATCCAGATGCACAGTGAGATATCACAGGCTACACGGGAAGTCAGTGTAAAAAGACTTTATTAAAAGTTCATTGTTTGTATTTAGGCTTGTGTACACTCTTGTAGCCTATGTCAGAAATACATAACCTATTTATTCTACCCTTCCCAACCAGATTTAGCAGTATTTTACTCTGCTCAGTAGCCCATGTAGCCCTGCAGCATTCATACTGACCCAATTCAGACTATCACTCGTTGTAATAAGGAGGAATGCCTCTGCTGTATTTCAGCTGTAGACAGCAACCAAACAACTCCACAAATACAACTGTAAAAATATATGACAAAAACAGTTTCATTTTTGTATTAGTGCTTTTAATATGTCACAGACAAAAGAACAGGAACATGAAGAAATGGTGGCCAAATTCCTACTCTGCCCTAGAAAGGAGAAAGTAGTAATGAAAGTTCACTTAGTAATCTAAAAGTCAGCAGCTTTCCAGTGTGCTCGTGACAACAGATGCATGAAAAAAGTCATGACATACTTCCTTTTCTTTCCTCAAATCTACTCTCCTAATGAATTCTGTAGATATAAAGGGTACTTGTCAGAATTCTTTTTTAGTGTCAGAGACTGCTGATACTACAAGACAAGCCTCTGCACAGTAAGAGAAATATTCTTAGTTCACTTTTATAAATCCAATATAGCAGTGATTTTAGAAATAAACAATGCTTAACAAGCCTGTACTCTGCCTAAGTGTTATACCATGACCTATTACCATCCTATGTGTAATATACTGACCTCACCTCAATGTATTACATAAAGGAAGCTGCCTCTCTCCTAACCACGTTTCTCTGCATTTCCCTAATATATATATTTCTTAAATTTCTCCTTCTATTTTACTTCACTTTTTATAAGGCTTTTTGTCTATTTATAAGCCATCTTCCACTCTCTACTGTTTTAAACAACCTCTAAATATAAAATACATGCAAGGATCGAAGAATTCTTGCCTGATATTTTGACACTGGAGACATGGCCACTGTTGACTGTAAGTGATTTAGTTTCTGTATGGATACCCTCTAGATGTATCATCCAGCTATTGTAAATCTTTGCAGGCATGAAATCTAAATATGCCTGAAAGTGTCTGTCAAACTATATCCCTACCCTTCATGCACTTGTTCTAATGCTCAATAAATGTCTTCCCTTATCACAGAAAATATATTCAATGCCATTGCATGACCTTGCCACAGGCAGAATATCCTTGACTGCTTTCATGTGTAAAAACAGCCTTGTAAGATCAGCTCCCCACATACACAAAGAAGCCTTCTTCCTAACTAGTTGGGCACCTGTTGATTGTTGCTATCCAGTGCGAGCCAAATCACTTTCAAAATCACTACTAGCACAAGTGCATTGTAAAGACATAATACAAATCAGGCACCTTATTTTGGTCATGTCACAAATTGCTTGGAAGGGGAAAAGAAATAATTTTAAAGGTGTATATTTCCTATAAACACACTGGAAAGTTCTGTAAGAAAGCCAGCAAAAAGCAACACCTGCAAATGTCACAGCTTCTTTTTCAAGCTGTAAAACACATAAAGCCTGTCTGTTTACAATTAAAATTCTTTCAACCTGGTGAACCCATACTTCATCTTGAACATCCATATGGGACATACATAAACAGTCTAACCCTGCCCTTGCACAACCACTTTTCTGTCCTTTAATTCTTTTTATCCCAGGTAAGTAGTCTTTCTCATGTTGGTTTCACCGATAATGGCAACACTAGTTCCTACCTAATAGTTTCTAATGGAGTTGAAATAGCCAGCAGTCTTAATCATGGATTCCTCAAATGTCAAAAAATTTCTATTAGATTACATTTCATGTGATTATGTAGTGAAATCCTCACACTGGGACTGCTTTCACCAGTGAGGTTGCACCACCAAGCCAGTACTAGCACTATGTAATAGAGACACCCTCACTGCAATCTACTCCTGCAACTACAACTGACCACCTGTGCAGGCACCCTTCACGAGAACTTCTTTCCTGGCAGATACTGGAGATCTCTGGAACTGAGGAATGACTTAACTGACAAATCTAAGCTACCATCACTACATATAGCTGAGCATCTTGATCAGTTGCTGTGATCAGTTCTGTCAAGTTATTGTCTGAAAACAAATGTAAATAAAACTATTTGTGACTCAAGTGGATCCTCACTTTGTTATTTCTTGGGAAAAAAACTATTTGCTTAATGCATTAGGACTGCCACATCATTCTCTAGTTGGGGTCTTAATTTAATATTGTATTATATAAACTATTTGACTTTATATCTTTGGTGTTGCTGCCATGAAGATTTTATGATTTGCTCCAAATGAGTCAGATTCCCTTTAAACTTTTCTCCCATACACATATCACTCACTTTTCTATATATTACTCACATATTCTATTAAATTTTGTGCAGCCTCTGCATAGTTTATTGCCATATGTGATTCAAGTGTATCAATTACACTGGATTTTTACATAACATGATCTTATATCCTGTCTCTTTCTCTCTATACCACTACATGCTCTCACTTTTTAGTGAAGTTCCTGATTTCATTTAGATGAAGGAAGAAAGTTTTTTGGCATACCATTTAAATGGCGAAGTCACAGTTCAGAAGAGGTGTAAAATATAGCAAATGTTGCAGTAACCCTCATGGCTAAACCTGCATGTGAAAGAGGCACTTGCAGAAATTGAACACAAATCCAGCTTCCATGTTTAGGAACTGGCAAAGGATATAAGAGTTTACTCCTTTTAAACCAGACCATTAAAGAGACCCTAAGAGCCTCTTGAATCATTTGACCTCAGTCTCCTGTTTCATGAGATCACTGCCAAAATTCAAGCAATATGAGCAGAAATATTTGTTCACAGCAGGAAGATAAATTTAAGCTTCTCTAGTTAAACAAAACATGATGAAAGCACAAGGACTGAAAACTCATTGCTGTGGGACCCATTCACCATCCATCAGTGATATTTCTTGACAAACATTTACATTGGGGGGGGGGGGGGAACAAATATAAAAATGCCTGGAAATAAACAAATTATGGGCATTATTGGCAAGGAACTAAATAGTACTGACTCTGGAGATTTAAATAAGAGGTGATAAGGGCATCAGCTGCTTTTATGCTGAGTTTCACAAACATTGTTATATTTTTTTTAGTATTCCTAGAACCTTTCAAGCACATAACACAGTGAACTCCAGTGAGTTGGAACTACTGTTTCACCATGTTGTAATTCCTTTTTTCTTGTCTCCTACCACAGGGCCAGTATTTTCTGGCTTCAACAAAATATACAGTGTCCACTAATTTTTTATGACAAAGGTAACATTTCCATTGCTTTGCTATTATGCCAAAAAGCCACTGGTGAAAAAGAAAGCAGTGTATGTACAGGTGCAGCATTAGAGAATAAAAAAAATAAATCAAGCAGTGTGCAAGTGTATTCTGAATGGTAATGAATGGATTTTTTGTGTCAAGACTTCCATACAACCACTGCTGTTATGCAAATTGGCAACTACAGGACAGAGAAAAGCCATTCCTGTTTTTGATTATGCAAGTCTTCATGTAGGTCCACATGGAAGAAAAAGGTTGTTTTGCCTCCACACAAGTATTTTCAAAGTCTAAGAGAAGGTTCAAGTTTTAAAAAGTTAAAAAACAATGATCACATATTCCAGATGTGTTCTCAACAGCCTGTAGTTTGCTTCTGAAAGCTGTAAGTAGAGACAGAACAGAATATGAGACTACGAGACACATCTGATGTATGTATGATGCTATTTGCTTCTACTTTTGGGTTTAGGCAAGACTAATTTGGATTTGCTAACTCTCCCTTACCCAATGATATGGTTCATATTATTTTCCTAGCTCACTACTTTCTTCCATCTGTATGGTAGGAAATGATGTGTTCTCACTTCCTGCAAGGATGTTTTGATATGAGAAGGAACATGGTCCTTATAAAGCATGACTGAGTGGGGATTGCAGCAAAAAAATACTAGGCACAATATGCACTGTTACAAAGAAGCAGCCTCGAGAGGTAGTGAGACTTTGGCTTCCTATGAACTATTATCAAAAATTAAAAGCATTAATAAAAGAATGTTTGAGAATCTAAAGTGTAAAAACAGTATCATTCAGAGAGTTTAAAAGAATTTCCCAAACCCAGTTTAATTTTATGTTATAATGATGGGATTTATGTCACCTAATATTAGGCAACTGTATTCTAAGCTTAGCCTTCCTTTAGTCAATGTTGAGAATAGGGACATTTAAGGCATAAAGTGTCTGGTCTGTATTAGTCAAATTAACTGTGCTTTTTAGTATCTATAGAAGTCTCCAAAAAGAATATCGAAAACTAAATCAAATATAGACAATCTACATTTCATCAGACAAAATCGTCAAATGAGATTAAGCTAAACACAGTACTAGAGGAAGCATATGTTGAAAAAACAGTCTGGAAAGGATGCTACAGAGTCTCAGATTTGCTAGTCTGCTATCAGTATTCCAGCCTTACTCCTATCATGTAATTCCAGCTACCTCCACTCATGGTGTGGAGCCAGTCCTACGGGAAGTGGAAGGGGGGAAGGAGAAGGAGAAAGAGAAGGGAAGTTCCATGACTAATCTGAAAGTGCTCTCCTAAATTTCAGGGTCAGTCCCCTGCTACGTGTTTCCTTCATTCAGCTCAGGAGTTATTTTACAGTCACTATAGCCAACGCTACTATTATTTATGCTATCCCTGCTCAGTTCTTCCTTGTCTGTGAACAGTAGATCTGTTCATCATCCCTTAGCCTATACAGTACCTGTGTCAAGAAGGTATCCCTGACATCCTCCAGAAATCTTATGGGTTCCTTATGTCTTTCTGTGTTGCCCTTTCAGAAGACACTAGGGAGAGCACAGTCCCCTGGTAAGAGCTAAGAGACTTCTGAGTTGTTTAAAGAAGACTTCATCTGATTTTTCATCCTGATCAAGTCGTCTGAAACAAACTTCCATCACTATGTCAACCCTCACATCCTGACCCAAAACTAAAGTAGATTTTATTAGTAAAATCTACAGCACTAATACTGCCAAACTAATGAGCTCAGCTTTGGGAGGTTTACTGTGATTTATTAGATGATATACAAGACTGCATAGCAGGAAATTTGGACTCTATGCCCAGTTCAGCAATTCACTTGCTGTTTGACCTTGAAAAGGTATTCTGTGTACCTGTCTTTAACTTCATAATAAGAAAAAATAATCGCCCCTCTTTGCTCTCAATTTAAAATAGCAGTCAGTAAATCTCACTTATTCTATTTGTTTGAATATCATATTGGAGTTGCAGCCTTATTGAAAATTTAAAGGAGCTGTGTTCAGTGAACATTTTAGAAGCTTTATTTGTTAAGAGTACATTTTGTTCCTTCTAAGCTTAAGTAGTACAAAATGTTTGCAAATTTGTGTTCCTGAAGTCTTTCTAGTAAATATGCTTGCATCTTTGCAGACCATAAAACTCCTTCTGGCTGCTAAATTGGCAGGATTGTAGAACAGTACAAGAAAACATTTTCTTTTAAAAACTTTCCTGGAGACAATCAAATACAGGTTTTATATCAGTTTATACTGATAAAAATGATTACATAACAAATGCCAGTTTATTAAAGGGTGGAATAATACTTATGGAAAGCAGATGTTTGTTTGTGCTATTTTCTCATTAAAATCTGCATTAGAAAATGAATACAGGTATTTTCTATATTTCATCCTGTATATACAGAGGGACATTTTGTTCTTCATCATGAGTCCATGTAAACAACAAAGGCTATGTGAGGCATTAATGAAAGAAGCTGCAGTCTCCATTCAACAGTGTAGCAACAAGCAACAGCAAAATTCTATTAAGTACATGAAGAAAGGTGAAAAAATAAAGATTAGTTTATGATGAACAGTTTCAAGAAATTCCTAAGGTTATAATACAAAATAAAATAATAAACTATTATATTATATATATGTCATATTATTGAAAAAACGGTATTTGAAATAGTTCTTGATAAACAAATGCTAGTATGTCATGAAATTGTCAAGATTTGGCTTTGTTGCACCTGTGTACTTTGCACTTTTGCATATCCCCTAGGTTTTTCTTGCTTCTAACAGGTTTAAAGTGGATGACTGATTAGAAACCAAATATTATAGTATCTGGATATTACCCTTCTTTCTCAGTCTAAAATTCTGTTGAATGGCTGAACTCAGCCCCATAACTCTTGAACTTAGCATGACATTTACTTCATGTATAGAACATAAGGGAAAGGTCTATAGAAGTTATATGTTTAAGTAGCATGTTATTTGCAGAAGACTGTGAAAAAACTTTGAAGGGTTCCTCTTTCACTTATCCAACAGATACAGTCACTGTTGAGGAGACATTATTAATTTATTCTCAAATAAAGTCTAAGTCTCTCCTGAAATACTATCAGTTTTATAAAGTCTTATATTTCTCTACGAAGTACATTAAAGCAGAATTAAGTCTGGATCAAAATACTAGCAATTCCTAACTAACATTTCTGGAAAATTTCTGGAAAATTTAGGCAGAACTTAAACCAATTTTCTGAATTCCATTTCAGTTTTTAAAGCCTCCTTCCAAAAAAGCATTTAGAGGCACATCTCATTTAACAGTAAAAGTTTTGTTCTGAACCACAAAAAAGTAAAGCTATTCCTCATTTTCTTCTAAGTACAAGTAAATCCACCAAAAAAACAGAATTTGAAGGATGGTCAAACAATATGTCTCCAGTCCCTTAACCATCTTAGTGGCCCTTTGTTGGACTCTCGCCAGTATGTCCACATCTCTCTTATACTAGGGAGCCCAGAACACTGGACACTCTATCTGAGTAGAGGGGAAGGATCACCTCCCTTGACTTGTTGGCAGTGCTCTGCCTAATGCAGCCCAGGAGGCTGTTGGCCTGCTTTACTGAGAGGAACACTGCTGGCTCATGGTCAGTTTGCTGTGCACCAGGATTACCAGATCCTTCTCAGAAAAGCTGCTTTCCAGCTGGTTGGCAGTTAGAAACCAGTATATACCTCTCCTCATGCCCCCACCTCCATCCTTCCTGTGACACCTGGGGTGGGGAAGGAGTCCAGAGTAAAGTCGAGCCTAGGAAAGGTGCTGTTTTAATGTTTGCCTTTTTGTTTTCAACTGTCATATCAGTAATTAAATATTTAAATTGTCAGTAAATCAAGTTATTTTTCCCAAAGTCAAGTCTGTTTTGCCAGTGATGGTAATGGGAAATAATCTTTCTGTCTTTATCTTTCACCATGAACTTTCTCACATCCACAGCTTCTTTGAGGAACCTGTTCCAGTGTGTCACCACCCTCACAGTAAACAATTTCTTCCCTATATCTAAACTCAACCTACCCTCTTTCAGTTTAAAACTGTTAGCCCTTGTCCTATCACTACACTCCCTGATAAAGTCCCTCCCCATCTTTCCTGTAGCCCCCTTTAAGTACTGGGAGGCTGCTATAAGGTCTCCCCAGAGCCTTCTCTTCTCCAGGCTGAAAAACTCCAACTCTGTCAGACTGTCCTCATAAGGGAGGTGCTCCAGCCCCCCGAACATCTTCGTAGCCCTTCTCTGGACCCACATGAGCAGGTCCATGTCCTTCTTATGCTGGGGACCCCAGAGTACTCCAGGCTCACGAGAGTGGAGTAGAGGGGAGAGAATCACCTCCCTCCACCTGCTGTTCACTCTCGTCTTGATGCAGCCCAGGATACAATTGGTTTTCTGGGCTGTAAGCACAGATGGGAGGATGAATAGACCTTTTACAAGGCAATAATTTTAAGGCAGTAGGTGTTACACCTCAGCCATTAGTAGTGTAAAGATGATAAATACACGTATCAGACCTTTTTGTGTTACTGCATAAGGATGCTTTTGTGCTCTTCTGTGCATTGCCCATGAAACTTTGAAACTGTATTTAAATACCAAAGCTGCTGTTAAATGAGTCTGTCATATGACAGCAGAAATACCCAATATTGCGTTTTTGAGACTTGGCAGGTGAAAATAATTGCTATTACTAATGTGTATTTTGAAGTAGGACCAAGTTGCCAAAATATGGTTCCATAAGGACAAACTCATTCTGGAATTTGTCATCACAAAAAAAAAATTCAACTTTTAGAGGCCAGTTTATTCTATTCAGCATAAGCAAGACTACTATGTACAACCTTCTAGTAGACTACTCGCACAATGTAAAGAGTCCTGAGCATAATAAGGCTGTCATCCCCTAAACATTCTAAAACAGTGGCAGAATTAACATTATAAATGACAAGTTATATATTCTCCTCCTTTTATAGGTATACTGTACACCTATTGAGCTACACTTATAAAGAGTAGTGTTTCAAAGGTAGCATGTTTAATCTTTATCTCATAAAATACTGACCATTGTCAAAGATGCAATTTTCAAACTAGCTACCCCATTGGTCTTTTCTGCCATGGTTATAGTGCCTTTATGTTCCTATATATCAGAAAAAGAAAAATGGTGGTAACATGGCAGCACTGGTAAACTCTTCCCTAGGTCTGTAATGATTTAATGCTCCATGGAAATTTGTATTCATCTGGATAAATTTTATAAAAATGCAACTTTAGCTTCCTAGAATATTGAGAATTTATATTTTCTGATTCATTAACAGCATTATATTTTAGTTTCTTGGTGATCTGAATTTCATTAACCAGGTTTTTTAATGCTGTATGAATTGTTGACTCTTGGTTTGTACTCAGCATATCTCTTAGGTAATTGTTTGTTCATGCTACAAGGACTTTGTGCTGTTCTGAAGCAAGAATAGGTAAAATCAGGGGACACTCGCTCAGCTGGTAAGCTGTCAGTCCATCATAACTTGAATATTGATTTTGTGAGGTTGGTGACATTCCCTAGATGTACGTGTCAAGTTTGTAGACAGAGAGGTCTATACTTAATTGAATGTGATGTCTGTATGTGAAGTGATGAAGTATGTCAGTGATGTATATGCTCTTCCTCCCCTCCCCTCCAGCCCCTTCCAATATATTCAATAGAGTGTTATGAAATTCCACACTGTTCTGACAAAGCTTTTTTTTAACTTCATAAATTGAAAAGCTGGGTCTGGTCTGCTCTCACATAATTTCTTCACAGGTACGTCTTCACTGGATTGTGAGACAACAAACAAGTCCTGCCCTTTTAAACACTCATTCAGTTCTCCTGAATGTTTATGTTCAAGATAAAGGTGAATAGGTAGCAATTCACATTATAGCTTTAGGAAGTCTTAATAAAGGCTTTGCATGTTCTGCAGACCACTAACATTAATAGTTTTATGCCATTCTCACTCCACTCATCAATATTACTCTAACTAAACAAAACATATTGTTTGAATCTCAGGTGGCGTAAGAAAAAGGTGTTTTCCTCAGGGTTCCTAAATCGCAGATAATCATCTTAGTATCTATGCCATACCCTGCTTATCAAGAGTATGAGAAAAAAAAATGAGAAGTCAGGGGAGTTCCTGTCTTCAGTTATCATAATATTTATCCTGCAGAGCAACTCAGAGAGGTCTTTCTACAGTACTTTTTTCTATTATCTTGACCCCTCTTCATCTAACTGGACTGTTCTCAGCCATGAAAAGCAAAAAGAGAACAGTATCTCATAAGACTGTTAGGATATTCCTGCCTTGTAACTAGTCCTCCTTGTCTCGAATAACAAATGCATACATTTATAAAACCTGGTTGACAGCTTTCACTTTGTCTTCATGCTTATCAGAGTTGTCTCTCCCAGATTTCAGAGATTAAATTTTTTGCAATAGGAGCTCTTGATGTTAAATTTTTAAAAAGCACAAATATGTATTTGCAGACATATGCAGGGGGAAAATAGTGATGCTGTAATATCCCATTAAATAAGAGATTATATGTCTCTGGAAAATATGTATCTATCTGGAAATTCAGATTAGGCTCAACAGGCAGGTGCAAGGCATTGGTTAGGACAGCAATTCACACCCATTCATCAGCCAGCAAAATATATTCTTGTTCCAACATAGAGGTGGCAGAACCAAGGACAAAGGGAACTTACTGACTAACTCACAGTAATGAAGCTAAGCAAAAGGAAAAAAATTCCCATCAGGCAGAGAAAGGCAATGATTGAAGTCTGCTTCCAACAGAACAGGTATCAGCACAAACCAGAAGCACTGATGAACAGCTCAGTGAGTAGAGTTAGGAAACGGAAGAGAATAAGGTAACATAGCTAAATTAACAATGGTAATGGAGGCACCAGCCTAGCAACATGAATTTCAATTTTAAAAATTCATATACCTTAACAGCAAATCAACATGTCCACCAGAATTCTTTTTATTTTGTTGATATCTCCAAATGGGGAAGGAATTTTCCCCAAAACTGGAAGAAGTCACAATGTGGCTGCATCTAACAAAAAATATAGTACAAAAAGAAAAACAATAGTTTTTTGATTATTTCATATTAATCTGATTTCTCAAACAACATGTTTGAATCACTTAAAACATAAATATCATCCTCTTCCTCAAAATCTCTACTAGAATTTTGTTTTTTCAGCAAAGGAAGTTTGACTCAGGCCTATTATGTTAATTTGTTTTCCTTTATCTGCACTAAAGCGTTATTATCTACACTAACATGAGTATTTTTAAGCAAGTTCTTCATAAACACATGAATTTAACTTTATGTAGAAAAAATGTTAAATATTTAACACAGTGAAAATAAAAAAAGCATCAAGAATTCTTCATCTGAAGTGAGCCTAGAAAACCAAAACTTATCTAATTATACTCTTGCTGGCCAAAATTCTGTGGGATTACATCTAACAGACAATAACACTGGCTGAAAATTTCTGTGATGGAGGCTGCACCAACTTTCTGCAGAAAAAAAAAAAAAAAGTTTTAAAAAAATAGATAGTGATTGTACTAAGTTTTGTATTAGGAATCCAAATAGGCTTTTGAAAATCTTTCTGCTTTAAAAACAGTTTGACATTTAAAAATTGAAGTCCTTTACAAAGTCACATATTTTCTGATGTGTTTAAGTACTTTATGTGTTCAGTAAATGTCATAATGCCATTAATTCTTTTTGCAGAGACATGCAATTTCATCCTGTTATCAAGGGGGATTGCACTGTCATGCAACCAGTGGAGTGTTTTTCTAAACACTGGAAGGCTGGAGTGGGTTCATCTGTAAAAAATTCAAAACTAATTGGAATTTGGGGTTCAGTGAATGTTTGCACCTCAAGTATCTGAGAAAAATAAAAACAAATTTTCAGGTTATTCAAATCTAGTTTTCTTTTTACCTAGTTGGTCATTTTGAAAAGTAAACTCTGTAAGTGAAAAGTATTCCCCCCCCCCCCCCCCTTATTTTTATAATTTTAAAGTGAACTTTTTCTGGCATCCTAATACTTTTATCACATGACTAAACTAAGGAGGTTGCTAAGCAACCTTCTGCAGCCTTGGGAAAGTACAGGCAGTCTTAACGGAAGATTTATGTTGGTGACTGTAATACTAAGAAAAAATTAACAGAATATCTAAAATCTTCCACTGTTTTAAAACCCTTTTAGTCAAACACCAGTAATTTACTCTTATTAAATCGAGTCATTTGAGAAACTGCTGCAGTGACACTTTTTCACAGAAACCTTCTGGGAAAATAAAACGGTAAATACTTTTATATCGCATTATTACAGCCTTGAAGTATTTCTGTTCTGGGTTGTTATGCTATGTAGAGAAGCTTTTTAACACAACAGTCCTCCTTGGTTAAATAAGGGCGTGGTTAGATACTCCTTCTTGCAGTGATAACTGAAAAAATGCAAACGTGCTGGGGGTCAGCCAGCGCTGACCTGGAGAGTGCCAGCACCACACACACAGCCCTGCTGCAGCACCCACAGCCTCGGCCCCACGCAGTGTCATCAGAGCTGCCTGGACAAGGAGGAGTGTCTGCAAGCAGCACAGCTCTGACCAGCTCCCAGAGAACCAGGTAACCTGGAACAGGTCCTCTTCTGCTGACAAACAGCCACCCTTACACACACGCACACAATTTTTTTGCTATCCAAGGAGTGGGATTTGTGATAGGACAAGGTTAGTCTAAATCCCCATTTAAACAGCTGTCCAGGTTCATTCTCAAGTTCAAATTCACCCATCACATACAATATTAATGCACCACCACACATCCACATGTGTGTGTCACCCATGCTCAGGAAAATGCTGGAACAGGATCACTGGCTCAGGGAGGCTGAATGCATTAAACAAATACATGTGCCAGCATCCCATCCACCTCCTGAGCTGGAGGCAAGCTTTACTCAGGTACTGTCCTGTGCTTTGAATTAGAGCAACCTATGAGCAGTACATATGGAAAACACAGCCCATGAGATCCAGACCCTTTCATACGCTCTTCATATTGCAGAATATATTAGCAGGCCACTGCGGGGACAACCAGCCTCGATCCTGTGCAGACTTGGGTAGTAGATTTCCTAGCAGACAAATAATGCCTTAATAGATAGATATTAATAATAAGACCCTAGGTGGGTAATTAACTGGATTGCAATTTTACAATAGTGCAGAAGGTGAAAAACAGCAGAAACACAAAGAAAATGACATTCAGTGGATGATAGAGACAGATAAATCAAACTTGTGAAACAATGGTTTGACTAGATAAAAGACATTTGAAATGTTAAACAAAAACATTTCTGCTGGTTTTTTTCTATTCCTGCTGTGTACAGAAAACCACAAATGTATACACTTTCATTGTATATGTGCAGGCTTGCGTCATTAATTTATCCTCTTAAATGAAATGACTAACACACCACAAATTTTGGGAATTGGCACAAACATATAATTACATCATGTAAATATTAGCTCCCTAGCTAATCTTTGAGATCCATTATTTATACATTTCTATTGATTCCTTGAATTTCCATTACTTCTTGTTTTGCTGATCATTTGCTTTCCATTGGATATATGATTTATTTTCCATTACCATTTTTAAAGTATCAGAATAGCTGCAGATTTCTCATGTAAATCAGACCTTTAGGTAACTCATTTAAAAAACACTATTTTAAAAACAAAGCCTGGTTTCTCAAAAAGGCTTGGATACATGTTCTTCTACCCTAGATAATAGCTTCATATTTACTGGGCAGTTCATTTCCAGCCATAATTTCTGAAGGAACTTTAGCATATTTTGGTCCATTCTGTGTGATGGTTCAATGAAACCATAGTTAATGTCTTGACCATCTGATATGGAAACGCTGGGGCTGTGAAGGTAATGGCAGGAAAACGCAGCAAGAGGAGGAGGTCCCATGGAGATGGGACCACACTTTTCTTGGCCTGAACTTCCCCATCTTAGCAACTCTGTAAAAAGCCAATAGAGAAGCTGTTTTCACGATGCATATTCCAAAAGGAAAGGTCAGACAATGGTCATACTTGCAGGGAGGGGGGTGGGGGGTGGGGGGGGGTGTAGTAACTCCCCAACAAACCCCAAGCCCACCGACCCATTTCCAGAAGAATCTGAAGGTACAAATTACACGTGTACCAAAGCAAGGAGAACTCCAGAAGCATAAACATCACAGTGCCTAATTAGCCTAATGAGTCCATGTGCCAGAGGCAAGGCAAGGAATGGACACAAGTCAAAGCCCCGGATGACTGTGCCCCTCTGGAACTGGACCCCTAGGCTGGCTGGACCAACGCTGGAACTAGGACTGGTGAAATCTTTCTCACTCTCCTTTTCTCTCTTTCTCTCTTTTTCTCTCCCATTCTTACTCTTTATGCCCACATATAAGGCAAGGCTTGTCGGGGCACATTACAAGATCTACCGCTAGTCGGTGTATGTTATGAAGTTTACTGCTTGTTGCAGAGGTTGCAAAGCTTACTGACAAAATTTCATGCCAATATCTGTTGTGAACCAATAAAAATTTAGTTTTCTGAACTGAATAATCCTTGGTGTCATTTCACCTTAATCCTAACCTGAGAATCAGCAAATCTGAGTCATAATCCTGAGAAAGTGGGATGTGACACTCTTAGAAAGTGATGATGACAAGAGAACCCTTGCCCTGCTTCTCACTGGTACTGCACCTTACTTCACAGGCCAGATTCTCCCATGAAGTACCTCTGTTTTGTGAATGCAAAAAAGAAATCTACTTTCATTCTCTGTAGCAGATGAACATATCACAGTAGTTAATTAGTTTGTCCTCATAACACCGTTGTTTAATAGAGGACTGCTCCTGGAAACTAAAACACAAAAAGAATGTCTGACTTTCTCCAGGTTATCTGCAGAGTCAGTGACAAGGACAAGAATTGCTACCTCTAAGTCTCCTCTGTTACCGCTGTCTCCAAGATCTGTCACTTCTCCTCCTATACTTCAGTGTTTCAGTCAGAACATGTTGTCACAGCTCTACCTGAGGTAACCTAAGAACCAGCAGTTCTTTTTATAAAGAAGCATTATTCCCTTTCTACACATTGGAGAAATTATTGAGGCGAACTGATTTGCCCAAGTTCACAAAGGAGCTCAGTGACAGAAGAGGAAAAATAACTTTTTTCTCCCCTTCTGGGTCCAACTCCAATACTCCACTCTCTCAGCCACAAAGCATAACTTGTTATAATGGTATCGGCTCTGTTCAAGGAAAAAATCACCTGGAGGCATACACGGAGGCTTGTTTATAATCATCAGGGACTAGGAGGCAGAGCACTAAACCAGCTCTGTACACAGAAACCTGAAAGATAAGAGAGAACACAGACAAACTTCATATCTATTCTCAAGGCCACTTGGCTCTTCAGAGGTTTAATTTTGCAGATTACCAAAAGTGCATCTTGCAAGCTCAGGTCACTTTAATTTAGCTCCCAGCAGTGTGGTAAATCAGATCCTGCCCATGTAACTGCAATATAAGCTCTCATTTGGAAAAAAAAATCTACACTTAGGAATCTATCGTCGTGAAGAAAACACTGCAAAAGAAAATGCACACCGTGGTGCCTGTGAGAGCTGACAGTTCTGCTAGCAACAAAAGTAGATCTAGGAGTGAAGTACGCAAGTCCTCCATTCATCTCCCTGAGTGATAATTCTAAAACCTATTTTGCCACCAGTGAGTGTTATTTCACACTGAGCAGAGAACAAAAGAAAAAAGGATGATAACACTATAATAATCAGGAACTTGCTTCTCCCCATAAGAGGCTGAGACTGAACTCAGACAGAGTTTTTAAAAATGCTCCCGTTCTGCTGAGTGAAATCCTGACCATGCTGAAATCAAGAGTATTTTTGCCACTGAATTCAGTGGGGCAAAGATTTTATCCGTGATTTACAATCTTTACAACAAGCATTAGTATGTGTATTTTCAAGAGCTCAGTTCTGAATGCTAGTTCTCCTTAAAATACGGCACTTTATTACAGTGCTTAATGAGAAATTAAGCCATTTATAAAACCTAGCTAAAATAGCCCACATAGTTCAGTTTGATAAAAGCCTTTTGTCATTTAGATTTGTAGTATATTTGATTAGATTGCAAACTACTGGGATAAGAAGTTAAAAATGTCAGGGTAAATTCAGTGACAAGTATCTTGTACCCAGTTTTTTGATACCTAAATATCTGTGAACAGTAATTAAGTATTAGAGTTTCTTACTTAACAGAGTTGTACATCTACAGGCCATTGTCAGGATTCTGAATTCCCTGCTGGTCTGTGGAATTATCTGAAGGGAAGCTGATCTTTTCTGATTATCAAGTGAAGTGTATAAGCATTAGGTTTTCTGGCATGTAAGGCAGGGGCTATAATTAAAAAAAGCATCAGCATCAACAAATAATCATAAGTAATGTTCATAAACCTTTTAGAAAAGTTCTGCTATGCAAAGAATAACCAGTATTAGAAACAGACCCCTTATCTCTGGAAAACACATTTGTTAGGCTTATAAACAAGATATAAATTATGTATACCCTTGCTGCTGTGACAAAATACAACAAATACATTAAAAAAACATTTCATTAAATTTTAAATAAATTGCAGTTTTAACTCATGAGTAGATTGTTTAATTCAAGAGTTGATTTTTTTTTTCTAACTTTGTTTTATCCTTATATGGCAAAAGTTTTGCCAACTCCTTCCGAAAAAAAAAAAAATTACCATTAATGCTGTGAAAAAGGAAAAATAATGAGACATAGTTGCAGAAAAAAAAAAAGAATTTTTCAGTGCACAAGATTAATGGCCCTGTCCCCTGGTCTGCTGGTGTTAGAGCAGCAAATTACAATAGCAGTCACCAAAAATGTTGCCCACAAATTTGGAACAAAAAAAGTATTTCTCAATAGTCTTCAAAGACATTTCAGTCTTCATGATTTCACCAGATGGTTGAAAGTTTTTTTCCCTGAAAACACTTGAGCTTTCCTCATTGCTGCTGTGGTCTCTACTAGCATAAACAACTGTTTCTCTCGGTATCATTTCAAGCTTCTATGACAGTGATATTCAGGTAGCACAGTACTTTATGCTTGTTTTTTCTTTTGGTTGATCTTTCTGCACTTTCATTTTTCTCCTCATGTTCATCACTTCTTTTCATCTCCCACATTCTTCACCACTCCCCCCACATCAGACAAAATTCTCCTCTCTGCCCATACCCATAGCCTCTGATTTTAGGTAAACAAAGACTTAAGAAGAGCCTTACAAAATGTGGTAGTCACAGAATGTTCTCTCTAATGACATAGTTTTTGCAAAGAAACCTCAGATACTACAGCTATCCATTGACAATATTGCTATTAATATATCCTACCTATAAAATCTGTTTAATTTAGGAGGAAAGCAGGCAATGAATGGGTTTTGTGTGTTGCATCAATTAACAAATTATTCTACCAATCAATTAGGTGCATTTGTGAAAAGTCAGAGTTGACTGGGGTAGCAGCTGAATGTATTATCAGTTTGTAGAAGAGTAAGGTTGGCAGTATCAGCAAATTGAAGCCATTTACATCTTTTGTTCTGATAGATACTCAAGAAAGAAATTCTATAGCAGCTGAATAAAAATAAGGTAATTGGTTTTGTCTGAAAAAGCATAGCTGATCTAAACTATGCCTTCAAATATACAGGAGCTTTATCCATTTAATCTTATTCACTCCAGAACAGAACCTTTTAAAGCAGGAAAAAATGCAGGACTGTTCAATGGAGTCAAATGCTTTCTCTACATCAAAGTATAATAATGTTTAATGATTCTCATTGTTTCAGTGGTCACGTGTACAACTGAAGAAGGCTGAATACGGTGTTTGAAGCTGGTCTTTTAGCATAAAGCTGGATCGATCAGGTGGAATGAAATTCCCTTCAAAAGGGATTTTCAAAACCACTAAGCATTGGCCTAATACTGTTTTAACTGAAGACGCTGCAGACAGACCAAAGGCATATGGTCTCTCAGATAGTTTAGGCTGATAGGCTGAAGAGAAGCCCATGGGAGAATGAAGCACTTAGATTTCAGAAAAGTGGGGGGTTTAATCTCAAGTGAATATTGCAATAAAGTCCCAGTGATTAAATTATTATTACTTATTAGACAGAAGCTTATCTAAGCATTGTTGATATAGTTCAAAAGGAGAATATCTTGACCTGGTCAGTGGGTATTACTACACGTGAACAACTGAGTTATGGGTAAAATAGGGTGTTCCTGCATTAATTGCAGAAATCCCTGGTGATTACTATAGGGTAGTGACTGAGAGAGATTTTCTAAGGTGAGAGCATTGCTATGTTTCAGAATTTAGGAAAAGCATGGCTCATTTTTATTTCCCTTGTTAAACTTTAATTTTGGGTAGAAGTAATTTGATACTTCATGCATTTGCTTGGGTTTATTAAGAAAGATGGACTGAAATATGTCAATAGTTGAGTTTTGAACAGTTCAGTAGGTATTTTATACTAATATTCTGAATAGCTACTTTGAGAGTTTCACTGCCTAAGGTAAGGGAAGGTTTTCTGACAGTTTTCTTGAAATTAGAATCAGATTTTAGACTGAAGGGAATTCTGAGTTTGGAGATTTTGAAGAAGAGAATTCAGCACAGCCCATTTTGTGGAATAATAATTCCAACTTTCAGTTTGACCGGCAGTTTAAGAACCCTTATGCTTTGATTTATTTTGCTAGAGTTAAAGAAAAATCTTCATATATAAATCAGAGAGAAACTGGAACTAGTACCAGTGTTGACTCCCTAATAAACTGAAATCCTATAGAAGACTGGATGTTCCTTCTAACGTGAAACTCACATTAAAAATTTAATTCTTCTCCTGGCCAGAAAAAATCTTATAGAGCAATTCTAAATTTACAGAGCAGTTGAAATTTCTACCTGTGACAGTATCCAGGCTGACCTTCCATCCCTTCTACATCCTTCAGGCATTACCTCTTACAGGTCTAACTAGCAAATCTATTTTGAAGTGACATTGTGCAGTTCTCCTACACTCAAATGCAATACACTGGCTTTCACCAGAGCAATCTTGACTTAAGAGTCACAACATGGAACAATAAATATTGCTTAAATTATTTATTTAGGATGAAAGCATATACCACCAGAACAGAAAGAAGCAGTCAACCAAATACACAACCAAATTCTTAAAAAAAGCCTAATATGTCTGAAGTGGATGGATGGATCTTCAGCAAGTTCTTATGTCATTCTCCTTGATTTAGAAACTATTTAAGCATCAATGAGAGAGAGGGAGTGCTCTTCAGAAACTGCCTGTTTGCTCATCCAACTTCTTCCAGGATCACATCACTTTTTAAACTTTTCCTGACATATCGATACTAATTTTTTAGCAAAGATTTTAATATTATTTGAGACAACAAAACAATCAAAAATCAGTGAGGCTTTCCATTGAAGGCCTGTGGGTCCTAACCTGCAACCAACTTTATATCCGTACTATGGAAATTTATTGGCATAGTTTTTAAATCACATCTCAATTTATAAACTTGTATCAATGTACTTGCAATGTATTCATTATGTTTAAAAAAATGTGGAATTTTCAAAATTCTAAGGCTACAACACAGTTAAAAAGCAATTTTATATAATTCATAATGGCAAATAAAAGATGCATACAAATTTTAGGTTGCTATGTATAAATTGTATTACTAATACTGGCATGTTTTTATGAAGACACGTGCAGAAAATTTTTGAGGTGGTTTATTACTAATAGCAATTACTAATTACTAATTACTAAGAGCAGAATGATTACATATATTTGGGGTGGATTTTAAAGAGAGTATCAAGACAGCAGCAGTGCTTCATTGTCCAGATATTTGTTCCATGTGCACGTCTTCCTCCCAATCAGAAAATCAGTACCTGTGCATAAAAGGAGAGTCTCAAACTTATTTTCCACCCAAAGAGAATATTGAAAATTTTCTCACCTAGTTAATAATTTGACAATTGTTACAATTTTAACTTGCAGAAATACAGTAATTTTTCTTCTACTGTGAGAAAAAAAAAAACATTTCCAGCGTATGTTTTCATGTGAGTTATTTTTTCACATTCTATAAAACGTCCTTTCCTTCATATCAGATTAGGTATAGATCTTTTATTAACACATAGCTTCTGGGACTGCTCAGATTGAAACTGTATCATTTACTTATCCCAAAGCCTCCTCCCCACCCCAATATTACAGAATCACAGAATCATCAAGGTGGGAAAAGACCCCAAATATCATCCAGTCCAACCATTAACATAACACTGACCATTCCCAACTACACCACAGAATCACAGAATCATCTAGGTTGGAAAAGACCTTGAAGATCATCCAGTCCAACCATTGACCTAACAGTGACAGTTCCCAACTGCACCATATCCCTCAGCACTATCTCAACGCAACTCTTAAACACTTCCAGGATGGGGACTCCACCACCTTCCTGGGCAGCCCATTCCAACGCCTAACAACCCCTTCTGTAAAGAAATACTTCCTAATATCCAACCTAAACCTTCCCTGGCACAACTAGAGGCCATTCCCTCTTGTCCTATCGCTTGTTACTTGGTTAAAGAGGCTCATCCCCAGCTCTCTGCACCCTCCTTTCAGGGAGCTGTAGAGGGCCATGAGGTCTCCCCTCAGCCTCCTCTTCTCCAGACTAAACACCCCCAGTTCCCTCAGCCGCTCCCCGTACGACCTGTGCTCCAGACCCTGCACCAGCTTCGTTGCCCTTCTCTGGACACACTCGAGTCATTCAATGTCCTTTTTGTAGTGAGGGGCCCAAAACTGAACACAGGAATCGAGGGGTGGCCTCACTAGTGCTGAGTACAGGGGTAAGATCCCTTCCCTGTCCCTGCTGGCCACGCTATTGCTGACACAAGCCAGGATGTCATTGGCCTTCTTGGCCACCTGGGCACACTGCTGGCTCCTGTTCAGCCGGCTGTCAATCAACACCCCCAGGTCCCTCTGTGACTGGCAGCTCTCCAGCCACTCCTCCCCAAGCCTGTAGCGCTGCTGGGGGTTGTTGTGGCCCAAGGGCAGCCCTCGGCATTTGGCCTTATTGAAACTCACAAGTTTTATATTGATCTAGTTGCAGTGGTAATATACTAAAATCTTTTATAATTTTAAATCTAATTTCTTCCACCATCCAATTAATCTGTAGGTACCTAGAACATATTTCCAGTTACCAATTTCAAGGGTTTGAAAGTTGGTTTGTTTTTTGGTTTGTGTTTTTTTGTTGGTTTTTTTTTTTTTTTGTCTGCTTAATATATTTTCCTGCATTTTAGCCCTTATCCTGCAATGTAAGTAGACAGGGAACTGGTAGACAAATAGAAAAGCATTATTTATTATTTGGCCATTGAAAAGAATATAATCAAAAGATATAGTTGAACATAATTATCTACTTTCAATTTTGGTTAATTTTTAGCATTAAGATTTTTTTTTCCTGTTTCCAACAGCCTGATCAATTTAAAATTTTTCCTAAGACATTGCATGTGTGCATGAAGCATAGACCAAGAAACAATGAACTAAGATCTTAAAATATCATTGACAAATTCTAAGTCATACAGTCCAAATCCCAGTAAATTAAGTTCATATGAAATGAAATACGAATCATATTTCTATCTTCTGTTATGTCTCTGATATTTGAAGTGTCTAAGGAGAATAAAACTTTTTGCTCATTTCAAAGGCTGCTTAATTTCTTAAAACTAAGATAAGGGAATTAGAAGCATAGAATGGTTTAGGTTGGAAGGGACCTTAAAGACCATCTAGTTCCAACCCCCCTGCCATGGGCAGGGACACGTTCCACTAGACCAGGTTGCTCAAAGCCCCGTCCAACCTGGCCTTGAACACTGCCAGGGAGGGGGCAGCCACCGCTTCTCTGGGCAACCTGTGCCAGTGTCTCACCATCCTCACAGCAAAGAATTTCTTCCTTATATCTAATCTAAATCTACCCTCTTTCAGTTTAAAACCATTACCCCTTGTCCTGTCACTACACTCCCTGATAGAGTCCCTCCCCATCTTTCCTCTAAGGCCCCTTTAAGTACTGGAAGGCCGCTATAAAGTGTCCCTAGAGTCTTCTCCACACTGAAGAACCTCAACTCTCTCAGCCTGTCCTCATAAGGAAGGTGCTCCAGCCCCCTGATCATCTTTGTGGCCCTTCTCTGGACCCACATGAGCAGGTCCATGTCCTTATGTTGGCAGCCCCAGAGCTGAACACAGGTAGGGTCTCATGAGAGTGTAGTAGAAGGGAAGAATCACCTCCCTCCACCTGCTGGCCACACTTCACAATCTATCCCTGGATATGGTTGGTTTCCTGGGCTGTGAGCACACATTGCTGGCTTATAGTCAGTTTTCCACCTACTAATACCCCCAGGTCCTTCTCTGCAGGGCTGCTCTCAATCCACTCACCGTCCAGCCTGTATTTGTGCATGGGATTGCCTCAACCCATGTGCAGGACCTTGCACTTGGCCTTGTTGAACTTCTTAAGATTTGCAAGGGCCCACCTCTCAAGCCTGTCAAGGTCCCTCTGAATGGCATCCCTTACCTTTAGAGTATCAACCACACCACTCAATTGGTGTCATCTGCAAACTTTCTGAGGGTGCACTCAATCCCACTGTCCATGCCCCCAACAAAGATGTCAAATAATACTGGTCCCAGTAAGGACCCCTGAGGGACACCACTTGCCACTGGTCTCCACCCAGACATCGAGACATTGACTACAACATTTTGAGTGCAACCAGCCAGCTAATTCCTTATCCACTGAGTGGGCCACCCACCAAATCCATGTCTCTCCAATTTAGAGACAAGGATGTTGTGCAGGACAGTATAACATTCTCTGCGTAAGTCCATTATCCACCAATGATGTAACCCCATTGTAGAAGGCCACCAGATTTGCCAGGCATGATTTGCCCTTAGTGAAGCCATTTTGGCAATCACCAGTCACCTCTCTCCTTTCCATCTGCCTTAGCATGTTTTCCAGGAGGATCTGCTCCATAATCTTGCCAGGCACAGAGGTGAGACTGACCAGCCTGTACTTCCCCAGCTGTTCCTCTATTCCCTTTTTAAAAATGGGGGTTATGTTTCCCTTTTTCCAGTCACTGGGAACTTCACTGGACTGCCACAGTTTTTCAAATATGATGGATAATGGCTTAGCAACTTCAGCTGCCATAAAAACGATGACAGGTTGTCGTTTGGAGTTCATGGCTTGGATGAATCAATCCCCTCCTTTGGTTTCTGTTCTGTCCTGTCACTACACAGGAATTACCATTGCAGCCCTTATTAACTTGTTGTCCTAGTAGACGTCAAGACAAGTACTTTAAAAAATAATATAAAAAATTATGATACACAATCTAATATTCAATCATATCATGCAAGGAGATTTTTCTCTGATCTCATCTTTTAAGACAGAGGATTATTATTTTATACTTTATCCTACATCTTATATATCTTCTGCAGTTTTAATAACCAGTGACAATGTTTCTGTTATCCTCACAATTATGCTCAATAATTTGCTCAATAAAAGAATTTGATATTAAAGTTCAGATTTGATTTTTTTTTTTAAAATTACTTTCAAAAAGTAAGTTACCCTCTCTCTGCTTACTTTTCCCAAATCTATAGTTGGTTAAATCTACTTCTTGTCTTCAGCCAAAGAATACTGCATAATTGAGTACAAACTATGAATTACTATGTCCTGAAGGAAAATAATTTTATGTGTTATATTTTCTGCTTTGTTGATATTGTACAACATTTAACTAAAAGATAAAACTACACCTTAATGGTGGTATGTTATCCATTACTCCACAAAGTTTCTTCTTATTTGAAAAAACACACGAGTGCATAGAATACCTTCATCACTGAAGTACCTTGTTAATTTTACAACTGGAGACATAAAATATACCAAAGATGAGAACTGTTCCCGTTCTCTCAAGAAAGTTGAGGAGTTGGGATTCCCCAGAGAGTAACTTCACTGTGTAACAATTCTTCCATCTTTAGATATTCCTTCAAATTTCTATTTGGCCTCCTGTTCCCAAAATAAAACAAAAAAAACACATTTAGAAACTGAGGTAGTAATAAGCAAAATAGTGACACCATATTATTTTCTAAGATCTGTAACTTCAGAAACATGTATCTCATACTGCTTCAGGTTTCAGCAGCAGCACTGAACTTCTGTTAAATCCTAACTAACTCAGAAATCATCACTTTTTCCTGAAGATGTGAGCAACTTTTTTTTTGAGCACTACGTTATCATAAATATGTTTATGTCTTTTTCATCTATGATCAGTTACCAAATTATCTAGCTTTAATATTTCTTTCTAATATTTCCCCAAAAACTCATTAATCACAAGCAAATTGTTAAATGATAATTTCAGTAAAAGTTATCGGTTCATATTCACACCTCTTTTATCCCATTGGTACTGATTTCTAATAACTGTATTATTTCAGGCTTTTTCTGTGATGAAAATGCATTCCTATCTTCCCAGTTAGCTTTAGGGTTTTTTACTTTGCATGTTCTCACCTCTTTGAACTCTCTCACCAGTAAATAAGTTTGCTTTTGAAACATTGCTAAAAAAATATACTGCTTGAAAAATATTTTTTATTTACTACTTCTGTTGTTTACTGGTGGCCCTGATTATGGATTTGCACACAAAACTGTGCATTTTCAAAGAGTGGATCTTTGATTTGTCTAAATAAAAAAACCCTATGCTATATAAAATTAAGTACATGGTCTTTTTGACTTCACAATTATCTCTGCATTTTTCAAAATATGCTAAAGACACGAAAAAGATCAATGAAAACAAAACTAATGATCAATCTCCAACAAAACATTGAAGATAATTTTTGCATTGAAAGAACACTTTGACTACACCCTAGTTATATTTTAGAAATTTCACTTGGAGATATTCTACCTACAGCTCTCCTCTAAATAACATTACTGAAACTGACAAACCTTCGGAGTGAAAACATTGGGAAAATGTGACATTTGCATGGGTATGTCACTTTGCAGGAATGTTTCTCTGAAAAATAGCTCACAAAACAATGCACCATATGGAAATGGTCATAATAGCTTCATAACAGCTCATACTCTCTTGTAAAGTTCTACCAGAATCATTCAGGTTTGGGATCATTGAGCCCAACAATCAACCCTACTCTATAAATTTATTCATGTTAAGAAGGTGGGTTTCTGTCTGTAGAGATTATACAGTACTGCAATCCCCTGGTGTTTGGAAAAATTAAGAAAAAAAAAAGGGAGGGAGGGAGGGAGGGAGGGAGGAAGGAAGGAAGGAAGGAAGGAAGGAAGGAAGGAAGGAAGGAAGGAAGGAAGGAAGGAAGGAAGGAAGGAAGGAAGGAAGGAAGGAAGGAAGGAAGGAAGGAAGGAAGGCAAAGGAGAAAGAGAGAGAAAGAGAGAGAAAGAGAGAGAAAGAGAGAGAAAGAGAGAGAAAGAGAGAGAAAGAGAGAGAAAGAGAGAGAAAGAGAAAGAGAGAGAAAGAGAGAGAAAGAGAAAGAGAGAGAAAGAAAGAGAGAAAGAGAGAGAGAAAGAGAGAAAGAGAGAAAGAGAGAAAGAGAGAGAGAAAGAGAGAAAGAGAGAAAGAGGGAAAGAAAGAGAGAGAGAGAAAGAGAGAGAGAAAGAGAGAGAGAAAGAGAGAGAAAAGAAAAAATACTTCTGGTTTCAAAATCACATTTTGAATTGTATTGCTTATGCTTCCATATCTTCAAAAAAATTACATAGAATGTAAAGCAACAGATGATGTACAAACCTGTGATGCAGGTGGAGAATAGGAAAAGGGAAAAGAAAGAGTTATATTAGACTCTAAAAATGTCAGTTGTACAATTTCTTCTTAGCAGTAAGTTTGCTGCAAAAGAAATATAAGAGTTCATAAACTAGACCCAATGTGTTGTCCAGTTCAGTGCACATTATCATGCTGAAAGGAACAGGACATGTATAAACAAACTATCTGTTCAAAAAGTTGATGTATACAGGTTTCTGAGATAAATCCTTTAGCTTTCTTAGTATTGAACAGTTATTTCATGGAAATCAGTCCTCTCTTCAGGTATGGGTTTAGCGCCTTCTTGATCTGATCAAGCTAGCAGATAACTAGGTGCAAAAGAGATAAGGATATCATTTGCTTGAATTGTTCCTAGATGTCAAATTTGTTAAATATTTATAACACTGGTTTATTGACCTTCTGAACATGCAAACTTTTTCTACTTGACATGAATTCTGGGCTCATCCGGAAAAGATTGTGTTATGCCTCGGTGAGGATTTTAAATGGAAAGCCCTAAATAAAATGAATGCCACTGAATATTCAGTTGTTTGCAGTGTGTTCTTTTATGAGTTTATGACATTTGAATTCTATAACAGAACCCTGAAATCAACCTTCCAATTCACAGGAATATAAAAATCATTAACATTTTGAGTTATCCTGAGGACACAAACAGAAAACTTTAACTTGGAGAAAAATATGATACTTGAACAAAGAAAATTTCCCAGAAGTCTGATTAAGGAGAAAATTACAAAGTCATTGAGAAAGATCAAAACAGGAAGTATATTTAACATCTGTTGCTGAAGTAACTTCACAGTATTTATTCTTCCATTTCTTTTGGTTTTAGTCTTACAACAATAAATACTCATTCTGTTAAAAAATCCAGGCAAAAAAGAAGAGTGTATTTCTCCATTTTTACATAGTACTTTACATATTCAATGTTAGTTCACATATGGGCAACTTCACTGTTCTGTTTCCTCTGCTGTTTGTGTATGCCTCACTACAAACAGCAGCAGAAAAAAAAGTCTGGTAAAATTAGGGCATGTGTTTGCAATACCACAAAGCTTAGCAAACCCTGTTATCATTGGGTATAATACATAAAAATCTCTTTCCTTTTTATCTTTGACTCTACTAGATTTGAAATTCAGCAGATGATCATTCATGCAACCTCGACACAAAAGAGCTAGTAACCTGAGTTTTAAACTCAGTTCCAGTTTTCCATTTTTGTATATGTCTTTGGTGAGGTTAACTAGCAGCAAAGGTGGGGAAGAGAGCTTTCACCAAAGAGAAAGACAAGAAAGACAAGAAAGAAAGAAAGAAAGAAAGACAAGAAAGAAAGAAAGAAAGAAAGAAAGAAAGAAAGAAAGAAAGAAAGAAAGAAAGAAAGAAAGAAAGAAAGAAAAGAAAGAAAGAAAAGAAAGAAAGAAAAGAAAGAAAAGAAAGAGGTCTTTTTCCGTAATCAGACACTCTCCTGCTCTATAGGGATGTTCAAAGTTAAGAGAGCACCTGCTGCTCGCGGGACGAGCAACATTTGTACCGCCAAAGTAAGTATTTTGTATAGAACTGCATGGATCCACAGTGACACCCAGTGGCCACTGCTTTTGCCACAGCGATGTGTTTACTACAGCTGCATTTCCCTGTTCTTTTGTCTAGTATGCTTTCTGCATGTCAGAATAACTCTTAAGAAAGTCTGGTTTAATAGGGTTAAGCCAAATATTGTTTGGTGGGTTTTTTTCTTTTACTAATGTCTTTTGATATTATGAACGGTATGCATGCATAATGTTTGCAAATATTATATATAGGTTTAAGACAGACTTTTACTAATTAATGCTAAAAGTAATATATGTAGTCATTGAGAAAGAGAAATGAAGTCCATTAATAAAGACAAAATGGCATCTTGGCCTAATACTGTGAAAGCCTTTAAGTTTAAGGAGTATTAATATTATAGTAATAATATCATATTTTAGTAGGATTCCATTATCTAAAAATAAGCACACACATAACTTTTAGTAAGTAATTATCTATATGGTTGTACTCACATTACTTCTCCTTAAACTGTGATCTTGCCAGTGAATTAACACAAAATTCTTCCAGGCACAAGCTGTGTCTTAAGGTTGGTCGATAAGATTAACTAAAATAGAAGAAAAAGAAAAAGGATCTATTTAAATTTTATACTATTCTTTCAAAGTGCTAGGGTATGGCTAACTAAAGCGTGCTCCCATATGGTATATGAGAGAAGGAACAATATCTAAATTACTCTACCAGAGGTTATTAGGCTAATAATTTCTAGGATTTTTTCCTGCCTGTTGTGGATAGGAGTTCCACTTTCTATATAACACAGACCATTTATTTCATTGAAGATGAAGTGAATCACTTCTTCACCACAGGACTAGTGATACATATACAAATCACTATATAAATATATGTATAAACATATCTTACTCTCCTTGGATCATTTATTATCCAAAGAATGTAAACACTATCCTGCTCAGACTGACGAACAGTATTTGTTGAATCACTGCCCTCATATGCAATTAGGTAGTGCAGCACTGATGGTAAAGCATAAAAATCATAACTGAAAATCTAGAGTGTGGAAAACCAGGACACAAATCTTGAAATGAAAGTGAAAAAACACGTAAATCTACTACTGGAAGGACCAAAACTACAGAGCAGTTGGCCTAATCCACAGATAAATTAGGCTTTCTAAAAAATACAGATGCATCTGAAAACTGAAAAAAAACCAAAACATCTTGTTCTCATCTAACTGTAGCTTTGCTAATAAACTGATGCTAAAGAAAGCTTTCCAATAGGTTTTCTAACATTCTCCTACAAATACTCTCTTCCAGCAGGACTTTCAAGTTCAGTCACACAGTCTTGGTTTTTTAGAAAACAGTATAGTACCCTTGTCTAAATGAAGTATTAACTACTTTTAAAAGACAGTTTTGAATTATTAAAAAAATACTGTCTCATTTTTCTTTTCTACATCAGCCAGGTTTAGAGGTACCACTGCTTTCTGTGAAGCAGATTCTAGTGTTTTGGCTGAGATTCCTAAAAAGTAGGGTTGCCTGCCTATTTTGTATTCCTTCTTTTTAGAAGTGGGAACATTAATACAGCAAGGTGGGCTAAGAAAATATCCAGATTCTTCTGACCAAAAATTATTTGCAAAAGCTCAGAATCTATTACTGCTTGACAGATGGTAAGAACAGAATTTTATGGCATGGATATAAGATTAAATTCTATATGGTTTCTTAATAAAAACATCTAACAGTCTAACAAATCTCTATTAAAAGGTATAGATATATATTCCAAAATACTTTCTACAAACAAGCTAGTTGCTTTTATACTTAAAACTTTAAAAACAAAAGGGTTTATGATGTTACCATTCCAAGGAGATATTCTCCTCCAAGCATTCTCTCCACTGCCCTTCTACCTGCCAAGGATAGTCTGATTAACACATCCCTCTGGGAAGCATTTCTGCTAGACCAACACTCTGCTTTATCAGCTCCTTTGTAGCTTAGAGAAACAGCATCCATGACCTTTCGAAACCTCCTTGACGTTGTATTACAGTTTTCCATGGCTGAGAAATGTGATCACTTCTTCCAAAAGAATATTTGACAGCTACAGTCAGTCACCCCAGAAACACTGTTGTCCCAGTTATTACTGGCAAATAAAAATCTAGCAGCTAGCTGGTGTTTGATATAAACAAAGCATTTACCCATGGCAAATTTCCTCTGCAGACTAGAAAAGAGAATTTTACATGTTAGTTCATAACCACTTACACTGGAAAAATTACACTTTATACAAATGCAAATGGGTAACAATGAATGGGGCTCATTATTAGCTATTAAGAGAAAGAAAGATGTAAAAGAAATAAAACAACTGCAGTGAGATAGTTCAGGATGAGTGGACCTTAAATCTTGCTTGCCATGTTTCAGCAAATGAGGGGCATCAGAGATTGAGGATTTTTTGCATAAATTTAGTAAGAAAACATTTTAAAAATACAAAAGCAGAGCAGATCCTCAAAACAATGAATCATTTATGACAGTACAGTATTTTTATTACAATAAATTGAAATTGAAAATGGAGATTAAAGAAAACGGGTTTTTTTTTAAAAAAAAAAAAGCCAGAGAAATTCTTCTATTTTGCAGTTTGCTTTATAACAAGAACATGAGTATTTTCATATACATTGTAATTTGTGCTATAGCTATTACATATATAAAATTAGAAAGAATTCATTTGTACATGTCATTTCTGTGCATCAGACAAGTTTTTCATTACCTGAGAAACTTGCTGCAATTAATACCGCTCCATACCAGTTATGTGGGAGTAACATTCTGCTTGATTTGCTGGACCGAGGAACTGCAATTCACAATATCTGCAGTCCTTGGGGAGACATTTTTATATACTCAGATACTTTGGTTTTGTCATCACCCACTTGACAAGTCTTTTTACCCACAATAGAAGACATTTTACCATTGATATTTAATATGATTTAACTATGCCATTTTGATACAACAGAGCAAATTATAACTAGAATTTGCCTCAGTGACATGCATTAAGTAAAAACATGGTTTTAATTGAAAAAAGTATTTTGTTTGCAGTAATTCAATACAACTTACTTAACATGATCGATAGTGAAGTCTTAAACACATATAAACACACAAAGAACCAAAATCTGTGTTACAATATTCCAACAAAATCTACCCTTTACAGTCATTTACTTGTGCCACTGGGAAGGCAACAGATGGGCGTTTTGCTCAGGATAACTTTCTTCTTTCTCAGATACTACAGAAGATGCTTAGTTTGAAGAGGAAGGATCTATGAGTGGGGAATGCTGTTGTAGTAATCATGGTCTTCATATTTGTTTCCAAGAGCTTCCAAATTCTGTTCCTAGACCTTTTCTCTGATCTTACTCTGTTGCATGGATATCAACCTCAAGTCCTTTCTCCAATTTCAAATGACGTACACAGGTTCCTTATCCACCAAGTTTGCACAATGTAAGATAAGGAATTTCTAGTCCTCACCAAGAAATCACAGATCCAGCTGATTGTTTGCCGGATTACTGAGTCTTTTATAAAACACCATCTACTGTCTCTTCCTTTCAGGTGGTATCTCTGGGAGTAGACACACTGGTGTTATCCAGTGGGGTGTACCTTTCACTGTGACGATTTCCCCCTTTGCCTGTCAGCCACTTCAGTGGAACCTACAGTTCTGGTACTTGCATTACTATGAAATAGAATGCTGCACACTAAACCTGCAACAAGGGAAGTGAGCATCCAAAAGGTGGCTACAGAGAATACTTCACTACAGTAGTAACTGTGTATTCATTGGAGCAAGTACTTCCTCTTCTTGCCTCTTGGTGAGTCAGACTCTTTCTCCAGTCCTCCATCCAGCCCAGTTAACCCATGTCCTGTTGATTAATCTATTAAAAAAAATTAGCTTTATGGATGGAAATAAAGACTTAAATATTGTTATGAGACTCATATTTTTAAGGAAGTATTCAGTGCTCGGAAGGTGCTGTAATCATCACTAAATGAGGGGCAAGATAGAAAAGTAAACATACACAAAATAATGAACTGCTTCTCAATTATAATAGTCCTCATACTTCGATCACAAGAGACATAAACTCAGGAGATTGAGTGACCTCCTGGCAAATCAATGATAGTGCCAAGGAAGAACCCCAGGAGTTCACAATTGCATTCTTTTAGTCTTACTCGGAAAAACAGTAGGTTCAATATTTTTTGTCCTTCATTAAATTTCAGAATAAATTGGAAGAGGGATATATGATATTCTTCATGGAACAATAACTTATTCAAGCATTCCAACATTTTATTTCTACATAAGGCGAACTTTCCATTATGGCTTCAGCTCTGAATTTTTTATTTATATTTTTAATTTAGTTTACTGTAGGCTGGTTTGCATTGTCACATTGTGATTCAACTGAGCTCAAGTTCACAGTGTTGAATAAGCCTCTGAAGCAAGCTAAAGAATTTTTATGTCTTAGATCCAGTTGAAAAGGTTGCTGCATTAAAACCATTGATGTGTGTGAACTAAACCTTCCTTCAGTGTTGGTGTTGGAATAAAATATTCAAGACCATAAAAGCTGGCCTCAAAACCTCTGGAACCTGCTTTAGCATTAGAAATAGTATCAGAATAATACCATAAGGTCAGTGACTCTTTTCGAGTTTGATTATTACTGTGTATATGTATATTTATATATTTCATATAAATTCCTTACCATAAAAAAAGAATCTGACAGTCTATACTGGAAACATAAAGGCAAAATATTCTTGAACATTACTGTTAAATATCAGATGAAAAAAACACATTATGGAAGGACAAGAAATTTAAATATACAAAATGAAGTGTCATCTGACAGTACAGAAATAAAGAACTAAGATACCTCTTTATTTTAGTATCATACCACATGAATATTTTACCTGGCATGCTGGTATAAAAGAAGTGATTATAGAATAATTAGAATATATATGAAATATCAAGAGCATATCACAGCTGCTACACAGTGTCATACTGTTGTTTACTTACTCTCCAGCAGAAACAGTAATGTATAGGAATTGCCTTGCTTTACTAGTAGCAAAGTATTTGCTGCAATTAAAGGCCAGTATTCAGAAGAAAGACAACAAAACAGAAATATCTGAGCTCCCATAACAACACCTTCAAAAATTCTCTAGAAGTTATTTTGTATGCTCTGTATTTTCACTTACAGATTCCGGTTTTGTTTATTTTCTAAAAAATAACAATCCCATCCAAACTTCTGCTAAACAAGGTAAATACCCTGGAACTCAAGAGCTGCAGCAGAGAGGATTTCTGTACAAAACTTGCTTAATTTTCGGAGCCTAGTGAAGTCAAAGAGAGCATCTCTTTTTATGGACAAGGATGAAATCCGACCTAGACTACTCTCAGAAGAACAGCTGTTGATGTCAGCAGGGACAGAATTCATTCATCCCTTAGTATTCCAAGTTGCAAGGAGAATTTTTCTGCATATTTACAAGAAATACAAATGAGTATCATGTTTTAGACTTTAAAGCAAGCTATGACTTACAGAAAACACCCTTGCAACCACAGGATATTTTAAAAGTTAAAATCAAAAAGGCTGAGAGAGATTAATATTTTTAATAACCGCATAGTTCTTGTTGGGCTATGTTACCACAAAAAGTTGGAGAACACTGATTTAAGGAAGGTACAATACATTACAGATAGCACCTGCTCTTTCCACATAAACATGCAATTTAACCAGCCCAGGTTCATATTTAAGTCTTCAGTTGCGTCACGTTCGTTCAGTTTAGTGATATAATTTGTAGCAGTTCAAATAACACCACACTTAAAAAGAGGAAAAAAAAAATTATTTGCATGATCGCTTCCTATATACATTAGGCTTCTGCCCTCTGGAATCTGAAAGGGAAGTGTTATTCTTTCAGACATGATGAATTTAAGATGCAAAACAAATTTTAATCTTGATTCTCAGGTATCTGAACCCTATTCAGCACTGGTCCCAGAGGGATGGAAAGGTGTACATTTGAAGTGTATGCTTCCCAATTCCCACCTTAGCTTCATCAGCTTATCCATCTTCTACTACGTATCAGAGATCTTCACCTGCATTTTGATGTCAGTCAAAATAATCGTGATCCCAAGGACGATTTTAAAAGATGACTAGAATGTCCACGTTGGCAATGGATATTCCAGTTTATTCTCTTTCCTTCAGACAGCCAAGGGGCAAACTTTGGGAGAGACAGCTGGCTTTGCCTTTTTAAGTATTTACTTTAAAAGATTTCAGATTGCTGGGCCTGCTGATGTTGCAGCCTTTTTTACAGCATGACAGCCACTGAAAGGAACAGAAAATTGTCGATAGAGTGTTTTTCCACCAAGGTGTAAACAGCTGAGCCAAACTGAAATTCTATTATTTGCAGATAAAGGGAAATCTCTAACTTGACCAGGCATATGCACCTTTAATATCCCTGGTTTTTTATTTTCCAATATACTTTGAGTTAAATATTAATTTGGGGGAAAAGGTAATGTGCTCCATAAAATAGAGCTTAAAAAAAAAAGGGAAAAAAAAAAAAGCTATCATCAACTGTGACTGAGTAAAACTAAAGATTGTGCCAGAGAGCTTAATAGCAGTGCAGTGGTCACAGAAGCCTGGTGTTTAAAAATTAATTTCTAGTTTGAAGCTCTTACTGGCAGTGCCAAGAGCATACAAAGTACATTTGCACATCACCAGAGCTAGTTTCAGAGTAGAAAATTCAAGAGGAAGACAGTGAGGTCTGTCCCGTTTCTAAAATAGATCTGGGAAATATTTAAAATCTCCAGGCAGTGAAAAATAGTTTTCCATGGAAGAAGAGCTAAAGGGCAAATTAGAGAAGTATCTCATCCCCACATTTTACAAGGCCATAAACTTGTCTACTTCACAAAGGATGACCTCCCATTAATTTGATAAAAAGCTAATCAGATGCAATTCAGGTTTCTCTAAAATAGGTATTTAGGGAACATCTTCTGTTCTCTCTGTTCCCACTTAAAAGGAAAAAGATGTTTATCAGACCATTGACTTCTTAAAACAGAAACAAATATTACACCACTTTTCATGCTGTAAATGGAAAGAGAAATAGATTTGCAAATTCAGTCACTGAGCTGTAAATATATTCCTGAAGCTACTCACAAGCATAGCAGAAAGACTTCATTGTACCCATCAAAGATATCACCATGTGCACCTATATCAAACAGTTTGTACTTTCATCTGTGAACTGAAAATTTCTGAACAAGTCTGAGCACTCCTGACCAGCAGTCCTAATATTTTAACAGAGGTACTGAGAATGTGTTTTATGTATCCAAGTACTATTACCTGCACTACTGCCAGCACCTCAGTGAATGAAAGCAGTGACCTAAAGAGATAAGATTGCACACTGCAGGAGCACGGAAAACAAGTAAATGCCAAAATTTGAAAACCAAGACTATTCTAAAGACCATTTGATCATTAATAGCATTCTTCTTGTATTAGAAGTGGATAAAAATAATTTTATATTTTGGAACAACTGAGGAAATTAGCATCACTGTTCACAGCAAACAATTTCTGTAGTGAGTTCTGTTCAGTAAACAAAAATTTATTTCTGTGAATATTATTATTATTTACACCTAATTTACAGATAGCCAAAAAGTCCTGAAAATTTTTGTGGATTCAGCTGTTCACCACTCTCTATTCAGGGTATGCCAATGGTCATCTAATAGAGTCTGTTTCTGTTCTCTGATTGGTTGGTTGAAGGGCTTTAAAATGGAAAAATACAAGGACAGAATAATCTTTTTATTGCAGAAATACTTATTTGCATGCATGTATGTGTCTATATGTAGAGAAGCTATTCACCAAACATCATTAGGAAGACTAACACATTCACATGAATATTTGTAAGTAGCAAATAAAAAGGGGACAGGAATATGGTCAAAGAAGACAGCTGTTCAGAATTTAAATTCATGTTTTCCAGCATCTAGACAAAACAATTTCAGTGGGTCTGATTTTCCACTGCATGTATTTCAGTTAGTCATTTACACTTGTGAAAAGCATGAACAATGTAGAAATTACTCACTAGAAGACCAGATTCATCCATCCTCATTCTAGTTCCACTTTATGTACATCCAGTTTTCCAAGTAAATGTTAGGGTAGGGTCACACCCCAAAAGACTGGCTGCAGTGAGTAATGTCTCACATGACTTTATAGCATAGTTAGAAATGACAGTTAAGTGTTCATGAAGCAGCAGCAAAAGATCAATTAAATTGATAATGGTATTGGTAGTGGGCTTTCAGCCTCACAGCTGGCAGTATGACAAGAGCCTATGGTTGGCAGCTGAAGTTAGACAAACTCAGCCTTTTAATCAGGTACACATTTTTAACTGTTAGGGGAAGTAATTAGAACAGGTTACACAGGTTTCTGCTGGCAATTTAAAAATCAAGACTGACTATTTTCTAAAACGTATGCTTCATTGCAGGTGGAAAGTTGAGGATGACCTATGGCCTGTACTCTGAAAAGGAGAAACTAAATGATCACAGTGTGAATGTACCTGATCACTTATTCAGAGACTCCATTAAATTAACTGCTACTGGTTTTGCCATCCACTGACTACCATGGCTATTGAGGTTGTAATGCTGCTAGAGTTGTGAAAGCCTAAGACCCAAGAGAAAGCAAGGCTTAAAAGGATCTGAGATTTTTCTGAAAAGGTTAAATGAAAAGGGTAAATGGGAATAAGGAGACAAGATTAGGGTCACATACATGATTCTACAGCTTGAAACAGAAGCCACAAATTCTGAGACTGAAGTTACGAATAGTTATTCTGAGTTTAACTTATTATGTTATTCATTTATATAGTTTGAAAGAAAAAAGGAGGTCAACACCTGTAGAACAGATAGGATTTTACCAAGTATCAGAAGAACAGAAAAAAAAGCATTAGGGCCAAGGTTGCATTTTCCCTACCATGCATGACTGTTAGATGAGCACTCTACAAAAACTAAAATCTGTTCCTGATGAGTCTTGTGTTAAGCATGCAATAATATCACAAATAAATAAAATAAGCAGCTTTTATATTCATTAGTTAGAAAATAGCATCTTTATCTCAGTGTTAGCTGCACAACTTTAACATGAAGGGCAAAGCAGGACAAAGAAGTGCCAATTTTATTCTACACTGACTGCATCAAGGTTTAGTACGCATGCTGAGGAGAGTGCAGATACTTATTAAAGATGCTGACACTGGCATAAAAAGTAATTACAGTATTGTGCCTCCCTTTATAACAAACAACTTTACTTCCCAATCTTAGAGGTGACTCAAAAGCCTTAAATTAGAATTCTCAGGGTTTCCCACATAGGCAAACAGTGCAGGATTTGAACAAGTGGATATGCTTCCCGCTCACTATAATTATAGTATTTATGAATTTAAACCTTAATGACAACAAACACAGTAGCTCCACTATTCTTGTCCTAGAGATGTCACTTTTAGTTTTTCCATAAGCACTGTGTTAAAAATGGGGGAACATACAGAGGGTATTAGAAAGAACTTCCTCCTCCCTCTCCTTTTTTCCCCTTTTCACTTCAAATGTAGCAGCACTTTGAGAGACTTCCATGCAATACACAGAAACAATAATGTAAACCCCTAAAATTTATTTGGCAAATCTTCCTTTAAAATTAAATAAATAAATGGAAAGGAATGGTTTGCAGCAATTTTTCCTACCACAAGATCCGGATGGGGTTTCTGGGAACTATAAACTGGTAACTGACTACCATCTTTGGTAAAAGGGAGGAATCGATAATAAAGAAGAGCTCTAGAGTCAGTATGGATTTTGTGAAAGACAACACTGTCTCACTAACCTCCCAATATTTTATGAGCATGTAAATGCATGCATGGATAAAGGGGATTCAGTGTACATAAAGTATTAGGATTTTTCAGAAATATTTGTGAAACTCCACACTAAAAAGCTTTGATAGGAACAAATCTGCCATGCTCATAATTTTTGAATGTAGGAAAGGTAATTTTACGAGTTGAAAGCTGGCTAAAAGATGGGAAACAAAGGCTTAAGACTTAATAGTTTCTGTCTGGGATAGAGAAGAGGCAGAAGTGGTATCTCCTGGAGATGCCTGCAGGTGCTATCTTTGTTCTCTAAATAATACTACTTTTTTGCCACTACAAGAGGCAGGCTAGGTAGGCCATTGGTCTGACTTAGTAGGCTGGTGTCCTGTACAGCTATCTTCCTTCAGCTTATTACATTTTTTCCAATACTTTGCTTTTAGGCATATCTTGAAGAACAAAAACAAAAAATTAAAAAGAAATTGTATGAAATGTTGTGACAAATTAAAGACAGATCTGAATCGGCAAACAAACCCCTGTCCAAGTGTGGGCATGTGCAAGTTATGTGGCCTGACAGAGGGCATCCCATGCTCAGCCTACCTGTCTGAGAATATCTCTGAACAGTTTACAGCATTGTTCATAACCTCTTCTATTTTAAGTTGGACTGGCTTTTGCTTTACTCCTAACATTGTGTCTGTGAGAGAGGAATATCCATTTTCTGTTTGCTTTATTTTGGTCTGGTTTTTAAGCATCATCTCTTACCTACCAGTAGCAGTTTAGTAAGGCCTATTACATTTTGACAGTTTGAAACATGAAGCTGTGAAGATAAGACGCTGCTATAGTGAAAAGGGTCATTTCTAGCAATGGAACATCAATATATTCGAATAGTGAAAGGGGAAATATAGCACAATCCACTTTTTTTTCTCTAGCTTTTGTTTTTGTGTTATCTCCTTTATAATGAATTTATCCCTTCTTTCTCATTTCATATTTTCACACAGCTGTAGGTCCTATTGAGCAAAGTAACTTAAGAACACGTGTTAACCCTGAGAGCAGCCCCACACAGCACTAACATCAATGCAGGATGATTTGATGTGATGCAGCACCACCTGAGGTAGTCCTCATAGAGGCAGCCCCAGCCTTGGGAGATGCAGAATCAGTATGCTTTAGTTAGCTTTCTACCTTACAGAAAGCATCACTTGACCAGATAAATTTCCACTTTGGCTGAGATTATTACTCCAAGGACAGCACAAGTTCACACATTTAACAGTATTCATAAAATATCTCAGGTCTCTCTATCTCGTAAACTTCCCTTATCTCTCACACTGCAGTGTTATTTAGCTAGGTTTTTGGGGGAGAGAGAGGTTGTTTCATTCTTTTTAATTGCCAAATAAGTATATAACAATATTATTATGAAGTGGAATTTTGAAAAGTTCTGCAAACATTTTGAAGACTCCTTCTGGAGAATTTGCCATTTCTTTTCTCCATTCCTTGTTCCATGTTTGCCCGGGTATCATGGGCAGCTACGTTCAGCCACCTGCAGTAGAAGGGACATACAATGTGATCCCTTCCCTGCACAGATGTGCAATGAGGTCCCCTCACCAGATCTTTTGCTATCAAGATCAGTGAATCCAGGACTGCAGCTGCAGCCTGAAGCCTACAATGGATGTGAAGCACCTCCATACTGTGAAGGTTGCCTGTTCAGTGATGCTATTGCTCTTACATGAAACGTATCCAGCAGCTTGTTAATACTTCTATGATTCTAGCAGGAATACCTCATCTGGTATGTTTTCCAGTTAGAATGATTTTTTTTACTTAAAAGAAAATCTGATTTCCTGGAGATCTGAGGTTGTCATTTTATAGCACTAAATATTCCTAACAGATCCTAAAAATCTATTCCTAAAAGGTTTCAGAAATAGAAGTTATATACAACACATGAAAAATAAATAGAAAAAGTTTATTTCAGAATGTTTTAGTTATATCATTTGTATATACAATAGAGTTTTAAAGAAAAAAAAAATTATAAAGATAATTTTTCTTCTATTCCTTAGTTTTGTAATTCCTTGTCTTTATTTTTCACTTCAATGGATTACTTTGCATTGCCATGACTATCAATGCACCAAAACTTTCTCATCCAACTTTTGCTAAAGTATTTTGATTAAAATGGGAATATTTACAGTTGTTATATTAATATTCCAGTAGGCATAAAAGTTTCACTAAATAATATTGAATAATTAAGAAGGAATACATTATTGATCAGATAGGAACAGTGTCATACAATGTAAAATGCTATTGTGCTTTGTGGTTTTAATATCTGTTATTGAAACCTCCACTTGATATTGGTAAATGGCTTTCTATCATATAGACTAAGCAAATTTTAAATGGATACCACCTGGTGTTGTAGAAATGAGGGCATTACCTAGTGTTGTAAATATGAAAATGAACATCAGTCTTGTTTGTTTCTCACCCAAAATAGGGGTTTATAATACCTGAAGAAAACAAAAAGTTAATTTTCTACTTCCTGTACTATTTATTAAGTTTGCTATTTACTGTACCATTTTATGATTCCCTCACTACCCCAAAGGGATACCTTACCAGGTAATTTATTATGTGTAAATGTTATTCTTGGTTATGTGCCTTGTGATATTCTTCAGAAAAAGCCTGAAATTGGTATTATGGGTAATCTGATTATGAAAAGGAGATCACATTCAGGAATGAGAGTACACTGAGACATTTCTTCTGAAAATAGTCTGTTGATGTAGAATTTCACAGTTTGAATCTTCTGTGCAGTCTCTTGGTTTCTCTTCATAAATGTTTAAGGGGTAGTCTTTGAAAGTGCTTTCACACAGAAACTTTTCAGCCCTACTTTTCTTTTTTGACCAGTTTCATGAGAAGAAATCTTACAGAACATCAAGTAAATCTAATATAAAGGCAATGCACTGTCTGTGTTTTAACCTTGTTTCCTCAGGAAATTAAGTTCTTGTGATATTAGTTTTTCTTTTCTTTCCCACTCCTCTTTACACATTTTGCTCTTGCTTTCTAGGTCTCACTGCTTGACAGAGGAGACCCAAAGGCTTTATCCAAACTAGAGTACCTACATACCTGAGCACAGCCCAGCTGCTCACTCACTGGTCACATGAAATCCAGCTTGCACATCATCCTCTTCCCCGACGGCGAAGGAAAGCTCCCGTCCTTTGTGCTGTAAGGAGCAGCAAGTGACTGGCTATTCAGTGAGATAGGACAAAGAACACAAGCAGGATCCAGAAATATTACCAGAGTGAGTCAATGAGGAAGATTAAATATGTCGTGGTCCTAGAGAGACCTGGCTATATCATGATGGGTGTTTGATAAGCACAGAGAACACAAATTGTTAAGTAGCTGGGGTTTGCTAGTTTGGAATTGTTGAACTCATGGAATTGTTAGTTTTGACTCAGTTGTTGACATTGGTTATTATTGCCTCATGGAACTTTTATTTAATGTCTACTGTGTTTGTTTGAGAGTTCACTTTGAAGCACTCACAGCTAACTTACTCACTGGAGAAGAGGCTCAGATGTGAATGATGTAGATGTACATCCAGCACATAAAATACTGGCTATGAGAAACTGTGACCCTTAGATCTGAATAAAAACAGCCATTTTAATTCTATCCTCCCTTAGGACCAGGGGATACTTTAAGGAACCATCATACTCGCAGTCCCCAGTCAAGCATTATAAAACCTAGAAAAATAATGATGTACATTAAAAAAAAGAAGCTTTTTCTGAAGCATATTAGCTGCTCCACTTCCACAGGCTTAATGAAGGACTGCAAGAACAGGGAATGGCAATTCCGTCTGGCAGTATTTATATTCCTACTGATATACCCATGCTTTATTACTCAATTACCATATGCCATAGGCCATGCTCTGGAATGTGATCCTCTCCTAAACTGCCCTTTCCAAGCACAACAAACACCAAAATAATCTATTAGGATTGAGTGTGTAAAAAAAGAAAGATGGTATTTGGGATATGTTGGATCAACTCATCAAGCAGAGGCACCCAGAGAACAATTACTCAAGCAATACAAAATATTCTCAAAGGGTAAAAAGAAGTCCTAAGTTTGTAAAGCTTGCAGAAATCCTTTATGTTTCTATACTTTCCCTTTACTATTTGCAGTGTTCACCAACCTTCTTGTATACAGAGCTTATACCACAGTGAACAATTGTATTTTTTATTTGTAAAAAATAAAAAATTTGTGTTTTTTATTTACTCACCATAGAACTCAGATCTCCAAGTCCTTAACATACATGCACACCACTTCTAAAATACAACCACCTCTAGCCTACTTGCAAACTATTCAGATAAATCCTTTATATTAACCAGAGTAGGAAAGATTGGACTTTTTTTTTTTTTTAATTTGAGAAAAAAGAGCATAAATGGAGCTCTATGCTACTATCTCTAAGACCTAATGGCCCACATCTGTTTATCCTACTAGCTTCTCATAGGTAAGAAAGGATTTCGCCTTCTATTCCTCCTGTGCCACTTTAAAAAAATCACATATGTTAGTCCAGTTGGAGTTAAGGTCTTGCAGAAAACAAACATGACTAACTGACAGATATACAGTGTCATTACTGCAGAAACTGAAGAGTGGAGCTGAAAATGTTCTGTTATTGTAATTTGCTATCTCTTCCCCCATCACCTAGTCAAAAAGAGCAGTTCAGCTTTGAAAGCTTTGTCAGGTGCTGTGCACTCAGGTAAGTAACAGATCAGAATGATCAATATTAATTGATCAATATTTAAATCATGTGACTATACTCAGAATGATCTCAAAGTGCAGACACTACCATGCTAGGGGTCTGTTTAAAATGTACACAGTGGGATGACTTGGCTATTTTCACATCTTATTATATCAATATTATTTCACTTTAAAATTGATAGGACTCATCATCTTGAAATCATTTACTTCTGTATTTCCCTAACTTTTCTTCAGCACATAAAATTGCCATTTTTCATTGGTTTATTTGCTATGTACTTTTTCAGTCTGTAAACCAAATTATCATGTATGAACAGTAACTTGATTTTAGAATTGATAACTTCCTCGAAGCGTTACTATTTTTCCTGCAAAGATTCTCCTCTGCCAGTGCTGAGCTCTCCCTCTCCTTGACTAAACAAGTATCTATTAAGTGTCTACTTTACTTAACATTATGCTCAAGTCCACCAAGCAGCAGTCTCAGAGATCTGTCATTCAATTTTGGGATGACACGGCTATATGTAGAGCTATAGGCAATGGGAGGATTTTGTTGCTGTTTTTAAAAAAAGGAAACACACACACACACCCCTACATCCACAAATAATACATACAAAATGTGTTTTGTAGTTTTGTGTTCTCAGTCTTAAAAATTCACTTAGAAATCCTAACTCTGCCATAATCCTTGATATGGACAAGTGGCAGAGTTAGATGCATGAAATAACAACCTGCAGCGCACACGGAGAGTTAGGCTGCATCTACCCCTGTTTTCTGATGAGCACTTCAACACAGCAGTTTACAGATCATGCAGACTATCACTTCTGTAAAGCACAATAATGCTCCTGCTCCTCAGAGGCTTTTTGTGCAGAAGTAGAGAAGCAAGCAGCATAACCATGCCCAGGTCTCCTGACAAGGAAATATAATGAAGCTAAAAGACAGTGGCTGCACCTGGATTTAGGAGATGGGGAATGATCCTTGCTACAACAATATTCAGCATAACCTTGGACACCGCAAATGGAATCTAAAGTGACACTAATAAACAGTACTTCTTGCTGGCCAAAATGGAAATATTAGAAACAGCTGTTCATCTGAATTCCTAATGCTGTGTGTAACTTCAGCACCATATGAAAGCAGCACAAATGTACCTCAATTCAGGTCTAGAAGAGTGGTGATATAAATAACTTTATTTGCCACTCATTTTTGCCTGAAAAGAGGGTAATCTGAACTGCTCTTCACCCCAGAGGGAGTCAGACCTTCTACCTAAAAGTAAATGACATCAACAACAAGCATACAGAGGTAATTACAATACAGAAATATTAATATATTAGAATAAAGCTTTTAAAAGGCACGTGGACTTCCTGGGTTTTGAATCACACAAGTACTTAAATACTTACTCTCTTTGCACTAAAAAAACCCCAGCAATTTTCATTAAATAAGAAGGCAGGTATCTTATTTTATAGCTACTAGGTTTCTCTGCTTTGTTCATGATAGACTTCCATTTTAAGTTCTAATACTTTCAGTAAAGTATTTGATTTGGCAGATACAGAGAAAATATTTTTCTACTATCTAAACAGGACACAACAAACCATTTTTGATCTGTACCTCATACAGTATTTTTTGTCTTTTTTTTCTAAGTTAGTTAACCAGTCGTGAAATTCTGTTTTGAGACAGGTACTTTGTTTACACCATGAAATATGTTTTAGCAGGAATTACATACCTATGATAAGATTTATATTACAGAATTTTAGCACCTAGATTGATGGAGTATGTCTGTAGGGGAAAGGAATGACATCTCTGAATATGTTTTTTGGTTGGCTTTTTTTCCACTTCTGTTTGTTGCCTTATCTGGTGGAAGCCAACAGACTTCAGTTTTCTTGCATTTAATGAAACACAAGTCAGATTTCTCAAGATGGCATCAAACATATGAAAAATATATCAAGAATCATGCAAATACTTGCACTATGACAGACATAAATCTGATATAAACTATAATAAAAGGTTAAATTTGATCTACACTATCAAGTAAATCTATAGAAATAACAGTCATGTCTCTTTTCCTATTCATCTGAATTCTTACATTGCCATAGTATCATTAAATATGCATGACCTTTTCAAAAACACAAAAGTAGGTGCAAATATAGCACCAATCAAAATACATTCACTCTCATTGAAAGAAATGGTGCCGTTTGTTAAATACACTTGGTAGTATTATTTCCTACCATACCAATAACATAATTTTATTTTAATCCCTATATATGTTTTAAAACACAGAAAATCGAGGGCTAAATTGTTATACAAATGGGAATATTCTAGGCAGATTGGGTTACATAGTGTAAAATTGACTGCAGAGAAAATCGTGAAGATTTTTGCTGCAAGTGAGTCTTGGTGCAGGGGTGCGGAGGAATCATGAAAGTGTTTCTAATAAGGCATTTGCAGGTGCTGAAATGTTATTACTAAGCTAGCTACTGCTTTGAGGAGTCAGATGTGAAAAATTCATTTCTAGTATCAGAGGAGCCACCACTGAAACAAGGTAAGGAAGGATTTATATGTGAGGGGCTTCAGTTTCTGCAGAAATCCTTTGCACATCACAAAACCTGAAAGGCTCCTCATTAGGATTCATTTGTAGGAAATGAACATGCTTTGCATGAAATCCAAACAGAAACTCAGTGAAAAACCTGCTTTTAAAAAGCCTGAAAATGATTTCACAGACATTGCAATGCAGCACCTTCCAAATAATTTATTTAAATCTCTTACTGTAGTTCACATTCCCCTCTAATTATGAATTGGAAACACTAGTTTTCAGCATGTCCTAGTAATACTGTGCTGAACCTGTAAGCTATTCAGTATGAAATTATAATGAAACAATAGAATACTAAGTACAATCCCAATTCAACAGGAACAGAATAACCTCAGGTGTTGGAAAAGGACTCCACATCCTCTCATTTCTCAAGAGGCAGTCTACTCAGCCAGGCTGGTAGGAAGACATTTTAGCATCGAGCTAAAATTTGACCAGGAACAGTCTAGCAGTCTGAAAGTGCAGAAGAAGCCACACTGGTGAGGAAGCACGGCAGCCCTCTCACCTCTCCATGGCATTATACAGTATTGAGAAACAGATGAAAAAAATGAAGGCCCCACCCTGAAATAATAAACATAATTTAACATTAAATATTTATGCAACCCCAATTAAAACAGGGAATTACACAAGAATGAGCTGTATGAATAAACATATCTGTGTTTATCTGCCCAACATATAGGCATCAAAGGCAACTGGGGATTTGGCATTTCAGAGGTTAAGGTTAGCGCATGCACACTCACTTCTTGGGAAGGATATCGGTGGCATTTCAGCCCAGACCACCGACGCTAGCCTTTGTGAATTCAGATGTACTTCCCAGGTGTAGGTGCCCAGGCGCTGGCTGTGAAGGGGAAGAGAGACCGGGGCTACCCCATGCTGCACACAACCACTTCCAACAAACACCTCGCAGGGCACCACTGAGCCCCACAGCCAACATAGAGGCACCCCTGTGAAAACATATTTAAGAAAGGGCAAAAAACAACTGCATGGCAGCTGTGAAAGTGGGAGTGAGAAAAAATGAGAAACATCCCTGAAAACACCCAGGTGAATTCCATGGGGAAGGAGGGGAGGAGGTGCTCCAGGCCCAGAGCAGAGGTTCCCCTGCAGCCCGCGGTGCAGCCCGTGGTGAGGCAGCTGTGCCCTGCAGCCCGCGGGGGTCCACGGGGGAGCAGATCTCCACCTGCAGCCCGCGGAGGACACCACGCCGGAGCAGGGGGACTGTACCCTGTAGAAAGGACCCACACTGCAGCAGTTCTTGAAGAACTGCAACCCACAGGAAGGACCCATGTTGGTGAAGTTTGTAGTGAATTTTGCAGGAGAACATGACACATGAAAATAAACCTCTCCTTGCTAGTAATAATAAAACTTCTAAAAGCAGGTTATCCTATTCCAAAATGCTGAATTAACTTTGTTTCAAATCATCATGTTTTCTAGCAGTTTTGAAGTAATACATGAGAAGAGGTTTTATGAATGCTATTAACAAATTTGTTATTGTAGAAGCCAAAAACTCAAGTTAAAATGAGAACAGTCTCAAAGCAATAAAGTTATTTTATTCTAACTGAAAGCCAAGTTCAATTGTTTCAAGTGGAGCAAAGTTTAGCAAAAAAAAAAAATTCTTACGGACTTTTTTAAGAACCTAAAAATACATGAAAAAGTTTTCCTAAGAATTTTACTGAATAAATGTAAAATTTCCTTTAGTGGTAGCCTTGGCCCATATACTCAAGTTCACAACAGTAGTAGTTAAGGACAGGTAATTTTACACATAAATGAAAAGATCGTTGACAAGAACAAATCTTGGGTTTGGCATGAATATTATGCTGAAAATTGCATTAAAAATGCCATGTAGGGCATGAAAATGATGCTCGTTTTTAACCTTTCTGATTCAAAAGAAATAAAAATATATGCCCTACATATCCCACCAAAGCAAGCCAGAAACTCTGGAATTTTGAATACTAGAAAAATGCTCATAAACAAACTACCTCATGAATTATGTGCAAAATTTATTAAAGGAATAATCTGAAATACAGGAGAAAATAATACACTACTTATTGTCAAATTACAAAACATTGTTTTTATCAATTTATTTTATTATGCATCTATTTTTGCTGGTATTCTACACCTAAAGCTAAATGTTTCCTTTGGCAATTCTCTTTACCTCATTCTTTTTCAATGTTAAAAATAATATGGTAATGAGCAAAAAGTACAAGTAAATAGGTATTTTCTTCTTTTGCTGCATGCTATGGGTATGCTTCCTTTTGGATTTGAGCACCACTGAAGCCCTCTGTCCATCTTTAGACCACGGTATATAATAGCAACATTATGTCCATACAGAGCATCAGAACGGAGCTGGAAAGATAACCTAGTGCCTCTCTGATGCAAGATCACTCTCAACTATTTCATTCCTTCAGACCATGTTAAACGTGTACTCAGAGATTCTATAAACTCCTAAGGCAACATGTTGTGATGCCTCATGAGAGTCTGTTAAATTTCCTGACCTCTCAACTGAATCATAGGTGCTTCAATTTAGCCCAGTTCTGTCATAAAAGGAAGTAAGATATTTTCCTTTTTTAATTTGCAGTAGCTGTGTTGGTATTTTGAGACAGCTTATGGCCTGCTCAGTGCTCTTGTGAAGCTCAGTCGTGGCTGTATTTTTAAATCTTTCACACCAAAGCAGGAAATAACAAACCAAAAAACCCCATCCTATAGAAAAGCACGGGAAAGTTGGATTGGATCATAAACTCAATACTGTTGCAGATGGAGCGATACACTTCACTCATAAGAGAGAAGTAGCAATATGTTTCTTGATATAAAACAGCATTTTAACAAAGTTTGATAGTAAACAGGACAGCAGCTTAACAAGATTCAATGGCCAAGGTACACTTTTCAGACAAAACTGTCAGGGAAACCCTTCTGTTGAGTCACAAGGTTCAGAATCAACACCCTTGCTTTCTAAACTCCTTCTCAGAGAAGAGTCTAGGTGTGGTTGGATCCAATCCTCATCTCAGACTTGGTCAATGACTTATGTCTAAAGGATTATATGTGCACAATCAATCCCTTATATCACTTAGTTAGGATTTCAAAGTTTAGCATGCTATTAATCACTTACTGAGAATCTGTTGTGGCAAGGAATCTCTCAACCTTGAGGAATAACCTTGAGAGGTGTCCCTACTCAAGGGGAGATCCTGGCATGCAGCCTGCTGCCATGCAGTGGAGCTCAACGGGCCCTGGACGGTCTACTATGGAGTAAGGCCATTTCATATTTATGAAAGAAACTAAGATAGTTTCTTTCAAATTTGGCTTCAGTTGGACATTGACCAGCATGATGGTTAGGTGGGTGCATTGTTCAAATTAGCCTTCTGCTATTGTACTGTTATCTGTCTCCCCTGAATCCACATTGAGTAGGATGGATGCATCTTACCAACTGATGGTTATCACTTGAATAAAGTTATGGGAAATAAAGGTCAAGCTGGGGAGAGGGGGGAGCACACCACCACAAATAAAAGTCAGTGTCACATTTTGACAACAGAATGGCCTGTAGAAGGGGGAAACATACTGAAAGGTACAGTCCCTGTACTATTCAAATCATTCACTTGAAATAATAATAGTAAATGCTTTCCCTTGCCTTCTCAGTTGACTCAGCATGCACTTTCATCTCTTAAAGCAAATGTGTGTGCTCAAAAGAATTGTCTTGCTTTCAAAAAGCTGAAGATAAAAAAAAAAAGTTTCCTTCAGATTAAGGCCATCTGGTTTAAACAAACATGAGGTTAAAAATGACCAACTAAGCATTTAGCTTTCTGTTCTTTCATGATGGGTTTTACCACACCAGTATAATAACTGAACCATGTGTTTTGCTGTACAGAGATGACTTTGGCACCATAAGGGTTTTCTGGATATTTTTTTTTTTTTTTGGAGGGGTATGTGTGTATATATGTATGTATATGTATACATATGTATATCTTATACATGTGTATGTATGTGTGTGTTTATATATAAAATATATATTAAGTCATTGCAAATGTACAATTGTGTTTAATGAACTTTTAAGTTTGATTCAATTTTCTCATCAACATTCAATACTGCTGGCCAACTCATTTGCCAAGCACTTCGTGTGCATACTGAAGAGGCTTCAGTAAAATCAAAAAGTACTGAAGAGGCTTCAGTAAAGAAAAGAAGAGGCTTCAGGAAGACATTTCCTTTGTTCTTAGGTATTTCCCTATGATACAGCTGAAGGAGAAATTGAAAAAAGAGTTCTCTGTGGCCTTTTTTCATACCGTACATAAATGTAAATTATATCATCGTATTGCGCTGCTATGACACATACTGCATTCATTAACTTATCCTACTGATTAGTCCTTTCACACTTTCTATTTGTGGTTTATTCCAGCTGCAGAAAATACAGTACACTTCCTGATGGCACAGATTAGACTGAAAGTACTTTTTCACTCTTCACCTTACTCTTCCTGGACATATATAGAGCAAAAGTCAAAATCAGGTCCCTGGTTAGGTCAATGCATAAACTTCAACCAGCTTCAGTAGAATCAGGGTTTCCTCCCAAAGGACTACATTCAGGCTTCAGTTGCCTTTCATTTCTGAAAACTGGCAGGTACAGACAAAGTAAACTATAGTTTTTATTTAACTGTTTCTTGAGAGCAACACAGACACCACCTATATTTTCACAGTATGGTGTTCTGCCTACATGGTTCAGTGTTGGTTACTACACACATACGATGTGAAATAGTGTTACACCTCACAGGAAAAAAAATATTCCTACTTTGCATCAAATCACCCGTACATAACCTTTCCTCCCTCCCACAAACACCAATGCACTTGCATGCCAGAACCAGGTATCAATTCCTTTAAAGTTTAAGTCTGAAGTACCAATGCCCACTGCACATTGACAACAGTGAGACAGTGGGAAAGAGCAAGACAGGGCTCAAAAGCTATAATTTTGGAAACCTAAGGAAATATGTACAAGGTGGCTTATAATTTAACTCACTGGACAGTATAAACCAGCCAGCAAAGAACAAGACATACAAAGGATGAGGCTATGTGTGAAATACTGCCTTTCTTGATGCTGATGATTTAGGGCTCAAGGGCAACCTTGTATTTATTCACAGCTTAAAACTCTGTCCTGGCGCAGGACACCCCCACTGTTCTTCACACAGGAGCAAACAGACCTCAGATTTTGCTTTTAAGACAATGATAGTAGAGACTGAACAAAAGGAGTCAGAAGGAAGCAAAAAAATAGAGGAGGACATTTTAATGAAAAGTACATAAATATGCATGGAAATATTTAATAAAAGATATAAAAATGGTGGCACTCAATAATAAAAAAAAAATAAGGAAGGGAAATAAGAAACTCAGAATAAAAACACTGTAAGAGAAAAACAACCTTTTAAGGAAAAGTAATAGGGTCATAACTCTCTATCTCAGAAGCCCTCTAGAGGTACGTACTGCATGCTCTGCTTTTGAGGCTGTCAGTTCGCACCACAACACGTACGCAGCCAAGGCTGTAAAACTTGTATATTTTTACCAAGCACAATAATTTTGGGAGCCAGCTGTGCAATTATTGCATATTGTTGAAAGACCAACTGCATTGCAATAAGAGATAAAAATGCTATTTGACAAAAACATACTATAGATAAAAGTGCAAACATGTCAGAGAACTTGAAACAGGAGACAGTTATATCTACACTGCTGAAGCTAATTGACCTTTGTGGGTTTTTGTTGGGGTTTTTTTGTTAAAACAACGATGAAAAGTATCATTTCTTGAATCTCTGAACTTTTTTTTTAATATAGCCTGCCATTTTTAGACTGGTATGCTATCTTAATGTCTAATAAGTGTGTGGGTTTCTGCAGGTAGAATTTTGACTCAGAAAGTAAAGCCAGCAGGTGAAAATTTCTGATTCTCATTTAATTGCTCTGTCATATCTGACCACCTTTGAAAAGCACAAGGAGATATTTCACAGTTATAACTACCTTTGAAAACCATCAGTTTTATTTCCACAAGCCTTTGTTGTCATTTTGTTTCAGTGACAACTTTATGCTTCTGAAATACTTTCCTCTTCCCTTCTCTTCAGATCCTGTATTCTGTAATTCACTTTTCAGTTGTTATGTTGATCTTTTAGTGTTACCTGAGTCTTTAAAAAATGATCCATCAGACATTCAGGTTACCACTAAGCTTGTGCACCAGTTAAGTCTGCATAAGTATGATGCTACATAAAATCTAGACTATAAACTAGTCAATGCATACTACATGAAAAGCAGTGGTTAAGAAAGCAAGTGAATCACCTTGTCACTGTTTTAGTGTACTTTGTAAAAAGCTCAAATTATATCTCTCTATATCATTCTAAAACCATGAAAACTTGATGAATCTTACACCGATGGCAAAATCAACCCTTCCACTACTAAATGTGCCAAAGCATATCAGATAAAAAAAATGGTGAAGGTATTGTACTCAACAGCATAGTAGAGTTCCTGTGCTCTGGCAATGTAATAAGGCCATACATCTTACAAACCCTCTTCTCTCCTGTGAGTTTAGTTAACAACAGAAGGAGCTTTCTTTGGGTTTATCTGCCACATATATAATCCATATTTCAGTGAGTGGAATTTTTCTACCTCATTCTATGGTGGTGGCTTCAGAAGGTATTATTACTTCTAATTCATCAGTCTTGTGGAGGCAAGTCATAAGCAGAAAAACGTAAATCTTTATAAACAAATTAAGCCAATCCTTTCTCATTTGTCATCACAGTGACAAAGTTCTATTGTCAGCTGAACAGATCTACTAAATGCTTGCCTCTTGCATGTGTTAAAAGAGCAACAACTAAAAAGAGATAATTTCTTCTGACTAATATATGTCAATGCAGAAGAATTATTTTTTTGTTTAGTAATTTTCTTGGGGGTTTTGTTTGCTTTACACCAGGTATAAACTTGTAGTGCTGCTGGTATATGGAGGAAGAACCACAGATGTATTACATCTTTTCAAATTCTAGGAACCCAAAGCTCCTTTTATGCCTTCATTCTATCTTTAGAACAAAATGCACAGAGTTTATGATCTCATAATGAAAGAACACTTGCTGAAATACTCCTATTAACATGCAAATGTTGACCTTCCACCAAGCCTCAAGTTAGAATTTCCTTCCCTTTAATTTTTCTAGAATAGACATACTTTGCAACAAAACAATTTCCTTGGTATACCATGTTTCTTTTATTTTTCTAATGATTTAACATTCTTTAGAGGTTTTGTTGTTTGTTTGTTTTGGGCTTTTTTTTTAGAAAAGTGGAATATAAAACTTTGAAACTGAAAAGAAAGCATTAAATTTTATTATTAGAAAATCAGAGATGAATAATTAAGTCACTTCTATAAGAAAATCAAATATACCTTTCTCATGTGGAAAAATAACATAAAAGACAAAAATAATGTTAAAATATAAAAGTAATAAAGATATTCAAGGATTATCCTTGAATCCTAGCTAACAATTATTATTTTTGTATTCTATTCTTCTACCTTAATCATCTGCAAGCTGTTCTAATTCTGGAAGATGCACCATAAAGTACTGATTGCTGCCTTAGCTTTGTTCCCATTGAAGTACATTCAGAATGAAAAGTACATCATCCAAACTAAGATGCCTAAAATATGTGAAGATATTATTGGAAATAATAACAATACTTGTACTTGAGTAAAGGAACAATATTGTACATTTTGCAAACACTCTCAGAGTTCCTGTAGAAAGAAAGGCAACTTATCTGTCCAGAGCTGTTACATCCAAATTGCAGCTTAGTTTAAGAGGTCCTTCAAGAATACTTCCTAAAAAGCCATTTTCTAGTGAAGTATTAACTAAGTCAAGAAAAAGTGAGCATTAGGTCGAAATAACTGGTATTTTCAAACGTCCTCTCTGAGAGTCTAAAGCCGATCTCATATCCTGTTACCTTCAAGAAGAAATTGAGCACTAACACATTTCCAGAATCTTACACAGGCTGTCATCCTTACCTGTTGCAGGCTGGTAATCCCTGGACTCTTCTGGAAAAAAAAAGAGAATAAATTTACTTGTGTATTCAGCAACATCTGTCTCAAAGAACAAAGCAAATACTAATAATGTTGAAGAATAATTAGCATTTGGGGCACCAAATGAAACTGTAGCCTGTGCAACCAGGCCTTTTGTCTGCTTATAGCCAGAAAAAAAGAAAACAGAAAGTCAATCCTAGTTGCCACCAATAAAAAAAGACAAACAAGACACTGAACAAGAAATTAAAGCAAATCTCTGGACAAATTCTCTTCTGCCTTTTTTTTTTTTTTTTTTTTTTTTCCCCCACAAACGAAAGACAGTTTCTATAATTTATATAAAGAGTTCTATCAGATCTAGGAAAACAAAATCAAAGCTGTGCAAGATGTACTTGCAGTTTCTGCGCACAGACATAAATCCCTGTACAAGCATATTTGAAAGGATGGGGGAAGATTGAAATCAGCCAAGGAAAATTACACTATCTCATTTGTTCTTGCAGCATGAGGGTGAATCTCTTTTCTGTGCCATGCCAAAAGATAACTGCTTGCATTGCAGGAATGATTCCCCTCCTCTTCTTGCTCTCCTCCAAGAGTAAAGGTTCTTATGAAGTACTGGAGATTGCCTATAGCTAAAGGCAGGTCAAGATACATGGTGCTACCAGTGGTTTTAAGATCTCTAGGTCATTACTGAAATTTCTTGGTTATGCAAAATTTTTTTCTGGAAAAATTCTTCCTCCACCTCAGAAAAAAAGGCATTTTAAATCACTCTTGCACAGACATAGCATATTATACCTCCCACAGTCATCTCAGCCTGTAACACATGGTAACACATTTAATTTTCTTTCTCCTCCCTTTCCCAGTAAATTGCTACTTTTGGTTAAGCAGCGCTAGTCTTTGGTTTACCATATAGTGTGACCAGTGTGTGACCTCTAGTGTGAGTGCAAGAGAAGAAAATATTCTGGTTTGGATTTTGGGTTTTTTTGTTGAGCTTTTTTGCAAGAGTAATTTTAGGACACTGGATACAGTAACGCAGGAGGCCCATGCCAGTTCTACAGTCCCTTGTTAGAGGTTATTTAAGTATCAGTATGAGTTAACTGTCTTAATATCAGTAAAATGACTACATTTGACTTGACTAGTTTTCCCTCTATTAGAGAGCAACTTGGCACTTCTGTAATGTTGAATTCACCTTCTAATATATATTACTGCCTATCTTTCCACAACCACCATCATCATCACCCCCTACCCCCATGCCATGTATTTGCACATACATATTCTAGAATGCTAACATTTCTGGGTAAAGCCACAATGTAACTACTAATAAAAACAAATTCTACTCCTAAGTAGGAAGACTACCTATAAATAAGGTAACAAAATTAAACACTGGCTTTCAGAGGCAAACAAATGCACACTTTCAATCTTACATGGTCACTTTGGAAAGACAGGAAAAAGAAAAGATAAATAATTTTTATTTGTAATCAAATAAGTCAACAATATACTGTAATATCTAATTCTTCTTTTTACCACCTATTCAAAGTGAAAGCATATAATGTGGATATGGTTTTAAACTTATTTTCATTGGGCTTAACAGAAGGAAAAGAAGAGGAACAAAATTAAATGTTACTGACAGACCATCCATAAAGTACACTAAGCTCATCAATTCTTTGAAAAAAATATACGGAAATGGCCAAGTTATTTAACTTTGCAAAACTGCTTAGCATTCACAATAGTCATACCACTAAGGCTACAAACATCTCACAGAAGCTCAGAATACTTTTATTTGGGTTAAAAAAATGTCATTTGCAAAAGCAGTCCAGAAAAGAATGCTGTCAAAATACCTTTGAGAAGCCTCAAACTCAGCTCTGATGATTATACCTTGATTTCATGTTTAATCTAATCCTAACTTTGAGAAATATATATTCTAACTAGCAGTTCAGTTTCACTGCAATAATGGGGGCATGCTCCGTCATTAGTATCACCATCTCTGCTACCCCAGATTCATGGAAACAATTTAAAGCACAAATCGAAAACTATACTCCTAATTTTCTACCAGAGTTGGGGGTGGGGTGGGGACGGGGACGGGGGTGTTGTGGTTTTCTTCTTCATTCTGTTGTTATTGTACAAGGTTTCAGGAAAACTCAGCAACATAATCAAAGCTTGGGCTTTTAGTAGGGGCATAGGCTAAAATACCTGCCGGCTTGGCAAGTGAATAGGGAATTGTTTGTTGCAGGGTGCTGATAACCTAGTTCTCATACACAACAAAAGAGACTCCTTGGTTCCAGGTGATTTTCGAGCAGCAAAAATGGAGTTATGCTGCTTGAGATTCTGTCACTTGGATCAAGACTAGCAGAAAGGGTGGGTAGAGCAGTGCAAAACTAACCATTCACATGCGGCAGGAACAGGGAGGAAATATTATAGCAGATCATCTTCAGTCTTCTTAAGCAAATTTAGGAGGAAGGAATGGATGTAGAGTGTGGTGTAAGATGATGGCAATCGGTGGTAAGAAGGGCATTTGGGTGAAAATCTGAGCCTGGGAAACTTGCCTGATCTCACACTTGTGACTATGATTTTCATTACTAGCCCTGCAACTTTTCTGACATTTCTTAATCCTGCCACTAGAATCTACAATTTCCAGTAAAAACACACGAGTATCTATATTGTTCTCCAAAGTAACTCAATTCTCTCTCTCCTTTGAAAACAAATGTTTTCATAGTTAATACAAGCATCTATTCCTCCTGAAATCTTCATCTGAGCCAATCCTTTTTGGCAGAGTTCTAATGTTGTTAAGAACTAGATACAAACTTATTTTTAAAATGTAATTTCACAACTTACTCTGCTGTATTTCTATCGCATGATCTACTTTTCATTCCATGGGAATGAAGCTAACCTTTCTTCTCCTGTGCTGACAGACCTCCAAAGCCAGAACAGAGGCCACCACAGGAACTGGCTATCATTTGTATAGGAGACTTTCTCTAACACCTGAAGCTGTCAGTCTGCTCTGAAAACATGACTAATTTCTCATCACTAAAACTATAATACAAATCTTCCTATATCAAATCTACAGAAATTCTCTTGTTCTTCTTTCAAACTTTCCTTCACTTGCTTTTTAATCTAGATAGCCCAAGACTTCTCAATGTCTGTTTCATGCTTGTAAAATGCTTGTACTCTTCCCTTAGCTCTGTTAATGATGGTTTTTTTTTCTCAGTATTAGTTAAGCAAGCACTAGATCCATGGAAAAGCTGTCAAATTCATTTTGTAGCTACTTATTTTTTCACTTTATTTTGACACATAGTAACATTTTTATATTTTTGAGCAAGGGTGTATATTAAATAGAAGCTTATTATTCTTATTGCAGTAGGAAATCTGTTTCCTGAGTGGCCTAGAAGGTCGCTTGCTGCCATACATATGAAACATTAAAACTATTCCTTTCAGTATGAATCACCTTACATTTATCCAAAACTGTGTGCCGGAACTTAACATTCAGCTTTATCTAGCTTTGGTTAGCCTAAGTGATTCTGTCATGTGCAGATTTCCTTCCCTTCTCCCATTGTCTCTGCGAGTAAATTCATAACTCTATGTGTATTTCAGAGTGATGAGTGAACAAAAGCAATCCAGTCAATTTTCACAGATTTCTTTTTCATGGCTGCTGGTCCTAAAGAGTGCTGCGGTGATTACTTTTTAGAAACAAAATCAAGACAATACATATATGCATTATTTACTTACTCCACAACACTAGGCAAAATAAATGGGCCACATTCATATGGACTGTACACTGCATGGAAAAACTAGACTTCAGTCTGAAATAACAACACAATTTCTCTAAATATCATTAAGAAGCAGGAAGTTGCTGTAGGCAAACTGCTTAGCATTCAGGAAGTATATCTGGTTTTCTGCTCAGTAAACCTTTTCTAAAAAAAGTCTTTTAATTGCCAGTAAACAAAAAAACCACAAAAAACAAAAAAACACCAAAGGTATTGCTTGCTGCCCTGAAAAAAACAAGTGAATGTGATGTTGGATTTTTGTGCTAGTCTCAGGGAGGAGTATTCAGCAGAGTCAGTCAATATGACTAAAATGTTCATTTATAAAACAACTACAAAAAACACTCCCATGCCAGTGACAGGAGGTGATTCAACTAGCTGGCTGGCAGTAAAGGTTGTTTACCAGGTTCTGGATTCCTAATTGGGTGCCTATCTGGCTAAGTAGCATCTGGTCTTTAATTAGTTGAAAAATTATTATCACTAAAAGTTGCCATAAAAAGAAAGAGAACAATGTAATTAAAGCATTAGAATCCATATGGTGGGATACATATCTTCACTTGTCAATAGCTTTTTTTCCTCTCTTTTCCACTCAGCATTAATAAGAAAAAACTGTTCATCTGAAAAAAAAAAAAAAGTCTCCTTTTTTAATTTGCATTGAAAGTAATATTAAAATGGAAGTGTGCTGAAAGACTGTACATAGTGTAATGTTTCTCTTTGACTGTGAAATTATCCAAGATGCTACCTTCTACAAGGGTGAGTTAGGATTGTTGAGTCACCCTTGCCAGTACACTTAATCACGGTAGGACATCATTATCACACCTTCATTCATTACTTATAAAGTGAAACTAGATTAAAACCTCTTTGTACATAAGACTGGGCAAAATACATAAAATTTGTATACCTGTGATGTATTAAATATGACCATAGCCTGAACGGACATTTCAATCTTTACCTGGAAATTTGTAAGCAGTTGCACTATGATTATCTGAAAATATTTTATGCACCACTATTTCTAGAGGTTTACAGACCTTCTCTGCACTTAAGGAATATTTGCCAATGTATGTGGAATGATGAGATTACATGTGAAGCAATACAGTGTTAACGTAAAAGAATCTAGGCATATTTTTCTAAAATATTTTAATCACCTGTGCTATCAATTTTAATATTATAAAGCATTACACTATTTTTATATTTACTGTACTTACTGATTTGGTTAAGGGGGGAGGGAGAGGGATATTGTTACTTGGTTTTGTAACAGCTGAATCCTCTCCAGCTCAAAACCTGACAGAATCATCTCCTCCATTAACACTTTTTGTGACAGAGAAATTCAGTAGTTCGGAAAGGTATTTACTTACGATAGTAGTAAAGAAAAAACAGAAAGAAAATATTAACTCTGTTTAGTGTCCAGATTAGCTGTGGAAAATGTATAAACTTTACATTGCTCATATTAGCAGCAGGTGACCTCCCATTATCTGCATTTTTTATTGCTTATATTACAGCAGAGGAATCTAGGAAATAAAATTATCTTCTACTCTACAGGAGCAGATTGCTTGTGTTCCAAGTCTAGAAAAAGTCTATTATCTGGAGTTAAAACCAGGACATTCAGTATAAGAGAAAGGAACTGTTTGAAAGCATAAATTTCCAGTGTCTCAATTATCCTGAACCCTACCTCTGCACCTCAAAGTTGAGAAAATGAATTTTAAAATAACCCTTCACCATAAAATCAATTGATTCTTGGCAGTAATTACATACAGTGGAAACTGCCTTTGGTAATTTTACATAAACCTTCCTTTAAGATTAGGACGTTGCAGACAAAGAAGAAAGTATCAGACAAGCAGCATATAGCAATATGCATCAGCTTCAGCCCTTTCCTATAAAGCCATCCAAAGGGTAAGTCATTATTTTTTTCCCTGATGAAGTGATGTTTCCTATCAAGATTGTTCTACATTCAGACCTCACTCATATTAGGCCATTGTAAGGCACCAGAAGAGATGAATGTGCCCTAGGAAACTATAATGGAGTAAAAAAAGTGTATCAGCTTTCCAGCTTAAAATACATCATCACCCAGTCTTCAAATTACATTGCTGGGGTGAAATAAAAAAGCTATATCTAGGAATTCCATTTAATTTTTCTCTTGAAGTGATTTTAATAGAATGCTAGTATAATTTTCTGTAATTTAAGATGCAAAGATTTTTTTTGTGATCACAAAATTATTTAACACTTGTATGTTTACATGTTTACAAAGACATGATCTCATTTTGGTAAATAATAATATTGGACTTTCATTTAGATTTAAAGTCTGATCTGTGCTGATTTACCTGTTTGAAGAAAACACTTTGAAAATGCATTTTTATCAAATTACTTAATTACTTGTTTCATTAAACTTTAATTATTAAATTCTATTTCAGAAAATATTTACATAATTCTGTGTTCAACTACTAAGTGATTAATGATTCTTCTATAACACTTTAAGACAGGACTCAACATTTATGGAGAATTGAGACCAAATTTCTGTAGAACAAAATTTCTTTTAACATATTTCACAAATAGCCACTGTTTTTTGCAGGCAAGGGAATTTGGGGTGGGGTGAATTTTGTTAAATATATTTAGTTCTTCTCCTGTCCTTAATTACAAAATAATCTATTGATGATGGTTAACACTTCTTCTATCTCACTGTCACACCCAGGTCAACAAAAATCTCTATGAGACTAAAAACATGAGTTGTATACTTGACTTACTTTATGTTGAAAAAATTCAACATACTATGAAAAGACAGGGAAGGCACTTGTAACTGATCCCTGCATTACTGTTTTAAAAATACCACTGCTAATGTTTGTCCCCTATGATTTCCCACCAATGTTTTGGTAACAGCTATGTGACCACTTCCCAGTCTGTGTAGAATACAGAGGTTGGTCCTCATTGACAGTAGAAACCGGTCAGTGGGACCTCTCTCCCTGTAGTTCCACCAAGTGTAGGAAGGTGCAGCCTGGAGAAAGGGAAAAATTGAGCCAGTACTGAAGATTGGCTCTCCACAGGAATGGAATCCACTTTGCTTGGGCAGCAAACCTGTCATCAGATTAACCGCAAGGTCACAACAGCAGCTTTGAAATATATTTAATACACACATACATACCAACTAACGGAAGCAGAAGAGGCATTAGCATTAGAAAGATACTTGATGAGCTGCAAAGGGAAGTGAAATGACTCACAAATGTGCAAGTATTAGCACAAAGGTGTGTGTCACCAGTCTGGTAGACACCATTTTCTTCAATTTTATAACATACATATAACAGCAGACTGTCGTTTATTTACACTTACAGACTGCTTTGTTGTAGAGTCAGAACTCCATAAATTTTCCTTCAATTAAGCTGAAACCGTATTTATTTCAGTTTTTCTCTATTTTAAAAATAATTTTTATTTGAATCGGTGCAGAAAATTGTAGCAAAATAAGGCATCCTATCTGCCAGATTGTTGCTTGGACCTCGATTCAACCTTCGTGTAATTTCCAGTGGCAGGTGATAAATGAAGAGATGGAAAAAGAGAACTCTTACAGAATTCTGATGAGCAAGACCTTTCTAACTTCAATGAGAAAAAATGAAGATGCTATCTGATTTCCAGACTGTATGTTACAAGCAGCAGCTGGAAAAAGAGCTTATTAAAAACATAACTGTTAAAAGACGGCACTCTTATGGTATCTATTTTCTGTGAGGGCTAAGCCTCCCTGACCTGTCTCACTGAAAGTTCTTTAACTTACAAGGAGAGCAGGATTAAATGCAAAATAATAGCAGCAAAATAAAAAGCTGAGAAAATCTTTTATTCCTCTAATCACAGTTATCAAATACAAAAGTTTTAAGACAGCATTCTGTACTGCAGAATAAAGACTAGTAGAAAGATGAAAAAATAAATTTTTGATTCACTAATGATATTTCATTTTCTGGAAACTTGGCCTATACTTAAAACAGAAAAGAGTGTTTCCTCTTGGTAGAGTCCCTCAGTATAATTTCAACAAGCTAGAAAACTTTTCATTATTTTTAATCTTATATCCTATACTTCATAATTTCATTAGATATTACCTACAAGTACAGACAAGTTTTGCCTTGGTAAGTAGACATGAAGGCCATCTGCAAGACGTTTAGATGTTAAAAACATAATCAGATTAGAGAGGTGTATTTGTAAAACAGTCTAATACGTATCAGTTGAAATATCTGCAATCTATTATTCACTAGACTGCTTTGGTATGGCAAAAACAAACAAAAAGAACCTAGCTAATCTTTTTGCTCATTAGAATTTTTTCATTGTTTCTGAGTTATATCCTTCAACAAGATGAGCTGCCTGGTACATTTCTCCCTCACAGTTCCATGTTAATGCAAAGTTTTGAGATCAAGAGACTACAAGGGGCAAATATAAGCAACTTATAATAGCTTGCTTACATTATTCAGCATGTGGTATATGAGCACAAAATATTTACAAGGTTCATTTTACATGCACATTAATTATGTAAAATTAGAGACACCAAGAGAGAGCCATTAAGTGTCGATTAGACAATAAGATCAAGAATGCTGGCAGTGCTGGTAATAAGAAACCTAGTTTGCTTCCAAAGGGAAGACAGTGCATTAACATTTTAATTTGTTTCTCAACAGTTCAATTATAACATGCCTAATGTACTGGACATTAACCTTTGGGGGCCTGAACAAAGCGTAGATCAGAGTAAAACGACCTTACTCTTTTCATGAAGATGCAGATGTGACTTTCTGGAGAACTTCTATTGCTGTCAAACCAGTTGATCACCTTATTCTGAAACCTCTTTTAAGAGGCACACTTTCTTCACCTGTAAACGTTTAGGGCAACACCCAATAAACTGATGAGAAATTTTTGTTTTCCACTGAAATCTGGAGTTCTACAACTGAAAATAAAGTGCATAAAAGTGTCAGGGAAACGTTTGGTCCTAAAAAGAAACATAAAAAGTGTCAACATGACACTTTTTTCAATAACATAAAATGTATGGCACACTGAATGTGTTAGGTATCTTAGACTGTGTGGTAAAGCTTTCTCATGATTCAGTCAACTGTCAATTAACTTGAATTAATTGAATGCAAAAAACTTAAGTAAACAATTAATTTTAAAATTTAAATATAGACATCAAAGTTCGTTCCAAGAAATCTACAGCAGAGTTCTGATTCTGGGAAAGAAAACAGTTTCTGGTATACACAAAAGTCCAGAAGTTAATATTAAAAGCAGATAGTGACATGGACTCTAGCTTCTTAATAAAACTAAAGTTATTATCTGAAAATTGAGTATATACATAGTAATGTTAATGAGATTTTTTTTCTCAGAGTAAAGCCTATATAATTTTTCTTGCGTTCAAAATTCTTCCTCCTGTTGGCCCAGTAGACAATTTATCTTGATAATAATAAAAAAAATAGGAGAAAGTAAGTGATTTTTGCAATCCAAGTAGCATATAAACTGGCCCTCTGTTTAAGATCTAATCATAAATACAGCTGCATAGGTAGTATCCTTTTACTGTGCAATTTCTTTTCACAGTTCATTAATTTTAAAGAGATAACTTGAAAGAAAAAAAAGAAGTTTGTCATTTTATGATAGTTTACTGTATGGCCATGAAGATGTGCTATCTCAGTAATGATACATCAGGGATTACAAAGGTGGACATCAGTAGTTAAGGAGCTGAAGACATTTATAAGAATGAGGGCATACTCTTCTTTTCGAGGCAACAAGGTGTCTGGCCTGCCTTTAATTTTTACTACTTATTTTTCAGCTCTAAACAGCTGACAACAGACAAGGTTAAAGAAGATTCTCATCATGGGTGTTAACTAAAAACAAGGGAGCATGAGTGTGTTACACTCATTCTGTTAGAACACCTTTTGTTCCATTCTGTTCTGTTCTAACACCATTTGACCACTCTTTATTCAATAAATAACAAAAATATCCCTTCAAAGACAGTGAGGAAGCCAGAATGGAAAGGACAAAATAAGGTATGATTGTTCATGTCTATCCATTGCTTTTGCTTAGGGCAGTCAGGAAAAAAATTGAGTGCTCTACTTGTCTATTAAAATGTCCACTTAAAAAGCCAAAACAAAAGCTTGAAAGGAAAACTTGAATGAAAAAATGTTCATTTGTAAAACATCTTTGAATTATTTTTTTATTTGTAATGAAATATTTACTATGAAAACAAAGTGATTTAAGTGCATTATCAGAAAAGGTTACTGATCAGTGACAAATGTGTGGTACTACTGACAGCATGCTTCAACAACATTTTTTTTCTCTTGTTACATACCTTCAAGCATACCAGGTTATGTTTTACCAGAGATCCCATCTGCATGACCTCCACTGCTTGATTAGCCAAAAAAGCTGAGGCATATGAAACCTCCAGTACCTATGAAGAGGAAGATTCTATTTAATATAAACATTCAAAAAGAGTACTCGCCCCGATATTCTGTTACAGTTAACTAAAATCTGACTATAAATTTTGTCCATTAAAAGTATGGCCACTCATTTCAGAATATACCAAGGAAAGAAATCAGGTTACTTCCACAAAAATGTTATTTGGTTATAGATTTCATGAGTCGTCACTAAAAAGTCCAGTGTGACAATAAACTCTAACAAAGACCATTTACAAATAAGATACTTTTTGATACCTCTCAGGAGTGCAAATCTCAGAGCTCAGGCCAGAGCATATGCTCAAAGGTGGAAAAACACTTTGTTGTTTATACGCAGAGATCTTCACCTTTCTTGTCCTAGTTGTCTATGCTAGGCATGACAGAGAAATTGTAGAATTCTGTAGATCATTTTAGTCCTAAAAATAAAATTTCCAAAAACTACATCAAATAAGTAATTAGCCACAATCAGTAAATAACGCATGAGCAGATGCATATGAACATGACTTAAGTGTGGACTACAGTGGTCATAAGTTGGAAGGGAATCAGAGAAACTCATAGATTCCACTTCCTTGAGCTGTATTTGATGCCTTTCGATAGCAACTGAAAAAAAAATTTGGTGAAACCATGGAGAAAATATTCATTTTCGAAGTCCTCAGCAAGACACAGATGCAATTTCTTTCCAATGAATTCTGACCTTGATTCAAGCCATTTGAAATATTTGCTTGATCACCTTAACCCAAGAACGAACTATTCTAAGGCAAACAGCATTCACCTATTGCAGAACCGATTTGTATTTCAGCATGGGTGTCATCCCTCTGTTTTGTTCTATGCTACTCAAAAATAATTTAAATATATGCAAACACATTAAGAGGAAGCATTATTTTTTTGTAGGTCTTTTTTTATATAGTATTTTCAAGATAAAACTCTGGCTGTACATTTGGAATTCTAAACTAATGTCTTTTTTTTTAAACCTAAGGAGTCTGGAGAAAGAGAAGATGGCCACAAGAGACTCAACTGGACATAAATTAACTGATAACTGCAGAAACGTCAGATTCCCTGTAACTACTTCCTCATCACTGGCCATAACAAATCAAGGTTGTATTAATCAAGTAAGCAATGTATTAATGGCTGTTGAATTTCAATAGCAATATTTTGCCTAATGCTGTCAGGTTGTTTTGACAAATTCCAATAGTAAATGGTAAATATCCTAAATTTGCATTTTTTATTAAGTCAGCCATATACCAGAATCTTTTGAATTTTTTCCATGACTGACATTGAAAAAGATGAATAAACATCACAGGATATGTATTTATCCCAGAACTACTGTTCAGAGAGAACTAAATAATGCTGCTATGATGTAGCTAGTTGTGTGAAAAAAGCAAACCTTTATAAAAGGTCTTTTAAAAATATTTTACATTTAGTAAATTCTCTCAATCAAGATTTAAGTCTTGGAAGATAAGCTTTCTAAATGAAACTCAATTACTAATATTGAAAATTCATAGAAAGTTCAAGCTAGTGAGAACTTTTCTTTAAAAGCTGGGAGGAAAAAACAATGAATCTGGATTTACTTCTAATTTGCTATTTAATGAGTAAAAAAGAAACTTTCTTAAGCTGATGGTAGAATTTATTGTTATTTTACCGATATTTCATACTTTCTGTATACTAGTTCTTAGAACAGATCCTACGCCAACATTTTCAAAACTCATTTACCCACCTAAGCTGTACTATACAAGATCAAAAAGTGACAGAAAGAGAACTAAACCAACAATCCTCAGGATATGGATAAAATGTATTGTTGTTTCACTCAGCGATTTAACCAAGACTCCAAGACATATTCTCCTACATGAAAGTTGTGTAATCTCCCATGAAATCTTCTTGAATTCTTGATCAGATTTCTGCTGAAAGGAAAGCCTGTAAGGATCCTCATGTGAAAAATGTTCTACCTGTAACAGCTGGAAAGACCTCAGGATTGTTATATGCAGTTTATGATATTTATCATCCAATGAGCTTGAACAGTTTCAATGTATAAGATGAATGAGTAAACACTGGAAAAAAACAAACCCTGACAACAAACTTAAGTGTTAGACACCAATCACAAGTGTAAACTACTAAGACACAATAAATTAAAGGCTAATGGCTAAAGCCAATTTGAAGAAATCATATTTCAATCATCTATAATTTTAATAGACATATAAAGCAAAACTAGTTAAATACAAACACTTTATTAGCTTTTAAATGGAACATATTAGAAATGTAGATAGGGGAAAAAACAACAAGTTATAAAACTCATACATACAGCAAACTCAATTTATTCAGACCTATTAGTTCTTAAGCAATCTGCAGTACTGGACAAACCAATGCTAATTAAATTTTGAAAGAAAATGCTTTACTGTTTATGTAACCAAAGGTATAATTTGGAAGAAATTGCATTCTTTATTACCAAGCACAACAGGTATTATGGGATAATTAAAGCACTGAAATATAATAATTTTAAAAGGCAAACAGAATACATTGCTTTAGTTTGCCTTCTGATTTGCTGAGAACTACAGATGTAAATATGTAGAAGACCTTCAGGGGCATTTATAGAAATGGGTTACAGAACTTTGTAACACCTATTCGTAAACATCTAAACCTCTATCTGTCTTGGTCAGTTCAGTGAAATCACTTTCTCTGTAGAGATCTCTGCCAGGATTAATGATAAAGGTTAAGACAAGCTTGATATAATGGGCTTGACCATAATGCACATACCATCTGCAAACCAAGCTAAAGCCAGCAGTCAGAGATGCAATGGGATTTAAACAGAAAGCATGCCTAAAGTTTGAGTCACAAATTAGAAAAGCAGAGCAAAAATCAAGCCAATGAGCAGAATGGGAGTGTGTAGAGAAGACAACCCAAATATTAGGATGCTCCAGAGTCTATGACATAGAACAGGGTCGAGAACAAAAAGCAGGAAAGGCTCAAGTAAGATCAGGTAGAATAAACAAGTACTAAAGCACCCCAAAAACCTGAACTGCAATGCAAGAGTATAAGTATGTAGGAAGATACAATTGCCTACTGCAATGTGGTATTAACATCCACATGCTTCTTTCTCTTCAGTATCACCGTTGCCATGATTTTCTAGTAAAATACAAGCAGCAAAGCATAACAGGAATATTCTCAAAGAAATTTCAGCAAAGACAGTAACTAGATGGTTAAGCTACAGCAGTGGCAAGAACTAAAATAGCAGGACTGTTTTTCCCCTTAAGTGAGCTGCAGGTGGATTCCATTTGCAGTGGAGTTGCAAGTAAAGCAGTATCACATCCAAATCTAGTGTGCACCATGAAGAAAACTTTGCAAGGCTTCCTGCCTTTTTTACAGAGAACAAGCTAGCCTCAAAAACCAAGTTTGACAAATACTTCTTTTTTGACAGCACAGAGAATATTTCTGGCAGGTCAGAAGAAGAAATACTGTGTAGACCATATCTAAGCATTCTGAATCTTCCCAGTCAACCTTGCTGCAATAGTCTGTGTTGCAAGTTAGTACATATCTTTTCAAACAATTGAACCTGCAATACTTTCCATCCATCCATCAAGGTAATGTTTCTACCCCACACATACATAGCTCAGGTTTCCTAATGTAACTCACTGAAACTGCAGATTTACCTTAAGTAACCCAAGTTGAATGTATTTTTTAGAGCATGCTATGCTTGCAAGAACTTGAGTCAGAATTTTTTTTTTTTTTTTAAATTCAGTTTCCATTTGGACTCAGGCACAGCTGAAGTTGTTCTAATTCAGATGCCAGCAACAGTCTGATAACTGCTCTCTTCCACTAAGGTTTGCACCAGAAAACAGGATTTAAAAATCAGAAAGGTGATATGACAGAGCAGACTCATAGCAAAGTGTCTCAGCCAATAAGACATGTACCGCTTACCTCCAGACTTCTGCAGGCACCACCACCATCCCCAGCAGATAGTGTAAGTTTTTTCCCAGCCTCCTTAATTTGGAACTTGAGATGTGGAGCTGGTAGTACCCTGGCAGCCCTCATAGGAACACAAACTGTGCCAGCACTGTATCATGGGAGAGAAGAATCATAGCTTTGGGATAAAATTCCCGTAACTTTTACTCTCTGATAAACCTGTATCTGCAGAGCAGTCCAAAGCTACCCCCATATGTGACAATGGAAGGCACTGTCAGAGAGCCAGTGGCATCCTAGCAAACGGCTGTAGGCAAAACAGCCCAGAGATCTTCACAAAGAAACAAAATCAACGATATGGCCAGGCCCTCCTCTTTAAGTGAAGAAATTTTTAGGGATATCCTTCCCCCACTGGACAGATTCCTGGATAACATTTGCAAAACCTTACAATGCAGAAATTCTGTCTTGAGTCACACAGTCAAGGTAAACTCTGCATGAACATTCTCTGTAGATCTCAGCTGTTCAAATCGACCCCACACTAAAGGCAGAAAACCTGTTAGTCAAACTGCTCCTCTAAACTGGTAGCCCAAAATAATATATTGGAAAAAGATCTGTTTCAAAGAAAAATTCCAAAATAGTAGCCAATATTCAGCTCAACTAAAGGAAAAAAGAAAACAAAGAGATTCCAGCTCGTATTTTTCTTTGGGGTTTGGGTTGCTTCCCTCCCCATCCTAATAAATGTGAAAAAACCCATACAAACAGCAAATTGGCATTATGTTAATTAGTATAAACAATGCTTAAATGTCAGCTTTACACCTAGGATGGTTGCAGAAGTCTAACAAGTAATGATGAACCTGGGATTTACTGAGATTTTAATCATAGTCTTCACACCATTATAAAACCATACATAAAATACCTGTGTGTCATTTAACTTAATTTTGCAGATCGTAAAGTAACACTTACCAGGCTATTCAATACCATTCATATGGAAAGAAAGATAGATTTTTTTTTAACATTTTTATTGATTTAATTCTTTTTCTGAACAAAATCTATCACCAATTTTAGAGAAATAGCATTTATTCAAATAATTACAATTTATTCTCTGAAAACTACATCTTTTACCAATCCACAATGTGGCACAGGAACAATAAAATATCAGCAGCCATTAAGGTATTTCAACAATACACATTTATTCTACAGGTTTTAAATCAACCCGAAATGTGTAGTGCAACAATGGTATGTCAGATAATTGGTCCAAAACTTGTGATACCTATTGAAAATTAACTGCAAATTTAATTTCTAATTTTTCAAATAAATTTTTCTTGGGTGAACTCGTGTCACCATTCAGCGTGTCTCTGTGGATGTGCACATAACTGTATGCACATATGCACACATACAGTGCAGTATTTGTGTATATACACATACAAACCCACATTTAAACATATTTTTAGTAAACATTTTCTTCTTGATTTTTTGGGCCTTTTAACAGCAGCCATACAGATACTTTATCTGTGATATGTTTTTGAAATAGAACAAATGTTTCTGTAGCCCTTAGATCTAATAAAAATATACAAAACATCTTCTTTATGGACACACTCACTTCAGTGCACAACCCCCTTCCATTGCTCCATTTATTCCATTAGTGTAGGGCCTTAAATGATGCATGAGGCTTTCAGCAGCGAGGTGAATGTCATTTTTAAGAACTCAGTAAAAAGATAAATAATACAGCTACCATAACTCAATAGTGAAAAATATTTGCAAATAGAAGTACAACTGTAAACAGTACATTCAGGTTCAGCATCAGACAGAAAGTAAAGTAATTTCTCCTGACGGCATTAGGCCCTGATTCAAATCAGCATTTAAGAATGTGCCTATTAACATCAAGCACCGACTTTAGTCAATACAATTTCAGTTCAGGTTTATATGCTTTTTTGAGCCAGGGCCTCAATGATTAGTAGAGACTCAATTACAAATTAAAGGTAGCAAAACAGTCAATAGTGCACTGGGAAAATTAAAATTTACAAACTCATTTCAATTTTTAACAACTGGTCAAATATGGTAAGTGCAAAGTTTGAAAGAAGAAACTTGTTTGTCAGTGCTACATTCCAGAAGAATAAATACAAAACAGTATTATTTGAGTTAGATCTCACTTTCCCCATACTTCGTAGCAGAGTTGCCAGTTATACTATTTGAGTAATTTGTTTTATTTCTTCAATCAAATTATTTTTCCAGTTAAGCTGCTCAATTCAATCAAGAATAGAAGTGATGTGAGAAATGTTATGGCACCTGTGGCTACCAAAAATAGAAGAGACGTTAAGTAAGCATACTGCTTTTGCATTGGAAGAAATTCAGTATTAACATAAAGCATCCTCAAGACTATCCATTAATAAAAATCAAATGTCATTGATGCTGGTTAATTGAGTTTTTGCTCCCAAATTTTAAGGAATTAAGAGGCTGTTTAGAACAATTTCCAGTAAACAAGAAATAGCTTAAAATTCTCTCATCTACCCTAGAGTCAATTCCAATCAAACTTGAGGAACACTAAAGTCGTCAGTAAGTTCTTAAAAGCCTGTTGAAAATCTGTGGCAAAGTAGTTAATCGGACCCCAAAATGGACAGCAGCAAAATAAAGCAGATTATGTTTTTAATATCTCCCCTGAAGCAAGGGTGTAGTGGAGCTCATTAGCTCTCTGCTCTGTTGGTCCTGCTGCTTAACCAGATAACATGTGCCTCACTTGGAAACAGCCCCAGCACAGCAGTGCCTTTTGCCCATCCAGTTGTTATGGGACAAAGTAAAAACTGGTATATGCCATGAGAGAGGAAGGAGGCAATCCCATAGGCTAAGTGAAGGTGAGATCCACAAAACAGCTGTAAATCATTTCACTGCTCTCATAGGTTTTGTTTTGAACCCAGATTCTGATTTTTAAATTTAAGGAACTCGGGGCTTAAAAAACAAAGTAGCTGCAGGGCAGTGCATCATGTCTTCAGGAACTGCGACCTACATACTCAGAATGCAGCAAATGAGGCTGTTGTCTCAACCCTGGGACCTCTCCTCACACCAGGAAGAAGTGCCATGCTACACTTGCAGCACAAGCATTTCCTAGTCCCTGCCAACAGCATACTGTTCATCTTTGTCCTCATGATAAAGGGAGGGTTTAATCTACTTATCCATTTAGTAACTGGCACTTCTTAATTTACCCTTCTGATAGATATGTTTGGGTGTGGACCATTTTTTCTTAAGGAAATAAATTTCTCAGATGAGAATTAAATATTCATCAGATGCGAGCAACTTTGTCAGCACTAAGCAAGCTCTATCCAAACAGTGACAGAAAAGTCTGCCTTTGTCACTCTGAGCTAACCAAGGTCTGTTCATAAAATTACTTCAGCCAGCTGAGCAAAAATAGACTGTGCTACTCCTCCAATTCATACACCCTTTTAAATTAGATGTTGCTTTGAAGACTTCTTTTTGCCATCCTCAGTATTCTCTCTCATTCCCTTAGATGTCATAATCTGATGGACTCCACTATAGACAGAGATTAGAGATACAAGAACTAATATATTGTCTTATCTGCTACATTCCTCTCCTTTTTGATTCTTTCACATGCCACTCTGTCAGAGGAAAAATCAATGGAAGTAGACACTAATTTTATTCTTAAATTAAAAAGAAAAATACATGCAAAAGTCACTTTTCAAAGCAGATGTTACTAATTTTTATGGTGTTAGAAAATTAAAAATATTGCAGGCCAACAGTATGAATTTCAGCGTATATTTTGGCTTCCTTCCAAAATATCTCTCCAGTACTTACAAGGTGGTACAGAATATAAACAGAGCAAAAGTTTTTGATAGTGCTTAGAATTATTATATCAAACAAAATCAACAAAAAGATAACCGACAAAAATCTGGTATCATTGCACTGCACAGGAAAACTTACAAATTTCTGGAATTTTACATAATCAGTTCTCTCAGTTCAATCTTAAATTATAACATATGGCATATGCATATACAGAATCAACAGCTGCGTATAAACAAATTATATTTCTTCTGCACTGTACAAACTACACAAAAAAAGAGACTACTTTTGCCCAGAAAATACACGCACATACATGTGATGTGTGTATATAAATATATATATATATATATATACATATATATAAAACCCTTCAGACTCAGGAAATCAGCTGGAGGTTTCATCATTAAGTGCTCTGTTCTTCTGCAGCACTGTATTTAGTTCCTGAATCACATTTGATGGTAATTTGTTATCCAATGCTAAAGCAGTCTTGTTTGCTTTGTTCTTACTTTTCTTCAGTGCCTTACGTGATCTTTGGTGTAGGTCAGTCATCCCTGCACCTACATCCTCAACAGAGATCAAGCTCTGATGTGTTTTTGCATGGCTTTTCACTTTCTCCTCCTTCCATTCCAAACATTGTGCCACAATAGATGCTTTTTCTTTCAAGTTTTTTCTTTCTTCCAGACAGTCATTTTCATGATGCTCACCGAATTTTGGGTTGCCAGATTGCAGTTCTATATTCTGAGCAAACAAGCAAAGAGAAATCAGATCATTCATATTCACACAATATTCAATAATATTTAGATTGCAATTTTTGCTTATTAGTTTCACGTAACAGCTTAAAAGAAAATCAATTTTACTCAAGAGCTGAGACAGCACAGTTAATAGTTTTAAATTCCCACAGTTTGTGCTATTAGACTTTAGTAAGCATTTTTAGTGAGCATATTTTCTCAATGAGTGATACTTCTGAAAATTATATAAATCTCTCAGTTAAATGCACCATGACAATGAAGGCATTCATTTTCATATATTCACAGTTTTATTTTTCATTCTACCACAGTTGACTAAATTTTCATGTTTTACAGCAGATCCACATAGTCTTAAAACTCTTAAAACTCTTCTTAAATTGAACAAATACAACTGAGAATGTTGCAATTTTGATAACTTAATGACTAAGCTACATGAATGTACAAAAGATAATTTTGCATGATCACATAAACATTTTCAGCAGCTGTTCAGTACTACCTGATAAATTATAAAGAATGTCTGCTTTTTCAAATTTTGGCTAGCAATTTTAAGTAACATACTGGGAACAGAGATAAAACAACAAACTGATAGCAATGTAACTGTTCCATATTGGGGGCTGTTTTCAAGTTCTTAAGCTGTAGGAAATGAAAGGTAAATCAAATGCTGCATCTGAATTTGCAACTGGTGCAGCTCATTAGGAGCACATCTGTACAGTGAAAGAGAAGTGCTGAGAACTCAACATCCACACTAACACTATTTCAGGTCTGTTGTCTTTTTTTTTTGTTTTTTCTAAATACACTTCCAACTAGTGTTAGACTTCTACTGGCAAAAGGCTTATCTTTAGGTGCAATGCATTAGATATGCTCCTGCAAAACATCTTCAACTTCAGTTTCATCTGAAAGCAATCCAAATTCACATGCTACAGAACTACCCCACTCCAGCAAAACACCGTAAATGGGAACAACTGGAAGATTTGCTCCTAAAGTGCACTCCTGATCCTAACTAGAACACTCACGTAGATGTATCTAAACTAGCTCCTCTCTAATGTTTGAATATTTTTTCATGTTTACTTTAACATATGAGGTACCAAGATTCCATGAGACAACTTGCTCATATGCTATGGATAAATAACTCCATAAAAATGCAGCTAAAATGAACAAGTGCCACACAGGAAGACAAAAAGAACCAAAGTCTCCCTCAGCTTTGAATATCTTCAGGTAGTCAAACAAAGATGCCATACATGAAAGAATATCTCCAAGACCTCATTTTTTTCGAAATCTGTAAGGCTCTTCCACAAAAGGAACGATCTGCCTACTGCCACACCAACTGAGCAGACAGAATACAATAAAACCTTCTACCATTTTTATTTGCCTTATATGTTTTACAGTGACATTTCTTTCTTCATGAAGACAGCAAACATAAGCCCATTACAAAAAATGAGTGTTGATACAGCAAATTAGTTGCTGTGTAGGAAGAAAACCAGTAAATATTAAATGAGTTTACATTGAAGAAATTTAAGATATAAAACAAAGTCTAAATTTGTGCAGTCTCTCGAAATTTCACCTGAACTAGCATCTGTTCAATAGTAATAGAAACAAACATTTAGATGATATAAATCACAGTTTTTAAAAGAGCAGATAAAGGGGTTATTTTATTGAGATAACTTTTAGCATTAAGGAGGCTGGTATTTCTATTTTCATTCACTAATAATGAAAATTACTCATTAATCATGAAGCACCTGTGGCTATGATATGCAGGGAAAAAAAAAAAAAAAAATCAGTCCCAAAATATCAATGTACACAAGAGTTCATACTGCTACTTGGATTACCACTGGTGCATCTTATGCAGCAGATTTTAGCTTGCCTGAAGACTTTTAAACTCTACTGCCATCGGTAACAACTGCTATCAGTTTAGAATCTCTTCTATCACCAAAGACAGCAAGAGAAATCCTAATATTTATTGTGTTCAGCTATATTCAGTGAAAAAAAGTTCAAGGCAACTGAGGAGCTGTCCCAATGACTCATGAATGTGGGGGGTTCTGTTCTGCCAAATATTTGAAAAAGCTGTAATTTTCCATTTAAAAGAATTTCTTTCCATTTAAAATAATGTTCTTGCATGAACAAGAAAACAGTGAGATTATCACCAGTGATTCATGTTCAATTAATAAAATAACAATAAAAGGACTATCTGTGATAATATACACGCAATATGTGAAATACAAATTGTCATGCAGTATCTTTCAGAAAACACAGTAACACATTACAAGATATTCACTGTTACTCAGCAAACAAATATATTAATTACTTGTGATATTCAGTCAGGAGCAACCATCTTCTATTTACAGAATTTTTACATGATGCTTCAATCTTGCATCTTTTTAGAAAAAAAAAAACAAACAACAAAACAGCTACACTTCTGAAATCAGTATAGTTCTGCTAACATAAGTATAGCGGGAGCCCATGTTATAATGAAAGTAGGAACAGATCAAATACAGCACTCAGATTTGAAGGCTGCCTACTTCTCTGAAACAGTCTTGTACATTGGCATGTAGCCCCTTAACACAGACTACTACTCAACATTTTGAACTTTTAAAGTAGATTCAGTATATACAAGAATCTTAATTCCCAGACATATGCATTGTAAGAACATTCAACTGATGGGAGCCAAATTCTGTTGTTCAAATTAAAGCACCAACAGTTACAGTTTCCTTTATAAATAACAGATCACAAAATGATGTGTGAACAAAACTGCCATATCAAACTTCTTAATAATATTATTTCTTAGTATTTGATCCACTGCCCACTGTTAGTAATATGCTATAAATTACACTGCTGGACTCCATACTTTTCTCTCAATAAGTCCTAATGTAAAGGCAACAATTTCATGTTAGAAACAGCTGTTTGCCTGTAAGTTTCAGGCCCACAATCAAGTAATTGGTGAATAAATTGATAATAATATGCATATCTAACTACATTTTTTCTTTTTTTCTGCACATCACCAGCAAAAAAATATGGAGCAACTCTTATCTGTTTGCATCCTCCATTATCCCCATGACACACTATTCCTTTCAAAAAGCTACACAAGTATAATGTATTATAAGTCACTATGGTATTTGACCATGGCTTGAAAGAAAGTTTTTCCTCATTTCTCAATCTTCCTGTATTTTGAAATAAAATTACAGACTTACTGCAGATATGGAGCAATGTATTTCTATTTCAGTTAAATGATTCTATATGATAAACATGCATATTTTAGATGCACTATCCATGTATGTAACAAATGGTGCAGAAATAATGGAAACCTTTTGATTCTATTTGTTATTAGAAGGATTCTTAGTTATACAGTGTTCTAAAACTTTCTTTATTATATATTTATCTTATTAGCACACAATAAAACTACTTCCAATAATGGGAAAAAAGAAGACATTCAATATAGCCTTTTTAGTACTGAACATTAATATTAAACTTATTGATCTATGGGTATCTTTGAGTTGTTTGTTGGTTTTTTTTCCCCCACTTATCTTCACACCACAAAGATGTCACTTTTTCACTGTTTGGAAAATTTTCAGTCTCTTTTACTGCCTACAAGAAGATAACTTTGATGACATTTCTACTAGAGGTCTACGCACTGATCTGTAAACAGATGTCCACTTTTCATAAACCAGCATCTTTCAGAAAATGCTTGCTCCTTATTACTCTCTAATGCTTTAACATGGAGATATTTTTACTTGTTGGAGAAGTACTACAAATCCATGGAAAGACTGAAGGTACAGTTTCCAAATGGGTATCTATTGCTTTACTGACTACACTGCTGTACAGTATTTCTCCTCAATAAACCATATCATACATTTACTTTCCACCACTATTTTACTGTTTACACTAGTTTTGGCTTTTCATGTAAAAGAAGTGTTAGTTTTAATTTTCCATTATATAATTTTGTGTTAACCTTCATAAGGTACACAAATATCCCTTGCATAAAACTTCTCTAGATCTAGTCATGACATAAATAATGAAGACTGTAATCTTTTACTTTTAACTATAAATGCAGACTTCCTCTAAGTTGCAGTGTACAAAACATTAGAATCCTTCCTAATGAAGCACATTATTAACTAAAATAATAATAATAATAATAATAATAAATTTTTAGTACTATAAGTTATTAAAGATTTTAAATCATGGAGCTCAAAATCCAATAAACCTTTATGCTAGAATGTCTGAATTTGTAGCCATCTCAAAAAATGTATGAGAGATCTCAACTCTACCTGCATAAAGGACTGATAAGAGACATACCTAAGGGTTATGAAGTTTTCTGAATTACAAGACCTAAGTTTAAAAATGCTAACATTAGAAGGAATTTATCAAAGAATTGCCAAAGTACTTCCTGAAAGGACAAATTAAACAAAATAGAAAAACCATAATCGCATTCACACAGTATTGTACTCATTTGGTAAGGCAGAATAGAAATGCCTGAAGAAAGTGAAACGAAAGATGGAGTTGCCTTTTAGATAAAGCATTACTTCTCTCTATGCTTTTGGTTTGCTATGGAACTGACTCAGCTTCACTAATCTGTACCTGAAACACTGTCTCTCTAAGTGGTGATAACACATACCATATTATCCACCTCCCTTCAAAACCTTCTAGAACATGCAAGAAATAACACTGCTTGCACTCAAAGGACCAAGCTGTTTTGTTTCAACACTATTCTCTGCATTCAGATTCGTTACCACTATTTTTCCGAAGCAGAACAGTGCCTCCACTGCCACTCAGCTGGAAGCAAGGCAAGTCCTCCCCACAGGCATCAGTATCTATGTGGATACCAGAAATTCATCTCAAGCTAATATGGTAATGTTGAGACATAATACTAGTGCATGTAATGCAGTGACACAGCTCAGTCTCTGCAAAGTGTAACTAAACCCTCATGTTCTTCTTTGAGACTAAGAATATTACAACTTAAATGTATCACAGTTCCATCTGAGCTTTTCCATTACATTCACAGAGCAGGTAACTAAAACAGTTATTTTAGATGGAAGAAAAGATAAGGTAAAATATGCATGCAGGACAGTTTTCAAGGACCTTATTAAAATAGAACTGCCATAAAGTGCATTGTAATAATGTGCATTATATTTCCAGGTAACAGTCCTATTTACTTCCAATGGATGATCATTGCTCAAAAAAACCCAAAACACAAATAAAAAACCACTACTGATTTACTGAACAGACAAAGAGGTGACACAATTTTAGGTTACAATGATTTTTTTTTTTTTACATTAAATTGACCTAACTGTTCCTTTAATGATAAAACATTGAAAAGGACACCAATAACAAAAGCATCTACATTTCATAGTTATCCAGCTCTAGAGAGTTCATTATTACAGGATTATTTAAAAGTACAGCATTGTGGTTAGAAGTTCTACACCAAGTTTAAACCTCACTTACTTCAGTACTCCCTCTGATTTTACAAGTGTTCTTCTCCTGATGAATGGGAATTAGTGGTAAGCCTCCAATCTTTGGACTTTTAGTTATAGACTGTTTTCTTGTTTTTCCAACAGGTGGCCATGTATCTGCATGCTGAAGAACAAAATGATTCTGTATTTTTGGTGTGGAATTTTGCAAAAACACAACGTCCTTTTGTATGTAAAACTTTATTTGAAAAAGCTATCTACTGAACAACACCATATAGTCCTCTTGTGGGAGAAGGGTGAAAACACTGTAGTACTTAAAATTATCTTAACATTTTGTAAGCACTACACAATACTGAGTGAAGAGAACCAAAATGTCTCTATATAATTTTCTTGTATCAAATATCTTCCCTCCATATTATTATTCCATTTAGCTTCTAAGAACAGAAAATAACAAACAAGACACACACATTGACATGATTCACAATCTCAAAATTCCACAGGATTCCCAACAAAAATTTCTGAAATAAAATAAAATTACCCCAATTTGCAAACAAGTATTTTGAAACTTATATTAATAATTTAGGAGAAAATAATTGCTTAACCTACAACAACGACATGTGTTATCCAAAAGGAAATGGATTGACATTCTGAATGCTCCAAAACCACAGTCTAAATAAACAGATCTGGCTTCGATAATAGCCTTTGCTTTAGCTCTACTGAAATATGTCAGTTCTGGGGAGTCCTCCAAAGAGTGAAGCTTCACTCTGAGTGAAAAACATGACTGGGAAGAAAAAACATTATCTGAATATTTCCAATAAAATGTTAAAACCTCTTTCTGTAAGAGGTCTATAATGAACTTTCATTAGCAAGTCATGTAGAATTTCACATGTAGAAATTCAAGCACATGTGCTTGAAGCTCACAGAGTCCTTTGGTGATGTTAATGGTAACCAGAAAGACAGCTCTGAGGACAAGGTAGTGTAAGAGTATTTTCCTGAAAAAGCTTCAACATGAGATTCTGTGAATCAGAGAGGATGTACAAGGCCTACAGAAGAATACTTTCTAAAGCTTGGAGATGAGTGCACAAAGCCAAATCAGCACAGCTGTAAAGGAAATGGGCAAGCCAGAACTGCAAATGAACCCTAATGAAAGCTGAGAATGCTTTGTGTAAATATTGGCAAAATACTAATTCAAAGCATCACTTATAATAAATAGGAAACAAGAAATTCTGACTGAAGAAAAAAACAACTCTTTTTTACTGGGGGAGTGGTTAAACACTGGAAAAAACTGCTCAGTGAGGTTGTGGAGTCTCCAGTTATTCAAACCTGACTGGACACAGCCCTGAGCAACCTCCTCTAGCTGACCCTGCTTTGAACAGAGGGATCTGACAAGATGATTCCCAGAGGTCCCTTCTGACCTAAACAGTTCTGTGACACTGTCCAAATCTGTAAGATTTCTTTCCACAGATGTCAGGATCTTCGTTGTCCTTTATTTTTTTCAGTGGTATTCAATCTTCCAAATCCATGAAGCAAGAAGTCTCTTCAAGACTATCTACAAAAATCCAGTTGTGGTGCTGTGACCCATACTTGCAGATGGTCTCCAAGTAAGAACAGCATTACTATTAAGAAGCCATCAGAATCAGTGATTATTAACGTAGAATAGCAGTCTAGAAACCAAAGCCCCAATTCCAAATTTAGAAAAAATATTTTATAGATTCGCATCTTTCTGGAGTAAAAAAATTCTCACATGTGGTGCTGACCAGGGTGATGTAAAACTCAGTTCTAAGAACTCTCCCCAGTGAACGTTAAGAACATTTTCTTCCAATGAAACATTGAGAAGGTATTATCTGAAAGAGCAGGTCTTGCCCAACAAAATCAGTTTACTGTGGACCAAGATACAAGAAATATGCAATTCAGAAAGCGACTGAGAAACTTTAAGCCAGCTAGTGAAGCAAACTGCCTCCTTTAATTCTCAGCAAGCTTAAGGAAACTATCGCTGTCAGTTAAGCAGACTAATTTCCCATTTGTGTCTGTAACATTTCTTAAAATAGAACTCTGGGAATGTAGATCAGAAATACTAGCAATGTATTAGGCCACATAATAAATGCATTTATTCATAGTTTTGACCTATCTGCTCAACTGCACTTCATGGTAATAAAATGTGCCTCACTAGCTGATCAAAAGCAATGGAACTGGAAGAATATTGTTGTGTCCACCTTCATATCAATTAATTACTTCCAACTGTATGCTACATATGCTATTAAGTGATTTTGTACAAACTATTATAGAATTCAAGAAACAAGTTTCAGCCATGCTTTTCAGGATGATTTTGCATAGAACTGAAAGAAACAATGGTCCTCCTTCAAACCCTCCTAGTATTTACCAGCTTAAAGTACAAGATTAATAACCCCCGAGCTAACTTGATTTTCTGAATCAAAAGTATTCTTGTTACTAGATTACAGTGGTACCTACACTTTGCTACTTATATTCTCCAGACCATTTATACTACAGGAATAAACATTATCAGAAAACAGGAGGAAGAGGATAACAATAGTACAACTATTCTACTGATATTCCTTACCAATAAAGTCTTATTCTGCTCAAGCACTGACGAGCACAGTAACATTTATGTCTCTCCTAATTGCTCTGGATCATTAAATGTCAATGTCTTAATGCTTCAAAAGCTGCTTTATTTTTCGATTTGTAATCTAAACTATTCCACTGACAAAATGCCTGCAGTCTCTCTAACATAAAGGAGTTCAAATACTGTGATAGCAGATAAGATAAAAGATAAGCTGTCTTCCTAAAGATGACTTCAGATTAAAAATTCTAACTAGAAATAACCTCAGTTGACGTTTACAGATTTCTGGTTTAGAAATGGCATAGTGTGATAATTGTCTGATGCATGATACAAAACATTTGGAGATTTTATAGTAATCTTTAGCAACATGAGCCATTGCATTTTCAAGGAGAATTTCACTGTAAATTATATTTAAAGCAGTAGCTTGTAATAAGAACAATACAGTAAATCTGCATCGTTAGTACTTAGTTTCTCATGTAATTCAAAGATGGACAACTTTACTGATGTCCAGAATGCTGATTAAAAAAAAAAAAACAAACCAAACAACAAACTCCATAAAAAAACACCCCCAAACCCAAAACAAAATCCTCCCAATGTAGCTCATTAGTAATGCTAGTTCACTCTACTGTTCATTCATTGGAACACAGTTTTTTAAAAACATAGTATTAATTCACAGCATTTTTTTTTAAATACACATTAAATTTTTTGTTAGAAAAAATATCATGAACATTGAGGAGTGTCTCTCAGGTTTTTTATCTGTATTGTCAGAGAAACGTTCTACATCCCACACTACCTGATCAGAATCCTAACAGATTGCCCTTCTTGTGATTTTACATCAAAAGGATTTCAACAGTTACCAAGCCTGTATGAGTTATTTCTAAGTAGCCTATATCAATAACCTCTGAGCCTATTTGTGTGACACTGCTCATGTTAGGCCCATGAAATGTACGGCATGACCAGTGGCTGTTTCCATAGAAACTACAGTAGTTACTTCAGTTAAGGGAGCTGAATAAGACAAAAATTTGGAAGTCTTACTTGCATTATGCTTCTAGCACTACTATCTATGAAGGTCAGATTCTGGTTTAGAAAGCCTCTAAGAAGTATGTATTGCAACAGTCTTGTGCCTAGTCCACTTTATGTAATATGTAAAGCTCACAGGTAATCACAAAACTAGTGATGTCTATTCATCGTGATATTCCACAAGGTTCTTTGAACAACACAGGAAAGAAGAAAAATCAGACACAAATACAAAATCCTTTTAAAACCTTAAACTATGTTTCAGTCTCCTGTCAGGTTGAATTCTTCCCATTTCTCTTACTCCCACTTCCTCCTGTGTAAATATTAAACTCCATTTGTGAGGATGTGTTGTTACACGGCACTCAAGCGTACACCCTCTGGACTCACAATCTAGTAGCAAGCAGATTACATTAATTCAGGTTAATGCCTATCCAACACAATAAATTGTCAGTGTTAACTAAACTAACCTGGGTACCAGAGAAATATAACTGTATTGGCACAGCTCTTCAACAGAGCTAGTTCACACCAATATGTTTTTAAACAGGATGCTCTTCTTTCACGACTGCTTTGCATGCAGCATCCAAACTGCTGAGCAGAGAAACAGCACTCAGGCGTTATGGCAAACAGACACACTCTGTAGGTCAATGGCCAGAATTTCACCCAGAAGAGGTTTATTACTGCAAAAGACCCATCTTTTTGCAGTTGTATTACATTGAGTATTCCAGAAACTTTACTGGCATTGCAACTTTATCTGTAACATATCCGTAATACATACATATAATTGTTTAGTAGGATTTTCATAACAGCAGTAAAAGTTACATTTCTTTGATCAGATTAGTACCTGTGCAGTAAAAATGCTGATCATCCACTCCATTTGTGCATCTTGTCCATCACAACATATATACCTATAACATAATACATAGTTAACAAGAAACATAACAAAAACTCCTGTTGCAGTTAAACTATTAACCAATAGGCTTCTAAACAACTTAAGTGCTTACATTTGTTTACGAATGCTGCTATATTTATTATTAACACTCCCATAAAAAGATAGGGAAATATAAATCCTTCAAATCATCATAGATTGAAGCATGTGCTTCATTTAAAGCATGTACATAGGTTTAAAATCTATCATTCTACATTTATGAAAATCATTTGCTTTATGGCCACAAAAGAGAGGCAGACACCCAACCCCAAAAGATTACCAAATCATATGAATTAAGATTTTAGTTAATTAAGAAAAACAGCAAAAATTCAACATCCAAGCAAAATAATCTTCATTAGTTTTCAAACATTCTTGTTTTGAAACGGAACATTTCAACAAACATTAAACACTGAAGTTAAATCAATGGTGTTTCATGTGTACCTACCACTGGTGCTTTTCAGAAAATACTGCAAGTCCCCAGCTGAAATAAATAAAATTTTCAAAAATTAGTTCCAGAAACTCAAGACAGGGACATATTCCTCAAACTGCAGAGACTCACTACCTTTAAATAGTGCTTCTAAGTGGAAAACAAAATTTACAAAGTTTAAACGTGTACTCCAAACCTAGAATGAAATTGTGGTTGAAATTGATGATCGATTTTACTCATTTTCTCACAGCTGATTCAAAGATATTGAACATTCAGTTCTGGACAAAGGGTTATAGCCAAGTCCTGCAAATGATGGCTAACTTATCTCATTTGGGCTGCAGCTATACTTTCTGAAAGCTTCTGGAAGTAAAACTAAGATGGTGCCCAGCAAAGAGTCCACTACAGTGTGGAAGTCACAGAGGGAAGTATGCTTGCACTATAAACAGAAGTAATCACAAGAGTTTACAAAGACTTAACAATTGCTGGGGGGGGGGAAGGGACTAGGTGCACAATGAAACCTCTGAGATCCAGAAGAGACTTTGCAAAGTCTGCTTTTGATAGTAGACTGAAAATAAACCTTAAGGAAAGAACCCACCTGCAAAGACTTGTTTACATAATTACTCCTGTTTTGGACTAATCTCCTAGCCATTCTGTGTTTAACTGGGAAAAAAAAAAACAAAACCAAACAACCCACACTAACTTTTTCTCTAACACAACTAAGCTTTGAAATTTACAGACCCTTCTGTGGCATTCTGATTTGCCAACTGTAAAGCTGAAGTTCAAGCCGATTGGTTTAAAGGCTACAGCCAATTTAGAATCCCTTTGGGATAGGACCCTATGTACACTGTCTCAGTGTCTCAGAGCTTTGACTGAACAAGTACTAGAAACATCTGAGAAAAACAGGTGTCATTTTTCACTGCTCTTTTCCAGAAACATAGTCACTGGTTTGTAAAGGACGCTGTAGTCTTCAGCTAGAAGAAACATCAAAATAACAAGAATCCTGAAAAAGGAAAATCCTCTACTGAGCAAGAGGATCTGTCACTTAAGGCAGTGACTAGTTGGTTTTCTCTTTTTTCTTTTCTTCTTGGTGCAAAAAAGATTCGCCCACCAATGAAATGCAGGACACATACTACAAAACTAAGTGAGCTAGCAGCAAACATATCCACATGAGATAACACACATAAGATTAAGAAAAGCCAATCAATAAAGTAATTTCCTAGCACAGAAGAGTTAACATGGAACACAAAAAACAGAGATAGAGACAGAACAATAACATTATAGAGGGTAATTTAATTCAGCATATTTTCAAGTGGCTTCTTGGCTCTTCCTTGTTCCACAGTGTTTTATGTACCCTTTTCTTGACGATACTACAAGTACCTTGCCACAGAGTGTTTAAATTATTTTCTTTTCTATTCTTACTTTGTTGGTGGCTTCATTTTCTTTTTCACTCCAAAATAAAGCTTCAGGGAATTGACAGGTAACACTTTTTCAGGTTTGCTAGCCTGCAAAAAAAATAAGATTCTAATTATTGTATCAGAAATGTGCAAAAGAGAAAATGCCACATGACTGTCTTCACAGTTAGGCTTCTTTCATAGGCTGCACTCCTCTTTTCTAACAGACCTTTTTGGTTTTTCTCTCCTTTCCCATTAACAAAGTATGACAATCACTACTATTGGAAGCAGACTAATTAAGAATTGGAGGTCCCTGTGAAGACAGAAAACTGTAAAACAACCGGAATAATGAAGATGTGATAGTACAATTCACAAAATTGAAGTGCTGTATACATGGACACAAGCTCTTTAAGAGAGACAGTCAGGGAAGATGAGGAGTGGAGTTGCCCTCTGTTAAAAGAGATCTTCTATGGGAAGGACAGTATCATGGTGAGTATTTGCTTCAGAACACCCAAGCAGGATGAAAAAAAGCATATCAAGTCTTTAAATAACCCAAGGAAGTCTCTGTATAACAAATCCTGACTATATGGGGCAGGGGATGAGGAAGAAATCTGCTCTCCCTGGCATCTGCTGGTGGAACACAAGCAATCCAGGGATAGCTTCTTGACAGCAGTACTGGATGGTCCAACACAGGGTGATGCACAGATGGATCTGCTATTCACAGACAAGAACCTGTCATGGTTTGAACTTGGCCAGCAGCCAAACAGCACGCAGTGGTCGCTCACTCCTCCCCTGCCTGGTGAATGGGGAAGGAGACACAAGGAAAAAACTTGTGAGCTGAGATAAAAAACAGTTTAGTGATGGTAACAAAACAACAATAATAATAGGAAGTACAGACAGGTAATGCACAGTGCAATTGCTCACCACTTGCGGACTGCTCCTGGCCAGCAATCCTGACAGAACAAAGATCCTGCCGTGCACACAGACCAGAAGCAAGAGAGAACCCGCCTTCTTTATATATTGAGCATAACCTTGCATGATATGGAATACTTGAACGGCCAGTCCAGGCCCGGCACTCCAGCTGTGCCCCCTCTCAGCTCAAGGAAAATTAACTCTATCCTGGCCGAAATCTGGGTCGGGGGCTCCAGCTATGCCCTCTCCCAGCTCAAGAAAATGAACTCTATCCCAGCCGAAACCAGGACAGAACTAGTCAGGGATGTCGTATTTGCCATAATTACAATGAAATAACAGAGCTCAAGATCCTGAAGGAAAAAAAGATGACAAGTTAGCAGAGGACAGACCACAAAGTTTAGAAGAGCAACATTTGGCATATTCAAGGAACTGATAGGTGGGTGTCCATGGGAGGAGGCAACTCTGAAAGGCTAAGGAGCTCAGAAGAGGTGGCAGGTCTTTAAAGAGAGCATTCTTCAAGAACAAGAATGGTTCATCCAAATACTCAGGAAAAGAGGTAGATTTATCAGAAGACAAGCCCTGGTAAATAGGTAGCTCATGGTGGAGCTCCACTGCAGACAAATGCAGTATACAGGACATGAAAGCAGGGAGAGGCTATGAAGGAAAAATTTAGAAATACAGCCCAGGACATGTAGATATGGTATTAAGGAAGCCAAAGGCAATTTGGAATTGAGACCTTCTATGGACATTAAAGGCAACATGAAGGTTTCCAATACCTTAGTAGTAAAAGGCTGAACAAGGAAAATGTAGACCCAGTGCTCAACAGGGAGGGTGAATAAGCAACAGGACACAGGTAAGGATAAGGTAACTCAGTATCTTCTTTGCATCGGTCTTCACACCAGCAAGGTTCCCAAGGCCTCTACACTTACAAACAGTGTCCAAGGAGGAAAACGACGACTGCACCAGAGGAGAACTGTATTGAGTCAGGAAAGACTCGAGAGAATTGAAGTCATTCAAGTCCATTGGATCAGACAGGCTGCATGCAAGTGTTCTAAGTGTGCTGGCTGACACCCTTGAAAGGCTGCTCCGTGTCATTTTGGAAGTGACAGAGATCAAGGGCAACTGCTGGTAACTGGAAAAAGGAAAACATTGCATCCATCCTCAATAAAGGCTGAAAAGACAATGTGAAGAACTGGTTGCCTGCCAGCCTCATTTCAGTCCCTGGGAAAATTCTGGAGTGAGTTTACTTGGAGCATGTTTCTGAGCACATGGAAGAGAAGGTTCTACTGAGACGGCTTCAAACTAGATTTGAAGGGGGAAGGAGACTGCTATATAGTCAACCTGCAGTTTGTGTATTTATCGTAGGCAATATCAAAGAATCTGTAGATGTTGCATAAGAATAAACCATACTATTTGTGAATGTGACGGCTTCTCTTGAATGTAACCAAACCTACAGCATACGGGCTGTTCGTGCATCTGGTGTCCTTGCCTATAGTTATGGCTATAAATAGCATACCGATTAAGAGATAAATCCAGCCACCCCTAGCCCCTCCAAACTCTGAGGACCGGCTAGAACACAAGGGGATTAATCTCTTATCAAATTAATTCATTACCTTAAATGCAACACGGAGAAATCTGGAACTCCCAGATATAAGACCCAGGGAAGATTACAACAGTTTGTGGGCTGTTGTGCCAGCGACGACCCTCACCCTGCCATTCCAGTGGAGGCAAGGGATGGAGACATACAGCACAACAAAGATACAAGGGATATTGATGGATCAGTAACTGGTAACACCTGTGAAAGGCCAGACTGGAATCAGGACCTGTAAATGTAAAAGGCTGCTGGGGACATCAGCCCATCTGAAGTGCATGTATACCAATGCACACAGCATGGGTAACAAACAGGAAGAGCTTGAAGCCATGACGAAACAGGAAGATTATGATGTAGTGGCTATCACAGAAACATGGTGGGATGTCTCCCATGACTGGAGTGTGACAGTTGATGGCTACAAGCTCTTTAGAAGGGATAGACAAGGATGGAGAGGTGGTGGGGTGGTGCTATGTGTTAGGAACTGTTATGATTGCTTTGAGCACAAGTGTAGTGAAGACAGAATGGAGTGGTTTTGTGTTACAATCAGGGGGAAGACCAACAGGGCGGATGTTGTAGTAGGAGTCTACTATAGGCCACCCACCCAGGACAGAGAGGTGGATGAAATATTCTATAGCCACTTAGGACAAATCTCATGATCACTTGCCCTTGTTCTTGTGGGAGACTTTAACTTCCCAGACATCTGCTGGAAATACAACACAGCAGAGCAGGACCAGTCCCAGAGATTCCTGGAATGTGTGGCAGATAACGTCCTGACACAGCTGGTGAGTGAACCAACCAGAGAAGGGGCCCTGCTGGATGTTCTATTTGTGAACAGAGGAGGACTGGTGGATGATGTGACAGTTGGAGGCCGACTAGGGCACAACGATCCAGAAATAATAGAGTTCTCTATTCTTAGAGAGGCCCAGAGAGGGGACAGCAGAACTGCCATCCTGGACTTCCAAAGGGCTTAGTTTGTCTTGTTTGGGCACCTGCTTGAAAGGATCCCCTGGGAGATGATCCTGAAGTGTATAGGGGTCCAGGAAGGCTGGGCACTCTTCAAGAAGAAAGTCTTAATGGCTCAGGAGCAGGCTGTTCACAGGTTCTGTAAGAGAACCCAGTGCCAGAGAAGACCACCCTGGCTGAACAGTGAGATTTGGCTGCAACTCAGGGAGAAAAGCAGAGCTTACAGCCTTTGGAAGAAGGGGCTAGCCACTCACAATGATTACAAAGATGCTGTGAAGCTATGCAGGGCTGAAATCTAAAGCACAGCTAGAAATTAATCTGGCTTCAGAAGCCAAAGATAAGAAGAAATGTTTCTATAAGTATTTCAACAGCAAAAGACAGATCAGGGAGAGCCCCTGTTCCCTGCTAGATGCAGGAGGAAACATGGTAATTAGTGATGAGGAAAAGGCTGAGGTGCTTAATGCCTTCTTTACCTCAATCTTTAATAACAAGTCTAGTTGTACAGAGGTAATCCAGCCTCCTCAGCCACAAGACAGAGACTGGGAGAACAACTTCCCCCCAATCCAGGAGGAGATAGTCAGCGACCTGCTGCATCACATAGACACCAGTCTATGGGACCAGATGGGATACACGCGAGGGTGCTGAAGGAGCTGGCTGGGGTGCTCACCAAGCCACTTTCCATCATTTACCAGCAGTCCTGGCTGACCAGGGAGGTCCCAACAGATTGGAAATTGGCCAATGTGACACCCGTCTAGAAGAAGATTTGGAAGGATTGATCTGGGAAATTACAGGCCTGTCAGCTTGACTTTGGTGCCCAGGAAGCTGATGGAGCAGCTCATCCTAAACACCATCATGCAACACATGTGGGACAACCAGATGCTCAGGCCCAGACAGCATGGGTTTATGAAAGGCAGGTCCTGCTTCACAAACCTGATCTTATTCTACAACAGGGTGACCTGCTTATTGGATGAGGAAGAGGCTGTGGATGTTGTCTGCCTCAAATTTAGTAAGGCCTTTGACACCATTTCCCACAGCATTCTCCTGGTGAAACTGGCTGCCGTGCCTTGGATGGGCACACGCTTGGCTGCTTAAAAAAAATGGCTGGATGATCGGGCCCAAAGAGTTGTGGTGAACGGAATTAAATCTGGTTGGCGGCCGGTCACGAGTGGTGTCCCCCAGGGCTCGGTTTTGGGGCCACTCCTGTTTAACATCTTTATTGATGATCTAGACGAGGGGATCGAGTGCACCCTCAGTCAGTTTGCAGATGACACCCAGTTGGGTGGGAGTGTTGATCTGCTCGAGGGTAGGGAGGCTCTGCAGAGAGACCTGGACAGGCTGGAGCCATGGGCTGAGGCCAACTGCAGGAGTTTCAATAAGGCCAAATGCCGGGGGCTGCCCTTGGGCCACAACAACCCCCAGCAGCGCTACAGGCTTGGGGAGGAGTGGCTGGAGAGCTGCCAGTCAGAGAGGGACCTGGGGGTGTTGATTGACAGCCGGCTGAACAGGAGCCAGCAGTGTGCCCAGGGGGCCAAGAAGGCCAGTGGCATCCTGGCTTGTGTCAGCAATAGCGTGGCCAGCAGGGACAGGGAAGGGATCTGACCCCTGTACTCGGCACTGGTGAGGCCGCACCTCGATTCCTGTGTTCAGTTTTGGGCCCCTCACTACAAAAAGGACATTGAATGACTCGAGCGTGTCCAGAGAAGGGCAACGAAGCTGGTGCAGGCTCTGGAGCACAGGTCGTACGAGGAGCGGCTGAGGGAACTGGGGGTGTTTAGTCTGGAGAAGAGGAGGCTGAGGGGAGACCTCATCGCCCTCTACAGCTCCCTGAAAGGAGGTTGCAGAGAGCTGGGGATGAGCCTCTTTAACCAAGTAACAAGCTATAGGACAAGAGATAATGGTCTCAAGTTGCACCAGGGAAGGTTTAGACTGGATATTAGGAAGCATTTCTTTACAGAACGTGTTGTTAGGCATTGGAATGGGCTGCCCAGGGCAATTGTGGAGTCCCCACCCCTGGAGGTGTTTAAGAGTTACATTGACATAGTGCTTAGGGATATGGTCTAGCTGAGAATGGTCAGTGTTAGATTAATGGTTGGACTAGATGATCTTCTGGGTCTTTTCCAATCTGTATGATTCTGTGATTCTGTGACATGTCTGAATTCGTGGACAAGGGGGGAGTGGAGGGTGTCTTGTACCTCAAGGCTTCTCACACTCTCTCCCACAATATTATTCTACTCAGCTTGGGATTTTACGGTCTGGATGTGTGGACATCTACATCAGTAAAAAGCCAGTTGCACCATCACACTCAGAGGATGATGGTTAATCAGACATACTGTAACTGTGGACCTATGACAAGGGAGTACTGAAGGGGTCTATCCTGGGACCTGTCCTTTTTAATATCTTCATCAATGACCTGGTGGAGTCAGTCATCAAGTTTACACAGTGACCCAGAGGACCAATCAATATGCTTAGGAGCAGGGCTGACTTCCAGAGGAACCTATACAGGACAAAGAAACAGGCCAACAGGAATCTCATGAAACTCAACAATAAATACCAAGTCCTGCACTCGGGGAGGAAAAAACCCCTGCAATGACCCAGACTGGAGAGCAGCAATGCTGAGAAGGACCTGAGGATGCTGGCAGATGGCAAGCTGGGCATAAACCAGCAGTGTGTCCCGGAAGCAAAGAAGGTTTCCTGGGCTGTGCTAGCAGAAGCACAGCTGGTAGGTTAGGGAGAGTGATTTACCCCTCTTCTCAGCATTGGTGAAACTGCTTCTGCAGTCCTGCATCCAGTTTTGGGCCCTTCAGTATTAACAAGCAAATCAGTAATCTGGAGTGAGTTCAGCAGAGGCCCACCAAACTGGCCGGGGGCTGAAGCACTTGTCCTGTGAGGAGAGACTGACCTAACAGCAGCCCCTCAGCACCTACAGGGAAGCTACCAAGAAGACTGAGTGAGGCTCTTCACGTCATTAGAAGATGACTAGATATAAGGACAAACTTTTTCCCAAGACAGCAGTCAGGTATGGTAACAAGCTGGTCAGAGAGATTATGCAATCTCCATCCTCCAAAGTTTTCAAGACTTAACTGCGTCAAGCCCTCGGCAACCTCTTGTCACCTCAGTTGCTAACCCTGCTGTGAACAGGAAGTTGGACTAGAGATCATCTGAGGTTCCTTCCTTACTTGTTCCTTCTTGAACAAACTACCTTTAGCCAACCTACAACAGACATGTACCCACACTACGTGTCTGGAAAATTAAATGCTAAAAGGAAACAATGAAATTCTCATGTACACTACGACTAACATCTAACACAAAACACAAACATCCCTTCAGTAACCCTTCAGGTCAAGTGTTTTAGCTTTCCATTTAGGGGAAAAAAAAAAAAAAAAAAATCTTATAATCCCAGTACATAAAGATACTCCATAGTGTTAACTGTCCTGGATTCTCAATTTCTCCCTCTACAGCTTTCAATCTCTAACACTACAGTGTGGAGAAAAAGACAGAATCTGAGATGGCCTAAACATTTAAGAAAATAAAACAAAAAACCACACAGCAGTTTCATGGTTGGTATTCTATAACTTCCCGCTCAAAGCAAGGATACTGCCAGGATGAAAAAACACTCCTAGAAAACATACATTCTAGTTAAACAACAGTATACTTCTCACAAAAATGTACCTTAAGGAAGCCATTTGTCTGTGTGTGAGCTTATCACTTAACAACAGTCCATTAAAGTGGCATGTTATTTCAGTCAATTAGCACAATATTGTAATTTAACATACAGTATCATGGAAACTTCATTTTTTTTGCTAATTGCTCTTGAGCAGGAGTAACACTTAACAGAATGTATCTCCACCTGCATATACAAACTTAATTTGCTGTTAATGAGAATTTATAAATTAATTAGTACATGTAGTCTTATTAAATACAATTTTCCATCTGCAATGTCAAGCTTTCCTACTATTCATTTCTAAATATGACTAAAATTAAACCAAGATTATTAGTGGTAGATGAACACCTCTTGAAAGAAAATAAAAGAAACTGATATACACTGTTTTGTCAGAATGGTATTTCCATTTGCTTTTTAATGTAACGAATGTAAAACCATTTAAAGTACCGCTGTTCAGAATTTGATGCAAATTGAGGAATTTAATGTTTTATAAATCAGAATGGCTTAAAAAAGCAGATTATAAAGTAGTACAACAATCCTATCATAAAATCCTTCCAGGATACTAATTAAGGTTTTATGGGCATATTAATTTATTCTCACATATGTGCCAATTTGAGTTTTAGCACTAAATTATGAGACACTATTTTTGACATTCTGGGGTCATTCTAATTATGATTATATCCACAGTATCACAAGAAGACACAATATTTCTTTTGCATTAGCTTACTTGAGCAATGGATTTGTCTTTTTGAAAAAAAAGTACTTTAAGAAGGTCAGCAAGTATATATCTGTATTTGCTGGATGGGCAAAACCAGCAGTCAGCAAAAATAAAAGCATTTTAAGAGATTATTTGTTTTAAACCAGAAAACATCAAAACTAAAATGAAAACATAGTTCGCAATGCATATTATTTAGTTTTATACTTTAATACAAGCTGCATACATCTAAAAACACTCTTTATAGAAAACTCCCATGAAATATTTAAAACTGAACCCACCGTGCTATTAAGTATGTCTAAATTTGCTTCTGTGGAAATCTGAAGTATATCTAATTATCAATATTAGTTTTTGGAGGACTGAGAATACATCTGAAAACTTTTTGGGAAGCAGGTGTACTGAGAGTTATTGTTTCCTATAAGATCTTCTGTCATGACACTTGTAAGTGTAAGAACCCTGTTGTTTGTAATTTCTAAAGGCTTCTTGTGAGATACGAAGAAAAAACGGCATGCAGCTCACTTAAGCTCCATACTGCTCTCTACAGTAAATTTTAAAGAAATTTAGTCACAGCTTAAGCCATAGGCGTTCCTAAACATTGTTTTATTTTTATCTGTAAAGCTTATAGTAATGCATAATTACTATAATAAATAAATGAGCAACTGATGCAAACTCCTTTTACTAAGTGTCTGTGAAATAGTAAGATAAACATCTTGTACTTCAACCCTATACTCTATAAACTGCCATTTAATGCCAGAAATGTTGATATATGATCTGATTGCCTGCCTTTTTTTTTGTAGGGAAAAGATAGCTTAAGTGAGTGCTTTAAGAGTGGGTGAAGAGTTTGTCTGTTATACCTTCATATCCTTGTAAAGAAGCAAGTTTCCTTCCTGCAACACAAAATAACGCTCCTGAAATTTGTTTCCGGACAGTAGTTTTGATGGTTCTTCTTTGTACTTCAGATTGCCTGCTTTCATGCTACCTTTCTCATTTTTCTCTATCAACAAAATAAAAAAGCATTTTGTTAGAAGATTTTACAACACTGGAAGCTGCTAGTTGTTAAGTGCCCTTAGTATCACTGATTATCAAGAAGACCAGAATTACAATTTAACTAAATTGTTAATATGATATATATTTTTAAACAATAGAAATCATTATATAGCATATACAGGTACATTATACATCACATTTGAATACACATACTGTATTAATATACTATAAATTAATATAGTATACATTACTGTATTATATATTAATAAGATATGTATTCTTGAATATTGACACCATTATGATTTTAATTACTGGGAAAAAAAGGTCTTTCTGTTTCACTTGTAAGATAAGACAGAAAGAATTTGTCCACACACTTTAATTAAACGAATCTTTTCAGAATAGAATGTGCAATCAAGTCCAAAAGTATGACATGGATACTTTTAATCTCTGTGCTTCAGAGAGGCAAAAATTTTCCACAAAGATCTGATTTTGGAATGAGTCTGTCTACATTTTTCTGTCTGAGTCAAAATACACACAGAAACACACATATATTTAGTAAAATTAATAAAAAAGACCCCAAACAAACCCAAACCACAACTTTGCAGTCAGCTTTATGAAGCATTTAACTTTGTACTGAAAAAGCTTTTATTTTAAAAAAATACCAGAACCACTGAAGGTTTTCAGTGCTACAGACTAGATTTTTCAGTACATTCTCAGCAATTTAAAATTCTAAATAAAATAATACAAAAAAGTATTACTAGTACATATAAACTACTGCACCACCACTTCTAGATGTTTTTGATTTTCCTATTCTGCCCAATATAAGTTTGTTTTGGTTTTTTTACTAGTTTATCAGTTTTTCCCAACAAGTCCACTTTCAAATAGCAAAAATTTCTGACCACTATTTACAGTAATTACCATGCTAATATGACTCATGTATATAAAATCAAACCAAAACACTTTAACAAAGTAAGGAACAACAAAAGAAAAAAGAAGTAATTCCTACTTGTATCTTATCAAGTCTTTAGGAAAGAGCAGAGAATTCAGCAGAATTATGAAGTATTCTTTTCTCCTAAAGGTAATTAGTGCTGGAAGCAGACTGCCAGCATGAAGAGACAGCAGCTAGGCAGGAGATGAGCTCTTCTCCATTCCAGTTAACACCATTTCACCTCAAAGAGGGAGCCATACTAACAGGGCTAATAATTCATTTATCCCAAAATACTACAAGCCTACTACTTATGCCATATTTTGGCTTTTAACACCTATTTTATTTTGCTAAATGTAGTGAATAACTTATTTAGGAAATACTGAATAAACCTGTTTAGGAGTCCCAGAATTAAACTAGTTTTTGTAATATATTAATTCCCGGATATTAAATAAAACTCTTGTGTAAAAGGAGTATGTGGTGTATGGAGCATAGCATCCTTACCCAACTACTCAATTGGCTTTTTTCATTAAAATTCCACTTAGGATTTGAGCATCTGATATCAAAACTCTATTATTAAGCAGCAGCACACAATATAATCTAAAAAAATAGTAATAAAATAAATCAACAATAAAAAGTAACATAAACCATATTTTCATTTAGTCAGGAAAGACATGAATACAGAAAAAAATTATTGTTTGCATTATTTTTTTTTTCTGAAGAACGGTATTACACAGCCATAGCTAACTACACCAATAGTCATACTTTGGAAGCAACACTTGCTGTAACATGTACTAATCAAAATCAGGTATTTTTTCCATCTTCATATATTCTAGTAAATGAGCAGTCAATATCTTCAAGTACTGCACGATTTGCACAAAGCAAGTATGAGACGTGACGAGGGAGAATTAAGAATTTGCATGAAACATCACTAATGACCACAACATGCAGGGTCTAATAAATATACTGCATAGTATGGGTTTTTGTTCTTTTAAAGAACCTGCAGACACATGACTGTCTAGGAAGAGCCCCAAGACTTTAGTAGTGAAAATGTATTAATGCATTAGATGCATGGTTGTGCATACACAAAAAGTACATGAGTGATATCCAGACTCAAATGTGCATTTATGCAAATACACTTTAAAGTACATACAAAAAACCTCAGCTAGGTTATATTTCAAAACTCCGAGTCAGATTCTACTATCATTTGTATGGTGTAGAGAGACTTTGGGACTCACTTGAAAAGTTGTATGTGAATCCCATCTTTCATACTGGCTGAAAAACTGCTGTTTAAAGAGTAAGAATTAAATTAATCCTCCTCCTAACCCTAATTATTTGCAAAAAAGAAGAAAATTAAAAATTGTGAATCTAATTCCCTCTTGCTTTATATCTTAGTACAAACTGAAATGATGACAAACACTAAAAAATATAATGGAAATTTTAAAGATAATATCTTTTGATTTCATCGAATAAAACCAACCACATTCTAATCAGCATGCTTGTCATGAAAGGAAAAATCTTAAAGAAAAATTCCCAGTATTTAGAGTTTACAATAGAATCTAAAGTCATAATCAGTACATTTCAACAATTAAAATCAGAAGTAACTTGGATTGCCTCAGGTTCAAATATACATGCACAGTTAAAAAAAAGCGCTAATATATATTTCCTGTTTGCCAATAAGAATATTTATTTCATGTTCAGAACAGACTATGTATCCTCATCCACACAATCACAAGATTTTTTTTTAACGATACCAAATGAGAGGTGCAGGATACTTCCATGTCTCTGGATTTCAAATATCTGCATATAGCTCTTGATATGACAAAAACTCATTCCAAACTTCACAGCATTCCTATCATAGCAAATCTATCAAACACCTGACACTTACAAAGGTCTTAGAAAAGCCTGAAGGAGTAAAAATAATAACCCTGTAAATTGATGACAGTCTATAATCTTTATGAGCCAGTATTTCATAAAGTAAATCTAAAATAATCTGGATGTGTCCTAATAAGAATTATTTTTCAGATACAAACTTTACAGAACATGCAAAACTTTCTAGAAGTTAACAGCTGATAGGAACTAGAAGCACTCAATCCATTCAGGATTGATCCACCTATGGTTTAGAAGTCTGCATTTCAAAGAGTATCTCTGAATAATAGCCCCTGTTCTCAGAAATCAATACTTCCCACTCAAGTTATACAACTCTTTACTGGTAAAATTTTAAGGACCTAGATATACACACACTTTGTAGTGAATCTATTCTCTCATGTTTTTCTAACAAATAAAACTTACATCTGGGAAATTTTCAGGTAAGGAGAAGAAAAAGACTCTTGAAATAGAACTAAGCTATACTGAGTATCTCTTATGACAAAATATAAACACATACCTTGCCCTTCTGAACAGCACCTGAATGAGTACTCCTGCAACAAGCATGAAAAGCTATGGAATAAATTGCCAAGAAAGAATAACTAAAGATCTGGATGAAAGTGGAAAACTCTCAAAGAATTTAGTGGAACATATCAATACAAATATACTAACACTTTCTTTCCTTGAAAAGTTGATTTCTATACAAAATATACAGCTAGAGCTCAATACAATGTTTGATACTATACAACATGAGAAATTAAAGTGGACAAAATGAGAATAATAATTATGAAAAAGGAGAATGTACTATGTGTCATATGTACATGAGGAAAGTTGCACTGACAGGGAAGACAGTGATAAGTTGTCAAGATGAAATGAACCTAACAGAGTTGCTCCTTTAGGCTCACTATTGAACCAACATTATTTCAAACACCATTAAAGTCTCTGGAAGGTAAAAGGAGAAAAGTACAGAGGACACAAAGCTCTGAGGTAATATTAATAGAAAAAAGGTCAGGAATATCATAGTTTAGTCTGTAAGATTCTAACATAAATCAGAGAACCAAGGGAAATTAATGAAATTTTGTTATAAACATAGTATGATCACAGTCCTATTAATTTTACTGCAAAAGAGGAGGACATCTATCTACCAAGTTAAAATCTGTTAAAAAACATACTTCAGATAGTAGTGGATGGACATCTGGCCTCAGCCCTACTACTCAGCGAGGAGGAATTAACCACAGAGCGTAAAAGACTGAAACGTTAATGTCTCCCCTTCTTCCTTCAATCCAGCAGTTATTTCTTGTGCACTCCGAGATGGAGAGCCACAGCATAACCACAACTGCTGCTTCCTCTAGACACTGAGAGCATTCCTTTCCCAATGACCTCATCCTATATATTTTCTGAGTCTGACACTATCTAGGGATGGAAGTACAACATTTATCTAAAAAATCCCACAGATTTTTGTCCTGAAATAGCTGCCTACTTGTTTTAACGGTGTGTACAGAGCAAAATTAGAAATAGAAACAATAAACATGTAGATTCCTGCAACTACAAAATGTGGATGAATGGTGCAGACTTTCTATGCATCTTTGCCTACATTTAATATATACACTGCTTGGCTGAAGCTAGTGAACTTGCTCCTCCAGTATGCATAATGTTTCAGAGTAAATTTACAAGCTAAAAGTAGACTCAAAAACTCTAACAAGATGAAATTACTACAGAACTGTGTTTATTTTAAATGTTATTTTAATATAACAAGATCCAGTTAGAAAAGGTAATGTTTTAGAAATCACAGTATGTTCACCATGTAAAAGTTCCTTAAAATGGCAATTCCACTCTCAAGAAAAGATTTTGTAATACATGAGAGATTACTCTGCCATGTGGTTTGCAGAGATCAGCACTGTAAATCTGCAATATGGCAGAGATTTTTCCCTCCAAACCACTAAGAAAACCAATATAACTTACTAAGTTTTTAATTATTTTAACAACAACAACAAAAAAAAGCCAGTAAATGTAAACATTCAGTCAAAGGCCGGTATATCTAGACTAAGGTCAAACTGAATAGAATTGATGCAAACAATTACTGTGATGGGTTGGTAGAACAAATGGATGTAGAAATTAGGAGACAAGAAGGAGGGCAAACAGCAGATCTTCCCTTTAAGTAGTATTGCATTTTGTAAACTGACACTAGTCTGTGTTTCTCATAGCAGTGGTTCACACAGTCCTTATGACTCATTCCCTTTTCTGATTATACCTCAGCACATACTGAGATGATGGGAGTTCATATTTCAAGCTTTTAATGAAGTAAGCTATTTCTTTCTGTTCACTACCTGCTATGCAATGTTTAGAGGTAATGAAACTCAAACATAAAAGTCATGAATAGCACACTTGTTGAGGTTGGTTCATATGTGTGGAATATGCTTTTTCAGGAATAAAAGATGATAAGAGAGGCTATTACTTTCAGACGACTAAGAAAATAGAATAACTTCTTGAAATCAAGACAGAAGAGATATAGAGATGGAGAGATTAATAACTCTGTGTATGGGGAAGAGAGAAAAGAAAATACTCTGTATTGAATAAGTCAGTAGATAAAATCAGATGGTCATTAAACCAGGCATCATGTGTCACCATCACACGTTTTACAGCATATAGGATTTCAGCTGCTTGAAAACAGGGTTGTAATTTTTCAACATGTTTAACTTCTAAACTCCTGCTTCCCTCAAAACAAATACTACATATTATTACACAGGAGACTTAAATCCAGGTATTATGTAAGAAAAACCAAAATAGGACTGGAATAGCTTGTAAATCATATTCTTCCACTATTGAGCTATATTTAAAGTGTCAGATCTAAATTCTTCATCCTTTTTAAAGATCACATACTCTCTAAGTCATTCAGTTGCTTGAGTTTATCATTAAAATTAGCTTTGTAGTCTGGAGTCACTGGGTTACATAATAGAAATTATTAGTAGTACATAACATACTTATATAATTATATAAAAATTATATGTTTTATATATAATGTAATCATTATAAGCTATATGTATATATAGTCCATGGAGAGATGGTATATTGTGATGTATATATGTGGATGGATTGTGTAGAACTGCATTATGAATAAAAGAGTAGTCTCAAGCTTCACAGCAGAAGTTCACAAACTGTGAACCAAATGCAGAGTTTCTGTATACTTTTACATTCAAATGGGAGAGCTTATAGTTTGTAGAAACAAGAACATCCATAATGTCTATGTTTAAAAGGAAGTCAGCACAACCGTCAGTAAATCAGTAACTTTTATATAGTAATTCAGTAATTCAGACATTCTGGGACACTTTGCCCCAGTGAAACAGCTATAAAAGAGTTGACATCCTCCTGTCCCACATGAAATATCCAAGTTTTAAAAAAGATACGTACCACTGTAGAATTTTATCATGTCTGCTGTTAGAAATCTCTTTATTATCAGATATGCAGTGCCAGGTTCTGGCAGTGAACTCCAGTGAAGAACTTGTTCCAGTATATTTTCTGTATAATGCAGAGGACGTTCTAAAATGTCAGAGGAAAAAACCAAAACCCAATGTTGAAATTAAAAAAAGAAAAACAAAACCAAGGTTGCAGACCTTTAGAAGTTACACATGTCTATACACAACAAAGTGTATATATATAAATAAAGTGTCTCACTTTGAGCTATAGAAGAAAAACAGTGTTTTCAAAATAAGACAATTAGGCACTTCATTGACTTTCTGCAGCAACACCTTTGTTGGCAGGGCCTGTACAGGTAATGAATATCAAATTAAACAAGCAGTGGTTAAATGTTGCGGGACTCTTGTATTTAGTTATGAATATTTTCTTATGTAAAGACACTAAGACACTGCTTTCAAACTAAAAACACAAGTTAGGAACTATCACAGGACATACCTAAAAGGAGACCTGCAGCTATACTGGGCCTCACTGGCCTAAGCTCAATACAAAATGCATCACCATAGCTACCAATTGTCTGCAATCAAAAACCAAATAATTTGGAGCAGTTACAGTAAAAAAATGAACCCCAGTGTAGACTATATTGTCTGTTAACGATCAAAGCAGACTGAGACAGACTCTTGGTTTCATTACATTCCTTTTACTAGAAAGGAAAAATATGTGGTCTTACTAGGTCTTCCCACTGTTGCTGTGGTCAGGGAATTTCCAGACTTGCACTTTTATATTCCAACCTCATACAAAGAGTACAGCAAGATTAAAATACCAACCGATGAAGTCATGACTAGACTGTATGTGTGCACTTCAGCACTTCAGTTGCTTAAACATACATTTGTTCATAGGTATCATCCCTCCTAAAAGAGAAACACTAAGGCCCTTTCACAGGACTGAAAAACTTCAGTAATAAGAAAGTTCAGGCGGTCCTCCATACAAAAATATTTCATATACCAAATGAAAGTAGGGAAGAATTTGCAAATAGTCCCTAATCTGCATTACCACATCCAGCAGAAATCAGTGTGATATGTACTGCAACACAGCCTGAGGTATCATTCAAGGCAACACTAATGTGCAGGGAGGGAGACCATACAGTCCCCCTCTCTATTAATCCTTCCTCCACATACACAACACCCACCTGAAGGCTTTCACCTGCTCAGCAGTAAACACCTGCTATAATTCATGAAAGCATAAAAAACCTTAACGATGGCTTTGTGAGCTACAACTTAAGAGCAGTAGACCCAAGTATCATTTTACCTCCAAGGAAAGATTTTTCCAAAAGTTCTGAGTTTCCATTTGCATACTAATTTAGGCCTTGAAAAGAGCTGGGTACAGCTCCTGGAAAGTCACACCTGTGACACTGTCATGTTGGGTCAGGCAGTCTAACCCTGTGTCTCTTGAGTACTGAAGGGAGAAGCATGCCACCACAATCTCATTTTTCATATCTGCTAGGGTAGATGAATATGAAATGTCAACAGCTGCTTTGGGACTGTCCAGCAGTACATTCTAGCAGAACGTATTTTCCCAAGCACCAGAGCTTCAGAAAGCGGCAGCCACAAATAATACACTTAAGTGACAGAAATAACTATCACTGTTTTGGGATGCAAAAAACCTTACCTACCTGTAAACTTGTTATACCACTTATATAAAGATTTTATTATTCAGACATGACAACAAAGCAGCCTAACGAAAATACCATTCTGTAGACAGAAGTTCAATCCCATTTCTTCTGGCCCTTTCGTTTTAAATTGTCAAACTTTTAAAGTTTCTTTGCAATTTTTGGGAAACTGTGGACTCTGATGTGATAAAAGTTAAAACAACTTGCTGCCTTATTAGAAGAGAGAAAAGCCCATTTTAAGGAGAAGAACTTTACAAATCAAAGGCAGGAAACACTAGCAAATCACCACATCTTCCTAGAACACCAGCACTCCCAGAGTAAACACCTACTGTTTTATTTATAGTTACATTTAAGACCATCTGTCATCATGGATTACACGGTACATAAATCATCACGCTGAAATGCATTAGCTATTTTACTGGCAACACACCTCAATTACAAAGTATCCATCAGGCACAAATTACCAAAAAAAAAAATATACACCCTATTTTGTAAAAGCATATGGTATTGAACATTCTGCACTAGGCTAGATAAAATTATCAATTATTTCAACTTTTCCATATGCAAATAATTTAGTTGACTTTTAATATTGCAATTTTAGTATTTTGAACAGCAAGCAGTCAAAACATATGTCCAATTACCCTTTTACTTAGGTCATCATATGCTGGTAAATATCCCAAACCAGTCATTTTCATCTTAAACAACATTAACCATCGGGAGAAAATTACTTTTTAGAAAATATAAGATTCTAATTTTCTTCCCTTCTCAGGGTTCGTTTTCAGGGCAGTGTATCTTAAAAAGTAAAATAACTCTCATAAAACTTCAGGATTCAGTGTAACAAACAGAATACCAACACACACTGGACAGGAACCAGACTGCGGCAGGAATACAAGCAGAAAATTAATTTCTGTCAGAAAGACACTGTGATCATTAATGTACATGTGAAACAAATAAGCAAACTTTGTTTCTGTCATGACATGTCAGAATCTCAATTTACTTGTAAATGCCTTAGAGTACATAATGTTCAATGGTGTTTGTTAAATGATGTTAGTAAGATCAACTTGCAGCAGCAAAGACTCAAGTAGGTTTTTTTAGTTTTTCAGTGTCACATTTGGGCCAAAGACTGCACAGGACTATTTTTCTCTGTTGTTTTCTCTGTGTTTCAGCCTTTTGAAAATCTGCTATTCAGCCATAGCACCACAGGAGTCTTCCTGAGTAAGTGTCTCTTACTACATGTGTTATTTTAATTTTTCAACATTATTAATTCAGATCACTTGATCTGATGCACAGATTCTTCCAGAAAGGGGTCCATGAAGGAGACATTTCATCAACACAGTCTCTACTCACTAGCCAGGTGAGAAATTAGGACCTTACCTAGTTTGCTTTTTGCTTGCTTGGTTTAGTTTTATAGCACTGGTATGCCATTTCTACTTGCATTGTAAACTCATTTCAATAGGATACACTCTAATCCCTTGCCAATATTTATTGTCCTATACAGGACCTGTAGTGTCTCACTCTAAGCTTAACCTTGCTGATCTTCCATAGTCATTAGCTCAGATAACATTTCTAGCCCACGCTAAAATGCTACTTGTTGCACTGAAACATCTCAAGAAGTTGCTGTGAGGTCTATCTTTTTTATTCACTTTTATGTTCTCTTGGCCATTATCTAGTTTAGTTTTCATTTGCCTGTAAGTGCTATATATCAAATTTAGGAAAATAAAATTCCCTCTTCAAAGTTTTCCATACTCAGTCAAAACAAACAGTTATCAGGACTCTTCTAAAGACAATGGATGCTAGCATTCTTTGTCATCTGACACCCACATCTATGAATCTGGAAATTAATTCTGTTACAACTCTACATAGCTTCACCAGAAGACTGCAAGATGCAAAGAGGGATCAGGATCATTTATTTTAAGACAAATGGAAGAATGTATTTCCATTCTCATTACTGATGACATCAAGGTCAAGACTGAGTATATCAGGAATATTAGTAAATCTGAAGAGATTACTGTAAGCATACCTAAAAATCAAATAAAACAGAAATATTCAAACAATCTTGGAACATTTAGGAATCTTAGTTTTCTCCATTTTTTATTTTTTATTTTCTTAACTTGAAAATAGTATCTTCACTACAGAAATTAGTCTGCAGTCCACTTCTGTAACACGAAAATAGCAAGAGCAGCAATTTACTATAAAGTGCAAATAGATGTTGCTTTTTACTGAAAGCATATTTCTGTCCCCCATGTATTCTTCAAAAATCAGATTACATTAGTGAGGATTCATCAAACTACAATGTTTTAATTTTAAGAATCTCTATTACTTTATGTTATTTTAAGTATTTCTGTTAATAACAGGCAAGCTCCAGCATACATAAAGCACTCCCAATGTTACAACCTCTTTACATTTTATGAATATTGTGACCATGTGACGTTTGCTCTTGCTGGCAGGAGAACCATGTTTAAAACATGTTTCAAGACTCTGATGGATATGCCATAATGCCACTTGCCATAAACACACTTTATGCTTCTTTTTTCATCTACACACATGAAATAGTTGACTAAATAGTAAAAAAAGATCCTTCCCCTACATATTACATGTATTTTATAATTTCATCTTCTGAAAAACATTATTCTTTATAAAATCAACTGCAGACATTCTAATGAAAATAAATTTCTTCTTTTAAACTTATTGGTAAGACCTACTTTTCTATAGCTGATAACTAACGAACTGCAAAGCAGAGTAATATAAAGAACATTTTTCAGCCCCCAATTTATAAGGATATTAAAACAATTCATCAGATTATTTCTGGCAAAGTGTAGAAAGAAATCATGCAGATGTCTCAGTAACCAAATGTAAAACAATGGCATGAAGGCTAAATTTGTTTTGTAACTATTTAACTAAGCTTTTGATTATGTTAAGTATTGAAAAATAAAAATAATAAAGTTTGATTAACATGCATGAATTTAAGTTTCACTTACCTAGTTCTCCATTTTCAAGTACTTCAAAAGCAGTCCAGATATCATCTTTGTCAGGAATAATATTTTTGATTCCTAAAACATCACTAGTTAGTTCTTCTGCTTCCATCAAAGGTGATACCTGAAATACAAACTGAGTCAGTTTATAACATATTACAATTACTGATCTCTGACTTATTTGTTCAAAATCTTTCTCCCTGTAATTGACTTTAAAAAAACCCACAAAGCCCCCCAGCATCATTTATCACTCCAGCATGCTTTCCTTATTTTGTTCCATGAAATCAAAGTTAGAATTTTTAGCTGACTGATAATGTTAACTTGAATTTCCTTTTCTCTACCCTTGAAAAATTAGGTGAAAAAAATGCATCTTCTTATTTTATGGGTATATGGTATAGGAAGGTAAATATTACAGAAGTACCATTTTTTTATCTTAGCAATGCATATTCCCATTTTTATTCCTATAAATCATGTCTTATGTACATAGATGTATGAGTATCTATGTATACCACATACCACATATATGTACAAACACAAGTGTTTGAGAATCATATGCTGAACAGAACAAAAAGGAAACAGATACAGAGAGGTATAACATTTTTTAAAAAAGAGAAAAAGAATTTCCCTAAATTTTCTAGCTCCTTAACAATATCTGTCCTCTGCCATTACAGAAATGAATTTCTTTTCCTCAGCATCCAAATAACAGAGCACTAGTACATAGAGATCAGTGTGTTTAAAATACACTATTGGATACAACGCTGAAAAATCTCAATTATAAGTAAGTAACAAGCTCTGGTTTCTTAGCACTCAAGAAAAGCAGACAGCCACTGGCAAAAAGAGAAATCAGGAGTAAGGTCATTTAAATGGCCTTGTAATATTAAATAAAACCAGCGTTCACTATCTACTTGTTAATGTTCTTGTGTCTTGCACCCACAGAGCTGTGAGAATTTATACCACTGTATAGTGCAGTAAAACTAAAGGAAGACATCTCCCCTTTATAACTGTATCATAACATTCTCCTTGAAAATGCATAATACTCAGTCTTTACAAAATTTAGGCAACGCAGCAATTTAAAAAATAAATATTTAAAATAGATATATTTAGGTATAAACTCATACCTTCACTATGTAATTACATAAAAACACGTATGAAAATAAATTTGGTATTCATGAGAAAGTGATTAGTATAAACACTGTATCACTGTTATACACAAACCCTGATTATAATACTACAGTCTGGCTCCTTTCTTTCCACATAAACTTCAATAAGCAAATCTCCAGCCTGGGAAACCTAAAACAGAACAATTAAAAAATATAATTAGATTGTCTTTAAAAAAATAATTTAAATATCCTTTTAAATAGGGAAAGTATAATTACTATCTAGAACCTACTGAACTCAAACTTCTTTTTCCACCCACTTGTCTACAAAAATAGTCCAAATGTTGACGCTAGTGGGAAAACCTGCATTAAATTCATTTTTATTTGATAGTTTAAGAAGAAAAACACCCTATTCACAGATTCAGGAGGAAAATCCAAACCCCGACTAAATCCAACAAAATCGTACCAGACAAAAAGAACACACTTTACAAATACACATTCAAGAGCAGGAAAACTAGGGGAGACATGAAATAAGTAGAAATTTTAAATTTATATTTAAGACTGCAAAGTCTAAGACATGAATATACCTTAGTATCTTAAACTGCCAGAACTGTAACTCTGATTTAGAGATTAGCCAGGCTCACTTCAGAGCCAAAACAGATTAATAGTTTTTAAAACCATGAAAATGGATGACAGAAACCGCAAACTAAAATGAGTTAAAAACAAGGGGAAAAATTACAAACAACAGAATATTTCAGTCATATAGCCATAGCACATGTCCAAATAATCAAAGTTCACTACTACGAAGGCTACATTTATAATCATTAATCACAATGAAAACCTGTCATGACATATTTAAAAAGGGAATCAAAACAAATGCTCTTAATATCAACCTCCTAATATAGCTCTTGAAATTTGTTGGTGATGTCTAAACTTTATGTACAATGCTGACATGGAATAATTAGATGATAAAGCAAATGTATGACATAATATGTAATAGTTTAATATACTCAATACCAACACACCTAATTTAAGAGTGTCTAATGATATGTAACTTACAAAGAAATCGGAAAGTTGGTAAATCCAACATTTGATGATCAAGGAGAAAAGTCTGATTCATGAGAAAGAATTTAATATTTTCCATTGTTAGTAGGTTTGCTCATCTATGGCAATAAAATAATGTTCATGGATGAGAAATTACTTTATTTTTCTACAGTCTCACATTTTGCCTGCTCTAATTTCCTTGAAGTATAGTCAAAAGATCATAATTCATTCCAGTACCAAAAATATTTTCTAAACTAAATACATGGTAATGATCAGAGTATAGGAAGAAAAAATAAGGCAGAAAAACTGGACCTTTCAGGAGGTGTACCCTTTTACTAATGAGCCAATATAAAGAATAAATAATTAAATTAACATTAACAATTCGTGTCTTAATTTTGAGAACAGTATTCATAGTGATGCTACTTATTTATATATTACTACAAACAAAGGGAGAGCTTAAGAGAAGTAAAAAAACTGTATCATATACAGAGTAAGACATGGAGAAAATGATAGAAACAGGCAAGCTTTGGGATATATTTTGACTAATTTACAGAAGCTAAAACTACATTTCTACAGAAAAATAAATGGCAGCACTCAATTTTAAAGAACATTAACATTCTGAAAAATGGTGACTTTAAAGTTAGTTTAGCCTCTGAGAATAGAAAACTAATGGAAACATTTGTGAGGAAAAACATTACAAAGCTACTTTGAAGAAAGCTGCTTAATTATAGTGGCACTGACTCAAAAAAGCTCATTTAGTTGTAAAATTTGCTTTTCAGATGATATTACAGAAAAAGGTTGGAAATAAGAATGAAGCTGACATTTGATTTCCACTGGGCTCATATAAACAACCGTATGGAGAGAAAATGTGATGTAAATTACAGCAGCAAACAGAAACAGCTGGCATAAGTATATGGTGGACAGAAAATGAAGAGCAGCTAATGAAGTGCCACCTGGAACGGAACTTCAGTGACATTTCAGACATGAGAGCTTCCAGGCCTTCAGCAGAAATTTGGTTCAGATGTTCTCCTCTGAACACTCTGCCTCCCTAGCCTGGAGATAATACTAGTATAGCAACCTGTATATTCAAATGTATTAAGTACCCACATCACTGATTTTCCCACAAATGTGCGTATGTTTTGGTGCAATAATGACAGATTATCAGGTGTTAAATGGAAAGGATTTTTACACACAATTCTTAATTGTAGATGCTTGAGGCCTGAGTTGCCCATCACCCATGCTGTTACATCACTTGGACTGCATCATGTCATCGGCCCTAACAGTCACTGGAAGTCCATCCAAAAAAGTTCCCAAAGAGCTACCTCTGCTGCATGAGCCTGAAGTCCAATCTGCATGCTACATAGTCTGCATATGCAAGTCTTCCATATCCATGGTCTTGCAAACTGCTTACAGGCTGAATGGTTGTAGCTACTGACAGAGGGAGTAGAGCAGCTGAAAATGAGTATGTTTCAGCATACCCCTTTTTTCATTGAGATAATGAAAGATACCAAGTTAAAGCTAGACCATTCCATCTAATCACTGTTTCTATTCTGAAAATGTGTATTCTATTTCATGTCTGTACTGGCAAATACAGCTCATGACAATTGGCTGGAGTCTGGCTATTCTTTATATAGTGTTAATGAAAGCATCAAATGCTAAATTTGGACTTAACAAGAGCAATTTAAAAGAAGTTTATATGTCCAAGCCTCATAAAATATAGTGTAGGCATACATATAATCTAGTCTTCCAAAATTGTGAGTAATATGCACTTTATACTCATGACAGAAGTTATAAATGTAAAATATAACAAAGGGGAAGGTCAACCTTTTTCAAAAGCGCTTATTGTTAGTCCAGGTCTGGCTCTAATGTATTCCCCCAGCAAAAACTACTGACAACACTATGCATAGTTAGGGAAATGTTGAATTCTCCTAGAGACTTCTGGTGGCTCTTTTTTTCAGGAAATGTCATACAGAGTAAATATACCAATGATTTGCTAAGATCCAAAACCATTTTCTAACTCAAACTCTGCATTTCATGATGTCTTCAGATACAATACTGACAGAGATTAATTAATAAAATCCAGCAGCACAGGTACTATCGTTTTTATTACAGGTTGCAAAAACATGTACTGAGTATTAAGAATTCATGTTTTCCAAGTAGGAAAACTAGAATCACTTCAGATACACAATTTTAAAACACCGCAGTGACCAAGTTTGTTCTAGGAATTTTGCATTATTTATTTCCTTGATATGGAGAAGAACATCAACGACAGCTTTAAGTTGACATCATTGTACTGTTTGGGAAACAGGGAAGTTGATAATTCTCTACACTATTTTCCATTTTATGCCATTCACATCTATATTAAAGAATAAAGCCATAAAACAATGTACACAATTTACAGTGCAAATCCATTTTGCCCACACAATACAAATAATATATTATAAAATATCTGATTAGGTCTTAAGAGTAAAGTATTTCTAAAAGAGAGTGAAAAAGGTGGTACTTTACTAGAATAATTTTTCATTAATAATCCTTTTCACATTCAAGCATACAGATATTTTTGATATATTTTTCCTTTGTTTATGTAACTGTTCATATGGAAATCCAAAGTGTTTGGTCACATAATGTCTTGAGCAATGCAAAGAGAGACTAAACAGATTTTTCTGTTTAATTTCACAATAGCAATCCTCAAAACAATCACTTATGCACATGGGTACCCAATGAATTAGCCTTTTCTATTAAAACATTCTTGGTACCTAAAGTTTCCTTTCTTACTTAAGACTGGTGCCATCTTGGTAAAGCTGAGGAGCTCAATCTGTCTAATTAAACTTATCCAGGATACACTCTGAGCAATCTCACTGCCCAGTTATTTGAATATCACTAAATCCAATTATTTAAATTCATATTTCTAAGATAAGGCCAAAACAGATAGGCTCTAAAATATTCCAGGTGATTGTAAAGTTCTGGAAGGATTGTGAAGGGGTGGAAAAAGATACAAAGGAACTAATACACTCCACTGTAGCTAAAAGGCTGTACCATGCTGTAACCACACAAGGTTACTCAAGACAAGGAAAAAATGCATTCAGGTGAGACCTTACCTTGCTCAAGGAAGTATTTAGCCTCCTCATTCCTCATCTGCACATTAAAATGGAAGAAAATGCTCAAATTCTCCTTTCGAAAGTACCTTAAGATGATGGTTTGGGTCTGTGAATCAGCATCTGCCACACGTATGTTCAGGCATGCAAGAGAGGCTCCTTCCTTCAGCATCCCAGCCACTTGGCTACGTCAGAATTCTTCCTATGCAGCATGCTGACTGTTAAGACTCCAAGTCTCCCTTCACTACTCATTTCACAAGCAACTTAAGTGCTTAATCTGGGACAGAACAGTACATCTGGGATCCAAGAGCCTGGAACTAAGTTCTTAAAACAGAAATACTGCTTCTTACATGACACAGTGCCTGAGTTTGTACCATGATAAACCTAACAGCACAGGTCTGGAAAGAACGAGGGCACACTCTAGTCAGGCCTCTACCCTGAGCAACTGGGGTCCCAAGATCACAGAATGAGCCAGGGAGTGCTTCTGCACCTCAGGTAGGGTTAGCTCTTTTGCACCCAAAACTTGTGGATTTTCACAACTCTTTGTGGTATGCAAACACAAGACCTCTAGCCAGTTAAAAAAAACAAACAAAAACCCACAACAAAAAAAACAAACAATGGAAATCATAGCTGTAGTCTAGAAATGATCTGAGAAAGCACTTAATGAATACAGCAAAAATTTACAGATAAACCCAAGTGATAACATGACTAAGTAAAATTTATTATCAGTGACATGTCATACCTAGGAGACTCAGAAGGCAGACTCCATAATCCAGCTGAGACTCTCTCATACATCAGATAGTTATTTACCACATTCTTTGGAGAACTTCTTTTCCCCATGGGATGGGAAAAAAAAAGATTTTCAAATGTATACATTTAAATACAATTCCTGATAGATTTCTTTTTAGCCCTTTCTCTTTCTTTAAACTGAGGTAGGATGTGCCATTTTCTTCAATTTTCTAAGTTCTGCTTGTACAAACATTCTCTCTGTAACTAAAAGTAGTCATTTCTAGTAATGTGTTAAAAATTAATGAGAACAAATTTGACAGTTGCATACCACCTAATAAAATGAGGAGCCCTTTCACTGCTGCCTTACAAATTTTAAGTACTATAAAGCACTGCAAATCATCCCTTTCTATTTATGAGGCCTGGATGGATGAGCAAAATGCTCCTGACTGAACTCAGATGTACAAATGAAGCATAGAAGAGATGGAAGCAGGGGCAGGTGACCCACGAAAAGCACAGAACTACTGTCCCATTGTGCAGAGATGAGGTTAGAAACACCAAGGCTGACCCCAAATTGAAGCTTGCAAGTGATGCAAAGGGCAACAAGAAAAGATTCTACAAGTACATAAACAGCAAAGGGCATACTAGGGAAAACACGGTCCCGCTACTGAACCGGGCAGGGGATCAGGTGACAAATTACACAGAAGAGACCAAGGTACTTAATGCCTTTTTTGCTTCAGTCTTTACTGATAAGATTGACCTTCAGGAATCCCAGGGCCCTGAAACCAGAGGGAAGGTCTGCAGCAAGGAAGATTACCCTCAGCGGAGGAGGACCAAACTGAGAAGCACTTCAAGAAACTAGATGTAAATAAGTCCATGGGGCCTAAGAAGTAGGACCCATAAGTGCTAAGGAATCTCATTGATGTCACTGTAAAGTCACTTATCTTTGAAGAGCCATGACGCCTAGGAGAGGTTCCTAAAGACTGGAAGAGCAAAAGTATCAATCCCATCTTCAAGAAGGGCAAGAAGGAAGATTTGGGAAGCTACAGGCTGGTCAATCTCACCTCAGTCCCTGGGAAGATGATGGAGAAAATCCTCCTGGAAAGCATTTTCAAACACATTAATCAGAAAAAGGTGATTGGGATTAGTCAGAATGGATTTACGAAGGGGATATTGTGCTTAACTAAACTGATAGTTGCCTATGATGAGAATACTAGTGTATGAAAGGATAGCAGCAGATGTTGTTTTCAGTAGTCTTTGACAGTGTGTCCCATAACATCATCATCAACAAGCTGACAAAGTACAGGTCAGATAAACAGACTGTAAATGTGGATTGAAAACTGGCTGAAGAGCCAGGAGACCATTAGTCTTCATCAATAACCTGGATAATGAGACAGATCACATCCTCAAGTTTGCAAATGGGGCTAAACTGGGAGAGTGGCTGATTCATTCAGAAGGACCTTGACAGACTGGGGAACTGGGCAGAAAGGAACCTCATGAAGTTCAACAAGGGTAAATTCAAGTCTTGCACCTTGGGAGGAGTAATCCCAGATATCAGTACAAACTGGGGGATGACCACCTGGAAAGCAGCTTTGCCAAGAAGGACCCTGATGTCCTAGAATACAACAAGCTGATCATGAGTCAACAATATGCCCTCACAGAAAAGCATGCCAACAGCCTCCTGAGCTACATTAGGCAAAGCACTGCCAGCAGGTTGAGAGAGGTGATTCTCCCTGCTATTCAGCACTGGTGAGGCCACACCTGAAATACTGTGTCCAGTAGTGGCCTCCTCAGTACAAGAAGGATATGGAACTACTGGAGACAGTCCAGTGAAGAATCACCAAGATGATAAAGGGACTACAGCATCTTTCATATATGAAGAGGCTGAAAGAGCTGAGACTGTTCTGCCTGGAGAAGAGAAGGCTTGGGGGGAATCTTATCAACTTGTACAAATATGCAATGGGAAGGAATGAAGAAAACGGAGATACTCTTCTCAGTGACATGACAAGAGGTAATTGGCACAAATTTAAACCACACAAAATTCAATCTGAACACAAGAAAACAATAATTATACTGTGAGGGTGGGCAAACACTGGAAGAAGTTGCCCAGAGATCCTTGGAGATATTCAAAATCTGACAGGACACAGCCCCAGGCAATCTAAGAGGTCATGCTTGAGCAGCAGTGTAATAAGACTAGATGATCTTGAGAGGCTCTTCCAATCTGGACAACTGGAATAAAACTGCATCTGGGAAAGTTCCAACGGGACATAAGGAAAAAGGTACTTCACCAAGAGGGTGGTTGCTCACTGAAGCAGGCTCCCCAGGCAAGCTGTCACAGCACCAAGCCTATCAGAGTTCAAAAAGTGTCTGGATGATGCTCTTAGTTGTATGGTTTAGTTTTAGGTAGTCCTGCTAGGAGCAGAGAGTTGGGACTGGATGATCCTTATGTGTCCCTTCCAACTTGAGGTATTCTGTGATTCTATGATAAATCTGTGATTAGGTAGCAGATTTTGTTACATTTTTAAGGTCAAAGTATATACTATATACTATAGTATAGTATACTATATAGTATATACTATATATATATATAGTATATACTATATTACCATATTATATATATGGTGTATATATATATATGGTATATATATATATATGGTGTATATATATATTATTATATATATAATATATATTATATATAATATAGTATATACTGTATTACCATATTATTATTTATTATATACTATATTAAGATATTACTATTTTTTGTAAAGAATTTAAAATTTAGCCACACATGTTATGAGAATCAGTCCAGAGTTTACTCACACAGTATGTGTAACCGTCAATTCAGAAGGCTGACTATTAATGCTAGAGACTTTGCTGAGACCAAAATAAGAACAGTTAAAATACTGGTTCAATCTTTCTACAACTCCACCTCTCAACAACCTAGATTGGTTGAGGAAACCAAGTCCACACAGGCCCAATTATTCATGAAGGTTACAATTTGATTATAAGCTTTAAAATTTGGAAGACTAGTTTTTCAGGTGCTGGAAACTTTTAAATAAATAACTTACCAATTTTAGAAAGCCTAGACTTTTATTTTAAAAAATGAAAAGCAAGTCTCTCTCTCTTTCTCAAAAGTCAGTCTTATAAATATAATACACCTCATAAAGGTGATTTTGCAGTGGTATCTGGGGTGCAAAAAGTACAGAACAAAACCACTTTATTTCAGTCTTCACAGCTTCAGTTTTAGACAAACCCACCTAGTCAGCAGCTGCTACTATATTATTCAATTCATCAACAGCCTTCCAGTTTCCTTTCTACTTTTTTTTCTCCCTATCTAATAAAAATGTCTCCACTATCTCTTTCCTACTAATGAAACTCCTCCTTAATTTTTTCAGAAGATATTACAAACATTTAAACATTACAGCTTCCCAGAGTTGCTTGGAAAATGTTAATAGTGTAACAAACTTTTTTTTGGTTCTAATACCATAGAAAAGAATGTATTTTAAAGTCTATGCATTTTCACACTCTTAGGATTGAATAATCTCAATAAAGTCCGTTTCATGGATTCCAGAATTAATAAATTCCATTTAAGATACTTCAACCCCTACCTTGCAGAATTCTCATAGGGATATCAAATTTGGGGGGAGGGGGAGTGTGCCATTACTGAGGCACATGCTTCCATTCTGCAAGAGAGACACTAGAAGCAAACCTTAAATTGTTTCCCAGGGACCAAAAGGAGGAAATAGGCATTCTCCATTCTCTGTGCACATTTGCAGTAAGTTATGTTTGTCAGTAAGCTTTATGCCATCTGACCCAGACAATAAGGGAATATGAGACAAAAATAAGACTCCAAATAGCAATTCATAGAACACGTAATTTCAATATGTATTTGCAAGACCCTGTACTCTTAATGATGGCTTACAAGGTACCACAAAACTGTGGCTGGAATGGGGAAGGCAGTCAAGAGACAGAGTATTATAGATTTTTTTCTGCTAGCTTTCTATTAGTTCTTAAAGCCCTATAAGCTCCAAAATCACTGAGAGTTTCTTCTCCACTACTTTAGATTTATGAAAAAGCTTTTAAGCTCCCTATGTTTCCTTTTGCCTCTCTTAATTCAACCACCTTGGTAGTGTTATGAAACTTACCAATTTTTTCTTCTATTAGGACTGTACACAAATACCATTCAGACAGTGAAACATGCCATCACGTCCCTGTTTCTTACCACTCTGAGGTTATTCAAAAGTTGTTCCAGGCAAGACTGGAACTCAAGATGGTAATAAGTGGCATAAGTTCTCCCATTTTTTTATACTGTATCCCAAAATTCAGTTTGACTGTTAGTATGTGTCTGAAGCTTCCCCAAATAATATTTGTGCTTTGGGGTTCTAGAAATGGTCACAAAACAGGATGCAGCTAAAGATTCAGGTGCTTTAAATTCAAAGGGATGGTAAAACTCTAATGAAGAGAGACCATGTATACCCAAAGCTCATGAAATAATAGAAATATTAATATACACATGAAGATATTTAATATGCAAGTTTAAAACTTAAAAAAGACAGGTCACCACTTTCACACTTGCAAATGTTGAACATTTTCTTCTAGTACAATTTATGAACCATAGTAAAAGCATGTAACAACCTGTAAGTTATCCCTGTGCTCAGGACGAAAATGTAATGCCACAGTATGCTTTACACAGAACTGTTTTGTTTTATAAGTTTATGTCTCCTCTTTTATTTTATTTTATTTCCCTCAGCTCTGTAGTTAACAACACTGGTCACAATACAAACTTAGAAATTTACATTTAGAAATCTAGGTGTAAAAACCTGTAAACAATAAAACAGACTTTGTTAAAATTGTTTTCATACCAGTTGATATTTGCCACTTACCTGAGTGTCTCTCCACCTGGTAATAAAGCTGTTCTCTATATCCATTTGTTTGACCTGATCTTCATTTATCTGTTTAAAACAGATCATCTTTAATCTATTAATAAATATAAGGGAGCTTGTATAAAAATTACAACATAAACTAGCAAACACTAAATTAATATAATAGACTAAAACAAATACAAACATAGAGGAATGCTTTCATCTAACACTAGCAAAAAATTAATAATAATGTAACGATAACAAATATTGTTACAATTAACAATACTGTTAATCATGTTCTTAAAGAAGTAGCTATACAAAATATCCTATCAGTCAGAAAGAGCACTTCATTGATGGGATTTATTATAAACTTTACCAAATAATATTAGAACGAGGACTCCATGAAAAACTGCCAAACATGCATACTGTACCATTTATAGTGGCACAGTAAACTCTACACCAAAAAGGCTAGTAAGAGTTGCTGCTAGTATAATAGTATCTTTTCCATACAGTTGGATTTAATGTTCTTTCTATGCCTAAGGAACCAAATGCTTTCTCTAGTCTTTATTGTAACCACAGCTCAGAGACTAAGAACACAGATTTCTTCCATGTTTCAGTTTTGATCAGGCCCATAAAATTTGAATAGAAGTATTCTTTTTAATAGCCATGATCTTAAAATTCTCTTAAAATTGGTATGCTGGTGTCAGCAAGAAGAACACGCACCATTGTGGAAAACAGTAGCTCACAGCAAACCTATAAATACACTTTCCTACACAAGCTAAGATAGCTGGGAAATAAAATTTAAAGCAAAGAACAATGTTCACTGAATTAGAGTTCAAAAGCCCTGCAAATCCTTAGACAGTGTAATAGGAAGATCGTCTTTAAGAATATTTCTATACTTCAGCATGTCTAACAGCTGAGTAATTAGGACATTTTTATATAAAAGATACCTACATCAAAAAGTTGCACATAATTTTTAATTAGATCTTCAATTACATTGACTTCTTCACTAGTTTGGCCTTTAGTTTGAAATAAGCATGAGGAAAACACCATAGCTAGATTGTGAGGGTTCATATGATTGATTTCAGAACACTTCTGCACCCTGTTGAATGAAAAATAAACATATTTAGAAGGTTTGATTGTTCCTTTAATTGTCTGAGGTTCCTCTACAAAATATGGAGTGCATTTCAAAAGGAATAACTGCATTAAACGCAATGAAAAATCTAATATTGTTAGTTCTTTTTTTATATTTATCTCTTTATATTATCTCACATCTCATTACAGAAATGAAAAGTTATACTTTCTATCTGCATCTCTAGTGATATCAAAATTATTTAGAATAGAATAAAACAGTATAGAATAGTTCAGTTGGAAGGGACGTACAATGATCATCTAGTCTGACTGCCTGATCACTTAAGGTCTGACCAAATGTTAAAGAATGTTATTAAGGGCACTGTCCAAATGCCTCTTAAAACATTGACAGGCTTGGGGCACTGACTACCTCTCTAGGAAGCCAGTTCCAGTGTTTGACTGCCCACTCGGTAAAGAAGTGTTTCCTCATGTTCAGTTGAACCTCCCCTGACTCAGCTTTGACCCATTCCCACGTGTCCTATCACTGGATCTCAGGGAGAAGAGCTCAGCACCTCCCTCTCCACTTCCCCTCCTCAGGAAGCTGTTCAGAGCAATGAGGTCACCCCTCAGCCTCCTTTTCTCCAAATTAGACAAACCCGAAGTTCTTAGCCAGTCCTCATAGGACATTCCTTCCAGCCCTTTCACCAGGTTTGTTGCCCTCCTCTGGATGCATTCAAGGACCTTCACAATCATCTTAAATTGTGGGGCCAAGAACTGCACACAGTACTCAAGTGAGGCTGTATCAAACACTAACATAGCTTCACTGCTTCACTATATTATGTGATATAAGTATATCCTACAAACGTATTATCTAAAATCAAACAAAATGTGTAAAGAAATGAGATCCTTCTTAGTTTCTATACTTTCTATACTTGTGATAAAGTTTTCATGTCAGTTCTGTTGTTTACATAACGTGCCCTCTTTTAGAAGCAAACACTTTAAAGTATCACAGAATTTTGGCTGTTAAACACATAAATTCAAACTACTTTCGGAACATATATAACAGCATATTAATATATCTGAACTAGATATGCTTAGAAATACCATTAAATGCAATACTTTTATAATCTTTATCCAAATAATGGCACCAAACAGTTTAATAAACATATAAATGGTTTTTAAAGGACACCTGCTATGTACCTGACTATGTAATATAATTTCTGAACACAATACCCTGTAAAGAAAATGTTCTATGCATTCTCTACCCACTACAATTTACCAGGAATTTAATTTCACTTGTTCAATAGACAATGTAACATAGGCCATTAATATTTAACCATGACACTACAAAATCATCGAAGTTACACCATTTTATATATTTGCTGCTGTTTATCTAGGAATAAGACATGACCTTTTTTGCTTAAACAAGTTCATATTTTGGATATTCTCTACTGCCACTTCAGTTGCAAAATGAAGCACTGAGGAAAACCAGAAAGGGTAGCTAATTCACAAAGTTATTATGTGTAATACAGATTGTGAAGAAGGACATTTTCCCAGAAAAAAGATCTCTTAATTTCAAGAATGACTTGCAACAATGCCCTGGAAGACTAGCAGACTGGGACAGAATGAGTTCATATAAAGAATCTACATCAAAAATTACCCTACTTGTACACATACACGAGCAGCCATCTCTCTGTGTAAGGCTGTTTCAACCCATTAATATTTATAGTTAGCTATTCCTAAAAATAAAATCAAAGAAAAAACACACTATAAATTAAAAGGAATCAAATATAATTAATCATCACAACTAGGTAAGCTTTTGATGCTTACTAGTTAATGAAACAAGTCACATTTCATTTATGGTAGAGTTATACTAAGAAAACATTACAAGAATTTCTCTGCTACTGTGTGTCATTTGCATTGACCTGTAAAGATGTTCAATTAAAGCAGCCAAAGTTGCCCTATTGACTGGTGGAAGCGTCCGAATAAAAGCTCCATACTTCCTCACACGTTCCTTTTCATTCTGGGTATCTGTCGGAAAATAATAATCACTGAATATTAATAACAATGCATACTAAAAACCAAGAGCAGTTCTTATTAACTATATTGGCATCATCTAGTCATTTAAAATTAACAATTTACCCAATCAACCTCTTCTTCATAAAGGCAATACTGACAATCTACTGTTAACAGAGTCTCTTATTGTACACCAGTTCAGGGAAAAAGTATCAGCAATAAAGTGGGCCAGTTCTATATTCAAGCACCATTTGCTACAGTTTAAGGCTAAATCCCAGGACAGTAATAGCTTTTCCTCTCAAGGGATATTTAATCTGTAGTTTGTGCCTTCACATGTGTGAGTGCATCTGTGTATGCACAAGTGCAAATGCACATCTAAGAGTTCTTAGAGATGAGAAAAGACCTTTTCATCTTTTTTGATTTTTATTGTAAAAGTGTTTCAAGGCCCAAAGTTTAAAGATCCAGCTATGTAAGACTAATAAAAGGAGAGGAATGGGGAAGGGATGGTGAATAAGTTGTGCAAAACTACATAGCTGACGAGTGGAAAGTTACATAGCTGAACAGTGGCAGAGCTGATGATAGGAATTCCAGTCTTGGGAATTATAGTATCTGAGACACAGTCACAGCTCTCTACCTTCAAGTTAAGTCTGTCTCCCTGTACTGCATAGATACTACAGAGCATAATCGTGCTCATGATATGAGCAAAATTAATGTAAATTTTATTTATTTCTCTCATCTCTCCGGGGGGTTGCTAGCACTCTCCACTAACTACTGCATTATATTTTGAGTTCTTTAGTAATTGGAAGAAAAAATAAACAAACAAACAGAAAAAAAAAAAAAAGTTTAAAGGCCTTCTACTCTTTCTTTCTCTGTGTTTCAGTCCTCCCACAAGTACCTTCAGTGTCACTTAACTGTAACAGGACAGGATTCTCTGCTGTAAAGCTGAAGCAGAACTTTAACGCCATGTACCAATCAGGAAGTTAAATCACTATAACACTATCATGCGCTTTCATAAAAGAGCTAACTTAAAACTAAACTGCTACAGATACAACTTTATGATGAGACTAATGATAAGTGAATGAATTCTTAATATTCTTCTAATTTGTTCAAATTAAGGTTAAAGTAAAAATATTCATACTTGAATTTCCCAAATTTCTAGAGGTTCTATATTAAAGCAATCTCCATATGTTTGAATTTTATAAAAATCAGAGAGAAATACACTTTTCGTAATTTTTTTAAGACAAATCTTGCCACACAGTAAATAGTCCTATATGATTTCAGAAATTAATGTTCTATCTTTGCTTTTGCTATGCACCTCTGTTATTGCTACACATCATCTGCAATTTTGGGAGGGAAATACTGCAATATAGAAACAAACAGAAACACAGCTGTTTTCTAAGAACTCTATAAAAATCATGACAATTTATGTAATGAGTAACTAATTAAAGTATTGGTAATTTCACGGTTCTGTTTCCAGCCATACAAAGACACACATCCTCACATTTTAAATACATCACAAGTTACAGTCTGGGTTAAAGTTACATTTTCTTTCAAATTAGATTAATATTTCTAAGGAAACAAAAAGCAAGTAACAGTTGTTAATAAGTTTACATTGTTAATATACATGTGTGTGAATGTTCATAAAGGATATTTGAAGAATTTTAGCAGCAAGACTTTCATTTAACTATCATGCAGATGATAGCATCAACGTTTTGCCACTTCTGAAGTAAACTTCTACATATGGTCAAAAGATAGAGTACACACTTTTTTCCTACTCTAAAGTTTGTCTACTTATGGAATTCTACCATCAGTGCTTCCAGAAAGTATTAAACATCACTTCTTACCTTGGCTGATCCAACTATGACACAGTGCAATATTGGTCTACTGTTTACAAATGTATTGTCAGGGAAACATTGCTATTTTTTATTATTATTCTGTTTCATTTAAAGTCAAATCAACTCTAATTAATGTAAGTCTATTGTAGTCAAGCTCTGAACATTTTTTTCCTCACTAAACTTGTTCTGGTGATTATCAAATAACATAGGCTGACACTTGGCAAGCAATTAACAAGCCCCTCAAAATTCATACTGAAAATGCACATACAACCTTTCTAGTGTTGAGTGTTATCGAATACATTACCTAATGCAGAGATCCAGAATGGATAAAGTTCTTTAGTGAGAAGCGCATCATCTATTTGAGAAAGAAAACTCTTTAATACATCAGTCACATCTTCAAGCTGATGTTTTCCTGCTCTTAGTTTAACACTCCTTGCATCTTTTTTGAAGCTTTCCAGCAGTTCAGCCACACTGGAAGAATCGCCATTCTTAAGGTAGATCTGCTTGCTACCTAACCCTGTTACAGAAATACAGGACAGAAAAATAAGTAAAGGTAAAATCAAGTATTTTTTAAAAAAATTCCAAATATTACTACATGAAAAGAATATCTGGCTGTCAAACACACTGTATTTCCTACTAAAACCTCTCTGACCTTCTGCTCATACTCACTTTGTTAGTAAACACTGTCAAGTCTGCTTACACCCAACCAGACCTCTTTGCAAAAATACACATCACAATTTAAGCAAGTCTAGGATCACAATTTCAGGAATACTTTACAGGCAATTCAAATCCCCAGATCTCTTCAGGATTTCCTAAAACAAATTTCAAAAGGCACAGTGAAGTAAAGAACTTTTGATGACTGGTGGTGCATTACACTTAAAACACAGCTGCTTTCATGAGCAAAACTCCCACTATTTTATTACCCTATTGATCAACTCAACTTAGGACTCAGTTAACTATTATTGTATTAATCTAACCGGGAAATTTCACTCTTAAAAGCCTCAAGATTAGTAGAAAGTATTGCTTTTTTCTGATTTTTCTCACATTTAGGAAGATATCAGGCACTCACTATTCTTATATTTAACAACTAAAACCACCAAAGCCCAAGGTGAACTTAAAAGAAAATTCATAGTCTAAAACACACTGAAGACTACCTTCAATTACTGCATATGAGAGTAGCCTAAACATTTATTAAAAAAAAAAAAACAAACCACCAACTTGTGGAAGTCTGGCATAGATGTGCAATCTCGCTCTTTCTCTTTGTAGAGGCATTTCCCACATTGCCCACATTTCTTGAAAGAGAATCATATTTTATACAAAACCCTGCTTTTCTTATATACCTGTGAAATTAAGTACTCTGTCAAAACCTGTGAAATCATGTCTTATATTCTTGCAATTTACCTTTCCTATAATGCCCACAAGTGCTACCATTTGATACTGCCTTTTCTGTTGTTACTGTCAGGAACAGCTGTGGGACCCAATAGTGTCTACAGAAGCTTTACCATGATGACACAAAAACATATATGCATACAAATAATTCCTTCAGCTTTCAGATGAGTATTTTAACATCCAGTAATGCTGATCCTAAAAACTTATTTTTCAATAAAGATCTAACATTTAAAAACATTAGGAGATTTAATTTTAATTTAGAACACACATGAGCAATTGTTCTGAGTGGCAGACAAGATCACCCTGTTTTAACAACATTTCAGTACATGAAACAGTGTAAACTATATTTAGAATAATTCCTATTACTAATGATCAAAAAATAATCTAGCATAAACATTTTTGTTTGTTTGTTTTAAGCAATAGTTGTAATCCAGACACAAGTATTTAAATAACACAGTGTTGCCATATTCAAAAGTTATTTAGTTAAACTTATATCACTGAAATACATATTAAGCTCTCTCATACTGACAGAGATTACAGACACATCTATTCTGAAGACAGATTTGTACAGGGTTGATCTGTGAATCTGCAGTAGTAAAAAGGACACAGACATCATCTGCATCTGATCTAATGCTATGGAAAGTTATGCTGGCAAAATTTACTTAAATGGCAACTGACTATACATCCTTAGCCTATTATGCTGAAAAAAGAAATCAGCCTTAAGATTGAGCTGGGTTCCACAGTTAAATCAGTTTCACAGAAGATATGCTGACCGGTCCAGGCCACAGCCTTTCCTGGTTCACATAGCTTGTTTTCAGGGCTGAGGTGTTCTGCACTGAGACACTGGACCCCAAGGCTGAGCTACATCAGGCAAACAAGTCAATTTTTAAAATAGGAAGGTGTCTATAAAGGGTATTTCTCAAGTTGTATTTCCCCAAACTGCCTATTCTCAGATGCATGGTAGCATACTTCATAATCGCTTCAGAGTGGAGAGGCTAACGAGGGGTATTGTTTTACTTTACATAATACATAAACTCATTCAATAAGATCTGACAGTGTGGGGGCTTAGATATTATATGAATGATCTTAGGTTGGATAAAATCCACTATACTTACCATACTGTGTAACAAATGCTATACAGCTGTCCACTATAATAGGAACATCATTTTTGCTGAGCTGCTGATCTTGTAATGCATTACCATCTGTACCTGCTGCTTTTTCAATTGCAGCATACCAGACCATGAAATCCAGCTTCGTATGGCCATGGATGTATAGCGTTCTGAAAAGTATAAAAATATTTTGAATGCAGGAAAGAAATATAAAAGTGATGTTATTGTACTACAGCAACATAGCAGATGTCTGGAAAAAAAAAAAAAAAAAAAAAAAAACCAAAAAACACAAAACTACTTAGAATAAGACATCAAGGCACCTTCCACCACATAAAGCTGTGGTGGTAGCCATTTGTTACGGCATATATATTTTTTTTTTTTTCCCCCCAACTACATTTGTACCTGCACTCTCATAATAAATGGAAGAAGATCCACAAACACTGTCACAGGCCTTTGAAATGACCTGACCAACATTTCAAATACTCTTCTTTGCTCTTGCTCCTATATCGTGCATTCATAAATCCAAGTCCACAGTTAAGCAGGAAACAGAGAATGAGAGACAACCTTCAATATGGAAAAGGCTTTCCTTCTCTATTCCCCACCACTTCCCACTTCTGTAGAGGAGCTGAAACATATTGAACTTCCCTCCTACACATGTATCAAAATGATCACCTCAGGAAATCACAGAGCTAAGCAAAATGTATGGTAAAACTAAGAGTTGAGGTAAAGTAAGTTAAAGCAACACTTTAATTACCTGTTCATCTCAAAGCATGGCCCTGTCCTGGTGTTATTATTTAAACATGCTGAAATCATCTCCTTTGTTTACCCTGACAGGCAGGTTTTTCAAGAGACAGTGCCAAAACTGAAAAGTTTAAGAGTGTATGTCCACCCGTATGCATGTATGTAACAAACTGGTTTAAGTGTTAAAAGAGCAAACAAACTTTCTACATACATACTCTTTGTTTCCCACTAAAGAAATGTAAGGGATTCATTTTCTTTAATGACAACTGCTAATTAGGAAAAGTTAAAATGTTCTATTGAACTTCTATGAAAATACTTTCATCCAAATATAAACAAACATTAATTTTGATTATTTAGAAAAAACCATTTTATATGATGATGGAATAATCACTTTTTTTTTTAATAACATCTTTCAATTTTGCTTTTATAAACATTTCCTTTCTAGTATTCGTATCTTGATAGGAAGTGAGGATGCAAGTTACACACACAGACCCAGGATCTGAAGTATTCTCAGGATCCACCATACAGACTTAGCCATTCAGCAGCAGAGTAGGAAACACAAATACTTCATTTTAGTGCAGCTGCTTTTTTAAAAAGTCTCTACTTCATGACTTCAAAAGTCCTATTAACCACCATACATGCCTGGCTAGTAGAAACCCTCAGCCCCTCTCTTCCATTAAGAACAATAGTTTGCATAAAGCTCTCAAGTTTTTACAGCAAAATGAGCGTGCCTAATTCAATACTGTCAACCATTTTCTGAAGACCTGTCAGAACAGATATCCTACATGGGCGGTTCTCAACCAATGGCTTCCAAAGCAACATATCACTCCAACATCCTCCAGTATTGCTGTAGCCACAGAGAAGAATTGAAAAAGTCTGAACTGACTGGAAGAGAGTCTGACAGTGCACGTTACACTATCCCTTTAGAACTATTATTCGCAGATCAGCAGAGGTTAGGACTATGACTTATAAAAGATTTATGGTTCTTCCCAAGACAAGAGATGTACACACATATGCATGTTACTGTGTTTTTATTTTCCCTGCAGAACAGCTGAATTTTCATTACAGTATTATGCAAAAGGATAAATGGAACTCTCAACAGATCATTTTTTGTTATCTAAAGAATTATGAGACGTACAGGAAGCAGCATACTGTAAAGTGAAAATATTATTACTTTTAAACAAGAAAAGGGCAACTCTGCTGTATATCAATGAGTTGGTACCAGAGGAGAAGAGAGGAAATACAGTAGTGCACTGAACTTCAAAGGTAATTTGAATTTATCTATATTTTTCACAGAGATATGAAAGTCTACATCATGTGCCTGTCAATCAACTGTTGTGATATATGAATTAGCTAAACTATGTGACAAAGACCATCTTGTACTCTATGGATCTTCCTATCTTCCCCTCAGTGCATGACATTAGAAAAGAAGTATCAGAACTACCAAGAGATGATGGTCTCCTTGTTTTCTAAAACTTGAAAAGCTGTTGAGTTAAACTCAAATTACAGAGGAAGACGTTACTTAATAATTAACAAAGAAAATGGGATATCTGTTTAAGTAGCAGCCCTATAGCACCAACACTGTCATGAAAGATAAATTGCTAGTAAAAAAATATAAATGTGAAAGAACTTGCTGCTATTATGGAACTCAGTTTGTTCCTAGAAGGTAACTAATTACTTCCCAAAAAATTATTAATTTTGCTTGGTCAAGAAACTCAATCTCAATCTAAAGAAAGTCAAGTTAAGTCAGAGAAGCAATTTTAGCATTTACTACAACACCATAAAAAAGAAGGGAGAAAAGGAAATTAAACCAGTACCAGACACAGTTCAGAATTTAGTCAGTTTACTGTGGAAGTGGCTTAGAAAGCTCATCTCAAACCACAGTATTTTTGACAGAGGGCACAGCCAGCATACATTTAAATTATAAAAACATACAACAATGTAGGAATAAGAAATTTAATCGTTTCTTCTAACACTTTCAGCCAAACATAACAACTTTTTTTCCTACTTGGAAACCATTTGTTGATCTCCATGAACGTGGAAGGTGGTATGAAAACAGTTAACAGCAGAAAAGTAGAACTTTCCTCAAAGCAGAGCAGAAGTCTACAGAACTTCATGAAGTAATAGAGACAACTTTTCAGATCTAGCTTCTGCTTTTCATGTCAATGACATCATCTCTTCCGGTTTTGAGAGAGAGTAGTAATAACAAATACATGTATTTCTCACTGAACTAATTGCTATTATTAAAATATAAAGTTATACTAAATGCAAGGCTTAAGATTAAGCATATAAACTCAGGCTGAAGGGTCCCACATACCACAAAACTGAACAACGTAATGTCAAGAATACTTCTAAGCTTATAGGAGTAACCATGCTTGAAAGAAATTTTACTATAATGTTTACAAAGATCTACCTATCATGCAGACTATCAATTACCTTGCACACTCTGAACTGAAATGCATTCCTACAATATAAATTCAGTGACTTCTACAGTATGTTTATGCATGTGTTACTTCCTCCAGTCCAAAAAATGGATAAAAAGCAGGTACTTCATAACAAATAGTTAGCAATAGTGACTACACAGTGAATAATGGCAGGTTTTGCTTTGTTAAGTGCTTCAGCACATACAGTCCATACCCAAGAAATTAATAATTTATGTACTCAAACAAACAAGAAGGCCCGCCAAGGTAGATTTCTGCCTTAGTGAATTGAGGCAACTGATTGGCACAAATGACTGCAGCAGTTCAAGATCACCTAGTCTCAACATCAAGGAGGCTACTGTTAGCTTTTCAGCTTTATTGTGGACTATCATCACATCCTTCCACAGCAGTAGTCAGACAAATAACATACGTGAGCACACTTAATCGACAACTGTGCAAAGGCTTATCTTTAACCCATCTTGCAAAGTCTACTAGCTTTAGCTATGTCTGTATGCTTTGTTGCACAACTCTGCATTGGGAAAGCAGTGATACTAAGTGATTCTGGGTAAGGGTTGGAGGGAAGAAGGGTGAGAAACAGACATCAGCAGAACTCAGTGCCCGCCAGAAATGTTCAAGTGATTCTAATAATCTGAAAACAGAGGTACCAAGAAGGTATGAGAATGTTATGAAATTATATCAGAATAGTCAAATTGCAACTAAAGCATGGAAATTCCACTAATAATTACAGATATATAACAAAGGTCAGCAATATTTCTTCACAGGATATTAAGGGTCTTATATCTAGTACATCATACTGGAAGCACAAGTCCTTTCATTCCTCTGAGTCTTATGTTCAGGTTATTTCCAGATTCTAGAATTTTGTGTTCATATCTTACTGCTGTAATCAAAGGGTTAAGAAGAAAGCATTGTAATTAATGAACCATCAGCATAGGGAAATTGTGCCAGTATGTAGGGAAGGCTTATTATCTATAATAAGAAAGAGCTAACTACAAGAAAACTGTAGCGGGAAAAAAAAAAAAAAAAAAAAAAAAGCACCATCTGGATTACAGTATGGTCTGAAAACATTCACCTAAGAGAGAGCTTAAATTATTACAGAAAAAAAAAAGGAGAAACTTTTGAAACAGAATAACAGAATTGTCTGCACAACTCTTTTTCTGTAAAGTTTAGAGATTTTGCATTACGTTTTGTATTGAGAAGATATACTTTAAAATTACTCTATACAGATGTTTTCAGACACCATTCCTCTCTTCAGTGTACAGATCCCTCTGCTGGCTTCTGTTGAACTACCCCAGGAGTAGCTTCTTCCCCTATCTACTATGCAACTTCTGTTTGGATGGCAACGAGAGAGCAAGTATCACCAGTCACTTCAGGAATTTTACAAATAGGAGAGATTAAAGGGGAAAAAAACTGAATATGAAGCAAATCAGAGGACATCTCTGTGTGGCAGAGAGAAGCATCAGATGCAGAAATCTGGAAAATGCTTTGCCATTTCTAGCAAAAAGTCAAGAAGCATTTTAACTATGAAAGCAGAATATAAGAGAGGGGGGATGACCATCTGATTATGGCATAAGAAAACAGTGTTGTGAGAAGTCAGGATTTCCAGCTGGGTTGGAGATAGTTCTAACAGGTTGACAATATGTTCCAACAGAGATCAGAGTGCAGGAAAATTTCAACAGGTGCTACACAAGGGAGGGTGTTGCTCTCTAATTTACTTCAGCAAAGATACCCAAAGACAAACATAAAATAACTTTAAGATCTGAAAAAAATAATCTAGAATTAGAGCAAGTTTAGGATTATTGTGAAAATTTAGGAAGTACACTGATCTTAAAAATATCCAACAATCTTCAAAAGAGAAAGTCTTTTTGCTTTGAAAATGTTTTAGCCTGGTTCAGTCTCTCATGATATGCTATTACTTTGAAATGTATAATTACAACCTCTTAATTCTGAGGTGGTGTCTTCTTTTGCTGAATGTGTCAGAGAATAAATGAACACCAAGTTGCTAAGTAGAAAACAGGGTACAGGAAGCGGCTGGCGGGGGAACAGGGGCAGGAGTGGACTTGTGCTGGGTTTGTGTGGCTGGGTTTTTGATAGCGGGGGAGGGGGCTACAGCAGTGGTCCCCTGTGAAAAGCTTCTCAAAGCTCCCTTGGCTCCCAAGTCAGACCCATCACCGGCCAAGGCTGAGCCAATTAGTGATGGTGGCTGCACCTCTGTCATGACATATTTAAGAAGGGCAATCTGGGAGGAGGAGTTGGAGTTGTGAGGAGGACACCTATGTGAACACCAAGGTCAGTGGAATAATGAAGGAAGAAGAGGAGGAGGTGCACCAGAACAGAAACCCCCAAACTGCAGCCTGTGGTGAGAGGGCAGGCTGTGCCCCTGCAGCCCATGGAGGTCCATGGTGGAGCAGATGCCCACTTGCAGCCCGTGGAGGACCCCACGCCGGAGCAAGCGGCTGTGCGTGAAGAAGGCTGGGACTCCGTAGAAAGAAGACCCCACTGATGTAGTTCAGTGCTGGGAGGACTGCAACACGCAGGAGGCACCCATGTTGGAGCAGCACGGGAACAGCTGCAGCCAATGGGAAGGACTCACATCAAAGAAAATTCATGGAGGACTGTCTCCCGTGACAGAGACACCACGCTGAAGCAGGGAAGAACACGAGGAACCCTCCCTCTGAGGAGGAAGGAGCATTGAACTGACAATAACCCCATTCCCTGCCCCGTGCAGCACTGTAGAAGAAGAGGTAGAGAGCAAAGAGAAATGAGCCCAGGAAGAAGGGAAGCATTGGGGGAAGTCTTTTTAAGATGCGGTAATGCTTCTTACTGTCCTACTCTGTCTGTTAGGTGTTGTTGCTGTTAGTGTTTGAATTAAAGTGATGTTCTTTTTCTTCCCCTAATGAATCTGTCTTTTGCCCCTGACCATAATGGGTGAGTCATCCTTTCATGTTCTTATCTCAATTCCTGAGTCTTTTTACTTTATCTTCTCCTTCCTGTTCCTGAGGGGGAAGAGGTGAGTGAACAGCTGCATGATGCTCAGTTTCCCTCTGGGCTCAAAACATAACAACTGTATCCATAGCTAAGATACTTCAGAAAAATCTCACGGGACTTTTGGTAGTATTCTTTCTGAATTCTTGTATTTTATACAAGCTGGATAGCATTATGTACCTTGCAGACCAAAATCAATTGTAAATGCTTCCTCTGAGTAGTTATGAATCAGATGAACATTAAATTTATGTACCCCATGAATTTAACATACACATAAATTTATTAAATATTTCGAAGGTCCAGAATTCTTAGATTTATTACATTATAATTATTTCAGCACTAAGACCTGGAAGTTTTTATAGTTCTGAAACTGTTTACTTGCATATGAAATCACTCTTAAGTCAGTTTGTAACAACCTAAGTCATTTTTTGCCCACAGTAGCCAATGAAAAAAGTGTCAAAGTAAAAGATATATGATACATGAAATGTATTATTTTCTCTATTTAATCAATTCAATAACTGAGACTTGGAAAAAAAGGTAAACATATCTGTAAGTAATGGGAAGGTAGTTTGAAGTCAGTAACAAAACCAACAGTACAGTAGTACAGTATGACCTTACTCAAGGTGTTTTAAGCATTTCTTCTAACAAAATTTAGCAAGATATTGTAAGACACTGACCACATTTATTTCTTTATCCAAAGAAGGGGGGTGATATTTTGGTTTTTTTCAAACTTTTCTTAATTCTGGAAAAATCTTGTTTTGTTTCATTCTTGCAATACCAATACTTTCTTTTTTTTTTTTTTTCTATCATTTACCCTGTGTTTTAAGTGACTAACAAATCAACGTGAAAGTTGTCAATAGATGATTATACAGGGTCTCTTCCAAGTGATCATCAATCTATGCCAAAGGTGGCATTAGACAAGCACTGCTATAAAATAACAGACAAATAGGAAAACCTAGAAAGTATGATGCATTATTTTGTTGATGCTGATGACGTCTCTAAGGTATTAATTAATTTATCTGAGGTGTGAAGGGGCAGAAGGAGGATTGCTGGTTTTGTTTCCATTTACAATAATTGAGTCTAAAGATGAGGATGATTTTATACTTAATCATTTTCCACACACATATATTAAATTTCTTATCACTGCAAGATGCAATATCATGCAACTGTGCTGAACACCTGGATAGTTTGGGAGTAATATCCTAAGCAAGAATCACTATGCCAAAGCATATATACCCATATGGCTTTTATGGTTAAGATAATGTGAACCCTATGCATTTAAATGCTTTATGGCAGACTACAGTGAAGAAAAATTAAACTTATTCATGGCCACCATAAATCAGCCAGTGCCCCCATTGAAGTTATTTCCAAATAGTTCAGAATTTCCATTGAATTATTAAAGTAGCTCAGCAAAAACCTATCCTCACTTGACATAAATATTATTATGAAAGAAATAATAAAAACTGACTTGGAGCTAGAAGTTTTGCTCAGCACTGATAGCTCTGAAATTAGATGCACAGTTTGTATTCATCTACTGGACTGCATCTTGAATAGGATACCTCTGGTTCCCTGGTTGCTCTATGCACCTTACTTAATGCTGAATCTTTCAATATGCTTCTTCAGAAAAAAAAAAAAAAAACACAAACAAAAAAAAACAAAAACAACAACAACAACAAAAAACAAACAAACAACAAAAAAACAACACACAAAAAACAACCAGAAAAAGTGTTTGTTTATGATCTGCATCACCTTACTGAATTCTGGAACTTAAACAGTATCTCAAGAAGAGTTCAATTTCAGAACACACAAGTTACAATGAGTTTCTTTCAGAAGGTTTCTCCAACTCTGAAGAGATGTCAAAGCTATCTGTGTGTTTGGTTTTTTTTCCCCAAACAGAAAAACAATCTTCCTTTATTAACCTATTTTGGGCTGTTACAAAGACTGTGTAAACACTGCACCACTTCTTACACAAACGTTTGCCCAATAATCTACCACAGAAATAAAAAAACCTCCAACCTATTACAGAATAAAAATTATTTTTTATAATATTACTTTAATCTTTAAATTTGTATCCACATATAAGGCAGAAATACCCTATCTGACTTCAGGTTTCAAACTCCCATATCACCCTATTTGACAGAGTCATCTCAGCAGAGTATTACCTACTTGGGAGCAGATATGGATCACGCTTGCTTCACAAGTATGTTTTTTTTCTACCTAGTATGTTGTTAACTGAGATCAGACATAACAGTAAGACTAACCAGGGGGCTCACACATACTTTCTCAATCCTGACCTACATAGATTGAGACACTGAATTCTGGGAAGTGATAAAAAAATTGAGAACTAAGTGGTAAATGCTCCAAAGAGGTACTCTTTCTTCAGAGGGTAGAAGTTAGGTCCTTTTGAAGAAACTGCTATTGGCAGACTAATCTGACTGGGAATAATTTTCTCAGTGGGAAAACTGCTTTTAATTAAGCAATACTTGTTAGCATTTCCTAACACAGACATAAAACATAATTAATACACAAAGACTTTCCCTCCTTTAAAAAGTCTGCAAATTTTCCCTCTCTAGCAACTGCAAGTGAAAAAGCTCCATGACTGATCAGCAAGAATTCTAAGACATCAATATCAAAGCAGATCAAAGCTTCATTCAGATGGGAAATTTACCTTCCTTTTTCAACGAGCAGCAGGACATCTATTTTCTCTCCATTTTGCATCACACTACTGATTGCTGAAAAGAAAATACATACATATTCATATGATCTACACAGACACATACATATAGACACATACATGATGCACATATAAACATTTTTTTTCAGTTATCTTCAGTGACAAAAGGAGCATGGAATTCTTAAACATTTCAAATAAAGAACACTGCTGATAATAGAAACAAAACTCTACAAAATACCACAACACACAGTTACAAGAAAACTTAATAGAGAAAATTATAAAGAGAAGTTAAACAGGTGCTTTTTAATGTGAAAACATGCTACAGTGTTTTATTATATTAAAATCAAACTTGTAAACAGAAGTTTTAGAAGACATAATGATTCAGAAGTAAGATGGATTTCTGAATCCATTCATTTACTTGAAACCTAATGGCTGCAGATATTTACAGTAACATAACATGAGTTGTATGTTATATAGTGAAGGTCACTGACACCCTTCTTTATGTTGTCTTATGATATTCCTGTTTAAAAAAGCTCCCTGAAAAACACCTAAACTATACATAATACAGAAAATACATGTGAATAGTTTTAAGAAACTGCTTATAAAACTATACTATGCACTGTACTAAAAAAAGCTAAATTAAATGTAAGCTGTTTACTAATTAAAAATTCTTAAAAGTTAATTCTTTTGAAGTTTAGGTTTTATAGATAATTCACACCTTATCTCAACTAATTCCCAAAGACAGTAAAGTCCTGAATATCAATGAACCTCAATAAACATATTCTGATGCATGCTATATGATGGGTTTGTATCGTATACTCCTTGCCTCATTTACTGAGGCAAATATCAAGAAGGTAAGTGACTACATATACTTCCACTGACGATTCATTGTTTTGCAAGTTTCAGTTACACAATTCAGTCTTAACAGTGCAGCAGATTTAATTTGCAGAAATGAAAGAAAAGAGTATAGATATAATATAATGTCAAGAAATACAATTCTGTTATACAACTTATATTTAAAAATCAAACCAATCAAAACCAAAATTCAACTACAACCTAAATGTGTGTTTTATTTCAATGCAGAGGTAAACCCATCTGGGCTGCTGAACTATGACAAGATATTGCTGCTTGGGTTGATTGTTAAAGTACATCATGTAGATGCTCATGTACCCAAGAGTCGAGCTGCTGAAGAACATCAAAACAACCATCAGGTGGAACAGGCTGCTAAGACTGAAATGGCTCAGGTGGATCTGGACTGGCAACACAAGGATGAATTATTTATAGCCCATGACTCCTCAGGCCATCAAGGAAGAGATGCAACATATAGATGGGCTCGGGATCACAGGGTGGACTTGACCATGGACACTGCTGCACAGGTTATCCGTGAATGTGAAACATGCACTTCAATCAAGCAGGCCAAATGGCTAAAGCCTCTTTGTTATGGAGGACAATGGCTGAAATATAAATATGGCAGACTGACTATACCAAACTCCCACAAACCAAGCAAGGCAAGTGCCATGTGCTTACAATGGTGGAAGAAACCACCGGATGCCAGGAGACATATCCCCTGCCCCACACCACAGCCCAGAACACCATCCTGGGCCTTGAAAACAAGTCTTATGGTGGCATGGCACACCAGAAAGAATTGAGTCAGACAATGGGGCTCATTTCCAAAAAAATCTCATAGACATCTGGGCCAAAGAGCATGGTATTGAGTGGTTAGATCATGTCCCCTGTCATGCACCAGCCTCTGGGAAAACTGAACAATACAACTGTCTGTTAAAGACCACACTGAGAGCAATGAAGGGTGACACCTTCAAACACAGGGGTAGACATTTAGCAAAAGCTACCTGGTTAGTCAACACTAGGGGATCTGCCAATCAAGCTGGCTCTGCCCAATGAAAACTTTTATATACCATAGGAGGGGATAAAGTCTCTGTAGTGCATATGAAAAAATATACTGGGGAAGACAGTCTGGGTTATTTCTGTCTCAGGCAAAGGCAAACACATCCATGTGATTGCTTTTGCTCAATGACCTGGCTGCACTTGGTGAATGATGTGGAAGGACGGGGAATTCCAATGTGTACCTAAAGGGGGTTTGGTTCTGGGTGAAAATAGACAATGATTTGTATTGTATAATATTAATTGCTATATAATACTGTATATCATCACTACTATGGCTGCTATATGCCATATCAACAGTATTTCATTAAAAATTACCCAGATTAATGAAGAATGAATTTTGATGAGAATGGGCAAAGTGCAGCAATGATAGGACCAGACAAGAACAGCAGTAATGAAACTGGAACTGGCTTCAGCATGCAACAATGCAACATGACACACAATCTTTCCTGCCCTGAAGGACTACAGATAGAGCTTAAAGTCATGACCTAAATGAACTCAACAGACATTTTAGAGGGATGACCCACAGACTAAGGGAAGGATATATGTGTGTATATATCAAAAGACAGGAAAGGATGTATTGGAAAGTGTGGGACCTGGGCATGACATAAATGATATAGAATAAGGGGTGGATATTGTCCTGGTTTTGGCTAGCACAGAGTTAATTTTCTTCTCAGTAGCTGTTACAGTGCTGTGTTTCGGATTTGGGATGGGAGTAATGTTCATAACACACTGATGTTTTAGTTGTTACTAAATTGTATGCAGTTGCTAAGTTGTTGCTAGTTGTATGCAGTGTTTACATTAACTCAAGGACTTTTCCCCTTCTCAGACCACCCCACTAGCAAGTAGGCTGGGAGGCACAAGAAGCTGGGAGGAGACACAGCCAGGACATCTGACCCCAAGTGGCCAAAAGGATATTCCACACCATATGACATCATACTCTGTGTATAAACTAGGGGGAAAGCTGACCAAGGGATGCTGCTCGGGAACTGGCTGAGTATTGGTTGGCTGGTGGTGAGCACTGCATTGTGCATCATTTGATTTGCATATTCTAATTCTTTTACTACTATTATTATTATTTCCCCTTCCATTTCTGTCCTATCAAACTGTCTTTATCTCAATGCAAGAATTTTACTTTTTTCCCTGAATTTTCTCTCTCATCCCACTGAGAGAGTGGAGGGATTGAGCAAGCAGCTACGTGGTGTTTATCTGTCTGCCTGCTTAAACTACGACAATTTGAGATATAAATAGATTTTGGATGCTCATATGATTAGGGTAGGAGCAATTACAGTTGAATTATCAAAACTAATATCAGAAACAGTTCTCCTACTGCCTAACTTTTTAATTCCGAATCAAGATCAAAAAGTATTCACAAGTTAAAAATAGCTAGAGGCATAAAAATACCCCTGATTAAAAACCACCTTCACAGCAAATGCAAGGCGGCAGTAAATAAACAGTAGAAAGCCCAATGGCATTTAGGCAAGTTCCTGCAAAACAGTACACAATCTGACAGCAGTTACAAAGAGGATCATCAATAAAGAGCTAAATTGTCTTCTCTATGTTCCTTTAATATAAAATCTCAAATTATTTCTTCTTTTCTACATAACATATTGCCTTGTTCAATATAAAAACAAATAGGGCAGATATGCTCAAAGAAGATTCAGAGAATAATTGCAGACAATGATAGAAAACTGGTCATAGAAGACCATTTGTATAAATATACTTATTTTTCCACATCATGATATTGAGCAAAGAATATTTTTAGTATGAGATAAAAATAAAAGTCTATGTCTGTGAAACAGTTTTCCAAGACAATTATTATTTTTCAGTACATTTGAGTATTTTAAAACTAGTCCTGTCAATCATCTCAAGAACACATTCTACAGTGAGTTTTTCTGCCCTGTCAAAAATATGAGACAATAATCCCAAAAGGTTATATGTTATTATTCAATTCTGTACTCTCGTAAGAAAGATACTGCTGCAAGTGGAACAAAAATTGTCTTCATTCATTATGAAGCTGTGAAAAAGCCTCTCCAGCATGTGCCACTAAGTAGGGGAAAAAATCCAAGATAGAACTTTATCAACTCCATATTCAGAAGAGAGTTGGAAGAGCATCTGGCTCATGCAAAGGAATAGTTACTGAGCTCCCTAATGTTTTTGACTTTAAATGTAATAGAAATGTCCTTAACAGTGAAATAATTCTGTACAGTATTTCCAGACTTCTAGATGTTAAACAAAATTCTTACTTAGTTCTTGCAATCTCCTTAGATATATGGAATCTTCTTCAGCATTCTTGATTTCAAGACAAAAATAAAGGCTTGACTTCTCTATAGCAAACCAGCCTTTTCTCCATTGATCCAGGTTCTGGCAATCTTTGTAGTATAGCTGTCCAATCAGGTCACAGTCTCTCTCTAATAAACATTCAGCCACAGGGGGAACAAAATGCTACCAAAGAAAATGGGGTGAGTCAGATGAAGAAAAAAAACCCTCTTCCCCTAAAAAAAAAAATCAAGACATGGCAAATCTATAAGATTCAAGGATGAAAGCCACAATAAAAAAAAATAAGACTTTCAGATTTATCATTCATAAACCAATATATACACTAAATTAAAATTATAAAATCAAGTATAACATATTTTTTCCATTCATACACCACAATTCAAACATTTTTGTTTTTTAAACTAAAATTTGTTTAATTAATAATGTGATTATTAGCATTTGGTACTGTATAAAATACAATACTGCTTTATGAATTCTGCTTCAGCAAATGACAGAATTGGAACCATAAACAACTTCGCTGAAATAAACTCATACAGTATATGCCTTTATACTAGAGAACCTTTAACATATTCTTTAAGGTCAGCATTAAAATATTACTTCAATACCTTTTCCATTTTATTTTATTATCTTATTTCAAACATTAAATCACAGGAGTTATTTCTTCCTGAACAGAAGAAACCTTTACACACAAGCTTAATCAGTATTCATCAAGAATGGCTTCTTAGAGGATTTTAAGCTACCAATGACTATTCTTTGTGCAAAGGCTTCTGGCCTAACTGGAAAAGATAATTATCAGTATTACCTTTGCTATTGCCCGAGTCCATTTTCTTTGTGAATATGCACTTTCAGCTCCAAATAGAAAAACACGTTCTGACATTAAGTAGATTTCAAAAGTAAAGATGTCCCTAAAGCAAGCAATGGAAAAAGGCAGCTGTATTTAGTCTTCATAACAGTAGACACACAAGGGTCCCATTTCTCTCTCTACTTTCTCATTATTTCACATCTATGGAATGGAATCCATCTGCATTTCTCCTCCAATCTTACAAGCACAACCCCACTAATAACAGATTATTTTATAACACAACATGATTAAAGTGCTTTTCAGGTCAATAATACAAGGTTAGAGACTACTACATAATAGTTTTTTCAGTAATTTTGAAATTAATAAAATGTTTACATATAGTCATTAAAATTCACAGGTAATTTTTTGGTTTTGCATGTTAATGTGATTTCAGCAAGTATATTTTTGTGATGAATTCAAAAAATTTTGGTTAGGTTTAACATAAGGAGACCAACTTACTGAATGAGAAGTTGGAAACAAGGTACCACAGAATCACAGAAATCTTGGTTCAAAGGGACTTTTAGGTGTCACTTGGTTTAATCACCTGCTCAAAGCAGAACTATCACTAACCATAGATCAGAACAGCAATGAAAAGCCTTGAAAACCTTTGAGGATGAAAACTACTATTTTTCTCAGCAAGCTGTTCCTGTTCTCCACCACCCTTTCTAATGAAGAGGCTTTTCCTATCATCCAGCCTGAATCTCCTAAAGTGAAATGTGTGGTCGCTGCCACTCTTTGTATCACTTGCCACCGCCAAGAAGAGTTTGGTTCTGTTGTGTTTATGACTACCCTTTGAAGCTGCTGTAGCTCAAGAAGTTCTTAAAAGTTTTGGGGGTGTAGTTCCTGGGTGTTTTATTTTTAAAATGTATACCATTATTTGAACAGATGGACCCTGTTTTTCCATTTTTAACTGTCAAATAATAAGAATAATAAAAGAAAAAAAAAAAAAGCAAACCAGTTGAAATTGGTGTGGAATTTGAAAAGTAAATATCTTGTTGGACTTACGGTCACTCTTTAACTTACAAATTATGATTCACCAATTTATAGTATGATTTCATTTGTGACCTCTCCCTAGAATACAAATAGATGTGCTTTTTCCTTTCAGTGCTGGAGATTCAACTAAATCTGGAGAATGGAATATGAGTCAGTTCTCTCATTTTCAACAACTGCTTTGAAAACTATATGTAAATACTTAATTCTGACTAATAAAATAGACATTTTAAGGACCAATTGTTTCGTTACATGAAATAACAAATCTAGAGAAGTTCCTCACTTTTATGAGAATTGCGTAGTTTTCTACCCATTTGCAGGTAAATCACAGCAGGAAGCTAGTCATTCCCTAAAAGTGAAGTATTCAGCCAACATGTTTTCATTTAGGTATTATCCTGAAGTGGAACCATTTGGAGAACTAGCAGGCAACACGTTAGATTTGATGACAAAAGAAGTGGTATTTTTCTTTTTTCTGGATATCACAAAGCTACGCTACTGCAGAACTGTGAAGGCCATCTCCACTGTATTTTATAGATGATTGAGGCATCACTATGTTTCAGGATTTCTCCCCTCTGAACTCCCTTTACCTCTGTAGTAGCTAAAGTCCTTTCTTCCCATTACCCTTTCTAGAAGCTTACTGAATAGGCTGTTTTCTCTGCAGACACTTTTGATCTGTAACTACATGCATTACAGTATTATACTACATGTAGAAAGATCTTGCTATTTTATGTACACACACATAAAGGAATTTAAAAGGAAGTCTTATGGAGTTTGTTAGACAGATCCAAATTAGAGTTTAAACAAAAATGTTGTCCTAGTAACAACTACCACTGAGATGCAACTCAGATTGAGCTCAATCTCCATGTGCTGTTTTTAATGTATATTAAGAGAGTTATAAAAGAAAAACAAGACCCCAAAAAAAAGTTGGTATCTTCAAACTAACACAATGTTCAACACAGTGTCCTCAGCTGCAGGACAAGGAATCGGTTTCAAAGACAGATAGATCTGTGACCAAAACCAAAAGCATTGTGGAGAACTCTAATCTACTGTATTATTATAAGGAAGAAACAAAGCAAGTGTTTTGTCTTGAGGCAGAGGTCAATCCCAGAAAGAAAAATTAGTATTAATTGTTCAATTTATCATCATGTAACCTTTTAAGCACTGAGAATATACATTACAGTTTTAATAAGAAACAGATGTATCTAATTTATGCTGCCCTTTTAAATTACCCTAACATTTTCATTATATCACTATAAAAAACTAAAATCCCCAAATACCACTTAACACTTATTTCTTGAAGTTAACATAAAACAATTCAGCTTTTTTCTAAATTGCATATTCAAAACTGAGGAACAATTGAAGAGCTCTGAAAACCCAGAATAAAATCTTTGAAATACCTGTGTCTGTTTATTGAAATATTAATTTTGGAACCTACCCTCTATTTATAAAGAAGTCTGACTTGTGCATTACAAGACAGATAACTTCACTGATGTCAATCATACCACTGGGAGTGGTAGTTTTATCATTTTCATAGTAGCTTAGAAAGCCACTTTCCAAAGTGCACCATCTTCTGTTGCAATCTGTGAATAAAGAAATAATAGAAATTCAGTTGGCATAATAATAAAAAAATACCTCTTCTATAGAAATTGCCTCACAGGATGCATAGTCTGTTGTAACAGTAATACATTTATGATGAAATCTCAGTCGCATTGATTTCAGAGGGCCAGGAATTCAAAGTCTGTGCTGATACTACTTAATCTACAGAAACTCTAGCACATGCTAATTTAAGAAAAGAGTATTTCAAATATAACATGAGTATATTAAATCATTTCATAAGTTAACTTTACCATTTTATAGGGCTTTTACTTCACTTGCTGTGGAACTTGATGGAGGAAGAGTTAGTACTCTCATGTTACATTTTTGCAGAACAGAGTTAAGAAAGCAAAAAGGAAAGACACTATAAAGGTAGAAACATTGAAAGCTACAAGAACAATACATTCTGACAGGAGCTGATAGCAAAGTGAGCGAGTGAATGAATATGCAGTAGCAACGAAGGGCTACTCTTTCTTTCATGTTACTGGAACTAGAGGCCAAAACCAAGTCAATCTGTTTTCCATTGATTGGTAAGGCTTGGGTGTCCACTCACTGTCACAGGATCAAGAAAAACAATTTAAGCCTTTCAAATAGTCTAGAAAAAACAGTGTCATACATGCCAGAACTTGTATCCACTGCACACTGCACAAAGAAAACACTATCAGAAATCATGTTATTTAGCATTATTAGTTGAGTTTTTTAAAATATGCTACCAAAATAGTAGAGGATGACAAACTGAAGAACGGAAAAACTAACAGCACATCAGTGGTTGAGCTCAGTTCTCTGCTGATGCAGGCCGAAGTGCCAGGTAGTAATGATATTGTACAGAATTTATTCCTATATATTGAGGGGAGATAAATGGATACATAGTAGACAGGTGGTATCTATAGCCATTTCAGGATGGTGTGTTCACATTAGAATGAATTGAAGATCTCTCTTGTTGCGATTCTCACATATACCTGGCAAGGGTAAATTCATTTAGCAACACTAGCATACAGAATGCTAACATTTGTAGGATGCTTTCAACATGCAACAATTTACAGTTGTTGAGCATGGTTAAATTACCTAGTTAAAAATTCTATCTTCAAATAACTTTGAGAAGATATATTGGCGTATCTAGTAATTGCCATCTATACTTTAGGAAAAAAAAAAAAAAAATGGTGGGGGAAAAAATCTGCAGAACAACTTAAAAGTATTATTGGGCATATTTAAGACCAAATGTCTGCTCCCTCTTATGAACATAAAATATGAATGCAGCACATGAGATAGCATATTAATGACTATTTGCTACTCAAAATATTCATGCATTCATTCTAGCTTACATCTAGTTCTTAGAATATAATTTGAAGTGCATCTATTGCCACCGCTGCAGGCCCAAAGTGAAAATATTGTTAATTTCTACAGTCATAAAACTCCTATACAGCTGCAAATATTTTGGTATTTGTTAGAATTTGGTAAAACAGCTCTGGAAAGAAACCACAAAAATCGAGTGAAAAAACAAAAGTATTGTAGTTGACCAATATTTACTTAGTACATCATCTGATATTTCATCCAATTAGTTTTTCTGCTATCTCTGTTATACATGTTTAATAAATATTTTGGTACTATTTTATCATTACTTAATTTGTATCATGTTACTTGCTATCTAGTTCTATCTAAATACACGTTTTAAATACTAAAATAAACATATGAGGTTTGAAAATGTATAGGTTTACAGGAGTTGAGCACCAAACTTACAGATTTTGATTACTTAGGGGTTTTTGTCTCCCAGCTTTTCCCCTCCCACCCCCCAAAGGCTATTCTACAAAATAGCTCACTGCTTCAATTTTCATTAAACTGTTACAACTCTCAAGAACAATCTTGGAATATCAAGGCTTTTAACAGGGCCCCATAAAACCTTTTACACTAAAAACAGAAGGAAAAAAGAATCAAACCTGAGCCACTAAATCTCTAACCTTTACTTTTTGATACACTGTATCAGAATAGCAGCAGTGTTTGAGCTCTCTTCCTGCTGATCATCAACAGATGTTAATTAGTAACTTTCCTCAAAAGTTAAGCACCCCTGGTGAAGCCACTGATGCTGCTATAATAAGAAGTACACACAAAGTTGGCTTACTCTCTCCTGCACTAACTGAAACACACATAATGAAAAGCTGGACTGTATTTCCAGGTGTTCCACCTGGTTGTTATAAAACCTGGGCCCAATTCATAGCACTGAATGATTTCTTGAGTGTCCTTTTACCATTAGGGCTCAGCCCAAAAAGGGATAAATGTTCTCTGTGACAACAAACACAGCACTTAAATTTTCAGCCCTTGGCACTAAAAGCAAGGCTGACAACTGCCTCAGAGATTTGTAACACTGAGGAAGAACTTAACTCTAGTTTAATGGTCAGACAGCTTAAGAGGATTCTGGCTTGCAGCCCTTTCCACACCTAGCATTAAAAAAAAAAAAAAAAAAAAAAAAAAAATAAAAAAAAAAAAAAAAAAAAAAAAAAAGTCAGTAGATCAAAAGTCCAATGTAGTTTGGGACAGGGCCCACAATTTAGACAAGTGCTGTAAGCCCCAGTGAGAGAATGGTGCTCCCTCTCTGGCCCAGTGAGAACTCAATTTGCAGCAAGTCAGAACTGCTTCAATAGGAGAGCTTATTCCTCTTCTCTAGAACTAAACAGCTAGGTCACTTTTTTGGGTAATGTGACCTTCTTACTTGAATCTTTACAGACAGAGGAGGGATCCGAAACTGTACCTCCCTCACATTAGTACTCTAATCATTAAATTATTTTCTAAAGACAGTAAGAAGGAATTAAGAAATACTACCACCTATTCCCAACAATGTGCAATATGCATATCCCATATTACTTCATATTAAAGAGATTTTATAAAGGTAGAAGCAGTTTTTGATGTAGAGAAAAAAAAATTAACATAGAAGGGGAAAAAAAGGATTACATGTTTTATGTTTTAAATAGCAAAAAACCCCTTTTGTCATAATACTTCTTACACATGGCTGAGATATATTATTGCCCTCAGGCAAGAGTAGTTTCTATTTCAAAATTGCAGAGGTTTTTTTGTTGTTGTTGAAAGGATGTTATTATTACATCTTCCTCCCTTGTCCCATTTGTCATTTGTCTTTCTGAACTGCAAATGGTCAGGAAAGCCTGTCTTCCTATGTATCTGTAAAGCACCCATCCCAGAAATATCAGTCCTGACAAACACATGGGTAATTTGCCATTAATGCAAAAACAAAGCAAACAAACACCACGAAAAAAATCCCCCCAAAAAACAAACAGCAGATCATCTACCATCTGCAAGACAATATCACAATTTCAAAGGCCAAAACCTGAGTTGAGGGAAATCTGGTTCTTTTCCATTTACTGTATGTTCCTCCAAGTAGTAAGTGCAATGCTATGCAATAGCCTACAAGGTTTCAAAGCAGCTTCATTTCTGTCCTCTAAAAACTTATGATGGAAGACAGGCAAAATTCACTTGTTTCTTGTCTGAGGGCTTTCTTCATAAATATTTTTAAGGCACTCTACTAGTGATGCTTAATCCTACTGCATCTGCCAAAAAAACACTACAGAAGACAACCTGTGAGCATTTATAGCTAAATCTTGAATCTATACAGGTGTTTACAAACTTATACAGTACTTCTAACATACCACTGTGTTAGAAGAGACAGTAGTATTGCCTTGTATTTGCTCTCTATTTCTATTAGTGAGGTCTTTTTTATTTTTTGTTTGTTTATGAGTATAGATACCCACAGCACAGAAGACAAGGTCTGCACTTAGAGTAAGCAGTAGTGAGGTGTGCAGTTATTCCTTTCCTTTCTGAATAAGCTCAGTGAAGTTTCAGAACAATCCTCAAGGAAGTCCTGTCGAGCAGCTGTCCTCTGCCACAACAGATATCTTTGTTAACAGTTCCAAAGTTGCTGGGAAATGCCTGTGATCAGGCATTAGTTCTGTTCATCACCCAGTGCTTTATCTCCACTAAGGATCTTAAAGGCATACACCATGAGAACATGGATATAATCATACAAAAGTATGTATGTATTGACACAGGATGCCATATCAAGATTTTAGGAGCAATAAACTCAACCATAAATCAGCCCAGATTTTAAAAATCCATATCATTTGTTTGCTTAAGTGGAAGAAAACAAAGGAACACAACTGGGGAGAAAAAGGAAAATAAAAAAAGCCAGCTAAGAAAATTATAATATCTCAAAAAAAAAAAAAAAATCACAGAAGACTGATATACACAAAAAAATCACGTGTATCTACTGTGATGTACACCCATTTTCACCCCACAAAGCTCAGTTTGTTGTAAAGCTGTTGGAAGTGCTCATTTCTACTTGAAATACTTTTAAAATTTGTGAGCTTGAGAAATATCCTAGGGGTTAGCCATTTGGACTCTTACTAAAAAGTCAGTGATACTTTTAAATGATTTCTGGAATATTATAATTTAGATGGAAACTAGTTTTTGACAATTAGTAGCATCCATCTAAATATAATTAAAGTGAGAAGTGTTTCTAAGTGTTTTTTATTTATCAATAACTGTTGTTAACTGAATAATTTTTCAGTAGTTCAGTTTTCCTCTGTCAACCACTGAATAGAGATCAAGACAATCAGTATTTCCTTTATCTGAAAGAGATCAACTGAATCAAAAGGATATGTCATATCAAAGATACTTTATCTTTTAAAAAGTAATGCAACAAGTTAAAAAGAACCAAATTCATCCAAACCATACATATTCATGTATTATTCAAATGCATAAAGTAAAAGTGAAATACCTTCTTTTAATTTCTTCTCTGTAAGCAGCTTAGCATTATTAGAAGAAACTTTGTATAAGAATTCACAAAGAAAGGTGGAATGTAAAGAATCTTCAGAGAAACCACTTTCAAAACAAGTATCGTAGTTTGGAAAATCTATTAAAAGACAAAGGAGTAAGTAACATACAGAATTTCAGTTGTATCAGTTATAACCATTTCTCCACGGGTCTTCCTAACTACTTATCTCTAGATACATAGTTGGTTTGTAATATCTTTACTACAACACAGATATATCTTAATGATTTATCTTTAAAATTAAAGTAAAATTCTTACAAATCAAAAGAAAACATTGCTCACGTTTGTTACAACATTGCCATTGTCTACCACTGCTTTCCAATGTAATCTAAAATATGGGTTTCTGGTGTACTAAGCTTTTAGTTTTGTCTCTTATGTATCATACTTCAACAGAAAGGAATTATTTCTCTCGAGGGCTTATCTAGAAGTTTACCACCAACTCTGGCAGCAGACAGACAATGATTTGGAGAATCCCTGACAACTTGCAATGACCTCTCCTTCTCTGAAAAGAACACACACTAGCACCAGCACATTGTGATGCTGCCTTAGCTGGAAGCTAAAAGTAGAAAAGACAGAGCCAAGACAAGCAAACCTCTCTCTGTAGCCTTAGGACTACTTGAGAGCATAGTTAGCAAAAACCCCATAGCTGCATGTTTGCACAGTGATGGAGCTCAACATCCTACAATCCAGTGTCTGGCACTTGTGATAGAGCAATTCTCAGACAAAACTTAAAAGTACCATGTTTGCTCTAGCAAGCCCCAAACCATTCCAGTGTTTCCCACTAAAACTTCTGTTGTTCAGCCCATGCAGTGTTACTTTGCAGAGAAGCACAAGACAATGGAAAGTTGGTCCAGAAGTCTGTTCACAGTGCTGGCTGCTGTATAGTATAGCTTTTTTTTTTTTTTTTTCCTGTGTAAATCTGCGTGTGAACTTTAATTCCCACAACTGCTTCAGATACTGTACAGCCCTTTCAAAATGCAGATACAGGCACATCAATGCTCTGCTATTTATTTATTTATTTGTTTAAGAATAGCTTTCTGTTTTCAAGAACCTCATAACAGTCACAGGCTGCAACCAGAACTGTCAACTTTCAAGGCCAAAGTTTATTGCATGCTCCAAGCTGTAACCGAAGTTGTGATGTGAAAAAGTTTGCTGGGATAAATCACGTTACAGGTTCAAGAGGTGAGTTTTATTTCAGGGGGAAAGTTTGTGAAAAAGCAGGTAGGTCTGTGTGCAGTAGGGATAAATATCAATTTAATTATTTTTTTAAGAAAAAATGAAGCTTCAGATAAATACTTGAGATACATGTTAAATGTCTATACTCATCTTTTCTGTAAAAGCCTGATACTATTGGCAGAACAGACATTTTTTTGTGTTATAAATAAGGGTATGAGGTCTATGAGTCATCACTGTCTTTTTAAATATTTTTTTTAAGTCCTAAACTTGATATCTGAGCAAAATAAAAGTAACTTGTACACAATTACCCTGTTTGCTGAAATACAGTTAACACTGTCACAACTTCCCCTCCGCTATACCACTGTTGTTTCACTCAACACCAATTTTTCTTCTGAATTCCTCCTTCCTTTCCTTTTGCTCAATATAAAATCAGAAGATTAAAACAAAGAGGATTTATCCTACCTGAGAACTTATTATGGTACAGGAATTCCATCTGCAGTCTTTGTCCAGCTTTCTTGGCTAACAGGTATGGAGTACTATAAACAGGGTCTCCAGTAGCACACATAGCATCAGCCCCACTGAACAGCAACATCAGAGTTTCTAGGACATCTTGTTTAACTACGGCAGCACACAGGGCCTTATCATTGAGAGGAAAAATAAGAAGGTTTAAATTAGAAAGTTACTGGCAGCAAGTACATGTAATTTAGATGCAAATCCTTTCACCTCCGATATAGTTCCCTTGCAGTTTCAAGGACCATAAACACTGAGAAATAGCAGGAATCATAAAGTATGGTCTGAATTTAGAAAAAAAAGCAGCAACAACAACAAAAGAAAACCTGAAAACATCATCAACCCAAACCCTGCAAGATGTTGCTGCCACAAATTTCACTTGGAAAGTATAACATGAATCAATACAACTGGAGGGGAAGATTTTGGTGTATATGAAAAATTCCTCCTCATTTTCCTTCATACATCAAACCGCTACAGAAAAAAAATCTTATTATTTCAGACCTTACAAGTTCAACCAAAGAGACAAGATTTGTTCCTTAAACTCTATTACTATGAAACAGACTGAAATTCATAGACAGTTCTTCAAATCTGTGATCACAGTCAATAAGGCAATTATTCTTTAGGGTATCTTGATACTTGATCATCTTCCTTGGGATTTAAAGATCTTGCTGCACCCTAAAACATCAGTCTCCTTTCATTTCTGTATACACGAAGACAGATAAACATAACAAATCTCTTTATCTTTTTCCTTTCAAAATGTTAGTCCAAAACCTTATAACCACAAGTAGCTACACAATTACACTAAACAAATGACATCTCTCTAGTTCAAACCACAATAACTTTTAAATGTTACTGCCTTCCCACAGTCTCTGCAGAGGCTTTCAATTTGACTCATGTAATTGAATGCTTTGGCATTGTAATATATATGCAGTTAAACTCTCCTATATTCATAAACCCTGAACAATCATGAGTCCGAAATCAACAGGTATTAGAAGTCAGTCAAATAGATATCAAAAATTACACAGAAATTGGTAATTATAATTATTGTTTTCCACTTTATAACTGTAAAGAATTTGTATTATATGTGTAAATGGAAACTATGAGAACACACAGTCTTCACCATTAATTTTAGCTTGTTTCCAATTAGCTACAAGCTACTACATAAGTGTACATGAGCTACTTTCACCATTGATAACACTGAATCATCTAATGTACTGGAATGTTAGATGTCAGAGATATAGGATGTGAAAAACACATAACAAAGGAATTTAAAGAACTGAAGTGTGAATCTGCATCCCTAAAGTGTGCATCTGAAGAAAAATAAAGATCCATATTCATTGATGGCTCTGGAAGACATTTACAGGCACCATATATGTACCATAACCTTCTACAGACAAACAAACTGGGAAAACTATGAAGTAAGAAATCATTAAATGAGTCCTGTAAAGGTTCCAAAACAACCTTATTCAATTCTGTGAGAATGTCATTCAGGTTTCTGAATTTCTTTCTCACCAGTTTAACAAGATGACCAAACTGCACACTGATACAATACAATACAAAAGGTATGGTATGGGCTTACCCATTCTAGTATTACCTTATTCAACTGTTCCTTGGTTCTGTAGGCAAAAGGTGATTTCCTGAATTTTCCCTCTTTGTATTTGTGTGTAATGAATGCTATCCTTTTTTCTGCAGGGGCATCCATATGCAGCTCTTCATCTGGAGGAAGATTTCCTGCCCAAAAACTGTTTGCCCTCTTATTTCCAATCATGATAAAGAGCTAGATGATGTGCAAGAAGAAAAATAAGTAAAATAGCATGAAGAATATGAAGTTATCCTATAAATAGTTTTCAGCTGCTAAAAGTTGAAAAAGAAAGTTATTAAAGAAAAGAAAATCACATGCAGGAGACAGAAGCCTCTCTCAGTCACTGCCTATGGTCATCTATAAATGAATAATAAATTCTGTGGTCATCATTTACCATCAAGATCAACTAAATTTTACAAGGCTAACCAGTTATAATATTTCAGCACCTGTTAGAAAATACCAGTAAAAAGTCAGATAAGACTAAGGTATGTTTTAAAGAAAATACTGATGACTCAACAGTCTCTATCAGCACCAGTTTTTAACACCCCAAGCAACGACACTGGTAGTGAGAAGTTTCCTTTCTTTTCCCCTTCCCAATATTGCCCATCATGATTACTTAATCAAATTAAGTAATTACTTAATTTAAAGCATTTTATTTCTTTTTCCAAAAAAAATCTAGATGCTTGGAGATATACAAAGAGAGACTGTATAGATGGTTATCAAAACAAATGAGTATTTTGAATGACACAAAGGTATATCATTCCCAGAAACATCCAGTTTACTATAACAGCAGCATGTTATTTAGCAGTTGTATGTTCAGTTTCCTTGTGAATAAAGCAATAAACAATTATTCATGCAGTAGCTTTCAAGATGAAACAAAGAGTTAGAATATCACAACATACCTCAATAAGTTCATTGCTCCAAATGCTGGCATCCATTTTCAGACTCCGGACCTTTGAATCTCTTGGACCTAAAGATCTGTGCTGTCCTGTAAGTCCAAGAGAATTTTTACTTAACTAAAGCACTTAAATTGGGATTCTCTTCTCTTGAGTTAACAAAAAAATTAATGAAGACAGATTTATTATAATTGCTATTTTTAAAAAAGGGTGGATTTGACATTTGAATATAAAATAAAAGCACAAAAAAAAAAAATAAAAAAAAAGAAAAAAGAAAAATGTGCATTTGGTAGTAATGAATAAACAAAGTAGACTAATATAGAACACTTTTGGAAGGGTTTGTTTTGAAAGAAAGCCTAGAGTTATAAATTATTTCCCTGAATCTACTGCTTCAGCACATATTTAAATATAAAACATGATAGAATTAGATTTTTAGTGATTTCTAAAAAAGCTATCCCTACTAGCAGTAAAATATACCCTGATGTAACAGAATATCCCAAATTGATACACTAAAAATTGTAATACTTTAGCATCCAGGCTTGCAACAGCCAGCCATTTCCCACAAGTGCTACTGTGTCTTAATTTTCACTATCTGTGAAGGATTATTCATCTGAGAGAAACCAAACCTTACAGACTTGTCATGTGAAGTGCTTTAGAATAGGGATGACCTTGGTATTAAAAAAAAAAAAAAAAAAAAAAAGCACTATGTTCACTTTTTGTTTGTCAAAACTTTCACAAGGATGGCACTGCAAAAAATGAAAAAAAAAAAAAAAAAATTAAGGACACACACAGATATGCAAATATGACATTTTGTAGAACTCACACAGTCTGTCATTAATTACTCTACCTGCACACTTCTTACAAATGACAACACAGAGATTGATGGATGCCCAGTCAGGACCGGGAGCTTTACAGTCAGCACAGATCCTGTTGGACTCATTGAACCAAATCTTCTCAGCTACTTCATAATCAGACAGAGTTTCTGCTATCGATTGCTGCAGTGCTTCAATCCAGTCTTGTTTCTCTCTTTCCGACTCTGCTGTAAAGCTGAAACAATTGACTTTTCTGTGTTATTGATCTTTATTTTAAAGCCCAATTAAACATAGTCTGTAGTCTCTCTTATTATATTTACACCCAAAATCACAGTTCAAAAATCTTCCTCTACACAGATATAAATACGAAGATGGAATGTATTATTTTGTATTTTTAATCAATGAAATCTCTGTTTTTATATTCAGTTTTCAACAAAACCACTACTAGCATGAGCTACATAGCTTTTGTAAAGCTCAAGTTACATTCCTGAGTTGCTTTCAACCTTTTTATGTTAGTACATCCCAAATTTAAAACCTGAACTTTAACAAAAGCATAGAATAACCTAAGGAAACACAAAGACATATTTAGGAATAAAAATGGACTTAGCAACTACAACAGCCAAAAATTATTTTCATCTAAATTGATCTTTTTGAAAAATTTTAATAGTAATGAACAAATATCAACATAGTGATGGCTTAAAGAAAGTCAAAGAAGTAGCTATCAATCAGCTAGTCACAGATTCAAATCACTGATCAATACTAATTTGCCTGCTACTCTAGTCAACTGAGAGTGAAAGGAAACTCTTTGCTAACATTTAGCAAGTCTAGGAGAACAAAGTGATTTCTTCTTCTCATGCATTACTGAAATTTCATTTAAGAAACACTACAACACTTTAAAAATGCTTTTATTAGCATATACTTTTATTTTCTTAAAAATCATTACAGGTCAGAGAGCATCAGCCAAAGTGAAACTTTCTACTGATTTCAATGAAGGATTTTTACCAGGTATGGCACGAGTGACACTTTTCAAATAAAATGCTTACTATTAAATGGATGCAACACTATTTCATTACTGCAGTTTATTATTCTTTAACATGGTGTCAGATTAAGTTACTTTTTTCCTCTGCCCTTGCACACGATGTACAAGGAAGTCTACATAAAAATATATATCTTTGCACATAGGTTGTCTACTCAGGGAGGTAACAGATGAAGCACACAGCTAAACAAAAGGAAAAAAAATGCTGAGCATTCTTAATGAAAATATTCCCTTGTCATCCAAACTAGGTAAGTCACTTTAGTATGAAGCAAGTATTTCTTTAGTGTATTAGTTATTGGCATATTTTGTAATGTAAATATTGAAGTTCTCACCTAAAGCTTTTATAAGGAGTAATTATTTCAAAGGATTGCTTTGCAGTCCGATCCACTTGTTTTACATTTGCCACATTCATAGAGATTAAAGTGATACCAAATCCTGTCTTAAAATCCTAGGGAAAAGAAATAAAGGTTCAGGGTTTTAACATTCAAGAATCAAACATGTACAGAACAAGTAAATTAGCATGGTCCAAAAATTGAAGGTCGATAATACACATTTTGGCCACAACACACAAGCTTCTTCTAATTCATTAATGGATAAAAAAACTTATAGTAAATTTTGTCCAAACACTATGCTTCTAATTGCTAGAATGACCTTACTTGATAGTATGAGAAAAAACACACACTATAACTGTTAATAAATGGGAAAAAAAGGTTAAATAACATTGCATTAAAATGTGGATCCAAAACTATGGAAGCATCTAGCTTAAATCATGCTTTGGTGACTAAATAATGTTTATACATCTAAATCCTTCTCATTGACAGCAGTTTTGCCTGTTTTCATACAGACTTTTTTTAAGAAAATATTTTATGTATAAAATTCTTTCTTAAACATTTACATGTTCATGCTTCTGATGTATTACATGAACCAAACATGTCAAATGTATTTTTTAAATGTCCTATATTGCAGCTGAAATAGACAACGGGTTATCTGTGACTTAATTATTAGAAATTCTAAGCATCTGTGCCTTAAACCAGGAGGAATTATTTTTATCCCCTGCATGGAACAATGTACTTAAAAATCAATCTTACATTAACACAGTTGGGAAATAAAATGTTCAGTGAGCTCTTGTGAGGCTCTCTCAAATGCATGAATTTTGGAAAAACTGATAGGCACATATGTTAGTTCTGATCCATCAAAATACCATCAGTATCTTCTTAACCTGATTTAGATGTTCATCTAATAGTAGTCACCTCCAAAAGTTTTAATTTCTGGGAACATTAGCATATTTCTTGGAAACAGTAACTGCATCAGAAAAGAAACAGAAAACATCACCCAAGCAAAAAAACAAATCCACATGTCTTGCCACCTGCAAGTTACTTCTCACATAACAAATAGTTGGGTATGGGCTGATAAAAATACGAGCACTGGAAGGGAAAAGCTTCAGAGTTACCCGCCTGTGCAGAAGGGATTGTAATTCTAGTAAATACATATTTAAACCTGCATCACTCACAAGTTTCAGTTCATAAGATTTTCAAATTTTGTGAGCATTAAAGCTCACATGGAAAAGATAGTTCTGTATTGGGTTTGCGTGGCAAGGTTTTGGTAGTGGCAGAGGGGGTGGCTACAGAGGTGGCTTCTGTGAGAAGCTGCTAGAAGTTTCCCCTATGTCCGACAGAGCCAATGCCAGCTTAGCCACTGGCCAAGGTTGAGCGCCCATCAGTGATGGTGGTAGCGCCTCTGTGATAAATATATTCGAGAAGGGGGAAAAAGTTGCTATGCAACAGCAATTGCAGCTGGATAGAGGAGAATATGTGAGAGAAAACACTCTGCAGACAGCAAGATCAGAGGAGTGGAGAAGGTGCTCCAGGCCCAGAGCAGAGTTTCCCCTGCAGCCCGCGGTGCAGCCCATGGTGAGGCAGCTGTGCCCTGCAGCCCGCGGGGGTTAACAGGGGAGCAGATCTCCACCTGCAGCCCGGGGAGGACACCACGCCGGAGCAGGGGGATGTGCCTGAAGGAGGCTGTGACCCTGTGGAGAGTCCACGCTGGAGCAGGGGGATGCCCAAAGGAGACCGAGCCCAAGCTGGAGCAGGCTCCTGGCAGGATCTGTGGCCCCATGGAGAGAGGAGCCCACGCTGGAGCAGGTTTGCTGGCAGGACTTGTGACCCTGTGGAGGACCCACGCTGGAGCAGCCTGTGCCTGAAGGACTGCACCCTGTGGAAAGGGCCCACGCTGGAGCACTTCAGGAAGAACTGCAGTTCATGGGAAGGACTCCTGTTGGAGAAGTTTGTGAAGAAGTGCATGCAGCCTATGGAAGAGACACCACACTGGAGTAGGCAGGGGAAGAGTGTGAGGACTCCTTCCCCTGAGGAGGAAGACGCGGCAGAGACATGATGAACTGACTGCAACTCCCATTCCAGATCCCCCTGCACTGCTTGGGGGAAGGAGGCAGAGAAAACTGGGACTAAAGTTGAGCCTGGGAAGAAGAAAGGTGTGTGGGAAGATGAGATTTAGTTTCTATTTCTCATTATCCTACTCTGATTTGATTGGTAATAGATTATATTAATTTTCCCCAAATCCAGTCTGTTTTAGCTGTGACAGTAACTGGTGAATGATCTCTCCCTGCCCTTATCTCAACCCACGTGCTTTGCATTATATTTTCTCTCCTCTGTCCAGCTGAGGAGGGGAGTGAGAAAGCGGCTTGGGTGGGCACCTGGTGTCCAGCCAAGATCAACACACTACAACTTCACAGAACTTGTTTCACTTCATTCCCCTATTTTAGGTATGAACAAATAAAAATATTATTTTAGCCATGATTGATAAGGCTAAACTTGACATAAACAATGCATATGGGTCTACGCACAAGTGCAAGTACTAATTATAGAACACAAGGCATTATAGAGAATTATGCCCTAAAAGGCATTACAGTGTTCACTTTAAGATGATATTCACAAAATGCCACTAATTAAACATAGTGTGGAATAAGTCAGCTAATATTTCCTTGCCAGACTTAAGAATTTGATTTTTTAACTTTCCATTACCTTTAACAGTAACAGTGTGGATTTCAGCACAAACGTTTATAAAAAGTAGTAACTTTTCAACAAGTACCCTGGCAAAGCCACTCCTCATATAATATATTTTTTAATATGTCTACCTTTCTTCTACCCTCATATCCTATAACATAGTCATTTTTCATTTCCCCCACTGTCTTCAGCCCCCACCCCATTTTCCTATAAATCAATGTTCTTCATACAGACACATCTGCCTAAGAAGAGACCAGAGTTCTGTGAAGCCTACACAATCCCTAACTCATCCTCAAAGATCAGTTCTATGGGAAAGGAGTGGGCAGAATAATCTCTTTTTGAGTATGAACTTGACAGCATACTCTGTAGCAGTGAAGCAATCCTCAAATCAGACATCACCAGTGAAAGAAACAGAAAAGCATGGAATAAAAAGTAAAGAAAAGACTGAGGAAAGAAAAATGCTAAATTTTTACTTCTATTTGCAGAAGTGTCTTAAATCAAATTATCAAAATGAAAAAACAAACAAACAAACAAACAAACCCCACCTTTAACTTTCTAGAATTAAATGATTTGTGCTTCTGACATGTAAATTAGATACAGGTTTCAATTATTTCAAATAATTGGCCTTAAAAAGCCCCGACTTCTAAAAGACAGGTAATGAGGCCATAGTTGTACTTGAATGAGAGTGCAATGCATTCTTCATTTCTTAAATGACAGCTGAATGACTGCCAGAAGCCATGGTATTAGCAGTTCAATACACTCTTAGGTCCAGATTAACAGTTTACTGAAGGAAAATTATAAGTAATGAAGACAACTGAAATAATAACTACCATATTGAGACAAATCAAAAGTTCACCTAGCAGGGTAGCTTCCCTTTAAACACTTCCTACTGACAGCATAAAAAGAACATAAATAAGAAAAGTTACATTGTTATCTTCCCAAATAAGCTTCCAGAAATCTAAGGACTTCCAGCTCAGAAATCATAGAAATGGTTTAGGTTGGAAGTGATCTTAAAGATAATCTAGTTCCAACTCACCTGACACTTTCCACTACATCAGGTTGATCAAAGCCCCATCCAAACTGGCATTGAACACTTCCAGGGAGGAGGCATCCACAACTTCCCTGCAAAACCTGTTCCAGTGCCTCACCACCTTCACAGTAAAAAATTTCTTCCTTACATATTATCTAAATCTAGAAATCAATCTGGCTTCAGAAGTCAAAGATAACAAGAAATGTTTCTATAAGTATTTCAACAGCAAAAGACAGATCAGGGAGAGCCTCCATGCCCTGCTAGAAACAGGAGGAAACATGGTAATGAGTGACGAGGAAAAGGCTGAGGTGCTTAATGCCTTCTTCACCTCAGTCTTTAATAACAAGACTAATTGTACTGAGGGAATCCAGCCTCCTCAGCCAGAAGACAGAGACTGGGAGAACGACCCCCCCGCAGTCCAAGAGGAGACAGTCAGTGACCTGCTGCATCACACAGACACACCAGTCTATGGGACCAGATGGGATACACCCGAGGGTGCTGAAGGAGCTGGCTGAGGTGCTCGCCAGGCCAGTTTCTATCATTTAACAGCAGTCCTGGCTGACCAGGGAGGTCCTGACAGATTGGAAATTGGCCAAAGTGATGCCCATATATTAGAAGATTTGGGCATCAAATTGATTGGATTGGATTGATCTGGGAAATTAGAGGCCTGTCAGCTTGACATCGGTGCCCAGTAAGCTGATGGAGCAGCTCATCCTGAGTGCCATCACCCAACACAGGTGGGACAACCAGATGCTCAGGCCCGGTCAGCATGGGTTTATGAAAGGCAGGTCCTGCTGGACAAACCTGATCTCTTTCTACGACAGGGTGACCTGCTTATTGGATGAGGAAGAGGCTGTGGATGTTGTCTGCCTCAAATTTAGTAAGGCCTTTGACACCATTTCCCACAGCATTCTCCTGGTGAAACTGGCTGCTTGTGGCTTAGATGGGCACACGCTTTGCTGGGTAAAAAACTGTCTGGATGGCCGGGCCCAAAGAGTTGTGGTGAATGGAGTTAAATCCAGCTGGCGGCCGGTCACGAGTGGTGTCCCCCAGGGCTCGGTTTTGGGGCCTCTCCTGTTTAACATCTTTATTGATGATCTAGACAAGGGGATCGAGTGCACCCTCAGTCAGTTTGCAGAGGACACCCAGTTGGGTGGGAGTGTTGATCTGCTCGAGGGTAGGGAGGCTCTGCAGAGAGACCTGGACAGGCTGGAGCCATGGGCTGAGGCCAACTGCAGGAGTTTCAATGAGGCCAAATGCCGGGGGCTGCCCTTGGGCCACAACAACCCCCAGCAGCGCTACAGGCTTGGGGAGGAGTGGCTGGAGAGCTGCCAGTCAGAGAGGGACCTGGGGCTGCTGATTGACAGCCGGCTGGACAGGAGCCAGCAGTGTGCCCAGGGGGCCAAGAAGGCCAATGGCATCCTGGCTTGTGTCAGCAATAGCGTGGCCAGCAGGGACAGGGAAGGGATCTCACCCCTGTACTCGGCACTGGTGAGGCCGCACCTCGATTCCTGTGTTCAGTTTTGGGCCCCTCACTACAAAAAGGACATGGAATGACTCGAGCGTGTCCAGAGAAGGGCAACGGAGCTGGTGCAGGGTCTGGAGCACAGGTCGTACGAGGAGCGGCTGAGGGAACTGGGGGTGTTTAGTCTGGAGAAGAGGAGGCTGAGGGGAGACCTCATCGCCCTCTACAGCTCCCTGAAAGGAGGCTGCAGAGAGCTGGGGATGAGTCTCTTTAATGAAGTAACAAGCGGTAGGACAAGAGGGAATGGCCTCAACTTGCGCGAGGGGAGGTTTAGACTGGATATTATGAAGCATTTCTTTACAGAAGGGGTTGTTAGGCGTTGGAATGGGCTGCCCAGGGCAGTGGTGGAGTCCCCATCCCTGGGGGTGTTTAAGAGTAGGGTTTACATAGCGCTGAGGGATATGGTGTAGTTGAGAACAGTCAGTGTTATGTTAATTGTTGGACTAGGTGATCTTCAAGGTCTTTTCCAACCTAGATGATTCAGTGATTCTGTGATTCTGCAAATCTACCCTCTTTCAGTTTAAAACCATCACCCCTCATCCTATCACTACACTCCCTGATAAAAAGTCCCTCCCCATCTTTCCAGTAGCCCCTTTAAGTACTGGAAGGCTGCTATAAGGTCTCGCTGGAGCCTTCTCTTCTCCAGGCTAAACAATCCCAACTCTGTCAGCTTGTCCTCATAGGGGAGGTGCTCCAGCCCCCTGATCATCTTCATGGCCCTCCTCTGGACCCACTTGAGCCGTTTCATGTTTTTCTTACATTAGGGCCCCAGAGTACTCCAGGTGGGGTCTCAGAAGAGCAGAGTAGAGGGGGAGAACCACCTCCCTCAGTGTGCTAGCCCAGGATACTGTTGGCTTTTCAGGCTGTGAGCATACACTGCTGGCTTATATTCAGTTTTCCATCCACCAATACCTCAAGTCCTTCTCTGCAGGGCTGCTATCAATCCACTTGTTGCCCAGGAAAGTTTCTGAACAAATAGTTGCAGCAAGCCCATCATACTTACTAGCCACTGACAGACACATCCTCAAGGAATTTAAACAAATTCATGATTTGAGACCTCCACAGCATCCTACTTCATAAATTTCCCAAATGCTTATTGTACAAAAATTCCTTCTTTTTGTGCATGTATGTTGGGGTGGTTTTTTGCCTGATAACACCACCTCATTACATGATGTTAGAGAAAAGAAATGGTAACTAAATTTTACTCATCTATCTAGTCTATACTGTTCCTTCTTGAAAATTTCTATCCTATATTCCCTTCAGTGTTATCTTTTTTATGCTTTCCAACATCTAGCTGCAACCACTTTCCTTGGAGCAAAAAGGGAGTTGGCTGCATGAAGGACCCTGCAGGCTGAAGATGGCACACATTTGTGTCTGTGAAGACAGACACTAAACTTTGTTGTACTGAACTTAACCATGCAGAACTAAGAAAGCATTATAGAAATGAAATGCATTAATTTGAAAGTCTTTACCTTTAGCTGGAGCACCAATCCTCCAAAATTTGCACATGCACCCAGTGTATGAAGAATCTCAACGAAGGGAGAGTATCTACTACGTTTTAAGTTAAGTGTGTAAGAACTTACAGTACTGAATTTCCATGTGAGGAATGTCAGAAAGATTAAAAAATCAGAAGTGAGGAATATACTTTTCAGAACTGAAGATGGTGGCAAATTAACCAATTTCATTGGTACATTAGAGTGAAGCTATTTCTGTAGTGGTCCAAACTCTTTAGGGTAACTGTACAAGACTTGGCATAAACCAGGCTTTGTGAGCAACGGGTACAGTGGAATCTAATTTTCAAGGTTCCGAATTACAGGCTTTCAGGAGTGCAGTCTTGTGCTCTCCTTCAAAAACAGAAGTGGGAATTGGTACAGAGAAGAAAGAAATTCTCCACTTCGAAAGATAAATTCATTCACTTTGAGTGCACAAGAGGACAATAGGGCCATTCAAGCACTATACAAAATGTACTGACAGCAAGACCAAGCAGTATCTTTTCAGAGTAAGAATTGTCTTGCTTCTACAGACTGAAAACTCATTGTTTCAGATAGATTAAACTGTGTTAGACTTTCTGACAAAAGAAAAGTTTAAGAAGTTTCAAAAATGCACAGAGAAAGCTGACGGTTGAGGGGTTTTTTAAAATATGTATGTCTTAAATATGTCTATATTTATACTGCCTTCATGAATTTGAAGAAAGGTTGAAAAATGGGTTGACATTAAGAGCTTTTTTAAAAAAAAAAACAACTCTTTACAGATATAATAATAGATCAGAAGTATTCACTAAACAGCACAGTTAACTGAAGGCTAAGATTACTAATAGGGCAAAGTAGTTAACTATGAGTACTGGTTTTCTGGTAAGCTGTTGTTCCTTCCTGAAGGAGAAATTATTATAATGTGTGAGTCCTGCTGTCATTATCACCCCGTCTGAAAAAGACATAACCTATGAAAACCTGTCATCTGTGTATAAACTGGAAATTACATAACTTATTTTTTTTAAAGATACCTTTAACATGTATCTATAAAGAGCATATTAGTGTACAAGATTGCTTTTTCTTTATGTATTATAGGCAAAAGCTACCCTGAGACAGGTTTTACTAACCTTTCTTCAATTCTGTTCTGGATGAAATTCAAGGAGCTTCAAAATTAGTTTCATACCTTTTCTATCACCACTGTTTACAGCCACAGAAATAAACACCAAGGTTAGGGAAAACTTAAGTACATGTATGAATAAAATCATGCAGCTACATCTAAAAAAGACTAATTTTCAGAGTCGCTAAACACATAACTTCTGGTATGTCATCTTAAAAAGACAGGCCTAGGCATCTTTCTCTATGGAATTCTTAAGCAAATCTGTAATCAGATACTGAATCTTGTGGCTTTCAGCTAATGAACAGACCTCCTCTACAAAACTATTCTTCTTCTCCCTTGAGAGTATAATACTTTTTCTCTCTTATTTTTTCTCTTCTTCTCAGTTTTGCAATAGTAACACTCAGGCTGGCATTCTTGTTGGTTTAGTCATATCAAAATTCATCTTAACACAGGAGTTCTAGAGCTGCTGCTTGTGTTCCTGAACTTTTACTGTTTTAGCAGTTATAATCATGTCTTTGGATGTGCTGTCTTCTATGACTCTAACACTAATTCCACAATATATAAAGTTGATTAAAAAAAAACCACCTTGCCTCAGGAAAACATCTAGGACACCTGCCTCAGAAAATAAATCCAACCACAAATATAAGTTTAGCCTTATCCTTCACATAACAGTCCTTGGAAATAAATCCCAAGTAGTTTTTAAAGGTTAACTAACTCTTTTTATTTTCACATTAGAAATCAGTCCATATTTTTATCTCTTTTTTTGCTGGAGGACTAAGGGGATAACAGCAACAGCAAAGAAACAGGAAAACTGCTGCCATGATTTCAAGAGAATATATTTCTACATACACACACACAGACACACATACATACATACATAAATAATGTATTTTTAGATTATTTTGAAGTACAGAACTCTGAAGTACAGAAATAGTACTGGTGTATGCTAGGAGCATAGCACCTTTGGAAACTGCTACATCAACTGAGTATTCTCACTGCACATCAGTTTCCTGCTTGAGAATTAAGAGATCATGGTCCCTTTGCTTTTTTTGTGTTTGGCTGTCAGATCTTGAGGTCATACCATATTTAAGGGGGTGTGTGCCCACATAGGTAATAAGGCTCCAATTAAGCCTACCTGGTAAGAGGTACCAGATAATACAACAATAAAAATATACTACATATATACATACATGTGTGTACATGTGTGTGTATATATATATGTATATGTATGTTTGTGTTTATATCTGCACACAAGCGCTTTTTTTAACATCTATCTTTCTTACCATAATACCACTAATTTACAAAAGAGCCATTCATATTTCTGACACTACTCTTGTCCTAATGCTCATACACAGAAGGTTCTTGACCTTTAATCACAATATCTCTGATTAGAGTTTCAAAATATGACCTTATGTGTTTCCTTTAATTTACGTTTTCTATTTGCAGTATCTCTTTAGGTTTACTTTGGGAAAGCTACCACGAAGTTTGCAACAATTAGACTGACTTACTTCTGAAAGATCTGAGAATTCCTTTAAGAATTTAACATGATTTAGACTTTTCCTTCATGATAGCCCCACGATATCTGATTCCCTTCAAATAAACAAATTATTCCAGAGAGATTAAAAGGCAGTAACTAGAATTCTTCAGATACAGCACTCATAGTTTCTCTCCTCTCTGTCTTAATTGGAGGTACATATTTCAGCCTTTCCAGCTATTAAGGCTAATATCTGCCATAGAAAGATGGGAAAAATGTGTTTCCATATTAATGAAAATTAAGACATATTTATATATTACTTTGAAAACCAAGGGCTAGTAATGTAGAAATTACTTTCTTGGTATTAGTTCATCTCCACAAGTTTATATTGATTTACTCTGCTTTTAAACTATATTTAGGCTTAGCTTCCCCAGTTACCTTTCATCAGGCTTTTCAGATCTTTAGAGACTTACATCCCTCATCACAATCTAAAATATTTTAATTAATAAAATAAAATAAAAACTGCCACAAGACATATGTAGTCTCTCTTACAGTCTTCCAAATGGGGTCTCAAACTGAAGCTGCAGTGAAGCATATAGCATATAATTACACACCAAAAAAATGATGTTAAAAGAACATGAAGTTTGCCAACTCAAGCCCTGATGAGCAAGGAGAAGCTTTCTGTCTGTGTATGTTAACCCTATAGCTTAGTGCTCATCTGTTATGATATGTAAGGTAGCCACATCATCAATTTTAGGTTCTTTACTTCGCTAAGCAAAATTCTTGCATCCCGTATAGAACCACTTGAAAGTGATTTGAGCAATTATTGCTATTTTGCAATAATATTATTATTACATTTTGTAATGACAGCCTCACACGCATGATTTTGGAGGTTAAAAAGAAGGAAGGGAGCAAAAGGTGAGAAAGGCCACTTAGATTAACTCTAGTCAGTGCCATGCAGTAGGCTTGTTTGCAGTGGGGTGTATTGGATATCCCACTACATCATTACATTATAAAGAAATCTAGAACATGTACTTTGAGATTGTTCAGTGATGAAAGCCAACACATTAGAAGTGGGGACAACTAAGACTTTTGTTTCAAAAATGCATTCCTGACTAAAACTCCTAGATCTAGGACACATTAAGATGAAAGCCCCCTTCCCGTATTGGCAGCAAAATAAAAAAAAAAAAAATAAAAAAAAAAAAAAAAAAAAAAAAAGGAGGATCACATAATCAAAGTGACTGAATACTATCCTGGAGAGTTAGCTCTTATCTTTGCCTTTGCCAATTTCTACTCAGTGTAAATCAAAAGCCTTAGTATACAGTCATTTCACTGTACATTTTTCATTTCCTAGTACCTGACTTTATGCTCAAGGGTTTGATTTGCAGAACTGCTGAGCAACTGGAACTTCAGCTGACACCTGTGAAAGCAGTATTTTGAGCAAGTATAGTCTGACAGAAAACGATTCCCTTCCAATCCCCCATAAAAGACAGTGAAAACAGAGAGTGCAAAATATATGGATATTTCAGTCATTCATTCTGTTTCTTGGAACTGTGTGGTTATATACAGGAAACAATCAGGTTCCTTTACCTAAGAGGAACTGATGAAAAATAAATTAATCATTTTTCCTCAAATGGCCAAACACAGCAACTACTGACCATTTCCTCAGAGCATGTTCCTTTACCGGTGAAGGATTCTTTCTGTAAGGAACTTTTCAACAGTGTGCAGTAAAAAAGGCACAGGTTACTGCATGAAAAGAAATTAAAATTATCAAACAGTTACTATGCAAACAATGCAGTGAATGAGGTAGCAATCCTGTGGAAGAAAATAGCATATTATATTATTAATATCTATAATTAATAACTACTGCACAATATTAAATTGTATAAACTGGATGAAATTAAGGTTTTAGAAATAAGACTAGTTTTCCCATGTTTAGTGCGGGTGCACAAATCTGTAATTGTAGTAATATTGTTTCACACAGGTGGTCTTTGAATTTTCATGTTTTCAGCTAAATTTTCCCCAGAAATGAAGTTTACACAGTCACAGGAGCATTTGTCTCCCTACCTAACCCCAAGCAAATTTCTACTCCAGATAGATGCTTGGCTTCAATCCAAATCAACATAATGCCAGCCACTGAATACCTCAGGTCTTAACAAGATTTAAGGAACATAAATCAGAGCAGAGGACATGGACTCTTAAGTTTCTCCACTCCTCTCCTCTCCAGTCCCAAAAAGAAAGGCCTTTGTGTATGGTCACAGTTTATTAAGATTAAAATTAAAGATGAAGATTAAAATTAAGACAAAATGATATCATCTGGAAAGTTGTGTTCAGAGACAATATCTACAAATACATACATAGATAAACTAAAAGTTTCCATTTCTTAATCCTCAAAAATGAAGCAAGAAGATGACAACATAGAGAGGAAAAGATAATTCCAAATATTCACAAGCTTCTCACTGTGCAGAAACATGCTGAAAGGGAAGGAGGGGGGGAGAAATCCATGCTGCAACCATGCCTTGTCATTACAAATAATTTGTATGCTATGCCATTTAGTGATGGTCCAATAACCTTTTCGTTATTTCCAAAACAATTTGTGTAAGCTGTTGCATCAATGTAAAGAACTGAATTCTACATAATGATGTACATTTTAACACAAAACAATTTAAAGCTATTACTGGAAAGTAGAGTTCATGACTTAAAGGTCCAATAGTAATTATCATTGCTGCTTTAGAAAAATACTGAAAAGACTGAATTCTTCAACTATTCTACCATTCAGAGCTCAGCTGAGGTACAGAAAGTGTGATTCAGACCATACTCCATTCTGCATGCACATGCTTTCTTTTTCATGTCACTCAACATACTAGGAAAGCAAGTGTCTCACACCTGAGGCACACAAGACACAACCAAGCATCAAAAGCAAGCTGGTAACGCTGCATACAAAACCTTGTTGCTATCTTCCCAAATACCCTGACAAATACCAAGAGAAACAAAACTTCTCTCTATGTTGCCAACCCTCCCCTGCCATGTGAAAGGCAAGTGCAGACAAAGCTCCAATTTGAACAATTATGGTAACTCCCTTCCAGCACGGTTCCTCTGCAGCGTGGAGCTCATTCAGAAATCAGCATCTTATTAGCTAGAGACGATGAAGCAACTGCAGCCTGCCTGGGCTATGATCTTTACTTTTGCTGCTCTATGAAACATCATGAGATGACATAAAGATAGTGCAGCTAAATAAATACGTAAATAAAATTCAAAGCCTGTCATGTGCAAGTACAGCCTATATTCATGACTTTCACCTTTTCATATTCCAATGGCCATTTATAGCATTGCCTCATATTAAAAGAGACAATCATGTTCCTTAAGATACAGAACTCAATACACAGAAATTCATTCCATATCAAAGTTCATTTCTTGCTACTGGTTTCACACATTTTCCATTCCAAAGTGATGCCAGTTTAACATATGTGAAACCTATTATTACTTGGAAATTCCTCAGGTTTTCTCACTTTTACTGTTTGACCTCTTCCACCTGCCTATGATTTTTTATTTTTTTTTTACTTAGCTGACACAGCCACCATCTCAAACTCACATATAGTTTTAAACACTCCCCCTATAGCAAGCACCTCTTGTTGACACAAGGCCATTTTAAAACATAGCTATTACTATTAAAATTTTAAGTAGCCACTTGGACTCTTCTTTGGAAGTGCTTCACAACTGGAAACCTTCTTAGAAGATTTAACAAGACTGTTCTCAGGAGACCAGAAGGATCTGTATATTTTAAAAGTACCACGTACAGTTATGGCTTTCTGAATTCACATCTTTGTAATTCTCGTGCTGCAGCTTTGCACACACACCAGAGACCTTGCTACATATTCATAGTCTGGACAAATTGCTAACAAAGTGTTTGAACTCCTAGAGGAAGGCCAGATTGTGAACATGCTTGATATTTTAAAATCTAGAACAGTGGTCACGCAAAATTGATGAAACTCTTTACAGACATTTTTGTACAGTTGTCATTGGACAATAAGAGAAAAACAGTATGATATCCCAGTGGCAAAGATCCCTTAATGAACAAAAAAAATCTCCAGATAATGCAGTTACTGCTTTACCTGTGGAGATAAATAAATATGACATTGACCACTAAAAAGTATTATTGATCAAGGACAATGCTTTTATTTACTGACTACAAACAGCATGGTGCTAAGACAATTAGTCCTCACTGTATAGATAAAAAACTCATTTTATTTACTACTTCCTAGTTTATTAAAATAAAATATAATTCTATTATATCATCCTCGTTTCAGCTGGGATAGAGTAAATTTTTCTTCTTAGTAGCTAAAATAATGTTGCATTTTGGATTTAGTATGGAATTTAGTATGAGAAGAATGCTGATAATAGTGATGTTTTCAGTTGTTTCTAAGATATCAAGGACCTTCCAGCTCCCCATGTCCTGCCTGTGTGCAGGTGTACAAGAAGCTGGGAGGGAGCACAGCCAGAGCACCAGACCTAAATTCGGCAATGTAATGTTCCATATCATGTAATGTCATGCTCAGTATATAAAGAAGGGGCAGCCAGGAAGGAGGGGGTTCTCTCTCTCTTCTGGGATTGTGATTGCAGGATCTTGGTATTTCGAGATCGCTACCTTGGAATGGGATGGGTATGAGTCAGTGTGTGGTGAGCATTCCCATTGTGCACTATTCATTATCCAGTTCTATTTTCTATTATTGTTATATTTTATTACAATCATTAAACTTTTTTTACCTCAACCCATGAGTCTCCCTTTACCCCTTCAATTCTCCTCCTCCCCAGCCCCTGGGCAGAGGAGGGTTAACGGGCACCTGCATGGCTGCCAGACAGGTTCAAACCACAACAGTCCTTTTTGGAATGAAAGGTGGGGCAGAGGAATGTGAGACAATAAGGATAGTAACTGGGAGAGGTAATGAGCAAAACACTGACTGAATCCTGTTAGCAGAATGATCTCTGGAATTTCTGTTGTAACTGTGGTAGAGGGATGAGGGGTGGATTCTGTGGATTGTGTTTCGGTATTGTGCTATGTTATTTTTATTTTGTCATGTGGAAGGTTTTATTTGTGTCTGGTTTCTTGGTTTTGTGTTGATGTGAGTGAAGTTTGTGAATACTGTCGTATGTAATGATGGTGGATTTTAATGAGAGTTCTTAAATATGTGATTTGCAAAGGCAATGGGTGGAATGTGCCAGGCTTGTGTGAGCGGAGGCAGTTTTTGTTAGCAGGGGAGGGGACTACAGCGGTGGCCCCCTGTAAGCTTCTCAGAGCTCCCCTGGTTCCAAGTCAGAACCACATCTGGCCAAGGCTGAGCCAATTAGCGATGGTGGCTGTGCCTCTGTGATAACTTATTTAAGAAGGGAAATCATGGAGGAGGAGTTGTGAGTAGGACACCTATGTGAACATCAAGGTCAGTGGGAAAAAGGAGGGCAGGTGGGAGACTTGCCAAAGCAGAGATACTCCCTTGTGGCTCATGGTGAGAGGGCAGGCTGTGCCCTGCAGCCACCAGTGGAGCAGATGCCCACCTGCAGCCCGTGGAGGACCCCACACTTTAGCAGGTGACTGTGCCCAAAGAAGGCTGGTACTTCATGGGAAGAAGCCCCCACTGTTGTAGTTTGGCGCTGGGAGGACTGCAACACACAGGAGGGACCCACACCAGAGCTAGAGAAACACTGCGGCCTGTGGGAAGGACTCATGTTGGAGAAAGTTTGTGGAGGACTGTCTCCCATGAGAGGGACTCCCACGCTGGAGCAGAGGAAGAATGAGATAAGTTCCCCCCAAACCTTGACAGTCCTTTTACACAAGTAAAAATAGTTCATTATTTCACTTTCAGTAAGTATTAGCAAATGTAATACTACCTGATGGAGAAAGTTTTCCAAAGCTTTAAAGATCTATGACTTTCCAAATACCTGGTAGTATTCCAAACATACCCCATTTTATCTTAACCGGATCACTACGGGATTTCCCTGCTAATGTTAATGAAACAGTTCAGATTTCTGATCCATCAAATTGAATGGCCCTTCTCAGATGATAAAAATGCAACAGAACACAGAAAACAAACAAACAAACAAACAAACAAAAAAACCTCATTAGGAGTATTTTAATGAAATACGGAGAGATCTACATTATGCTAACAGTCTTTTTTCCAGCTAGGGAGATTTTAGACACCTGCTGCTCCCACAGCCATCAAGAGAAAATTTTCACTTTAACAAGTGACATTATGATCTTTAATTTAAGAAGAAAAAAGTAATTTAAAAAAAAGCACAGACCCACACAAAATCTTCTGGCCAGATGATATAAATTCTCATCTGTTTAAAAAATATTCACCCTAGCAGAAAGGAGACATTAATATCCAGGAAATTTCAGATTTGCTTAAAATTTGAATTCAGAAACTTTTGAAATATCTGAACCAAAAGAGCAAAATACATACATACATATCTAGCAGAAGATTTGTATTGTGAGTGTGTGTATGCATGCCCAATAACTTTGAGGAACATGTGCCTTAGACTCCATGGATGTACAGACATTTTCTAGAAGCCAATGTAAAGCAGCAATTTCCCACTAATGCCTAGAATCAGAAACCTAAGAAGACCAAACTATGTTTTGTGAATTCTTCCCACTTCTGTAATACTTATTCTAAAACAGTGAAGGGACAGCAGCACCAACAGTTTTGTCATACATTCTTCTGTGCCTGGATTAAGAGAGGGCTGATGCCATGACAACAGCAACGCTGCACAGTAGCTTTTGATAAGCAGGAATCTTTCCTGACCTAGTCAGTCATTTCAGCATTTCTCTCCTGGGAAGACAGGAAAGAAAGCATTTAGTTCAACCAAAAATTGGGAGGGGCATGGAGGGTGGGTGTGTATGTGTGTTTTGTAGGAGGGTTGGTTTGGTTTTTATTTGTTTTTAAAGAAAATGTTTTCTTCTGTTGGCTTTATATTCACACATACTAATTTGTCTTTATGGAACAAGGATGAAAATAGCTGATGAATGCACAGAAAATATTTTGAATTTTTGTACAGCAAAATCACTAATGGACACATAAACAGCTACTGCTTAGTAGCTATACACTTTCACATTTGCCTAGGCTTTTCATCATGAAGGTAATGATTCCACATAAGGGAAACACTGATAGTATAAAAGTAAATATGTAAAAGGGTTTCACAAATCAATGCAGTTTACAAACAAGCAATCTACTTTTCACTAAATACTGAAACAACTAGAATATTAAATGCTTATAGAGTTTACTGAACTCCTAGTAAATCTATCGTAAATAACTTCTATTATGAATTCATATAAAAGCCCTTGCCATTGTTTTTTAGTGATTTTTTTTTCAGTTTTGATTTTACAATGATTAAAGCTAAGAAGGGTAATCATCACAGCTAGAGACAACTTAATCAAAGGCATTCACAACTGAAATAAAGAATAACCCCATATAATGACAGAGAAGCTATTCAAATATTTTTATGACAGTCAAAAATAAAACAAGGGTCCAGCTCTAAAACATCTGCACTATACTCATGTTTCAGGACTGTGTCTAGAATGAATATAGCCTTACTGAACCAAAATGCCTTTGTCTTAATTAACATAACAGTCTAAATTTTTATGAATATTAGTCTTCCAAAACTCAAAAATTATGAGCTAGAAGTGCCTTATGCAAAAATCAAGTAAATGCAATCTTGCAATGAAATTATTTTTGGCTAATGAGAAGGAAAGGCTAACATCCAACAGAAAAACACAAATTGTTTGTACAAATACTGAGCAACCATACTCTAAATAAAAATATTAAGACAAGTTAGAAGTTAAAAAACAAAACAAAACAAAACAAAAATCTGAAAAAAAACCCACTACCTACTCCTTTCAAATAACTTTCATATTGTGTTACTAACAAGACGACTACTTGGTAGAAAGAACACTGAAAATTACATGATCTTTAATAAATTATCTCAATTTATCATTTCTACATTTATCTTGTTTGTTTCACTGAGCATCACACTGCCACACAATGAACAATACAGGAAGGTTTTGCAGGACCCAGAATAAGCTACGGACACGTGGCTCCCTTGTAGCACAATGATTCCACCTGTCTCCCACATTCCTTTAACTTCTCAGACCTCTCACTCCCATCCATCTCCTTACACAAGGAAGAAATAAATCTTGCTCATCTGATTTTAGTGAGAGATTGAAAAATCAGAACTTGCCAACAGCAATGTTAACTCTGTTTCTGACCACATTCTTGGGGTGGGGCAACAGGCCTTGATCACTGCTTAAACTGTTATTCTAAAACCATTAATAAACTCAGAGTAATGCAGCAAATAGAAGCTTAACTTTTACGTTTTGCAAGTTTAAAAATTTGTTTCCTCAACAATCTATTAGAAGAGCCTTTAAAATCATGCAATAATAAAGAATAAAAATTATTTTGAAACATACACATATTACTATGTTCAGATAAGCCAAGATACCTTACAAATCAGAGATTAGTAAAGAAGAGCACCTACAGTGGCAATTTGTTCACAGAAAGTGACAAAAAAAAGAGAAGCAGTGATTTACAGGCAACATCCTGACCTAGACACCAGCAAACTGAACCCAATTCACGTCATGATGAAGCACAGCTCTGAAAAAGCTGTTCTGGCTCATAACTGAAGCTATGCAGGTACATCTCATCATACAGAAGTTGTATCAAAATTGCAAAGGCTTGATCAAGAAAACTCTGTAAAAGAGAATCTCACAAACAGTAAAACAGAGCTAGGATTAGAATTATAAAATCGCTCCATTTCAGGATATTCAGAAACCCAGCAGCAGCATTTTGTATGAACTGTGGGTGAGGAGGCTTGAAACATGCTACAATGATTTTTGAGAACAGAAAATCTTCCCAAAAATCCTTCTATATTAGCAAGACTAGGCAGCTGCAATCTGCAAACACACTGAAGTTAGAAGAAGGTGTATTTTCCCAGCATGTGCATGCCATTTAAGAAACTAGGACGAACAAGAATTCAGGAATGAAGCAAAATACTGGGCTAAAATGAAAAACTGCCAATTCTGACATTAATGGCAAAGCTCCAACCAACAGTCACAGAGCTGGAGATTCACCCCAGGTGTCTGTGTTTAGATCCTACAAGCAACAGCTTTCCTTAAACTGCCCTGTATATACTGAAAATGAGTCTTTAACTTTTTCATTTAGAAGGACAAGCAGCTAGAACAAAATCTGTGCAGGCCTCTTAAAGTTAATTTTAAAATACATCTTCACGCAGTGTAGGAGAATGGAATTTAGGCCTGCGGATGAGAGACCTGCACAATTAGAAGACTTGAACAGCCAGCGCCACAGAATCATGCAGAACTGTAATGAGATAACATCTTCTGGTTTTGTACCCATACTGCACTCTATTAACCTTTATTTTTTCTTCTCCCTGTAAAATTCCAGTACAGCTTCACCTACATATATTTAGATATGTTTCTGACATTCCATGCCTCATCAGTGAGAGAAGGATGAAAAAACAGAGCCTCTGAAACAGAGCTGTGTCTAGATGTAACCCTTTTATTTCAACATTAGAATTTATTCCTGAGAACACCAATAAAGACACACGAGTTTCACACCTAAACTGCTAATTGTACACATTTACCGTAAGCCGGTGCAGGTCCCTAGGATCATTATCAAATCAGGCGTCTAAGTTTTACCAATTGCATGCTGTCATTAAGTAGAACAGAAAATATGAAGCAAGTTGTATATCATCCTTTTTTAGCTGTAGAAGGAAAGTGAGAAACCTGTAAATACCTGATCACAGGAATGATTACAGAGCACACAGAAAACACACAGAGAAACAGCTGATGTATTTATTCAGGGTGAAATAAATCCTTTCTAGATAAGCCACATAAAAATGGCAAAATGGTACTTCTGCTGTGTAGTTGGTTTGTTTTAAATAAAACAAAAGATGTTAGAACTGTCCTTGCTTCTCTTTGAGAAAAAAGAAGTGCAAGGTGAAACAAACCAACCTGAAAGTCAGAATCCATCTCCCACCTGGGCATCAGTGATGACCAGTCAGCACTGTCTCCTTCTCTTCTCTTATGGCTACTCAGGACTAATGAATTTTGCCTTGATCAGTTTCTCAACTTTCGTTATGACCCCCATCTCCTGGCTCATCAGTTTTCTTGCAGCCCAGTAAATTGGCAGCTGCTCAGTTCCTTCAGGGGAGAGAAGCGAGAGTCAATTGTAATAATGGGCTGCAATTACTCCTGTGTTGCAGGAACTGAGCTGCTGTTGCTGACTGCTGTCATTTTATCTGCCTTTGAACTTCTTTATGACCCCATGGCAAGGAATTACAGCCCTCGGCTGGAAAAAACATCACACCTCTCATGATCACACAGTGTCCTGCAGAGCCTCTCAAACAAGTGCCAGACAGGCTGATTGTGAAACAGGAAGCAGTATATAAAGCCATATTAATTATACCAATGCAGCCGCACTGCTTCAAGACCTTTTTCAAACCTCACTCACGTACCTCTAACACAGCTCTGCATACTGAACTTAGACCGTAGACACGTATAAACACGGACAAAGGCAGTATAATGGATATAGACTGCTCTCTGCCTAGATGCGGAGTACAGAAACCTGTACAATTTGAAAACATTGGATGGTACAAGACTGAGACAATATTTTTGCCATAATCAGAATGGAGTCATATCCAATGGACGGAATAATTTTTTATCTTTTTTTTTATTAGCCTAACTCACCTTAAACAAAGAAATGGACAGGAGCTGTAATAGTCAGTTAAATATTAGATCTCAGAATACCCCAAAGAATTAGCAAAGTCAGTAACTGAAGTGTTTATCTCCATGAGTAAAGCACACTTGTCAGTCATTACATTCTTTGGCTTAACATTTTTCTTTTCTGAAGCAACTTTTATTGGAAATACTGCAGCAATACAACATAAAGATCCCCAAGAGATTAAAATAAACACCCAACCAAGTAAAAGTTGCCTGAAATGTTCAAAACATACTAATGTCACTAGGCATCACTTAAAATACAAACAAGATTATTTCCACCTTTTATTTCCTGAATCATTGCTTTCTATCTTTTGTCATTAAGCTGAATATATTTTCCTTCTCAACCACTGTCCAGGCCTGTTCACATGATCCCCCAGCTGCCCACGGCCAACTTTTTGGCAACATTTCACCTTAAGGGAAGGTAACAAAGCTTGATCTTTGTTACAATTCAGGGCATGTAATATTTTTCAGCTGTTTTTTTAAAAGAGTTAGATATCCATCAATCAATCATTCTGGTGGATCTAGGGGGTGGAGGGGGAGGTCTGACCCATGTGCTGAGATGGAAATAACTCTTGAGCGAAGTTCCCTGGAAATATCTATTAGATATTGATTTTTAATGAATGAGTTTTAAAAATTGCTACCTCTAACACGATATTATTTTGCATATAAAATATTTAAGAGAGATAATTTAATTTAATAACAATGGCATTGAAGTGTTTCATGAGGCAATAATTCAGTTTGAGTTGATTAAGTTCAAAATTGTTGGCCTAGCAATTTATTAACCATGGACAGAAATTACTGCTGAGAGAGCACACTGGGGTATTCCCCGAATACTTACTATGCTGTAAATCATAAATTCCCTTGCTTTTGCTGTAAGGATAGTTACATTTATTTAGAATAAAGTTTGTAGATACAAGATAGTGGAGTAAAGAAAATAAAGCTTTGTTATGTGAACAATGCCATACCACTCCAATCAACATAAAGAAACCAGCACAAGCGAAAAACAATTAAGGTTCAAAAGATTAAAATGTCACTTAAGCTACAATGCTATTAAAGTTCTCAGTATTTTAAGGATATCTTTATAATGCTTATTTTAAACCACCCCCTTTACATAACTGATGAAAATTCAAATGGCATAACTATTTTAGTAGTCCAACAGCAAATCCAACCTGCTCTCTCTCCACCACCAACAAAGACTGTTCACATTTCCAGTGGAGCAAGTGAGTGGCCACTGTTATTATTAACTATTTGTAACTGTACTGGGTCTGGCTGCACTGGAATTGGTTTTCCCCTACAGCAGCCCTCACGGTGCTGTGGTTTATGCTGGGAGCTGGCAGGGTGTTGATAGCACCCTGGTGTTGTGGCTGCTGCCGAGCAGCGCTTACACAGCACCAAGGCTCTTCCCGACATTTCCCCCAGTGGGACGGGGGGGGGCAAGATCTTGGGAGGGGACACAGCCAGGACAGCTGACCCGAACTGACCAAAGGGATATTCCAGACCATATCCCAGTATAAAGCTGGAAGAAAGGAGGAAGGGGGTGGGGTCACCCTTGGTCCTCCGAGGCAACCACTACGCGTATGGGAGCCCTGCTCCTGAGAAGGCCCAACATCACCTCTTCATAGGAAGGAGAGAATAAATCTGTTTGGTTTTTTTTTGCTTCCCCACGTGGACATATGTTTTGTTTTGCTTATATTAAAACTGCTTTTGTTTTACCCACAAGGGTTGGGTGAGGTATTTTTACCTATCTTATTTTCTTTCCCCATTTTGCCCTGTTGAGAGAAAAAGGGGGAAGGGGGAGAAGTGATAGAGTCACTTGGTGGGTACCTGGCATTTAGCCAAGGTCAAACTACCACAGTAACAAAAAAGGGTGTGGGATGAAAAAGAGTAGGAAGGAAAAAAAAAAAGGGGGGGGGGGGGGGGATGACTACAAATTCTGGACATCTTAAACAAATTCCAATGGTCCTTACTCTGATGATTTCCAACAGAAGTTGAAGTGAGACCACCCAACCATGAAAATCGTAATGAAGTAGCAAAAGAAACCGATGAATGCCAAAACAGTTTTCTTTATGATGAACACTGTGCTTTTCCTGCTTGTTCAGCTACTGCAAGCTAAAAGCATTATGATCAATCACCTGCTTTTAAGTGCTTTGGGTTCTAGACAGTTACAGTGTCAGTTACAAGGCACATTAATGAATTGCAGGCATACTCTTTGCTCTCCTGCTGGTGCATGCTAATCCATTTTATTTAGTATTGCAACCAAGGAGAACATTTTAATCATCATAATGTGACTGCCAGTGTTCATCTGATCATACTCACCATAGATTAGGCAAATCCTAAAATCTTCAAGAATATTGCTTTTCTACTTCAGACTGGACAAAAGAATCGTCTCACTTCTCTGTTAAAGTTTAGCTTTCACAGAAGAATATCCATACAACTTAGGTCTTTATTTTAGAGGTAACACACAACAAAATAATATCCTTTTGTGACATTACTTGTCTGACCTCTGCCACACCAATCGAAGATTAAATTAATAAACTGCATTTAGTTAACTGACAGATTTAAAAAATAGCAAGTCGATAACAGAAGATATATGCTAAATAATTAAAAATTTGTAACGGAATATCATGGTATTTTTAACTAATTAGGAAATGGAATTCACATACACTATCATAACATATGTTTGTACCTATCTAAATTTGTGGAATGAACACTGCAGTGAGGATATGCTGTCTACACTGCCTCAGAAATGCTCTGCTCTTCACTGTTTAACCAGCTTTGTAGTTTTACATAAATATTAATATTTCAGGTATTAAACTAATTAGCATAGCAGAAGTAAAGGATGCAGACTGAGAAAAATAAAAGTAAGCAGTGCTGCCACTGGCATGTTTAAAGTTAACTCTGTCCCAAACATGGCAAGTGCATAGAAGTAACAGATGGTTAGGAAAAATGTTTTAAAGGAGAATTTTTTCCTCAATTTAAAGGACAAAAAGCACACCAAAGCTACTGAGTAGTTTTTCAGCATGTCTCCTATGAGAACTGATATGTTTACAATTAAACAGGAATCCACTAGGTGCAAAATAACATTATAGCTGCTTTTACTTCCACAGTATATTGAGCTACTGAAAGAAGAGAGATAGAACTATTCTTGAAAAACTTTTTTTTCAGTTTCTTTATCATCTCAAAACTTCTTGCCGCACACACAAAAGAAAGCACTCCATTATTTAAGTAAATATATACATATACGCATACACACTGATTATTCAATCTTATAGGCTGACTGAATGCAGAAATAACTTGTTCATGAGATTTAAAATAAATAAATAAATGCAGACCTGGTCTACCATTATAAAGGAAAGTACACATAATGATGCTCTGCTTTGTGTATGTAGGGCTTTTGATCCAACAGATTATTTTACCATGGGATTTGAATCCAAGATAGTAGTTCTTACATGCAAGCAACATTTGTAGTGATTCCAATACTCAAAGGAAAACAGAATAGTGTTGTAACCTTATGACAAATAGATCTAAAACAGTCTTTAATTGTTTACATGTGCCGTGCCACTCTGTAAAAATCTTTTTTCTTCATAATATTCAAACAAATCCTACTCTTCTTCACTGTTAAATTTGAAATGATCAAGGTAGCTAGCTGTATACATATTAGTCATCCAGAAAGCTTCACTGAGCATTACCGAGAAGCTGATAACTTTGTCATTTTCCTTCCTCCTTCCCTATCCTCCAACCCAAATCAAATTAATCAAGAAGCTTCTGATCATTGTGGAAGCATTAGGCTTTCTACCATGTTTCATGATTGCTTTAGATGCACTTACATCTCAATGAGATCTTAATAGCATAATAACAAATGAACAATAAAAAATCCTCATAGAGCCAAAGTTTAATGGCTCATAGAAGAGCTTAAGATTAACTTTTTAATTTTTCTTTGACATAATTCCTGTTTATGCCTTTCTCCATGTTCTTTATTAATATATTCAATAGCCTAGAATAACATCCCACGAAATTATTTTTGAATGTAAAATGTAGATCTTCCCCATAAAGGTGGTCACTGACACATTTTTCATGTTTGATTCAACCACCTTACTCTGATAGCATATTATTTTAAACCCATTTTTAAATCTTTTTTTGGAGTAGGGGTGCAATTAGTTTAAAACTGAAGAAGTGATGGTCAGAACAGCAACAAATGCTTCCTCCACTCAGTATAATTTCCTGTAATCATTTTGCATTGCACAACAAGCAAAAAAGAAAGTTTTTAAGCTTTCTTACTCAATTCAAGTTATTTCCTGTTTAGTTGTTCCTGATGTCATGTACAGTAACAGATTTTTGCCATGGTTTTGAGTGTGGAAAACTGGAATTAATTTCTTGCCAAGGAACTGCTGGAAAATCAGCAATATGACCTTAATCTATCATCCCAGTTATAGCTTGATGCAAACAACTGTATTTAAGAGAGACGGGATCATTTGCCTTCACTTCAAGTCACCACTGTATCAGTATATTTGATCTTAAAACACTTTCTCATATTAATCTTTCTCCCTCCAATACATTTGGTATATCTTTGGGTTGTTTTGGTTTTGTTTAGCATCTTGCTACAGATCTGTATCATCCTGAAGTAGAGTAAAGCCTGAATGAACCAGACAAAGGAGGGCAAATGTTCTTTCGATTTTCTGACATCTCCACCTATTTAAGGCATTCCAGGCCAGGCTCATTCATATGTTTGTAAACATGTTTGATCACAGTCTTCACCAGCAATCAAGGAGAGAACTCTTTCTTTAGAGAGATTCCCAGTTATTATTACAAATAACAGCTTATCATCACAAAATCTCCAAAGGGGACAGGGGAACACAGCAACACAGATGACGCTGTTTCTTCTCATTCACATAAATTCCCCCTTCCACTGGCCCATCCCAGCACATACCAGGCATCTCTCTCTCCTCTCACTTACCATCTATCAACTGCCTGAAAGGTCTTCCCATTCCTCCTCCCACTTTCTTTTGTTGCCTTTAATCCACTACCTTTTTCCTTTCCAAAACTGCCAGTTGCTTTGCTCAGGGTTCCTCATTAGATCTGAAAATCTTTAAGCAACTATTTTGCTTTCGACTCAACTTGCATTCAACTCCTTTCCCCATCTCTTCTTTCATACTGCTGTTGCCATCACCTTGGACTCATTTCATACTCACAAATATTACCATGATAATAGAACAAAGAATCTAAATACATTAAAAAGTATTTCTCATGCTGCTTTAGCATGACAAAATCATTATTACTCAACTTCAGGACTTAATTTAGCTACTCTTCTCTGTTCATCTTCCATTGTTTGACACTTTCTACTGTACTTAACAGATCCTTTACTTAATTTTTTTAAGGGTTTTTCTTTCTCATCCATCATGTTCATTATTATTAATCAGGGTTACATTTTCTCCAGGGAAAACCAGAATATTTTCTAAGGAATAATTCCCTTGCAGACGATCATTATAAATTCCCATCACTATATACCAGAAAGTCACAAACTTCTAAGTCTGACCCTGAATCCCAACCACATCGTCTCTGACATTGTATTTCACAGAATCATAGAATAGTCTGGGTTGGAAGGGACCTTTAAAGATCATCTAGTCCAACCCCCCACCTGTGTGGACAAGGACATCTTTCACTAGATCAGGTTGCTCAAAACACTCACCTTTAAGTCTGTGTTTCTTAACAGAGATAAGAACACAACACTTCCGCTTACATATCCCTTATGCACACATCCCTTCTTCTTCCCTCCATGGTCATTCACATCAATTCCTCTCTTTTAGAATGCCATTCTCAAGCATCATCTTTGACTTGTCCTTCCATCTATCCCCTTGTCAGTTTTCTACGTTATCATACCCTTTGCCATCTTCTACCTGTTTAATATAGTTTCCTATAATAGATCTTCTGATGTCCAGTTTTGCTTTAAATGCACTATTAGCATTAGAGAGGAAATGAAAATTACTAGGCACTCTTACTGGTTCAATCAACATGAATAAACATTTCCATCTGCTACAGAGCAAATCATTTCAATCTTCGACAAAACAAAAAACCCTCTGAAATCAGTAAGAGCATTGAGCCAAAATGAAACAAAAGGGTTTTGATAAGAAATGGATACTATTGCTTGTACGTAACTGAGAGAATACTCATCACTATTCAAGCTTTAACTTGGAGTCATGCATGGATGAAAAAAAGTCACAGATAATTAGGCAAAAAGTCACAAATAATTATAGCACACAGCCATACATACTATTTCCCAGTCTTTATATTTAGCAAAGTTTCCTCAAATATCCCAGGTAAATACATCTATTTCATAACCACCCAAAACAGTAACAAAAAGGATCCTGAATTCTCTTTATCAAAGCCAAATTCTAGGGCAAACACTGTGACACCTAGATCCTCCCTGACTTTAGATATCAGTGAATCTTAAATATAACATAACGAAGGGGGTATATTCTAGCAGACCGGGGAAGCATCTGCAGAGCCCTTCTGACGGTCACACAGAGGGAAGGTTATCACTGGCACCATCACAGCAGACTGACATTTCAAGCCAGTGTTTGAGCTGTCATGAAGCATCAGATGACATGTTTTTATTTAAGCACGAATGATTTTGAAATAGAAATGGGAATTTCACCAAGTTGCAGGTTGAACAAATTGATTCTGTACGATCCATTTTTCACTTTTGCTCCAGAGAGGAAGTTTAAGAAATTCACACTACATGGAGAGTCAAAGAAATTGATGGTTTCATACTAGCACTATATCACTGCCAGAAGCTCAAGCTAAACCAATCACTTTTTAAACTAAAAATGGGCCTGAGACATGATGTTCTGATCTCAATCTGAACTTCACGAAGTTCATGGTGGTTATGTTAGGATTTGGCATTTGACTTAGGATCTTCTCCACTTTTAACAATGAAGAAAAATCTTTTAAAGCAACAGTGGACTCTCCTCTATCAAGTTTAATAGAAATCAATGAATCAGCTTGATCCAATCTCATTTCAACATTTTAAGTAGTCTAAATAGGTGTCTTTTAGCACTGCAGTTATAATAAACCTCTCTAAGTCTCTCCAGGAGTCGTTCTAGTATGGATGTGAATTCCAATATGAACAGGATTTGAGGACATCCCTAGACATATTTGCCTGGTAATTACTGGCTAAAGCACAAACTTGAGACAAGGAAAGATTTACAGAACAACAGAGCCCTCTAATGGATTAATGCTGTACTACAGGGTTTTTCTTCAGTGCTGCAGTAAAAATTACTCCGTTTTCAACTTGAAAATAAAAGACAAGAGGTACCAAGAGAAGAATTACAGACTATGAAAGCTTAAAGACAGAAACTATTTTGATTCCCAAGTAGCCAGAAATTGCATAAAGAAAGAGACATTGTTCAAATGGAGGATCTAAAACAAAACCTCTTAGGACCACCGGATATTTTTAAGTAAATAAGCTTTGGGAAGAAGTTGGTTTTGCACCATTGTTTGTAATATTCATACACACAGAAGAAGCTGACAGGCTGGCAGCATGTCTAACCTTCATTCTGTTTCAGGGTTTGATTTTGGTTTGCCTTCTGCCACACTGCAGTCAGTGATCCCTGAAGAGCATCCATGTAGTAGAAGGGAAAAAACATCTAGTAGAATGGCTGTGTAAGGTGTGCTTTCATGATCAACTAAAGCAAATCTGAAATCAATGATGTTGAAAGGGCAGAGCTGATATAACTTACCATACAGCCGCACAAGCAATAGAACCAACACACGTACACACAAAATAAGACTTTTTAAAAAATCTATAAGAAAGGAAATGGATTGAGGGGTGAGGAGCAGCCTTAGATTACTCTAGATAGTCATAATCTGCACTCTGAAAACATGTAACAGAGCAGTCAACAACCCTTCAACAGTGAATGGCTCTGGAACGGTTTTGTATCAACATACACAGTCAGAAAAACTGACTCAGCATGGTGGGTAGGGCTGGGAAAGCCCCATATCAACACAAAAAGATCGAAGAACTACTTGAGGCAAAAAAAAAGGTGCACATAATGCTTATATGAAGGTAGAGTAAGAAAGAAGGAAGAAAGCAAAAATTGGATGCCTGATACTGAAAATCTCAAGAGGGACATAGCTAGTTTCAAATGACATATCACTCTGGAAGAGAAATTTCTCCACAGGTGTGTATATCTCATTGAAGTACCACATTTGCCCCTTAATCAAGAAGCTTAGAACACTCATAAGGGAGCACTCAAAAGTATTCAGGGGCGTAAGATGAATACAGTATTGATCCTAAAGGTAAAAGCGGCTCATTACAATGAACATCCACAAAGAGAGGACTCTCATGGATGAGAAAGCATTCCAGGGATTCTCACAGATAAAATACCTGGAAAGCTCATGACAGAACTGTAACATTTAGCACTGCAGCACAGTATGGGTAATCCCACAGGCAGAGACTGCAAAGTAAGTTGGTCAAAATAATTCTTTCTACTAGAATGATGTAGAAGAGCCTCAGTGAAATACGGGGGGGGGGGGGGGGGGGCTGCATTTTGGGTTTTGTTCCTCCTTAAAGACCTCTAGCTGTAAACTTTACTTAAAGAAACTAACTGGCAGGTCACCTACTCATCACAATAATCAATACTGATTATTTCAGTATAGCTAAAGAGTACTGTGCTCCACTACAAAGACCAATTTCTCTCCAAGGAAGGAAAGGAAGGAAAGGAAGGAAAGGAAGGAAAGGAAGGAAAGGAAGGAAAGGAAGGAAAGGAAGGAAAGGAAGGAAAGGAAGGAAAGGAAGGAAAGGAAGGAAAGGAAGGAAAGGAAGGAAAGGAAGGAAAGGAAGGAAAGGAAGGAAAGGAAGGAAAGGAAGGAAAGGAAGGAAAGGAAGGAAAGGAAGTCTGCCATACCCTGGGAAAGAATAGCAGGATCTAGCATTGGACATTACATGGTCCTTCAAGCCTACCTAAATAACTTCACACTTTAAAGGATAACAGGAGAGGAAGTAAAATCAGCTCCAAAATGTCAAGTATCTTACTGAAAGACCATTCACATTTGAAACAGGAGTTTGCCTGTACACAAATTTGAGAGAAAATGAGAACAAGGCAAGCATGTAACAACACCTCCCCCATATGCTCTCCCAGGTTCCAGCTACTTGTCGGTCACTGATTTCCTCACACAGAAACAATACATTCCACTTAATGTCCTGCAATAGATTTTTCTTCCACTAGTTCACAGTCATTCATTAAACCAAATTATCCCCATTTATCCCCTACTTACAGCATCTGAAAGAGTTCCAACAGCTAACTATATCATAATGATAGACCTACTTCAATGTTTTCTAATACTGGATTTGTTTAGACCTACTTCAATGTTTTCTAATACTGGATTTGTTTAACATATTACAGTGCACAACAGAAACCGGCTAGTCTAGGTTCTTAAAAACACGAACGTTGGTTTTGAACATTTAGCTGAAGTATCACTTAAATACCACAATCTATTTCCGTATAACAGACTTTCCAGAGCACTGTATTATAGGACAGTGAAACCAGTGCACAAAATAAGCCTTCTGATTTAATAGAGTGCTTATGGCACACATTTTAAAAGTGAATTAATCCCAGCCCTACCACTAACTTGTTGTGACACTTAGGGCTTTCCACTTCACCTCACTATATATTAGTATTTTCCATTGTACAATAGACATAATGACACTTCACCTGCTTTTGAAGCCTTGTGAGAACTGCAGCAATAGAGTACTACATAAAAAGACATATGCATTTATATTGAAATGCATCTATTCAGAAAGACCATCAATTTCCAACTCACTAGTTAAACCATGTTTATTAGCATTCATTCACAAAAAGCATATGAAAAATTTACCTGCTCATTTTTGCAGATCCACACGGTATTCCCCTGAAGTAGAATAAAGATTTTGGCTTTGTATCCTTTCAACTCAAGATACCCACTTTTCTCAGGGGTAACAGAAGTTCGAGACTGAGAGTTATTATCAGACTGCAATTTCAAGGCACTGAGCATTGTATTAACCCAGTCGTTCCTTTCCTCTAAACAAGAAAAAAAAATAGACATGGTTAAGCAGCAACTCCGTTCTACTCTACATGCTGGTTTTCCTGTTGTTCCTACTATGCTATGCTGGTGGATGGTATAGCTATACCATATCACAGAGAACATCAAACTTGAAGAGGAGGTGTAAATAAATACAATATAAGAGTCTGTATAAGTGGAGATCTTAAGAAAGTCAGCCATTCGATTAACTCCCAACAATCAACACACAAACTGAAAGTTAAACTAACTGATGATCAAGATTTTTAAAATCATGACTACTAGGTCTAAGATGTTTAATTCCAAATAGCTTAAAGACTGTGGTGGTAGACCGGTGGCATTCTGGAAGCTAAAACAATGGGCAAGAACTACAGAAGTTTTGTAAGCAAAACCCAGGAAGCCTCAGTATCATCTTTTTAGGAAAGCCATCACCAATGCTATTCTATGCTTGGTCATGCTTTTAAGCAAAAACATTTGGCAATTTACAATCTAGTCCATTAAGGTGTAGTGGTTAAGTTTGATATTGTCAAGGGTACTGAGTAATCAAGAAAATGCAAGTTTGAATATCTTTGCATGCATTATTAATTTAACAACTTACAAATACATGAACACAAGTAGGTGAAGTAATAAAGTTCCACTCAGTCTCATTCACTATGTTCAGGTATTTCACCAGACTAAGATCAATATACTTTAATGCTGAATACTCTGAATGAATTAGACTTCTCCCATGAGACTGGAACATCATGAATATTTCAACTCTTTGCTCTGAAAGATTCAGGTCATAAAATATAGGGGGGGATGGGGGGAGGGGAGCACGGAAGGAAGTGCCTAACATATATAACACCGTATATATAAAGTTGACACCATCAGTGCTGAACACTGCAAAGGACACTGTTAAAACAGTATCATGCTTACTTCATAAGTGTCACGTGCAACAAGAAGGAACAAATACACGAATTTAAGCATCAGAAAACAGTTTGAAGAAGAGGAAGATAGCAGCCTGACAGACTAGCACAGGGAAGGTGATCCAAGTGCTCCTCTTAGAAGTTTTGTTTTCATATACACTCTTTTAAAGTACTTTGAAAAGATCACTGGAATATTTCAGTACAGTTGAGGGCATTGAATTACTCTAGAAGATTTTCTTTTTAATGGCATTTCACTCCAATTAAAGAAAACCTCGCTGCATCTGAGCAGATTCTGCTCTAATTCCTTGCTATCCCTTAACGACTTAATTTTTTGTCCCTAAACTTTCCAAAGCATTATAGATAGAGTTTCTTCCTCTAGATCAATGCAAAAATAGTAGGGTTTTTGATATTTAAAAAAAAAAACAAAAAAAACCAAAAAACACGCACAACCCCCCCAAAAAAACCCACAAAAAACAGAGCACTATAAGGAAACAAAACAAGCACTATGATCCAATGATTGCAGACCAACATTGGTACCAATGGGCTCAGGTCAATGTGTCATAGTATGCTTTTATTCTGATACTGCAGCAGAAAGAAAGGAAAGTTAATAAATAAGGTCCACAGGACAAAAATATGTATAAAAGTCTCTATTTCAAAATCTTTGAAAACAAGTTAAGTACCCTTTGAATAGTCCCAGAACAATTCCAAACCACAAAACCACAGAAGGAACATCATCAAGTAACAGTCTGCACACATAACAGAAAGCAAGCAAGGGTTATTTACATAGTTTACTATGTATATATCATCCAGCTCGGGATACAGTAAGGACCAAATTATTTTCTAAACTTAAGTGAACAGATTTACAGACAGGCCACTATGGTCAAAGATGTTTATATACTAACTAAAAATACAATTTCATGTATAACAAGTGGATGCTCTGAATGTATTGTATAAGTCATATAAGTTGTTAACGTTTTTGTAGTATTCAAAAGCAATGGTCCATAAAGCAAATTACGGCCCTACAAATTGTACTGCACTAAGATGGTTACATTCCAATTTATTAAAGAAAGTTTAAAAAGGAATTTGGAAGAGAAAGGCAAAATAATAAAAATAGACATACTTTTTAACTCAGCTAAGAGCCTAAAAATGCCTGAAATTATTTGAACCAAACCTGATAAGAAGGATTTGTTCACTGATGCTGCACTCTGGTTACAGCCTACAGCGAATGTTTACAACCAAGCTATAACCCATAAAAACAGTATTTGATAATGGAAATGCTGAGAGACCCTTAGCTATAATGGGTCTGGCATGTACTGCTGTAAATATATATTGCATATCTTTTTTTTCTAGGTATTCCATTTTATTTGATTGCTTCCATAAATAAGTCATACATGCACTGATATTGATTCCACATATTACAGCTGTAGATTGATAAAGCATTAAATTAGAAGGCATATTAACTTCCCTACGACAATTTACATTTGTATTCTCTATCAATACATGGCTGAAAATACCGTATAAGGCAGTAAATACACACAGAAAAGAACAGATTTCCTTTTATCACAGCATCACATTCAAGCCATCAACTTCATTGTTACTCTTTGTCAATTTTATATCAAGTGGTGACTCGGAGCAGATGGCTGAGAGCACAAAGGCCATACGAGCTGCTAGTGAGACCTGAGGAATGTCCAGACAAATTCATCTTTTGGAAGGATGGGGGATGAGGCAGAAGAGTTGGAAAAAAGCATTCTCATTTTGATATTTTTAGAAGCCATTCCCAAAAATTTCAGATGTTCTCACAAAGCTTAGACTTATCTCCAGTTTCACTTTATGAGCCCCAAACAGCTGGATTCCAGAAATATTTCTGGTAATGTAACAAGATATATTTCACAAACATAATTTAACAGCAGTGACTACATGTCTTTTTGTCAATCACTTCATCAATATATGTTATACTTACCTTCCTTATCCACACGGAAGACGAAAGTCCTATGGGATGTGACAACTTCAAATTTATTCTCCCCATGAACTCTTACTGTTGATATAGCAGAGAGCAGTATTATTCCCTTTGAGAACACTTCCTATAATAAAAATGCAATAGAAATAGTTACTAACTCTCATGGAACATTAAATGTCTCTCAGGTAATGTTATTTGCCATGACGTTTCAGAAGTTCGCATACACAGGTTTTGCTCCTAAAAGTTCACAATACTATTAATAAAACTGCATCAGTATCTGAACCACTTCACTACCTACACATCACTGACTTCACTGTTCTGGGCCCATCTGTAAAATCCCATGGCGAGATAGAATGCATATATTTGAGATACCACTTCATAAGTTTCTTATGGCACTAATATTGCAAGATATGGGGGGGGAGTAATAGAGCGACTTGGTGGATACCTGGCACTTAGCCAAGGTCAAAAAACGACAATCACACTCTCCTAAATTTACAATTTTACACCAAAGTAAATTACATGGACTATCTCACAGAACCATAATTAAAAAATATGTAATTGTTATACTTGTAGAATAGAATCGGACAAGGGAAAAAAATGTGCCTTCTCCAGGCAAAAAATTCCAAAGAATTTTTCTGTTCCTTTCCCACTACTTCAATGGGTAGCCAGTAAGGAAAGTAAATTCACTGATTTTATCCCTAGCTTGAAATCAAAGAGGGTGACCACTCTCTGGAAAAATCCATTGCCCTGTCATTACTAACAAGAATCTTCTAGCTTTGATCAGGTATGTACTTTTCTGCTACATGAGGCAGAAGAACAATGCCTCAAAAACATAATTTGGCATCATAGCAAATTTTCCCAAAATTTGCTAATTTTGAACTATGAATTGAGAGAGACAGCTGAATACAAAAGCAAGATAGGAAAAAGGAATTGCTATAAGTACTTTATCCAAGTATCTTGTCTTTTAACCTAATTAACCAAAATATTTGGGGGGCAAGGTGGAAAGGAAAGGTCAAGCAGACATAAATACTTCTGCACAATTCCTGGATTCCAGAGTTAATGCTGCTGCTCCTGTCCCCACTATGCTTTGATCAACTGGTTTTCTATACTAAGACAATTCAGATATGCTACTAAGATTTATGATCCAGATGCAATAACAGTCCAAGAGTCAGCTCCCCAAAAGGATTTGTATTGCAGTAACTTTCCTCCTAAAGTATAAATTATTATCATAGACTTTATACAAGGACTTAAGGAACCACTGTGAATGCTAAGCATGAAGGATACACAGGATCATTTTTTTGTTTACTAAGTTTAATACACCTGATTTTTACCAAATTCACACTCATGTTTCACTTCTGTGTAATAATATGTCAGTGAATGCAGTTTAGCACATAAATAGAAACATCGACATACAGCTAAAGTGAATGTGTTACTATAACTACAGACAACTACTCTGTCACTCAGAATAATCTTAGTATTGCACATCTATTTTCATTGTCAGAAGAGAGATTTTAACGTATTCATTAATAAGGTTGGATATTATGTTAATTAGCACTCCTTCACAATGGCAAAGCAAACTTGTTACATATTTGATTTCTAAAGGTGTTCAGATATAATTATATTACGGTGTTTGCAGGCATCTACTGGATGTATTTGGTACTGTAAGACAATAATTCAGACAGCTGGAAGTCACAGCTATTTTATTTTATTTGCTTAAAATAAAAAGTCAGTCTGCTTTTAAGCTGAGCATAGTTTTGGTTTTGCTATTTAAACAATCATCCTTTCTAAAACTTTGTTCTCCAAGGCATACATATTTTCAAATACAGTTTAAACCATAATAATTTCTCAATCTTTCTTCTGCTGCAGCTTCTGTCTCATGTGCAAGAAATAATGTCTACTGTTAAAAAGCTCTTGTTGATCAAGATACAATTTCTCTCTTTGAAATACTCCAAACAAGAAATTAAGGAAATTATCTAATATAGAAAACAAAACCAAACACAGCCAAGAACCTCACAGTCTTCTGTTACTGAGAGGTGTACATGAGTTTTAAGGCTGCTAAAAATTTTCCAACAGAATAATTTTCTAGTGGGGAAAGAAAAAATTTTTTTGCTGTCAACTTATTTTCAAATACAGCCCAGTGTCACTCCTTGATAGTTCTATTTCAGAGTTGGGCTAAAAGATCCTGGAAAACACCATTTTTGCACTGCTTTGGCTTTCATTCCACAACACATTAAATATGACCTGTTTCAAGAATAGCAACGATTCACCTGTTTTGCAGTGAATTTTGTGTTTTGTTATGTTTACATGCAACATAAAGAAAATATTTAAAGTTCTCCACATGAAAAGGCAAGGTTTTTTCCTAAATCAGTAATATACTTGTTCAGGGCTCTAAGATATTTTTAAATAAAAACTTTCAACATAAAAAGCTTTACAGCTTTTCACTTTACTATAAAGTACGTGTTAGAGCACTGCAGTTCTGCCAAAAGTACAAAGAAATTTGAAAGAAAAACTGTGTATATTGTGTAGCTGAGAAGAATTCTCAAATTCTACCTTCCCCTCTTCAGTTTGCTCTCACTTGAGTTAACCACATTCCGTTAAGACAAAACCACACGGGATGTTGCTGTGACCACATCAATTTGCTCAGGACCACGAACATAGAAGGAATGAGCAGCAACACAGATTTAAACAAAAACTATCTGCTGTTTATACTAAATGAAATATTTTTTTCATATATTTAGATGAAAGGTAAAGAACAGATCTCTATCGATTAGAAGTTGACATACAACTAGATCAAGGTTAGAGAAAATTAAGGTTTAAGTCATTCAGAAGTGTTCAGATGGGTTAAGTACACATTTTTAGAAATACTACCCTCTGTGTCTTCCCTATCCATCCCCCACTTCTTTCATTCTTCATTAGCCATGTAGCACACTTCCCCTTCTTGAGAACCTTACTTCTCTCAAGTTCCTAATTTGAATGACAAATAGAGCTATTTAATATTGGTCATGTTTCTGGATAAATTGAACAGTTTAATTTCACTGAGTCTACCCTTCTCTGCTTGTAATAATCAGAAAAATACTCAAGTATGGGTTTCCTTTTGAGAACTACTTTTAATTGATATGGGAAACCAAAAGTGTAACAATTCCTTGTCTGTCTAGGAAGATCCTTGGACAAACACATTAGAATAGACAGAACTTGCTATTAAGATCATAAGTTAAAACAACTTCCCTGTTTAAATAGATAAAGATATTTATATATCTAGCTACATAGCTAGAAGGAGGGACCTGCTGCCTTGCAATGAACTATACCTGTCTTTTGCCAGAACCAGCTCCTGAGCTGCATGCAGTCTCCATGGGTCTGCAAATAGTAGCTTATGATGTCAAGGTAACAAGATCCAAACAACAGCAGGAACATATTAGTATCCATGTACCAGGCAATATGAATACTCGGTGTGGGAGTAGTGATCCAGCAGAGACCACTGTATAAAAACTCATGTTCCCCAGTGACACCACTGCTCTCCCAACACAATCCCACTGTGCCCTGAGAACCACTGGTAGCCAACTATGCTTTCCTCTTATCTGCAAGATAGTTCAAGAGTTTCACCAAATCCTCAGTTCCCAGAATTTGCTTCAGGCCTCACAGTTCTCAGACATACAAAGTTCTTAGCATATTTGACTCATCAAGTTAACAAATCAGCCACCCAGATTTGGTCAAACTGTATACACACACAGATCAACCAGCATGTCTTTCAGTCATAGGAGTGAGGTTTTGTACTCAAATTCCAGGAAAAGTGAGACAAAGAAGCTTCAGACCAAGCCTTTTGCAAGCTCCTGATAGTCTAACCAATCGCAGAGACCTTTTAAATAGAGAATAAATAGTTGGTAGCCTTATATGCATCATGTGACACACTAAATACTCCCCTGAGAAGAAGGGAAGATTTCTGGAATCTCCTATGAAAGGCAAATGTATAACAAGTACTAGACTAACTGACCTCCAAGTAACTTTTTCAGTGACCTTCAAAAAAAATTAAAAATCCCCAGTGCAGATACAAGATTTAAAATTCTGTATTAGCATTTCTTTCCCTAATTATGCTACAGACAGTGTTAAGCAAATCCCAGCGCTGTGTTTTTCAAGTCTTTCTTAATGACTAACTCTGCTTTTCTGCTTCTCTGAAGCCCTAGGATGAATAACACAAAGGGGTAGCATTTTTTGTCACTGCAATCCAAATGCTATTCTATTCTTCCCTTTATCTACAAAATCGTCTTCTACTGCGAGTGAAGCAAAATAAGCAAGTAAAAACAGATTGTTTCGTGGTCCTTATCAGTAGGCGTAAAGATCAGTGTAAATAATTTTTTTACTTTTTGTTTTTAATTTCTCTGGCCCGTCAGGAAATAAACAGTCTTCTTACTTCAGTTCTACACCCCACATTATCTGCTAAAATAGAGCTAAGAGTGTGCATGTTATAAAGCATCTATAGGACTCTTACTGAATACCACCACCCAGCATACTACTCAGGAACTTTTAACTGAAATTGTATTTTGTTCCTAATTTAATGTTCATCTTCAACAAGAAATGTTTTCCAGCATTTCAAATAATGAACATGAATAGAACCTCAGCTCCACCAAACACACATATTATACAATCATCTATTACTTTTGAGTTTAAGTTCTTCATTTCTTCCAAGAGGAGAAATTAACTAATCACAGAGCAAAGTAAAAATAATTTAATAATTTTGTAGTGCTCTAAATTGTATTAAATAAAAAAAAATAAAAAAAAAAAAAAAGGAAAGAAAAAAAAATAAGGCAATTTTTCAAAAAAGACATGTTTAAAGACAGGTCTCCCCTTCCCCCCCCCCCCCCAAAAAAAAGGCATTTCTATTGTGAAAAAGAAAAAGTCAAGTCTTTTTTCAGTCTCAGTTTCACAAAAGGAATACACATTTTGTTGAAAACCATGACTTACAAATCCATTTTTGTATAACAAATCAGAAGTGAACTATAAGCAAAGCAATTCATGACTCTGCAAACATTTCAGTAAGATTCAGCCCTTAGACAAAGAACAGCCACTGACATCGCATTACCATGCTCATTTTAAAGACACATTCAAACATAATCTAGTCCAGCAATGTGTGATTATTCCTAGAAGACAAACAGGAAAGTCACATTTTTAATTAAAGAGTAAACAGGTGTACGGAGTTTTTGGATTTAACAAGGTCTTCCATGCTACATGTAATTTCTCTCTCTAAATCTCCAGCATGCTGCATTCCCATGACAAGACACTTTGCAACCACCATCAGAATAACACCGGATCTCTTACATGTGTTTTGCATGATCCTGTTCTGTTTTGCAGAATGCAGCAGTATCACTCAATAAAGTAAGAAGTTCTGATATCTCCCTGAAAAGGTCAGAAATACAAGCCCTTCTAGAAAACAAGAGGATGAACAATACATGAAGATCTCAAGTACACCTTAAAATACATCCTAGTACTTTGCAATTGAAAACTAATTTAAGATGAATAATCATTTGTAATTATTTCTGAATTTCTTCATGACAACATACATTTGTCCCAAATGACAAAAAAATGTCCCAAATGACCAAAACCACATCACTTACCTTTTCATTATTGTAGTAAGAAATGCTGTCTCCATCAAACTTAACCCAGCGCTTCTGAAACACACGTTTGCTGTGAATCAAAAATTAATCCTATTAGAATTATAAACACAAGTTAACTCTGGCTTTTAAGAATGTCTCAAGCACAAATTATAGAATGATCAAATCATGTTTAGTGCCCTGTGTTTGGGCCTAAACATTTTGAAAATTAAAATAAATCTTAGTCCTATCATATCTTTTCAAAAGGAGTATGCCGATTTCATAATAAAAAAACTGGACACAAGAAGTGCTTCTTTTTTAATCACTTCAGTTTCTTTTCTCTCTATTTCCTCCTCATGTGTTCTATATCACATCTAAAGTGACAGAGGAAAAAGAACTTTCAATAATGTAATTTTGCTTAAAATTAACAAGGACGAGAAATGACTATTTTTATTGGAGGCAAAAGAATATTCTGAACACAGAGTATACCTTTAAGTGTTACAAGCTCTGTGAGATACTTTCCAAAAAAGAAAGATGAGAACCTAAAATGACCATCTCACTGCCATGTTTATGAGGACATCTCTGTTTACGGGCTGTGTCATCTCCAGTCATCAACATCTCCTGAACACTCTCTTTCCTGGCCAATGAATCAATAGAGGTCACATCACTCAACAGGTACAACATAAAATTTCATTTTCAATTTGTGTTATCAACTGGACATCATTAATGAGAAGCTCATTACATTATTTCAGTTTGCTATTAACTCATGCCCTATAAGGACCTCCTGAAATAATTATTTTTACATGAACCTGAAGTAGTCAGTTATACTCATTAAAAATCTTGACGGCCTATTACTTATCATCTATAAAAGTTTCAATTCTAAAATCTATTAAATGAGTTAATTAAGCAAGAACAAGACCCCACTCTAACATCTCTTTGCCAACATTATTTCCTTTCCTGCTAAATGAGTGATCTGCTTTAGGATTAGTAGACTGTGATAGTTTATCAAAACTTTAATCAAATAGCAGTTCCGGCTTAATTAACCTGTATTATATGACTACAATTAATCATCATTTTTCATAACCTGGAAAAGCCAATGTAAAATCTATTTTCCATTAAAATGTCAATAAACTTCAAGACAATGCAGGGAATAAAAACTGAACCTAAGTACCACATATGATGTGAGTAAACTGAATTGCTTTATGATTTATAGTGAGCTCACTAAAAAGAGAAGCTGTACTGTAAATGCATAGTTTGTAGCAATTTAAGAAAACAGTATTTATTCATTCCTCTGAGGAGTCAGAAAGTGCCAGGTGTAAATAGGATAATATAAATGTAATGTAAATATAAAAATAATGTAAATATAAAAGGAGGAGGGGGCATAGGCAAGGAGGGTAGAACAGAAAGAAACATTCAGCTAGCCGGGACTAAAATAAAATATGATGGTGCTTTAAGGGATAAAAAAAAAATAATTGTGGGTTTTTTCCTTTGGTTGATTTAATTCTTCAGATATTTGAGAAATAGTATTGTAAGAAGAAAACAAAAAAAATGTAGCATTCATTAAACCACACTAAAGAAAAAGTCCTTGAAATTTAGCCAAGGAATATCACTGGCTCAAGGCTAATGACCCTGCAGCTGTTCTACTCAGTCCTAACCAGTACTAATTTTGTGGTTAACTCATTATCTTTTTTAAATAATACATTCTCACACAGGACTATCTAAAGCCTTCACACTTTGTTCGCAACATTCCTTCAAATAGTGTAAGAGGAGTCAGCTGGAACCAAGAACTACACTTTCTATCACTCTATTAGCTAACTGCCAAGAGTGCTGTTTAAAGAAAAAAACCAAAGGTCTCCAAGTGAAACAAAACAAAAGTTAAAGCTAACTGCAGCTCTGAGAAGTCAACACACTAATAATTCTGAAAAAAAAGATGTGCAATTACATATTATACTGGGAAAAAGTCTTTTAACTCTGTGTATAACTATTCTTTGATTCTTTACCAAAAGTAAACAATGATGACCCATAAAGGTGAATGAAACTTTTGGGAAAAAAAAAAAAAGTTTGAGCAGATTGAAATTCCATGCTAATAAAATAGGTTTATTATATCAGGTTTATTCCTTCTTGTTATTCAGCTTCAATGATTATTTCTGTTGAGACAGTGATACAAGTCAAAAATCAAAGAAATTAAAACTTGCTGAATCAGAACTATTAAAAAGGAACAACAAAAAAAACATGGAAATTGCTGTAAAATAGAGCTCCTCCCAGTAGGCTCTAACCAGATTGAATTCTCAACCAGTTTAATTCAGTAACTTTTTCACTAAACTGAAAAAAATTAATTGCTGTAGTAATTGACAAGTATTGATTATTATTATTATAACCAGAAATAATGAATGGCCAAACAGTTTTAACTACCTTTCAGTGTAGCTGAACATACAGTTCTAAGAGCAAAGAATGCAGTACTAAGGCCTGAGTAGAAGTGGATGTGTTACAGAACTAACAAGGATGACAGTTTTAATTTCTAGATCATATAGATCATAACAACTAGTGAAGATCAGAAATAAAAAGTAAAACTCTGTGACTTTCAACACAAAAAGGAATTCAGAAGAAAGACCTAAGAACAATTGGAGAACTGAAAACCACAATTTAAAAGAAAGAATAGTCTATTCAGTTTATTAAAGTGGAGGTTAGAAGAATTTCATCAGAGTTTGCTAGTGTTTATGAAGGGAAGATCTGATAAGAGTGTTCTTTAATGTAAAGCAATTTACGAAGAGCTGGAATTTAACATAGGTTAAAATCAAACAAAAAACTTTTTAAAATAATAGAAATTAAACATAAGAAATTTTTTTTTAACCCATAAATGTGGCAAAGCCTATTCTCTTTGTATTGTGTTCCTCTCTCTTCTTGATAATTTGAAGTCTTAAACCAAGACTTGGGCTCAGATGACTTCCATCAAACTTGAGGCACATCAATAAACTAAACTAGGAGACAATTCATCCTAGGTGCACTTCTAAACTCACAATTCTGAAACTGACAGGATCTCCAGTCACACTAATTATTAATGTATACATCCATAGCCAAACTGGTAAAGTAGCATTTCAGAATCGGGAGTTTGGTTTCACTTACTTTGTGGCCCACAGAAAATTAGCAAAAATGTACAGATTGGAAATACTGGTACAAATTAATTCTGTATTTTTCTGCTATGGTTCACAAGTGGTGATCAACATTTTTAATAAAAATATTTTTCCTGCATGCACCTCCTAAATGAACTTTAAAACTGCTAACATCATTAAAAACTTAAGAATTCAGAACTTGCAACATGCTCTTGCAACAAAAACAGTTCCTTTCCCTTCCTACCACTGATAGTAAGAAGTGACCAAATACAAACTTAATATCTCTCATGCAAACATACGTCTTCAATCATACATCTACAATTATACAGTAATCACTGCAAATACCATACCCTTGAGGGGATAATTTATCCAGCCATCCTGCTTTAAACTTCTTTACTGATGGTCCATAAAAACAAGCATACGGTGTTATTGATTCATTCCCAATCGATGTTTGATCTCCATCAAAGTGCCGAAAATGCATTTGTTCACCGACCAAGCAATCTGAATCTCCACTTCGTCTCTTACTACAAGATGCTGATTGTGTTTTGGCTTTATTTTTCTTTTTCTTTAAAGGCAAAGAGCATTGTTCCACAATCGAATACACAGATTCACTTTCAGATTCTCTTGGTGCTAATGATTTATTTTCCTGAGACAGGGATTCATTTTTTGCAATTTCCTTTGTCTTCTCTTCCTGATTATTAAAGGAACTAGAAACATAAAGTGCATTTTAATCTTAAAGTGTTGCTACAATGCACAAATTTGTAAAATCATTAATTAGAACAAATATTGGTAAGACATACTGTAAACATAACATGTTCAACCATTGTGATAACCACAGACATGCTAAATACAATGTATCTTATAACTATGACCATACCCAATCCTACTTTCTCCATTCAACAGGACTGGTACCAAGGTAACACTTGCTGGTTCCTTTAGAAGCCTGAACAAAAATTTAAAATTAATTCTCTCTCCTCAGAAAACTACCTTCACTCATTTTAACATTTTGGAAGATTTTCAGCATCACCTCTCTCTTCCCTCTCCGACCTCAGTAGAAGCCAGGTACAGACTGGAGACTTAATGAGCGTGTTACCTCCCATTTTGTCAAACCCCTGTCCACCACTTCATGACAGGAGTAGAGAATGGTTTTTAATTTTGTGTTTGGTTTTTCATCTGATGAGGAGGTAGAGTATGAGAGTACTCAGACATGGTTAGATAGAAGACATACAAAAATAAAACATGTTTTCCTTGTTCTGACTGGGGAAAAGAGGGACATCTTCCAAAGCCATGTAAGATTATGAACCCTGGGTTAGACAATCTCAGGAGAGCCACAGAGCCAAAGTTCACCTCCTACAGCATGGGGTAATGGCCCAAATAGGAGGGGGAAAAAAAAAAAAAAATCATGGTTGTGCCTTCAGAGGTAGAGGTCTACTTGTGATATCAGTAAATAACTCGTTCCTCTTTAAATTTTTTATTTCTCTATAACTCCTATTTAATACCATAGATTCTTGCAAGAAGAATACTCTTCATTCATTCTTAGATCCAATTTATTTTCACAAGCCAGGAATTCATTTCCATGAAGTTCCTAGAAAAGAAATACATTGTAATCAACATTTGCACTGATGTAGGAAGGGATGTTTAAATTACTGTAGACATAAATCACACACATACAATAGCCTAACTAGCAAAGCTATTCTTTGCCACATTTTCAAATATGCATTTGAAAGATCATGTTTTTAAAAGTGTTCTAAGAAAAGTTATTTTCAATATTTCCATTCTAAAAAATAATACCAAGATAAAACATTTGAACATAGTCCAAAAAACAATTAAAAAAAAAAAAAAAAAATCAATGTGTAGAAATATCAGTGCTCTGACTTTTCCTGGAGCACAACTAAATGTTATCTTTACCCTGAAATTTTCTAAGCTCAAGAGCCACATGTTGCATGCAGGTTAAGGATACTATTTATGATTTGCCACTGCTAGCCTTTGTTTCACATAAATACTTCTCTGAATTTAATGTACAGCCTTCACAGTACACTAAAGATAAAATAGTAGTAAATTCAAATTCCTACAGTAATACTGAACTCAGTCATATCAAACCTATCTTGCATTTTCTAGCCAAGCTCTCCTTCCTAGAAGGCACATTTATTAATGTTTGTTTAGAAATCTTTATCACAAACTGCTTTCAGTGTACAAAATGTCAAGGTTACCACTTCAAGAACATTACATTTCACATTTTCTAAACTTGATCTGACATTCATACTGCATTACTAAGTTTCTTGATACTTGTCTATCTTCCTTCAAAAAAACCCAAAAAAAACCCAACCAACAAACAAACAAACAAACAACCTTCATGCTTTTTGATGAAAGCATTTTAATTTACTCATTTAAGCTTTGATGCATGTGTCACAAAGCTGAAGGGTGGCAGAAAAAAGTGGGTAAGTTTTCACAATGTTTTCCATTTGTTTTCTGAGCAGCAGTGGCTCATCTTGTACCTGAGGGCTGTACCTTGGCAACATAAAAAGGCAAGCTTAAAAAAAGCACATAGCCCAAACCTGAGTATGTCTACATTTCAGCAAAAATTGTGGAAATCACAGGCTGCCTCTAAGATAAAAATAGGTCAACAGTCTTCCTTCCCTTGCCAATCAGATTCATCATAAAAAAATCTCCGAACACCAAGCACCACCATCAGCCACACACCACACCATTAACTATGTTGTAGTACCAAGAATTTGACAAAAAACTAAAATAAAATAAAACCCACATCCGTACACCTTGTAAACAAACTAAACAGAAAACTCAAAAGCAACCTGTCCACTGCTTATCAAATGCTTGGGTTGACTAGAATCTCACAAAAGGAGACACAACAGTCAGAAAGCTAATACCATCACCCAGAAAGCATCTTCAGAGTAAAAACGATCAGTATCTTTTATCTTCATTTGTTTATCAGGATGCAACTACAAACACCATACCCACTGAAGCTATATGCTAGTATCTCCCATAATCAATCATTATGATAACAGTTTTATGCCCATCTTGTGCCCACTCCACAATCTTCAGCACTTGGGCAAGTGAATTCAGGGAGCATGAGAACTTCCAAGCAATCATCAAGAAACGCATTTCTATTGCCAGTAGATTTTAAAATGTAGAAGTCCACAAACAAAGAAAAATTGTGGGGACAGGGAGTTTTATTTGCTCACAAAGACATGTATTTAATCCAAATTAAGTCCCAAGCATTTCCATTGTGTTGTTTACAGAACTACTCTGCAAGATACTCAGACTCAAAATGAGACAAAACTCTCGTGTCCCAACTCCTGCAAATCTGAGGTATTATACAAAAGTAGTTAGCAGCAGCATTTTCTAATGCAGACATCTTTACAGGTAGAAGTATTTCTTAAAATATAGGTATATATATATTACACAGAAACTGTCTCTAAATATGTACTGTTCTTATGCATAGGAAGGACTTACCCTGGCAGAAATCTGTCTTCCAGAGCCCAGACAGATGGAACTGCCTACTTGCAGCCCTGTATAAAAATCCTTTACTTTCAGATACATTTTTGGTTTTAGCTTTTTCTAATGGGTAGCCTTGCTGATCAACAGTGAGTCGGGAAACCTGAATGCTAAAACACGGACTGCATGAAGACTATCAGGACTGAAGCTAGATTAAACAAAGACTGTCATTCAGGACAGGCATCTTCCTTAAGAAGTACTACCTTATTCTTCTATTAAAGCTAATGTCACACAGTTCTCCTCAGGTTGGTTCCTGAATCATGGTTTGGCAATACAATTTTATAATAGGTCCATAAATTCCTCCTTTTGAAATATTAAGGGTTCTTATTTTAAAGTGATAAGACTTGCAATCTGGCCAGCATTCCACAGTATCAAAATGCTTAGGAGTTCATATAGTTTACTGAACTCAATATGCATGTTTAATTTATTCTGACAATCAACAGTAAGAAATAAAACCAATACTTCACTCTAGAGGCCTGAACTCATTAGAATTCAGTTTTTCTGTGAAGGAATTCTAATACACTTGAATCTTCAATTGGCTACAACAACAAATCAGTTTTAAAACATTTGGATTTTTAATTGCTTTATTTTTAAATCAGTATAAAAAAAATGTTCCTTCTTCAGGTTGCCCTTTAGACATTTCTCCTAGTTGTCTTTTCCTGACCCAAGTCAAAGGTGTATTTTCTTTATAACTTTAATTCCATGTTCTCTCATGCTCACCTCCAGTCTGTAGTGACTCATTACCTGTTTCTACAGACACTCCCTTCATAAAAGCCTACAGAAGCCTTTTCTTCTTTACACCAGTGAAACAGGAAGAAGGATAATGTCAAACTTATAAGCCCTTAGAACAAACTTCACTCATTCAGTATTACAATTTGCTACGTTTTGTTATATAGAGAAAAACTATATTCTCATGTGAAGTTATCTTTTAAAATGAAGCAACAGTTTCAAGACCTAAAATCTCAGATACTTTACAGTGTTACTTAAGTTTTTTCTTTGTTCCTAGGATACTTGATACCTACTGAAAGAAATCTGAAAGTGAAATCTTATGACCTTTGTTTTTATGGTCCTTCTTCACAATCTTTGTCTGCAATTAAGTTCTAATGGAACTAAAATTATGAAGTTTCCAAAAGGGATTTGATAAATATAACTCAAAAAACTGTTCACATACATGAAAGTGATAATTAAAATCCAAGTCTTCAGATCAGTTATAATATACTGCATTAATCGTGATTCTACGACCTGCAGAAATAGTAATTATATTTCAAGCATTAATCCCATTTAACAGCATGGTATTTTTAGTTTGGTGCCTCTGTAAAATAAGAAAGATTGCTGACAACCTTCCTGGTTATGTTTTTTTATAATAAACTATTTTAGCGAAATGTACAGAATAATGCTAAGAAGTAACAAGAAGGCTAGGAAACTTTTTCTAAAAAACCTGTCATTGAGCTAGTTACGAAGAAGTTAAATTTTGAATTTTTAAAGGCATTGACACAGACAACAATAACTGGCACAGACAAGACGTTGTACACAAGGAAAGAAAACGGAAGCTCAAGTGTCACTTTTGTGTGCAGGAAACAAGAACTAGAAGGAGAAACAAGATACGAATTTATATATACCTATAAGTCAACACCAAAAAAAAGCACAACATATTTCCAAAGAAAAGAAAGTACACACCAAAACCAGAGATCATTTTTATGCTTCTAAAACCACTCCCATTAGATTATGAAATCTGGAGCATTTACTTTTGCTGACCAATTCTCAACAAACTAAAATTGGGGAAAAATATGTCATAGGCATCCATTTGAGTAGCTTTCATTTTAGTCAATATTTTAGAAAGTAAAACATTAGAGTGAAGACTAGGACAGAAACTAAGAATAATTTACTGTTTTCTCTACCTCTGTGGCTTGAGATCAGCTGGGACAAGTATGAACAATCACAGAACCAATAATTTCTGGTCTGAATCCTGCTGTGACAGAAGCAGGAGCTGGGATTCACGGCATTTGGCAGATGCCTCACTAAGCTAACTTAGCTCCCAGGTCTCCACATGATTCAGAAGTCTGTCCACATGCCATCTATGACATTCACACTATCAATTACTGACCCCAACAAAAATATTTGCTTCGGAGAATCCTACAACAAAAGTGACTTTCTGGGCATACGACAGGTTTAGGGGATGCATGAAAAACATAAATTCTGAGAACTTTCATATACAGGAATTAAAAAAGGGTATGACAAAAAGTGACCATTAGATCATCTAAGCTAACATGTAAGCTGCTTTCATAGGATATATGCAAGGCTGTGTAGAGAGCCCAGTCTTGATCTTCAATTATCAGAAGAGAGAAAAGCCACTTTTACCTTTACTAGTCAATCCTAATGGTTATTCACAACTTAACCTCATCTAGGCATAAATTATTACAATATATCACTGTACCTAAGAGGGTAGAAGGAAGACACTGAGGTAGTCTGCAATTGTCTGTAACTTACTGTTTTGCATTTGGTATGGCAGCTCTGGCATTAAAAAAGTCAGTTATGTGTCCTATGTTGTTTAAAAAAACAAAACAAAACAAAACAAAATGCAACACAGCTTCCTATTACTATTGAATAGTACAAAGTGTATCTCGAGATTAAGAAAAGTCACTAGTCCACAAATATTTACACTATAAACCTTTTTCATGTACCTAAAAAGACAGAAAAGATACTAGGGAATGAAAGAGAAAGAGTAAAAAATAATTAAGGGCAATATAAAATAGATAACATGAAGATTGAAGTGAAGATAAATCATTTATATCCAGACTTCTCAACTTACTTTAGCATCTTGAGGGTTGTCACAAATAAAGGTTTCCCCATACGGAGAGATGATAGGCGGCTTTTCTTCTGTGAAAGTTTCTTAAAGCAAATTAAATAAATAAATAAATACAGTCATACAGTACAGTGCTCTACTAAAGTACTAATAAAATCAACAAGGGACACAGATTTTTCTGCTTGTGATTTCTCTGTCCCTTTCAGAAAAAAAAAAATAAATAAATAAAAATCTGAAGAACAAGAAACAAATTTCCCATTTCTAACATCTCCAGACAACTTTTTTTACCCCGAGACATACTCAGACACAACTACTACTGCTATATAATTTGGATATAACTTGTATACAGGTGTTTTCTTCTTTCCTACCCTGCACCAAGTTAAAAAAACCAACCTTCTGTTGCATACTCTTAGGAACAATAGCTCCAAAGTGTCCTTTTTTCTGACTTTTAAAGCCACCTCCAAAAAAAAAAAATTTGTGTACAATCTTCGTCACCACGTATTTACTTGAAATTAATATGCAGAACTTCAAACAAGACATACCTCTAGAATATGAAAGAACTTTTACTTACAACTGACCACACAAGATTTCTAAACTCTTCCAGTAAAGTATTTAATATAATTAATTTCCTGTTATTTCCTGAAGCTATAAGCACTAACTAACAAATTAAGCAGCATTAGTCAGGAACATGTTCCTTGTGTCTTTCAAGAAAAAGCTAAATCTGCCTAAAAAATCTGGATCTAATCTTAGAAACTTGAAATACTGTAATCTAAAAAAGTATATTAAAAGAAATGAGGTTTAAAGACTGGACTTTCTAATTTTCATTTTATTAGTTCATTAACAAAAACTAAGTAAAAATGCAGATGTGGTTAAACACCCTGCTTTTACATACATCATTTTTTTCAAATGTTTCAGATGTCCAATATTTCTTAAAATAAGCAAGTTAATATTCATTTTAGACAACTTCTGTTCTGAGGGGTTTTTTTTCCTCAATATTTAAGACATAGATATCAGCATGCTTAACTCACTGTTTTGTGAAGTGTGCCTCCCAGTGCAAGAAATATTTACAAGATCCATGTTTCTTCTTTTCTGAAGGGAGCTTGAACAAAGTAAAGCACAAAATGAAAATAGTAAGTGAATTTTCCCACAAATGGAGCAAAAATATCTTATTCAATTAAACTATTAAAGTTATATACAAGTAGTCAATTTTAAGTCTTGGGAAATTTTCTGATTTAATTTAAAAGTCACCTAACAATGTGTTTTCCTCCCTGTATGACATGGACTACTTCTCTGGTTGTAGCATACATCTTGAGTTTGGGGGTTTTTTGTTGTTGTTATGAATTGACCTTATTTAGATTGCTGGCAAGCATGGTGATCCCCCTCTCTACCCCAATACTTTACCTTCCCTTCTTCACACTAAAGGGATGCACTAAGAAAGTCCAATTTAACATTAAGCTCAAAGGGAGCCTGGACATAGGAATCCAGAAAAAGCATCCTCTCAACCACTGAAAAAAATTGCTGTAAAGTTTTGATTTCCTAAGGTGCATTTTTCCCATAAAGTTTTCAATCTGAGACATAAACAGCATTGCATTGCAACTGCTTGTGACTACCACTGCACATTTTGTAGATAGGTAAGAATGCAACCCCATAAACAACAGAAAATTGATGTTATTATTGGTGTTGTGCTGGCCCCTAAGTATTTCAGCCATTTCATGTATAGTGGCACTCATCATGCTGCTAAAGATCACAATTTTAAAAATTATTATTATTATTATTATTATTATTATTATTATTATTATTATTATTATTATTGAGATTTCAGGCTGAGACAGCAGCTTTAAAACAACACCACAAGAACAAATATGCCTAAATTTGTACATTTCTAACCCATCTATACTACTCTAGCAGCCTGTATTAGAGCTGTTTTCAGCTAAGCTCTGATTTCCCCTTTTAACATAATTAACATTTTTTCCTCTTAATTTCATTTTCTTGCTTGAAACAAGTGATGCAGATCCTTGTGCATGTTTATAGAATATTGAGTAACTGATAAATGCCATACAATATCCTTGAAGTTTTTCTAACACTTCGCAGGCCCTCCATCCTTCAAAGTCAAAGTGTGCTTTCATAAAAATACCAGTATTGCTAATTTTTGTTTTCCCACTTAACATACTGAGAAATTTTATTCTTTTAAGATTAGCTATATTCAAAACTTTAGGAATGCTGTCCCATGAAGTCCAAGTTGAATTATTCCATATTACAGGCTGATGTCTCTCTATGACAGAAGATGTCACACATTTATGAACTACTATTTTATATAATTTTTAATCCATGCCTAAATCTGCCCCAAACAAATTATTAAATTCAAGACAGACGCCAAACCTTATAAACTTACTTGACACTTCAAATGTTATCCAGTTTATATCAATTAAGTTCCTCAACAATATCCTGGGTTTAGAAAACACAGGCTAAGTTTGGCCAGTGAAGGTGGATCACAGCCTAGATCCCATACATAACTGTTTGCACTCCTGAGTTATAATTACAAAAATTACACAGAAAATACTTTTAAAGTCTGTGTTTCTTCCTACTTTTTACTATAATTTATGTAGCTGTATCTTTTGAACTTACATTAGCAAATTCATGCATTTGTTCTAACCTGATTTCAAAGAACCTTACAAAAACCCACTAACTTTTTCCACACAGACCAGATATTTTTATTGTTACGTTGGGTTATTCTAAGGGAACTAATAGCATTAAAATAAATGAGAGATATAGATAAACAGCTTTGACTCAAAGAGCTTTTAAAATGATGGTTTTCTTCCTTAGTAAAACTGCAAGTCAGTGGCTTAGTTTCAGGGTGGATGGATTTAAAAGTGAGTAACTGTAATACCAACAACTGAAGATAAATTCACCAGAAAATGAAAAATTTAAAAATCAGCTTACAAAGAACTGCAATTTTTTAATTTATATTTTTTCAGGACTTGTGTTTTTGTTTGGGTTTTTTTAATTATGTCCCTACATGTATGTGCACATGGCAAGAAAACCTGCTAATAAGCAGTAATAAGGTTTTTTCCAAACAATCGAAAATAAAACTTCTGTCAATTTTGGAAAATAAAGTTCTAACTTATGTCCAGTAAAAATTATCTGAAAATATAAAATAAATGAAACAAGTTTATTTTGAACATCTGCTTGAAAGATTATATAGAACAAACAATATACAGTGCAAGCTATAAAATGATAATGATTTGTCAATGTTCAATAGACCAGAATAGTTAGCTCGTTGTTGTACAAATTGAATACCTGGATTAAAAGACAGAAAAATACTGAATACTTCTTTGGGGGCAAATAAGATTGGAAAAAAACCCAAAACCCTTATATCTACTTCAATCTATGACTTTCCTTAACCATTTTTGTAACGTAATACCTCTTCAGACTAATGATCTTCTTTATTTTGCTCTTTAAAGAAAGGTTAGTGCAAGTCATCTGCCAATGACAAAGTGTGCCAATTCTACAAGGATATAATAATAATTTTAATTAAATTATCACTTTGTTACAACTGTGGAGATTAAGTGCCACTATTTTCACATATTATGAGGTACCATATGCGGGCCAGGCTGCATAATCTTCCTCACGGCCCTTTCCTTTTGCATAAACAGATTGAAAGGGTTTGATGAGGCAGCAACTGGTCTCGCAAAAGGCTGAGACTGGAAAGGTGAGAACTTTGCTGCGCTGGGCTGAGCCGAGCTGAGCTGTGTTATTCAGTATACTCCTGTCACCTCGCAAATAGAGGGAGAGAGGCCAGTGCAAGCACTCAGTGCTTCAAAGTCTTTACTGGCATTCATCTCCCGAGTGTTTTAAATGAATGAAGCTTTTATTTTCAAACTCATTCAAAACAGTTTTCCATCTATCTCAAGACCTAACTCTCTCATAGTGCAAACACGTCCAAAGCACTCTAGCATGTTGTGTTAGAGCCTTGGAGTTCTCAGACTGCTTGCAGAAGTAAATTAATGGTGATGCTTGGCCATAGGAAAAAGAGAGGGAGAAGTGTCTCTTTCCTCAAAAAAAATTGCTTTATGTGACAGAACAGAGAATAGAAAGACACAGCAGCACTAGCTTGGGCACCTCATTAGCAATCCTGACCACATATATGTTATGACATAGACTCTAAAGAGTATCAGCACCAAGCAAGAAGCTTTAACCATAGGATCTGCCAGTTGAAGAAAACAAACAGTGCCTGCTCAGGCCAAGCACCCTTATCCATTTTATTTATTTACATTTTCCCACAAATGCAGTATGTTTTTCGGAATTACTTTGGTCTATTTGTTCTTATTTCTCTTAATGAATCAGAGCAATCCCACTACTGAACAATACAAGTAACAAAGTTGGGGGATATGAAAAAAACTAGCAGTATCTAGAGTTTATTAGTGTGACTTTTTATCTGTGTAGCATTCTGTATAACACAGGTCTACCATGTTATAACACAGGTCTACCATGCCTAAGCTTTTTCTTTGAACAGATTGCTGCTCTGAATGATGCAACAGTAGCTATTTCACCTGAGTGACTGCTAAATGACATGATCCAAAGCATTCAAAGCCTCTGAAATTATCTCTATACTTATTATCTTTAATCTTGTGCTAAAGGCTCGTCCATGATGAGGTCCATCCATTGCATTATTTTCACTGTTTAGTCTTACAAAAGCCTTAATTTTCTCTCATGTCTGTATGGAAGAAATCACTTAGACCAAAGCCTCTAGTATCAAGAGACACCATGAAGCTTCCAATCCACCCTGTTTAACCCTTTGTTCTGTTCCACAACATGACCGGGAACCATATTAAAAATTTAAGACTTCTCACTTAAATACAGAATGCAGGGTCTTGGAAAGGGTGATGACTATGTCTAATAAAGACATTTTGGATGCAGGTTATTTCAATTTTAGAACATGATTTGCAATCCTCTTAACAATTCCAGTGCTTTTAAACACCTTTCAAGTGATCTTTATACTTTATCAACAGAGATCTCATGTTATAAGAAGGAAGAGTCTAGCTGACAAGAATCTAGCATAACTACACATCACTTCAATACTGATCAACCAAAACCACTACTGAAATTCGCATAATAACCCTATTATCAAGAACACTGTAATTGCCATTTAAAAAAAAATATTCTGCACCCCTCTGTACTACAGTGATGCCACATACACTTCAAATAATAAAGAAACCCCAAATATTTCAAACTTCCAAAATGCTATGGTGTCTTAGCAGCTGACAGCATGTTTTGTTACAGGCAAGAGCCAGGAGTACAACTGAGGCACAGGGAAGCAGATATAATTGCAAGAGAGACGAGTACATTTTTAGTAATAAAACATGACATAGTCACAGCACTACTAAGGGGCACAAGGAGACCCACCATATGAACTTTTTGTGCCAGAAGGCAAATAAGAGATCATGAGAAAAGCACTTCCTTGCATAAAAATTTAATGACTAATATCCATGAATGACTAGAAGGAAATGTTGAGTCTCCCACATGATTTCAGCAGGATTTCTCTGCCTCTATGGAAAAGCCCTCACACAATGTAATAAGGACAAAACCACTGTCTATCCATAAAAATGAGCTGAGAACGTCTGTCTATGCAATTCTGCAAGACACACAGTCTTTTCTGAAGTTAAAGATGCTGCAATCTGCCATTTTAAAGTTCAGTATTAATTCTTTGCCTCTAAAAAAATACTCGGCAAGGTCATCAAGAACATTCCTGTGAAGTTTAAGCTACGTTTTGAAGTTCTGGTTTACCTTTGATCTTCCTCTGACAGACTGTTACTTGTCCTGCAGAATTTCTGTATTATAAATGGAGCATCAAGATGAAGAAAGTAAGCTGGAGCTCACAAATCAAAATGGTGCGTAATGAAGTTAGTGACCCAGTCACATATCAATCACTAATTGACTGGGATTTGGAGGATTTGCTTCAATGGTGGGAAGATTACAAATATAGCATATTCTCTCTGCTGGATGATTGTTTCTCAAAAGACATTAAGAGTACTCTTCTGGTAGCTAGTTATCTTTTAGGATGATATTCCCATTTTACCTCAGCAGAAATAGATTTATTTTATGAAGTAGGGATCAATAATCACTCTACAAAAGTTAACGTAAAGTTACTCCTCACTGAAAGATGTTTATACTTAAATTTCAATAAGCACATTTTTGGTGGTTTAGAAAGACACTGATGAAACATTTTTAAGGCACACAAAAATCTGTTAATTGTTGAAAAGAATTCTTGCCTCTCCATCTGTTCAAACAACTGTATTACAACATTTAATATTTACTTGTTTCAATAATCTAGAAGTTTATAAATGCTGGGAAAACTCTGCATTTAGGACATGTATAAACTCGCTAATGATGTTTTGAGATATGCAGATGAAAAAGACAAGATAAACACAAAACATTCCCAGACATGTCCCTTCCAGGCATAGTTAGTGGTTTAAAAAAAAAAAAAAAAATTACTAAAAAAAAAAAAAAAATTAAAAAAAGGCCATTTAATGATTTGGATATGGCTACACCAACAAAACTCTGCATATGCCTTTGCATGAATTTTTCTTCAAGACACTTGACCAGCAAGATGAGTAAAAGCTTGTACTTAATAGAACCAAATACATCACAAATTAATCTGTGGGGAAATATTCTTTGTTTACATAGCCTGTAATATTGTCATCAAGTGCAAATTTAGTGCCTATTATTTTAAACAGTCAAACAATATTACTTTTATTAAGATAGGCCTGGAGTTAAGTTTTAACATCAGACCTTTTCCCCTACACACCATCATATTTTTGCAAGACAAGTGATAACAACTAATGCTTATTCAAGACACTAAATGCTACTCACTAATTTGTGGATTCAAATTATGAACTCAACAGACTCACATCACAAATATTTTGAAACAAATTCAAATTCTCTTATGCAATTTACTATAACAAATTTTATTGGATTCTATCCAATACTATTCTCACCAAAGCTGCACAGAACTATCTTTATAAAGACTCCATAAACTCTGAAAACCTCCCACCTCTATTCTTTTTTTTCTTTTTTTAATTTCCCTTTTTCCACTTCTTTTTAGCTGCTGGTATGCCTCAAAAATATTTTTAAACTACAAACATCATTAAAAGCTAAGGTTTTGTTATTATGAGACCACCAGCAAAAGACTCACCTAATATGACAAACTGGTTGCATTCATTCCCTCAGTTAACAGTTAAATGACAATAAATTTAGAAATTAAACTAAGAGCCATCTTGAAGAAAGTCCTTGCTTTAGACCAACAATATAATGTAATCTTCTCCTCCACAAAATATCCTACTCTAATTTAAAACTACTCTAATTTAAAATTTACATATTTATATTTAGATATAAATTTTATGTACTTTAAGGCTAAGACTTAGTATTCACATATAATTGCCCTGTTATGCCCATGCATGTGTGCAATCCTATCAGATACATCCTGCCTTTTTTACAGGGTGGCTACATCATTCAGTGCACAAAACAGACAAGAGGACTTTCTAAATTTTGCCCCACTTTTTAGATAAAACTACATAAATGTGTAGGTGTGAAAAACTTTTGGGCGTTTTCTTATCATTTATATATATAAAATAATAAACTTGTATTTTCCAAGAACAGTATCCCTTAAAAGGTATGACCTTAAAAGTTACTAAGATACAACCTGAATATTTGTGTTTCACAGTAATTTTTATCATAAAAATAGATTTTTATACTTAAGGGTGAATTTTTAGCCCTCTTGAAATCACCATTTTGTCATCATTTTCCTGTGATGGACCAGAATTTCATCAGAAACATTGGAGCTAAGGTCTAATTAATGTCATTACCAATGCTTTGGTTTGGAATAGATTCAACGGCTTTTTCTGTTATTTTTCAGTCTTGGTTTTGTAACACTTATGTATTTACATTCCTCCCCATTTTAACACAATACAGATTAAGTTTTAAAAATGCTTGATGTAGTTGTTTTTAACAAGGGTTGTATCTAAAGCAATAAAGATTCCTTTCTTTGAAAATAAGTAGATGCAGAGATGGTTGGGGAGGTTATAAGAAAACACTGTTCTGAAATTTGACTTTATACTCTCATTTGCACTTTCAGCTTGCATTGAAGTTTAATCTGCCTTTGGTTAATTTGGCAACATTCATACCAGATCCAGGGTATGTACAGCACATATTTTAAAAATCCATCAAAAAATGACATTAAAAAAAAAAAAAGGAAGAAATCCCAAATCATGATTTCTACAATGATTCTACAACGATAGCAAGTCTTCATTAAAAGAAAAAGCACAGTTACCTTGATGAAGCTTGGACTTTACTTGATTTGGGAATTTCTGGTACAGGTCGATGCCGTAATATAAAAGACCGGCTTACTCTTGGAAATACTTTCATGCAGTTTTGTGTATAAGAACCATATAAGTCATTGTCTATCATTTCTCCTTTAAACTTAAAGAACGGAGAATTTGGCTCACTGTCAGATGAATCATCCTCATCTGAAAACATCAGATGTTTGTTTTCATTGTATTTTGTCCCACATGAATGAGCAAATGAAGAAGAAGAATCATGAAATGCCAAACAGCCAGCCAAGGTTTCATCAGCTTGGTATGCAGCAGCTTCTTCCAGTGATGCATCTGGCTGAGTATTTGTTTTAATACTTCCACGTAGATTGACAGCTTTTAGTATGCTGTCTGAGTTCTGGTATAAACCAGAAAAATCCAAAGTTGTAAAGCTATCATCATTTGCCTCCAATAAGTTTTGCTCTGCAAGTTCAAACCTTTTTTTATCAAGGTAAGCTTTATTAATAAGTTGTTCTGACAACGTTGCAGGCATCAAGCTAGTCCCATCTACACTTGAATTGCTTATTGGAGGCTCCTGATCTGAGGACAAATAATGCTTCTCTTCTAAACGTTTCAAGTCTTTGAATTTTAGATTTTCAAAGAAAAGAGAATTTCCTTGCATTTTTGAAAGAGTAGTATCTAATTGCTTAAGAATCCTTCTACGGTGCCCTGTAGGCAACACTCCCATTTGCTGAAGCACACTGTTATTTATTCCCACACAATCTGTCACAGTGTTATAGCCATATTCTTTAAAGTTAGGAAGATACTGTCCCAAGTTAATGTTGACCAAGAATTCTTCAATATCAGTGCAGTTGCCTGTGGATGACATGATGGCAGCTTCATTCCGAATACTGCCCCACACAGTCATGTAGAAATATAGTCAGGGTGTGTGCATATTCACTAGCAAGAAAGTGCTCTAAATTTGGTGTCAGCCAGCCAATGGAGAATATCAGTTTCTTCAAGACACTTCTTCAAGATTCTTCAGTTCAAATGTTTTTTTGTTTTGTTTTGTTTTTTAGACTGCAAGCCTGTGGGGAAAAAAAAAAAAAAAAAAGGCATTAAAAAAAATTCCTGTCTGAATTCACATTAATCTTGAATAAAATTCTGAAAGGCTCCCTGTCATTTATACAGTAACATTTTCAAATTGCTTATATATGAAAATTTCAAGGAGGGTAAACAGCATAACCTTCCTTTTATCTTGGCCTGTATAAAGAGCATAGAGAAATCAAAGTCTTAACCCAGCACAAGTAATACAATCTTAAAATAGATAATCATAGTAGTTAAGATGAACAGTTAAGAGATGAACCACTTATCTACATACACACATATAAGGGGGATATAGGGGGAGGGGGAAGTGATCTAAGACCAGAGCTGGAACCCAAAGCTTTCTTATTCCCATGCTAACCCTGACAAACTATAGCGTAGGGCTTCTACTCCCTTATCTTCTAAGCCTTAAACTCTTTTTAGCACAGAAACACACTTTCCATGGGAAAAAGGAAAAATTACTGTCTAGAGCATTCTCTGTGAACTATGGGTTCAAGCCCTCTTCAACTGAGAATCCAACTGAACAAGTACCATGACCAATAAAATAGTTCACAAGGTAGATAAATCTTCATTTCTGAGCGGATGGGGGGGGTGGGGGTGGGGTGGGTGTAGGGGAAGTGCCTTAACTGTTTGAATAACTACAGTCAGAGAGCTATGGAGGTGATCGAAAGATGTCTTGCAGATCAGGCTCTTCAAAGAACTGTCACGAGGGAAAACAGGAAACAGGTAACTACTAGCTTTTCAACTCTGCCAAGGAAGCAGTTTTCCCTTGGCCACAACCAGTAGCAGAGGCATAACCCCACAGGCAAGTTCTGGTCTCCACACTAGAGACATCTGGTATCTCAAGTGCTAGTGACAGTTTTTCCTCCATATTTTCCAACACATCCCTTGAACTCTCCAGATTTCACCTAATTTGGTTCCTCCTTCTTTCAGGGCTGTATCCAAATTCATGATTTGAAAAATCCAAAGCTGACGGAGAAGCTACAATTCAGAAGGTGTTTGAGACAGCCTGAAATCACATGTCTTTAAAGAAGGTTTAAGAGCAGCAGCAGTCAACAGGTTTTTTCACCTCCCTCTTCCTGTGTAAAGAGTAATTTGGCCTTAGGGAAACCTGCTGACTATAGCAGCTGTCCTGGCATGCAGGTACTAGCCTTAAGCAGCCTGGAAAGAAAGAACAGCTTCAGTAAAAGAGTGCAAGACCCAAATTGCAATTAGAAAGAAAAGAAATCGCTGCCCAGAATATATCCATGGTAGTAGGTATTAATACCTTATTCTTCAAAATATTTCCTGACAAGAAGGGCACTTCTTATGACCTAGAATTGAAGCTTAAAAGATTACCTACTTTTGTACTGTATCAACTTCTCCAAAAAATTATAAAACCTCTTCCTGTAAGGCTTCCCCAATGTCTTTTGAATAACTAAGTCGTTATTCAGAAAAGCAGTCATAAATAAATTTTTATGTCCCTCCTCATTCCCCAAAGCTGTATACAAACAAATATGAATTTTAAATCATTTACTGAATGGAGCACAACAGTTATCACTGCTATTGGCAATTATACTTTATTATGATTAAATAATCAAGACTTCAACAGAAGTATTTTCTTGGAAAATTTTGTAAATTACTTTATTACTTCCAAAAAGCAGTAATCAGAAACAGGGAAAAAACAAACCTCTTTATACTTACACCATGCATATACATATAGATGTGACATTATAACAAAAAAAGTTGAACAAGCCTATGTTTTTCTGGAAGATGTAAAAACCAACACTGCACACAACTATAAATGTTTCATTATTGAAAATAAATCTTTGGATTTGTGCTAACCTTTTTAACTTCATTTTTGAGGCAGTATTTTTATCAGCTTCGATCACAGTCCACAAGTGTGAGAAGTGACATCTTGACTATGAAATTCAAGCAATTAAAACTTTTTAGAGAAAGAACTCTATAGGCCAATCCTAAATCAACTTCTCAGGAGAGATGAAGTTTCTTAGGGAGTTAACCCTCTCTAAAAGATTCCCAAGTTATTTAAATTCAAAAAGCCTTGGAGTGAGCTAAACTGATTAACAATCAGCTTTTAGATTTAACTTTGGCCTTTCCCAACCTAAGTACTTACCTAAACACTCATCGTTCCTTTAAAAATTTCAGACATCAGCATTTCCTCAACCTTTTCAGTAAGCCTCTAGCCATAAAAGATAAAATTCAACAGTATGGCCTCCACCCATCTACAAACCTGAAAAGTATAAATGTAAATACATAGTATCTTAAGAAGTTGAATATATTGAAGCTACTAAAGTTGGCAAAAAGTATCAGGTGGGCAGATATCTGTTTGTACCAAAGAACAGTCTTTCATGTACCCATTAATGAAAAAAAAACAAACAAAAAAAAAAAAGCCACAAAAGGATCCAACATAAAAAAATCCCACGTGTTCAAGCATATAAAACCCCTGCAATGGTAGTATATCAGTCAAACTGTTCCAAAGTTGGAGTTGCAATTGGTTATTTCAGCCATTTCCACCTTCCTTGGCAGTTCTGGGGTTCATGTCTGGGTATTTTTTCCCAGGGTGTGTTTATTTTCAGCCAGTATCATTTTCTCATTCCCTCCACCTTCAGCAGTAACAAAAAAGACACTTAGGAAAGTAGCTTTTACTTATGTGTTTATAAATATATATATTTTATATAAACATATATATTTATACACACACACACACTCTTTCCAGGATCTAGATACTGCTTTTTTCTACATGCAGTAGCTTTGCCAACACCTTATCCTGGAACACCTCCACTGTTGTTACTTCAGGAACTCAAATTGCTATGTATTATCAGTTATTTAGATCCTAACCCATCTCTGTATAAACCACAAAACAATGCAGAGGATTACTTAGCACAGAACAAACTCCTTCCAAATTTGCAAGAACCATTACTTTTTGCAGTATATTTTATAAATAAAACATGTAGCAAACTGAGAAAGTAAGAAACTGCTCACCAGAAAGACATTTTGACTACAAAATGCCAGCACTGCCAGAAGCAGAAGTCCAGGCCATATTCTGTTTCTGTAGTCATCTACGGCAGAATCCATAGAGATGTATAGCAGAATCCATCAAGATTTATAAAGACTTGCTATAGATCTGGCCTAGCTATACAGTTAGATCCCAGTAAATTCACAGTCACACATTTTGCCAGTCTGAGCAAAGGGTTATACTGAAACATGTTCTGCTTTGACTACTCAGACGAAGATTCAAGTAACCAACGGCTGAACAGATCTACATACACTGCTGAATGTTTGTATTGCAGGCTAGAAGATGAATACTGAATTGTTTATTACAATGTTTTATCCTTACTAAAGGCTTAAGCTCAAGAAGCATACAGAAAAGCAGAACTCAAGGACCACCTTATCCAACATATTAATCTATTTCAATATAATTAATATCAATTAAAAAAATAATCTCCTCCATGGCTTTAATTGTAGAATAAGTCATAACAAACCTTAAAGATGCTTGTACAGCATTAGCTATGTAGTGTACATATATGATATATGCACATATGTACGCATACATTCACATCCATATTTGTACCACTACAAGTTTAAGTAAACAATAGTCTTCAACATTAGTGCATACATCCTTTAAAACAAAACTTTTTCTCTCGGCAGCAAGGCCAAATAGATTTTTCCTACATTATTTGACATAAATAAATATCAAAAAAGAAAATTTAAAAAAAATATGGGAATTTAATCTTGCTTAAATAAAACTGATTTGTGTTGTGCTATCACATTCTCCAATGTAGAATAACCAAGACAAAAGTCATTATTCAACATGGTTACTAAAACTAGGAAAACGCTATAGCAGTTATACAAAACATCAAGCTTCTTGAAAGACACTTAAATAGAAACAAGGGTAAAACATCTAAACTGCTATATGGAAAAAACAATACAAGGGAAATCATCTGGGCTTTTCTTCCACGATAATGTTCTGGCAGGGTATGAATTGCAATTTGTGTTGCACATCCCAAGCCATATATGGGATCATCCAACTCTTTTTCATAGAAGAGAATGCTTCTCACACTTCTTCTCAAACTGATTTTCACATTCTTCCTCTTCTCATCTTATGGAATGGGCTTAGAGAAGGAGGTGCAACAACTCATGAGCAGCCTAACATTGTTCTTTCTTTTTTACTAAAAGCTACAGTTAAATAGCATCAAAGAAAAACGACAGCACTGCCACAGACAAACATATGTAACTTTCAGGACCTCTCCTCACATGGAGGGTACCTGCATCTAACATTCCAAAAAGCCATTACCAGTTGATTCTGTATTTCTTCCACTTTATGATTTTCAAGTTGAAAAGTTTTCAGTACAACATTAACTGGAAGATAGACGAATATGTATTCAAGCAAGCAAGCAACTCAACTTTTATTAATTAAATGTGTGAACAGTAGGATACATCTGAATATAGAAACACCCAAGTGAGACTCTTTTTAACCCTTCTTAAGATCACTACAGATATTAGCCTCAAGAAAGTCTCAAACCTTTAGAAGGTAATCACACTTTAAGCAATCAGTTCAACAAACTCAAGCAAGTTGAGGCTTGCTCCCAGCTTCTACTAAACCACATACTAGATTAAGATCCAAATAAAAAGGTAAAAAAAAACAGAATAAAAAAAAAAAAAAAAAAAAGACCACTACAACAAGACTTACCATGGAGCAGAATGAAATCTCACTGCACACAAACTGAAAAGATTAACAGGCCTAGAAAACGTGGATCATTAAAGATCTTTCAAAAAATCTACATAATGCAATCAGTATATTGACTGAATGTTAAAAAAAAATCTCAAATGACCTTTTTAAAGTGGTTACTTAATTCATTAACATCTGGGTCAACTCAGAGCAAGATAACTGATTGCAACAATTCTGACAGAACTGCTGCCCTTCCAAAGGCAATGAAATTACTAAGTGTAGTTCAACATAGTGGATAATTATGAAATACCTTTAATCACATCCTCTGTCAAAGTTTTTTGGTTTGGGGTTCTTTTTTATTTATTTCAGAACACTTATCTTCCAGAGAAAAGTTCGGCCACCTTCACTACCTCGGAGCCAAACCTCATACTGCAAGAAATTCCAGTGGAACAACTTGCAGAGCCTCCGGAGTAAGGAACTCATGGCATGAATAAGCAAGCTAAAGGTGGAATTGGTCGAGTACACTTTAACAAACTGCTGTGGCAACACTGGGGGGATGTATCATTCACTTTTGTCTTTTCTATCTAGGATAGCGGCTCTTTGACTTTCTCAAAATTAATTTAAAGCATTTGCCGATAGAATTTCAAGAAATATACTGGCAGCTTACAAAATGTCTATCTCTGTCTGACTGCACAAAACCAATTTATAAATAATAGAGCACTGTTCCTTAGTATGACATTTACATACGGACCGTTAAAACAACTTAAACTAAAAAAGAAACAGAAGGAAAGAAATAAAGAAAACCCACACGCCTTATCTTCTACCTGCCTACAAGCTATTTCTTGTTAGATTCCAACTTCGGTATCTGACGCTCATCTGAGACGTGTCCCGTACCAAAGCACTCAGCCTCGCCCCCGAACTCGCCGGGAACTCTGAAGTTTCTCTCCAGCAGAGCGCTTTTCGCCGGCCGCCGCGCTGCCGGCGGGACCGGGACCTCCAGCATCACCGCAGCGGCCCCCGAAGAAGCTCCGTGTCCGCAAGAGCCCGGCCCGGCCCGCAGGGCCGCCGGCGCAGGCCGCCGCGCACAGGGCAGCAGGCGGGCAGCCCGTGCCCTCCTCTACCTCGCAAACTCCGCACCCCGCGGAGGCTGGCTTACCTCTGGCAAAAAGCAGCGGGCGAAGAGAGACACGGGGGAAGGAAGAGCAAGACTTTAGATGGCTTGAGCTTTCTTTTCTCCCTCCGGCTCCTCGCCGCTCACTCGCTTTCTTGCTTGCTTTCTTTCTCTTTCTTTCCTTCCTTCCTTCCTTCCTGCCTCCACACCCCACCCCACCCCACCCCCGGCAAGCCGCGCCCGCGGCGCGGAGCTAGCTTCCTCCCTCCCTCTCTCCCGCAGCAGGCGGCCGCACCTGGGCGCGGGCGGGGAGCTCCTGCCGCTCCGCGCCCCTCCGCGCCGCCGCTCCGCGCGTGGGCCGCCAGGGCGGGTGCTCAGGGCGTGCTCGCCGGGCAGCATATTTCTGGAGGAGCCCGGAGGAAGCTGGCAGCCGCAGGCTTCGGCTCCGGGAGAGCTCGCTGCCCCAGCGCATCGCTTCCCGGCCAGCCCCCCACCCACTGCCCGTCTGTCTGTGTGTCCGTCCGCAGCCTGGCCTGGTCCCTGGCGTGGCGTGGCGTGGCGTGGCGTGGCGTGGGGTGGCGGCGGGGCTCCCCCCGCTGCCTGTCTCCTGCATGCCTCCTGCTGCCTGGGAGCCCCGAGCTGCGAGGCAGCCGGCAGCCCAGTCGGCCCAGGGCTTCCCGCCGGCACCAAACGGAGCCACGCACAGCGGTTGAATGATCGCTTGCATAAATAAAAAAATAAATATTACTAAGCTTTCAGTAGTGCATGTAACTTCCCCACTTCTAGGAATTCACCCACATCTGTGAACTACTGTCACTCAGCTGAAACTATCCTTTTGCTACACAAAACTAGACTGAAAAGTACTTTCATGTACTCCATCAGTGTACGTACATATCTCCCTCTTTCAGGTATCAGTTCTGATTTTTTTTCTAATTAAATCCAAGGGCTTACCAGAAGGCTCACAACTGTTGTAGCTCAAGTCTGAGGTCAGCCATTGGGTTGAAGCAGAAACAAAGCAAAGATTTACTGAAAAAAAAAGAGGACAGTAATTAAAGTGTTCATACAGGAGCAAGTAAACATGGGTTCTTTTCCTGCTTCAAAGACTGCATGATAAAGACAAGCCTTACTAAATAGCCTTACTAATAGTAAGGCTGTTAAAAACTGTTGGTACCATGGTAGTAAAATGAGGTTTCAAGATCACAATTTTGCATGTAAACAACATTTTCACTCTCCACTCCCAGTCAAAACAGCTGGAAGTCTTAAGTTCAGCATTAGAGAACCAATTCCACCACTGTCCAAGCACTTCTGAAAACCCTGCTGCAAGTCCTAAATATTAGATGCCTAAATACCAGTGTACCAAAAAGTACAGCTAATTTTGCTTCTTAAAGTTGCATTATGCAAGCAAATTTTGTGGCAAGAAAGCCCCACTCCAGTGCAAACTTTTGGTTTTGACTTTTTCGAGAACCTGAAAGAACTTACTGTGTTCTTGCATGACTTATTAATGCTTTTGCTAAGTCTGGCTTGGTGTCATTCACACTTACTTGCAAAGGGACCCATATGTTTCCAAACCAAGTTAGTGCACAGCGATGATTCAGGTAAGTACACTAACACCCTTTCTGGTCATAGCATTTCTGGATTGTAACCTAATGATTCACAGAGTCATTCAATCAGAGATTTGCCGAAGATTTCCAGCTAAGCCTAGCTTCCTGTCAGAACGGTAAGAATGCCAAGGAAAGATTCAGGCCTTGTAAACAACAAAAGACCTACCCCCTTTGTGAGGCTTACCCTGCCATGCGAAAACCCAGTTAATTAGCAGTTTGTGCTGGGCTGAATTTTTTTCCTGTAAATCTTAAGGTATGGTCATTGATTAATACCCCTGAGTTTTTCTCTCTTCTCTGTCAAGAAATTCCCAAGTCCTTTCTGTAAAGTCCACCTTTCTTCCTTTTCCAGGAGACCCATGTGATTTGCCCATGTAAGTGGGCCAGCAGTAGAGACTACAGGCAATGGTACCCTCAGTGCTTGTCCTTAAAACAGATGTCAGTCTCACGTGGAACTCACTAAAAGGGATTACCTTCAGCACATTTATACTTGTGCAGTAGTAGCACCTCCCCTCAGAGCATAACATGACACTGCACCCTGACACACTGTGTCTCAGCCATAATTATCTACTTTTCTTGGCCACAGTATGAGACCACAAGATCTGAGATTTTTTCCACATGTTTGGGAGGGGTGGGGGAGCTGGCAAGGAATGGAAGAAATAAACACTAAATGTCTGAAACATCTACTCAGTTGTATTTACATATTTATGTTTGCATTTTTTCCAGAAAAACTGAAGTATATACAAGTTCATTTTAAGCCATGTTGTGCTTTTGGGGGTTTAGAGGGTTTTCTTGTATTTTTGTGTATGTCTAAATGACATTATCAGTATTGGACAAACCTATGTGCTATTTTATTCTTTGTGAGAATTAAAGTAGCATAATTTATCAGATTCTAAGAAAGCTCACAAGTCTCTGGTTTATCTACAGCATATAGTTCTCTGTCAGAGCATGGAACGGCAGCTTTCTACCACTATGGTGAACACGAAAATCTAAAATGAAATTGCATCTTACTAACTCTGATGCAATTCAGATATGACATAAGGCACAGTACTATCCTATGGCTTGTGGATAATGTTGAGTTTTGAAAATCTGCCAACAGGCTTGAAAACAGAGATTTTATTATCTGATAATTTCCTCTTCCCTTGAGTTTCTATGTTCCTATTATGAAAAAAAATGCTAGGAAAGTAATGGGTTTTTAGTAGGTAAAGATAAAATTTCAGTTTAGAAATTAATTATAAAAAGAAGTTGCAAGACTGTTGAAAAGGAAGTTGCAAGATTGTTGCTGTATCCTCTGAAAGACATTAAGGCCTTTCGTGTCCTAAAACACATTTGAACATACAAGAAAGTCATTCATAGTGAACATGCTAAGGTTGCATCCCAGATCAGATTTATGGTTACAAAAACCTTTAAAATAACCTTGTTTTGCAGTAATCGATATTGGACTAATTTTTTTTTTTTTTTAAGGTTGTCAGTCCATAAAAATAACCGTGTAAGTCTGTGCTTAACTGGAGGTGGAATAACGTTATCTAAACTGTTGAAGAAGTACCCTTAGAATATGAATCTACTCCAGATTTCTACACTCTATCACCGTAGTTTGTCATAAGTCAAAGTAGATGTTTACCCACATTTTTTGTTGTTCATTAAGCTAGTAATGCAACTGATTTGAACTAGTCAACCATTTTCCAATTTTCAAATTCTGTAATTTTTGGATGTGTAGATCTTTAAAACTATGGATCAGTTCTACTTATAGCATATTTATTGTATTTAAAAGCTCCAAAACTAGCTGCACAAACAGCAAATTGATAAGATAAACTCAGGAAAACAACTGCTACTCCTTCCTTTATGGATGGCCTACAAGTAGCTCTGATACTTAGATGAAGTTTGTCAGCTGTATAAAAATACACAGAAGAACTAAGTTTATTTGTGACTTTTTATGAGATTATTTCTCTCTCTGCTGTAAAAAATAGCACATATTGCCACTGAACACAGTTCAAGCTAGGTAGCAAGGTCTAAGTTCTAAACTTGGTCTTCTGCAATCTTTTCAGTCTCATTTGTTCCTCTTTAAAGCAGAGGTAATAAAATTAATCCACGAGTCTCCTCAAGGTGTTGAGAAGGTTAAATGTATTTATTTTTGGATCTTATGAAGCATTATAAGAAATGCTATGTTAGCTACATCTCAGAAAAACAGCATGTGAATATCTAGACCTTTTATGATTTGAGCTTCACTACTATTGTTATAGTATAGCAAATGTCAGGAAAACTGACCTTGGAAATTAAATCATGTGTTACAATTTTCACAAGCAGAGTTCTTAGTATGAGGTAACATTTCACTCAGGGTAACACAAAAACACCACAAAGCTTCAGAAAAATGATTGGACTGTAGTTAAGTACAAGAGTTGAGATATCTAGGTTCAGTTTTTGCATTTGCTATCAACTGTTTATGTAACCTTGGGATTCCTCTCAGCCAGTTACTCAGTGCACTATAACTCAAGTTACTTTTGTATGCCTCACTGTATGCCAACCTACATTTTTACTCAGACCTGTAAGCCAGTTTGACCCATACCCCATATTTTAATGTATCACAGTCAGTCTGATTTCTGAGAAGCATCATAAGATTGTTCCCTGTACCATATGATGAATTTGTATTTTTAGACTATCACTTCATAAGCCAGTTAATGTTCTTCTTTACAGGTATGACAACAGAACAGTTGTGGCTTTTGACTTTTATTTCCTTTAATGGCTCTATGTTTAACTTAATGCTGTCTCTGTTTTCTTAAAACTGCTGAGGTAGTCCCTTTATGGTATTTTGGTATTGATATATGACTTCTGAAACAAATAACATAAAGCTGGTGTAACAGGGTGTTATACTGTTTACTGATTACTTTTACAACATACTGATTATTTTTTTTCCCTTACGAATTCTGGTGCCTGCTAAGTCAGAGTAAGTTTTCTGGCTTATGTAGTGTGTATTGCACTCTACTGCACATGCAAAATCCTCTAAAGGCAAGTTGTTCAGATCAACTGAAATACTCTTTCTGAGAATAAGCACACTTATAAACTAATAGGAACATTTGCTCTAAAGCACCTCTTGTATAGTGGTGATGGGTGCGTCAGAAGCATTGAACTTGACCTCACTCTCAATGGGAGTCTGCAAAGATGGCAATTCAAAATACATTCCTGGGACAGCAGGAGGATTCTGGAAATTAAGGAGGGTCTATCTACTGCCTTCTGCCAAAGCACACAATACAGTACTTCCCTGGACTAACCTGCTCCTGTCCTGAGCCAGGACCCAAACCTGTTGTTAGAGCCCTATGGGCTGGTGACCTCCCACTTTCATGTACATTGATATGTGTTTCAATCTGCAGACAACCTGAGAATTTTGTCTGCAGTACTACTTTATTTGAGTTCATTGCTTATGGGGATGTGAAAGCATGACCTATGTATAAGATTCACCTGAATTCACAAGCTGAGAAATGAAAACAGCAAATTTATTCTAGCAAGGCAGGGGTAAGCTCTTGCTTCAAATGAAAGGCATTGAACCAGGGGAAGAAAAAAAAAAAAAAAAAAAAAAAACCAAACCAAAACCTGGCATTAATCTCTCATTCTAGCTGCTGCTTAGGGTTTCTCCAATAAATCTGTCACTAGAAAATCTAGAGGGGTGATTTCAATGCTGTCTTTTCAGAGTACCTGTGTTCAGCATGGGACCTTATCCCAGCACTTCTGTCTCTCGTTTGTATTTAAAGGTTTTCAAGTTGCTTTTGAATACAAATGTAGCTTCAAAGCATGTGGTAAGTTCCTTTTTATTTCTTTGCTACTGGTCTCACTTAGGGGACCTAGTTACCTTGGCATAACTTCCTGTCATCTTTGAGAAGTCTAATGTAGCATTCTTAAACTTATTTGAAAATAAATCTCTCTGAGGAACATTCCTGCACATCAAAGTGCTAAATTTTTCCCATATTCATCTTTTGCACAGTTCATTGAATTATAATGAATCACACATCATTAAGGTTTATCCACACAGCACTGGCTTGCTCGCATTCTGCAGAAACCACATATGACAATTTAAAGATGCTACTACTTTTAAAGGTCACCATCTCAGATACCTCCTTCCCTCTTTCATTTTATTTGTTGCTTGATCAAATTTGGCATGGAAAGTAATGAAACATAACAGTCATCATAGAACTATTTTTAGAGGAAAAGATTTCCAAAGTACAATCACAGATAAAATTGTATATAATTCAATATAATTTCACACTGTTACTTAGGTCTGGAGAAACACATTATTTCTCTTCTGTTTTCTCTTTTCCTCATTGCTTTCTGCCCAAAGAAAGTAACTCATGATAGTTGGCTCAGTCCCCAGGATTCTGATGCTGTTAAAGGGATTAAACTGGAAGCTTACTGTATGTACAAATAATACTTTAATAGAAAACTCATAATGAAGATACCCCATCTGTCCATTAATAATTTCCTGTGAAGTTACTAAGTTAAGTTAGAAGCTGAGAAGTATCAAGTCTTTGAAGTTTTACTGTATACATCCCATTTCACATACAGTTTCCTTAGTTTTCAGACTATTTTCTAAGTAACAAATAAAGCAACAGCATGCAATGTAAAATGTTAGAAGTTAAAAGTAGACAACCCATCTGAGGAGTACCAGGTGGTACTGGAAGTACCAGTAACCTTAGTAATTTTAGGTAAACAAAGGATAGCATCAGTATTCTGCCTACAATTTTGAATTAGACTGCCATTTAAGAAATCTCATTCGAATACTCATCTTACAAACTGCTGAAATTGCTAACACCACACCATTCTATATGCAGGTACTTATAGTTCTCACTCTTTTTCACCTTCTTCTACTCATAAAATTTCATATTTCTTATAAGAATTGCTTTGTACCAAGAGTATCTCTTAAGAGCAATGAAGGTTTAACTCCATCATTGAGGACAGGAGCATAACTAAGACTAGGACTTTGTCATTAGGAAAACAAACACCATCAAGTGAAAACAACACTTTCATGTCATGTTTCTACAGGCTCTCCCTTTCTAAAATTTAATCAAAATTGCAGTTAAATAAGTATCATTTCAGCATTGGATAGAATAGCCAATAGGAAAGCCAAGTTTTTCTTATATAATTAAACACTAATATTACAACAACACCCATCATGTTTAATAACTACAAAATACTATTGCTGATCACATCAAAAGGCATTTTTCTTTCAAAAATTAGTTCTTTCTGAAGTTTATAATTACATTTAATGTTATAATTATTATTTATAAAATATAAATACATTATATATATTATACATTAATATAAAATATATTATAAATTATATACATTCATATAATATATTACACAACATAATATAATATTATTATATTATATATAATTATATTATGTATTATTGTATTTTATTATTAATATAATATAATAATGTATATAAAACATATATTCATATATAATATAAATATATATGTTATATTACATAATATAGCATATATTAATATATAATCATATATTTATATGCATTATATACTATATTAATATATTATATATTAATATATGATTATATTTATAAATATATTATTTAAGTAATGTTATGTAATAATATATATAAAATATATTATTTAAGTAATATTATTACTTAATGTTATAAAATGAGATAAAACAGCAGAGAGGCTGTGGAAATTATGAGTTTGTCTGGGTAAACAGTTAATCAAGCTTCTGACCTTTCAGAGACACTGTGGTTATCTTGTCCTCTCCCTACAAAATAATTGGAAAGCCAATGTACTACACAAGGGCTTGATTCAAGATAATTCAATTTTGAATGCACAAAGAAAACCCTATGCAAGACCAAAACCTTAACTCAGTCTTTTTGCTTTATGCACAGTGGTATGGATTTCAAATTACATAATCTGTTCAGCTACTGCAACACAAAACTTATCACTTATTTATGAAAGTTCAGAATCCTGGAGGACTTCACAGTTCTTGCATACAGAGCAAAATTAGAAGGAAATACATTTTTAAACAAGGTAAATTCTAGTTTAAATTAATGCACTACAAACATTCATTGCCATTTCTACAGTGCAGCAATGGTCTAAATGAAAAAAAAAAAAGTTATGAAAACTGATTAGGGTATTTCAGTGGCTAAGGAAAGGCCACGTTTCATATATGTCATCAAACTTCACTTCTCTTGTGCCTGCAAGGAATTGTCCATTGTAAGAGAAGCATCAGTAAAAGTGGTTTGCATTTCTTTCATAAAAGGAAGGTACAGGAAATGTGTATTACAGTTTGAGCTGGATTTCAGACAAAGTAGGTTTTCAACTAATTTAAGATTATCTCCTGTAGAAGAATATAAATAGAATAATATAATATATGGATTTGAGAGTATATGTTAATTTTTTTATCTTCCCCTACATTCTTGCTATATTTTGTAGGTCTATGCTCAAGTTGTAAAGGACAGATATGCTAGAGGTTTGTCTTGCCATTCCAAAGATGAGGACCTTGCTCACCAAAAATGAGTCCCAGTCTGCAATTCTTTGCCTTTGATCAGTATACAGATGATTATTTGTTCCCCCAGAACATTATTCAAACTATTTACAAATAGTTAACAACAATTAAAGAGAACACACAAAGAATATAATCTGTTTACCTGCTTCCCTTCACACCCACACACCTCCCCCATCACAAAGCTAACCAAGGCTGTGCCTATGCAGTTTGGCATATATCAGGCTCAGAAATGAAAAAAAAACCACACAGTTACCACCCTGATCCCATGTTACGTGTGTTAGCTCTATCCCAGCAGAGCTCAGCATGGCTTGTTTTCTCAACACTGCTTACTGGAAACCTCCACAGAAGCTAACAAATATAATGGCAAATTCAGGCCAACACCACCGTGCCGCATTTAAGTGAATATAGGTATACAGGTGGCCCCACACCAGGGTTTAGCACAGTTCCAGGCTTTCTTTCCTCCTGGAGCTTTGCCTTTCCTAATGCGGGGCACATGCATACTCATTCATAGTTAAGATGGCTTTAATATCAAGTACTGTGACTGTGCTAGAAATGATACACCTTTTCTAACCATGTTATTTCATAATTATGTATTTCAAGGAGATTATGACTTTCTTCTAAACATGGAGCCTTGGTCACTATGGTATAGTGCTAAATGAACTATTCACATGAGCATATAATATAATTTCTATGGCACAGTACATCTATAGCACTTTCTTTGTTTTTCTTATACTATTATTGTTTTCTCACTTGGGCCTTAGAATACCAGAAACAGGAAGAAAAAACATTATGCATGTTTTCAGATATGAACAGATCAATAAATGCACCAAAATGCACTTATTGTCACACACTGGACTTTGCATTATACACAGAGGATAAAGATAGAATTTACTGGGTATGCACCATACAGTCTAATCTCTTCTGAGCAAAGTCCACTTCCTTTATTATCAGCTATGCAACAGTGTTAAGGTATTCTGAACAGAGTATGTGTATCTGCTAAACGGTAACTTAAATGTATACTTTGATCCCTATTTTTCTGAATTTGATATTTTGTTCCTCCTATATCCAAGGCCACTATTTAATACAGATTTAAAATCTTTTTTAAGGACTCTTCAAATAGTTGCAGAATAAAGTTAAAAGTGAAAGTAGCCCAGGAATAGGAGTAGTTTTAAAACAAAATCAAGCACAAAGCCAGTTTTCCACTTAGTTTTTTTTGCTGATGTAGTTTTGCAGAAGAGTAGGATCGCTCTTCAGAGAGGAGAAATTCAACAGGAATGAAGCTCTCAGGTTGAGTGCAGAGCTCTTTTGTTATTACTTCTTTCACAAAAAATAAATAAATAGAAAACCCAAGACCTGAAAAGATACAATCTAGTAACAGTTCTACAACTATTACAATTTTCTTGCACTTTTATTTCTTACACATTGTCTCTTAATTACTTTCGTTTTCTTCCCTGTATATTACCTACACAGGCATAGGGCCTTCTTTTGACAACTGGGTTGCAGGACACTCATGTCTCTTCTCCTCTGAATGTTTTTTAAGACTAATTAGCTGGTGTCCATATGTAAGGGTAAACAAGATAGTTTGTGTCTTCATCCTACCTCTATGGGCCTGATTCTTTCTCAGTTAAAGATGAATTTTAGGCAGGGATTTCCAGTGAGGATGGGGATTCACAGTGACCAAATCCGTGAATTTTTTCTAATACAATATCACAGAATTGGTTTTCTTTGAGTCTCGTGTGTGTGTGTGTGTGTGTGTGTGTGTGTGTGTCTTTCTTCCTTCTGCTAAGGTTTTTGTAGTAAAAGCTGAAAGATCAGACTATAGTTTCACTGTTAAAGTTGACTCTGCTGGAGAATGGAGTAATACTGTCCTTATCAAGTCTGCTTATTCCTACTGTCTCAAACTCTTCTTTGTAGCTGATGTGCTGCATAGTAAATAATCTCAGAAAACTAATACAGGTTGAATTTAATTTCACGAAAGTACAAGCTTAAAGTGATTGTAAAAGTCCAGCATTAATGGTATGATATAAATTCTATTTAAATAACCTTTGACTAGATTCTTTATCACATTGCATTGAAAGGACTTCCTCTTTCATATTTGTCATCTATTACAGTATCTTATCTTCTTCAGTATACTCTATACTATATATTAATATAGGGAGTAACATATTTTCAAAGAATATACTCACTTTTCTGTAATATTTCTGAATGACTCATGTTCTCCACCTTCTTTACCCTTCGGGTTTTCTGGTTATATTTCACTCATTTCAAAAACAGATACTTTTACAATCTGCAGTGAAAGCTTCAGACATGGCCCAACTCAACACCTGCACTCACCAGGTGAGTCTGGTCTGGGCCATGAAGGCCTATGGGTGCATGAAGGGCCCTGAAAGCTACTGCTACAATTGGATTGCTTTGGGCAAGAGCTTGTGTGAAGTAAAAAATGTCTGATTGTTCCCAGAGACTCTATCATTACATTTGTCTAATACCTACCAGTATGTTACATAAACCCAAGCCTTAAATCATACAACTATCCACTAAATAACATCAAAGATAAAAAAATTCCACTTACATAATTTATCACCATTCTTCAAGTAAAAAGAAATGGTGAATTAGTAGCAAAGTATCACAAATAACAAGTTTTCATAGTCCAACACTGGGTCTGAAATTAAAATAGCATGTGGGACCTATTTTTGTTTAACTAAAACTGTGGTTTTGGTATATCAATAACTGAATTTAAAGATCATCAATTGTTGATCATCAGACAATGTAAATATACATTCTCTTTACCACTGCAGAAGAGTAAAAAACTGGAAGGTCAACTGTAATTTGAGTGACCATTACTGCCTCATTTTCTGTCATGAAATCCAATACATATTAATGTGTTTAAAATTTAGATGTCTTCCAATAGTGCTTGTGTAGAAACTATTTCCGTAAGAATGTAGCTTATCTAATTGCCTCTAAAATAAATTCTTATACAGAGCACCCTGGGTAACAAACAGGAGGAGCTTGAAGCCATGATGAAACAGGAAAATTATGATGTAGTGGCTATACCAGAAACATGGTGGGATGTGTCCCGTGACTGGAGTGTGACAGTTGATGGCTACAAGCTCTTTAGAAGGGATAGACAAAAAAGGAGAGGTGGTGGGGTGGCGCTGTATGTTAGGGACTGTTATGATTGATTTGAGTACAAGTGTAGTGAAGACAGGGTGGAGTGTCTTAGTGTTACAATCAGTGGGAAGGCCAACAGGGAAAATGTTGTAGTAGGAGTCTACTATAGGCCACCCAACCAGGACAGAGAGGTGGATGAAATATTCTATAGGCACTTAGGACAAATCTCATGATCACTTGCCCTTGTTCTTGTGGGAGACTTTAACTTCCCAGACATCTGCTGGAAATACAACCCAGCAGAGCAGGACCAGTCCCAGAGATTCCTGGAATGTGTGGCAGATAACGTCCTGACACAGCTGGTGAGTGAACCAACCAGAGAAGGGGACATCCTATTCATGAACAGAGGAGGACTGGTGGATGATGTGGTGGTTGGAGGCTGACTAGGGCACAGTAGTCATGAAATAATAGAGTTATCTTAGAGAGGCCAGGAGAGGAGACAGCAGAACTGCCATCCTGGACTTCCAAAGGGCTTATTTTGTCTTGTTTGAGCATCTGCTTGAAAGGATCCCTTGGGAGATGATCCTGAAGGGTATAGGGGTCCAGGAAGGCTGGGCACTCTTCAAGAGGAAAGTCTTAATGGCTCAGGAACAGGCGGTCCTCAGGTGCTGTAAGAGAAGCTGGCAACAGAAAAGATCACCCTGGCTAAACAGGGAGCTTTGGTTGCAACTCAGGGAGAACAGAATTTACAGCCTTTGGAAGAAAGGGCTAGCCATTCACAGTGATTACAAAGATGCTGTGAAATCAGGAGGTCTAAAGTGCAGCTGGAAATTAATCTAGCTTTAGCAATCAAGGACAAGAAGAAGTGTTTCTATAAGTATGTCAGTAGCAAAAGAAAGAGCAGGAAGAGTCTCCATCCCCTGCTAGATGCAGGAGGAAACATGGTAACAAGTGATGAGGAGAAGGCTGAGGTCCTTAATGCCTTCTTTGCCTCAGTCTTTAATAACAAGGTTAGTTGTATTGATGAAATCCAGCCTCCACAGCCAGAATACAGAGACTGGGAGAATGACCCCCCCACAGACCAGGAGGAGACACTCAGTGACCTGCTGCATCACATAAACATACACCAGTCTATGGGACCAGATGGGATACACCCGAGGGTGCTGAAGGAGCTGGCTGGGGTGCTCGCCAAGCTGCTTTTCATCACTTACCAGCAGTCCTGGCTGACCGGGGAGGTCCCGACAGATTGGAAATTGGCCAGTGTGACGCCCATATATAAGAAGGGTTGGAAGGATTATCCAGGAAATTACAGGCCTGTCAGCTTGATGTCAGTGCCCGGGAAGCTGATGGAGCAGCTTATCCTGAGTACCATCACACAACACGTGCAGGACAACCAGATGCTCAGGCCCAGTCAGCATGGGTTTATGAAAGGCAGGTCCTGCTGGACAAACCTGATCTCCTTCTATGACGGTGTGACCTCCTTATTGGATGAGGGAAAGGCTGTGGATGTTGTCTACTTTGACTTTAGTAAGGCCTTTGACACCATTTCCCACAGCTTTCTCCTGGTAAAACTGGCTGCTTGTGGCTTGGATGGGCACACGCTTTGCTGGGTAAAAAACTGTCTGGATGTTTGGGCCCAAAGAGTTGTGGTGAACGGAGTTAAATCCAGCTGGCGGCCGGTCACGAGTGGTGTCCCCCAGGGCTCGGTTTTGGGGCCACTCCTGTTTAACATCTTTATTGATGATCTAGACGAGGGGATCGAGTGCACCCTCAGTTAGTTTGCAGAGGACACCCAGTTGGGTGGGAGTGTTGATCTGCTCGAGGGTAGGGAGGCTCTGCAGAGAGACCTGGACAGGCTGGAGCCATGGGCTGAGGCCAACTGCAGGAGTTTCAATGAGGCCAAATGCCGGGGGCTGCCCTTGGGCCACAGCAACCCCCAGCAGCGCTACAGGCTTGGGGAGGAGTGGCTGGAGAGCTGCCAGTTAGAGAGGGACCTGGGGGTGCTGATTGACAGCCGGCTGAACAGGAGCCAGCAGTGTGCCCAGGTGGCCAAGAAGGCCAATGGCATCCTGGCTTGTGTCAGCAATAGCGTGGCCAGCAGGGACAGGGAAGGGATCTTACCCCTGTACTCGGCACTGGTGAGGCCGCACCTCGATTCCTGTGTTCAGTTTTGGGCCCCTCACTCCAAAAAGGACATTGAATGACTCGAGCGTGTCCAGAGAAGGGCAACGGAGCTGGTGCAGGGTCTGGAGCACAGGTCGTAGGAGGAGCAGCTGAGGGAACTGGGGGTGTTTAGTCTGGAGAAGAGGAGGCTGAGGGGAGACCTCATCGTCCTCTACAGCTCCCTGAAAGGAGGCTGCAGAGAGCTGGGGATGAGCCTCTTTAACCAAGTAATAAGCTATAGGACAAGAGGGAATGACCTCAAGTTGCACCAAGGAAGGTTTAGACTGGATATTAGGAAGCATTTCTTTACAGAAGGGGTTGTTAGGTGATGGAATGGGCTGCCCAGGGAGGTGGTGGAGTCCCCATCCCTGGAGGTGTTTAAGAGTTGCATTGAGATAGTGCTTAGGGATACGGTGTAGTTGAGAACGGTCAGTGTTAGATTAATGGTTGGACTAGATGACCTTCAACGTCTTTTCCAATCTGTATGATTCTGTGATTCTGTGATAATTGCAGACCCTTATACCTTGTAGTACTTCATAGTTTTACAAAAGCTTGGTGTTTTGCATGTTTCACACAGGTTTACAGAGAAGGCCAATAAAAATTTTTTACCTGTAAGGCTTGAAATTGTTTCAACCGCCCATTAAAAACTCATCATATTTTCCCTTTTCCTACTGAATATGTTTTAGACAAATGTATTTTCAGAACTAATATCTTCTTTTCAATATGCAGACAATTTATACAGATAGCATGTATTAACTTAAGCAGGAGTTCAATATATTACTTTTTGACAGAAAAAACAAAACAGTTTGCTTATGCCAAGGAACATAAATATAGATCAGTTCTTGTCATATCTTCAAAACCATGTTTATAACAGTGTGTTGTAGTAGCTCCTCATAAGGTCTTCACCATTCAATGAACAGCATATTCTGATAACAGGTCCATTTATTATTATCTATTTCACGCACAAAGGCTACTTTTTAAAAATCAGACCTTCTTTTACCTTTATTCAAACTGATGTCTTTTTTCATAACTCACATCTGCACATCACAGATTTAGTCTTAAGCAATCTAAGCAAATACATACATTGAAAAAGATCCAGAGCTATGAATCCGGCTATACTATGGTGAGGGGAACAATACAGATTCATACTGAGAAGTTAGTCTGTGCAATACTATACAGTAAATATATAATAATGTATTTTTGCCTACCTTTTTTTCACTTACACATCCCAAAATTTTTGCGTAGAAAGATGACATTTTTCACTTCCTGTACATGAAGGTGTATGTTCTTTTCAAAGTTCCCTTTTTACTGAGAATGATTTGGGAAAATGTGGAGATGCTGGATCATCAGAAAGAATAAACCAATTAATAATTCATATACCTTTTTGTGTTAGCTGTGTAGTACACTTTCAGTGTGATCAAGCAAACAATAATGAGTCAAAAGAAACCCTGCTTTTGAATTTAATCATTACAGCTGGTTTCAGCCCATATATTTGATTAAAGACACTTTATATCTTTCATTGTTATTTTAACATTTTACAATGCTTTACATCTTCAAAGTACTCTGCTGACATTACCTTATTAGTTCTTGTAATGCTCAGATGCAATTTTCAGTATACTTTTCTATCACAGTCCCATTTTAATTGCTATTTAAAGCTGCATTTGTTATATTTATAATGGGCCATAAAAAGGAATGTTCAGTAGGAAAGGCACTGTACCAACAAACTGTGTAGTACATTTCTTAAACTATAAATTATTTTGGTTTGTATGTGATACTTCAGATTTAGCCCAGTACTGAACTCTGCTAATGTGGATTTCAGGCCCATCCTCCCCTAGCACAGCACGATGCAAACTAGCATCAGCAAGAGAATGTCAGTGCTGTTCCTTCACTTGTTTTCATTCCTGTCCTGGTGAGACTTCTTTTCCTGAACTTGCTGGGTGAAATGGAAATCATTGCAAATACTATCACTGAGGTATCTGCTCAGATTTCACCCACTGAAGACAATGAATGGCACAGGAGCCCTGTCAGGCACTGGCCCTGCTTCCTCCCAGGTTGCCTTCAGGAGCACATGCTTGTGAGCCCCTGTGAAAACAGTGCTGCCTGCTTTTGTGGGGGTACTCTTGAGGACAGTGCTTTTTCCCCATGAACCTCATACGGTCAATTCTTGCTGCTGCAGTTAAGTGTGGTAAGCTCATGTTTTTCTCATGTTTGTTTCTTAACTTCCAAAGTATCAAGCAAAATTTCAGTTGTTAGTTATTTGAACTTTTCGCTGTTACTGCTTTTTTCTTTATATTTCTTCTTATTGTATAAACACACCCCATAAAACATTGCCAAGTTTCTTTAGATGTCTCTTGCTAATAAATATTTTTGCTAATCACAAAATTAGATTTGTGGATTCTTGTATTGCTGAAACCTAGGTATAATTCAAATACATCATCCAGACTGCATAGCAGCTTGGACCTCTCCCACCTACTTTGTCTCTGAACAACAAATGAAATATAGTTGTCAGAAAATGGTGGCAAGCGACCTACACCATTTAAAGTTAGCTTACAATGAAAACATTTCCATGTTGTTGGTGACTATATGGTTACAAACTCAGTGTTGAGCTTGATTTCATAGGTACTGATCATGTACAGCCACTGAAGTGAGAAATTGCATTGAGTGCCTGAAATTTAAGTCACTGCTACATAACTAAGTTACATAACCTCCCTTAAAGGTGCATGGAGTACATTGGCATCTCTTGGTAATCCTTGCCCGTAGTTACAAGAGAGCCACTCCTTTCTGTCACCTAGTAACTTTTTAATTGTCAACATCAACTTGGAGATCCTGAGTTAGAGTTTGATTTGGCAGTGTGTGTAGAATACAGTACTTTTTTAAACATCCTGTAGAAGTGTTTGAGCAGAAAAAAAAATAGCAGTATATTCTGAACATAAAATGGAAATGGCTAAAGGTAAGCTTACACCTGCAAGCAAATCTGGCCAACTCCTGGAAAAAATCTGGCACCTGAACTTGGTAGCAAGAGATGTGCTTCTGAAGAGCGATGTGGAGAATGAAGGTATAGTGGAGTATGTGCTTAGGTTGATCTCTTTAACAAAAGAGCTGAGCAGATCTCTCAGCCTGCAGCTGGAGAACGTTACGGAAAGTATTCAAGATACCTGCCACTTGCTGAGTGCTCTCTACAACAAACACAAGGAATTGACTGCAAGTCCAGGCAAGTATGGAGGGACTTAACTGTAAACAGAATGGACTCGGTATATTGGACGCTAAGTTCTTCCATGTGATGATGATAGGGGATCTTACTTTTCATTTTTTAAGTATTTCAGTACTTGGTCATTCATTAGACCAAATTAATTCATATTTCAACAGTTGTATCACACTGTTTTCGAGTCTACTACATGAGATTCAATATGAGACTCATAATTCTCATTCTCTGAGAAAAAAATAAAGTTAACTAAATAGAATGGTTTCAAAGTTTTATGTGTATTATACTTTGGTGGGTTTATCTTGGCCAGACACCAGATGCCCACCCAGTAACTTACTCCTCCTGCTCAACAGGAAGGGGGAGAAAATAAAATGAAAAATTTCATAGGTTAATCTGAAAACAGAGAAATCACCACTTACCATCACGGACAAAATGGGAAAAAAAAAATTTAATTTATTGACAACTGAAATAATTTGTATAGTGAGAAACAAAGGCAAACCCCCCCCCCAATTCAATCCCCCTACCTCTCCTTTTTTCCAGGCTCACTTTCACTCTTTCATTCCCAACTCCTCTACCTCCTCCCCCTCCCAAGGAGCGCAGAGGGATGGGGAATGGGGGTAACACTCAGTCCATAACAGTTCCTCTCTGCCACTCCTTCCTCCTCAGACCTTTCCATGTTCCATCATCGGTCCTTCCCATGGCCCTCTGTTCCTGTCAGGAAAAGCTGGGCTCACTACAGGCTGCAGTTTCTTCAGGGAATATCTACCTGCCCTGGTGTGGGGTCCTCCACAAGCTGCAGAGCAGGTCTCTGCTCCAGCCTGGTCTCCCACGGGCTGCAAGGGCATCTCTGCTCCATGCCTGAGCACCTCCACCCCCTTTCTCCAGCCTTCCTCGGTGCTCACAGGGCTCTTTCTCACACTTTTTTTTTTCTTCACTCCTCACTGCTCTCTGATGTTCTTGCTCTTTCTTAAGTATCTTTTCACAGAGGCAGCGCCGGCTTCCCTGGCAGGTTCAAACCAGTCCAGCAGTAGGTCTGCTGTGGAACCGGCTGGAACCGGCTGTGTGCTGCACGGGGCAGCCCCCGCCTCTCCTTACAGAGACAGACCCTGCAGCCCCCCCTGCCAGCACCTCACCAAGTAAAGCCAGTATATACAGTCTACAATCCTCTACAAGTAGCATCATAGTTTAAAAATGGCAATAAAAATGAGAAGTATTTCTGCCAACTTAGTGCACAGATAACACGTGGAATTTAATTTCTTGCATTTATAATAACAGGGTGGATATTAATAACGATGTTATTTCTTGTGAGGACAAATACAGATTTCATTACTGAAAAAATGCAGGATTATTTTGTGATGAATGAAACAACTCTCTTTCCTCAAAAACAACAATCTTAATGAATATTAATCAAAGTAGAAAACTATCATTTCTTCATTTAATAATGGTCTAACAACATGATGCATAGAGAGAGGAGAGAGACTCCAGGCAGAAATCTTTAGCTATGCCTGCATTTATGAGTCATTATTCTACAGGTTTATAAAGGGTCCACAATAATAAAAGAACTTTTGCGTTAAAAAAAGGACCTGTTTCCAGCTCTAGAATCAAGCTACCTTTGCCCTGTTGGCCTCATGGCCTATGTAATTATTTTATTTTTCAGATTTTTAAGAGTTCGCTATCATTCTCCTTCCAAAAAGCTGCTTTGCCTCCTCTGACACTTTCCCATAAAACAGTCATCAAAAAAGTTTGAAGACAGTTGCATATAAACTGCCACTGTATTCTAAAGCTGTGTTATCAAACATCAAAAAAGCACAGAAAACAAAGTGTTAGGAAAGCAATGGTGCGGGAAGGGGGTGGGTAACACAAAAGAAGGCTTATTTTGAGGTTAACCTTAGAACAGAATGCAAAAAGTGTCTTTTCATGTGACCATTGAGTAGCGTAAAGTGTCTTTGCTTGGCATTAAGCACTGCAGTATTAGAAAAGTCACATTCCCAGTATAGGAAAATACCATTGTTTTGAATGACCCTATTATCTTCAAATTTGATTTTACATAAGTTGTTTGGGGATTTTTGTTTTATTTAACAAATGAAAAATTCAGGGAGCAAACAAATTAACTTTGTCAGATTTGCCGAAGCTTGAACTTTGCTTTACAGTGAGACTGGGAAGTGGTTTTTTACAACCTCTTATGCAAATGAAGCTATGCTATTTCCCGTGCTTTTTATTTGTTTCTAGCTCTGTTAACCTATTTAGAAGTTCTTCACTATTGTAAAAGTGCCCCTGGAAAAACAGCAGTATCTTAGAACAAACATATTTTTCTTTGAACTGTCACTTGAAAAAAATATATTAAAAATGTGTTGGGTTGTTGTTTTTATTTTTCCCCAAATATAGTCAAAAGCCAATAACAAGTAATTTTGGGAACTGAGAAATTATTGCAAAGGAATAATTTTTAGACTGAGTTCAATAAGAAAAAATGTAATTCTGAACTGTACTCTCTATGTTTAAATTAATCAGATGCAAATAGAGATGAAAGGCCTATCTATATCATATAACATCATACATTGATATGTGATGATATTCTTAATAAAATTATTTTCCAAGTTGAAAACCTTGAGATTTACCTCATATGATGTTATTGAAAAAGTGAATGTAAGCCAGTGGTTTCCCATAAGACTCGGGTCAGCCCTTTCTATTGTCCTTCCCTTGTGCATCTCTGTACATTTTAAGTGTGGAGTACACCGTACTGTGTTTCATTCTATACAATTTTTTTGTTTCTATTGACTTTCACTGTATTTAACCTGCAAAACAAAACTTTCCAGGATCTCATGCAGCAAACAAAAATAAGCAAGAAATTTTCTGAGGTTTGCAATATTCCTAACTGATGAAGACACAGTTCCAGTTATAGAGATTGACAGCATAAGGTGAAGGGAGAGCTTAAAGTAATACATCTGAAATACTTGAAGAAAATATCTGGAGGGATTTCTAAGGTGTAAGATAAGAAAAATGAGGGATCATAAAAGAAATAGGTTAAAGATAAAAGTTTACATGAATGGCACATAGTGATTGTGTGCTTTTTGAGCATCCTTTTTCACCAAGTGTTTTTACTTATATGCAAGAGCAACCTCCACCATTCCTATAACTGGATGCTATAAACTGCTGAACTTCAGTATTGTACATGCTGGTGTTTTTGTGTTATCCTCTATTATCTATTAGCAAAAATTCAAAGCTCCTGAGCATGTTTAATATTGAGCCCATGTATAACAGTTTTGTTAGAGACCATGCATTAGAATCTTGAAGGATTCAATTTTAGGAAATGTTTAATGTTTAGTTTTAAAGCTCTTCCCAAACCGATTTGGCTATTATTTACCAATTCCAGGCTTTAGAGATTGATTCTCAGTAAGAACTGAACTAGTGTCTGATCATTATAAAGGCATTCATTAGAGTTGCCACAGTAGTACTTTGACAAACACACAGTTGTACTTGGACAAATACTTGACTGTATTCAATTCTTCAGAAATTGACTCGAATAGCAATAAAGGTAAAAATATTAAATGGAAGCCAGGAAATATGTATATGTATTCATGTATTGAATGACACTATGGAATTAGGTATATAGGAGTTTTCACATTTTTGGCTAGCTTTCATGCAGTTGATTACCTATTTTTTTGCCTCAGAGTACAATGGAATTATAGATTGCCTGCAGAAAGTGAAGGATGATTTGATAAATACAGTCTCACACCTTCAAGAGGCCGAAAATAAACTTTATGCTGCTAGCTGCAGACAAGACGACTCTCAGATCCAGGATGCTCAAAATACTTCTAGAGAAACAGGTGTGTGTTGTTTTGAAGAAGTAACAGAGTCTGTGGAAGCATCTTCTAGTCCCAGTCAGCAACCCCATAGAACTCTTTCCCTGAACGAGAAAGAAGCTCAGAATGTTAATCAAATCCAGCCAAATGAAACCAAAACTGTGGAAAAAGACATTGTTGCATCATTAGCTGAAAATGTATCTGCTCAAGAACAGGACTTTAGCAGAGAACCTCCAATGAAAAAGAAAGATGGTGAACACATACCACTGATGAACTCTGTTACAGAGAAAAAAGATGGCAATGGAAATTATAAATCTCATGGAGATAGTAGCTCTGTTACTAAAAAGTCTCCAGAACTGGCTTGTCAAGGTGCTCTTACAAGCAGCAGGGAAGGCATTCTATCTGGCACATTGAAAGACATTTATGACAGAACTGCCATGAATCTTTTTGAACAGGAAAAAAAGGCAGTAGGCAAAGAATCTTCAGAAGGGGTGGAAAGTGAAGAACACAGACTGACAGAGCTAATGGAAGACAGTAAAATGGAAACAAATCATGAAAGTTGTAGGAATGACCTAATTACCTTCACATCTTCAGCACAAACATGTGATCCTACTGCTGTGAATCCTTCTATGAATGATTCAGAAGAAGTACAAAAATCTAGGTGCTGGATAAACAAAGGGTAAGCACATACTCTTTAGGAACAGATGTACATAAATACTGCTTATTAGTACATACATAAACACCTGTAGGCCCAGAAACTCAATATGCATATATTGAACAGCTGCTGGTCAGGCACATAATAGCAGTTTACAACTTAAGCATGTGCAATGAAGATCTTCCATTTGGTCTAAAGTAAACTGCAACTTTCCATTTGATTGCCTTTTTTTTTTTTTTTTTAATGCCAGTGAGGGATGAGTCACAGCCAGTAAAGTCAGTAATTCCCAAATTGTTGGAAATCACTAGGAAAGAACTCATATTAGTCAGTTTTATAAAAATTTGTAAGATGTTCTGAAACAATCTAAAAATTTCCATGATTTTCCCATTCATAAACATATATTTTTATTAATGATCTGTTTATGCTACAATGTAGCACATCATTATAATAAAGTATTTGACTAAAAATACAAGACACAACCCCACCCAAAATACAAAGAATACTATTTTATATTCTTTTTCTCCAGATTTCTAGTGGAAGAGAGTGGTAAGAATGAACATGAAGTAACTTGCTTTATTAAAGCCCCTGCAACTGCTCTGGAGAATCTGAAGTGTAAGATAGTCAATGAGACTAGTTCCTTGGTGGTGGATGATTCTGAGGAGCTGGTCAGCAATGTCATCAGTATTGAATGCTCTGATTATGAGAAAACAATCCCTTTCCCTATCAACATTGCAATCCCATTTACTTCATGCTTCAGAGGAAATTATCGGGAGATTATGGTGAAGATGATTGATGTGAACTTTCAACCAAACTACTTAACTCCTATTGCCTTGGAAGGGTATCTAGGAAACCACAAGGTTGGTAACCTCTCATCTAAGCATTGTAAAAAACATAATTTCAGGTTCTCAGTTAAGCATCTGTGGAGTTATACAAGTGAAGTTGTCATTATTAAGCTGTATTGCCCACAGCATTGGGTTAAATTGAACTTTTCTTCCTACTTTCTCAAGAACCAATTCTATTTGAAAACTACTATTTAACAAGGTCCTTTTTTTCACTTGTAATGTTAAGGCAAGTGCTTGATCCCACGATACTAATGCTTGAGTAATGGTTCACGATTTTTGTAAATAAGTCTAATATGTTGAATTATTTGATAAAAATAAAAATTTAAGGGGAAATATTTTGCATTCAGATCACAGAGAAGTAACACAATTCTGTGTGTGTAAGTCCAAACTCTTCCCAAAAGAAACACAGGATAGTTCTTTTTTTTTACATGCAGAAGAATTGCATTGGGTCAATCACCCAGTTTATGAGCTTATTTCATTTCACCCCAATCATACACTGGAATGTTAATGACATCACATGATGACTAGAGATCACCAGATACCTGGGTATCCAAGCAGAAATAATATTGAAGTTATTTTAATTTCATACCTTACTCTCTAAATAATGTTGCCTTCTCAAAATGCTACTCCACTGCAGAACACAGCTTCCTTTCCTTCAGACATACTCTATCTAACCCCACATTCTCTTTATGCAGGAAACCTTTGCAGAAGTGAAAATCTATCAGCTTGGTGTTTTTTCTGTGTTGTCATGCTTAAAGAAAGAAAAATTTACTGTTTCAAAGGTAGGACTCTCACAAAAGCTCAGTGTGGATTCTAGAATCTCTTTCTGTTACCATCCAGAAACATTCAGTTCTCCAGCACCCATGCAGTTAAAGGTGAGCTTGAAATACACAATACTTGTTCCTTAAGTATGTTATCTGATCATATATGCCAATAATTTATATAGGATGCCAATAATGTATAGAGAAACCTGTTCCATTATTAAAAGTCTATGAAAAGTGGTTGCAGCTCCACATCCTGCATACAAAGCAAATGATTTCCTGTCAGCTTAGTTAAAACCATATAACATCGTCAGTAGTCAATGATATCTCTAGCTAAAAAGAAAAACCATCTACCTTTGTTTTATATACTTCGGAAAACATTTTTTTTTTCAATAATGACATAAGCATCAAGTCCAAACTTTGACTGCCTGGTCCAGTTTTTAATTTAATGGAACAATTTTTCTCACCTGACCTTCAATATTTGTACCAGGCAGTGCATCAGAAGCTTTTGTCACCTCTTAGTCTTAGGCTGAGAATAATCTCAAGATCTGCTTCAGTTATAATGTGTTTCTACCATCCCCCATAAAAAACACCGATTTTGAGGTACAGAGAAGCTAAAATTAACAGTGGGAAAAAAAAAAAAAAAAAAAAAGGATTTGAAAAATCTCATAAAATTATCAAAATCCGAAGGAGATCAGGAGTTTCAAAACTTGAACTCAAAGCAGGAACAAAATAAGAAAAATATTTTAGTCAGTAAATGTTCCAGTTTTTGATGACTTTCACACACTTGGCTGTGCACTGTACAAAGTGCCAGTGTGTTGGTAGGGTTGTTCCTGGGTTATAGAGAAGAGCTTAAATCTTCTGTGATAGTCTGATTCAATTCCAAAAGATAAATCAATTTGTAAAAAAACAAGCATGTAAGAGAAGATTTATTAATGTACAAATTAATTGTACAATTGCTTTCCATATTTAGATTCAACCAATTGAACCATCATTGGTTTCGACACTGAAAGCAAGACACGATATGTACCACTCAGTGGTATCTACTAGTGCACTGGTTTATGTCCAGCATCCTTCAGCCCAGTCATTTAACAGCTCAGTCACTATCACTCTACCCTGTCCTCCAAACCCAGAAAAAAAAAGTCAAGGAAATGAGACAGAACGTACAAGAGCCATTAGTGCTACAGTAAAGAGGGCTGCTGCAACATACCATCCTCGGTAAGAACAACTTCACTACAAATTCAGCATTTTCAAACATTAAAATTAATTAATTATAACTGTTGATGATTAATAAATTTTTGTATTAAAAATGTGTAATTCCTTAATACAGTCTACTATACTGAGAAACACTAAAGTAAATCCCCACAATTCTCATGCTATAGCTTCACCAGGAAAAATCATATAGTGTTTGAAACATAATCTTTAAATATGCTGACCACTATAATTCTGTCAGGATGAAAAATGCGTGGGTTTTTTTCAGCAAGAAATGTTCAGCCATTTTTGGCAAAGCCATTGGCGAAATTGAACACTCTATGTTCAGTGGCAAAACACTGAACATAGAGTATAACCGTGTCTCAAAGATGCTGTGATCATTATCAGTAGGTGGTTTGGCTACCCTGGTCTTTGAACCGTCTGATTTCTACTTAAACACATTCCAATGGCTACCTAAGTCAACATTTATGACACAGTGGTTTGGTCAGTTTTGTGGTAACTGCTGCACTAGATGAAGGCCCAGATTTTTCCAAAGCACTCACTATGAAATTTCTGAAACTTAGACCTTTTGGAATGTCTTTAAAGAAACATTAAATCATGGGGACTCTTAAAAAAAACAAAAAAAACAAAACAAACAAAAAAAAAACACAAAAAAAAAACCCAACAAAAAAACCCCCTACATTTCAATTGTTAACTGGCAGTTCAATGAAATTTATCGATCATGCTTATGAGGATATGAATAAAACTTTTTGGTGGGAAAAAAGGCCAAATCTGATCTCATCTACTTTGACAGTCAGCAAAATAAATAGTGTTTTTACCATTTCATGCAGGAAAAAAATCTATCTGGACTTACTGTTTGATTGTTGTCTTTCCAGTTCTGCTACCATGGGCAACTCAAGCTTTAGAAAGGCTTACTGAGATTTCTTAGTAGGGACATTCTTGGGACAAGAGTCAGCTTTGGAATACTTCTATTTTAGGTCATTAAAAGGCTAGCTTATTCCTACTGTGCTAAATATTATCTTCTTCAAAATTAATCTACATGCCAATATTATGATTGTCTTGAAAATAAGCAAGGTACAGCTAGACAAGGCAATGTTCTAGCTTTCCATTTCTGAAAAACTTCTCAGATCATGTTTTAAAGAGCACTACACACACAGTGCTTTCTTAGACTAGACATCCATCTTTATCACAAACTTCAGAATTGGGAAGAGTGCCTATGTCGGTTGACAGGTTATTCAAATTTCATTTCGTGTACCAGAAGCATTTCATTTTGTGGCACTATCCTCATGGCATCTGTCTGTTCTTAATACCAGTCTTAATGGCACTTTAGATTCTTAGTCAAAGCACATTCATGAAAAGACCGTAGTTTGATTGCTTATTTCTATACAAATTTCTTAGAAAATTATACCAATGTTTTCCTGTATTTGCACATAAGATGAGGCTATATCTTAAGAAATGCATAGGCTTTCCTGTCTGGAGCATTTTCTTTTTGCAATTTTACATAGGGTATGCATTAGAGGTGAACAGATTATTCACATCCAGTTTTAAGAAACTGATAATTGTGTGTGTGAGAGGAGAGTTATGGGCTTCTTTAAAAAAAACCTCATGTTCCATTCATTAGAATAAATTAGCCAGAACATATCATGTCACAGTTGCTTGATTCTGAGTGTGATAGCAAAGTAATCACCTGGTTTGAAGAGAAGCTACTTTTATTTTCTCTGTTGAAAGAGATAGTGGAGAGTAGGCATGTCTGATTTTCTAAATTCCTTTGTGGTTATTGAATAATATTTGCTTCTGGAAGAAAAGATTTTTGTGGTTTTCTTTTTTCCATATATCTATTTCTAGAGAATCTCAATCTTGATGAATGACTCAAAACCAATCCATAATAATAACTGTACATTTTATAAAATGGTAGATTAAAATAGATTAATTTAGATAGAAACCTTCTTTCTTTTTTTCCTCTTTCTGGAGAACTGGAAAAAAAACCCTCTAACTATTATATCACTTCTGTACTCTGGAATATAGTTGAAGATGTAGACTTTCAGCAAGGAGGGAAAAACAGATGTTGTTATCAAGAACAGAAGGGAAATCAGAGCTACAAATACAAACTTACTCTTTCTGCAGGATCCATTTTTCATTATATTTTTGCCTATAATTTTTTGATTTCCAGGTCTGTGAGTGCTTCTGTGAGAAGAACTGGCAATAATCTCAGTGATACTTTGAAATTATTAGGTCACAGAAACAACGAAGAGGGGTGGAAGGTGTTTGATGATGTTACTATCCAGAATGCAAGGAATGGTCTTGTATCATTTGAACTAAATGAGCATTTAGAAAGGTAATGTATGATGAATAATTTAATAAAATTTTATTTAGTGTAATATCTATTTCCAAGTATACATATCAATGGAAAATAGTAGAGCTAAGAAATCATCCATTATTAATTAACCTGCCAGCATCTCTTTTTTCCACTTTACCATAAAAGATCATTTAGATTTGCTACTTATAATTACAAAAAATACAAATTTGTTTAAATATTTCTTCATCTATAGGCTGTACACAATGAAGTATACACCAAACTTGAAACAAGAAATACAGATATTAATCTTAATTTGAAAATGTGATTTAACTGTCTAACTACAAAACCATTATCTTTTTAAAAATTTATTATTAGGAAATATTATCTTACTTTCATCTAAAATTTGAATGTATTTGAATTCATAGATAGAATCAATATACTCTACACTACAGAAGCAGGCAATTTCCACACTTTCATGTGTTGAAAACAAGAATGAAAAGGATGGAGCAAAAGGTCAAGAGATCAAGCCTTGTATTATTTTGCATAATAAATTGTTAGCAGTTTATAAATTGATTTAAGATAGAGGTATTTATTTTCTTGCCTTTTTTTTTTTTTTTTTTTTTTTAATACAGATTTGTGGTCATTCGCCTTTCATTCCTCTTGGAAAATACATACCTTATCCTCTTTGCTCAGGCTCTGGAAGAAGCTCTTTGTAGCACAATGGCTAATGTGATACTGTATCGAAAGAGAGAAAACCCATATAAAATAGTAGTTTTGCTATCTGCATCCAAAGAATTGTCCTGCGAACTTCAAAATCTCCATGAGGAGGGCTACTTTGGTCCCCCAGAACCTACACAACAGTTCCCATTAAGAGAAGGAGACCAGATTCATTTTAAATTTAGAGGCAATATTTTTGCTTCAGGTAAGGTAATTAATTCATGCATCTGCATAAACATTATTAATCACTTCAGCTATTCAGAAATACTGTAGATTGTGGTTAGTCACAGAACATTTAGTTATTTTGGTGTTTTTTTTCTTGTGAACTATAAGCTCATGGAACTACATGGGAAACTGCTCCAAATGAAAAATAAAACAGACTAACTGAACAAGATTCTTAACAACCTGCTCTAGGTGACCCTGCTTTGAGCAGCAGGGTTGGACATCTTCAGAGATGTCTTCCAACCTCTGCCATTCTGTGAAACCCGGTCCCTCCAAAACAACTGACATTTTATTTTCTGTTTCAAAAGGACAGGATTCCATCAACGGCTTTTTAATATAAAGAAGATTTGATAGGAATTAAACAGATTCCAAACAAAAAGAAATAGTCTGCTTTTTTATCTGTGTGAATTCACTTAAAGTACACAAGATTAAACACTGAAATGCAAGGCAAAATGTTGCTTTTTGTGAGTTGTACTATAAATTGATGTGATCAGAGCAGGCTGTTACGCCGTTTCCATTAGCAGCCTTGAAAATTCCATGCAGTGGCTGCCACCATTCAGAGATTTACTTAAAGGGAAAAGAGATAAGAAACCTCAGACAGGTTTTCATCCAAAATTACTTATAGTCTCTTCTGTCAGTTTTGGAGACAACATATAAATATATATTTGTCACTCTGAACATTTTGCACATAACTCTCCCATTGAAAACTCCATTTACCCTAATAAAAGGATTATTCTTCAAGAAGATAAGTGTCCAGCCACCAAGGATTGCCTGCTCATATAGGCAAAGTGTAGTATATATAGATGTATCACTTAAAACGGAATTAGGCACCTACCTCTCTGCCTCCATTCATTTTGTTGTTACAGGTGGACAGATATCCATACTGAATAACCAGAAAGCATATAATTCTGATTTCATTCACAGCACCATTTTATTTTTTGTTTCTTTTTGTGTCATGTACTTTATCCTCTTCCATGTTCCTTACTTTTCAACTTGTAGCACAGCCTTCATCACTTATTCTTTATGGCAGCAATTCAGGGGCTAAGACAGCTAACCATGAAGACATTTCAACTACTAAAGCAGACTGGCAAGGAGGGTTTGGATCCCAGATGTTCAATATAAAGTAATAATAATAATAAAGAACAAGCAAATGTTATGTGATTAGCTCTAATTGACTCACCCTAATGAATTAAAACCATCCAAATACAGTGTAAATTTTTTTTTTTTTTTGGTATGGACGGCAGAGAATGGAAAAGATTTTGGAAGAGTCTACAGGCTGATTTTTCATTCACAAAGAAAAGCCAGGCTGGAGCTGCAAATTAAAGAAGTGGATGAATTCGGTAACCACAGTTCACCTCATTACAAAGGAACAGCAGTGTTTTATAAAATTACCAGAGAGATGATAACCAAGAAATGGGAACAACCCTTGCCATGTAGTGAATATCAACGCCAGTCTCCACTGTGTAAATTAGCACTAACTTTACCAAAGGTGGGTTTCTCAACTGATAATGTTAAAGATCTTTCCCTTTTTTCCTTACCATGTATTTATTAGGCAAAAGGTTCTAGACATGATTTTTGCTTTACAGATACACACAGGAGTCACTGATGGAGCAGTTCTGATCCATCAGCAATTTACAAACACCCTCAGAATTTCTCTTAGCAGGTGGGAGGGACCCTCATCCAAGCACAAGCATGGAAAAAAAGTGTTTAGCACAAGTTTTTCATCCATTTGTTTTCCCTAAATGATATGGCACTGAGAAATTATTACTTAAGTTCCAGTTATATACTTGTATCCTGGTCTTGGGAGTGCAGAATTTCAAATTGTAGGAGTATTAAATAGTTCATGTAACCTATCTTTTTCCTATCACCTGATTCTCCTATTAGGCCTGATAAGCCTCTGCAATACAGCCATGTGGGCAATTATCTCCATCTCTGGTGAAAGCTATTGCTACATAAATTAATCTTTAATATTCCTGCAATGAAATCTCACTGCAATCTTTTCAGAGTCTAGGTATCAGTACCCCATATTGTAGAAAATGCTGATGCTAGACTACTGCTGTCAAATTTGCATACATTTTAATATCAAAATATGTACGGTAACACTTGGTCTAAATCTCTGGTGACAAGCAGTAGCATCTCTCTCTTTATGAATTTAATTGACTTCACTCTTCCTTAAGCTATCATCTGCAAATACGTCTTTTATTTCATAAGCTTACCTCTTGATTTCTCTCTCACCTCCATTCTCCCAACTAAAAATTAAGAATAGCTAACTGCAGATTATAAGAGGAGATGTCTTGTAGTGACAAACTCCATATAAAATGTAAATTTTCTTTTGAGAATCACATGCTTTCAAGCATTTTGCTTCTCCATGGGGCTAACATTCCATGTGTGGTATTCACAGAGAGGGAAATACAAACTCTTGAGGTCCAGTGAGATGATTAAAAATAATAATTTTTTAAAATCTGTGACACACCCTAGGCATCATTTAATTTTCTTCTATCCACCTTCCTAGCTTCCATCCCATTGTTCTATGTCATTAAATCTTACTGCATAGTAAGATCTAAAGGACTGAACTGCATTTCTCTTAAGCCACAAAGGTAATTATCTAGTGTCTTAGATTTGGGCTGGCATATATGATCTACTGCTATACGTATTAGTCCTCAACTGTTCTATTCAGACTTTTCAAAACAAACGTTTATGACTACCCCTTTTCTCCTTCTAAATTTAAGTCTGTGTTTCCTCTTCCCCAGTGTGGCTGAGATCTTGACATCTGGTCAGTCTGTGTAAGTGTGTGAGAACATACAATATATGTGGGCACACAGTAGCACCCAAGGCAGCCTACTCATTTAAATGGAAATAAGAGAGGAACTGTATAACATGATCATTGCTGGTAAATTAGAAATTAAGTCAAACCTCAGGAATGGTGATAGCCTTTATGAATATTTTCTCTGACTCTGCTTCCACCTGAATCGTTCAAGCACAGAGAACCCAAGTTTGAGGCACAGAAAGTCTGCTTAGAGATACAGTTACTATATCACTTCAGAAATTCAGTGTTGCAGCATCTTGCAAATAATTTTTCTTTTGCTTCTGGTAAATATATTTCAAGAGGTCCATTTCAAACGAGTCAGAATCTTCACTAAATGCAAATATTAGGAAAAAAACCCCAGTCAAAATGCTTGAAAACATTTGCACATTGGTAACTTTTTCATTACATGATTTGTACTTTCCGTCTTACACAGAATAAAATACCAAGCTATAGAATGAAGAACAGCATCAGAATAACATATTCCCTTATGTTGCAAGTCATCTTAGTACACAAAATGTTATACTTTGCTATGGTTGGTGAACCCTTCTACTTTTTGATATATCTTCCATCCATCCAGTGTAATAATATAAAACTGATAATGCCTAAAGTCAGGGGTTTTTTAGTAAAGAATAATATCTTCTAATAATTTTTTTTGAAGAATTATAAAACATCAGTGAAGCTGATTATTTTACTTCAGTGAATGATAAGTTAACTAAACAAAACATACCTTATTATTGCTATATAAATACATAAGGCAAATGGGAATTTCACCCATGCCACTATCTAGTGGTATGTCGTATTCATTAACACAAAGTTATAATGTTGTTCATTCTTTTGCTCTTCATACCTTCTTCCAGCCAAGTAAATCTTGAATTCCATACTGAAAAAAACTCATAGAAATTTAAAGAACAAAAAAAAGATATATTTTGGCTTGTTTGGTGGCTGAAAGATAGGGAAAAAAAGAGCAGGAAAAAGCAGCATCCACACCATGACTGTACTACGCAGTTCTGGTCACAGAACTCAGAGGATTTGAAAGAAGAGGAAAGAAAGAAGGTGATCCGTAATATGGATGTTGATAGGTAGAGAGACAGTGCGTTGATGACAACACTTCAGGCAGTTTCAACAGAAGTTGAAATATTACATACATTTATGAATATTATGGAGGAACCAAAACCCGAATTATTATATTCCCTTTCACAGGATATAAGAACAATGAATTACTTCAGTGAGTGACAGGTGTGACCAGTAATACAAAAGAACGTACTTTTTACATACAAAAATAATCAAAAGGTGAACTCATTTTCGCAGGATATTTGCAGCAGTTAAAAATGTGTTTGAGCTAAAAAAGGAATTGACTGGAAGAGAGACAGAACCATATATTAAACATAATGATCCAGATGCAATTAAATGCCAGAGCAATGAAAAGGAAATTCTAATTTATTACCTTATCTTATTATGTGTTCTAAAATTATTAACAGTGCTGAAAGCACTGACAGTAAAAATTAAGAACTCTTATCCTGTTTCTACTATCCATGATCTGATCAACATACTTGAATCAGATATATCTTCACATTTAGGTGGGCTTTCTAATGAATAAAAGGAATAAAAGGAAGTCATTAAAATTGGATGAGAAAACACAGTTAAGGAGAAATTTAATGCGCTAATTATAGAAACAACTACACCAGCTATCTGTCAAATGCAACTGCTATTTACCACTTCATTAAAGTACAAGTCTTGTATTAATATTCGTATAATATGAATCAAGACTGACACTGTCCATAATATGTCATATGCTGATGCTATTAATATGTACTGCCAAAGGACCTAGAACTACATTCCTGTGTGTAGACATGCACTCAAGCAATGAGCTTTCAATTTCGCTAGTTTCTATCGCATGTATACTACTACAGTACAGTAAATAAGCTGCCACAAATCTTGCAAGTATATAAAAAAAAAATGCTCAGTGTTCCTATCTGACCTATTGATAATGCTGGGTTGTTTACAGTACTGCTCACACTAACACAGCTGCTTACAGAATTGCAGTTGCCACAGTAAGGCTCTCATGTCTTAGTTGTGAACTAGTTGACTCTAAGCTGTAGTGTTGTTGATAGACTCGTTACTTGATCCCAGAATGCTAGGGGAACCTTTCATGGTTTGGGAATAAAATCCCCAAAAGAGCAGTAAATGCAGGGCAAGAACAGCAAAGACTACATTTCTACTACTTTGTTGTGTTAACAAATATCTTTAATCATGTTAATGGATTAATTTTAATACACATGGGATCACAAACACTCTGTGTTGCCAGTAACAACAGAAACTTTCACAGCAAAATGATTTATTTTTTTTTCAGATGATAAAGTTAGAACCATCCACAATGCCTGGTTTTTGTTGTGACAAAGACAGATGGAATCTTTTTAAGGCAACCATTCTGACTACATTTGCACTCATTTCTGTAAAATTCCCACCTAAATTTCTTTTGAATTGTGGAGAGAAGACAGTAACTATATAGATTATAAGCCCCAATATCCACTCTCTTACAAACAGATTTCCGAGAGCGATCAAAGCCGTGGTTGTTAGTTGGCATGCAAGCATTCACATCAGTGTTTAGTTTACTAAACAAGCTAGACTTGTACAGAAATAAGCTGATCTTCACTAACAATTCCTATTTATGGAACTTTCATTTGCTCAGCATGTGAAACCTGTCATTTTCAACACAGTTAAATACAGTGGGTTAGGTTCTGATGTCAAGTATGTGTGTGCATATCAGTAATTTTTCTACTGATTTCAAAGCAGTTGCATTTATGTGAAACTGGGCTAAAGAGTTTAAAAGGTTAATTTCTCCTTTTCTGTCTGTCCTGTTTGATATGCTGCTAGAGTCTAGTTATGTCTGAGAGGTCCATTTGACAGAGCACTTCAGTTTTGCTGCCTGAAATCAGAACGCTTTGCATAAAGAGATTGTTGTAATGCATACAAGTGTTATCAAATTACTATTCTGCTGAAGTTTTATGTCTAATGACTGTCTAACGGCAAAATAGCATGTGATCCTCTGCTTCAGAAAGGCAGTTGCTTAGCTAATTGAAGGGCCTTCCAGAAAGCTAGAAAACTGCTTTGACCACTAAAAGTATTTTACTTACGCTACCAAGCAGAACAGTGGGACCACATGCCAGTGTAGCTGAACTACGAGTGAATTTAGTGCTTCACCACAGATATTTAATCTTTAAAGGAAGATTTAATGTTTTAGATCTAATGCATTGTATATTATTACACTCTTTCTAGACAATACTCATTTTTGATTCTTATCTTTTTTACTCCTATTTTAACATTAAGCAACAAAAAGTAGTTCAGATTAAAGTCAATGCATGGGTAATTGAGTTCATCTACAATAACTCTGAAAACCTCTTGCAGACCTTTGAGGTCCTAAATTCTCAATAATGAATGAAAATAAGTTTCATTATAAAGGCATAATTAAACTAAGCCAAAGAAAGCTGAGTCTTGGAAGAAAAACAATGCCCCCTTCTGGAAGAGCTTTATATTCCCTTTATTTTGAGAGCTTTTCTTAGCCACGCTATGCTATCTTCACACTGGGGCACGTGCAGTGACAGAATTGCTGTAGAAGCACACAAGATGAGGCGGATTGAGATCTCAGGATGAGTACAGCACAGGATGGGTTTGCAGTGCCAAGCAGTGCATGATGTGTGCAGCCTGTGCACACTGAAAACCCTTGCCAAGATGACTGAGTATAGGCCCGATGAGAAGTTGTTTAATTCACAGGTGAATAGGTAACAGTTATGATTATACCGAATTTTTTTGATGTGTAGCTCAGTACATATGAAACACTCCAAATACTGAACAATATATAAAACCTGTATTATAAAAGTATTTAAGATAAGTTCAGCAAGGCTCTGGCTCAGTATGCCCAGCAGGAAAAGGAGAATAATTTATCTAGTCAGAGTTTCATGCACTTAATTCACACATGGAAAACAGAAGCTCAGTGAATAAACCTGGAGCAAGTCTCACAGAGAAAGCTGTGCATAATCAGCCAGATAATACAACTGAATGTGTGACGAAAGTAACATGGGCACTAAAAGAGGACAATTACACCTTTTAACAAACAAACAAAAAAAAAAGCGCTGAACAAATTAATTTCTTGATACAAATTAGTCTCTTCTTGTGCTCAGTGCTTATGTAAGTAATTTATGTAAGTAATTTCTTATTCTATATGGAGCAGGAATCAACAGTAAAACTCACAAGACTTTCCTCTTTTGTAGTCATAAGGAAAAAGGACAAACTATTCTTTCTCTCCCGTGTTCAGAGGAAGAAAGCGGAGGGATTCTGTATTTTCTAATGGAACTTGTTGTTTGAATTCTGATGATTTTTAGTGATTTATAATTAAAAGTTGAACTTTGTAAAATGACTAACTATAGCTACAAATGTAGTATGATTTCTAGACCTAACAACAGCTACTACATATCTGGAAACTGTTATTTTCCTTGAAACAGTGTGGTATGTACACAATAATAACACAGAAACAGCAAGGCAAAGTTAATGCAGTACACAAAATTAGAATCCATTTCACATACAAAGGTTCCATACAGATTTTCTATACACCCAGTTTCTATACACCAGTCATGACATAATGCTACTGGTGAAACATTTGTAAAATTGCATAAATTATAAAATTTTAATAAGATACAATAAACGTCCATTTGGTATAAACAGACTTAGTTTCATTATTTTAATAGCTGTATACTGACTATACCTGCTGACGGTGTTACCTGGTTTTCAATGACACAAATCCTCTGTGTAGGTAGAGCCAATCTTTAATGCCGATTTACTGCAATCCACTCCCATATCCTACCCCTCATCCCTTATTCATTTTGTAATTTCTCTTTCTTCCATACATTTTCTTTGATAGCATGAAAAGTTGATCAACCGTCCACAAAGCACAAAAAGAACTTCTTCTGATTCATCAGGTAAGAACACATTCATAATCTATTAATATCAATATATATAATAGTTATATTTGCTATTTACTTTTTTTAAATGCAGGATTTGTTTCAGCTGTAACTGACATTTTAAAATGCCATATTCAGGAACCAAAGCAGTTAATTTGTTAAAAGATATTTAAAAAAAAAAAAAAAAAGTGATCTGTTTACCAGGAAATATAAAAGCTCTTGTAAGATAATGTTGTGGTGGGGTGTTTGAACAGCATATAATTTTCTGTATAAGGAGATTCAGTTTGTATTGGAAAACTCCGTTATAACTGATGTATGTTATAGGAAATGCCCAAATCCTTTGATTTTATTGCTAGCTTTCCCCATATAGTTCCAAAAGTTATAGATCATTGCCAAATCTGCTCTTGACTAAATTCACTTCATGTGTTTCACTTCATGTTTCACTAAATTAACTTCACTGCAGTTACCAAAACCTGGATTAGAAATAAGAAATTATGATGTTTCTTTTAAAGTAAAAAACAAACCATATTCAACTGGGGAGTTCACTCACTGAGCCTTCAGCTTCAGAACGTTTTTCAAAAGAAAGAAAGATTTACATAGCAGAAGAATAATGCTCTTGATTTGTTAATTTGTGCCCTTCAGAGGCCCAATGGGACAACTTGCTATACTGGCTGGCAGAAGAGCTTGCAGAAGATAATACATCATTGCTTGCTTTATGCTTACCTGTTCGGCGGAGCATACTTCAGTTTGTTAGGCTGAAGTTCCCTGATAATTTAACACACCAGATCTATGAGCTGCTTTGCTGCTGGAGAAAGACCCTTCCAAGGTCAGCTGATAAACAGCAGCTCCTCTCTCGCTATTTGCAGAAGAGTGGCAGAAGTGATCTTTCAGAAGAACTTCATTCTAAGTGGCAAAATAAAGTGTTTGCTTGACAGAATCGCTGGCAACTAACAGCCCAATTTCTCTTAGTTCCTGTTGCAAGGTGTGAATATTTCCGTGATATCTTTGGATGAAAAAGTGACAGGGATACCGGTCAGGAATCAGACTGCTTATTTATTTGTTACTTTACAACCTCTTTACTAAAGCAAATTATAATAGCAATGCCCTTGATTGCTAGAAGTGAAGATTTCTTCTGTGGAAAAGTGAGATATTGAAAACACAGATATGAAGTATTATAGACCGATCTGCATAGATTGCTAAGGACTTTAATTGTCTGCACATACCATACTCCGTTGACATAGAATCATATTTCTACATACTTTCAACACTAGGAATTATTCACTATATCAAAATCTTACAAATCTTTCCATGATATATGGATTACACTACATCCAGTAATAATAGCTAGCAGGTTCGTCATATGAAAACCTAATAGATCATTACAATACACAGACAGAGGAAATTTCTTCTTAATTTCAGGTTTGTTAGTAATTAATAACGACTTTTACATTCTCAATGAATGTTTTTTATCCTTTTGAATCTTATAGCAGATTCCACTGTTGCCACACGTGAATATCTAATCTGTTTCTAGAATTTACTAGATTTGTTGCCTCACTTCTATCCATCATGGTAATGTTTTTTTTTCAGGTTACCATCAAATTTGGAAAAATAAATATTTCTTCATAGAAGTTTTAAAATTTGTTTTGAAATTTTATTAATTATACTGAGTTATTGTATTGAAGGTACATATAGTAAAACAGGTGTATATGTGCCATTCCTTAGCCATGTATTTTAATCTCTAAAAACTCATTTCTTTCCAGAATGCAAAGTAAGACTAACTTAATTTTTAAAAGTCAGAGCAATAGTAGGGTTGGACTTTTATAACTGTGTTTCTACTAAAATAATACTATAATTTACAGTCTTCTGTTACGTGCTGTTATATTGCAATCCACCTCATACAACACACCAAAAATTTCTCTAAATGCTAAACTTTGACGTTTCTGTTAAAGGCTCAAAGTAGCTGGCAAGAGCCAGTGAATCACACAAATCTGGAAGAAAGCTAACTGCTTGGTATTTACACAGACAAATACCAATCTGTGATTACACAGTCTGTCACATCTGTGTGATTTCTATACTGCTCCAGCAATGTGCAATAGATGCAGCTTTTTCTTCAAGTCCACCTGTGTACACTTATTTTTTAATACTGTTATTCTTCTGGTTCCAGTGCACCAAGTATTTTCCTTTTTCAACCCCTTTAATAATGTAAAATTCAAATATTAATCTAGAAGTTATTAATCTAAACTTTATTAGTATTTAGACTATTTAGAATCCCTATATGTCCTGCTGACAAATCTTAATTGTGATATATATTGTTAGTCTGGTTATTTTATTTTTGGAGGTTATATATTTGCAACATTTCCAAATCACTACTATAAATGAGGAAATCGCATTGAAAAACTAAAATAAAAATAGGAACAGTATTAATTAGTTTGATTCATCTTGTCAGTAATGTTTCATCCTGGAGGATTATCAGTTTTCAATTGTAAGAAAGATATACTGAGGAATTTAACCCCTCCACTGTAACCTAACCATCCTTTCCTTTTTTCATTTTTTCTATAAATAAAGATGGGTTTTCAATGTAAATTGGTTTCTTATTAGCAGAAAACATTATCAGACTTTTCTCAGTGCCCTAATACATTTTGGCATCAGATCTTTTAGCATCATGCCTTCTCTTTTGGAACGAATATTCTGCTGCAAGCTTAGCAGATATTGCCAGCATGTACGTATATTATGATCATGCTTCAATGTATGATGGTACTACAAATAATACTGGAAGTATTGCAACAATTTGGACTTCATTTTTCCATCTAAATTAAAAGTATTTTAATACAACTACCAACATTCTGCCACAAGATGGCCTGTGTGTCTAACAAAAAACATAATGGTTGCATTTCACATGCTGAAAAATATGTGAATAAAACACTGCTAAAAACTAAAAGCCATCTGTGAAGACCTGATACTACACAGTACAGTATCATTAACATTAGTGCAAAGCAGCAAGAACTGTAGGCATTTCAGTAGCATCTATAGAACAGAAACAACTGCATTCAGCCTCCTCTTCCTAGGAAGTTAGATAATTTTTACATTAATTGAATGGTAATATTATATTAAATTTGCTCATGTTAAAAGCTCATTTTTATTAGCAGCAAACCCTAACCAAGTGTCTAAATAAACCTTATATTTTATTAAAGATTGAGAAAAGACTAATAAGGTAGATTAAAAAAGTAACAACAATTTTTAATATAAGAATTTATGTTCTTCTCCTCTGAGGTGGTAACTTTAGGTCTAATTATATTTCTCTTCTGCACTAATTCTCATTTACAGTCTGAAACTAGTAACTAGTCTTGCTGTGGCCCAGCAAAACTAAGCTGGCTGGTGATACACTTATCATCTGTTCCTCTCCCTTCTCATCTCTCCCACCCATTCAGCCTTGTGCTGGGGCTTTCCCTGCTAGCTGCTCTAGGTAACCTTCTCAGCTTTTGTTCACACGTTTTTGTTGTTTCATCTCCTGAAAGAGCAGGGTTAGCATTGTGAGCTTTCTCAGCTCACAAAAAACATTTTAACAGAAAAGCATATTTAAAATGCACATTTTAACAACAACAAAAAAAGATAAATGACACGTGCTGTCATGTCCCGCTCAGACGAGGGGGACAAGTGACTCAGATTCGCAAATCCCCAATGGAGTGGACAAGAAGTCTCCAAGTCCAAGCATTTATTAACTACCTACAATGTACTAATTGAACACACAATAATTGGCTAAGTATGTAGCAAGTTGTGGTGAGCAATACAATATGCCTTGCATTTCTTAATGGAAAAAGGAAAAGAGGGAGATAGAGGGAATGGGGGAATACAGATCACCGGTCTGGGTTCCTGCGTCGCTGCCGCCAGTGAGGGTTCCAGAAGGCAACCGTCTTTTTCGCTGGCATCCATCTTCTTCACTTCACTGCTCTTTCCAGGCTGCCCCCCCTTTCTTCCCTTCTTGATTTATATCCACATTCTTTGGGTCCTTCCCCTAGGTCGACCCACATACCTACGTATCCCATGTACAGGGAGGGGTAAGGTGTTTCATGGGATGATGTAATTAGCATGATCATGTTAGCCTTCATTAGCATATTGCGGGGTAATTTTAATATGCATTTCGTGGATAATGAAGCAAAAGTCATTCACTGGACAGATGGCCCTTGAAATTTGCCCAGGTGCCCCAGAGGAGAGCCGTCCTGTCTCCACCAGACTCCCTCCTTCAGCTGCATCCTGTATCATTGGGGAGCCTTATCAGCCTTGACCTCCACAGAATGCACCATTTGTCTTGCGAGTGTTTGAGGCATTTCTTCGATCAGCCTCAACTTTTACTTTCCCAGACTGCTTTTCTTAGTTTCTCACAGGCCTGGTTTCTCGTCTCTCACACATGCAAAACAAACATGCTTATGCCTGCCCACTTTGTTTCTTTTGCTCTACCAGATGACAACAGAAGCATCTTTTTTTCTAGGTCTCCCTGGTCCCAGGGACTCCAGGCAGGAGGAAGAAATATGAAGGATTTCCCTTCATGTTAGGTCTCAACCAACAGGTTTTACACAGATACATTTTTTAATTCCAATAATTTTTGTCAGAGTTTCTACCTCCTCTAAAGTTCATAGGCTGTAAACAAAACCTCCAAACAAAACAGATTTCAGACCAAAATGTGGCCTTTTGTGCAACAGAACAATGACATCAGCAATAAGACCCCAAAATGTAGCTCTTTACGGCTGAAGTAAATTGAAATTAAGCCGTAGCAGAATCCAAATAGACCTTGTAAAAAGGGAGGAGCAGTGGGACGTCAACTGAGATGGCTGTCAAGCCTTATGGAATGAAGAATATCTGACTACTCTGCTTCTTTCCAAATAGCAAATGCCAGTCACAAGGTGATCTGACTGAACTATTGCTGTGGAAAATCCAGTTTCTTATCTAGCACCAAACATGTCATTTGCTTTTCATTCGGTCGAATACTGTCTCCTAAATGAAAGGGTTCTCTCAGTGAGATTTAGACTCACTGAACTGCAATCAAAATGTAGGAAAGAATGTAGTCTGTGTGGGACAAATCTGCTGATGTGCTACATGTTTTTATTGGCTGTAATATTCAGGACTGAGATCAAAATCTGATCTTTATTGCTTAGAATGGGTATGTTTTCTACCCCTAAATAAAAAGTGGCGCTTCACATTTCTGCTAAACAGTGAAGGCAACTGAACAGAAAAAGGAAGCCAGTTGCTCATAAAGAAATCACCTAGACAACTATAATTTGGCTGACTGAATACAAAAGATAATTTTTTTAATACTGAACAGTTAAGCAGAAAAAAAAAGGAAGAAACACATGTATTTCTTTTGCAGCATTATTACAGGATGAGTTGCCAACAGCATCTGAGACTGATGAAGTGCAAAAGGTATAAAGCAGACTTTGCGTGTTCAACATTTAAAATACAAATTCTCTTAGTGAAACAGAATTCAATAAGTAGAATCAGTAAGCTATTGAATAAAACAGAAGGGTTTAATTTAAAAAAAAAAAAAAAAAAAAAGATGGCATTTAATCAATATCCCATTCAAGCCCCTTGCAAAAATGAGCTATTTTATCATTTCATTTGTCCTGGAAGAAGTACTGTTTTCACAGAAATAAATATCTGTGGCAAAATCATCTTGAAGCATGAGAGTCCCAGCTTAAAAGCTGCCTCCCAAGTGAAGTGGGAGGGAGCTCACATGCAGAGCTGTTTGGCGGGAGAGCCTCAGTAGAGGCTCCTTCCAGCTTTTCTCAACAACTCATTTCAGTGAGCTGGTCTTAAGTGCAGTGAGCTAAACCCCTGAAAGGGTAGGGGTAGTCATGAACCTGGCATAAAATTGCCCAGTTGAAATCCTTCTTTCCATATAGTCTCTACATTTTGCCCTAAGGCACAAGTCCTTGAGCATCTCTGATGCATCTCTGAAAAGTTGTCAACCAACAAAACGCATTATCTGCAGTTCTGCTGGTTGTAAGAGGCACAGGGTCTTGAACGTATGTCTGAATACTGAATACCAGGTACCAGCCTGTTCTGAGACTCCTTCAGACTCCTTTTCCATGAAGATGCTAGAATAGTTTATCTAACGACTCTGCTTATCCATTAATTATGCAATCATTATTAATATATCAATAAAATGAGGTACTTGCATGATGCTCTAAAAATATACTTAGGAGGTCTCCAAATGACTCTAGATAGTGTAGGCATTTGGAAAAGCACAAACACACCCATTTCAGCTGATCTGAAACTGAGTTGAATCATACCATACACAATGAATGTTACGGAGCTGAAACAATTTTAATGGCAAGTTTACTTGTGTATTGACATTTTCTTAAAAAAAAAAAGAATTATTAATATGATTAAAGTAAGAATATTAGATAAATTCTAAATCAGAATTGCAACTATAAGGTTGATTCCTCGTACTGCATTTTTCTCCCAGGAAACACTCAAGAGTCTTTCTCGGCTATCACAACATAATCTATGGTGAAAAAAAAAAATCTCCATAAAAATTTTCCCTTCTCAAATACCCAACTTACTTTTTCGAAAAGCCTTTATCATTACAAGATTCTGATAAACCAAAACGCATTGCATTAATACTTCTATTACTTTATTAATATCTTATTTTTATTACTTTATTAATATCTTATTTTAATAAATACTCATTTATAATCTGGCAATTGGAAGAGCTCCCATTCTTAAAACAGACTGATATGAAAATAATTTTCTTATGTAGTAGAGGTTAACAAAAGACTTATTATGAATTCATAATCCACTGCAATATTTTAATAAATCATAGTAAAGCTCACAATAGAAAAGCAGAGTCTATGTTTCATCCTTTCTCCCTGAACAATGAAAGTATCATAAATATAAGAAAAATTATGCTATAATACAGTATGCAAGTGTAAGACTGTCCTTATATATAGTCTAAGTGAAAGACAACACTTCGTCATTACTATTGTAACTTTATTCGTAGGGTTTTTTTTAAAAAAATCATATACTTTTGAACTCCTCACTACATTTATAAATTATTTATGTCACAGTGGATATATGTCCTTGACGGAATATTTTCCAAAGACATATATGGGGTCTTACATGTCTAGAACTCACTGGCCTTTTTGTCCATTGCATACCTACCACATCATTGTTCCCATTAAGACCTTTTGTGCTGTAGCTTCCCAAATGAAAAAATGGTGGCTCTTCAGCTGGTTAAAAGACTTTAAAATCCATAAAAAACCTTTATCATAATTGCATTCTATTTAGGAGTCCAATTTTTATAGTACGACTTTCAGAAATTTTATCACTCATTTTAATTTTGGCCTTTGGTCAGATTGTGGCCAGAGCAGACTAATTACATATCAGAAGCTGAAAGAGTGTAATAAAACTGGAAGGATTCCAGCCGAGATTGTTATTACGTGCCAGCTTCATACTGCAAGGGCCAATCTAGCCAGCAGATGTCGCAGAAGAGCTTCTACAAAGATACTATTTCTAGTATTTTCAAACTTGAAATCAACATATAAAAACTAACTTCAGTAAGATAATGGAAGAGAAATTCCTGAAAGGTTATGCATTATTCACTTGTCTCTTAACGAATTACGCCCTTTTAGGATCTTTTGAGGTGAAGGGATGCAAATCATTTAAGATGCAAATATTATGTAATAGGAAATATAAATATTTTCTTTCTAAGTGTTAACAGTAATATTTTGTTAAGATCCATGTTCATGCTTGAGGAATTAAAGAAAGGAATAAAAAATATTTAAGTGGTATAGAATCAAACATATAAAAAGATTTTGGAGCATTTTATTTCTAGAAAGAAAGAGGAAATTATTCTGTGATGAAGAAACTCCTATCAGAAGAGTTTACTGTTTCATATGCTTCCAAATATTTTAAAAAACTAACAGAGTTTTTGGGGTAAATCAATAATTAATAATGGAGATAGACAATTTATGTTCTTTTTTTTTTTTTTCCCCCCTCATGGAGTTTTGATGAAAATGAAATTCCTCGGAAAAAACAAGATGCTACAAAAAACCTGGGAGTTTTTCTGTCAAGCATTAAATTAAGCTGATATGATAACAGATTTTATGGTACTCATAAAACTAAATCCAAACGGTTTAAGGAACACTGTATCTCGTCTCCCCATTTATATAGAGAAGCTCTTAAAATCTTGGATTTTTGTCAGTCTGCAAAGTCTGTCAGTGAAAGCCACCTGCTATTTTATTTAACTATATGGACATCTTCTGAGAACTTCCAGAAATGAATGCCAGCAAGAGCTATGCATAGAGCTGAATGGTTTAAAACAAAACAAATAGAAACACAAGGTAAAACTACATTGACTCAGCATGCAAAGTCAGCAAAGCTACTGTGGGTTTACTGAACCATTTCTACTCAATTTATTCTGCCCTTAAGGCTCTGCTTGGGACTCTTTTTGATTCATTGGTTAAATACTGTATAAGTACTGTGAGTTTTAATCAAGAGCTTCACATTTTTCTCATCATTGCCATGGCAAATGTAAATACAATCCAAATAAATACTGAGAAAATATTTCTAAGAAGGACAGCAAACAGTCAATGCCAGTCTAGAAGAGGTTGAGGAGACTTCCTCTGCAGCATGGTGGGTAGTTCTGCCCATGTATGTTCAAAGAAAATGAACTTAAAGTTCTGAACGTCTTTGCTGAGCCCTTCTGCAGAGAAGGAATAGTTAAAAGATCATGGAAAAGGAGAGGAATCTTGAAAGAAAACAAAAAAGCAAAGCTTGTCTAGCTAGAAAAAAAAAAAAAAAAAGGAAAATTTGAAAAATTATTTTCAGTTAGATTCAGTACTGGTTAGTGAACATAAAAATAAATGTAGTTTGGAAATTTTCCTAACCATCACAACCTTCCAGCAGGATTAATAGGAGCAAATGCCTAAAGCATTTTAAAATGCAGTTTTTAAAGTTCATAAAAGGTCTTATAACAGCAGTCTTCAACAGTGGAGAACTGAAGTCACAAGGAGTGGCATTCTCTGTCCACTTTTGTGTTCCTAGATTATACAGACAGACATAGATTGGACAGAAATTATCAATGTATCATTTATACCAGTTGCTCAATCCATTTCGTCTTGCAAGCGGGCTCCTGCCACTCCTTGACACGTTCTACACAGTGTATGTACATGCACAGACACCATAACACATGCCTAAACCTGACAAGCAACTAATAGCCTCAGTTCATGCCTAAAAAGGTATAAAATTAATCTAATTTATGGTTTCCTGGCTGACAATAAACTGCTGTCAAGTCTTTGTCTCTTTTCTTTTTCAGGGACTAGTAACCATGGTTACACAATGTAATAAAGTTAAGTGATCCACAATGCTGTAATACAGGGTGTGTTTATTGTAACTGATTTTGTTATAAAACCCCAAGAAGATAAAACTAGTAATTCAGGGTGAAATGGAAATCAGCTACTAAAATTTTGCTTGTATTTTAATAAAAAATGCATTCTTTTTTGAATGGCATAATTTCTTTTCCTGAATAATTTATGACAGCCAGTCTGTCCCATTGAAATGTTCATATTAATTTTAATGAGCTTGTCAAAGCTATTCTAGCCATTTTATGTTGAATAGATTTAGCTGGGGTAATATTTTAACCCCTTGCTTCTTTTAACCAACATAAAAATCTGTTTTATACAAAATAGCTTATTTTTTAACGTACAGATTAGCATCTATGGTTCATTCAAATCGTAGTAACACTGTGATTCTCTATACAATTTATACTCACATAATGATTTATAGTTTTCCACTGTAGTAAAAATTAATAGAAACTTGTAAAAAAGGTAAATTTTTGGTTAATTGCCCAAGGAGGGGAAAAATGTGTTTCAATTACAAGTTTTTGGAGGTAGCATTTGCATTTACATTAATGTGTTTTCCCATAGTTTAAATTCAAGGTAGCTAAACATCTGATGTACCATTTTTTTTCCTGTTTCTTATTGTGTGGCTGTTTATGTTTCCATCCAGTAATTCTCTACTTGCAACTGCTTTTCATGACTAAAATTTATCTATTCAATTATTGATCAACAAGCAGTATAAAAGCTGATGGTTTCCAATTTCAACTTTTCCTTGAATGTCTTCTTGAGTGCATTGATGCTGCGCCTCTTGGAACATCGGTATTTAACTGCAAACCTTTTGTTATCTCTACTTACCTGGGTCAGGGCCAGGACCAAAGTCTGGTGTAAAAGATACAAAACTGTTTAAGAACTAACCATAGCAGTTTTCTGTAGAAATGTCAGGAGCAGAAAACAAAATATTATTACTGGTACATCCAAAGGGACAGGAACATGCATCCTTTGGCTGAAAAATGATCCAGTTTGGATTAGGTGAGGCAGTTCTTCTCCCTGAGAATTGGTCCATTTCTGTCAACTATTTCTGAACTACAGAAACATTTTTAAAACTTATTTGTATATTCATCACTCTGGTCATGAATGGAAATTGTCTTCAAAAGCACACAGTACTCACTAGATATTTGGCTTGGCTGAGCTAAATTCTTGTATTTAAAACTCTAAAAAAGGACAAGGAGCTAATTTCCACTAGTTCCCATTTTATCTGTAAGAAATTAATTCAAAATTCTCTATCTGTACCAGCCTCAGAACTGCAGTCTTAAAATCCGAGGCCAAGTTTTGTAGATGGTATCTACCTCTAGCTTATTCCTCTACTGCTAGCTTTCAAGAATTTTTTTAAACTCAACACATAAATTTACGATGTTAGTTCATGACAATAATAAACAAAAATGTCTGGATATGAAGATTATTGCAGCAATGGATGTTCTGTTACCTAAAAATAGACAGGTGAGCTAGAGCTCTATTAAAAAATTATATTATATAGTATATAAGTCTGAATTTTTTAAAGATTAAAAAAAGGTAAGAAGATTAAATTCAGAGCAAGGAACTAGTATATTTTTAGAGGAATTAATATTGAAAAATGTATAATTGATTAATGCTACTTCAGTTTTAATAGGTTTGGTAACAGCTTGGTACTTGCTCAAATATTAGAAGTGAAAAAAACCTTTATTACAATAGTGGTTCAATGTGCTCAGCAGTGGAATGTGTTCATTAAGGAGAGATTCTTAAGAGGATCAGAAAACTTTCTATCACCCACGGCGGTGTGGTTTGAGCCCAGAGGGCAACTGAACACCACCAGCTCTTCACTCACTCCTTTCCCCCTAGCACTGGGAAAAAAAAATGAATCAAAGAGATCAGGACTAAAGATAAGGACTGAGAGGGGTTCCTCACCCATTACCAGTCACAGGCAAAAGGCAAGCTCGTTAGAGGAAGAAAAAAAACCATATCGCTTTAATTCAAACACTAAGGACAACAACAGAGAGAATGGGACAGTGAGAAGCATTGCCATACCTTAAAAACACTTCCCTCCACCCCTCCCTTCTTCCTGCATTCAGTTTTATTCCCAACATCTCTACCTCCTCCCTCACCAGTGCAGGGGCAGGGGATAGGGGGTGCTGTCAGTCCGGCCACTTCTTCCTAAAAGGTGTGTGTGGGGGGGTACACTTCTGCATTCTCCCCCCTGCTCCACGTGGCATCCCTCTCATGGAAGACAGTCCTCCACAAACTCTCTCTGCCGTGACTCCTCCCCACGGGCTGCATTCTTCTTGAGATGCTCTGGCGTGGGTCACCTCCACGTGTTTCAGACCTCCCAGCGCCGAACTACAACTGCGGGGCTTCTTCTTCCCACAGACTCCTGGGGGTCTCCCACAGGCCGCAGGTGAATCTCTGTTCCACCGGTGACCTCCATGGGTGGCAGGGGCGTGGCTCTGCTGTCTCACCACAGGGAGCTCCATGCTCTGGCGCACCTCCCCGTCCCCATCCTCCTTCCTCCCACTGATCTCGGTGTGCACATAGGTGTCCTTCACTCCTCCTCAAAGTCACCCCCCTCCCATCTCAGATTCCCCTTCTTAAACACACTATCAGAGAGGCACGGCCACCATCACTAATTGGCTTGGCCTTGCTGCAAAGATAGGTCCAACTTCGAGTCCAGAGAGCTTCGAGAAGTTTCTCACCGGGGCCATTGCTGTAGCTCCCTCCCCTGCTACCAAAAGCCCCGTTACACAAGCCCAACACAAGGTTAGAGAAAATAATCTAGAAATATCTATGGTAGAGGGAGGACATGATGTGATTATACTACCATATATCTGCAACCCCCAGTAGCCACAAGAATGGTGGTTGTTGTTACAGTACAAGCCATAAGTATTTAATTTTTTAACTTTTAAAAATCTGTGTAATGGTGGAAAGAGCTCTCAGAAAATGCTTCCACTTGCGCTAAAGTTCAGCTAGTATGAATTGTGAAACAGGACAGAATCTCTTAGTGACAGCAAATAAAATGCTGATTCCTTGACAAATAAATTATTACAGTCTTCTAGACATTTGAGTCAGGGAGAATAGAACTTACATGTAACAGACAAAAATGTCTTGAGAACATGCTTTCATGAGATGCTTCAAACATACATATGTTGTTATAAAGATTTTAAAATTTTAAAAAAGAATGATAGCATGCAATGGGATGGCAAGTATATATTTTTTTCTTGTTTTCCATGATACTATTACTGTTGCATTTATTGCACTAAGGAGTTTAAAAATGTGTCTCTACAGGCCCCTACGTCCACTCCTGGGCTACAGGAGGGTTTCTATTATAAACTTAAGTACAAGAGGAAAAAATATAGATCTACAATAAGTTGCCACAGAAATCTGTATTATATGAAAGAAGGTGAATTTACCTTCACTTCCACAATAATTTAAAACTTTGAATCAAGAAAAAAAAAAAATCAATTAAAGCATGCAGTTCTCCCCTTTTCTCTCAAAAATTTAATTTACATCTTAGCATGTAACCTCTAAGAGAAAAAAGTTCAAGTGAAATCGTTCAAGTGAAATCTTTCAAATGAATTTGTAAGCCAAAGCAGAAGGTTTATTCTGGCAGTTTTTACACTTGCAATGTTTTTTGTAGTCTGCTAATGTACAATTCTGACTTATTTTTTGTGCTCATAATTGATGCTGTTGGGGCTTCAAAATCTGTTGCACACTTCCCTCTTTTACTATACTCAAAATTATGATGGGATTTCAGCCAACTTTACTTTCTGTGATGGGTTCCTCTTTGTAAGCTACACTTGCAATTTAACTATCAGTGTTTGATGGGTCTCCAATACTACAAAGCCTCTTTAAGTCTTACTAGATAGCCAGAATTACACCAACTCTGAAGCTGTAAAACAGGAGAGCAGTTTTGTGACTTGCCTTAAAAAAAGCAAAGCAAACCAAAGCAAACCAAAAACCACCATCATCTGAGAAAACAGATTTAGAGATTCTGGAATTTGATTTTCCAGTGCACTGAAGACACTTTGTACTTGGAGACCAAGTGCTCATTTCTGGTCATTCTTTATCCATCCATGCCTCTTGTTCACAGGAGAGTGGTAACGCTGTGGAGCGTGAGCTTAGTCTGTAACAATAACTGGGAGCCTGGGTAAACTCCATGTGCCTGTGCAAGTCAGAATCATATTTGTTTGCACTCCCATGATGTTATTATACTTAGAAGCCTGAAAAAATTAGTGTCTGCAGGAAGTAAACCAGAATTTTTATTTCTTTTATGTACTCGTGGCACTAGAGATAGTAAGAAGGGAGCATTTTAGGACAAATTTTTTATTATGGGGAAGATGGGAAAAAATGAAAAAAAACCCCTAAACTATAATTGCCACAATAAGACTCTGACAGAGACAACAGTGAAGCTCAACAGGCCTAAGATGTCCATAAGAACATCATCCAGAGTTACATTAGGGTAAAATAAGGTAGCCTAGAACATGACTAGGCCATGCCTCAGAGCATAAACTATCCCACTAATAGCTCTGCATTAGGAAAATATATCATCACAACATGCTATAGCAATTCTTTCCTGGAGCAACAGATTATGGTCACTGTCAAATTAGACCAGACAGTCATTGGTCTTTTGTATGTCTGACATTCCTGAGTTCAAAGAAAAAGAGTGAACTTGTAGGTTCAGAAACTAAAACCAAGCTGAACTACACAGTATTTTGTATACCCTTTTACATAGCTAGGCAAATATTATCATTAAATTCAAATTTACCTCAGGGAAGTGAGATACTACTCATGGAATAAACTGATGTATAGTATCTGCCATGCCATCAGAACTGTCCTTTAGCATTTGGTCCATTACACCTACACTGGGTATTTTTTTTTCTTTCCTGAATATTTTGCCTGCATTGTACATCATGGAACCAGTACAAAAACAACAGTATGGTTTTGCACATCAGGATTGCATAATACTGGATATACTTTAAAACAGCAGAGCAAAGGCTGACAGTAAAACCTTACCTTTGTCATCTTCTGTTTTGAATGCTTGTCAGTAAATGCTAAATATACCATATTAAAAAAAAAAAAAAAAAAAAACAACAAAAAAAACTAAACAAAACACCTCAACAAAAAAACAAACAAAAAACCAAACCAAACCTCCCCAACACCCCCCCCCAAAACCCAACCAAACAAAAAAATCCAAACAAACAAACAAAAACTGTAAAAGAAAGTGGAGCAAGGAGCAACAACTGTAGAGTGTTAATGTAAACCTAGTCAGTCAGTTAATGTTTAGGAGGGCTCAGAAAAAGAGAAGGAGAATCCACAGAAGAAAAGGAATTGCCTAAGGGGTGATAACTGACATGGAAAAAATCCCTAAGGAAAGAAGGAAACTAAAGGATCATAAATACAAATTAAGATGATGAAACAAATGAAATGTGACAGGGAACAAGAGGAGAAAACAATCAAGGATCAAATTCTTTTCTACATTTTCATTAATGTTGTAAAAGACATAGGAAAGAATACAATAAAAATAGTACATGACACAGATAGGAAAGGTTATAAGAACAGCATCAGAATAGAAATATTGCCTTAGAAAAGGTATAGTATAATTCACTGCACAAGTGTTATATTTGGGAAAAAGAAATAAAATGTAAAACTTTAAGAATGGAGGGAATAGTTATTAGGCATAAAAATTTAAATATATATATATATTTGATTGCTTTTTTAATTTTTGAATGTTGAAAGGAAGACTTAAATTTCAAATCTTATCTAGTGTGAGCAATTCTATTGCATTCTTATTCTGAACAACTCAAAAAAGTCTCCTCTTTTGAGAGAAGTGAACACATCAGTTAGGGTATTAAATTTCCTTGTTCATGCAGAGAAGAACCTGCTTTATGGAAAATTTCATGAGCCAGTCTAATTCTGCCTCTTTTTGATGCTAACAATGACTTCAGCCCTATTTTGCATATCTTCAAATTCTCTTGTACAAGCCAGTCTGAAAAACTAGCTGAAAGCTTCATTTAAACATACATATTTAACTGGCAGACAATTGTAAGCAGGTCATCATATGCCACTGCTGTAGATTACAAATGTTGTGCCTCTGAAACAAATTCCTTCTTCCTGGAATTTTCTCTTTGAAAACACAGCATCTTTACAGAAAACTGCAGTGAAAAAAGCTTCTCCAGATGGCAGTCCCATCCATGTACAATAACTCTTCCTACAGTGTTGCTCTTAACTTCCTACCACTTCTATTTAAGGGTATAAACTAAAGCTTGTGTCTGGAGAACTGATTACGCACTATTCTGCAATATAAACATAGAATATTTCCATTCTGAAACTCCTAATCTCCCAGTACTGTCCAAATTACCCTGGATGCCAAGATTGGAAAATATTCACTGAGAAGCTCAACCTTCTGCTACTTCTTAAGAGTAAGAACCCCTATTTATACACATAGGGAAGTTTAACATCATCATTGACATACAGATATTTTGCCATGGCACAATGCTGTTACTTGGCCTGTTCAACTCACTTTATACTCCAGCTGAATTTAAGAACATGCATGAATCGTTATGACTCAGCAGCAGTTGCCTTGCATCTTTATAAAGTGTTCAAACTCTTGGTATGGGAATGAATCCTCCATGTACGCCAAATTCTGCCACCCTGCTGAAGGGATGTTCAAGGTACATATGATCCAAGATGCTTCAAGGGTTATTCAATGACATACAGTTCAGCTTGAACTGAAGTATTGAATTTTAACAGCCATTGAAAAAGTTAAATAAATATTTTCTTTCTTCCTACCAGTCATTTTCCTTTTAGAAGTTTTTCAGGGGAAAAAAAAAAAAAAAAAAAAAAAAGTAAGAAAAAGAATGTGTTAACCACTACATAGCTGTTTTTCTATGCAAAACATTGTAGCGGGCACAGGCTTAATTTTTCCCTTTTGGAAGAATCACAGATAGATGTGCCACTCTTGATTCAGAATTCAGAAAGACTAACACCCCTCCCCACCATCTTCTGAAAACAATTACATGAAAAATAAAAACTTTCCAAATAATACTTGAGAGAATATAAAACCACTCAGTTACCAGATTTATATATAGAGGTTTTTGTCTAGGACAATGTCCCTATCAATCATTGTGCTCCACTAGTAGCTAAGGATCTAACCCATGGCTCTTTTTCTTTGCAATATGCTCTACATTTTGCTTCCTATGTATAATTGTAGGTCTTCTGCATCTACAACCAGGCGGGAGTTCTGCCTTTGCATGTGGGAAACTTAGCTATCAGCTTAATTTTGTATGACACTAAACCACTAAAAATCAAGGAAAATTAACCATTAAAACATGAATATATGTCATTCGCAGCTCAAAATCACCATTTTGATCTTAAGCACCATTATCTTAGAGCACTCACATAATTCTCACCTTCACCCCAAGCTTCTGTTCATATGTATCTCTCAAAGTTTTCACTGAAATACAGAATGCTAAAAAAAGTTCTTAGTGAACAGAGGTGATATAAAATATTACATTTATTTCTTCCAGATAAAAAAAACACCAAACAGTAAATCGTTCCCCAGATAGCAGTACCAAGAAACCACTTATTTTCTTTATTTGAGAAAATAATTATTATTAAAACAGTAGCAGCTTGGCCAGTGATAACCACATGACAGAAGTATGGATGTCCTTCATTCCTTTAATCACACACTTAAGACCTATCTCAGAAAAAAGATCAGTTTTTCAAGAGAATATTCCAAATTAAAAACAAAACCAAAAAAACCCCCAAACCAACACAGAAAACCAAACAAAAACAAACAAACAAACACTTAGAAAAGGATATTGCTGATCTTCAAACAAAAAACTTCAAAGTTGTTCAGAAAAAGAAACAAGTATCCCAGAAACAGCAGCAACGTTCCTGATAAGCTGATATACATTCAAGTAAATTCAGATACTCTTCAAAAAGTCAGGGGGCATCCATCTACAGGCTCAGTACTAAGTATTTTACATTTACTTTGGCCTTTCAGATCTTATAAATCACATATAAAATCCAATATCACTTAGGGAAAGAGATGTATTAGATTCAATCTTCTAATTAGAGACTCTGAACTTTGCAAAAACTTTCATATATCACATAAATACTGATTTTCCACCATGTTCAAAGGCTTCTTACTATTAGAAATGCTAAAATTAATGAAGTGTGATAAACAAGGCAAAATTGATCATATTGTTTTATTAAAATAATAGCAAAACAAAATCAGAAGCAGAAGTACAAATTCCCTTGAATATCAGTTCCTCAGTCATCTGAAGACCTAGGCTATTGTAAACTATTTTACTAATTGGAAACAAAACAATACAATTGTTGGACCAAATTAATCCCAACAAGTATACGAAGGATAAAAATGTCTAGTTGACTTTCTTCTTTAATTTATGAATTTGTTCTTCATTGTGTTATTTACACAGGAGTACCTTTCATATTGTGAATGCCAGAAATGGATGTCTGCTTACAAAAAGATATAGAAAAATATTTTCCTGTCTACTGTAGGTATGAAAACATAGGTAATTTTTTTTAAAAAAATGTATAGCTGATGCAACTATGTTCACTGAACTATATTTTTTATTAAAAATATACCAGGGACCTGACACTTTTTAGACAAGTAAAATCAAATTTTCAAAATTCATTCTAGCTACTGAACACATTCAAATACTAATTTCTGTATGAAGTCCAATAGTGAAAGTACAATAAACCTTAAATTCTTAGAAAAAATAAGGAGATGATAAGCAACCCAAGATACCCTCCACCCCCCATCCTCCCCTTACCTCCCTGCTTTAAAGCCTGTTGCTTTTCCTGGGAGGTGCATCTGAAAAATGTTAATGAGGGGTCAGTTTGAGTTGTAGTAAGTTTCAGTAAGGGGGCCTCTTTTGTTCCTTATGTAGCAAGTGCTTGCACACAAGCAACATAAAATCTAGTCATTGACACTGTCAGATTGTAACTTCCAATGCAACGATTTAAGAATCCTCAGGAATAAAGAATAAGGCCTGGAATGCATTCCTTTGTTTGGAAAATAATGTTTAGTGCACTGAATATGAAAAGCACCAAGTTTCCAGGGAAGTGACAACTCAGACTACAGTAATCCTGAACCTTCTGGCCAAACCTTTCACTGAATAAGACATGATGGGGTATTTTTCAGTTCGTTATTATGTTCACACTACCATAACATTTTAGTGAATGGTACAAATACATATTTAAGCACTTGTCTAGAATATTTAGAGGAAAGAAAACACCTTGCATTATCATGGAGAAGATGATCTAAGTGTCACCAGTGAAAGGTCTCATGCTGCCAGTATAAGAGATTGTTGTAATTATGTAAAGCCTGATATGGGATTCAAGTAATAAGCAACTAAAGGAGGATAATATAATTACTGCTAATCAACATGGTACATGGAAAACAGATCTTGTCAAATTAAATTGGTATCATTTTTATGAAATTATAAATTCAGTTGATAAAAATCAACAAGGCACATACTAATGGAATTAACAGCTCAGTAACAAATAGATCTCAACATGCAATGTAAATGGGAAACATCACCAAATGGCTGTTTTTCTTTCACCACACTTTTCTGGGACTGACTTTACATTTATTTATATTTTTACAGAGCTGAGGACAAAAATAATTCAATCAATGCTGATAAATTTAGTTGTTGATTCAGTGAGTGATCAAGGTTCAATCAGTGAAGGAAAAATTGAATATGGTAATACGAGTATTTAGGAGCAGAGAATGGAAGCCATTCTTACAGTATGAAAGAAAGAGTTTGAGATTCCCCAGGCAGGATTCAGATAAAAGAGAAACAACTCAGTCTCTTCTCCTTTGCTATCAGCCTCAATATCTGAATATTTACCCAACGATCTTGACACATGGTGCACAAGAGCAGTTCACTGAAACACATCTGGACCCTAGTCCCAATAATAATAAAAGAAGGGGGTGCAATGGTGGTTGCCAAGGAAAAGAGGTGACCCACCAGTGCTGCGGGGAAGTTCCATGGAGATGAGAGGTTGGAAACATGCAATTGTAATGATCCCATGGGATCATCCCGTGGGAGAAGCTGCTATAGTACTAAACTGAACTCAAAGCCCCAATTCTGAGTAAGTTACAGTTATAAGGATGATGGATGAAAGAAGCACTAAAAGAATTACTCAAAGCAAGTAGAAGATGTGTTATAGAAAAGAAGCTTAAGAAGCTCTGTCTGTTTATCTTAAAGGATGAAGACAAGTAGAGCATCTAGGAGAGTGCTTATACAGCTCTTCAGTTTAATTCAATAGAGATGAACACAGAAATCCAGAGAAAAAAAACCCAAATGTCTTTGTGAGTGAGGATGATTAACCACTGGAACGACTACTGGGAGAACACTGCAGAGGAATATCATGGTGGATTCTGCATGTACATGTACACAGAAAACTGTGATTTAGCTCCAAGTTACCGACTATACCTGAAGTAATATGTTCTAGAATCCTAATTCTGACTTTACATAGAAAGTCATGAAGCTACAGTCTCTTCTGTCTAAAAGCCTTTTTGAGCCACAAGCCTTTTTGCCAAAGAAATACCTTGTTGTATATGTTTGTTTGGTTGGGTTTTTAGGTATATTTGTCATATTCTAGATCAGAAGACATCCTTTCTATTCTATCCCAGTTCATTTATGTGAGATGATCCCATCCTAACTTGTCAGAACATACTTTAACCTTTAGGCATGAGACTTAGCAGAATAATATTTATGTCCACAAAAATATTTTCTTAACTGTTTCATTGCAAGTCACTGAAACACAGTCTGAATGTACTGCATTAAACTACATAAATTGTGTTTGCTTCAGCTTATAATATGATTCAACAGTCTGATTCCAGACTTTCCAATTTCTTGGGAAGTCAGCTATTTTTTGTTTTTGTCTTATTTGTCTACATATATCATAGGACTACTTGTCACAGAAATAACTAGGAGAAACTTACATGTTTGTAGAGTATTTCCAGGTTACAAAGTAATGCCAGATCCTAGGAGGGAAATATTTCACTATCAGTCAAAAATGGAATTTTAAAAGCACTTTTTCAATATTTCATATTCGGTTTTATATCATTATCTTCCATTGACTTTAAAAGGCAGTAAAGCATCCAGAAGGAAGGAGGACTGGAAGGGACCTTCTGAAAGTGTGACATGCATCCTGTTGCCTGCAAGCACTCCTAAAGGGCAAAAAAGAGGTAATTTGCAGTTCTACACCCACATCTGTATGTTGGAGGAATTAGAGATGGAAACATATGGTGGAAATTCAGTTTTTCAAGGAAGGGAATATTAATTTTCTTTTGTAGAAGAACAGCTTTAAAATTCTCTGTGAAAAAACTGTTTCTTTTTTTAAGAGGAAAAAATGGATCATTTTCTCTGTATGACTGAATTTACTTCCCCTTTTGTTTTACCAGAGCTCAGTCCATAGACCAGAGCAGAGATAAAAGTTTATTTTTCTCTGTAATTGCACTTACCAGACATTCTTCCTCCTGTAGAGGATGTCCACAAGCTGGACCGAGGGCATAGGCAAAACATGACTGCAGCATAGCTCAGGTGGGGATCAACCACAAGAGCCTCAGAAGCCCCAAGCAAAGAAGGAGGGAGCCCCAGCTCAATCTTCCAAGCAGAGCTGCTTGGAGCAAGTTTCTTGCTTGTTCTTTCATTCAAGGCCCTCATCTGTACTGTTTCTAAGTCAGCCCTAAATTCAGGCAGCCAAAGCCCCAAGAAGATCAGGGGAAAATGACTCAGGGTTCTGACACCAATCTCCTGCAGTGACTCATGACTCAGTACAAATGTTGTCTTAGGCTTTACAAAAGGGTGAGCAGCTCTACTGCCATTTTGCAATCTTTACCTTAGGCAACTTGCCCAAGTAGGGATTGTGTGGAAATTGAAGTATGCAGCTGTATCTGTCTCCTGTAAAGGTTTTTCATTCATTTTCTTAACTCCTACCTTTTAATCTTGTTTTCTAGGCAATAGTATTTTTCTGAGGTCATGAGACTCATGACAGCTGTAAGGTATTGAAAATTTGGGGCCACACGCAGGAGACTAAATTCATTTATTATCTGTCATTTCTTGTCATCAAAGGTCCTAGTTTAGGAAGTGTACCCATTAGTAGGTAGGATCTGATTACTAGATATAATATTGAATAGTTACAGCTGGGACTGATACTGCTGTTTGTCATTAAGATTCACTTAGGTCTTTTGATTATAAGAGCTCATCTCAGTTGCCAAGCTTCAAATATCAGTGTGAGCTGGTATTTTGCTTGTTAGATTCCTGCCACTGACAAGTACTATTTAAAGGTATTCTACGTTTTATGGCCAAATTAGTTGAGAGGTTTTTTGCTATTGCAAAAATAACTGTAATGTTGAAGAATTTAGAGAATAAAATAAATTCTGATGTCCTTTGCTCTGAAGTCTGGAATCACTATGCTTTGGAGAAGGGAACACAAATGTTTGGAGCTCTGTCTTGGACACAAGAAAGTAAATTTCTGTTCTAACAAAAATAGTAATGTTGTATAAAATTCCATGTGGTATAAAATGTGTGGGAAATGAAATGACAAAGGGAAATATATGTGGGTAACTGGCAGCTGGAATCAATGATTGAAGCTATGGGGAGCCCAAGAGCCCACCCAAATCAACCAGTTTAGCTGAGTGTGCTTAGCTGTGAGGAAGCTACTGTCTAATGTCATTTAGTGGTTCTTAGCTGATATAGTAATATCACAATAAAACTTAAAGAGTGAAATTGTGAGCATCAACACAGTGAGACAAGTTGTCAAAGTTGTTTGGGAGAAGGAATAGCCTTGGAGCCTAGACTGGAGTTTTTCTGGAAATGAAGTAAATTTTTTTTGTTGCAGTATTAAGTATAGGGGATTCCCTATGAGGTGGGAGTTTTTTGGAAAAGAAAAATAAACCTGTTGGTTAAAATGTTTTACTGCCAGTTTTGGAATCTGCATCTGAGAGTGGTTCTCACATGATACTAGGCAGTTTATTTAGACTAGACTGTTCTAGGTTGTGTTCATTCTACATTGCCTGAATAACACCCATAGTTTGAAGTTCACAGAATTGCTCAAAAGCCAGAAATCTACTTGAAGCTAAAGAGAATTCCATTTCGGACGTACAGAATACAAGTACCTGAAAAAAATACATCCTAGACATCTAAAGTTCAGTATTCCTTCACCAAGCAGATTTGACACTAATGCCTTTGATCCACAGCCATAAAATACCTTCTTCCTTTACCATTGTACAGGATCATTGAAGAAATACACATTCTCTAGTGAAGTCATTCATAGAAAAGGAAGCTAGCAATCACCATTTTAGAGGCAAATGTTGAATAACATGATTAATAAAGTATGGGATCATGGGCTGTGGAATGAATAAACGGCTATAGAACAAGTGCTTGTTAAGAGACAACTGAAGTGTGAACAAGTACACTGCAAAAATAGAAAGCATTATTTTAAAACAATATTGTAATTCACACTTTCAACGTTGACTTGTGCTAAGGTCTTAATGCTGGAACTTGCCAATTTTGGCAGGGCTTTACTTTGCAATCTCTTTTTCTAACAGTTTAATGCAAATGTTATTTGTACAAGATGCAGCACACTTACAGATTTATTCTAGCTGTTGTGATTATTTTAATTAAGTTAATGGGGGAGGAGGAAATGAAGTAATCAGTGGATTTTGATCCCATTTCTGTTTGTTTTGACAGCTCAGCTGTTGACAGCTCTGTTGACTCCAGCCCAAATAGCCCAGTGTTACTTAAGGCAGCAGGTCTCACTGTTGAACCAGATTAATGTCAAACAGGGTATGCTCAAGTACAATAACTAGGAAATTACAAAGAACTGAAAGATTACAATACAGAGAAGATACTAGCAAGCACCAGACAAATTCCTTTGTTTAGCTGGATATTAGCAGTGATTTGTAGCTGGCTTTTGACTTTCATAGTACTCTTTCCTTCTCCCAACCTTATTTTACAGGGATTGCAATTAAACTACCTGCACATGCACATTTGCCAAGATTACTATTTTTTTAAAGGATCTTTATGATACTCTTATCTAAAAATCAGATTTGAAAAATAATTGTTTACAAATGCTCTGAACAGCACCCTGGAGAAGAACTACAGCAGCATGCATGCTGTTTTATGAAGCAGCCAAAACCTCTAAGAACAAAAGCACAAAGAAGTAGAAAGTGCCTTGCAACAAAACAAGTTAAAAATAAGCTAAATACATTTAACTGAATCTTTCCAATGTTCTTTTCTCTCAAGTGACTAACTGTGTTCCTTTGAAGTTGCTGGAAATCATGAAGAAGATGAAGCCCAGACTGATCTACTGGTATCATGAGCTTCAAACCTACATGTAAACCAGCTGCACATACATAGGTGGAGAATTTTTCCCAAGAGCAAGTACAAACGTGCTATTTGAAGAATATTTCTAATTCTAATATTGTAGCAGAACAACATAAAACAGCACACCTCTAAAGCTCTAAACAAGCATCTGCTATGGTCTATGAAGATACAGTATACAGATGCTGGATATCATCTGGGAGGCATGATTCACAGCTGATAAACTAAACTAGAAATCAGCCCATAGGGAAAAATAGAAAAGTGGGCTTTTTCCAGAGGAACCTCTTAGAAGCTGCAGTGAAAAGGGTTTATGAGTCTCGAAGAGCACTGATGACTAACTCAAGATTATCAGTTTCTTTAAAATTAAATAGCTAGTTATTTCTATTCAAGAAGGGAAAATACAGTTTCTCTGACTGTTAAAGGAGTGCTGAAGCCACACTTGTTACCTGGACTAGAAAATAATCAAAAGATACTTGATCCGGTTGTCCAGTAAACCTTTGTGTTAGCCTAACACAAAAAGTAGCTAGACTGTCAAAATTTTACCTAAAAAGTAACATGGATCTCTTATCTATAGAATTCCCGAGGCTTATAAATTTTGGTTATTTGGCTGTTTTTCAACAGCAAGAACGCAGATGCCATCCCTCTTTCTTCTACTCAACTACAACCACGCTTACTTTTTAAAGAGGACATGACTTTTCCAGTCTTTGATATATTTCCCAACCTGCAAAGATTCTCATAGTTATCCTCTAACTGTATTAAAAGCACTTCATCTGTTCTCTAAGCATCCTGCATAAAATTTCATCAGGCCTAGACTATGTAAAACTGTTTGACTTCAGATTTTTCCTGGCACTACTAAATACTTCACCGGTTTGAAATACCTAAGCTTTCTTTTTTGCAGCTGCATCTCAGCAGTAGTCACTCCATGACTAATTAGCGCACAGAGATGCTTTCAGCTGCTGTGGTTAACTGCAAGGTTTTGATGGTAAGGCTGTTCCTCACTGATCTGCCAGTACACCACCTTGTACTTTGAAACTCTATACTCATTTCCTCGGTTGTATTATTTCTGCCTTTTGTGATTATTCTTGATAGTGTTCTTTTATTAGTGGTATTTGTCTTTAGTCCACTTCTAATTTTTTCTGTTCTATTCTGGAGCCATCAGTAGAAATGTTAAGATTATTATTCAGAATGGATACTGGTGACTGCTCTTGTGATGGTGACAGAATACTGTAAGTGCCTGTATTCTCAGGAATGTGTTAGCCACAGCCCAACCAGTCTATTCAGTTTCCTGCCTGCTAGCTGCACCGTTGGACAGGCTCCATGTGGGATAGTGATCCTTAAAGTCAGTGTGCCTTAAGACCTGCCTTATGACAAGTGCTATATCACTGTTTACTTACTGACCTTCAAAGGGATCAAGATTTGATGCTACTTTGTTCCTCTGCTCCCATGGCAGCAGCCACTAAGGCTTCTTGTAAATTATGCCATTTAATCAATTATTTCGTTGTACTGAATCAGAGAAGTCTTTCTGCAATGGACTGGGAGTTCATATAAGCAAAGGTCAGTAGCAGGTGTGCAGGCTATTCCTTTTGTAGATGTTCTGGCTCTCCTATAAATGTGTCTCTGGATTTTGAAAAGTAGATTTGAAGCACTAAGTCTGTTCACTGGAGAAACAGAAGATGTTAACAGCCATGAACCCTAGCCCCTATCCTGGTTTTTACAGCTTCACAATGAGCTTGATGCTCCACTACCCCTAGCTGCTAGGAAGTTGACTTGTCTCAGCTGGTTTTGTTCTACACAACACCTGTAAGTTTTGACACTCCTTGGGTAGCAGGAATAGGATTCTGGCACTGGGTGTGAACAGCTTATATTTATTGCAATAAACAGAAAAGCCTTTTTTACTTTATTTTAGTAGCTTGGCAAGGTGTAGTTCTCCTTGAATCTTGGCAATTCTCATATTACTCTTACATATGACCTCTGAGAGTCAATATTTTTTCTCTGATCACATGATTTTTCTATTTCATGTAGGTTATTAGCTTGTTTGGCACTTCACAGATGGGAATTCATCAGGTTAGACCCCAGTTATGTGAGTTCTCTCGGACACTGCTTCTGCCTGAGATGCTGACTCATAGTTCTATCAATGTTTATAGTCATGTACAGCTTCTTTAACTGTTTGATTCTACTAATTAGTTCCCTTGCTGAATGAAAGACTACCTTTTGAAACTGAGAACCTCATGGAATGGGTATACAAATAAGTATAAATTATGTACTGAAATCCAGCGTGTCAGCTGCTCCACAGTAACCACCTGAACAGTCCCTTGTACCTGTCTAATCTGTCACGGAAAGAAGAGTAAACTGATATGACTTTACAATGTGACTGTATGTACAACTGACTACTTTGCAAGTTTTTCCTTCATTCCGCCATAATTTTTATGTCACACATTTAAAGATCTTCAACTATAATTCATTTGTATCAACTCCTAACCATATTCATATCATTCTGTGATGTTGTCTACTCATTCGATTGTGATATTTAATGTTGAATTTTGCTAGAAAAATCATCAATATCTATACCTACTATAGCATTACTAATTCTACTATCTATGCAATGCTGCAACATAAAAATTCCTTATAATATTTCTAATAGAAATACAGAATCATTTATTATAACCAAATGTGACACTGGAATACCACAAAAAATTCTCAGTAAATCCTTTAAGTAAAATCTTTATCAATACTTTCCTAAAATTATATAAACCTTAAAAAAAATCTTTCTTTATCCCTTTCTGTCTTATTTCTTAAGTATGTCATTACAGTGTTCTTAACATCACCTATATTTGTCATCTTTCCTTCCAGTGGAACAAAAGCTTCAAAATAAGAACGATGATTATGTTTATGTCACATTTTAGTTACTCTTTTAATAAAATTCTTCATGTCATGTAATATTTCTAATTTCTCCATTTTTTTTCTGGCTGAAACATTTCATTAAGATGGAATCCATTTCACTACTGCTTTCACCAATATTAATACCCTTTTGGCTGTTGTCTGGCTACCTACTCAGGGAACTTTATCATCTATTTGTTAAATTTTTTTTTTTTTACTAACTTTTGTCTCACACTAGCCCTTAACTTCTTTAATCTCTGAGCCTAATGAGGAGAAGGCAGTTGGAATATATTTCTTCATTCATACTTCTTATAACTTATGCAGAGTAGTGAACATACATGCAATGGTAAATATTATCTCATTATTTAAGCACTTTGCTAAGACTGAAGGTAATAAGAAAAAATTTACTTCAAACTTACATCATCACTCCTGCCAAGATGCAAAATGAATAGCTGGTGTTTGGCAGAGCCTATTCTAATTGCAGGGCTCTGCAAAACTGAGGGAGGTAGGCTGTGAGCTGCTGCCAAGTGAGGGGATTATGGCTTATGTGTAGGTTTACCTGTAATAAGCATCAGTATTGCTAAAGATGGACTGAGAGCTAGAAAGAGGAGAAGGTTGAAGATTTAAATATCTTGCTCACTATGGTTGCTAAATAAGTTATGACCATGTTTTGTAGGGAAAGGAGCTGACTCATACCAGTTCAAGCTCAGCACTGTGCAGCTGTAATGATCAAGCTGCGATAACTTGCTAGGAGAGCAGCTTTAAACATCCAATAGTTTGGCTACCCTTTTTCCAACATCATTTGAGACCACTGAACTATCATTTTAGCCACCGCAATCCCTGTGCATAGACAAAAAAGGAAGGTGGCAGGCACAGAGATATCATTGTTTAGCCCCTGGGTGTGTTTCAGATGCAAGTTATATGATCTGTGCTCTGTATTGTCTTTGAGGGACATATTTGTGCACATGGTATCTATATAAAAAAGATGCAATGGACCTGATTCTCAGGTTTTCTGTGCTTTCTGTGTTCATCTAAATTAGGAGCAAGTGTAACATTCAGCTGAATCTGAGGAGCAGTGCTTAAATCCAGTTAGTACTGTAACGATGTAAAATTATTACAAAAGAACCAGAGCAAGGGAAAAAAAGAAAAAAAAAAGAGTGGATTGCTTCATTTTTTTTAATTAAGACACTTGGAATATAAAAGGTTGTTAATATGATGCATAATGAGTATCTTTCAGAGTGAAACTTTACTGGTCAAATCTGTGATTCAATGATAACATTGTTCCATTTGAATATGTAGAAAATGCAGTTTAAAACACTTTCGGTGGCTAATGCTAATGAGTACTGGAGCAATATTCTTTATTACCACAAGGTGTCACCTTTATAATTCTGGGATGAACAACAAATTTAACAGTAAATTGGAAAGGGAACTATTAGATATCATCATTCCCTACTTTCTCCTGAACTTTCTATGTTAACTTCTCTAGTTAATTCATTTAATTTGGTATGAAAATTGAATTGGCTACATATTAGGTCTGAGCAGACATAAAGAATAATCTATTTAGTTTAGCTGATGTTTCTGCTTTTGACATTTTAGGAACAAACTACAATTCCCTTCAATTTGCTAGTTATTTAAATTTGTACAATATTTGTCATATAAACATTGTGGATAATTACAATTACTCTACATTTAAATACTGCACACTAGATATTGACTAGGTAATACTGCTAAAATTTCTGGTCTTCGGCTAAGCACTTGTAGCACTTACAGAAACATAGCTTGGACATAGCTTTGCATATTGCTCTTTTTGACAAAAATTTTAGCAGTAATCTTTTTTTCAATGCACTCACTATACAAATTCACAGACTCACATGCTCAGACTCATTGTGAGCTGGACCAGGGAACACAAAGTTGTAGCAGACTCACCCCTGCAAATCTACTGAATTTGGCAACCCTTAACAATAACAATACCATAAAAGCTTTGCTAACTGAAGTCCTAAGTCAATGTGGGTCAGTAGAAACATTCTTATGAGCTTCAGTAGACGTTAACTAAACCATACCTGAAGTAATAAATAGTTCGATTTTATTTAAGATCATGGAAGAGACTAAGTAATTTCTCAAGAAAACCTATCTAAATAGAGGCACACTTTAGAAGTTGAAATTTTAGTCTAAACTAGAAAGACAAGTATATCACTATTGTTATTGTTAGGAAACTGCTAAAGGAAATGTGAAATCTGCAGAACTATTTTCAGGGAAGGCCTTGATCTTAAGTGGTCCTGTTACTACAGTACAACTTCAGTGGAAAAAACCAGTTTCATTGTAAGTTTTTTCCTGTGAATTTATCACAAAAAAAAAAAAAAAAAAGCAAGCAAGAAATGTTTTGAAGAATTTAATTGTTCCTGGTTTTACTATAAGCATAAATTGTTAATTTTCTCACTGCATACTTTATAAAATTATCAGCTACAATGATACTTCTAACAAATCACGTATATACATAACATTTCTCATCAATTTTAATAAGCTGGTGTGATTTTATAATTGCCTTGTAATCACTGATGTGGTAAATATCACTGCTGCAGTGCATTTCTATCTGGTAAATGAAGTTCAATTACTTACAAAAACATTTACTGTGACTTCCTCTTTTCTAAACCAGAAAGAATTGTCCTTTCACATGTACAGAAGTAAAACCAGTTCATTACAATAGGACGTTTAAAATATCCTACTGTCATTTGTCTCAGAAACTGCCACTTCAGAAAAATTTGCCCCCGAATTTGACTGAAATCTCTGAGGGAAAATGCAGACTAAACAGTACCTATCATAAAATAGATATGTGTTGGTAGTGCATATTGTTAAGTAAATCAAGTCAAGGAACAACTCTTCAACAAAAGAGGCAACAGGGACCATGAAAGAGGAAGTCTGTTTTGTTAATCACGTCTTCAACACAATTTAGAATTTTTTTAAGCAACTACTTCAAAATATTCAATTATAAGCTCTTCTTAATTATTCGTGTACCTTGGGTAACACTCCAGGGTGACCGAGATCCTTAAATGTACTGACAAAGACATAGGGGAAATTAAATGAAACTGACCGTTTTTCCATAAGTGATTATGTAAATTTAACCACAAAGGTCATTTAGCAATATGTGTATTTGCATAGTGATACATAGCCTCAGACAACAGGCAGCTTAATTCATAGATTAGTACCTGGTTTCAAAATTTGGCTGACAAAGTGCCTATTTCTAGTGGATAAAACTATGCCTTCTAGAAGAAAAATAACTGCTCTTATTCTGATATTATTATTCCTCTGCTGTTTAATAGAAGAGTTAAAAATTCAGTGCACAAGAAGACCTTTTTTTAGAGCATGATGGTTTGCACTGAGGTGCTACTGGGGAGAAACTGCTAGTAAGTCTCAGACTACACTATGAAACTCTGTCTTTGGAAGAACACAACCTTTTAATTTTCTCCCAATACATATGCACTGTGTTCAACACACACTGTTGATATGTTATATGTTACCAATCAATGCAAAAAGAGCAAATTGATGGATTAAAACAGTGTGTACTGAAGTTCTTCACGTTTATATTTTACATATTTCACAGGGTTATTTTGGAATAGGTGCAGCGTGGTTCTTGGACCATATGTCTCTACCACACTCATGGTTTGAAAATTTCTAAAGCCGCTGACCTTGATTTTGTGACTGTAAACCAGTGGGTGTGGAGATTCCCTGTCCTTTTCTCCATCTCACACTGTTACTGTCCTCATCTGTGCATCTCCCATGACTCATATGAGGCCTCATATGTGAAGACTGTCATACAGTGATTTCAGTTCCAATAGTTAATATATTTTAATCATAGATCAACACATCACACCGTTGTCTCTTTGGGGCTTAAAAGTTCAACTATCCTTCTCTCCCTGTCCTCACAACTGAACAGGGACTCAGTTGCAATCCAGAGATTAAGATCTTTTATGGATTAACTAGGGTAATATGTAAATAAAAGTTTTCTATTCAGCAAAATTTATTTGAATTAATAAAAAATGATATTTTTCCACATCATACATTGACTGAAAAGGTATAAATATTTTGGGTTTTTCATTACACTGTGAATGATTAATATCAATTTAGACTACAAGTAATGGCAGTAGCAACTGACAAACTCACACTTTCAGTCAGATAAAACATTTCTGCCAGCATGCAGAGTCCTTGTTGGGTTAGAGGAGTTGTTTTTTTAATGCTAAGCTTTGTATTGGAGAGCTGACAGACAGAGCAGTCAGAGAAACAACTCTGTGACTGAGATATTCGTTTGGGAATCTTACATCTTTTCCAATCCTCTGTGATACGCATCTGCATTCAGCAAAGTGCTTATATACATGTATAAGTATATTCTCAAATCTCACTGTAGTCGATGGGACTTCAGCATGCTATTGCAAATGCCTACTTGACAAGGGCTATCTCCATTCCCTTGAAATACATAGAAGTCTCTGTACCAATGTCAATTAGACTTTGTCAACATCTGCTTCTGCTAGCAACATTTTTATATGTATTTCACAGAGATGAGCATAAATATGTTGCTGTTTGAGAGGAAATTGTATAGAATGGTGATAAACACATTAGCAGAGCCTCTGAAAAAAATAATTCCTATTTAATGAGAAAAAAATATGGTCACCTGATGGTAGTCATAGGTAATCTACCATGTGACAGTAATAGATAAAAACAGATTTTTGAATGTTATGGTCTTGTGAATCTACTATGTATGTGGATCAGGAAACAAATATGATGGGTAACTAGAACACCAGATTGTGTCTGTATGTACTCTAATGTGTGCTTTCTGTTGCCTCTGTGTTACTGTTCGCAATGAGCAACTTTGCTCTGAATACGCGTGTGTGTGTCGATTAATTTTGTTCTACCCCATGGGGCTTTCTGCCTGAAAAAAAATACTTTCTTCTCCATGGGGATGGAGAAGGGAGAGGGATGGGAGGAGAGACAGAAGGACCGAGTTAAATGCTTGTGATCATAACATATCCGTATAAACATTTTTTTTTATTAGTAAATTGTTTCAATGTATAATTTCTGCTAGTCTCAGTGTTATTGTTAAAATAGATTTTTGTACTAATTTGGTCATCTGACTGTAGGAGATTCCATTTATTAGTCTGAGGATGAGATTAATCTCTCAGAATCGAACTCTGTGACAGTTACGCATCTAGTCTAAATTCAACATCTGGATACTCTAAAATCAATGGAACACTCCACTGATTATATCCAGGCACACTCAGGAGATTTATGACAATTATGTCAGCCTTTGGAAGGTGGTTAATTGTTCTTTGGGATAACTAAGTTCTGCCCACTGACTACAGAAGGAGCTTCATCTAGATATCTAATACACCTATTTAAAAGACAGGTGAAATTAAAATGATTGGATAAAAGCTTTTTCTTTTTCCCTTAATTATCTGACCTTTGACAAAATATTATGGAGAAAATACAGACAGAATAGATAGATTTTTCATGCAGTATACTATCAGTGTCAACAGTTAAAGTATTAAAACAAAATTATGTTCACTGTTAAGTAAGGAATCTTTTTGTTTTCACATGTTGGTAAGATCAGGTCCTTCATCACCTTTGAAAATGACACATAATGTGTAGTTCTAGAACTATGAAGCCACTAGGCATTAAGGTACCATGCACTGATGAGGTTATCACAAATTGTCTTAGCTTATTAAAATTTGGAAAAGTGCTGGTTGTATCTTAGCTTTGATGAAGCTCACTGGAGAAATATAGGACATATGCATTAAAATTCAAGAATGCCTGTCTGTTCAGATCTTTGGTTATAATTCAGACCCATTTACACTACCAATAATGGACAGTTGTCAGGCATGAAAGAGATAATTGAACACTCTCATGTAAAATATTTGTATATTAAATTTTCCAGATGAAATTTTTAATGTGTTCTACCTTTGTGAATAGAACTGTTCAATAAGTCCTTTTTATTTTAAATGAAAGGAAAAAAAAAATCAACAAGCCAAGAACCTCCTCTTTCAATGTGTAACAGTGGAAATTGCTACTGTATAAAAAAAAATTCATGAAAGATTTTGGGTTCATTTGTTTCTGTTTGGTTTACTAAGTGCAAACATGAACAGGACTATATCATTCAGATTGCCATTTTTAGTTTTTCATAGCAAACAAAATAAAGTCCTAATATCTTGGAAAGATATTGGATCACAAAACACGTACCAACTTCAGTTCTTTCAAATGTGAAGAAAGGACAGCCTGTATTTGAATACTGAAGTTTTCCATAGCTCTACATCAAATGTGTATGTGTGGGGAAAAAGGGGCAGGGCATCTCACTAACCCTAAATTGTTGAGGGAATTCAGGAAAAAGAGGAAAACCATGAAGGGGATGGAGGATTTGTTCTGGATATTTAAGAACAAACAATAACCATGTGTGTCTTTGGTTAACAGTTACAAAGGATGAGGTAGGAATGACTGCTTTTAAAATCTTCAAAGCTCAGGACCTCAAGAATTTTTATTATTGAGGGTATATCACTAGGTTTAGATATAATAGCTCAAATCTTCAGAGCTGTTTTGATTTACTAGATATGTAAAAAAAAAAAATTGTCAATAAAATATCCTATAAATTACTTTCTAGGCCCAATTATCCACTCACATTGTCAGCTGGAAGACGGGCAGCTAAGACCTGCTATATTTCCCAGTGAACAGCATATCCATTAGCCAAGACATTTTTAAACCATGGTTTGCTACTGTCACTGGGAGCTCTACTTTAGGGCAGTCTTTTGCGCTTTGAAGGATGAATCCATGCCAGCCCTCTTTAGCACTTACTTTTAATATTTAAGTTTATCCTTTTTCCTTTCTTAGGATAAGTTCTATCCATGCTATTGCCAGCAAAGATTTAAAAGAGTCTATAGTGGTCTGGTACTTTTTCAAGCAAATGTGTCCGTCCGACAAACCTCTCTGCATTTGTACTCCTGTCAAACAGTGGAATTAGATAGAAGCCAAGTACAGGCTAATGGTTCACACCTGCTCCTCTATTACTTTGTCTAAATAGCAACCCAATACTATCATCATGTGCTTCATTTCCTCCCTTCATACACAGAAATCAGTCAGGTTTTGGTTTGCTTCAGGGATGAAGGACAGAGTAAATTTTTTTTTTCCACTGTAATACCTATAAATTAAAATAGTCTCTTTAAAATCCATTTGTGATTTTACCTACATTTGTTCTTAAATAATTCTTGAAACTGGGGTTACAACTCCAATGAATCCGTGTTAGCACTGTCAAAGCATGCCAGCATTTATAATGTACAGAACAGTCACTCATATTCAGCTCCACAGTGTAAGGATAAGGTTCTCTCACATTCAGGCACACAAGCTATACAGACCCTACACAGGGAAGCATATTTAAATCTGTAGTTTAAATGCAGTTTAAATCTGTATCAAGATATCTTAGCCGCTACGACTTCAGGTTACCTTTTCCCCTTCAAATGTAAACTTAGATCCTCATCATCTCCCATACTTTGTTTCTTGCAGAAATTATCAGATAGGTTTTATAGGAGTGTACATAAACACTTCCAACTAAATGATTAATTCAGCCTCAAGATCCTTCCTTGCTCATTCAACAAATGATTTACACAGGGTTTTACACACTAGTCTGTGGCTTTTTTGGCACTGATGAAATAATGCGCTTCTAAAAGTTGTTACACTGGAACGTAAACACTGAAAACAGGGATCAGCCAATTAAAAAATACATAAATTAGAAAGACCTGAGAGCAGCTTTCCACAAGTATTTTCTTTTCTCAGTAATTCTTAATTTAGAATAGGTTCTAATAGGATGAACACTTTTCTCAAAATTAGGGTGGTAGCAGTTGCTTTCCTTTCAGGCTTACTGAGTCTTACAGCATAGAGACAGATTCCTGGTTATAAGCAAACTGGGACATCTGAACCTGGGCAAGAAAAACAGTTTTATATAACAAATCTGTTGATTTCATCAAATGTAGAAATAATTTTAGCATATACTAAAAATAAAATGACAAAATGTAAAATGCTGATTTTACTCTTAAATTCTACAAAGGCAGACCTATAGGCATTTAAATGTATGTAGACAGCATGAAAAAACAAACATGAGCTTTAAAAGGAAAGATAAGGCTTTCACAGTTAGTAAATCTCTTAAAGCATTTTAGGGACATCCAGATATTTGTATTGCAAAAAGCCCTTAATATCACAAGATAAGAAAATGCTTTACCGAAAAAGCTATTATAAGAATAGAGTATATGAATATACAGGCAGGAAACTCTACCTTGAAAAATATAAAAAAGGTCAAAATATATATTATGGGATAAATTGCATAAATTTTTAGGCATAGGAATGGGCTGCCCAGGGAAGTGATGGAGTTCTCATCTCTGGAGGTGTTTAAGAGTCGGGCTGACATAGCACCGAGGGATATGGTGTAGTTGAGAACAGTCAGTGTGAGGTTAATGGTTGGACTGGATGATCTTCAAGGTCTTTTCTAACCTTGACTATTGTGTGATTCTGTGTATCTATTTAATCCTAAACACCAACCAAGAGATTTTTCTAGCCTCTTACCCCATCTTTTAAAGACAATTCAGGTAAAACTATTTTATATCATCCCAAAATTCTTGAATACATAAAACATTTCATCATAGTATTATGAGACTAAATTCACTCATGATATATTCATAATGTAAAATATGCACTTATATTTTGTAATTTGGCAAGTGAATGTTTATTGCGGTAAGTGAATGAAACAGTAACCATGAGAAGAACACAAAGATAATGCCACTTGTTTCATTTCAAACTCCATTAAGTGTGTATTGCATTCACTGAAGTCAACAGCAACAGTCAGACGGTTATTTGTAACCCAGTATCTTTGGATTTGACTGCTATCTTGCTTGCTTGTGTTGTGATTCTACCATCAGCAAAATTAAATTTGCAAAGTTTTCATGTTTTCATGATAAATATTTCTGTTCATCTTCTGCTTCGCTCTTGAAGGTAACATTTCCATCTGCTTCTCTCTAGAGGCAGCAGAAAAAAAACCCCATCTTTTTTCCACAGATGGTCAAGAAGTAATGCAATTTGTATCTTAAAACCTGGATTTCTGCATCTTCATAACTTCATATAGTCTTCAAATCCCTCATTAGCTTAGAAAGATTCAGTTTCCTTCCCCACTATTTAATTTCCATCCAAATGTCTTATCACCAGTGGCACGGCTACTTCAAAGTTCCTGTCCATCTTAGAACATGGGTGTGGTCCCCCAATCTTTTTGAGACTATGGATATTTTTCAGCTTTGGTCCATCTGACAAACTAATTGCATTCAATAGTTTTTCATGTAGTACCCTTTTTTGGCCAGTTGATCATCTGAATCATGTTCACAGTTATTCAAACTATGTAATTCAGAGGAGCTTGTACATCCTCAACAGCAAGACCAAATTAACCCTTTTCTTGTAGCTTTGGCATCTGTTTCATTCCAAAATAAGCATGGCTGATTTATAAGAGCTGAAGATTTGTCCTGTAGCATCTATTAAAATTTTTGCATAAATTCAGACTGCTGTTTTTTATAACTACTGAATTCATCCATAAACTTTGATGTCCTACATTTCACATCCAAGTCTCAGATACCAGCTGATTACTGGAATTACATCCTCCAGCATTCACACCAAAATCCCCAAAATCCCAGACTCACAGAAATTATTTTGCTTTGATATTTGATCTTTTAGGTCTTAGATTTTCTGGTCTCTTTGCAAAGAATAAAATCTTTATAAATGGGTGACGAATTATTTCCAGTAACTAATATGAGAAACTGCAATAGGTAACTGACTGCAAGTTATTTATGATTTTACAGTAAGCAATATTTAGATAAGATGTAGAAACAGTCCTTGGAAGACAGAATAATAAAATGAACAAAGTAAATTAAAAAAAAAAAAGCATAAGCCAGAGCTCCTACAAATAGTTTTGCATTTCCATTTTATAGTAACTTCACTTACAGGTCTTTCATGTTTAATTTAGTAGTACAGAAGTTTTTGTTTTAATCCTCTACAGATAGAATTCTGGTTGTATATTTGAAATGCTTCATCACTTTACATTTAAGCTGATGTTCTCTTCTGTCTCTGATTCTACAAAAGAATTAGAATCTTTCAAAGTTTTTTGATTTTGTTTTTGTTTTTTTGATTTGGTTTGGGTTTTTTAAATCTCTTCCATCATTCTTCTTTTATCACTGTATTTTGATTCATTTTCTGCCTGTTCATTTACCTGGATTTTGCAGCAGGGAACTTATATTAATTATTTTAAATGGAAATTACTTATTGTGGCTGGAGTAGGATGTCACCCACTTGCTTCCATGCTTTGTGGTTGTGATTCTGCATCTATTGAATTTTCAACCCTTTGTAAGTGCAACAGGGATGAATGTGTCTAAAGTCAATTTACGGGGCCTATAATTCTCTCATTTTTTGCTCAGATATATAAACTGAAACATTCTGGATAAAAAGAAGTCAATATGTAGTGAATACTTAAGAGTTTAGTTAGAGGGGAGGGAGGAATTTGAAAATATGTGTGATAAAGCAACAAAAAGTCACAGAGAAGAGAAAGCAAGAGAAAGTCTTCTGGAGAGAAGGAAAATTTAAAAGTTTTCTACATATCAATTAGCATAGATGTTTCTGATCTCTCACTGAAAGACTGCTGGCAAGCAGTTCAAAGAAGTCAAAAAATCCTCTGTGTGGAGTCCTCAATATATATTAAAAATAAGACTCCAAACCAATTTGAAACAAAACTGAAAATGCATTGAGAACCATGCAGGTGCAGGAAAAAAAATGCTTCTAGAAAGGGACAGTAAATTATCTTGTATTATATTGCTTTCACAAATAATTGAAATTCACATAATCAAAAATGAAAGTTATATTCAAAGTTGTTTCCTGATGAAAAGCCATTTTATCAGTAGGTATATTGAGATTATATCTGACAAGACCGATCAAGAGAACAGTTCTACCCACAGATTTATGGAAGATTAGATGGGACCGTTATGATCATCTAATCTCATTTTATGTAAAATAAGACAGAGAATGTCTACCTATTAGTGGGTAGATTAATGATTAGTCAAATAGCCTTTGACCAAGAAGAATTAATTACTGTTATGGTTGGACAACTTTTTCCATTGACCAGTTTATTAAGTAACTTCCACCTTTCATCTATTCAAATTACTAAAATGGAAACTAATCTCTAAAGTTCATCAAAACTTGCAATCAGACTGGAAACCTAGTTAACCATTATTTCAAACTACATTAATGCTTATTTATAAATTGTAACACCAACTTTAATAGATTCTGTGCCAATAACCCTCTGTAGGTGGAACTGGACACGAGCTCAATGATTCCTGCAGCCTTAGACTAGGAAAGCTTCCAAAAGCAGGAGGAAAGGGAAACTGTTGCCTAAATGTGCAAGACAATTTGGAAATGTGTTTTACATTTCATGTCACAATCTGCTTATATCAGTGTAAATTTATTAAAGACAATAGATTTATGCTGTATTGAAACAGACCTGGATTTTCAGCAATATCTCTCTTTTGAAGAGATAACATACTTGGAACTAAACTGTCATCTACTCTACTGAAAACACTGAGGCAGTACCAGTATTAATGATTAAATATAATCTCATGTATGAATTGCTTAAAACCTCCAATAAAGACCAGCAACTGTGTGTTTCAGGTGTGTGAGACATCTGCAATTTATTCTAATGCTGTGTTTCCTGGGACATGACTAAAACATAGTTGAAGTCAATGGCAAAATGTGACATTTCTGGATCTGCACAGAGTTAAGTTTTAGTTTTTCAGTACTTTTTCCTTGTAGAAAACAGCACCTACCAGAAACAATGCTTTCTCAAAGCTTACCACATGGCTATATCAGCCCTCATACTTCGTTCCTTAGACCACTCTTAGAAGGACAGCATTTTAATCTCTAAGGCACAGATCCCATGGGGTGCCTTGAGCTGGATTTATCTATGTAGAAACCTTCAGATGACCAATTCAAGATCTATCTTTCCCTCAGCTACAGCTAAGATTAGCAGCTGACCATAGAAAAGATATATTTAGTGGCATTCTATGATTCAAAGGCTAGCATTCAGGCTAAGCACTGTTTTTCTGATAAGTTTTCCAAATAGAAAAAGACCAATGTGATTTAACTCAAGCAGAGCCTTTCGCTGGAGACCTGTCCCAGAAGTCAGCATCAGGGAACCATCAGACAAAGCCCTCAGCTGTGCTGCAAGTTCTGAATCTGGTATTTCTTCCTAAGGCATGTGTCAGCTTTCAGATTTCGTGACCTAATCTCTGTGGATCAAATCTGCCATACCCACTAGCTGTTCCTAAGTGACTTTCATCTCTTCCTAATCCTGCTTCTTTATTTTCAGTGTTGAGACCACCATGCAAATGTCCTTGATGTCTGTCTGCATCTGTGTGCTATTCACTCTTAAAGGCATTTCACATCTGGTCAGTGGTGGCTAGTCAAATATCACCAATGGACATACCTAATATACTTAATTCTTTTTTTTTCTTTGTTGGGCCTGCTTCTCATCAAATCAAATGTACCCAATGTAAGACTGTTAAATACCACAAATATGTTAAACGTATGACTCATGTTGTGTTACGGGCTCCCTAGACCTACTACACACAGTCTATATTGCTCATAAAGATATGAGGCTCTGCAATTTTCTATACCTACATCTGAAATAAGATGCTGAACCAATCTAATAGCTTGCTACTAACAAAAAAAGACATTGTACTGCCTCTTTTTTACCAGATACTGTGCCCTGGAGCCCATCTAGCTGATCTGATGCTGTTCATCTAGGTGCCTGAAAACTGCCTCCAGAAAAAAGAAATAGATCCAGGCAGCTGACAGCGGGATAGGAGATTGGTATGAGCTTGCTGTTCTGGTGTCAGTGAACTCTTAGATCAGCTATGCCGATCTTAACTACTGACACCAAGAAAACAGGTTTCTTTTTCAGCTTCTCCCTGTCTCCTGTATTTCAATCTGTGCCCACTGTCTCTTGTCCTGTCTCTGGGCACCACTGAGAATTTACATCTTCCCACCAGGTATTTGTACACACTGATAGGATCCAGCTTGTTGATTAGAAGGTCTGTCTTGCCTGCATTATCCTGCACACTTTTCTTGCCAACCCAGTCCACCTCTATTTCTTTTTACTCTTAAATTTTAATTCTCAGAAGTCTTACCCCTAAAAATCATAATTTCATTTTACTCTGGAAAAAATTATAATGGCTGTGTATTCTTGCTTCTTAAATGCTCATTCATAATGAATATCAGTAAAAGGCTTTTGCCTTTTGGGACTAAAATAACAGAGTTGTCAAAGGCACAGGCCATTTGCATTTGCTAGAAATATCTTAAAAGTTTGAATAAAATAAATTCTCTTTTGTATGCTTGATGTGACACTTCCTTTACAGGTTACTCTTCTATGTGTTTGCATAATAGACATCTATTTATGAAAACTTTCTATACCTTTGTTTTGTCCTATGATTGCTCCTCTAGTATGAAGTTATTTTATTTTCATAACAATTGAATTTGATCAGAAGATGGTTTTGGTTATACCACTTTTTTTCTGAACTATGTGTCTGACTGCATCTGTACCTCATGAGGTGTTTGATCTGTACAAGAGGACGTGGTTATTTTCCTACTACACACTTGAAGATAAACTGAAGATAGATAAACAGACAAACAGATAAATACACAATTTGATGACTGTGTGAATGTTGCTCATATATTACACCACTCTGTAACAGAACAGAAAATGAAAAGGTCTTCACAATAACTATGAAAACCTGGCAAAGGGACAGTTTTAGACTGAGATGAATTGAGGCTTGTGCCAGACCTGAAAATAGTACTATAAATTACACAGAGTCATGGGCTTTTAAGCTTCCTGGATCTCACACTCAAGAGAGATTAGTCTCCTATATAAATACAGGTTTCTTCTATGTGTATTTACAAGGGAAAATTGAAATTTTTGCACTGATGGATCTGCATCAGCAACAGCAAACAGAAGAAAAAAAAAAAAAAAAAAGAGTTGCAATAACAGCATTTAGCTTAACCACATAGACACTGAGCAATTTGCTTTGTTCACTATGTATCTTTCATCACTGCTCTTCACTGGCACAGCTCCCTAGCAAAATGTTTGATCTCCAGATGACAGTCTGAAGTCCGAAGTCATGAACTGACAAAACCTGTAATAGTAATAGAAGGCAGTGATAAGATAGGAGAGGATCAGATAATGTTGGAAAATAATCTAAGGTAAGATCTAATGGTAATTCCTTCTCCTAGGAGTCACAGAAGCAATGTATTTGCCAGAAAGACAGAATCAAGTTTTTGCATACAAAAGGACAGGCGAAAAATAATTTGTAAATTTATGCAATCCATGAACCTAGCCTGTATGGGTTACTGGTCATACATGATCTTAGACTCCTGCAATTGTAATTACCCACGTAAGTAATTCTCTTATTTTGGCTGAGCAGAGGGAGATTCAACTTCATTCACTCTGCTTCCCTCTTTCTCCTTAACATACACTTTGGTTTACAATTCTGAGCTATCACCTTTCTTCTCCTCCTCTTACAATAACACTCCCACCCAAGACAAGGAGTGTTTGTATGGAATGCCTAGAAGAAACACTGTCTCAAACTTTTGGTTGAGATAATGAATATTAATGCACAACCAGCAAAGTTTATATTATTTTTAAAAATTTAATACAACCCACACCTTGCACTTCACATGTTATAACAATGATATCAGGAATTAAAATATTTTGTACTCCTTATCAGCAAAGAAATTAAGAACAAATACAAGCACATTATTTTATTCAGTGACATTTATATCCTCAAGATATTCTAGTTTTAGATTTTAATTAGTGGAATTTCCTTTCATAGCTGTAGTTTTACCAAGATCAACCTAAATTATGATTTTCATTTTACACATTCTATGCAAGTGTAGCCAAATTTTTTCCTCCTAGGAAGCGAAACAAGGTGTGGAATCCAGCTTCTTTGTAAAGGTGTGTAAAAGACAACGTTTGAACCCAAAGACCCTTGGTGTTTTAGGCCCTGCCGGGACCGGGGAGCACGTTGCCGTTGCCCCTCCCCCACCCTCAGCCGGTCGGGCTGGCAGTGAGGCACAAACCCCGGGGTAAAATAAGAAGAAATTTAATACAACAATGTGATAAACAATCTGAACAACAACAGTGGCAATGATAACAACAATAAACAGCAATAACAGTGAACAAGACAAACGATATACAGAGAAATACCGCAAATGGTCAGGGAACAAACCCAACGTGTGCTTCCCACCACCAAAAAGCCACCAAGCAAAAAAAGAAAAAGTTCCGCCTGGACCTGACGCCAGCATGGTATGAATAACCCGGCTGGAGATCCCTTCCCCCTCTCTCTCTGCTGGGGAAACTTAACCCTATCCTAGCTGAACCAGGACAGACCCATTTTCTAGGCCTTTTCCAGACAATGCAGTGGCACTAATATGTGTTTAGCAAGAATACCTTATATTTTTAGCTATGTACAAAGCTGTGCTCTTTGTGTAGACATACATACACAACTTTTTGAAAAGCAATAATAAACCTCTTCAGCTAGAATGCTCAAACATCTGAGTAACTTTGCATTTCAGGATCTGTACTGAATTAATGGTATTCATATACACACTATAAATTTGCTCAGTTTCTAATAAATCTGTCTGTGGCTTGTTGAACTGATTCAAAAGCCACCTACATATGTGACATCCACATATGTACCATCCAATATACTAAATTAAAGAGATGATGCGAAACAACCTTAGGATTCCTTGTGCACAATAACATAATTTAAAACCAGACAGAAGCTTTGTTAGTTGTGATTGTAGGGAGATGTTACCCAGGCAGCGTTCCCCCTTCCGCTCCCTTGCTCTCTGCCAAGTGGTTGGGGAGAGCCCCACTTATACACAGTTTCAAAGAAAGGAAAGAGGTGAGGAAAACCATTCTCATGTTAACAAATCCAGGAGTGCATTCGTGGGAAAAACGGACTCCAGACAATAATTTATATGCTAAGAAGGACAAGTCCTCATGCCTGGGAGGGATGGACTCCTTAGGGAGCTTGTTAACCACCACAGTTGACACTATAGATGGCTCTTGGTGGAGCCTGTGGGGGTGGCACATCCAGCATTATCTTATCTCAGAAGTGGGGGTTGGAAACCATCACAGACTGCTAGCTTTCAGAGGAAAGTTTATCCTAATAAAAGGAAAATTCCTAGTAGCCAAATCTCTCAAAAAAAATAGTAAGAATTTTTCACCATACCTGTAAAGTCAGTTTTTATTGGAAGATTCCTGACAAATTGCAAGGATGATTTTATCATGAAAAAGAGATAGATGTAAGGAGAATTATATCTAATTGTATAATCAAAGGTTTACCAAGTTCAAATGCTGCTAGTCTTACTAGCTCTTCCTGAACAGTGTATTAAGTGAAAATTAGATTTTTTAAATCTTGTATATTTTATCTTATTTGGAAAAAAAAAAAAAAAAGAACAAATTTGTTTGTAAGTATTGGAGCTTGGGAATTTTTGTATTTTATTTTTGTATTACGCTGACTGTAGAATAAATCTTGATAGCGCAATAACTAATATTCATATCAGCTGATCCCGAGAGATAAGCTGCTGCTTTCATTGCATGAATAATGGAAATCTTCATTATCAGCTTGTTTCACTTTAAAACACACTTCCTTGCTCTGTCTACAGTTGTTTTAGGTAATTAGAATGAAGAGATGAAAAATTTAAGCAATGAAAAATATCCCTTAGGATAATCCTGCCATTCCAGATGCATACAAGGAGGCAGAATTAAGTTTCTACTTCTAAATAGTCCATGCAGTTGTGCTACTAATTTTACATATCTTTTCTCTAACAGGAATATATATGAACAATACACTTCTCTTGCTGCAGCCCAGGATACAGTCGACTTTCTGGGCTGCAAGTGCACATTGCTGGCTCATAGTCAGTTTTTCATCCACCAACAACCCCAAGTCCTTCTCTGCATGGCTGCTCTCAATCCACTCATTGCACAGCCTGCATTTGTGCTGGGTCCCTCACTACAAAAAGGACATTGAATGACTCGAGCGTGTCCAAAGAAAGTCGGCAAAGCTGGTGCAGGGTCTGGAGCACATGTCATATGGGGAGCAGCTGAGGGAACTGGGGGTGTTTAGTCTGGAGAAGAGGAGGCTGAGGGGAGACCTCATCGCCCTCTACAGCTCCCTGAAAGGAGGTTACAGAGAGATGGGGATGAGTCTCTTTAACCAAGTAACATGTGACAAGAGGTAATGGCCTCAAGTTGCACCAGGGAAGGTTTAGACTGGATATTAGGAAGTATTTCTTTCCAGAAGGGGTTGTTAGGCATTGGAATGGGTTGCCCAGTGCAGTGGTGGAGTCCCCATCCCTGAAAGTGTTTAAGAGTCACATTGACATAGCACTGAGGGATATGGTGTAGTTGAGAATGGTCAATGTTAGCTTAATGGTTGGACTAGGTGATCTTCAAAGTCTTTTCCAACCTAGATGGTTCTGTGATTCTCTGATTTCCTTGACCCATGTGCAGGACCTGGCACTTGGCCTTGTTGAACTTCATCAGGTTTGCATGGGCCTACCACTCAAGCCTGTCAAGGTCCCTCTGGATGGCACATCCCTTCCCTCCAGGGTGTAGACTGCATCACACAGCTTGGTGTCATCAGCAGACTTGCTGAGGGTGCACTCAGTCCCACTGTCCATGTCTTTAACAAAGATGTTAAACAGCGCTGGTCCCAATACTAACTCTTGAGGAACGTCACTTGTCACTGCTTTCCACTTGGACATTGAGCCGTTGACCACAACTCCTTGAGTGCAGCCATCCAGCCAATTCCTTATCCACTGAGTAGTCAATCTGTCAAATTCGTGTCTCTCCAATTGAGAAACAGGGAAGTCATGCGAGACAGTGTCAAATGCTTTGCATAAGTCCAGGTAGGTTGCATGGCACTATTCCCTTATCCACAAGTGCTGTAAACCCATTGTAGAAGGTCATGAAATTTACTAGGCATGATTTTCCCTCAGTGAAGCCATGCTGGCTGTCACCAATCACCTCCTTATTTTCCATGTACCCTAGCATATTTTCCAGGAGGATCTGCTCCATGATCTTGCAGGGCACAGAGGTGAAACTGACTGACCTGTAGTTCCCCAGGACTTCCTTTTTTCCCTTTTTTGAAAATGGGGGTGGTTTCCTCTTTTCCAGTCAATGGGAACTTCACCAAACTGCCATGACTTCTCTAATATGATGGATGGTGGCTTAGCCACTTCATCCGCCAGTTCCCTCAGGATACATCTTATCTGGTCCTGTGGACTTGTGCACCTTCAGGTTCCTTAGATGGTCTCAGACTTGATCTTCTCCTACTGCGGATAGTTCTTCATTCCCCTATTCCCTGGCTTTGCCTTCTGCAACTTGGGTAGTGTGGCTGAAGCCCTTGCTGGTGAAGAGTGAGGCAAAAAAAGTCATTAAGTACCTCACCCTTCTCCATACCCTGGGTAACCAGGTCTTCTCTTTCCTCCCAGACAGGGCCCACATTTTCCCTAGTCATTCTTTTACCACCAGCGTACCTATAGAAGCTTTTCTTGTTGCTCTTGACATCCCTGTCTGGATACAATTCTATCAGGGATTTGGCCTTCTTAACCTGATCCCAGTTTCTCTGTATTCCTCCCAAGCTACCTGCCCTTGCTTCTATCCTCTGTAGGCTTCCTTTTTGTGTCTGAGCTTGTTCAGGAGTTCCTTGTTCATCCATGTGGGCCTCCTTGAGTTCTTACCTGACATCCTCTTTGATGTGATGCATCGGTCCTGAGCTTGGAGGATGTCATCCTTGAATATTAACCATCTTTCTTGGACCCTTCTTCCCTCCAGAGCCTGCTACTCTGCCAAGCAAATCCCTGAAGAGGCCAGAGTCTGCTCTCCTGAAGTCCAGGGTAGCAAGCATGCTGTGCACCATCCTCACTGCCCGAAGAATCTTGAATTTCGCCATTTCATGGTGACTGCAGCCAAGGCTTCCCTTGAGATACAAACTCCCCACCAGCCCCTCCCTGTTGCTTAGAATAAAGTCTAGCATAGCACCTCTCCTCGTTGGCTCCTATATCACTTGGAGAAGTAAGTTATAATTACAGAAATTGTCTCTTTACTTCTGAATTTAACCTCGTGCTGTTGAAGTTCTTCTATCCTGTAACTCTTGTGAAACACTAATTGTCATCAATGTGGTCCAGAAAACTCCTGGATTGCTTCTGCCCTGCTGTGTTGTCTCTCCAACAGATATTGAGGTGGTTGAAGGCCCCCGTGATGTCCAGGGCTTGTGAACATCAGGCTGCTCCTATCTGTCTATAGAGGGCCTTACCTACTTGGTCTTCCTGTAATGTCACCTGTCCCTGCCCTCCCTTTAATCCTGACCCATAAACTCTCAGTTGGCTCCTCATCCATCTTCAGGCAGAGCTCCATGCACTCCAGCTGGTCATGGACATAGAGGGTAACACCCCAACCTCATCTCACCTGTTTGTCCTTCCTAAAGGGCCTGTATCCTTCCATCCCAACACCCCAGTCATAGAAGCTATCCAACCACATCTCTGTGATGCCAATAACATTGTAGCCCTGCAGGCATGGGCACATCTCCAGCTCCTCTTGTTTAGTCCCCATGCTACATGCATTTGCATAGAGGCATTTAAGTTGGGCCTGCAATGAAGCTGATTTACTGGCTGGAATTCCTTTGTGCTGCTCTTTAGGTGCTCTCCTGCTGACCTGTCATCCCTCTCCAGGCTCTGGGAATCTATTTTTGGCACTGGCTTCAAGCTGGTAGGAGTGGGATGGGTTGAGGTTCCCATCCCCCAGCAACTTTAGCTTAAAGCCCTCCTCACCAGCTTGGCAAACCTTTGACTGAAGATGCTCTTCCCCTTCTCTGACAGACCCCATCAGCCCCCAGTAAAGTCCCATGATAGCTGAAAGGAGAAGTTTCACCTGTGATAGACAGCTATAAAGCAAGTACAGCTTCTGTCCTGCAGAAGATTTTTACTTAGATCATAATGATCTAATTAAGAGAGTGAAAAGAGAGAAAAGCAGTGTCTGGAAAAATGGAAATCCTTAGAAAAACTGCTTTCAAAATTGGCATCAAAAAGATTTGGAGAAGAAATCTATTGCCAGAACAAGGTTGGGGAATTTGAGGGAGAAGGACTGTTGGGAGCTATCACAGATGACTGGTTTGACTCGTCCAAGAGAACCAAGTATCCTGAACCAGGTCTTTTTATTAGAAGGTGGAATTTATACTATCTGATTTCTGTGAGAATACAGAAAAAACCCATGCTGTATCCAAACATGATTCTCCTGCAAGAGCCTAAAGCATACAATTATGTTAGTGTTTTAGGCTGCATCGTCACTGTACTTTTGAATGTACTAACCAACTGCACTTACTATGTTTTTAAGTTTCATTGTGGAGTGGTCTTGGAGCAAATAAATGCTTTTCTTTCAGTTGAAACTAGAGGAGAAGACATGATCCAGGAGCTTACTTACTGCATTCCAACCATTCACTCCATAGGATCAGACTAAAGCTAGACCAAAATAAACACTTTTAGTCTGAATATGAGGCCCTCAGCACCAACTGTTTCACTCTGCAAATCTATCTAGTAGACATCCACTCTTTTTCCATAAACCCAGCTACTTTTGTATCTGTATTAATGTTATAAAGAAAACAAAACTGAGTTCCTGAGATTGCATTTGAAACTACTAATAACATTTTTACATACACTTAGCCAAATACTGTGGTGTTCAGCCTTGAGTCTAACCTGTAAAATTAATTTCACAAGTACCTGATGAATACCTTCAGTGTACTACCAACCCTCCTCTCTGCTTTTCAGTGTAGTGACAGATTAACAGGCTGCTTAATGAGTACAAGGTGTCACGCCATCAGTTATGGCCAAGTTATCTACATGGAGGAGAGAAAGTGACTTGTGAGTTTTTCAACTAGCCTTTGTTTGTTAAAAAGAAAGGTGTTTCTCTTTGTCTTTTACTACATAGCCAGCACTTTAGTATCAATTTTATATAAAAGTCATTTCAAGTTTAAGGATATTGCTTTTTTTTAGAGTTTTTATATAAATTTGAAAGTGTGTGAAGAGACAGACAAGAAGATTGAAAACTCTTTTTTACCCTGTAAATGAGTTTGGTAGGAAATAGGAGACAATTCACAGCAAAAATAGCTAGTAACTGTCTGAGAACAAATAGCCCTTAAATTAAACAGCCCTTGGACTAGCTTGTTCGTAGACATTTGTGGTGCTGTAGGACCATCATCAAGACCCATCTGAATTTGGATGGGTTGGTGGTTTTCAGGGCTTATATTGAGAGATGTTCAAGTCTGGGTTTCAGTTATAAGATGTGAAAAGCAATAGCTTAAAGCTTGAGCAGGTTAAGTCTGAGTTTAACATGCAAATATAAACCCTGGTTCTTTTCACAGGGTTTAGACAATTTAGTACATCCTGTTTAAATTGTTGATTTTACTTGTTTTATTTAGTATCCTGGTCTCTGCTGCTAGCTCTCATATTCTAGAACATCTTTTATTTCTGATGTTTTCCAGCAATGTTAGGTAATTCTTACTAGTTATAACTTAAACAGCCAGATACCATTGAAATATATTTTAGCATACAGATCAAGTTCCTATATATACACTGCTTTTATATAACATTCAACCGTTATCAAAGAAATACAAGTACGCAGGAAACATCATCTTTTTTTCCTCCTTCTAAATCCTGACCTTTAATTTTTTTCAGTCGCTGACTTTCCAAGAGACCTCATCCTAATAATTAAGTGCCATCTAGAAGGTATTGGTATTGGTCTTAGATTCTCCACAGCCTGAAGAGATTCACACTAATCCATTACCAAGGAGATCCTACCCTCAGAGCCGCTGTGTCATCCAAGAGGGAAGAAAGGGAAACACAGAAACAAAATTTACCTCCTGTCTGACAAGTATTTTACCCACAAAATATAACAGCACCACCACTACTCTTTCCTTTCACCATATCCTATAATAAAACAGTAAGCCCCATTCATATGTTTATAAGAATGGCTGAAGATGCCTACTCTAAGGAGCGATTTTGGGATCCCAAAGAGGTGAAGGTGCTTTCCCCAAATCCCTTCTGCTCTGCAGAGAATGGTAGGGCTTCAAACACACCTTTTAAATGTTTTTTTTTTTCTTTGCCTACCTACAAGAGACCTGGCATGCATGTTTTCTCTTCTGTTCAGAGTCCATCCCTATGTACCTAGCTCACCACATTTGAGAGCCTCATCAGTTAACAGAGGGAATAAGTAATTCTAGAGGTTAAGAGCCTGAAAGGTATATCTTTTAATTTTTAAATTATAGCTAAGGCTTTTCTTCAGCATTTTTGGGAATCAGACCAGTTATATTTTCAGCTCTACTTTATGCGTCACAATGATAACAAAGGGATTTCAAATAGCAATTACCCACTGGGAATTTACTCTCTTTTGGTATAACACAGAAAAATTAACATTGCAGCTTCACATGTAGACAACAAGCTCATTTCACTTACAATTGGTGTCAAGTGATGAAATAAAAATTACCCAAAGTAATGAGGTACTACAATTTAACGATTCATTGTCTCCACTAGCATTCAGAAGCCATGCCAGTCTTTTCACAAAATACAACATTTTTCTTCTGTATTAAAAGATTGTTTATATAAATGTCTATTCACTAATTTACAGATTTATTTGAACATGCTGTGTTATAAGATCTGGTAGTATGATGTGGGGTATCAACATTTCGTTAGAGTCACTCCATATTTCTTTCAGAAATGATTAGAAGATGAAACTTTCCAGGTTAAAATTCCCTAGTGTTTCCCAAGAGTCACAGGATATAAGACCTTCAACAGCACAAAATGAAGTTCAGAAGTAGAGAAAAGAGACTTTAATTTCTGTGAATTTTTAAGTTATTCTCATAATTATAATTAATGTAAACTGGACATACACTTTCTAGTTAACACACTGACACTGGTATAATGAAGACAGACCAATTACAACAGGATGATATCAGAAAAGAAAGCGATCTTTTTCGTATTGGAACAAAGAGGAATAAAATCTCAGCAGCAGTTCTAGGTACAGTATGCACAGATATTAGAGACGTATTTTATACAGCATAGGAACCTCACTTCACAGTTTTTAAACTTAATTACAAATTTGGTTTAGAATTTGCTTTTTAGATAGTGTCAAACAGATATAATGAATGAAGTGACTTCTCTGAATTACATCTGGTTTGCAATAAGATCAAGTCTGCTTGATTCTTCTTGAACTTTTAAAGTTTCCTGTAAAGTTACAACTAAGGTCATTAATTGTTTAAATTAAAAATTATAATATAAGCCTACTCCACTTACAACATCTGCTGTACCAAAACATCAGTGCTCTGCACTCATCTTCATACCATAATATCTAACACATGAAAATAGCTCATTAGAAATATATACATGCTGAAAACCCTCAACCTTTTCATTTAATCTTATTTATAGTATCAAGTTATGTATAAAAATCAGCCACAAACAGCTTAAGCATACATTTGTAGCTGCCTGAAAACATTAATTTGTGTATACTTATTGTGCCATATTTCTGTGTGTACTTAAGTGTGTATAGTCATACTATTACATTAAGTACTAGGGCAATTCAGACAGAATTGAGCACTATTATCCACAGATTTTTTAGAATATATTTTGAATAGTATTTAACTGTAAAATCATAGAAAATAGGCCTAGAAAGAATCTTAGGCAATCATAAAGTGTGCCCCCCAAAAAATAACTATACACAGACTATTAAAAATCACCAGTGATATTCTCTAACTCATTCCCTGTAGTTGTTATAGCATCTAGCTAGCTAATTTTGGATTTTAATGCATATATATGAGAAAGGTATAAACACATATATATGCTTTTGCCCAGCTGATAGGGAAAGATTCTAATGGAAATGCTCTTGGTTTAATAAAAAGTTCCCAGTGCCTCTGTCTACTGGAGAGAGAATCCTCCTTCCCAGTCCATGGGATGATGGTTTGAGTTCCCTGTGAGAATTCTGCCAGAATTCATTCATATGAAGTTTATTGCACAAAGACAAATATGTCCCATTATACCTTAGCTTTTATCTTCTGTTTGCTTCTTTATTCAGGTCTATCAGTTAAATCTGGAACAAAGTGACCAGAATTTTAAAACTTAAGGAAACCTCTTTTTATGTGGGGGGGCTTTAATACATTTCTCCAGCCAAAACTGAAAGGATGAAAACCAGCTACGTTGATCAGCTATGAGTTGTTATGTAATTTTTGCATAGCTCAGTTGAGAGTCATAAGCAGAGTAATTACCTGTCAGCAGAGCTGAAGACAATTCATATTATTTTGGTATTTGACACTTTGTCATTTCACAAAAGACTACCAAGAAAATACCCTAAAATGTACTTGGTATCCTTCAGAATTAAATCCAGCATTTCTGTATTCAGTGATCTAGAGAGAATATCAAAGCAATAGAACTCTGATTAATTTATTTTTTTTAACACTAGATTTTCCCAAGAGTCCAAAGTTATACTTCTGTACCTCCCCAAGTCCACCTCAGTGTTTTGTCAATTATCAGGCCTAGCATAAAGAACACAGCCAGCATAAAGATGAACCAATCACCAAATTGTATTTGATACAAAAGGGTCAGTACATGGGTGAGCACTGGGGGTACAAACAAGTCAGTCAGATTATACATAATCAACATCAATCCCACTGACCCCAACAACAACACCACACCACCAACAATGGGTGGAATAAATGGTGAAATGCAGTCTCCCATAGAAGGAACAAGAGACAACCAAGTCAACAAGCCAAACACATAAGACCAAGGAAGCCACATACTGAATCTCTACACAACCCATGTTTACAAAGGCCAGACCTGACTGGAGCCCAGTCCCAGGGAGGCAGGAGATCCTTCCCCAACAGGAAACTCTGCACAGTGCATCCACCTCACAGACAGACACTGCCCCTTCCTGCAAGTGGTCCCAGCTTTCATCCCTAAGTGGGACACCTGACCTTTGTTTACTTAATGTGGGACCCCTGGGGCTCATTTACCCCATGGCTCTCCCTGCCAGGCCGGCCGCACCCTGGAGGGAAGCCTAAAGGCAAACTCACCCCCCTTTGTGAAGGGCTGTGGGAATCACCCATGTGTCAACCTTAATTTGGGGCTTGGGGTTGAAACCCCAGCATTTCACTCAGTCATCATGGGCATTTATAGATTTATAGAATCATAGAATATTTGCACAAAGTTTTTTTAGGCCGATTCAACATATTCTCTGAACATGAACCCTACAAAAATAGCACCAGGCTTTTTTTTTTTTTTTTTTTCCAATTAAATGGTGATAGTGCAGCTCCCTTTATATGATAGTCACTTATCAAGATTTTAATAAGCCAAATACAATTTCCTTCCTGCCCAGAGCTATGCCAACCCACAACTTTCACATCTCAGAAAAGTGCAAGAGTAATGGTCTTGCACTCTTCTGTACCTGAGAGAAAAGGCATTGAAAAAACTGACCATTTTTTTTTAGTGCCTAAAAACCAGACCTGTTTAATAGCTGGACTGAGTTCATTTTAACCTACCTTTAGAAATTTGGTTTTAGATCCACATGTCTAGAAAAATAATTGTGCATTTAAATTTTAGGGTTTATTCAGTATAACTATTTCATCCCCCAAAAGAAATTCTATGTTCGCTGGAAGAAACCTTCTTGAGTGACTGTGCAGTATTTCAGCGCCATATAAGATTTGATTGCGGGAGTTCCTCGAGGTGACTCTGAAAGTTATGTTTCATCCTCAAAGCTCATACTTTACAGAGAAACCTTATGAAAAATATTGCATTCATAGTAGCTCAGCTAATGGTTTTTAAAGCATGAGAAAGTTCAAAATTGGTATATCCCGATTTCTTATAATTGTTAAATTTTTAACAACAACAAAAAATAGTTTTGCCTATTAAAAAAATGAATCATTGAGTACTTCGTACAGGATTTTCTACAAAGAGACAGGCTTCTAGACTCAAACACCTAAAACATATCTGAATTAAAAGCATACTCATTAAAGTCTTCCAGTGTGCTAATGGAAAGAGAGAAGCATTTCTGCATCACCTTCATTTGGTGATCCAGAATTTTGGAACATAAAGTGTTTGTGCTCTTAACTTTGAATCCCAATTTAGTGGAGTGGATTTGGCCTCTGGCTCCTCAAGTACACTCCATAACCCTAAATGCCTTATGTGTATACCTTAAAATATATCATATATTAGCTGAGGCAGCCAATATTGATGATGAGGACATATGTCTTAAGTCTTGCCATTTTCTGGGCATGTCTTGATTTTCTCTGTGAAGGTCTTAAAGCCCTTCTTCCCAGCTATATAAAAAACAATGGCCAGATTTTTCAGAATATGGTCTCTTGCAGAAATCAATGTTACTGCAGCTAGAACATTCACCTAAGACAAAGATCATCCAAATTCAACTCATTACAAGAAATAGTTTCAGAGAATGAAACATAGTTCCAGCCTTCCTGCAAGGTTTTCTAAGTATCTTGGTTCAATCTCAATGGCAAACTGCAGATTTTGGGGGTGAAGCAGGAGGCACAGTTAAACAAAATCTACATAAACAGCAGCTGACACGAAAAGTAAAATCAAGCCTCTCTGCCCAAGGTCAGGGGTAGCTCTTACCTTGGGGTCAAACCAACTGAACTATTCAGACCTCACTGACATTTCTGTCCTTTTGTGCCACTTGTGTCAACACAGCAAAGGTAACTTGGAATATGAATGTAAGATGTAGAACTGACAGCAATATGCAATGTGTAATGGCTTGTCACATGTAACAGGTTTCCGTACCCTCTTTCCATTAATGCTCACATTAATACAGCTTTCACTAATGCATTGAAGAGCTCTTGTGCAGAGTAAATCTTAGTGGGAATTTTTCTTGCAATACAGGCTAAACAACAAAAAAAGGCGGGGGGACATGTAGGATAAATTTACAATGACTTTCAGTTTTCCAAAATATAGAAACATTTTTTTGTTTTCTTACTACTGCCTTGATAACAAATACCCTAAATTGTTCCTGCCTTCTATGATATTATTTTCCTAAATCTCCAGTGCATTATACAGAGACATGCATAAATACAGGCATACTGCAAAATACTCCATGGAGAACCCCAGAAACTAAGCAGCATTAGACCTGCTACTGGTTTAGTCCCTGGATGGAGAAGGGAATTTGACTAATGGCTCAGCCTACAGTTAGGTGGTGAAAGAAAGAAAAAGTTCCCAGCTACAGATGTAAAATAGCCAGAGAGGATCTGTGAGAGGGAAATGAAGTGCATAAGAATGACTCTTCTCTGTGAGGAATTGAGGAAGACAAAAGGTGTTTTGTCTAAGTCTCAGTTTAGGGTTGAGAGAAAGGGAAAGCCCAGAGCTACAGAGGAAATAATGATAGAGGAGAGCTGTCGAAGGAAATTGGGGATTTTTAAATAACTAACTTTTTGCTTCTGGATGAATCAAAGGGCCCCGGCTTCCTGTGGCTCAGCCTAGGGTGAGGATGAAGGTTAAAAAGAGGGAATGCTTGGAACTACATACATGGCTGGGGACTGAGACTAGGAAGAATTATGTACAAACAGCCAAGGGCTGGTGCTAAAAGTCTCTGGTGGAGAATATTCGGTTCCTGGAGGGAGCGGGATCCCCTGGAATAACCTGGGATCCCCTGGAGAGGGATAACCTACATATGATTACAGATGGGGTTCAGAGCAAGAGAGAGCACACAGCTACAGCTGAAGGGATTCTGGAAGGAGCTGCCAGAGGGCATAGAAAGCTGCCAGAAGAAATATCCCTGAAGCTCTTTAGCCTTAGGAAGGGCAAAGGTACCTTGCCCAAGGCTCAGCATGGCATTTGATTTGAGGGAAAGAATAAACCCAGAGCTACATTTCCAGGGGATTGTAGAGTGTCTTTCAACATATGATTCTCATATTCTTTTGTGACTGTATCTTCTCCCAACAAGATGACATATCAAGGACATGGATGCTGTGCCACTGGAGCAAGGAAACTGCCACAAATATCTGAAAACTTTCATAATAGCAAATTATATACATTCTACTGAGATCAGAGATGAAATGCAGATTTTGCATTTAATAACGTAGAGTTAACATTAAAAGAAAAAAGTCATATATATAATTGATGCTTCTTTCCTGGTTAAACTGTTAGACTGTCAAGTCTCCAGCAGATGTTTCTGGGACCTCAAATTCTACTTCTATAGAAATACAGTAAGGTTAGGAAGCAAGAAAACAAAGCAACAAAATAAGCATTGGTAACGGAAAAACACTTTGGTAATGCAGTGGCCTGAAAGAAAGAGCCATTTTGTAGTCACATCATGGCAGGATCCCACAGGCTTATTCTGCCACCCCTGTCAGTAAGATAGCTGGGGACAAATTTAACGGAAGGAGAAATGACATGGGCTTCCTCTGTGGTCGAGCAGGGGTGGTGAAAATAATAGAGTGAATCTGGCCATCACCTGATTAATCTGAGAAATGAGAAACTCTTTAGGTTACTATACATTTTGTCAATAAAGACACTATTTTACCTTAACTAAATAGTACACTGTGTCTGGGATTGATCCAGTTGAAGTTTTTTCTTGAGCCATAATATGATTTGTAATACTACAGATGAATCACCATTTTAAATCCCTCCCCCCTAGTGATTTTATATGAAACACACAAAATTTACAATTTTTTCACCTGCTATTAATATATCTTCTTCATATATATTGCATTAATTCAAAGAGCTTTGCTATTGCCATCTGAATATCACTGAATTTCTAATTAATTTTCTTCTGCCTTGTAGAAGTGATGTTTTGCTACATAAAGACAGTGATAAATTTTAGACTGTGATTGTTAGAATTTTAGGAAATTACTTTATTGGTAGCAATTTGGCAGTCCCAATCCCTGAATCAGTGGTAAAGTGACTCATGCATTTTGTCTTCCTCTTTGAAAGGCAGTGCAGACTATTAATTTGTTGGTGCTGCATTAAGTTGTGAGCACTCATGCATATGGAAAGGATATTCAGACATACATAAGAAGATTATATTCCTGATGAAAGCGTAACACTTTAGCCTAGTTCAGAGAATAGAAGTGATCTGAATTAAATTTAGCTCATAAAAACATCTATATATTCTTTTAATAGTAAATAAGACAATAAATGAATAGGAAGGACTACTCTTTATTATTCTTTCTGTACCTGAATTCAAAAGGCTACAAAATGCATTAAGTTTGCACATCGTTTTGACTTCTGGTTCAACTGAAGAATAGAAATTCATAAGAAAAAGTTTTAAGCATTTTTCTATTTTTTACCAGGAATAACAGCTGAGTACAAGTACTCAGAAATGGACAGAGGAAAATGATAATCCTTTGTATTCTCAAACTGGCTACAGTTTAACTTTTCCTACAATTTAAGGAATCATTATTGTTTGGATTTTACTTCAATGGTTTGGGGATAAAAGTACAATGTTTTATTGTATGAATTTTTAATATGCTTTGATTGACTACTAAAACCAGTTGTGTATCTCCAACTCTGGAAGGCACCAACAGATGTAGGTAAATAAAATTACATTTAAAAAATGCGTGATTCTTAGCATCTGTTATACTCATCTACTTATAATGATTTACACTTTCAACAATTTTAATGAAAATTGGGCAGCTTCTGAAATTTTACCACTGAAGTCAAAGCAGATTCAGGCAGATACAGGAAATTCCACTTCAGGATCAATCTATGTACTAGAAAAATCTTAAACTATAGATTCTTAGGTGAATTACTTAGATCATTCACCTCTTTGGAATTAATGTTTTTAATTTTGATGATATGGAACACTCACAAGTGGTATTTCCTAAGGTGCCAAAGATCTGTCTGTAATTCAGTGGAAGAACTTTCAGACTGAAGACCAAGAACACAGAAACAAATTAATCTGTTCTCCTTCATTACATTTTTACTTTTCTCCAGGAAAAATATTTCTAAAATCTTTTAAATATGCATCTTTTTGTTTCCAACTGAATTTTCTTTAAGTCATGAATGTGAGGGTTGGTAGAAATTTGTTAATTATTTTGTTAATACTTACACACCTGATGAAAGTGCAGAAAATATTTGCTTAGAATGATCTACAGATAGTGGGTATTTTTCAAGCACAATCAAAGTGACAGCGCAAGAGCAAGCAGGGAAAAAAATTGATCTCAGTAAAAAAAAAAAAATGTACCTGGTATCTTTAGTTGGATGATTAATAGGACATCACAGAACTTGAAAACAGACATTTATTAATGATGAGAGAAATGGAAATGCCAAACAGCAAAGTGAAAGGAATACTAACTCTTGAAAGTAGAGCTATGCCAGGAGACAGGGGGGACATAAGGGAGCACTGCCAGGAGAGAGGAAGGACGTACGGAAGCTGCTGAAGTAGTGGCACATCTGTCATTATAAATGTTAGAGGACATTTGGAGTTACGAGTAAGGAGAGATTAATGTTCAGAACAGAAAAAGCTGTTGGACTAATGTAAGACAGGGCAACCTGGGAGCAGTGTATTCTGTGCTGTGTAGTTCATGTGCCCCATTAACTATAACAAAAACACATTCAAAGACAGCAATGCCCTTGGCTGGACCTGCATTTCATTTCTCAATCAGTAAGGTCTAAGCTAATCCACTTAGAGATGCTCCACGCAAGGCCAAAATTAAGCTAGGCAAAGGCAGAGAGAAAATAGTCTTCCTTCTTTTTTTGGACTGTAAGAACTGTTCTCTCCCCAGCGTTTTCCTCCCTTGTTGCAATTCATCTTAATCACTGACTGAAAGGAATAAATCAATTTCACTAACAGACAGAAACAAAGAAAAGTGCAAGATTCATTCAGATCACACCCTGGTTCCTGGAAGCCCAGGGCAGAACTGCAGGATTCAGAGAAGAAAGGTGTCTGTGTCCAGACAGCTTTTAGCTCATCCATACAGCTCCAGAATTCACCTTGGATGGATGAAAGCTGGGCTTGACACAGGACTTTCTGCCATAGCTTTCCAGGCATAGCACACATGCAGGGCGGTGCTGAGGCTGAACAGATACATCACCCAAGGCCACCAGCAATTTCTAAATCTTCTAGAAGTGTTCAGTATCCTCAAGTTTTATGGCAAAAGTATTATAAAAAGTTCTCATAGAGAGGAAGCAACACTTACTATATGGACATCTTTCATAAAGTTTTAGAGGCTTTTTGCATGTTGTTTCCTTCATGTTTGGGACATCCAGTGTGAAGTCAGTGGGTTGATTTTGTTAATAACTAGTTTGTGCAGTCCATTGCCCTTTCTTTGTGATTCATAAGGTACTGCAGTCCTGTCCCTGGAGAACACTTGAACTGTTACTACCACTTGAAAACAGGCTGATATCTAAGAAACCAAGACTAACAGATTCTGCTAGCTCACCACACACTAAGTCCTATACTCAATTTTGGCCTTCATGTCACTGGTTTGGCTTTTGACAAAGACTTCTTCACCCACCCTCTCCACACACACACACACACAGAGTTTTGTGATTTATTTAAACCTGAAATTATTCAGGAGATCAGAAAGAACCTATGCCTCTCCAATTCCAGTTATCTACCAATGTATTAATAGCTTAAGTAATGTAGTCATCTAACAGATTATCTCAGCACACCTGCATGAAGAAATGAGATAATTCTGTATTCAACTGCTTATCAAAGTACAAAGCAGAAGCCTTGGTCAACTTATCCACAAGACACTTAAGTCATGCCATGTCAGACCTAAGACGTCTTAACTGTAGCTGTCATTCGTTTCAGGCAGTCTCTTCCGTGATGGAAAAAACCCAGAATGCCATTCTTCAGAATTCTGGAATTTATATTAAGGTACCTTATGTGCACACAACAATTTTAGACTTCAGATCATTTGAACATTCTTGATACTTGTAAGAACAAAGTAATCATTTAATCCTTGATAATTGTTAGTGTTCTTTTACCAGACTTGGAATGGATGATCAATATTTATGATTATATATTATATTATATTATATATGACTCAGGCTGCTTCAAGAAAAGGAGCAACAGACTGATATTCTTAAGCATTGCTTCAGGGAGTTTTAATTTAAGTGAGTAAAATATACACATGTGAGGGAAGGCCACACAAGAATTTTTCAAATATGATGGCAGCAAATGCAATGTTAATTTCATAGGGGAAAAATAAGAGAAAATACAGTATGACTTTGCCAAAAAAATCAGAAAATGAGTATTTGAACTGAAAAACTGTTACAAGAGATATTGGAATAACTTATAACATATAGTTGAAATCCTGCTTATATATTACAATATTTGGTTTCATAACCCAACACCTGCATAAGAGCTTGATTTGGAACAGACAGAACTGAAAGGTTGTCTTCTGAGAAGGGTCAGTTTATAGAATTCTGTACAATAATCTCCTGAAAGTCTGATACCAATTTCTGACTTTTAAGATTAAAGTTCAAGGTGATTTTGTTTGTATTAGAACATAAATGATCTGTTCTTGCTCCATTAAGAGCTCTTTCTTCAGTGGGTCTCTCCCACTGATGACCCTGAGGAATGGTTTATGTCTTTTTTATGTGTCCAACTCCTAGAATAATTTTGATTGTGTAACAAACACCCAAATTATCAAAATAAAAAGGAAACTACCGTTTGGGCTTTTCTATAACTATGATGCAAAAGATGTGTCAAATGACTCTCAGAAAATTTAAGAGAAAGGACTAAATAAACTACTGACATGAGCTGGAAGGTGAGAGCTTTGTCTGCAGCATGTTTTTGTTACTAGAGATAAATAATCCTACGTCTAAAGAACAGGGCCAAATGGGAACAATGGCACCTTAAAGCATGCTGTAATGGCCAGAGGCAAAGATTAACCAATTGCTTCTTAGATCCAGCTGCCTTGGAAGCACCTTGGGTTCAGGATTCATTCCAAAAATCAGGTGGACGGTAACATAAAGAACAGGTCTGGTAGATCTATTTTACAAAAGCTGACATACCAAAATGCTGTGCAGTATAACTGGTTCATTACAGTAGTCCAAATATATCCACCGGAATTATGAAGCCCCATATGGTTGAACATCAAGGTTTCCCTGGGTTTTTTTCCCCCTTCTCAAGAGTAAAAATTATTAAAATGTTTTTATGTACAGAGCATCCCAACAGATGAGTTTGAGTAATTGCACATAATGAGACCTGAGCTGAAGGTTTCCGTTTGTTTGACCTCTCTCATGAGGGAATTTATAACTTGTTTTCTAGCATGAATGTTGATGTAGTCTTCACTGCTACATATAATTGTATTGAGCTTTGGGGAGCTTTTTAATCCTCACAAAAGCTATAACTGGGTATACTAAAGCTCACTAGAGTTACAAATATCAAAGAGGATTAAATTATCTTTAAAAATTACTAAAATTTTCTTAGTGTCATCCTCATTCTATAAATCCATAGTAAATTGCCTAAGAGCTAATTCATATCAGCTAAGATCTACCAGTATTTTATAATAAATTGATAATTTAGCATCTACATTTCCAGCAATCTGCGTGTACAGTATTGTGCACACTAATGTTAGAGCAATCCTGCAGTCCTTCCATCAGAGATCCTATATGAATCCTTGGTGTGATGAGGTGGTTTTCTGAGTGAGATCAACTGTACTAACAGATGTATGGATGCATTCACTGTAGGAGTTCTTTGCTCATACTTGCCTGCAGCAAAAAAGTTCTCTTAATAGATACACACCTGAAGGCTTCAGGAATAGTAATTCTGTTGTAATCACAACTCAAATACTTTCTTATTTAATTAGAAAATTGTAAGAAAAACTGTCCCAGTGTTTTTCCTTCAGGAGAGAACTATTGATTTTTTTTTTTTTTCTTGGTGACTGTTTAGTACAAATACTGACATTTCAGCATTGCCATTTCAAACTACAGCTCACAGCACCTGCACTGATTAAATATCCCATTACCTTTTCATAATAGAATAATTTTTTCTTAAGAGACTGTTTGCCATCAATAGAGTCTTTCCAGGTCTCATATATAAGCTTGGGTGTGATCCAAGGCCAGGAGAAGCTGACCAAATATTTTCTTTTCTCAGTGGATTGTAATTTGGATCCTATGTTTCTCAGTGTCTCAGTTCTGCTTTTGCATAATAAAGTTAATCATGCTACCATATCTCAATGGTATTGTGAAGTTAAATCCATCAATGTCCAGTGAAGCACTTAGACATTACAAAGCAGTAGGAACAAATGAACCATATGGCTGAGTGGCCCTCACTGAAACTTAACGGTGATAATTACACTTTCTTCACCTGAAAAATCACATTGGAATTCACATTTGATTCAGCATGCTACAGTATCTGTCTCAAACATATTTACAGAGTCATCCTGTGCGGATAAACATCCCATTTCACTATGAAGAAACTAAGTTTCCATAGAGTGATAGTGTATATTTGTAAAGTAGTTTGCAAATTTTATGGATGGAGAGAAATAGAGTCAGGACAGATTCTGCTCTTTTTCTTTCTAATTAATGTTTGAATTGTGAAAGCAAATAAAACAAATATATATAACAAGAAAAGGATAGTAAATGGTTTTACATTGTTATTATCCAATTTTTCAAAGTAAAGGCCAATATATTTACCAAGAATTTGTAGGAGTTTTATTGGCTTATCACTCCTTTTTCCTTATTATTTTTATGAATTATATATCATAATCACAACTGAATATACTAATGACTATTAAGCTGTAAATGAAGTAAGAGAAAAATGTAAAATCAATGAGGGTTTTTTTTCTGTGAATGTGAGCATATATAATACTGAATATTCTGTGTTTCTTTCTCCAGGATACATTTGTGCCATTATGTAGTGCCAGTCATTTTTATAGAGATAGCTTCCAAGACCATTTGACTTACTTTTTCTTTGACTAGGAATCAGTCTTACTATTCAGTATGAAGAAAAGTAGCAGTGTGATACCAGAACAAGCAAAATACTTTGTTAATGAAAAACGTACTACCTATCAGGTTCACAGTTGCAGAAGTAAAGAGTTCGAACAATTAATTCAGAAGACCATGATAGGCAGAAGAAAAAGAAAGGAAATCTGCTTCATTCAGGAGACTAGGCAGGTTTGAAGATGAGGTTTGACAGACTCATGCAAATGTGAGTGATTTTATGCAAGCTAATAGAATAACATACTGAAACAGAGTTTGCCTTTAATTAGAGCTGGCAAGCTGGAAGGAAAGCCCATTAAGCCTGGAAGCTTGTAAGGTTCATGGTGTGTTAGACCACCCCAGAGAGAATTCAATTTTTAAAGACTTTCTACTCTTCTAGGAGCTCTCCCACACCAAGAACATAACTGGTCAATTATCAACTATTTAGAATCCAACTGAAAAAAATTATAAATTCACTTTGTATCGTGATTGATTAATCCTCTGGAAAAGAGCACAATCTTTCATTGTCATTTATTGTCCCTGGCCATCTACAGGAAAAAAGTGTGCCCCATAGAGCTCTGCTTAATTTACCCATCAGTAGCCTTCAGGACTGAATATCAAATCAGACCATAGAGGTAATCAACAACCATTTAGAAAGGAAAAGCACAAACTTATAGACAGGCTGCTCTGTCACAGTGCAACTACACAAATGCAAGTGAATCACATCTGAAAGTCATTCCTGTGAAGACTGAGAATGTGAAGGCAAATCTTAGAAATCTGTGCTTAACTCCTTTATACTGAGTAGTCAAAATGGAAAAACTGTGAAAAATAAATGGAAGAGATGGTTAAAGAGCAGATAGCATATCTCTCCAAAGATAAGGGGATAGACAGGGTTTTCATTAATCTTAGCAGTTTTCAATTCAGAAACTGGAAAAGGAAGGAGGAATATAGACACTCTGTAGGCTAGCTAGACTATTTTGATGTTCAGCAACAAAAAAGCAAGTATTCTAACACTCAAACCTCAGCTGTCCAGTAAAGCACAGCCAGCCCTCCAGTGATGCTAGAAACTGTATGCAATGTATGTATTTTACAAGAAGGTAGACATCCTTAAGCATCCATAAGTGACTCATGTAAGTAGCAACAGATCCTGTGTCATATGGCATCATTATTCCAAATGGGAAACAAACTAAAAACTTGTAAGTCATTTTTCTGGCAGGACTGCTGCTCTGTGGCCTTGTGTCAACAGCAAATTGGTTATGGATGTGGTTTACTGAGGGACTTCTATGTATGCAACCCATTTTGCTATGAGAAGAGAGAAGGAACAAGCAGCCTTGCTCACCAGAGAGTATGTGCTTTTCCCTCGGGGCAGATGAGGGGACAGTACATTTTGTTTAGCTACCAGAGGTTGAAAACAGCCTGTAGCAGGCCTCTTTGCCACAACTGTCATCTGAATCACTGACAGCAGCACCAGCAGCAACAGGCAGCACAAATTCTGAGCACGCTCAGAATGGAGGCAGTGAGTGGAGGGTGCCTCTTTTATAGAAATCAGTAGGTCCATAAGGCACTCTTCCCCTTTTCATGAAAAAAGGCTTGGTTTGGCTGAGGTGAAAAGGTATCTGATATAGTGTAAGGCACCACATATGTTCTGAATATAACTGTTGCACTTAGTTCATAGAGGATCTGAACCTGAGCACACTGCCAGGTCAGCACCTGGACCTGGCACCACAGACGTTTCCTGCTGGCACATCCTCCGATCAGCCAGTCCCTCTGTTCTCTCTTGAACAGGTGAATACATATTCACCTATGCAAACCAGTTATTAATCACTTCTAATGAATGATGAAGCATTCAAAAACAATATCATAGCATCCATCAACTACAGAATTTACATTTAAATATATCTATTTGGGGAGATAATTTTCCATGCACCTTGAGAATTTAGACCAGCAATAATTTTTCTATTAAAAGGCAATATCAAATAACACAGCTGCAGTATAAAAAGTAACTGCTTTCTTTGATGACCCACACATCAATATAGCCATGTTGCTGGTTTTGTTCAACATTAATTAACACTTGCAATTTTATGTCTTGCACCACTATACGTGGTTTTAGGGCACTATAGGAGATGCACAGAAGATATGCATGACTATACATTTATATTATATATATATTTAAATGTATAGATATATATTTATGCACATCGCAGTATATTACATATATATTTCAGTTACCAAAAGAAATAAAATAAAAGAGGTTATATGGAATACTAGAGGAACAATTGTGAGACAACGAAAATATAATTTATTGTCAGATTAGATATCAAGTATAAGAAAAAATTCACGGTAAAACTTATATATATACAATGACTTTAAATCAAAACTATCATGAAAATACAAATAATGAACATTTGCAGTGAAAATATCAGACTAGAATAGTCTGTCCAAAGTCATCACAATGCTTATTATCTGGTTCATGAACATTACGGTGTTCATCAATGCCCCCAAAAAATCTAAACTCCTGGGAATTTATGGTCTTAGGTGAACATTAAGAAATTAACTATTTAAAATGTTGGCAATTAAATGGAGGGAGGAAATCAGTCATGATCTTTGCTTGAGAAAAAAAATCATTTAATCCTTCTCCATCATATGGAGACTTACTCTGGCTAAAGTTTAGATTTAAAGAATGTAATCTCTCATCTAGGTAACACAAAACCCCATGAAAAGTTTCAGTTAATAGGAAAATATAGTAAAAAAATCAATTTAGAGAAAATGAAAATTAATAAATAGCTTTCTTATCTGAGTGATTTACTTCATAAGTCCCAGCATGCTTCATTTCAGAGAAAGCTTTCTGTATTCATCTCAGACTACAAAATGCTAATTTGTTAGGAAAGGAATATGCAAAGTATTTATTTAAGTCAATTTATTTAAGTCATATTTTAAATGCATATTGGTTTAGATAGAATAAATTTTTAATCCATCTGGCTAGCCTTCATCATGTTCAGGTCTTATTAAAAGGAAATTGTTATGAGTTTTATATGTGAAAAATTGCAAGCATTTCACCCTCTGACAACAATAATTTTGGTTAAATAGACTGAATCATATGACAGAGAGATGGCTAGTATTTCTTATGTTTTGATTTATGAAAAGGGTATAAAATGTTTATTAAAACATTAAAAAATTCTCATTTGGGCATGAAGAAACTTAGGAATTCATATCATGTTCATGGAGAATATGATTCTTTTATAGCTACAGTTCTAAGTAATTAGTATGCTCCAGAACATTTACCTAAATTAGATTAACCAGAGTCAATTACACAGAGTAGCTAACAGGCAATTTACATGTGAGAAACCAAATGCTATTTGTTGTCAGAAGTAGCTGCCGAAACAGGTGTTGCCAAGGGTTGAGACTCAGATGTTCTATACACATTTAAAATAGAATAAATCTGGACTTTCTCTTTCAAAAACTAGCTTAATCTGTTTGGGTACAATTCCTCTGTGGCTCAGATTCCTGGAAAACTAATATTCCAAAGACACTTTGAAAATGTTCCTTAAGAACACTGTGGTGGTTGCATTACATTTGCTTGTTTCCAGTGTACCATAATATCCCTGCTTTGTTTAAAAAGGTGCAGGTGAAGTCCTTTGTCTTATTTTGCCCTGGGTCACATGAGAATCTCTCTAGAAGAAGAGTTTCTCTTCCTGGAAGAAGGCATTCATGCTTGTTGGAAACAGTTTCAATAATGCAATAAATTGTGAGAGTATGGAGAAAAGCTGAGTAGGGAGCAGAATATGGTCTGGTTAGGTGAAAAAATAATAAGCAACAACCTATAGGAGGGCAGGTTGTAATAGTGGGGAGCTCTTTTACAAGGTGAGGATCCAAAACCAGACTTCAGAAATGATGGCAAAGATGACTTTCAAAGGGATCTCAGTAAGAGTTTGTGCAGCTAGGAAAGCTTTTTAAAATTTGACTTGAAAGAAATAGATGAGGAAGATGCTGCCCTAGAAAAGACACAGGTGGCAAGTGGAAAAGTAAGTTTTCAGGCCTTCTCTTACTGTTTGCCTTTCTCACCTTTTTGTCACATTAGAAGCAGTGCAATATTAGGCCCTGAGCCATCTAATTTAACTTAGTAGTTGATCCTGCCTTGGAGCAAAGACTTAGAGGATCTCCAGAGGTCTCTTCCAGCCTAAATTTTCTACAGTCCTATGACCTTTGAGGTGAATGTTTATATTTTCATTGATAGCATGAATCTAGCACAACAAATTGTAGCAGAAATAAACAAATAGGCACTATAAATATGATATGTGAAAGCTTTTTAATGGATGTGAAGAGCACAGGACTCTGCTTGTCTCTCTACATTCTCCTACCACTTGCCTCTATCAGTGTGGATCTCGTAACACCTGCAATGGTTACGTTCCCTACCACTTAAAGGACAGACAGACTCAATCTTCCTAACAGAATAATGTTGGAAAAAATGCCACCCAAATCTTTGCAAACTGTATTATATTGGCATACTACAACTTCTGTGGAAATACTTGTATCCACAGATGCACAGATGAAATCTTTCTCTTAAAGTCATTGGAACAAAAAAAGGAAAGTGAGAATCTGTTAGACAGATTTTCCCAATTAATTTCCCTAAAAATGCATGTGAAATTTATCATACTGAATATATGGTTCTACTATTAGAAATATAATTGAGACATTCAAGACTCTATTTTTAATTTAGAAAACAGTCATGCCCTGAAATCTGTTACAGAAAAGTTTCTTAGAAAATCATTGGGTCAACAGGAAGAACAGACAAATTAGGCAAAATTGTTACACAAACTGTAATCCAATGGTGGAATGTTTTGCCTGGTATAATTTTAAGTGACTGAAGATATAGAGGTGGTTTTTTTTTTTGCTTCCATTAAAAGACTATTCTAACCACCTTGATCTGACTGTAAGGACTTTTTTTCTGGTGCCAAGTTAAATTCTGGAAGTGTAGGATGAGGTCCTTTTGAGGAACAATTATTTCCAGAGTCAGTTTATGGTCTTAATAAATGCTCACCTGTAGGGAGCTGAGAAGTTCCCCTGAAATGTCTACACATAGGAGCAATTATCTTACATGGAAAGTAAAGTATTTAAAACAAGCCCAGCTGTGGACTGTGAGGTGTATCGATAAAACTCAGTGACACCGACAGTACTGAGTACATATTGTCTAAACTCTTAGATGCCTGGCCGTCACAGTAGACTCCAGATCTCTGGGCCAAGTGCATTGGCTCCCTACTTTGTTTATGTAGCTAGGAGTCTCAGAGAAGGAAACATAACAAGTATGTTCAGTGATGGCCTGCCAAGATTCAGCCATAAAATAGAAAAACAATCTGAGCAGAAGTACTGTGTCTGAAGTCGGCCTTTGTATGCCTACCATATCTGAAGCTGTAAAACTTTCTGACCTAGAATAAAAATAAGCATCACCTTATTGTATTGGGCAACACTTATAGCACTGGGACAGGCACTTCTGCAGAGAAATGGTATTTAAAACCTATTTCTGTCCTCAGTTCTTCACTGATCAATGGACCTTGTCCTTGAAACACAAAGAGGAACATAGAATTTCCCCAATCAGTTAATAAAGTCAGGATTTTTTTCACTTCACCACTCTTCTGAAGAGTTAGATGTATTTCAAAAGGGAGGCTTGAGAGTAAGTACTGCTTAAGAGGAGTGTATGATCTGGAAGTTAGAGCATCATCTAGGGAGGTAGAGGTGTGGGTTTGAAGCAGTATTCTACACAGGTCTCCTTCAAGCTAAAGGGCTATTTGAAGTAAAAGAATAATAGTTTGCAGTCTCCACATTTTTAAGAAGAAGGGAAATGTACATGTAGACTCACTGATTTTGCTTACTTTACTTAGCTCTTGCAGATATCTGATGGATGTATAAATAGGCAAGAGACACTTTGTCCACCTGGACTTGAAGTCAGATGCCTGCAGTGTATCATGAGCCTAGGTCAGAGATTGTAGAATTAATATTTTCAGAGCACATTGGCTGTGTGTCTTTCAAGAGAGAGAGATCAAAAACTACTCATTTTTTAAATTCAGATTTGTCTTATAAGAGGTAAATTATATCCATTCATGTCAAATCTGACAACACTGTCACAGCATTGATGTTCCCTGTCATATTTGTGCATTGTCTGGGAAGCAAGGTAAACTGCCAGCACAAAATCTGTTATGCTGCAACCACTTTGCCAGTGGTAATTTAGACCAGCTCTTAACTCACAAGCTTGTTCACATATCTCTCTACAAACTACGGTTACTTGTGTGTCTGTACTGGTGATGCCTGCAGAGATGCATAAATTTGCAGGACACACAGGTGAGGGTCATGTGGTTCTTCAGAAATTCTCCTGAGTGATCCCCAAGAACACTACGGCATTTACATGTCTGCAGGACTTGGCTATTAATCAAGATTTTCAGGTTCTCCACTTGGGATTGAGAGATCTTGGTTCTGTTATCTAACCTTCAGCAAAGTCCTTTTTGGGGATCTGGCTCTGTGTAATGCTGAAGCTGAGTAAATGTCAGATACTCTCAGTAAATCATAGAATAATAGAAATTTTTAATAATACAGTTGAAGGGGAGTGGGAAAGATCATACAGTCCATCCCATTCTTTCAAACCAGGATCAAGTCTAATTACACCATTCCAAACATTTGTCATTTGTGATTTTAAGGTGCATCTGTTGCTGAAATTCTACATTTCTATGCAGTCCTATTTCAGTGCTTGGCTGTTCTCACCATTTGAAAATGTTCTTTATGCTAAACCTAAATCCTTAATGTGACTAGAGACCATACTAGGTAAACTATATAATTCATATACTTTTTCATATACATAATTGTTTTTTTAGAATAACCGTTGTTTCTTTAAAAACCCTTCAATTACTTTAATTTTTATGTATTTCTTTCATATAGACTTTTTTGATGTGATACACTTTATTTATTCCAGAAAGTTGCTTTGAAGATTTATTTTCTACTACATCATTTTATTACTGAAATGTTCTCAGTAAAAATTACTATTTTATCCCAGTCTATTCTCATAATGCCCAGTGTGGGTTTGCATAAGAAAAATAATAATCCTTGACCTAAAATAGATAGTTAAGTGCCTAACAGGGGTTTCAGGAATGTTTTGGTATATTTCTGAAAGTCTGATTTAACATTTCCATTTCTTTTAGGATTAGCTGTTATCTAATAGCTGCCATAGAGGATCCAAACTAAGGACTGATTTACTCATTGTACCATCCTTTACAGTTTCAGGTGAAAAATATATTTTTCCTATACCATCGATGGCATTATATGTGTGTAGCGTGTATGACTTTCACTCCCATCATTTCCCTGACAAGCTGAGGGAACTTAGTCCTGTAATCTCTCTTTGTATGAAAACTGATAAACTTTGGACACACACTTCTAGTTTCTTATATCCCAGGTAGTCCAACAACTGTAATGATAGGTCCAAACATTCCTTGTCTTGTTTCTGAAAGAAACCAGTAGCAAATAATTGCAAGTATATGAAACAGGAAAAATGCAGAAAGATTTTTTCACCTTTGTATCCTTCCAGGTTCCAGAAATGACTATGGCTGTACCTGGCCTTCCCTTATTAATTAATTTGCTTAATTTTTCTACTAATCCTATTTATTCTTTTAACCACCACAGCTTTACAAACAAGTTCTGCAGTATAAGTATGCATTTTGCAAAAATAGTTTCTATTGTTTACTTCAAATCTTCTGCCTGACACTATCCTTGATCACAACTACCTCTTCCATTTTAAAAAGCAATAAATATATAGTCCATGTAAACACTTCTCCATAATATTTTTTGTTTCAGAGTTATTTATTATATATCATCTCAATCATCTCTTTTCAAGCTGAAGGGCCTTAGTTCTTGTACTGCAACTATTACTAATTGGAAGACCTACTTAGCAGAATGCATAGACAGATAATTTCACTTCCAGCATGTGTCTTACTTATCTCGTTATTATAGTGTCCTTTTTGTAGTGTCACAGTTTGTTGAAGTGAATTCATACTTGGTTCTTCTAGTTTTGTTGTTTGTTTGTTTGTTTGTAATTTTGTTTGTTTGGTTTAGTTGGGAATCAAAGCAGGTAAGGAAATAATTTCTGCTCTTGCTGTGCCAATGAAAATTTTGTAAATGCAAGTATTTGACAATGTTTCTAGAATTTTTACCATCTTGAAAAATGTTATTGCAGTAACTGATTGAAAACTTTAAATGTGAAAACCGATCAGGTAGCAAAAACATAATATACATATTGTGTCTGGTATTTGCATTAACTGCTGAAGTAAAAACAGTTATTTCCTTGAATAAAGGATTGCATGGCTTGACAAAACAGCAAGTTTCAACACAGACATCAGGTTTTGATAATTTGAAAACTATCTATTTCCCTATTATCTGTAACTTTTTAATAGATGTAAATGTAACTATAACTTACCTATTAGCTATAACTACATTTAAAACAGTACCCACATTGACAAAACTCAATTTCCCACAAAGACAAGAAAATTTGAAAATGGCTATCTTCTGAAAGCTCATCTTAAGAATGGATTTGTTATTCTCATGAGTTTGTTTTAAAAGTGTATGTTTAAATTCCTTTGAAAAAGCTTATGGCAATGCCTGATTAAGCCAGTGGATCTACATCCTGACCATTAGGTTAATGGTTGGACTAGGTGATCTTCAAGGTCTTTTCCAACATAGATGATTCCATGATTTTGTGATTCCGTGTGATACATTCAGTCTAGTGTATATTGATTTGTGTATGTGACTATATGCAAGTTAGATACACGTTCAGGCAGAAGCTCCAATGAATTCATAAATCATTCTAATTCTGAGCCTATGAGGACACATTAACTAAAACCAACTGTAAGAGTTTCAATAAGGCCAAATGCCGAGGGCTGCCCTTGGGCCACAACAACCCCCAGCAGCGCTACAGGCTCGGGGAGGAGTGGCTGGAGAGCTGCCAGTCAGAGAGGGACCTGGGGCTGCTGATTGACAGCCGGCTGAACAGGAGCCAGCAGTGTGCCCAGGTGGCCAAGAAGGCCAATGGCATCCTGGCTTGTGTCAGCAATAGCGTGGCCAGCAGGGACAGGGAAGGGATCTCACCCCTGTACTTGGCACTGGTGAGGCCGCCCCTCGATTCCTGTGTTCAGTTTTGGGCCCCTCACTACAAAAAGGACATTGAATGACTCGAGCGTGTCCAGAGAAGGGTAACGGAGCTGGTGCAGGGTCTGGAGCACAGGTCATACGGGGAGCGGCTGAGGGAACTGGGGGTGTTTGGTCTAGAGAAGAGGAGGCTGAGGGGAGACCTCATCGCCCTCTACAGCTCCCTGAAAGGAGGTTGCAGAGAGCTGGGGATGAGTCTCTTTAACCAAGTAACAAGCGATAGGAGAAGAGCGAATGGCCTCAATTTGCTCCAGGGAAGGTTTAGACTGGATATTAGGAAGCATTTCTTTACAGAAGGGGTTGTTAGGCGTTGGAATGGGCTGCCCAGGGAGGTGGTGGTGTCCCCATCCCTGGAGATGTTTAAGAATAAAGTCAACATAGTGCTTAGGGATATGGTGTGGTTGGGAACTGTCAATGTTAGTTTAATGATTGAACTGGATGATCTACCAAGTCTTTTCCAACCTAAATGATTCTGTAATTCTGTGATTCTGTAACTGGGCACCAGAGAAAACCAGAGAGAGTACCAATGCCCCTGAGTCCAGCAGTGTCCACTTTGCACAGTTTTGGAGAAGGGCAAGAAAAACTGAGTCATAGAGGGCACTTTTTTCCAGGAAAGGTTATTCCTGAGTTAACAAAAATCACTTTGTATTTGTTATTATACAGTATATCCTTCCCAGCTACTTTCCTTCACATGAAAGTGTGGTACAAGCCTTCAGAAGACTTTCTAAACTCTTGGGGTAATTTATATGACCAGATTAGATGCCTGCATTTAAACAGATAAATTTAATCAAGCAGAAAAGACATATGGGCCATTCAGATGCAATACAGAAAAAAAAAAAAAAAAAAGTGGCAGCCTATGATCACTTCATACAGAATGAAATCTAGTTGAGGGTCAGTAAGTTCCCAGGAGAGAAAGGAAGATATTCAGACCATTCTATCTAGATACTGATGGTTTGTTGCCTAATGTGAAGGTGAAACTTGGCTTCAGAAATCCTCCAGCAGCCTCCAGATTCTGTTTCTCTCATTCCTCTCATTTGAATCCTCGCTTGGCTTCAATCCAGATATACAGGAAAATCTTGGACAATTAGAGTTTATACTCTTCATGAAATAAATGACACAAACTAATTCAGAACAATATGTGTCTTCCAAAGAAACTTTTCTTATTATTTATATATCAAAAAGACAAGTGTCTGTTTCAGTCAGGGTGTAGTTTGTCTAGTCAGGTGTTGTAGCAAATTTGTAAGACTGGGTCTAAATTAACTCCACAGAATTATTTTCATAAGTGTCAGGATATGTATTTAATGTTAGGAGATCCGCTAGTGTGGAATAAGATCAGATACTGGTTCATTTTAGTCATGACTTACAATGGAATGTTTACATATACAGATGTATTTTAAAAAAAATAATGCTTCAGAGGATACAATAATCTGTTTCATCGAGCACAGTATTATCTTGAAGGCTTGATTTTAACAATCTCAAAAAGGAAAAGCTTTTTTTCTGAGACTACACAAGTAGACAAATATGAATTCTGCATTTTTTTTCTCAATAAATCTTCTTCCTAAATCTAATTCAAAATACAGGATGCACTAAAGAACTCTCTAAAGGCAGCAGGTAATGAGGGGATCCCATTTACATTTTCTGCTGTTCACAGTTTGTTGAATATGCTGAAAAAATTAACTCATCAGTTTTGAGAAGATGTATTAGATTTTAATGTTCTCTTTTTAAAACAATCATGAACTAATAGATACTTTTATTTCTAAATATTTGCACAATAGGCTAAATCACCAGAGTACCTCTGGTCAATTATTTTGCATTCTGCTATCCACAAAATAGTAAGTTATTTTAAGGAACAGACTACATATGAATGTTTTCATGGAAAATTGATAAGAAGAAAAAGTATTTTTAGATGTTTTTTTTTTTTTTCACGGCCAATTAATCTGGTTTGAGCAATCTACTTATGTTAAGTAGGAGGCAGCTAATCACCCTTCTGAAGCAGAAAGTGCAAGTTTGGTAACAGGCATCCACTTGCCAAAAGCAACCACGCACCTTTGAAACACAGCCTTATTTTTAAAGCTGATGAGAGGGACGGCCCTGAGCCCTCTGATTAAAATACATGAAATTGAAAATAAATCTAAATGTAGTTCACCTAAATAAAGTGTCCAAATATCTGGAATGCCACTCTCATCACTTTCTACATCTCTACTACTCTGAAACCTTCCAATTTAAGGAGATCAAACCATAAATATTTGCTGTTTTATTAAGAAATGGAAATGTCCATATCTTATTGCCTAATTTACCATGTAACAGGATTAATGTAGCTTTTTGTACTGCATACTGTTGACATAGACAAAAATACTACATAGATGTATTTATCAGGATTTGAGGGAAATCTCTGAATATACCAATGGCATCTGCCTTCAAGGGGTGGGTGGATTATATTCGCAAAAATTACATATGTTCAAGTAAATAAATAAACAACAGGTTTCACATAAGCTTCTGATTTCAAAAAGTTTTTCTTTTTTAGCTTTCCTGAATTTCTGTACAAAATCCCATTATCACTATGAAAAGAAACACCAACACTATCTTTACTAAGAAGGTCTCATGTCTTTTGTGTATGGACAGTGAATGTGTACATACCTCCAACAAGGAAAATGTTTAAGATACCATGCAATTGGCCAGGTAGATATAAAAAGCAGTATGAATTTCAGAATCTGAAAAGCAGAAAGAAATGCTCAGCTACCATATACTTTTAAATGTGATCTCCTATATTACAGATATAATTTATTGTCCATAACTACAGCAGAAATGTAAAAATGATTAGAGTATTGAGGTTTTGAAAAGGGATATTGAGACAAATGAACCCAATCTGTATGACCTCTCATCTACCTGCAACTTACACTGCAGTACCTCTTGCAAATTTAAAACAGTAGAAAAGAGTAATTCTTCAAAACCCAAGTGTATGGATAGAGTGCCTGCCATCTTACACAAATTAAGTGACAGAGAAGAAAGAAAATTGAAAATACTGACTAGAACACCTGATTCCCAATTATATTAGAGCTTTGTAAATACTGAATAATGAAGATTTCTGTAGTAATAACATGGCACCTTTTCTATCCATTTTTCATTAAAAAGTGGTATATGGAACAATTTCAGGGATAACACAGTCCCTGTAGCCACAAATTGTTAAACAATAGCAAGGGAAATTTTTATCTAAACAGATGACTGAGTTGTTTTCCTTAGTGGCCATATCTGATGACTTCAGTGGTATATGTCTTAAACTACTTGATTTCTGTCGTCTTAACAGAATAGAATTGTTCAGACACTATATAGTGATATTTGAAACATGAGGCAAGCTGAATCATACAATTACAAATACACTCCAGGCACTGCCTGGAAAAATTCCTAAAGAAGCCTACTAAGTATTTGCCCGTGATTTTGTTGGTTTTATTCTTCTTTGTTTTTCAAAGGGTTTATATGCAAATCATTTTTACACTCTTCCATGAAATACCTCATTTTCTTTAGACTGGATTTTCTTTTGTGATATGCTAAATGGAATTGGAACAAGTTGTGCATACCAATCTTAAACTTTGATCTTCTTTGTTACAATGATTGCAGATTAAATTTTGAGGGTTTGGGGATGAGTGGCAACTAATTAACTAGTGTAACGATTGTATTTGGATGGAGTGCAAAATAATACCTGTCAATGACAGGCTTTGATTTGTTGGTCCTGTGGTAGCATATTTTGCATTAATATTGCTCAATGAAGTCCCAACATGTTCCGGAAACATAATTTAGTGAAAATGTCCTTTTTCAAAATTAATCAATCCTCATAAAGTAATTTTTTTCAACAAATGTTGAATGCCTCAAATTTCCCTACCCTGTGTTATTACCGAATGATGTTCATGACTTTGTTGTTTTTGTTCGGTTGTTTTTTTTATTTAGTAAAGACAGAGGCCTCTTTATTATAAAAATAGTAAATAATTGAACTTTGAGAACTTACAAAATTTGTTATCAATATTGGAGTGTGGAAAAACAGTCATGCAGACACAAATGCAGGTGAGATATAGTGAAATGGTGTAATGAAAAAAGGGGCAAGAGATTTCAGATATCAGAAGAATATTTCAGACAAGTCTACTCTGAGTCTTATATAATTATTTTTTAGGTAAATAACATAGTATTAAATAACAATCTGTTTAAAGATTTCTGTTCCTAAGTTATGGAAAAGATCAACTAAAACAAAATCTAAAAATTTCTTCCCTCTTTCTTCTAAACATGAGTAATGACAGTTTCCTAAAACCTTGAAGAGAAGTTGAATGAAGAACAATGAAATTCCAATAGATTCCCCACTTGAGTCATAGTTGTCTGTGATTAATATTAATATTTTGTCAAGAATTTTTCCCAAAGGGGAGTTATGAGTTAGTATTACAAAATTTGCATTTGTCCCCAAAGCCCTCAGAATTTCTATCAGGAGAAAAAAATAAAATCCTGTCAGAAAAAATAAAAACAATCTGATATGACTTGTTAATGCAAACCAAATAACTTTTTCATCCAATTCAACTTTTTATTTTGTGTTCTGCCAGGTGAGTTTCATTTACATGTGATGCCACACAGCCTGGAAGCCCTGTCATCATATATCCTGTACTGGATGCTTAATGCTGAAGTAGGTACTACACCCAGGGATATCACGTACACACCCAGTGACATAATTTTCTTCTGCCCCTTTCCAAGCAGAAAGGATAGTACTCACATCTCTCATAGCTGCTTTTATTTATCAGAAATGGCTGCCTATGCAATTAGATTTTCCTATTGTATTTTCACTAGAAGCAGGACTACATATGGTCTATGTAAGCAATCAGCCATTATATTAACTAATCATAGCAGCTAGGACAATTTTCCTTATTGCAGTGTAAATGATCCAGACTAGAGTTTCATTATGTATATAGAATAACCTCCAAATGCCACCAACCTAAGCTACCGTGTTCTTGTGCACAGTTTCCTGAAAGCAAATTCTATCCCACTGTCTTCTAAATAAGAAGGGATCCATGGAACTCAGAGATTTCAAATTTATTGTTGCCTATTTCTAATGCCTTGATTCTAGCACATTATTGACCAATGTCATGTCATTTCCCCACCACATATGGCAAATGTTTTCAGTTCTTCCACTGACAGAGGCTGTTATGTAGTTCATTTTATAGACAGATAAGAAAGATATTTTATTACTGCCGCTTAGTTGTGAACAAAAGTATTTCATTGGTATCATAATTGGAATAAACCACAGTAGAATTTTAGGAGAGAAATGTCTATTCAGAAAAGTGAGCATGATTAATATTTTTTCAATGTATGATATCAGATTAAAAGAAGAATGATTATTACTTACAACAGACAACGAAATGGCAGATTAGACACTAAGTGCAGAATCTCACAATTTCCTTCTTCAACAGCTAAGTAAAAATTGAAGAGAACCTGATAGGAAGCAGTCTTCTTTATGTTTTACTTTCAAACAAGAAGTTTAATCACTACAATTTATGTATCAAGGTTGCACTATGATTTCACTAACGTGAGGAAGACTGAAACCATTGTTCTGTCTCAATCAATGGATGAGAGTAGTTTCAAAAATATAGTTATTTCTACATCAAAAAGTAGCAATAAACTAAAGTAAATTCAATGTATATCAAAGAGATCAAATGTACGTTAATGTCCCCCTGTCCCTTTTTCTCTCTTTGTCTAGTTATTGAAGGAATAGATTGCATCTATCTACAGTAATGAAATAGGAATACTAGCAAGCAAGTTAGACAGTCATAGTCCAAACATAAGATCTTTTCAACATACTAAAAAGTAAGCATCCATGATACTTTGCAACTTACAAAGGCAAACTTACCTAGGGAGTAAGTCGTGTTTTCATGCAAAAGGTCCATGACCTTCCCCACACATAAAGGCACCAAACTGGAAAGTCTCACCTATCTATTGAAGCTAATTCTGGATCAATGGTTTAATTTTTTTAGTTCCAAAGAGCTGTTCTTCAAACATTGCTTTAAAGCAAACCAAAATATATAAAAGATTATTAGATAACCAACTAACTTAAAGGATAGTATTTTCTGAACTATAAGCACATTGACCAATTATGCAGTTTAATGAATCTGCCACCCTGCATCAGCATTATTTTCTGAATGAAGTCATATTCAATATAAAAGCCTTATTATTATTCAGAACACTTCTCAGCTACAGCTGTAAGATTTGATTAAATCAGTATGTGCCTACTAGGAACAGCTTGTTGAAGGAAAGCAGTGTGAAAATACATGCAATGTTCACAGTGCAAGAAGAACAAAATGCCAGGCTAAATTCCACTGGTAAAGTCAGAGTATGTATTAAATTCTACCTTTCTGAGACTTTGCCTCTATTACAGCAAATTATTTCATGACTATAAAGCTAGAAATATTAATTAAATGTTTGAGATTACTATGCATATATTCCTGCAATAGTCTCTCTGGCTGGTTTTGCTTCTTGCATACCAAAGCATGTAAGGTGATTTAAATTAAAGCATAATACATAACAAATCAGAAGTCATAGAATCGTCAAATGGTTAAGGTTGGAAGAGACCTCTGGAGGTTATCTTGCCCAAAATCTCTGCTCAAGCTGGGCCGTTTGGAATAGGTTGCTTAGGACCACATCCAGACAGCTCTTGAATATCTCCAAGGAGGGAGACTCTACAACCTCCCCAGGCAACCTCTGCTGGTGTTCAGTCACCCTCAAAGTGAAAAAGTGTTTCCTGATGTTCAGAGGGAATCTTCTGTATTTTAGTCTGTGCCCGTTGCCTCTTGCCCTGTCACTGGACACCACTGAAGAGATCCTGGCTCTGTCTGGCTTCTTTGCACACTCCCTTCAGATATTTGTACATAATCATGAGACTCACCCCCAAGTCTTCTCTCAGCTAAACAGTCCCGGACGTCTCAGCCTTTCTCCATATGAGAGATGCTCCAGGCCCTTCATCTTTTTTGTGGCCCTTTGCTTCACTCTCTCCAGTATGCCCATGTATTGTACTGGAGAGCCCAGAACTGGACACAGCATTCCAGATGCGGCCTCATCAGTGCTGAGTAGAGGGAAAGGATCACCTGCCTTGACTTACTGGCAACACTCCTCCTAATGCAGCCCAAGATACCATTAGCCTTTCTTTTCACAGGGCAGATTGGTGGCTCATGTTCAACTTGGTAACCACCAGGATCCCCCAGTCCTTATCTGCAAAGCTGCTTCCCAGCTGGTCAGCCACCAGCATGTGGGGGTGCACGGGGTTGTTCCTCTGCACATGCAAAACTTTGCACTTCCCCTTGTTCAACTTCATGAGGTTCCTGTCAGCCCATTTCTCCAACCTGTCAAGGTCCTTCTGAATGTCAGCATGACCTTCTGACGTATCATCCACTCCACCCCATTTTTGTCATCTGCAAAAGGCCAGAGCTCATGCATGACAGTAAAAGCACACGAAATAAGCAGGAATTTAGTATGAAGAGGCAACAGTTTTGACAAAAACTGTTAGAATTTTATTTTGATCTGCAGAAGTTTGCTTATCATTTATGTCATACATGTTGGGAAGGCACAGTTTCTGACATTTACTGTAAAAATAGAATTTCAGAACCAGTTACTAGTAATTAAAAATGCCTACTACTAGATGCAGATCAACAGGAACTACAACACGTATTCCTAAAAGATCAGCATCCACAAAATGGAAGTTACAATTTTGCTAAGAATGGCTTATCAAAGTACTCTTCTAATATGCCTTAGAATCTTTTCCAAACTGAGTATGTATTTTTCCAATCATTATGCAGGCATTGTTATGAAATAGATGTATATTCTTTCCATGTTCAGTATGCAGGATCCAAAGTTTTGTACACCACTTTTGTGACTCCTCTATTTTACTGCTAAGTTGCCTTACATACTAGAAATGAAAGTCAAACACAAAAGAAACATGGGATGGATATTACAATTGTCAGATGATAAAGCAGCATCAAACTCCCTATGCATAGATAAGTGTATTTGGAAAAACATTTTTGTGCAGACTGAAAGATTTAAAAAAAAAAAAAAAATGAAATAGGCATAATTACATATTAACCTAAATTGTACATCAGATGATCACTTTTTTGGTTAGTGTTTCCAAAGGCCCCATGAAAATCAAACAGGATTACAACAGCAAATGCTTTATAGCATTTCTAATGAGCAAAGGTTGCTTGAGATCTGGGAAGTTACCCACAGTAAAAGTACAAATGAGATAGATGCTCATTGCTTTCCTGCCCCAAGCGAGAGGGTTCTGCCTCAGGAAAAGGAGGTCTTTGGAAATCAGTTCGAGATGCAGGATTAACACCTTGGCATGGCCTGCTGGTGCAGTGGGAGAAGCAGAACTGCTCAGATGCACGACAGACACTGTTCTATGTCATGATTCTATAAATGCTTCACCCTGTTCCTCAGGACATATTATCTGGAGCATTATAAATTCAATAAAGTCAAATAATATGAACTATTTCTAGGTAGACTTCTCTTAAAAATCATAGATTTAAGTCTCACATGATCTAATGTCTACTTTTCCAGATCATGATCTCTTTTGTATCAGAGATAAATAACTGAATCTGACGCAAACCAGGGAGTTAGTATTCTATTTTTAAATTCAATCCTATTTAAAAAATATAACCTCCAGCAACTGTACTGTCACTACAATCGATGAAAGTGATAGCCTTTGAACTGCAAACAATTTCCTCAGTCACATCTGCTACTGCAATATTTATGAATTGCTTTCCTCATCATAATAATTTAACTGCTAGTGTTATTACAGAAAGAGTAGGGCAAGAGCATGTCCAATACCGGTTATCATAATTAATACACAAAATTGTTAATCAAATCCAATGTACACATGTGAAAACTATAGTGATCATAAGTAATCACTGCTTCCAAAAAACCCCAGCTATTACCAAAACATTTTAACTGCTCTCGAATTATAAAACATATGAACTATTTTTAAAGTATGTTACAATTGATTAAACACACACAGGTACGTGCATATATATATATATATATATATGTATATTTCTTCTACCAGCTAAAGGTCCATGCCATTTTCAAGCTAAAAACACTCCACAGTCCTCTAATCAAGGAGGATGTGTGCAATGTTGTCTCCCCATTTTACATGTTAGAACAGATGGGAAGGAAAGCAATGCTCTCTGTCATAAACACAACATTTGTATTAACTCCACAATACCATCCAGCAGTTACGGCTGCCTTCTAGGAAGGACTCAATTGCCTCCAAGCTCAGGGACTCAGATCCTAAATGCTTAGTGTCTGGTCCTTGGGGAGGGTTTCAAAGTCTGAATAGAGCCTCTCTCTAAAACACACAAACAGACCACAAGAACTGGGACCCACCTATATCTGGGCAGCAGGAAACACACAGGGCTGCTCCCAGGTTTCATGCTTGTGTACATGCCTGATGAGCTGTGAACTAAAGATATGACCAGAAGACATCCTGACCTCAGAATCCATTCCTGGGATAAACACTTGACAGCTCAGATGTTTTGCAGCATAGTTTTGAGCCTAGTCATCTAAGCTCTATCTAGGTTTAATCATAGATACATCCTTTTTTTTTTTTTTTTTTTAGATACATCCTTTTTTAAAAAAAAAAATCATATTTATTTATTTATTGAATCTGTCCATCATTTATTTGCAGCTCCTGGAAAAAACTGACCAAAACCCCACACTGATCTTAGAGTCATTCATGATTTCCAGTGAGTGCAATTTGCATTATTTATAAGCCATTTGTGGAAGTATTTACATGCTGTTAGGCTCTTTCACTAGAGCCGCCTCTTGAATCTTCTTGTTGGATGCTATTATTTAAACATACTTAAGCAAAACAAAGACTGATCTGTGGCTTAGGCTTCAGTGGAATAAAACATGATTAATTCACAGTGTCACTGCAGTCAGAAAGAACCCAGACAATGAATGGGCATTGCAGCTCTCCTGTGTTTGAATTCACCTTTGTCAGACTTTTGTAAATTATAACATCGAGATCCTATACCTGAATTGAACACAGTTATAAGTGTCTCTCAAGACAGTATAGCCTTCAGGCCTAATTTCTTCTTTTTTTAATTTACTCTTATTTCTTTGGAATTGCTTATAGCTAAACAGACAACTTGACTGAAATCCAAAAGGGTCAGTAAAATGGCTTGAATCCATACGTAAATGTTTCTGTCTCTTTAAAGCTTTTATTCCAGTGCTTTAGCTCTAGTCTAACACAAACAATACTGTTGTGTGAATTCAAACAAGAGCCAGGATGTGACTTTAAAACGTGAGTGCCATCCTCATTATGATCTGTTCACATGAAAATCATACTGGCAGAGAAACAAGGCTCCCTGTGAGATTGGCTGCTGCACCTGAAGTTTAAACTTGAAAGCCTAAATTTAAGGAGGCTGCAACAGTTCCACTCTTGCTTCTGGGCTAAGCATATTTAGAAAGTGATAACTGTCCCTTTGAGAGCAGCCCCTGAAGTACCACTCTTTTTTTCTTTTGCCATAAGTAATATGATATGTAGTATGATATTTAAATACCACCCTGGAAGAATCATTTAGTTATTAAAGTTGATTTGTATTATCTGCCTGTACATAGGCAAGATCCCTCTGCCCCCAACTTTATATGCTCTTGCCTTTTTTCAATAGATGTTGAAAAGATGGCAGCTTTAAAATCTCATTAATGCACTACTGACAGAGCCTGAAGGAAGCTGTCTGACAGATTTACTGGTTCATTTCCCTCCCAAGACCTTGTTGAACAGAGGAGAAAAGCAGTCTGCTTTTTGAAACTATGTAACTTACAGTTCAACCAATATGGTAGCTACTACTATGCTTTTATAAACTAGAGAATATTATCTAGCCGAGTCCTGATTCATAAAAAATAATGAGCAGTCATAAGCAGAAAACTATCTCCTTGCTTTTTTCAAGTAGGGAATGTTAGCTTACGATTATTACAAAAATTGTTATGAAATCAGAATGATATGAATGGCATCAAGTGCACGAGGAGTATCTCATATAACTTTACCAAGGAATCGTAAGTTATTTTGTCTAGTCTTTAGGAACAATAAAAGGAAGTTGGTATGTTTTAAAATTTGCACCTGGAAAATTATTTACTGCTTTTTGAAAGAAACAGAAACACATTAAAAATTATTGCAGGAGAACATACTTCTCTGTATACTATAGTGTTCAAGACATAGGCTGGGATATTTTTAGACCCATGAAGGAGTTACCTGTACAAATTCCCTTGGAGTTTGTATTTCCATTAGTTTTCTACAACCTAAATGCTTAATGCATTTCATGTTAATCAGTCTTTCTCATCTGAGACATTTAGATCTTTATTGAAAAAATACATTTTTTCTTAAATTTCATTTCTTATTAACTCTAATGGTAATAACAGAAAGGTCCTCTGGCTGATCTGTGTTCTTTCCAGAATCCTACGATCAGTGAGAATGTGGTTTAAATTTAAATTTATATAAATAAGTCTGGAGATGATTCAAATCCTGCTGTAGTTTAAAGACCCCTCTTGATTTCTTTACGCCAGCTGCAACAATCTGATGTCTACCAGATGTTCAATTTGCTGGTTTGAAATGGCAGGATTCTGTGAAATTTTCTACAATATTTCAATTTCACATTTTCTTATGCTCCTCTATTTCAAGAACATTTGTATGGTACCTGCACGAAATGACCAAAATTGGTCCTTTAAGTTCTGGAAGAAAAGTACACATTCTAAGTGGTTAGCGCTGTAAAGCCAACACTGATATTTCACCACCAAGTACTTATCTATAGTAATCATAGCGGTGGCAATATTTATAAGATATAATTATAATTTTCTAATTTTGAGAGAGAGATGCTTCCTGGAAAACTTTGGAAATCTGCTCTTCATATACTGTGTAGTCATATCGCAGTGCAGACAGAACAAAGAATAAGAACCCATTTCTCCTCATTTCTGCCTCACTGCTTGTAAAGAACTGAAATAATGCCTCAAACATTCATTGACACAGAAAACCTCAAGGACAAACTGTGGCCTTTGTGATTAGTCTAAGGAATGTCACCCAAGGAAGCAGGAGTGTATCGAACGATGCACCCATCAATCCCTTGAAGCTGTATTGACAAACTCCTTAGATAAGCCTCAAAGGGGGGAAATGTGGACTGAGTGAAACCAAATGTTTGTCATCAAGCACAAGGACAGCTGATTACTGGCTCCATTGTGTAAGCCCAAAGAGGTGACAAGGCCTGACAAGAGGTGAGGATTTCTGCCCCAGATTGGTCAAGAAGCCAGCAAAAATCTATGGGAACAGAGGAAAAGCAAAAGGTGGGCAGGGTGAGTATGAGCACCAACTCAATTGCAAAAGGGGTGGTGCACCCCATTTCCCCCTCAACTCATGTACAGAGCCCATGCTCCACCTTTTTCTTTGTCTCTCATGGAAATGAGTTCATGGAATACCTGCCCCTCCACATCTAGTTCCTAATCACCCGGTAAGATGATCTTAAAAGATGGCAGAAAAATTTGCTGTGTGTGCACCCACCACCCAAGATTACTGGACAATGCTGGATCCAGGGGTGGTGATCCGGATTTCTCTGGCTCTTTTTGTCTCCTTTCTTTTTTTTTCCTTTCCTTTCTTTTCTTATAGATTTATAAGAGACCGCATTGCCTATTATCCTTTTCCAAGTTTAAATTGTTTTCTACCACAAGTAAAGCATTTCAACTGGTTGTTTGGTGTTGTTTCACCTTAATTTAACCTGAGGGGATCACAGAACAGTTGCAACTTGCTGGGCTTCCAGTACGGGTCATGACAGTGCTCCACATGTCTATTTGCTGTAGACTCATAATAATAACCTTTTGTTCAACACAGTTGACAAAACATTTGTTATCACTGTTGCTAAGTTTCAGCCCTTGAAGAAAGTGATGACCTCTGTCTGTTTTGGGGAAAAAAAAAAAAAAAAAAAAAGCAACAAAGGAATGTTAAGTATAATTTTGAGGAAGAAAAATATCAACTGTTATAGAAATACACATCATTGATAGTATCACTTAAATATCCAATCTTTAAACACTTATTATCAGAACTTCCAGTGAAGTAACTAGCTCTTCTGCCCAAGACTGAACTAGTTATTTGTTCCTTTGGTAGTTCATAATTATATTAATCAATTGTGCTTAATGAAAAGGGGGTTCATTTACATACCTGCTATTTTGCATATGCTCAGTTTGATTATGATTTGGCAAAGCATTTCAGCACTTCCTTGTGAACATATCCTTATAGTTCAAGATGATCTTTGGCATTGCATCAAATGTCTTTTATTTTTATATTCTGTAAAGCAGTTGTGAAGTGACACTTGACAAGGCAGCTTGTCCTGGTTCAGCTGGGATAGGGTTAAGAGAGAGAGGGGGAAGGGATCTCCAGCCGGGTTATTCATACCATGCTGGCGTCAGGTCCGGCACGGCAGCGTGGGAACTTTTTCCTTTGTGGCTTTGGTCGCAGGGAGCATCACGAGCAAGCTGTCTGTAACCATTGCGGTATTTCTCTGTATATCTTTTGTCTTGTTTACTGTTCTTGCTCTTTATTGTTTTTATCATTGCTACTGTTGTTGTTCAGATTGTTTATCACACTGTTGTATTAAATTTCTTCTTATTTTAACCCGGGGTTTGTGCCTCACTGCCAGCCTGACCGGCTGAGGGTGGGCGAGGGGCAACGGCAATGTGCTCTCCGGTCCCAGCAGGGCCTAAACCACCACACAGCTATTCTAATTTAGTGTAAAAATTTCTGTAGCAATACTAAACTGATGTTATTTTTCTACATACTTTCAAAAAGGTTAAATTCAGAGTTCTTGTCTTTCTAGCTCTTGGCTGTTTTGACAATCTTGAAGTATAAATGTCTCAGAAGCCCCAAAAACATGAGTGACCCATGCTAGATTTACTAACATATTTCTCGTACTGCTAAATGTGGTATAATAAAGCCAGAAAAAATGTGATGGGTCATCTTAAATACAGGCTGAAAATAGAAAATAAATCATCAATGCAAAATGTCAAGCTTATACTTTCTGTCATGAATACCTCAAAGGGGAAAAAAATAATTTTATAAAAGGAAGTGGTTATTTGAGTTACACAAAGATAGAAAATACCTGAAACAACTAGTGTGGGGCTCAAGGAAAAAGAAATAAAATTTAGTTACATTGCTATTTTCTGTTAATAATTTTTTCAGTTCTTACATTCAATTGTTTTTCCTCAGCATGCAGGTGTCTAACACCACTGCTGTCTTGGAGAACACTTTGACATGCAGTATTACATCCCATTGAAAGAAGTAATTCTGACAATTTTGGTGGCTCCAGAAAAAGAAATATAATTTTTTTTATACACAGGTAAAAGCAAAAAGTTGTACTTCATCCTTACTCTTTACTGTTTGTTATGTACACATAAATAGATACCTGCAAGAACAGAAAACAGAAATGTGAAAGAATGAAATATATGACTTTTTGCTTTTACTGTGCAACTTGTGTCTTTTGCAATATGGAATATCATAAACACAAGCGCATACATGCATGTAAAAGAAGAAGATTTCTGAACTTACATACTTCAGCTCTTTTGTATTGGTATTCCCAGAAAATTTACTGCAAGAAGAGTTTACACAATACAGACTTAGCATTGAATCCAAAGATACTTTTCCTTCTTTCAATGTTTGTAGGGCACCTAACAAAACACAAACATGTTTAGGTCCACCAGATGCTGCCATAATATTAAACAGAAGCAACTGTTTGTACTGTACAATGCAACACTTACTAACAAACAATCTGTGAAGCAGTTTAGAAAATTATGCAGTGCTATTCCCACCTGACATTTATTTTTTAAAAAGAAACTTTAAAAACACTGACGTTTTCTAATAATGTTCATCTAGCCATAATATTTAGTTCCCTTTGTCTAGCAACTGCTAAAATGTGAATGCTAAATTCAGCTTTAGGCAATTCCATCTGACTTCAAATACAGATATATATGTGCCTGAAAAAGTGAGTCATTGTGCTAAATTTGTCTATTTGATTTCCCCCTGGGTTCAGAGTTCCCAAAACTTGAGAGCATTCCCTCTCAGCAGTATCGAAATGTAAATTATTTTAATTCTATGGGATGTGTAAATTATGAAACATAAAGGTTATTCATAGGTTTTCAGCCTTTATAAATTTTCCTTTACTGTGAAAGACTAGTTTGAATTTTCATTGTAGAATTTACAGTGATAAAAGATTATTTCAGCCTTGGAAAATCTGTGGTCATTTTGCCTTCCTCATCTTTGCTGGCAGTGACGTCTGGGATACTTTCTTTATCTTCCATAATTAACCTATATAGTTAGTACACTGAACTTGAATCATACATCCTTCAATTGTGAGACTCTTTTTCCACCAGTGTAAAAGCTTGCATATACCAACCATCAGCAGATTAAGACTCTTTTACCTATCAAGCATAAGACAATTTTCAGTCCCACTTCATGTACCAGTACTTACATATTCCATTCCACCTGTCATAACAAGATACAGATATATGAATAGGATGTCTATGAGTTATAGCTTTTTGCACAAATAAATATAAACATGTATCTTTCTACTTTCCATGTCAGACTGCTTAAAGAAGCATCAACATTTATTCCTGGTAAATAAATGAGTGAAGCTAATAGAGAATAGTAACAAATTCTTTAACATCATGACATCTAGTTGGAAATCACACAATAGAATAGAGGTGTCAATTCTGTTTGTAGTAATTTGAAATTTCTTATTACCAATCAATTCTTGACTGACAATAAGTACAAAATAGAATTGGTATCTAGCATATTATTTTTAAAATATATCACATATTGTGTGGATTTTTAATGACATTTAATACAAACTTTCATTACTGTTTTCATGGAAATTTGTGATTCTTCAGTGCAATTAAGATTAAAATCCCTTATATTTATTTACTTTTTGTACTCTAATTCAAAAACATAAATGTGAAAATATATTCTTCCTGAATTAAGACATACAAAATATATATCAGCCTGATAAGGATCTTTTTTCCGCAGTTCACTAATTACATTTGAAATAAAAACAGGATGTGTGAGTTATCAGACAAGTTACTCTTTAAGACGTGGTTTGGCTATGCAAATGACAAAATTCATTACTTTTTGAAAGGTATAGGGGAAAAATCAATCAGTCATGGTAGGTAGACAGTTCATCTTAGCAACTGTTTTTTCTTTATTTACTAAATTCTGTCATAAATCACTGGAAAGTATTTTCATATCTTTACAGAAAATTGAGAAACTATGACTGCATCTAAGAATTAGGGTATGCTTGGCTTTTCAGAAAACCTTCAAACTGTTCTATTTGCCTTACAATCTGAAGTGAAGCAGGAGGAATTTGTATCTTTTCCTAGCTATAAATTGTTTCTACATGCTGCTTTACCAGAGGTTTGGCCACAACGGAAACAGACATAAATGTGAGAGAAATCCCAGCAATGAAACATCTGCTTAACAAATAAGTCATCAAATGCTTTTTTCACCTTTAACAGCATCACACAACTTTTACAGAGACTACTCCTGAGTAGCCCAGATCCATCATTTGGCCTCTGGCGGATGATAGGAACAGAAATGATAGAGTTTAGCTAAACAAACGCAGAATTGATTGATAATGGAGATAGGTGGTTTGATCGATTTATGAGAAGATGGAGTGTTTGAAGTGTCTCAAAAATAAATATTTTCTGCAAGAAAACAAGTAGTTTACAGAACTGTGAATACTGGGGTTTTTATTTCCTATTGTATCATACAATGGATTTTACAGACATTTTACTTGAAGTAGGAAATGTATGGAGCTGGTGCAGAAGCAAATAAAGGATCCTGCTTTGGAAGTGGCCCATATGAGGATTTTAAAGCTCCTTTCTCTTGTTTTCATATCTATACCATTAACTAAAACATTAAAAATTATCTGTTCAAAACTATACTTTCTGGAAAACTATACAACCACTTTCCTTGTCTCAACACTTTCTTTATCTGACTATTGCCATCTGTTCTTTATTCAGCTCCTCACTCATTTAATCCTTTTTCAGCTAGTTCCCACTTTCTCCAGCTTCGGAGTAATTTCCTCATATGTCATTACAGTATATATATTTTACTACTACATACTACATAAACTCTGCCTAGTTGTCCTTATCAAAGAAAGACATTAGATATTCTATCATACCTCATTTACCAGTACCTCATTTCTTTAAGTATTTTTTCTCCAAAGTTAGTTATACCTTGTGGAAATCTGGCCTTTCATCCTCTCAAATAAATACTTGCTCTTTTTTTTTTTTTTTTTTAAATTTCTTTTTAAATAGCTCCTTCAACACAACAGATCCATGAACTACAGAAAGGAGTGATTGTTTTAAAACTCATCCTTGTGTTTTCTTCATTTTCCTGCATTCCTAGTTAATGGCTACCATAACAGTAGAATGGGGACACTGCTAAGTAAGTAGAATTATACTGTGGCTCTTGACTGTCCTAACAGAGCAGACTGTCCTCCATACATCTATCTTTGGCCATTGTACAATTCCTATTTCTGATCTAGTCTTGAAGGACTTTATTGGAAACAAATGAAGAGGGAAGAAAATAAAAACTAAGCAAAGATAGTATAAAAGCAAAAATTAAAATTTAACACAAATGCTTCCTTGTATATCAAATTCTCATTTTACCTAGAGTAACAGATAGGCAATTTCATGAATAAATGTGAGGTGTGAAAATATGTTCCTATAGCCCTCATGAATATGATATGCAGTTAATTTTTTAGAAGGTTTTTTTCTACTTATTTTATTTCTGAGGGTATGATGTATCTCCTTTTTCCTGTTTGACATTATTTTGGTTGGCTGTCTAAAGTTAAATCAAAGAGGGCTTTTAGTCATAACAAGCAGAAAACAAAGTAATGTCATCATTAGGATCTCTTAAGTCAGAATACTGGAAGTCCTCAGGGGAAATAATTGGTGAACCATTCAGTAAGAAATATCTTTCACTAGCCCATTTCTCAAGGTTAGAAAGACCACTGAACTGTTAAAGACCTCAGCCTGGAAGAAAATAGAGGGGAATGTGCAACTGAAGGAGGAAAGTCTGTCTCTCTGTGCCAAGATAGACAAAAACCGTTGCAATGCGGTGGTAAGGAGCTGCAGTCGTTTCCCAAGACTTCAGATCTCAATTATGTTGTAAAAGGTGATGCCCAGGCTGTATACATCCCATGTACTTTTGGATGAATAAACAGTACATCGATTTAAAAGATGTTATTATGTGTCTCTGTAATTAGTCACATGCTCAGGGCTCCTGAAGAAAAGTGTCTTTACTGCATTACACTCTTGCAGTCAGAGCATTTCAAACACATGAAAGAACTCCATATCAAGACCGAAAAATTTGTGAGGATCCACAAAGAAAGATTTGAATATAGTAAGAACTGATATCTACAGATTGTTACTTCTTTTAACTAACCACAAGGAAAGAGTACAAAGCCCTTTTCACCTCAATCAGACTGTGAGGACAAGCAGTGCCAAGTCATCTCCCCACTGTGTTAGAAAGCTAACCCTGGTAAGAGAACCCACAGGACAGAGTCTAGGAGAGAGCTCAAAGGTCCAATTTACCCATAATCAGTCAAAAGCAAAAAAGAGTGAAAAATGAATGATCTGATATGAAATATTTTGACACCAGTGAAATGAAATAAAAAAGAAAAGAAATCATTGTGACACATGCCTGTCAAAAACAGGATTAGAATTGATGAAGTCCCACAAGATGGTTCAGTTTTCTTTAGAAAATGCAATTTTGTCAAAATTATTCAGTGTGATACTTTTCATCCAGACTTACAGCTGTGGCAGTAACTTCCTCTTGTTAATAGTAACATTCTCCCATAGTATCTATCAATTTTAAGATGCTTCACTACAATAATAAATATCATCACTAAATAACATCAATTTTGCCCTTGTTTTACAGATGGAAAAAAAGAGCTACATAAGTGGGCACACAGGATATCTTATTTACACCAGGGTGCTTCATCAGTGGAAAGAGGTATGGAAACGTAACGTATGTGTTGTACCTAGAGGACTAGAACCATGGAGGGCTGCCACAGCTGCCCCATGGACAAGCCACATACACCACAGAGACTGTTTACTCTGCATGCATCTACATACTACCATGGCTTCCATACGCTCCAGGAACTTAAAGACCTCTGGCTACAACCTTTGTTACATGACCCAGCTACTCCCTCACTCCTTAAGTAAGGGTACAAACAGAAACTATTAGTAACTTTTGGTTTACAAAATAAACAACCTGTTTTCATAATGAGGAAAAGGAAGAAGGCATCCTTACCAATAACAGCAAAGGTCATACAGAGCCCCTTAGTCCTATAAATTAAACACATCAGAGGAAGTATTGTTGGGATACCTAAAACACAGCATCTCCTACTAACCATCTTCCCATCCGTCCAACTGTACAATACCCCAAAGGTGAAATCTCCCAGTTATGCTTGAGGGTTTCATGCAAGTGCTGGTGGTCAGAGGCTGGGACCATGCTAAGGCCAAAACTAGATTAAATTTCTAACAATTTACCTGTGTGAAAAACCATATAGCAGACCAAAGTGACATCTCCTGGCACTATTTGCTAGTGCAGAGCCCAAGAAGAACAAGTTTCTTTCCATACTTCTTTTCTGTTAGAAAAACTCTCTAAAGTCCTTACTTTTCTAAAATACAGTTTATTTGTGGACTTGTCTCAGCTTTCCATGCTTAAATCCCAAAATGTACATATTATATCTCTGGTTTTGTTCCACTTTTTTCTATTTAGACTGAGCCATGAGATGCACTTAAATGGTTTATTGAGCTATGGAAGCCCAAACTCAGCAATCACCAACAGAGTTACTTATAATACTATTAGCTATTACTTTGATCATATTGTGTCTTAATTAATTGTGTCTTAATTAATTGTGACTGTATTAAATGGGAGATTTCATTTTTTCTACAAAAAAATTATTTTTGTGACCTTTCTCACAAGGCCCAAGAGATACTTCTATTTCACAAATTTTATGTGTACTAGCCAAACTAGATCAAGATACTGTTTTTAGCAACTCCAACTTTGTTTTCCTCTTGACACCACTGTTTGGTTGATCTGTAAATAAATGTGCTAGCACAGCTTTTCTCTTTGGAACAAAACAAGCTCAAGTTTAAACCATATCAGAAGTTTGAAAACATAAAATTAAGAGTATCACATTACGGTAGCTGAGAGTTCTGTTAAAATCAAGAACAGGTTATAAATTTTTCTAGAATGTACAATTTTTCATTTTCACTTCACACTGAGAAAAGGCTGGTATGCCGTTACTGGAGACAGCAGGAAGTACCAGACACTGCAAAGCAAAAAATGTGGAAGAGCAAATAGCAAGACTTCAAATAGCACAAGGCAAACATGTATAGAAGTGTCAAATGAAACTCCAGAGAATACGGTATTGAATTCTGAATTCTTTAATAGCATGCTACCTATAAGACAACATTAAAAAGCATGGGAAAGTTAGACAAGCTAAAACATTCTGGGAGGTAAGGGAATAAGAAATATCGTACACTAAATATATTTGACTACTCTTTTCATCTTCTTAATAATATTAATATCTGACAAATTTGTAATCCTTTTCAGTTTATGCAATCACAAATAAAATCTGTTGCAGTAATCATCTCCACTGAGGACTCTGAATTGTTGTCTTTTTGGATGGTGCCATTAATGTTGGTCTCCTTTGCCTCTAGAAATGTTTTGGTTGCTAAGGAACACAATGCGTTAATTAGAAAATCCACTCCCTGTTACAGTGGAAAATATCTGATCTTTACTATAATGATTCAGAAAAGAACTTGGGAAAAAAAAAAAAACAAAAAAAAAAACAAACAACGGAAAGCAATTAAAAATTAAATACAATCCAGCATTTCTCAAATCCCAGTTCCTTAAGATCTGCTTTACTAAATTGATTGCTTTATTTTGAAAGGCCTTTCTAGAAGGGTTCAGTGCCACATACATCAAGGGATGTGGTGCCAGTTCAGTCAGCATGCCTGAACCCTTTGCAGGCTTCTTCCTTGCCAGAGTCTGCCACAGGCAGCACAGAAAACGCACAAAAGCCAACCTTTGCATCAGGAGTACTGGAATGTTACCCATCACATCTAGGTATCTAAAAAGAAGTTTAGCTGCCTGAAGCATAGTTTTGGCAGAAGGCTCTTAAACAGAAGCTGTGATCTGAAAACACCTGTTCATGAATATCACCAATGCTCAGCATGCACTCGTAAGCAGAGATCAGACACTGTTTCCCTTGTGTGTTGGGGAAAGGATCAAGAACCTAGGTCTGTCTTTCTCTCTAGAAATCAGGCTGATCACTAGGCTTCAGCATCATGTTCCCTGTCTCAGAAAATCAAATTATTTGTTGAAAAAGGCTCAGTTCTACCAGGATAGTTCAGCTCTTCTGGGTGAGGTTACTCTCCTGAAAGAGAAAAATGTGAGTTTTACCTTAGTCAGAGAAGGCACTGAATATTCATCTTCCATGCCTTGTGGCAATTATGAAGCTAAAAGCAAAAAGTGAGCTCTGGTCAGTTATTTGAAAAACTAGTAGAGGCCTCAGTCTGCAAGTCTGAGTAGTGTATCTGAGAACAAAAGCAAGATCTGGGACCCATCAGGATAGTCAGCCTGTCTCACTGGCTACTCATTGTTACCCATCCTAGTACCGACTACACCAGGTCCTGATCTAAGAAGCCTCAGAATCTGCCTACATGGGTGGATGGAAGAGAGCTTTGGCTGCATCCTGAGCTCCTCAGACATTGCTTAATTCAGTAAAGCTGCATTATTTCAGTGCTGTGCTGTGCTGTGCCTGCGTTACTAAGGCTGAATCAGGACCTGGATCAGTCACTGAAATGTTTCAATAGAGCCAGACTCGAAGTTACTGTTTCCTTTCTCCATCTCTCAACATTGTGTGTAAGCTCAAGGCACAATCAGACCATCTAGTGGCAGGCAGCACTATTCCATAGTCCATTAGAGGATGCTACTTTTCAATTTAATTAAAGAAATTGAGGGATATATTGCAGTCAGGCTTACTAATCAGTCACTGTAAAAATATCTTGGCTGAAGTCGCATTGCTTAACAAGGGTAATAGGCTTGCTTTCTACATAGCTTCTAGGTTAATTGACAAAGCAAATCTAGTAAGTTTAATTGAGAAAAAAAAAAAAAAAACAAACCAAAAAAACACAACCAAACCTTATTGAAAGTAGTAACTAAAATTTTACCATGGCTGCCATTTCACAAATAACTGAAATATTTTTCTTTTTTTCCCAGTCATCTTAAGGAAGCAAGGTTTCTATTTCATCCCTATGCATATGCACAAGCAAGTGGGAATTTTCATCTGTTTGTCTGTTGGTCCCCTCATAAACTCTTTCAAACCTGTTGGAAATCTTAACCAAACTGGGCAAACAGTAATAGACTGAACAGGTATTGGAATTTTGCAGTCAGCAACACAGTGGAAGAGAGCGAGTCTTGTGGAGATAAGCACAGCATAAAATCACCTTCTCTTACATCACGTAACATCTGTTCAGGGAGAGACATTCTGAGTGTCGCAAACACCCTTGTGTTTTGATCAACTGTAACAGACTGCTAGAAGTCTGACTGCAAGACACACATCTGTCAGACTACACCTTGTTTGTCCTGCTGATGACGAAGGCACAAGCGGACATGAAGACACAGAAGACATGACTGCATGACTGGTTTCTCTCTCTTTCCCCCCTACCCCACCCCAAGGTATAGGCACTGAATGGTGTATCACCAGCACAATGCCTGTAATTCCTGAGCTGAGGAGGACTGATGGGAGACAGGGCTGTCTGGCTCACTGGGATTTCTAGGAGATTTCCATAGTCACTTAATCAGGTTTCTTAGTGGGTTTTCTCAGTCTGGACATAGCATTGGGTTGATGCACCAGTTAGTGAAAGTCGACTGAAAGCTATCAGATCTGCTTTCTCAGAGATGTATGAGATAAGGTCTTTTGATGTCCACCTCTTGTAGCAAGCACACAGAGAAACAGATTTCTAATGTACTCTCTACCTCAACAGTTTAGAAAATGCAAAATTCTGAAAATCTGGCTGGTTTACCAAGACAAAAACTCATCTTTTCTTACGAAAATTGTAAACATTTTTTTTTTAAAAAAATGCATGTTCTTTCCAGCAACCCCATTTTAAGGACTATGAGGAATATGCGGCTTTCCTTCCCCTTCCTGTCACTTGTCACCACTTATTTTGAGTAATAGAAATTTAGCCGATACCAAAGGGTCAAACCTACAAGCCACACTTGCATAGAGTTCCTTTTGGTATGATTCAATACTTTCCAGTAACAAACCATCTCCAAGGAGAAATGCTGATGCTTACTGTAAAGAACTTCAAGAACAAAATTACAGTTACAGTAAAAAACTTTTTTAACATGAAAACTCAAGTTGTTTAATTGCCATAGAAAACTTCAGAACAGGAAACATAGAAAAGAAATTAAAAGAATGAAAGATTAGTATTTTCTTCGTGGCAGAGCTGATCATTTCAAGTATTGCCTCTGTGCCTGGAAAGAGGCAATTACACTAGTGTTAGAAAAATGTTCATTGTTACTGCCTTCTCATGGAATACTTACAACTGCTCAAAATGGATTATGAAACACCCCCAGTCATAACTGAGAAATAATTGCTGTTTCAGTGTTAACCACCAATGTTGTAACCAGCAACTGTAGAACATAAATGAAAAAAACAGTGTTTCAAAGACTATTTATGGTCAAGTATAAGATTATCCTTATTTAAGAAAAAAACTCAGAGATTAACATGATTTCACATTCACACCTACATTCTATAGCTTGAGGATATCTCATCAGTTTTTCCAGCAGGGCAGCTACTTCTATTACCTCAGCTACTTCCATCATCTCATCCATTAGACTTAAATGTCCTCCATGTTCTTAAGGGAACACTTTGTCTTCAGTATGTAGATGTTTGATATAATCGCATTTGCACAAATCTTCCTCTGAAATCTGTGGGGATTTGGCCATGGTTTCACCAAAATAATAACAAGGCAAAGCAGAGTTAAACCATTCCCTTATTTCCTTCCTGCTCTCACTTGCATGTTTTCTCCCAGTCCAATTCATTTCTCTGCACATATCTCCTGTAACATTGATTCCTGTGCAAATTTTTTAATAAACTTGCTCGGGTCACATCCAATTCTGTCTGCATCTTAATAATATCCCGGACATGTCCCTCTTTGGCTGCTGTTCAAAAATAAATGTCATTTAATGATTTTAGCTCTATTAGGTACAGGCCTGAGCTTCTTTGTCTATAGCAGGAAGTTCTGCACAATTTGGTCCAGGAAAACAGTAGCTTTCTGTATTAAGGATTAGTTAATTTTTATTATCTTACACTCCAGAAAGAATCTCTAAATCAATAAATCCTTCTCAGCAGCAATGAAATGCTCCTCCAAGGCAGCTTCTAAACACGTTTCTTTTGCTTCCTATGTGCTAAGAAGTAGCTGGGCTTATTGGAGATGACATCAGACATTTCAGTTTAGCTGAGGTAACAGCCTGCTGCCTCTGAAAGAGGAGGTTCTGCTCCTCTCCATTCACCCTCCTCACATACTCTTGCTTCAACAAAACAGTAGAAAACTGAGAAACTAACCTGGTAGTTAAAAACAGAAATTGAATAGATTAGCTGATTTACCATGGAATCAGCACAAGAGAAGCAGAGGCATCTGCTCCTGGAAGGTGGAGGGGAAGAGAAGACTGCCAGGGAAAGACTGAAAATTCTCTTGAGCTGTTAACTGAGCCTATGCCATGAAGTTATGTTGTGCAACTTCACCCTAAAACAGCAAAAGTTATTTTACTTGGACCATATTGAAAGAGGCACAGTGGGCAGTTTCTGCTCTTTTTGCCGAAATTCTGAATTAATCTGTCCTAGCTTTCATATAATTCCATTTAGAAAGGCAGTAGAGAAAACTGCAAAACTGCTTGAACTCACAATCTGGTCAATTAAGAGGTCCCTTATATTAGAAAAGGAACGCTAGCAAAAGCCACCAAAACTTCATAAACATCTAACTTTTTCCTTCCATTTCGTTTAAATTTTCAAAAATTTATATTTGCAGGGATCAAAGCAATGTATATTGAAGACTATAGCTGCATTTTCACAATTTTAAATGAAATGGAGTGAACCTTGAAATAGCATAATGTTTTTATGATCTCTCAAACAATCAGAAAAAAAAACCAAATTCACCAGTGACACTATTACTGTTCTTTGCTGTATCCCGAGATTGATTTTCAGAATGATAAATGTGTATCTGGAATTTATTTCTGCCTGTAAACAATGCTCTGTCAGAAAGCCTGCACAGTAAAAAAATGCACAAGCCGCAAAAGAATCATGAATTAAACAACATATTTTAATTTCTAAAGTCTGAGGAAAGCATATTATATTGCACACTTTCTCAGTTTGAAAACTCTATGTTATTTTCCTGTAACCTGGATATTAAGTATATCAGCATTATATATATATATATTTATATATATATATATATATATATATATATATATGAGAAAAAATAATAGATTGATGGCACCATGGCTAAAAAGCAGAATAATGCATGACAGACAAAAGACTTGGAAACTCTTATGCACTGAACCACTGAATGCAGTAAAATATGAATATCAAGCTCTAGCAAAACACTGCTGTGCATTTGGAATAGCTGTTCTCCTTTAATTAACACCTGTGATGATCTTGGTTGCTTTTACAAGCAATGTACACCTTAGTAGTTTCCATAGACTGTTTAGATGTAAGAAGAGTACACAACTGTTTTTAAGACAAAACATAAGTAAAAAGGATGGTAGGGCCAGTTAAAATTTCAACAATATATTGCTTTGCTCCATGTCCAAATTATACTTTAGCTAAATTTCAGCAAAGATGCCACTTGTTGCCATGACAACAGCTGAGGCAAGAGGTATTGACAAAAGAGAATTCTGCATTCCACATAGTTATATGTTAGCACAGAAAAAAGAGTAGTAAATGGCCTCTGTCTTCTGTGCTTCGTGAATACAAACACCTCAGAACCAGACTAGAAAGGATAGTTCTGTTCAGAAAAGAGAACAATATCTTTGAAAAGTCTTTGACATTGCAGATCTCCTGTTCATGAATAGCTCACCCCTCAAATTGGATCTATAAACACCATCTGTCTACAGCGAAGAAACATTTCCAGAAATAAATGAGTCATATACAGATCTCTTGTCAGTAACACAGCAGACAGATTTGTAGTAAATGATAAATAAAACAACAATAACCTAATATCCTAGAATCTATCCCAAGATTTATAAAGTAGTTGCTTACATCAAATGGATAAAATACAATTTTATTTTCGTGCTGACAACCAGTACATCTACGCCCTGCTTGTTTCTTGCTTTACTACTAACCATGGTTAAATTGATAACTGTCAGCATAAGCCATTCTTGGATACCATTCATAGTCTCATCATTTGATCATATATTAGAAGACTTGAAAGCTACGTATTAATAAATTGTATGCTGTGGCTTTCAAACTGAACAGAGGATGAAGAAACACAAGAGGGAACACCCACTAAACTATGCCAAATCAGAGATTTTTCTACTTTACATAGGTCAAGAGGTTTCAGAATCTAGTGAACAGGAATGACTTGCATTAGAACATCTAGTTCTTACAGCTCATGGTAATTCCTATGAAAAAATCACAGCTGAGATAGAAACATCATTGGCAAAGCCCTGCACACGCACATACTATGAGACACTATTCAAAGGACCCTACAAAGGCATGACAAGACAGAAAAAAAGTGGCATGACAAAGAGACCCAGAGGAGTAATTTACCTGACAGAACCCATCATTCCTTAAAAAGGTCAATCACTTCCTAGCCCCTAAGTAAATGGTCAAATGCTCAAAGGACCTTTCTGCAAGGAAGCAGTTATAAGCCCTGTGTCCTGGCTAAATCTCAGATGACTCAATCTTTCACATCCTGAATTTGCTGAGCTGAGGTCAGTTGAAATCTGAGCTTAATAAATCTATTTTGTTTTGTTATTACATTTAATTGTTTTCTTTGCAAGAAACTTTTTTATTTTCTAAAAAAATATTTCCGTGACTACTTTGTTAGATCATTATTCATGATATGCAAGTATTTACATATCATGAGTAAAATGCTACTTTCCATGGTACAGAATGTAATGGCTATTTAAGACTATTCTACACATGTTTAGAGTGTACTTTCAAAATATTAAAGTAAGGCCAGCTTCTGTCTCTAAACAGCGCTCATTTTACTAAATAAGAGAGCTGGAGAAGAGAGTACAAGTCTATCAGAGTAGAAGAGTTGACCTCTATTTCTGATAGTCATAGATCACAGAATAACAGAATTGTCTAGGTCGAAAAAGACCTTGAAGATCATCCAGTCCAATCATTAACCTAACATTGACAGTTCCCAACTACACCATATCCCTAAGTGTTATCTCAACGCAACTCTTAAACACCTCCAGGGATGGGGACTCCACCACCTCCCTGGGCAGCCCATTCCAACACCTAAACAACCCATTCTGTAAATAAATGCTTCCTAATATCCAGTCTAAACCTTACCTGGTGCAATTTGAGGCCATTCCCTCTTGTCCTATTGCTTACTAGCTGGTTCAAGAGACTTATCCCCAGCTCTCTGCAGCCTCCTTTCAGGGAGCTGTAGAGGGCCATGAGGTCTCCCCTCAGCCTCCTCTTCTCCAGACTAAACACCCCCAGTTCCCTCAGCCGCTCCTTGTACAACCTGTGCTCCAGACCCTGCACCAGCTTCGTTGCCCTTCTCTGGACACGCTCGAGTCATTCAATGTCCTTTTTGCAGTGAGGGGCCCAAAACTGAACACAGGAATCGAGGGGCGGCCTCACCAGTGCCGAGTACAGGGGTCAGATCCCTTCCCTGTCCCTGCTGGCCACGCTATTGCTGACACAAGCCAGGATGCCATTGGCCTTCTTGGCCACCTGGGCACACTGCTGGCTCCTGTTCAGCCGGCTGTCAACCAGCAGCCCCAGGTCCCTCTCTGACTGGCAGCTCTCCAGCCACTCCTCCCCAAGCCTGTAGTGCTGCTGGGGGTTGTTGTGGCCCAAGGGCAGCCCCCGGCATTTGGCCTTATTGAAACTCCTGCAGTTGGCCTCAGCCCATGGCTCCAGCCTGTCCAGGTCTCTCTGCAGAGCCTCCCTACCCTCGAGCAGATCAACACTCCCACCCAGCTGGGTGGCATCTGCAAACTGACTGAGGGTGCCCTCGATCCCCTTGTCTAGATCATCGATAAAGATGTTAAACAGGAGTGGCCCCAGAACCCAGCCCTGGGGGACATCACTAGTGACCTGCCACCAGCTGGATTTAACTCCACTCACCACAACTCTTTGGGCCTGACCATCCAGACAGTTTTTTACCCAGCAAAGTGTGTGCCCATCCAAGCCACAAGCGGCTAATTTGTCCAGGAGAATGCTGTGGGAAATGGTGTCAAAGGCCTTACTAAAGTCAAGGTAGACAACATCCACAGCTTTCCCTCATCCAATAAGCAGGTCTCCCTGTCATAGAAGAAGATCAGGTTTGTCAGTCAGGACCTGCCTTTCATAAATCCATGCTGACTAGGCCTGATCCCCTGGTTGCCCATTACATGACTTCTAATGGTACCCAGGATAAGCTGCTCCATGACCTTCCTTGGCACCGAGGTCAGACTGACAGGTCTATACTTTTCTGGATCATCCTTTCTGCCTTTCTTGTAGATGGGTGTCACATTTGCCACCCTCCAGTCCAATGGGACCTCCCCAGTTAGCCATGATTTCAGGTAAATCATGGGCAGCAGCTTGGCGAGCACATCTGCCAACTCTTTCAGCACCCTTGGGTGTAACCCATCTGGTGCCACAGACTTGTGTGCATCCAAGTGGTGCAGCAGGTCTCTGACCACCTCCTCTTCAACTGTGCTGACCTCAATCTGCTTCCCCTCCCCATCTCCCAGCTCATGAGGCTGGGTGACCAGGGAACAGCCAGTTCCACTGCTAAAGACTGAGGCAAAGCAGGCGTTGAGCACCTCAGCCTTTTCCTCATCCTAAATTACCATGTTTCCCTCTGCATCACGTAAAGGAGCAAGATTTTCCCGCATTCTCCTTTTGCTAATAACGAATTTATAGAAACATTTTTTGTTATCCTTAACAGCTGTAGCCAAGTTGAGCTCTAGCTGTGCTTTGGCTCTCCTAATGTTTTTCCTGCATAGCTACACTACATCTTTATAGTCTTCGTGAGAGACCTGGCCCCTCTTCCAAAGGCAATAGTTTCTCCTTTTGTTCTTGAGATCCAGCCCAAGGTCCCTGTTTAGCCAGGCCGGTCTCCTTCCCCCCCTGCTTGTTTTTCGGCATGTGGGAACAGCCTGCTCCTGTGCCTTTAAGACCTCTCTTGAAGTATGACCAGCCTTCCTGGACTCCCACATCCTTCAGGGTAGCCTCCCAAGGGATTTTGTTAATCAGGCTTTTGAACGGGTCAAAGTTAGCCCTGCGGAAGTCTAAGGTGGCAGTTTTACTAACCCCTCTCTTTGTTTCTCCAGGGATCAAAAGCTCAATCACCTCATGATCACTGCACCCTAGACGCCCTCCAACCTTTACCTCTCCCAAAAGCTCTTCCCAGTTCACAAGGAGCAGGTCCAGGAGGGCACCTTCCCTGGCCGGCTCACTCACCAGCTGTGTGAGGAAATTATCCTCCACACAACCCAGGAACCTCCTGGATTGTTCCCTCTCTGCTGTGTTGTGTTCCCAGCAGATATCTGGGAGGTTAAAGTCCCCCACAACAACAATGGCAAGTGACCACGAGATTTCTCCCAACTGTTTATAGAAAGCCTCATCCACCTCACTGCTTTGGTTGGGGCGTCTATAGCAGACTCCCACAGCAAGATCTGCCTTATTGGCCCTTAACCTAATCCAAACACTCTTAACCCCGTTATCACTATACTTGATTTCTGAGCTCTCATAGCATTCTCTTACATATAGGGCCACTCCACCACCTCTCCTTCCCTGTCTATCCCTCCTGAAGAGCTTGTAGCCATCGATTGCAGCACTCCAGTCATGTGAGGCATCCCCCCACATTTCTGTTATGGCTGCTATGTCATAGTTCTCGTGATGCATCATGGCCTCAAGCTCCCCCTGTTTGTTGCTCATTCTGTGTGCACTGGTATAGATGCACTTGAGATGAACTAAAGCATCCAACACCTTTTTGTGAGTGTGGGACCCATTTCCTACCAGACCCTTCTCAGGTACTTCCACGGTTCCTAAACATCTTTCCCTTCTCTCAAATGAAGTAGCAGATGTAGACCCCTCACTAGTCCCCCATCCTTCAAGTTTTGGCACTCTTCCCTTAAGCTTGTTCTTTACAGACGCAGTTATCTTCCTGTCCCCCTCTCATATCTAGTTTAAAACCCTGTCAGTAAACCCTAACAACTCCTTCCCCAGAATCCTTTTCCCACTCTGGGACAGCTGCATCCCACCTGTCTCATTTGTCACCAGTAGACCATGTGCTTTATAAACTGTGCCATGGTCAAAGAACTCAAAATTCCAGGGGTGACACCAGTCTCTGAGCCACGTGTTAATCAGATGTGTTTTCCACCCTCTATCGGTGGTTATCCCTTCCACTTGAGGGATTGATGAAAACACAACCTGAGCTCCCGAGCCTTCAATTAGCCACCCCAGTGCCTTGAAGTCCTTTCTGAGTGACTTAAGTCCTCTCTATCACCTCATTGTTACCTGCCTGGATATCCAACAAGGGGTAGTAATCAGAGGGCCGCACCAGAGCAGTGACCTTCCATTTAATATCTCTGACCTGAGCCCCAGGGAGGCAGCAGACCTCTCTATGGTATGGGTCTGGTTGACATATGGGCCCCTGCATACCCCTCAGAACAGAGCCACCTGCTACAATTAGCCTCCTTTTCTTCTTACTTGAAGAAGTTGCAAGTCATGGGGCTGAGGGACATGCTGTAAATTACTCACTAGATGGGTCCTCCTTTCCATCTTCATTCAGCTGGCCATCTAGTTCCAAAGCCTCATACCTGTTGTATAATGACAACTGGGAAGGTGATGGGGGGTGAGAACGTTTTCGCTTGCCTTTCCTAGGAAGGACCTGAATCCATTCCCCCCTGTCCCCCACATGCCCTCCTTCTGCCTGGTGAGAGGCCCTTGTCTCCAGCTTCAGCCCACGTCACCTCAGCTGCCCACTCACCGACTTGCCAGTCTCCTTAGAGCTCGCTAGCCGTCTTTTTGGCTCCAAAAAAAACCCCCCCCTAAAAGCTCCTTGCCAGTCCCTTTTGCTGTGATTCCCCCCCAGTGTGGGCTTACCTACACTGGAGCTGGTCTCCTCGGTGAGATGTGTTTTAAAATTCCTGATTAGAGAGTGGCCTTATGCACCAACTCAGAAAAAGGTTTTGAACCATAGAGACAGAAGAATGTATGGAGATGATTGTATCAGGAACAAAGAATGAATTGATGAGAATGTCTTCTTTCACAAATTATATACAAAGCAATATGAAGAAAAAGAGCAAAGTAGAAAATTGGAGGTGCAAAGTTATGCCAGACTGTTAGGAAGAAAAATTAACAAAGGATAGCATTTTATGCAGTATAAGAAAGGGGGAGGGAAGTTGCAGGGAAAAAACCCCAACATATAGTCAATCAGGTGGCATGGGGAGATGACCCATGAATCTTGGTGTGAATAAATGCCTACCAGTGTGAATACAATATACAAAAGCAACAGTCCTTTGCATGAAAGATTCAACTAATTAACCTTTCACACCCAAGGATAGTGTCTTACTTTCCAGGATAAAAATTATTCTAGGATAAGTAAAAGTGGGGAGAGAACTGTGATTCTATTTGCTATGTCAGCAAAATTCACCTGGAATTAGAAAGTTTTGACTTTGGGATTGGAAGGGAAGTGAAGTCAGAGAGAGAGGACTAAAATCAGGAAGAAATAAGCATTGGCAATTATTATGATGGCAAGAATGAAGTGATCAGCAGAAGACAGTAAAACAAATTTAGTCATGGTTTGAACAGCACAAAAATAGAGAAAATAGACATCTAGAATACAAGTCATAGACTCAAGTGAATGAGAAAGACTTCTTATGTTCCCTATTCTACAATAAGGCATGACAAAGCATTCAAGAAGAAAATAGGGAATTCCACTTTATAAATAATTTTATAAAGGTTTATAAGGTGTAAGGTAAAAGTATTACCTGACAAACAATGAGCATATAAGTAAATGACCCAAGAGTTAAAATATGTTTCTCCACATGATACCAAAATAGACTGGGCAATTACAAACTACTTTTGAAGACCAGACTTCAGTATCCAAGTCAGATTGCCCTCATCAAATTCAAAAGTTTATCTTCATCAGACAGAAATTACTATATTCAGAAAGTACAATGTCAGAGTGAGAAACAACATTCTGTAACTTTACAATATAAGGTTTCATTAATGCAATCTCTTTCACTCTGTGCATAATTACATCTTTCATTGGCTTGGATGGAGTTGAGCTTTTAGACCCTGCTTTTACTTTTCTTAGCTTTGATCTAGAAATGTATTTTCTGTGCTTAATTTTGATTTTTGTCATTTTTATTACCAGCCTATCAAAATGAAGCATTCACATTGTTCTGATAGAGCACTTAGAAAGAAACCTATTAGTGAGATGTTGAACTTGTATTTATTCTCCTGTGGAAAACAGAGATCTAAAAAATCACCTTTATCTTCCAGTTTCATCTTTTAGCAACAACAACCCTTCTACTTTTGAAAGTTCAACAGTTGAAAATGGGGAAAATGGGGAAAACCTGTTTTCAAATTATAACACACAATTTTCTCGATATGGAAGATTTAAAGAGCCTAGTATTTTCTCTCTCAAATGATCACTTAATGCTTTAAATTCTTACTCTGTTCTCTGCTAGTATCCTTCATCCTTTGTTATCTCCACCTGTTTTTGTATCATTGGAAAGCTTAATTTAAGACAACTTCTGCAAGACTGTGAAATATATAGCACCATTAGAAGCTGTTATACAGACCACATGTGAATGTTTTGTGGTACCTATAACATTTGTGGAAATAATCACAATTCTTTTCTTCTTGCTTTCTGGATTCAAACATGTCTCATCTTGATAGGGACTACTCTAATCAACAAGCCTGAGGCTAGTCTAAGAGGGCGTGTCAAAGTGTTTTATTAAAAAATGGGAAAAAAATTGAAGATGAATGAGTCATGATAATCAGTGCCTCTTCAAATAATTGTTCATATTTTAATTAATAGCTTATGATTACAACATTTATAATTAAAAAATACATAAATTCATAAAAATACATAAATTATGGAAATATCTTACAAAGCCTCAAGCCTAAATTTTTTTAATCGGGTGGATATTCTCAGCACTTTGCCTTACTCTTTCTCTTTGGCATAACAAACATTTCAGCATTTGATAGTAAATGTCACCATGAAGATGAAAGATCTGAATCTGCCTCAGGGACGGGGATTTAGTCTTCTATACCTCCTTCTGAATTCCTCAACAAGAAATAAGATACCCTCCCTCCTGTAGTTATGTGTTGCAGGACCCTAATCTACTGGGCCCTATGCAGAAAAGGTTTTGTTTTGGATCTCAAAATAGGTTAGGTGTGAAGCAGATGTTTAACTCTGTCAAAACTGAGATGTTTCATGACCTGTCCAGAAAAAAATCCACCTCAATTACTAAGGAATTCTACACTGAAACTGTACCTGCAGACTAGCTAGGAACTAACTGGTGAGGTTGATCCTGAAAGTCACAGTTTTGGATACAGACACTAGAATGATCATTGATAGTGGAGTCACTTGGAAGCACTTCCAACTCCAGTAACATATTCTGGTTTTAAAATCAGCTGTAAGATATATATGTAATTGTATTGTATTGTAATGAAAAGAATATATATTTATGGCTATGAAAACTATGACTTATAAGTCTGCATTTTCTCGTTTCTTAAGTCAGGATGTGTAGAATAGGCAAAAACAACCCTGAGTCACTCTACAGTGCTGTTACTCTTTGTCTAGCCAAAAGGAAACTGTTTTGGCTCACCTCATAGAAATGCCGCCTAGGAGTTGTAGGCATCCTCGTTCAATTCCTGATTAATAATGTTCATCCTGTGCACACAAACCAGAGTTGTATCTCCAGATGGGAAGGATGGAGGCTTTACTAATCAGTTAAGTCTGCTCTTGTACCAGTCCATCACTTGGCAGATGCACAATGCTCTGCTCTAAGCTATTTTGCGGTTTCCCAACTCCTGCAGAATTTACTGATTCTGCAGCTGGCTATTTCCCAGACACTCTTCATTATCTTTACCTGGTGGATCCAGGAATATTTTCAGGCTCTATCCATCTGAGGCAATCATCACACAGATTAATTACATTGATCAGTCACCTCAGACCTGGAGAATTTAAGTTGATGCATCTGTCTTTAACCCTAAATTTAAAAAGTATCTTGTAATTCAGGTAACAAATATCAATTATATAAACCTCATTGTTGCATATATCAAAGTAATTTAATCCTGTGCTATTGTAACCAAGGAGTTCACCTTCAGATCAAGCCACATACCACTATTCTTTAGCTTCACCTAGATAAAAGCTTTGCAGCTTTATTTTGTCAAAAATGAAACAATCATTTCTTTCTTTAGCTCGAAAGAAGCACTTTGAGTTGTTTCATAGTAGTCCTCTTAAGTAATGTCTGGATTTAGGTATCATATATGCAGCCATCTGTAATTATGTTTAGATATTCCCGTTGTTTTTTAATATCCATAGTAAATGTTTACTCAATCAACAAGGGAGATTGTTATCACAGCACTTGAGTCTTTGGATTGTTGAAAGAAGAACAAACAGTCAGTATTTATGCTATCCTGTCTTTATACATTTTAAGAAGTTTCAAAGAGCATATCTGAAAAAGAAGTAAAACAATAAAGATAAAAATGCTATTTTTTGTTTTCCTCTTTGAATTTGCCTGTTGACAAAAAAAACCCTTTTAGAATCCGAAGCTCTAGCATCACATAAACAGTTATACTAACCTTATCTGACACTATTTCATAGATTATGGATTTCTATATTGCATCATTCTCTTGTTCACATGATAAAATACATTTTTAAAGTTAGAAAACACTAGTGCCTGGAAGCACTAAGTCTTGTGCTGTAATTAGAACATGACTGAATGAAGCACTAGCCCTTATACCTAGTGCCAGCTCTCGCCTGAAATTATAGCACACAAGAGTATGATAAATACTACAGCTTCCCCCCTGTATAAACTAAAATGTGAGATGTTGAGTGCCACTCTTAGCAGGCCTTGGAAAATATTTACTTTCATTGCTCTAAGTGCACTAATAAATACAAACACACTCTGGCTCTGAATCTTCTGCTGAAATATTCTCAGACACTGGATTCTAAAGGATACCATCCTGATTACACAAATCACCATCCACTTAAAATAGAATTAACTCCATTATTTTTTCCTCAGTGTTTTATAAAAGCAGAAATGAATGTTTCTTGTGAAGAATTTCAGCAGTTATGTTCAATCCTCAATAAAACAATAAATTAAACCAAAATCAATTCAGGTATTTTACAGAACTATATATATTTATTTAACTGTTATTTCATTACTTTGTTTTACTTCAGATACTTTTCTTTGATCTTGTCTCCACTTCAGTTAAAATAAGGTTAATAGCTACAACATGGGGTAAAGCACCACTGGTGACAGATGGTTGATTAAAATCATGGACACAGATTAAGCAAGAAAAAAGTTGGAGGGCTGAAAGAGGCAATTGAACTGGCAGCTTGCTCAAGAAAGCAGAAGAGAGGTCATTTTTGCCCTTAAGAAATGTATTAAACTATGCTACAGTAATCAAGATTACCAACTGCTCAGTGGGTAGTGACAGAAAATCCAGTCTGTATGTGGGTATTTTTCATCAAAATCAGTTCTCAAATTTGATTCCAGATATGCATAGTTCTTTTTTCCAAACTTTGATGAGTAGTTCAGTCAGCTTTTCCAGAAAGACCATACAAGACCTAGAGTGGTTTTTGCATTTGTGATGATCCACTTTAAGTACAGGGAGCATCACCAAAATTTGCTATCTTGAGCATTCAAGGGGCACTGTGGTCATCCTGTTTTCTATTTTATAGAGAGCAAAATAACAATGAGCATCTTCAGAAGCAGTCTTACACAGCTATACTTTTAATGACCACATACTGGGAATATACAAACAAAATGTCTTTGAATGTAACTTTATATTGCCATCTAGAAACATGAAGGATTTGAAGTCTCCACTAGAAACCAAACCATAATATATTTTGCTTGCTTACAGAAATTAGGGAAAAAAATAGCAAGAGAAAATACTAGGGCCAATCTAGGTACATGCCTGATAGATATTCTGTCTCATTTCTTTTACTATGACATTAATTTTTACAATTATTTTCACAGAATCAATGAATTATAGAATGGTTGAGGGTTGGAAGGCATCCCTGGAGGTCATCTGGTCCAAGGTTCCTGTTTAAGCAGGGCCACCAAGAGCCAGTTTCCCAAGACTATGTCCAGATGACTCTTGAATGACTCCAAGGATGGAGACTCCACAAACTTCCTGGGCAGCTGGTGCCAGTGCCCAGTCACCCTTACAGTGAAAAAGTGCTTTCTGATATTCAGAGGGAACCTCCTGTGTTTCAGCTGGTGACCATCACCTCTCATCTCATCACTGGGCACAACTGAAAAGAGCCTGGCTCCATCCTCTTTGCACCCTCCCTTTGGATATTGACAAGATCTTGACAAGATCTCTGCAGAGCCTTCTCTTTCTAGGCTCTCAGCCTTTCGTCATAGGAGAGATGCTCCAAAACCTTTGTCATTTTAATGGACCTTTGCTAGTACTCTCTAGTATGGCTATGTCTCTCTTGTACCAGGGAGTCCATAACTGGATGCAGTACTCTAGGTGTGGCCTTACCAGTGGTGAGTAGAGGAGAAGGGTCACCTCCCTTGACCTGCTGGCAACTCCCCTCCTAACACAGTCCAAGATGCCTTCCTTGCCATAAGGGCACACTGATGGATTATATTCAACTTCTAGGACCTCCTCTTTCTTGCAAAGCTGCTTTCCAGCCACTTGGCCCCTAGCATGTCCTGGTGCATGGGAGTTGTTTCTCCACAGGTGCAGGACTTTGCACTTTCCTTAAATAAGAGTACCTTAAACAAAATTCACTTAAATAAAATACACTTCCCTTAAATTTTTAATAATTTTTGTTCAGCTATAAACGTGCAATTTCTTTATCATTTATATGGAGTGTGGCAGAGGAGTTTGTGAAACTATGTAGTTTTAACTGGAAATGTAAAGACATGTATGGATTTAATAATCCATTTTAGCTAGATTCCACCATGAGCCTGTTTTTTCCTGAACTTAGGTGATCTGCTTGCATCTTTTCTTGGCTTATCACTTCTTAACTTTTACAGTGCAAGAAGGAAACCAACAGCCCATTTTCACTTGAAGAAGATGTAAAGTAGGATAACTGGTGGGTAGAGCTTCTGAAATTTGATTTTTACTGTTTTACTTAATACACAGTAAAATCCCACATATATATAAAAAAATAAATAAATAAATCACTGAAACCTGCACGGTGCTGCCAGATTGATTCAGTCAGAGTGAAGCAAAATGATAATGTCCACTTTTGGATTCAATATATTCCAGAAATCTTATTTAAAAATTGATTTAATTTGTATTCAGGCTAATTCTATAAACCAGTCACTCAGATGCTATCCAATAAACTCTTGTCAGCCCAGACACCTGATGATTTCAGTATTCCATGACCCCTGTCATTCATGTAAGTAAGCAAATTCTGTCATTTACCAGACTCTATATCAGGACTTAAATTTAAGTCTCTGTTGGATCTTCCCAAGTTCAACAAATGTTCTAGCAGTACTCACATCAACAGAAAATACTTTTTGTAAATTGTGAAAAGAAACAGTAGACGTGCTTTCGGGGACCAATTTCCACACCACCAAAATAATTATTTCAAGATGGGGTGCCCTCTACTTCATGGGTCTTTTAAACTTAAATATTTCACCCTTTTAACTATGTTTGTTGCACTGTGCCTGGGCTCAGGTGGAGCAAATTTACATGACCCAGTTCAAATGTGTTTCTAGTTAGAGTACAAAAATGAAACTGCTCTTCAGTCTGCATTTCCATCAATCTTTATCCAAAATATTGATTGGAAAAAGACTGCTGAAAGCCATGTGTGAACACACAGACAGAATTTCAGATATGGTAGCAAAAAGATTCTTCTCTACCACAAAAAATGAGGAATAGGGAGGATAGGAAGGCTGTGAAAAAGGTATCAAATCCAGACTTTTAAACAGAAAGCTGAGCTGGTATTAATCACCAATTTATTTTTAAAAATTCACAAACATGTAGCAAGAATAACACCTCACCTACAGTTCATCAGTTTAAAGTGCCTTTCTCTAAAAACACTCTGTGCTATACTATAATCATAGAATTAGGCACTTCAGTGAAAAATGCTTTCAGTCACCCTTTTAACAACAGAAAAAGAGCAAGTCAAGGTAGAATTCAAATAAGATGGACCTATCTATACTCTTATAATTCGATGCTGAGGGTTTATGTAAAGCTCTCTCTTATGAGGGATTCAAGATAAAATTAGGTCACTCCTCAAAACAGATTAAGGACAATAGAAGCTGATTATATCTGAAGTCAAAGCTAGCATGAATTCTCAGAGCTAATATGGGTAGGAATCAAACTAACAGATTTGAGGACAGAAACAGAACCAACTCAAGTGACATCATTTATTGGCATTTATTGGCAGGATCTGTTGCCATTCTTGCAACACCTCATTATTAATATGCTGCCATTTGAAATCAAGTATGGGAGAAAAGCAGCTCTGTACTTTAAAAGTGAAATCATACAGCCTCTGTGAAACACCAGCTAGATATTATAATTAGAGATGCTGCCAGGTGTCACCCAGCAATCTCTGTGCAGCGTAGGCTAGCTGTCAGATACGCACAACGCCAGGGTTTGAATTGATCCCTGGTATCGCAGAAAGACTGACTCATCAGACATACACAGATTTTAAGGTAGGGGTTTTTTGCGGACTGACACACAGTAATTGTAGAGAGTGCATGAAAAAGCAAGTTCAACACCACTTGCCTGGGATGCCCCAGCCCGGAATTGGTGCTGATAAAACACATCACCCCAAAGCAGCATATGTGGGAAGGCAGGTGAAAGGCAGTGGAACTCCCTCTCTTTCTGGACATGAAGGGATGTGCTGTGGGTATGCCTGCTGGACCTTTCATACAGCAGGAGAAACATCACACTTTGAGAAACATTTCTCCAGTGTTCAACCTTCCTCTATTGCCTCGTGCTACCTGGAATAAACCAGACAAAGAGCAGATACCCATGCATCATGTTTATACCTTTCATCTCTCTATGTCCTTACTGTATGTTTTAGAGCACTTCCAATAAAATCCAATGGATTTTAGAGCACTTAAAGTGATTGTCTTTTAAGCAATAAGCACTGTTCAATCACCATGGCAACACGGCTGCTGACATGCTATAAAATAGGGATGAAAACTTCAAGTGTCCATAAAAGCAATTTCAAGGCACACGCTGTGTCTTTGTAACACAAGTCTAAGAAAAGCCTATTTAAATAGGTATGTTCATGTAAAAAAACCTTTTGTTTTTATTTGCATGCCTACCTTTACTCAAGGTGTTACAGAAAGACGAAATTACCCAATGATTTCACTTCATGTAAACAGCAAGATGTTTGCTTGATGATGACCAAAAAATAGAGTCTGGTCACATGAATAACAGACTACATTCTGAAGTAGGTTTTACACTTATGTGTATCTTTTTAGCACATATTTGTATCAAAAACAATATTTCAAGTAGAAATGCACAATTTTTTTTTCTCTGATCCATTTAAGACTGATGAAGGGAACAAGCAATAACTGTGAAAACAGAGAGAAGCAACTCATAGAATAAATGAAAAAGGAAAGAAAATAGAATGATGCAAAGTTACAAAGGGTGATAAACAAAATTCATAAGAAATCTAATATCCATTAAGTTGATTTTGATCTAAGTTCAAAATTCCTCCTTGGAAACATTTGGTTATCAAAAATAAGATAGTAGTAAAAAGATGACATTTTAGAGACACTCAACTTTAGATTCTATCTTTTGTAAATCTTGCTTTTCTGAGACAGGATACAGCACAGGCATTATCTCATAAAGATTTTCAGCAGACAATTGCTGAATTTACATTATCCAGTGTAATGGCTTGTTATTTGTTTCAAGTTAAATGTTGATATGACATTTCTTAATTTTTCAGCATCTTTATCGCACATAGATTGCTCGCTGTCAATGATTCATTCATTCATGACTGCTGTGCTGCACCACGCATTTGTATTCCATGATAGCGCTTTTTCTATCTGTCTTTTTTCTGTGGTTAAGTTTAATGAATAATTTGTTTAGAATGGCTAAGATTTCTTTCTTCAATATCTAGGAAGAGGACTCATGAAATTAAAATTTTGAAGATATCTGCTTTAAAGTTTTTTTTCTCTGTGCCAACCTTTGAAAAGTCATGGATGTGCTATGTGTACCCTTTTTTGAGTTTAAATTAGCTAGCTTTTTTTATTAGTTTTGGTATTTTTTACTACTAAAGTTTATTAATCTTTTTTTTTCTCCCTCTAGCCATATGACAGCGCTAAATTCTGCAATTTGCTGAGAAATTTCTGAGAGATAAATTATGTTTAATTTCTTTTTTATTTATGGAGTATGCAATACCCATTAGGTCATTCAAATTAAGTTAAAGTAAATAGAGATCAAGTTTTTAAAGCAATGTCCAAGCTTGTGACTTCCATTACAGTAATTACTTTGGCAAACACATTAAAGGCTGCATTTATAAAATATGTGCTCTATCTTACAATTAATCTTTAGTAGTGCCCCAAATGCATGGATTGATATCCTGTAGACCACTCCAAAATTTGATTGATTAAGCAGTATGAGAGATGGTTCTAATGCATTTTGCTTTAATATTTGGTTTTAAGTGATTGCAAAGGCATGAGAGTGATCAGTTTAGGTGTGGCAGCTTCTAATAAATACACTCAGCATAATGGATTGTCTGCATGACTCAGCTAATTCAGGAATTGATTATAAAATGCTAAAACAGCAATGCAAGGTTTTTAAAAAGGAATTACTTATTCTGTTTCCTTTGTGACGTTTAACAGATATTTCTTAATGTACTGTGTCCTGCTTGGGTTGAACCCATAATGCTCAGTGACTGAAAGGCAGAGTTTGATTCTGCCATTTTGCCCTTACTGGGATCATACCACCTCCCAAGCAATCACTGCCGTCAGCTGAGATGAGTAACAGCAGAAAACATGTGTTGAGTTGCTCACCAAACATCAAAAGATTTATATTGTACTTTGTTTAGAAAAGCAAGGGAAGAAATTTTTTTCAGTGCCTTTCCTGCCACTCCCTGCAAAAAGCCAGCTATAGAACAGACTATGAAATCCCTGGAGCAGAAGCAATGTTTTACAGACTGTGAAGCAGCTAGCCCATTTTTGTCAGTATATCAAAAATAAATAAAAATTGTGATGTAAGTCATGGTTATAGTAAATTATGCAGTGTGCTTGGAAAAAGTTTGGGAAAATGAGGAAATGGATGACCCTGAAATAAACTGTGGTCAGAACAGAAGTATGGTATGAGAAATCTGTTTTCCATCTGATGAGAAAGGCTCCAGACATCTCACTCAACGCTGCCCAGAAGTCATCTGTTGCTATACACCTGACATACTTTACTGACAAGTCTTTCCCAACAAGACCTAAGTAATCAAGGTCACCAATAAAAAAAACACTCAACCCATTTTCAGATTGTCTAGTGTCTCTGGCAAATACACTCATGCTTGAAATTCAGTCCCTTTTCTATACTGTCCTCATCAATAATACTGAAATACATCACAGCATGCTTAGAAATTGTTGAGCATGCCCAGGCTGGCCACAGGGTTGCTGTCTAGTCTATGCAAACATAACAACCTTAAAGGACTGGTCAGGAGCTTTCTCCCCATTACATCACAAAGATTATTTCCATCCTCATTATATTCACAGTTAGAAAATAAAAGGGAAAACAAGACACTGGAATACTTAATTTACCAATGTTTGGTTCTGGAAGAGTAGAAATGTTGAAAAAGAAAGCCGCTAAACAGTGACATGAACTAAAATCTTAAGGGCAGGGCAAGGTCCAAGCTAGGTGCCTCCACAGGAAACTTCCCTTACTTACAGATATTACTCTTTGTAAACATCTGCTACTTACTGCGTGATTCCTCAAGGAAAAGAAAGACCAGGATTTGTCCATTAAAAAAAAAAAAAAAAAAAAAAAATTCACAAAAGCCTGAAATAACACAATAGCCCAATCAGCTCTTGCTTTTTTTTTCTTTTTTTAATGGGCATAAGAATGTCATATATGCTCAGCTGATTCCAAACTGAAAATGAGTAACAGCAATCAAGCCAGATATTTTGCAGGTAAAATTTGAATAGTTATATCTTAGTGGTGACTCATAAGCTTGTGGTAGTCTGACTATTCAGTGATGGCATTCAACATTAGATTCTAGCACAATGCAATGGACAGAAGGTTAAATGAGACCAAACAAATTGAGACAAAGTTCAAGCTGGATAGTTAACGTAATTCAGAGTGCAAACTACAGTATGGAAATGGTATTGAAAATCAGTGAAGAGCTTAAAATGATATAAGGTATGAATCTAGTTTAAGTTAGACTTTCAGGAAACCTTACTCATATCCAACCTGAGTCTATTTACATCACATCTGAATTTTTAAAATCCCTTTATTTGCCACACAAGTAGAAGTGTCTCTGTGACAAAGAAAAGAAAGGATCTGAATAGTGTGAAAGTAACCAGTAGTACTTTCAGACAGTGTAATTATTACGCTTATGAAGCAGTTTAAAGTGTTTCACCATCTTTTGATATGAAAGTAAATGTCCGTGTTTTCATTACCTAAACTTCCTTGCCCAAAGCAAAAGCATGGAGTAGTGTCCTTATGTTAGGTCAGGACGGCAGCTCTGAAATCGTCAAGTCCTGCCAAAGCATTGAAACATGTAATTCTAAAGGTGGGACCGCCTGCAAATGGTTAACATGATTGTTAACATTCACCAGTTGAAGAAATGCCTATGCCACTGTGGTACAGGAAAGGATGGGATTCCGTACAACATTAATGTAAGGACTGGACTTAAATAAACAAGCAAAAATTTCAGCAAGGGGAGTTCAAAAGAAAATGTTAGATTGAAGAAGTAGATTTTAAAGCCTTTTTAAAAGTTTTATATTGAATGCTCTTTCTTTAAACCTTTTGTTGTCAGTCAAGAGGAAGTATAGAAGGAACTAAGAATGGAGATTCATGCCTAAGGACAACAATGGATGAGAGTTCTGAGATGGCTATAGAGAAAATCAAAGATCCGCTTGGATGTGTATAAAAAAGGTTTGGGGAGGAAAGATGATGGCAGAACTGAGAAACAGGTGAGGGTTTCTTTGTGGACTCTTAAAGCAAGTAAGAAAAAAAATATTTAAGAGTCAGTGGAGACTCAAGGTTTAAGATGAAGCTATGTACAATCATTAGCATTTTTCTGACAGAATTTGGGAAGGGACAAGAGAAAGGACAAGGAAGTGCTATAGCAGAAGTGATAGTACAAGCCACACAAGTAAGCTAGAAACCAGTTTTCTAGAAAAAAAAAAAAAAAAAAGAAAAAAAAAAGAACACGAACATATTAAATATTAACTTACATTAGTTGTAAAATATTCTAGATCAATAATCATTATTCTAATTACTGATAACATTAGTCTAATATTCTAATATCCTAATATAGAATATTCTATTCTATTTGATTCTAACTCATATCATCTGAATAATCACTTGTCCCTTTAAACTAATTTCCAATCACTTAGAATAGTTTTTACATTGGATGAAAAGTCCTTCTGATGTTTTCTCTGTTCACACTTAGACCACTTCTCACTACAGATCTCCTGTCTCTTTTCAGTCCTCAAGGTCTGCATGACATTCTTGTTCTTCAGTGAAGAGTTTTTCATTTATTTCAGTAAGGAATTAGGAAATAGAAAGATTTATAAAGGAATGGAAGTTATTTTCATTCTTCCCACCATTATGATTCTCCTGGTAAAGAGTACAGTACTATAAAAATAAATGCATAAATAAGGACACCTAGTATTTCCTAACTATTTTCAGCACTTAACACTAAAAGATAATATTGTCTATAGGGAAATTCATGAAAACTATGTGGAGCTTCAGTCTTGTAAATGTATTTACCTGGTAAGCTTCTGCTTGTTATTTTATTACGGGGAGTAGAAAGTGTTCCTGTTTTATAGCTCTCTTGAAGGTTCAGAAATTTAAACAAATTGGGTTTTTTCCTTTCTATGATCATATAATTTATCAAGCCAGGGCTTTGCTCCGTTTATTACATTATTTTTCCATGCATGAAAATCCATTAGCTGCTCTGCTTCTTATTGAAAATGGTAATTTCCTGGGTGGATGCACATCTGTTATCATATCAGAGTCCAGTATGATGAGTCTTAGTGCAAAACAGTAACACACCCACCTCTTTTCTATGACACTAGAGCAATGGTAATATTCTCTTTGTTTCTAGTTTAATCAAACAAAACCAAGAAAATAAAAAAATGAAACCTTTCAACATTGGATGACATTGAGAATCATTTCCACTCTTTTCATGTCTTTAAGTTTATTTTCAAAGTCATAGAATTGTAGAATCACTTAGGTTGGAAAGGACCTTTAAGATCATCATGTGCAATCATAAACCCAACACTGCCAAGTGCACCACTAAGTCATGTCCCTAAGTGCCACATCTATACTTCCACTTCTTGATCACTTCTCTGGGCAGCTTGTTCCAATGCTTAACAACCCTTTTGGTGAAGACATTTTTCCAAATACCCAATCTGAACCTCCTCTGGCATAACTTGAGGTCGTTTTCTCTCATTCTATCACTTGTTACTTGGAAGAGACCAACACCACCTCACTACAGCCCCCTTTCAGGTAGTTGTAGAGGGCAATAAGTTCTCCCCTGAGCCTATAGTTCCATAGTTATCAAAACTTATTCCTACTTCTATATAGGAAAATACCTGATAAAAAGTTATTAACATAGAGTACAAATACTGTGGGGAATAGATTCTGCTTGGCTAATAGAATCAGAGAGTAATTTAGGTTGGAAGGGACCTCTGGAGATCATCCTGTCCAAACTCCTGCTCAAACAGTACCAACTCCAGCAAGCTACCCAGAGTATCTCCCGTTGAGTTTTGAACATCTCCAAGAACAGAAATTTCACGACCTCTCTTGGCAACCTTTTGCCATGTCTAACAAAATCATTAAACAAAATCCATAATGCAGTTAAGAGGAAAGTTCTAAATTTCTAGAGAAAATAAAAAGGGCAACACTTAGGAAAGTTTCATTTCTCCTAAGTGAGAACCAACCATATGACAGAACTAAAGAAACTAAGTGTACTCTGATAATTGTCTAGATACCTCCATAGCACAGGAAAAGAGAGTGGTACTGAGGAGATATTTCATCCTGCCTTTTTTTAGCTAGTTTCAAAGACAGTATGGCACAAAGAGTGTTTCTGTCCGTATTTCTTACAGTAATTCCTATCACCTTGCATATGAGGCAAAAGCAAAAAACCTGCCCTTAAGTTCCTTTTTTCTTTCTGTCACTGTAACACACTTTCACAATACTGTTTCAGGGGGGTCTCTATGAACATGAAACTTGAATCTCAAACACGAAAAAAATGAGTCAGATATATACATGCTACATAGCAGAATAATACACCAACAGAATAACAGAAACTCAATGAGAATTTTGCTGTTGACCTTACAGGCAGAAATCCCCTAGCATCAGGGAGAACATGACAAAGAAAAGTTCTTTTTGTATTAAAAATTTGTGACTGAAAATATGTGTTGAGTGGACAAAGTAAAAAAAAAAAAAAATTTTTTTTAAAATTATACCTTTAATTAAACATTTATGAGAATACCTTTCAGAGCAGAAATATATATATAAAAATAAAATTATTCTTTCTGAAGTCAAGAAAGCTTCCAGATTATTGAAAATAAATGCATTTGTATTTGTAGTACTGCATGAAATGTTAATCCAGTTTAAAGTTTACTCATACAAACTTTATTATTTACTGAGAAAGAGTACATTCAAAAGTCACCTTCAGTAATTTTTAAAGGAGAACACTTGCACCAAAAAGGATTTTCAATAAGTTGAATTTCCTTCCATTCCTTCAGAAAGTCAGAATGACAGGAGAGCCATTTCAAGAGGTTTCTGTACAAAACCATATTTTGTACAGAACACGGAGCTCACAAGATTGTAAGAAGTCATGGGCATGGATGAAAACATCTAGAAAACAGAAGGTTTAACTATCTCAGCTCATGATTTTGAAGCCCTGCAGTTGCTTTCAGCAACCCACCAATTAGTCTTAATAAGACAGCAAACATCCCATGGGGAAATACAGACAAGAATAATTGACAGCATGCACCTGCTTCTGTAGGGAAAAAGAACACATACCCATACCAAGGAGAATATTAGAAAGCTAGACTATTGTGTCCCCAGAGCCCATATATGGACTTTTGCAGTTTTTGAATCTGTACTACCTTTAATGGATCTTTGTGCAAAAGAACATCTTTGATTTTCTGTTTGATATCAGATAGCAGTTATTTCCTTTGTGAACACAGAATGCATTTTTAGTTGCTGCAAAGATTGTTTATATTAGGCTAAAAACATTAACTTGATTACAAGTAGTTTTGTCAATAGTTTTGAACCTATCATATATTCTAATCCTGATTTCTCAAAACAGTTGGTTTTATTCAGAATAAGGTAAACTCATCCTGTATGATAACGTTGTTTTTCCTCCTACAGCAGAAGTATAGGGAATCCATAAAGAGCTCTGAAAAGTTTATTTTAGACTATATTAGGAAACCATGAATAATCTTTTCTAAAGTGTGTGAATTTACAAACCAACTGCTCTACAAGAAACGTTGAGTTGTTCTGGGGACTGTACTGTTAACATGATGCAGAGCATCCCCTGTGAAGTATACTGCTTCTGGTTTGATCAAGGTTAGTATTTGGAAAATCACTTCCAATACATATTCTGTGTTCTTTTTGTGAGATGGACTCATGTTCTCAGACCAGATTCTTTATAAGAAATAACCATGCCAGGAGAATCACAATACCTCTTACATTCTATGTCAATTATTTCGGTTACACTGGGAAATTAAATTCTTCAACACAGTGTTTCCAAATAAAGACAGAATATCACCTACTATTCAACACTTGGAAACACACAACTTTGTTCTTTATATGTACTCTTGTTGAAATTGTTACTTTATTCTGACAGACTGATGGGTCCTTAACATTACACTAAAGAAGTGTGAAGTAAAAACTCACAGCAAAAAAGTATTTTGACAGTATGCTTGAAAAGGTTTTAAACTGTAAGTAGCCAGGGAAATACTCTTTCTTCTTTTATTGGTGTGTATCTTCTCATTACCCTTGCAATTCACTTTCATTTCACTGCTTGTAAATATACTCCTGCAAATCCTTAGACCTTTCTAACTAAAAGACATGAATTCAGGTAATTTTTATTGTAGTATTTTCTATTGGTCTTACTGCAGCTAGAAACGCATGGAACTTAACACAGCTTCTTTTATACCGTTTTTCAACACTTTGTCCCCTCTGTCAAGCAAAGTACAGATGACAATAGTATCTGAAGACTTTATTGAAAGATTAATGGGCCCATCTGTCAGTATGCTTGTTACCTAGTCACATGTTAGCCTGAGTATTGGCATCTACAAAGCATCTGATATACTGAAGTTTATCTCCACTATATACCAAAAACTGCTGGAGAAACTGAAGCAGGCTGGGGGTCCTAAAATTGCAGAGGTGTAAGGAAGGGGATTCTGCTATCATGACACCAATATTAACCATATATTAAAAAACAAAGAAATAAACAAACAAACAAACAAACAAAACCCCCACCAAAACCAAGTTAAGATAATTTCCAGAATTATCTATTAAATCTGGAAGAAAATAATAGAAGAAATCTAAGCAAATTAAAACATATTATTAAGACCTTCTCTTTCAGGAGTGTTTGAATTGCAGAAACGGACTTTCAGGAAGAGAGAGAAGAAACTAGAAAACCTGATGTAGTGACCTCTCTGACACATGGATACAGCTGAGGTCGTATAGCTGCACAGCCCCTCACACCCTGCCCCATGTAGAGAGGTCAGCTGTGACCTGCTCAATTCCCTTCATCAGGGGACAGAGGCAGCAGGAAGACAGAGAGCATTTTAAAAATTGACATCTTCAAACAAAACTGATACATCAAACAGTGAAGTATTTTCTCTGCTGCCACATGATTGTTTAGTTATTTCCCTGCAGATCCCCTGAAAGTCAGTGGGAACTGGGAGCCTAATTCTTTTGCCCTCCGAAGGTGCTCTGCCTTGAGCCATACTGTGCGATTATTACACAAAAAATCAGTTTCAGGTTGTTTGCTACAAATTGAACAGACTGAAATATTAGATAAAACTTTAGTCTTTGCTAGTAGAATTAGAATATAATTTTATTATGCTCTATTAAACCGTATTTCAGTGACTTCCTACCACACCTAATGATGAAATTGGGCAGTTTTGCACATATTATTTTAATTTTCTCTATGGTAGGAAATACTCTTAGAAGAACCACTTAAACATGATTAGTCAAAAAGAATTATAATTAAAATATAAATATCTGTACAGAGAAAAGAGAAAGGTTTTAGTACAGGAAAAACAAACTAAAAAACTGCATTAGCTGAGGTTAATACTGCTGCAGAATTTGCTGAAAAATAAACTTTTGAGGGTCTGACCTTTCACTCTGAAAAGGAACAGCTATAATCCCTGGTTACATATGGCCTTCCATTGCTCTTAAGCCAAGCTTTTCAGAAGTGATTGGATTTAGATATCTATTTAGATTTCCTTTTATATATCTACTTTGATTTCCAATATTAATTGTTCATGATCTAAAATGCATACTCGTTAATATCTGATGCTGATATTTAAATATCTATCTCCTTTTCATAAAATCATGGGGATAAAGAAAATACCAAGAGGTGAAAGTCCATTCATCACTACGTGGCAGGACCAGTACAGTCACATGAACCTTAACCAATGCTTTTCTAATTTGCTCTTAAAGACGATCAGCTCTCAAGATCCCTGTCTCCTCAGTCAGTCCCTTCCAGTTTTTCATCAACTGGAAAAGGTGGCTGGGTGAGAAACCCGTGAAGATTTTCAAAATCTGCCTGGACAGCTACTTGAACAACTATAACTAAAATAATCAAAGATTTCTCTGTAACTGTGTAAATCACTTCAGGCTAAAAGCCCGTATATTTTTGTAATTATGTTCAAAAATGTGTATCATGCTAATTATCTGAATGCTTCATGATATTCAAGATTTATTTTTTATTTAGAAGATAAACACCTTTTTTTCTTATGAAAAATTATTTTAATTATATCTCTGTGCAGGAAAGGAAAAAAAGGGTTTAGGATGTCCACACGACCAGAAGACAAGAGAAATCAGGCAATTCTAACATGTTTAACTGGTGCAGCATCCTGAAAAGGTAATTAACAACACTGTAATACTTAAATTCCACCTAATATCAAGAAAAAAAATGTGATGAAATAATATAGAATGATTATCAACAAGTTGTTTCTACCATTGGAGATTTCTGAAGTCTGATTCTGCCTGTCAAAATCTGATTCCATCTAATTTCTAACATTAATATCCAGAAATTTCCATCTTTCAACATAAGACTATGATATATTAAATACTGAGTTAAAGCTGGGAGAGCATGGATACCATAATTATGTCAAAGCAAGTTAGCAAGTTTCATGAGTCAAGGAAATACTGAACTCTTTCACTGTACAATCACAATGATCATAATAAATGTGAAGGGACAAAGAACTTGAGTGTGTAAACACTCTAGCCTAATCCTGTGTGATATTGGTGTTATAAATATATATACTATGTCATTTACCAGGTATACATTTTAACATGCACACTCTGAATAGAGGAAATTACTTTTTAAAGCATTTCATTAAGGGAGGAAGGAAAAGTAAAGAGTGATTTTACATTTTCTCTTATAATACACATGCTACCCTTTGAATGTAGTACCTTTAATCTCCAGTCCCTCTTCAGGCCAGGTCAGTTATGATTAAAAGGCCAGACAATTCTTGCTGAATCAGCAAGTCCATTGCCCAACTCCTGACACACGAGTCTGATCAGCTCATCTCGATCAAATAATTGCATCCAAACTGGCTACTGAGAAAGGTCAATGGCTGGCTGAATTACCCATTATGGCACAAAAAGTCTCCAGTAAATAGTATACAACACAGCTGAGAAAGGGAGAAAGATATCTATCATCCCAGTGTTCGATTTGGGCTACTAATTTATATACTCTGTCTTCATAACTCTTCATTTATTGTCAGTGGAAAGTGGCAGGGTTCCCCAGAGACATATTCAGGGCTTGTAAGTCTGGTTCCTGCTCCAACGTGCTGCTTCAAGGAACCTCTCGCTCTTCATTGACAGCAGGGGTAGATGAGGCAACCTAACCTTCAAGCTTATGTGCCTACAATAGACGCTGAAAAAAACTTCCTCAAAACCATGAAAATGAAAAATCAGACTACTTTGGTCTCTCCTATTTGTAAATATATTTCATTCTTACCATCAGGGAACTCTCTCCCCATTTGAACTGAATTCCTTCTGAAGTCGTGGTGTGCCTGTTGCTAGAGCAGCTACATACTGGAGCTACACACTTCTCCCTGTTCAAGACCCTCTCCTTGAGTAATAGTTGTTTCTTATTTAGAAATCTTAATTTGGGAGTCCCAGGGGATGGGATCTCCTGGACTTTGATACAAAAGCTGGGAACTACAACCAGGCTTTTCTGAGCTTCTTCAAGGCAAATTAACAGAAGTACCTAAAAGACTTAGGCACCTCCAAGCTTTTACCAACAGAGTGACACTGGGTTTAGAGTATTAGAAGTGCTTAACTGATGCTTCTGAGCAGTAGTCTCTACAATACAGCTTGTTCCACTCCAAGACAAGGATATCCCACATGAGATATGACAACTTCTCTTTTCAGTGTCTGAATAAAAAATTTAATATATCTGGTAAGTCACATACCAATACTAGTCTTGTCATACAGTAACAAAATTAAAACAAGGAACACAGCTGTGGACCCTATGATAGAAGCTGCTTCCAGAATCCAGATTTTAAGTAAGTTTGGGTTTTTTTCTAAAAGCAGTTCCAGAATCTAAAGAAAGTAGGTGTCTATCATGGAAAGAAAATGGCCTTCATGAGCAGATCTGTTGTGGCTTTTGTCTCACCCAAGATGATACAGAAAGAACAAAAATATCCCTCATAAAGTATATTTGTGAAATCTCTGAAAAGACATTTTAGAATCAAAAAGGAAGTTCATAGTACCCTTCACATGTAACTATTGCTGTGAATTACTGTTTTGAGGGCAAAACTCAGCATTGCTATAGAATGATAAACAGCATTTAACGTTCTTTAGAAAATGTTCATTTTATCATAGAAGTAGATTTATAAAATAACCAATTTTGAAAGAAAAGCATGTTTACAGTGTCTCTCTAATATGATATTATTAATCCCTATAGAGAGCAAGTTATAAAGCAAAAATAACTAATTAATGTAGTTCTTGTGAGGGGAAGTTGCACTAAGCTATAGGACAGCATGAAAACACTAGACAACACTAATCATGCCTTCAGCTAAAGATGAGAAAAAATAGAAGAAGCAAAGTTCTTGGAAGAGCTTCTGGACATATATGTGAGAGATGTTAATAATATCAGTAGTTACCAGTTCATACAGAGAAAGTCCAAGCCAAATTCACCTACTTAACTTAATATATATATATATATATATATGGGTCACTTATCCTGTTACTCTGGTAACTGTGTCACATAAAACCTAACATGCCTTCACTTACTACTTTACAACAGTTATATATGCAGCTAGTTTTCAACTTAAACTTTTTCTTTCAAACTGTAATGTACTTGGGTGTGATTTTCTTTCACTCAGTTGTTTAGCATTGAAAATACAGTGGCTTTTCAAGTTGAGAACTGAATGACAGTGAGATTTATGTAATGCATAGGTATAGAAATGAGTCCTACCAAACTATCTGTAGTCTAAAGAATGAACAGGTTTCAGAAGTACTTTGTCTTTAAGGAAATTGAATTGCTTGAAATAAAACTGCTTTTATGCATTGCACCCCAGATTCTCATCTTTTTCTGGAAAGTTTCAGCGGATTCAAGAAAGTTCATCATTTAAAATATCTGTCATTACAAGTTTGGACGTTATAGTGTAATTTTGGAACAATTTGTCCTGGGATTCTTCATGGTATAATGCCTCTGGGTATTTATTAAGGCTGTGCTCAAGACTGTCCAAGAGACTGAAGCAATTCACAGGAGTTTTATTTTCATACTGCCAGCATTTATCATTTGTCACAGAACTAGTGCACTAGTCCACCTCCAAAAGTAGCACTCTCTTATATTTCACAGAAATCAAATATTTTTCCAATATCTTACATTAAAATCTCATCAAAGATACTGTAAAACCAGTTTGGAGTTTTCCAGTCAAAATGTTATGAAACTCCAGACCAGCAAGTTTGCTAATTATGTGGTATATTACTATGAAAGAAGCAAGAATCGTTGAGAATAAATCGCATCACATTTTGTTTCTCTGCTCTGTTGAAATTCTCTTGGGGTTCATTAGTAGATAGTTACAGAAAGCAGGCATCCCAGAGAATGTACTGGAGAACATAATTTTCCCTAATTATTCCCTAACTAGCTTGCACAGGTTGATCTTGAGGTGAAGGCAGTAGACTTCCACAGCCTGATATTTAAGTATATATTTTACTTGCTTTCAATTATACTTATGTCTTGATTACTAGTAAGTAAAGCATATTATTCATAAAATGCATTTACATTTTGTATTAGGAGGCAACAGACCATTTCAGGCCATTCCGACACGGTCTGGAATTTCCAAATATTCCCTTTAAGCTCTGGTCAATTGTATTTCCAGGAAGCAGCAAGTAATAACTTCAGAAAATTACGAAAGAAATAAGGGAGGATCTCAAACCTGCCTATCTGTTTTTCTGAGAAAGATTTTGGTCCAGCCATTATGAAAGATCCTGAGTGTTCACGTATCAAATCAACAGCAACAACAGCTTTCCTAGGGAAGTGAAAGAAATCCATGATAGCTTTTCAAACTACTAAAATACATAAGCATAAGCTTTTAAGCTTACAGTTCACCACTTGAAAAGAATTGTAAAGAGTAAAAAATGCAAGACCAAAATAATTTTTATGTCTGAACTTTTTTTTTAATGACACAATTTTATCACATAGGAAGTGTTCTGAATATCAAAATCTGTTGATCAAGCACCTTAGCAGTCAACAGATGGCTCCTATGAAATGGAATAGTTATTTAAGACTTATAAATTAAATATGGAACTGCTTTTGTTTTCACTGATGATGCTGTTCTTTTCAGTGACTATGAATGAAGTTGAAACAGAGACCATTCTTTTGCTGCAACAACATCTAATTCCATAATGTCCATTATGCCAAACCGAGGACAGCAGTATCCACTTATGCACTCAACATATGTCAAGGAACATGTTGCAAACAGTTTTTATAAGGCAACAGATGGAGAACACCTTTATTTCCTTACAGTTCATCTACCTCCTCTTCTTGTCCATGAACTTACAGTTTTGAATCTGTTAGCTGATAGTATAGCCCTTTGAAATTTATCTATTTGGCACTATTGGTAAAAGATTGAGGAAATTTTCATTTTGGTGTAGTGCAGTATCTATTATAGGAAAGTAAGTTTACTTACCCTGGTCTTACCATGAAGGAATTTTTCTTAAGTTTAGATCCTACATGGCAGCATTTTAATAGTGTTACCACAGAATTAAAATTTAATAGCAAGTTCCACTAGAAGATGGAGCTCTGTGATAGACAGTGTCAATTCAACACATCCCGTACAAGCCCTCTCCATCAGCCTTGAGGTCTGTATCCAGGTGGGGATTAACTGTGCCATGCTGCAGACTCATGAGTTGGATCCATGGAAAGCCATCCTGTATCTCAAAGTGAAGTAATGCATGTCATGTATAACCCTGAACTAATTCAAAGTGTCTAAGGCAAAGTCATCTCCAGAGCCCCTGTGCTACTACCTTGAACTCCAGGGAACACAGCAACCAGCACAGGGCCAATTCAGTGTGGCTGACACCCAGTTAGACATACCAAACCAGCCAAAACTCAGTTCACCTCTAATGAAAAGCACTCAGTGGTCTGAGGAACAGAAAGAGCTACTAAAGAAGTTTATGCTTGAACATCCTGAATTAAATCCTCTCTCTCAAAGCTGCTCTGATGATAGGTTGAACTCCATAAAATTACCTCAGTCTTAAATAAATGTAGTTCCAAAGTACACTTCATCAAAAACACATGTGAAATAGAAGGGATCCATTCAGACAACAGATAAATAACTGACTCATCTGGATGCTTACAAAACATTGGCACAAGTGTTTAAAGCAGAGTCTGTAAGGCAGGCAAAGGCAAATTCTTGCTGGAGGAGAGATGGAAGCTGTGGTGGCATGTGAAACCGTGATCCAGGCTACACACACCTATTATTTCCATGTCCTGCAGCACAAGTAATAGCACTAGTACATTTTCTTCAGCAGACCTTGGGCAAGGGTGGGTTATGATGAGTAACCTCATCATAAAGCAGCAGAATTAAAGGTGCAGCAGAATTAAATGTATTGCAGGATTGCCCAGAGTACCCTGGCTATTATAAAGCTGTCATATGACCCGTATAGAAGCCTGTCCTCATATGGGTTAACAGTGAGGAGTCTGACATTTAACATTTACTCTGGCAATTTCACAAACAAAAACTATTGAGTTTACACAAGTGTCCTGGGGCTGCAAAGCTGCACATTACAGCACAGCAGCTAATCTGTCCCTGCTCAGAGCATTCAAAATGACGCAAAGTTTATTACTAACTACAGGGAATGTAAGTGGCTTAGAATATCTGAAATATATGAGAGGCACAGGGTAACTCAGATTCCCTGTCTCTTCTGCTGATAAAGGCAGGAAGGGAAGGGATGCCTGTAATCTCCTCAGCACTGCCTCTCTGCTCTTCCTCACCTCAAGTCTCCTATTCAAAACACATAGGTGGAATAGCAGAACTGAAAAAGGCTTGCACAAATGAAACAATAAATGAGAACTGAAATAGTTTCATGCTTTATGAATAACTATTAAGCAAATTGCATTACATAATTTTGTTCAAAAGATCAGAATAATATCTGCCAAAATACCAACACACTTATATTATCTTTAAAGCTCAACATTTTAGCTCTCACGTATTTGAAAGCACAATGGTTGAAGACAGAGATGAAAGACCATATTGTGTGTCTGACAATTATATTGCCTTACTCATATCAAGTTACAATAATCTATTTAAATTAACATTTAGTTAAAAAGCCCATCTATGACAGAGAGAGAAATCATTTTCCTGAACAGAGGTTTGCAAAGCTTCCTCCCCTCTGAAACCTTCCATTTGGGATCAGTCAGGTGAGATCCTCATTTCTCTGGGCCTGTCTGGCAGCACCTTCTCCCCTGCCATTATGCATGAGAAAGACACCAGCTAGGGCCTATCCATTTTCGTGCAGAGTTTACTTTGGTTCCTGTTCTGTCTGTGTAAATGGCAACATACCTGGATGGTAACACAGACAATGGAAATAACTGCTTTGTCTATTGATCAGTGTTTACTTTAAAAGCAGGCAAAGAATGTCTGAAACATTATCTGTGAAATCTTCTATTCCAAGTTTTAAAAAATCTAGTAACTCTGAGAACAGTAATTTTGGCATGAAGTATGATCTAATGGGCAAAACAAAACAGATAATGAGGCCCACTTCCAATGATTTGATCAGTTGATCCATTATCTGAGTGCCCTCAAAAGCAGACCACAAAGAAAGCATCTGGAAGAGAAAAGATAAAATGGTTTTGGTAGCAAGTATATATACATCCTCATAAAACAAAAACAAAAAAAACACACCACACAAAAACCAAACAACCAGAGCTGGTTTTGTTTATTTAAAATAAAAATACATCAGCAGAACAGAAACTGGAGAACTCCTGATATTTAGAAAAGGATCAACAGCATTTCTCAGGAACTATACTGTTCAGATGTTACTGTACTTCTTCCATAATGTACAATGTGGACACCCTCTACTCTGTGTTGACGGTGTCCATCCTAAATACTCCCTTCCCAGATCTGAGCACAGACATTATTCTCCTTAGAGATATCAGTACTTTTTCATTTCCTCTTTCATTACCTTGCCATGACCCTGCCCCAGCCATTCATTCCTGCATCACACCCTCAGTAACAGCAGAGCTGCTTTATTAACACCAAGCAAGACACAATAGATCCAGAATGTAACTATACAAAACCAGACTGAACAAACAAATTCAAAAATGCCACCAAAAAACATATCCAGAAAACCCCAACTTCAGGTACCCCACTTACCTTTATCCCCTTCTGTTGTCTTTCAGTCTAGCTGTCCTTCTCCATTAACAGGCCTTATCTGGAAGATCATAATCTAAATAAAACAAGATGTTCTGATGTTGAGAGCCCTCTCTCTGTGTGCATGAAACCTGCAAGGTTTTCTGCCCCTGCCCACTGTGAGGTAAAATGTATCACAATCTACAGAGGACTCTTGTCTCTAACACAAGCAGACACAAGGTCTTCAGGGCAGCAGTGTTGTCTTATTCAGTATGTCACCTCTGAGCAAGCTGAGCATCTACCTGGCAGATAGGAGAGAATAGCAAAGAATAGCACAGACATAACGCTATCGTTTTCTTTATTCTCTAACCCAAACAAAGCACCTGCCCGCTTCAAAGAGCACTTCATGGGTGAGCCTCACTCCTTTTACGATAGTCATCAGCTCTATTTGCATTCTTTTTCTGTAAGGATATGGGAATGTTATTAAGGAGCTCATTACCTATTCCTACTATTCTAAAGTGGACTCCATTTGAGGCAATATTTTATCTTTCATCAGGACTACTTGTCCTAAGAAAACATGCTTGAATATGCTTGTTAGTATTAAAGCTATCACATTCATCTGCTGGAAACAATACCCAAAGTCCCAATGTTGGTATTCCTAAGCCATGATTTGGCGTATATAAGGATATAAAAAATGTGCTCCTTGATTAATTCATAAATGAAGATGGATAACTGAAGAGAAGTTGACATTAAACAAAGCAGTCTTCAGGGAACATCCTGAGTTTTTGTCTGCTCTACTGGGAAATACTCTGCAGGACTCAAAAAATCTTGTTTATCAAGGTAAATATGTCAGTAAGAAGTTATTCAGACATAGCCTGAACACAATAAGGCTTTTAAAAACAACCCACATAAGGTATTGTGAGGACTCTTCCCCAGAGAAAACCATTCAGCATGTGATAAATAACAAATAGAAGTAATCAAATTGTAAAATGATAGTAGAAGAAAAAAAAAAAAAAAAGAAAAAAAAAAAGACAAGGACAGATACACAATTTTCTTTAGAAACAAAAACATTAGTAAAGACTGGGTCCAGTTGGTCTACCCTGGGACTTTCCTACATGCCTCCCTACCTCCTTTCTGTCTTGGCATTTCCATCCCTACCTAGGCCATCATTTTGCAGCTCCAGCCTCTCCTTCTTCTCCTCCCACACATGATGGGTCTTTCTTTTCCTTGCATCAGTCTTACACCTCCACCTATACTAGGTGCTGTCATTTGAATGAGGAAGGAGAGGAGGAACAACCTGAGAATAAAAATAGTCTAGAAAGTCAGGGAGGGATCTGTAGGGCTTTGGAAAGTGAGGCTTGCTTCTATCAGGCTAAAGGCCGGTGCGGGTGAGAGAGATGATGCTGACAGCAATCACAGTTCCACCTATTCCTCCATGGCAGAAGCACTTAAATTTGCCTACCCATGTGCTTACTATCTGATAGGTAGCAAGGGTTCTCAGATGTTCTCTGACTCAGCCAGCCTAAAACAGAGGCAACAGTCAATCATTTCCAGCACCATCTCTGACTCTGAGCAGTAGCTTACTTCACCTAATAGCTAAGGCTATGTGCGTTATCCAGATGTTGTAAATTCCTGGATGAAGTTCAACACCTACAGCATCATACTTGTTACCTTACCAGGAAAACACAGCATAGAAGATACTATTTCTTTTTCTGTTTTAATTAGAAGATACCATTTTAAATTTTATGTCAACAACTGTACAAAATTGACAACACAGTCAACTGTCAAGATTGAACAGACACAATGTACAAGCACATGAAAAAATCCTTGCATCTGATTTGATATGCATGTCTAGAAAATCAAAGCAATAGCATTTGATTCAGTAGTGAGAATAAAAGAAAATATTTCACTTCAATATTAATTTCCCCAGTTTTGATATAACACAAACTAAAACAAAGATAGGTGTCATGTCAGAACCTTAAATTAAAGCTAACAGGCTTTTACTCAAACTTATGTTAATTGTCACATTACTTTCCTTAGTCAAATCAGCAGCTACAGCTTTCCCAAAGAAGATTTTTGGCTAGTCAGAGCTGTGTGTTTTTTAAATATTTGCTTCTTAATACTTTCATCTTCTTCACTTTAGATAGTCCTGTTAGGCCAGCTCAGAAGTTTTAGTTAAGTAATCAGACACAACATATGTAAAACAAACTTTTACTTCTATTACTGATTGCTTTCATCACTCACAAATGCTGATACAAGCTTTGAAGCCAACCCCTCAGAAATCAACACTTTTAATTCCAACAATAAGAGAGAGACCATGCTGTGCACATCCCTAGATGTAGTGCTATGGTAGGATTATCCTCCAGGAAAATATTTGCAGAAAAATTATTGACATAGAAAACCCTCTATAGAAAGCTTGAGAACCAATTGATTGTAACCAGCATAATGCAGTATGCCCCACTACTTTCTCAGGAAATGGACAGGAATACTGACAACTTGGAGTAGAATCTGAATCAGAATGACTGTGAATTTCAAAGCTACCCAAAGGACATGCATCTGTGCAGGGTTCATTAAAGCTTTCTACAGTGATAAGAAAAAGGTTTTGGATTTGGCTAGAAGGGAGTGTGGGAGCCTTTTTAATACAAGGTTCCTCCAACTTTCAAATAAAAGATCATTAGGGCTACACCAGAAAAAAATATCTGATTTTCAGGATGCAGAACAATTCTTACTTCTGCTACATGAGATGTAATATGAAGATGGCTTCCTTTCATCATCACTTCTTCTGTAGTTCAGATTTAGACTTGTAAGAATGATCTTCAGGGGTGTTTCTTTGCCTCTGAGTTCTTCCCTTCTTCTCAGACATCACATTTTAGAAGAAGTCTCATAATCTCAAATCCAATCTGTTCAAACGTGACCTTTTCTAGCTTAATGATTCCTCTCTTCTGTTTACCTTTTCTAAAGCATTTAACAACCCCACTGCTATTTTTGTCTCTTAGAATTTCCCATAAAAACAAGCACTTAAAAACTATAATAAAAAACCTCAAGAAAGCTGCTTGGAAACATGACAAAACAGAATTCTTTTGGTTTTCCACCATTATCAGAATAACAACAGAAAATATGTCATGCTCTACTGCAGGCCCTTATGTCCTTAAGACATATTCTGGAAATTGACAGGTTTGCACCAGGAAAATAATACTGAAGTGTCATCATTAGCACTTGCCCTAATTTAGCAAGCCAAAAAGATCAGGTCATATAGAAATTTTGACATTTTTCTGACAAAAAATAATGCCAAACTCCTTCTCTTAATTAAAAAGTATCTAACTATTGTTTCTCATTCACAATAGTTTCAGCTGAGAAGAAACTGTTTCTTCTTCAACAGGACTTAAGGGAGTATCTGACCCCCACCCTCAAGTATAGAACGGTAATAGCTATTAAAAAAAATTATCTGTATTTGGTCGTTACTATGGAGATTTCCACAACTTGCAGCTACCAGGGAATCGAATGGATAGATATGATTGCTATTATACTTTAGAAAGTAAGATATCAGCCTTTGCTTCACTAGTCACTAAGTTTTTCCACTTTGTTTCTGTTATTTTTCCTCCAGTTCCTAGCTTCTAAAGGAAATTACGAGTTTGCAGGACAGCTGAGCACGCACACGACCAATGTGATCAAGCAATGCCCGTTTATTACAACTAATTCAGCCCTTTTATCATGTTCTCCCGCACACGTGAGTAACATGCAGTACAAGTCCTCAGGATTGGACAGTTAACTTAGCCCGCGCTTTAAACCTTCTTATGATTGGATAAAAGGTGCCACATCAGCCTTGCCAGGCTTCCTGCCTTGTGTAACTTCCTCTTCCGTCCCAACCCCTTCCGGGGGTTGTTTGTCTCGTTGAGTTTCTCCCCCCTCATTCAGGGTCACGTCCTTATCGCATTCTTGCTCGGCTGAGGCTCTTATCAGTCTTGTTCTCACGCAGGATTGCTCACATGGCCATTCTCTTGCAGAAAGCCCTCTAGAATCCCAACACCAGTTTATGATAATACTGGTTTCTCTCAAGTTACCACCCCTTCTTTTTCCTTTTCTCTGGGGTTTGTTTTATAAATAAAGCTTATTCCTTCTATAAGCTAGTTGCTTTTTTAAGAAGCATGGCTTTCCCTTCCGATTACAGAACCAGGGCTTTTGGGTCATCTAATTAAATGTTCTTAAACTGCTCCAAATTAATATCACCCTATTTTAGTTTAAATTGTCTTCCACCTGAATGGGTTTATAATTGCTTTCTAATTGCTAAATTAGTCCTTTCAAAATACAGAGTAGATATCCATTAATGAACTGAACTATAGTGTATGTGACTCAAGTTAAAACATTGCCCTCACAAGTTAGGTTTTGCATGTTTCATATTTTATATAGCACTTATTAATTTTCTAGTTTACCTCAGTGTTTTGCTGCAGGAATCAGCTTGCACACTGCATTCATTGTACTATAGTTTTTATAATACTGATCAATGAACATTAATGTAAATAAACACAGGAAGTGTAATTTTTCTACTTATTTTAAGTAGTGAAACTGTGGATTGAGTAGCAATATAGTCTGCGTTAATAAGAAAGGAGAAATTATAGTTGTCACTGTTTTGTTTTCCAGCTATTTTAGAAGAAAAAAGGGAATTTAGTAGCATATTGTGACACAGAAAGAGCACCATTTTAGGGCCATTCAATCTCTGTTCTAATATTTTCATTTCAGAATAGATGCTGCGTCTTCAAATCCTGACTTGTTAATATTCATTTTCATGTAAGTGATTTTGAAACTGAATGATATATAAAACCACATCATGTATTTTTATCAGTGTGCAAGTGAGCAACGTAACTGGAATGCTTACTGCCCAGAGTGATTTTGGTTACATTTTTTCTTTCAGAAGAGGACTGCGTTTGAAGCTCTCTTTAAAATCAACAGCAAGAAGTCATCCTGTATGTCCCATAGTTTTCATTGATGATATATATAGAGACAATCTCATTTCTTTCTGTGCTTCCATGACCAAATTGGTAATGGAGAGATATAAAAATTAGTCCAGAAGGATTCTTCAGCCCTCCTCTTGTTAAGAAGCTTACTAAGAGTTCAAATTATTTAATACACTCTTACAAGTAATTCTTTACAGTGAAATCATTCATAATTTGGACTAATATTAGAAATGGGCACACTTCAAAGGAATAGAAGATCAGTTCAGATAAGCACACAAAATCAGAAAGTTCAGGTAGCCATATTAGTGCTGGAAAACTGTCAAATATGCTGCTCAACACTAAAAAACAGGTGTTACAGTGATACTAAAAAGCCTTAGCAGGACAAGGCATCTCTGTTGTAAGAGAACACAGACTGTGGCAAAGGACAGTCCTGGTCCTTTGCTTAAGATCAAAACCAGACAGGAAATATCAAGGAAAAAACCCAAAGGAGGAGTTAAAGAAAGAAAAGACAAAAGCTAAAATGCAAGTTAACAACATAAGCTGAGCTGAATATTGTTATGGCTAGCTTCCTTTCAATTCCACAGGTAACTTAGGTATTTCATTCCACAACATACATGTATCCACTGATTTGTTTGTATTATAGTCTTAGATGGCCAGTAGCAATAAACTTAGACAACAGCTGAGCTTTTACTTCATAGCATCATGGGCCCAATTTGATCATGAAGGAGGCTACTAGTACATGTACAGTGAAAAGCATCCACGTTCAAGATATGGAGCTACTGGAGAGAGTCCAGCAAAGAGTCGCTAAGATGATGGTGGCACTGGAGTATCTGTCATATGAGGAATGACTAAGAAATTTATCACAGAGAAAAGAAGGGCCAGTGGAATCTTATCAGTGTATATGAATACGTGAAGGGAGGGTGTAAAGAAGAGAGTCAAGCTCTTTGCAGTGGTGCCCTGTGACAGGACCAGAGGCAATGGCCACCAGCTGAAACACAGGAGGTTCCCTCTAAACATCAGGAAACACTTTTGCACTGTGAAGGTGACAGAGCACTGGTACAGGTTGCCCAAGAAGGTTGTTGAACATCCATCCTTCAACATATTCAAAAGCTGTCTGGACATGGTCCTGAGCAACCAGCTCTAGGTGGCCCTGCTTGAGCCGGGAAGGTTGGACAAGATCACCTCCAGAGGTCCCTTACAACCCTCAAACATTCTGTGGTTCTGTACTATCATCTAAATGCACAGCAGGGTGAAAGAAAGAAAGTTAGGTGCGAGGGAAGATTAGGGGTAAGTGGTGGGACACAAGTACATTTCAAATCCAAAGCACAGCTTCTGCCATTTCAATATTGGGCTCTTTGTAAAACTGAGAGTGCGCTTATGACTGCATGGTTACTTCAAGTTTTTTAAAATGCATACTTCATACTCCATTCATATATACTTCATAAATTGAAAATAGTAACCTGTAATTCAAGAGAAAAGTAAACTTGTTCATTACATTAGCCACTAGCAGTTCTTAATTTAACATTGTAATGCTCTCTGTGTAGAAGACAAAAAGTGCTAAAACACCATTATTTGCTTTTTTAAAAAAGACAGCTGCTGATGCGGAAGTCCTGGACACAACTTATATGACCAATGTGATCAAGCCACTTTATTAAAGGATACACAGCAACTTATAGACTACCATAAAGCACATGCGCAGCTATTTGACTGCTAATAGGCTAAAACTACTTGTCCACGCGCTCTTTTCCCCTCTATGATTGGTCCCATTGTAGTGTCCATACGCAGTTCTCCTGCTAGGCAAACATCTTGTTTTCCACAGTCCAGCTTCCTTATCTTTTTGCTATGCATGCAGTTTCTCAATCCCTTGACCTTGGAAGTGTTCTTCACAACAGCTACAGCCTGTTGTTACAGCAAGGCCGTTCGGTCTGCATTGCTCATAATATGTCAGTTGTTTTCCAGACATTCCACAGACAACCAAACAAAAAACCTTCTTGAAATTGAGTTTCTTAGTCCAGACTTGTAATCCAAAGAGGTAGTATTATTTTCATCTATGAGATCTGCATGTCTAACACTAAGCATGTGCCTATGTGCTTTACATAACTACATGGTTTCTACATAATTATTAGCACAAAAGCTTCCATTACCTGTAATGGAATATAGAATTTCAGTTTGCAACTCTTTTCTGATAACTGTACTAATTTCCTGAAGCACCAAGAAATTCTTGATGCTCTCAGCATTTGAAAATGCATCTGTCAGCACTGAAGTTAGCTGCAGAATTGATGTTAACGTTGAGCAATACCACATAAATCTAACCTGTCATTTCACAATTTCTTTAACCTTCTCTCTGATGAGACAGACATAAGAAGAACTACTATTATAGCTAAGACGTGAAAGCAGAATTGCACTCCTAACATTTAGCAGAAATTTAGGTGGTTATTCACTTCTGTGGAAAGTAGTATCCTGAGACTGATCTACTGAGGAACGTTTCTTTAGTTACATTTGCTCCACATAGTACAGCAGCTGATCTCACTCTTAATACATCTCCCATTTCTCCCATTAAGCACAAGAACATAAGTTCTACATAAACTGAAGTGTGTCCTAAGGCCTCTCTTTTGGATTGACTTGCATTTCAGCATATTACTGATATTTCTTCTGTTTCTTTGGGCGTTTTTAGGTTTTCTCATCACGAGCTTTCCTTTACTCAGATGCTATTACCTTGCAAGCCTTCTCTCCCTGATAACGATTCAGATACATTATTGCATAAGGAAACAGGAATGACTGAGTCCTAACAAACAGTGCTTACATATTCATGTTTATTTCCAATTTAATTTGAGATAGGTGTGTATATCTGAACACAAATAGGACTTTCCAGTAACTAATTGGCACTTCCAGAAACTTTGGCACTTACCAAGAAATTCTTCTTACTATAGAAATACTTCAGATTAATCTCTAAGGAATGATTTCTTCTACATTTTTGTTTCAGTCTTCATCTTTCCAAACACTGTAGGCTGCTATACCTGTGTGTCTGCTACAGTCAGGAAAGACTTTCAGCCTTTCTAGTTATGCAACATTCACTAGAAGTATTATTCAGGGTTCTCTTAACTTATACACTCTAGTATTTTATTGTCATTTCTACCTGAAAACTGGATGAAGTCATGGAAACCATTGCAGTCAACAGGTCAAAAAATCTAATTCGCTTAGAAGTAGTGAAACACCAGTATAAGCTAATACAGGCAGATTTTACTTGCAAATTAGTTAATTCATTTTTCCATACAGGAATAATTTTAAAGAAATCTTGACATTTTAAATAACTAATAACAGTTTTATTCATAATGATAATCATATGGAGACTGTTAATTGGACAGAAAAAATCACAGAATCACAGAATCATTCAGGTTGGAAAAGACCCTTGGGATCATCAAGTCCAACCATCAGCCCTACTCTACAAAGTTCTCCCCTACACCATATCCCCCAACATCTCATCTAAATTACCCTTAAACACACCCAGGGATGGTGACTCCACCACCTCCCTGGGCAGCCTGTTCCACTGTCTGACCACTCTTTTTGTGAAAATTTTTTTCCGAATGTCCAGTCTGAACCTCCCCTGTTGCAGTTTAAAGTCATTCCCTCTTGTTCTGTCACTAATTACCTGTGAGAAGAGACCAGCACCAACCTCTCTACAATGTCCTTTCAGGTAGTTGTAGAGAGTGATGAGGCCTCTCCTTAGCATTCTCCAAACTAAAAAGTCCCAGCTCCTTTAACAGCTCCTCAAAGGATTTATTCTCCAGGCCCTTCACCAGCTTTGTTGCCCTCCTCTGCACTCGCTCCAGCACCTCGATATCTCTCTTGTATTGAGGTGCCCAAAACTGGACACAATACTCCAGGTGTGGCCTCACCAGTGCAGAGTACAGGGGCACTATCACCTCCCTACTTCTGCTGGTCACACCATTTCTAATACAAGCCAGGATGCCGTTGGCTTTCTTGGCCACCTGGGCACACTGCTGGCTCATGTTCAGCTGCTTGTCAATTAGAACCCCCAGATCCTTCTCTTCCAGACAGCTCCAGCCACTCCTCCCCAAGCCTGTAGCCATGCAGGGGGTTGTTGTGGCCCAAGGGCAGCACTCGGCACTTGGCCTTGTTGAAGCTCATCCCATTGATGTTGGCCCACCGATTCAATCTATCCAAGTCTCTCTGTAGAGCCTCCCTATCCTCATGCAGTTCAACACTCCCGCCTAACTTGGTGTCATCTGAGAATTTACTGATGATACACTCTATGTCCTTATCCATCATCATAAAGTTGTTGAACAGAAATGGTTCCAACACCAAGCCCTGAGGAACACCACTTGTGACCAACCACCAGATGGATTTAGCTACATTGACCACCACTCTCTGGGACCATCCATCCAGCCAGTGCTTGACCCAGCAGATTGTTCGCTGATCCAGGCCATGAGCAGCTAGTGTTGATAGTCCTATGAGAATTCTATGGGGAACTCTCAAATGCTTTTTGAAAATCCAGGTAGACAATATCCACAGCTTTTCCCTCATCCAGTAGTTGGGTCATTTTTTCATAGAAGAAGATCAGGTTTGTCAGTCAGGACCTGCCTTTCATAAATCCATGCTGACTAGGCCTGATCCCCTGGTTGCCCATTATATGACTTCTAATGGTACCCAGGATAAGCTGCTCCATGACCTTCCTTGGCACCGAGGTCAGACTGACAGGTCTATACTTTTCTGGATCATCCTTTCTGCCTTTCTTGTAGATGGGTGTCACATTTGCCACCCTCCAGTCCAATGGGACCTCCCCAGTTAGCCATGATTTCAGGTAAATCATGGGCAGCAGCTTGGCAAATACATCTGCCAACTCTTTCAGCACCCTTGGGTGTAACCCATCTGGTGCCACAGACTTGTGTGCATCCAAGTGGTGCAGCAGGTCTCTGACCACCTCCTCTTCAACTGTGCTGACCTCAATCTGCTTCCCTTCCCCATCTCCCAGTTCATGAGGCTGGGTGACCAGGGAACAGCCAGTTCCACTGCTAAAGACTGAGGCAAAGCAGGCATTGAGCACCTCAGCCTTTTCCTCATCCTAAATTATCATGTTTTCCTCTGCATGAAGTAAAGGAGCGAGATTTTCCCTAATTCTCCTTTTGCTGTTAACAAATTTATAGAAACATTTTTTGTTATCCTTAACAGCTGTAGCCAAGTTGAGCTCTAGCTGTGCTTTGGCTCTCCTAATGTTTTTTCCTGCATAGCTACACTACATCTTTATAGTCTTCGTGAGAGACCTGGCCCCCTCTTCCAAAGGCAATAGATTCTTCTTTGGTTCTTGAGATCCAGCCCAAGGCCCCTGTTTAGCCAGGCCGGTCTCCTTCCCCCCCTGCTTGTTTTTCGGCATGTGGGAACAGCCTGCTCCTGTGCCTTTAAGACTTCTCCCCTGAAGTATGACCAGCCTTCCTGGACTCCCACATCCTTCAGGGCAGCCTCCCAAGGGATTTTGTTAATCAGTCTCTTGAATTGGGTCAAAGTTAGCCCTGAGGAAGTCTAAGGTGGCAGTTTTACTAACCCCTCTCTTTGTTTCTCCAAGGATTGAAAATTCAATCACCTCATGATCACTGCATCCTAGACGCCCTCCAACCTTTACCTCTCCCAAAAGCTCTTCCCAGTTCACAAGGAGCAGGTCCAGGAGGGCACCTTCCCTGGCCGGCTCACTCACCAGCTGTGTGAGGAAATTATCCTCCACACAACCCAGGAACCTCCTGGATTGTTTCCTCTCTGCTGTGTTGTGTTCCCAGCAGATATCTGGGAGGTTAAAGTCCCCCACAAGAACAATGGCAAGTGACCATGAGATTTCTCCCAACTGTTTATAGAAAGCCTCATCCAACTCACTGCTTTGGTTGGGGCGTCTATAACAGACTCCCACAGCAAGATCTGCCTTATTGGCCCTTAACCTAATCCAAACACTCTCAACCCCGTTATCACTATACTCGATTTCTGAGCTCTCATAGCATTCTCTTACATATAGGGCCACTCCACCACCTCTCCTTCCCTGTCTATCCCCCCTGAAGAGCTTGTAGCCATCGACTGCAGCACTCCAGTCGTGTGAGACATCCCACCACATTTCTGTTATGGCTGCTATGTCATAGTTCTCGTGATGCATCATGGCCTCAAGCTCCCCCTGTTTGTTGCTCATACTGCATGCATTGGTGTAGATACACTTGAGATGAGCTAATGCATCCAACACCTTTTTGTGAGTGTGGGACCCATTTCCCACCAGACCCTTCTCAGGTGCTTCCATGATTTCTAATCTATCCCTTCTCTCAAATTAAATGTCAGAGGGAGACCTCTCACTAGTCCACCATCCTTCAAGCCTTGGCATGCTTCCCTTGAGCTTATTCAATGTCCTTTAAATACAATAGGAAAAAAAAATATATCTGTGTATAGAAAAGCTCTTTATCTGTTCATTTGAAATCTAAATTCTGACCTGGATTCAAGAAATAAATTTTCTCTGTTATGCAATAGTTTCAACAAAATTTTGATAGGAAAAATTTGCAAGTTTTGAGTGTAGCTTAATCAGCTTTATTTCCAATCTGTTTAATGATAATATGATATTTTTTATGGTGTTTCATTTTCGTTATTCACTATTTTTAATAAGAAACTTATAATACAAAACATCCCAAACCAAACAATCAGAACCCTCTCCCAAGCCTTAAAACATCACACTTATGTGTGAAACAAAGTAAACCTATTCCAAGTATTTTTCTCTCTTCATCTTTAGAATCTGGCTGTCTTCAAATTTTGAAACTTTATAATTTGATCTACATATGTGAACAAACACACCTACATGATGGGCTATATCACCTAGCTAGTCAGAGTTAGTTACACCAAACCTTCACTGAGGAGACTCTTGGTAAAACAAGTAAGAATATGAGTAACTATTCACTGGTGTGATTTGGTGCTGTACACCAAAGAACCAATAAGGACCTTCTCTTGCTTCAGAGAATATGGGGTTCCATGGAATGAGACGAGATGAGATGAGACGAGACGAGACAAGACAAGACGAGACGAGATGAGACGATTAAGAGCAATTAATTCTATTGTACATCACTTGGTGTTTATTATTATTATTTTTCCTTTCTTTTCTGTCCTATTAAATGGCCTTCATCTCAACCCATGAGGTTTTTTTTGTTTGTTTTTATTCTCTCCCCATACCATCATGGGATGGTGGGGTGGGTTTGTGGGGGTGATGGAGTGAGCAAGCAGCTGTTTAACTCCAGCTGGGGTTAAAACACAAGATGATAAGCCATCTCTATTATTTTTAGCATTCTCTCATAGAGCAAGGTTATTCCTCAGGGATCAAGAGGCAGGCAAAAAAGGGATAGCTAGAGATATTTTTTTCCATCCTCCTTTGTTATGGGTTTCCTTGCTATTTTTTATCACTAGATGGTAGAAGGTAGCCAAGATTTCTGTTGGTCACATGCAGCAGGTTGCAGGTGGATCTTGGGAGAGGCAGGTGCAAACAGGAATGCTTTGGGGTTCCCACCTCCATCTCCCTATCCTGAAGACTGAGATTCCTCCCCAGGACCAAGCAGGAGAGGGAAATCCTTGCTCTACTCCACTGACATTATTCCCAAAAGCAAAATATAACAGTTAGGCTAACTGGACTCATATATACCCAACTTCTGAAGTGGAGAAGAGAAAGAGATGGGTGTTATATTACTGATAGGATAACAAGGATTTCAAGGAATAGCTCCATCCAGTAAAGGAAGATATTTGAGGCAAGAAGATTTCAGTAGTGGATGCAAAAGCAATCACTAAGTACAGGATTTCCCCAGCACATTTCTTGTCTTGTTACTCACAAAAAACAAATTGACAGTCACCTACTACTTTGCATTCAATTTCAGTGAATATTCAACAAATAGGCTTTGAATGTTAATAAACTTTGGTGTACAGAATTCTCCCATGAAGAAGAGAGAAAGCCATGCACTGACTGGTAAGTCCATCCTGACACCTAGGTTCTCACATATTTCATAAAAACAACAAGTTTTTTCCATATAATTTGCATTCTGAAATGATTGACAGGATGATTCAGGAAACAACACAAGATAAGCAATTTATATAAAAACAAAAAAAAGAGACCCATCACACAGACAAAGAAAATGATAGCATAAATAGTTATCAATTTTGTGTTCAGGTCCTTCAGGGACACACCATTAACTGGTTCACTTTCAGCACTAATAGATGTTACTTTTACTTTGAAAGCAAGTAATCATTTTTCACAGAAAGAAATTAAGCATATGCTTAAATATAAACATTAAATTGCCAGCTACTGAGCAAAGTTTGAATTACGTCAGGCTTCATCTGTCAAAATCTATGAAGCCAAAACATACTGCTAGAATTGAATGTAAGAATTGATCAAAACATAAAAATTAAACCCTTGAAGACCAGTACAGAATATACTCTACAGTAACATGATTACTTGATGTTATAAATGTTAAAAGCTTTTAAAAGTTACTTTCCATTGGAATGTATTTTTCCATGAAACTTCAAATTTAAAATTTTGAACTTTCATTGAAAACCCTAAACCAAAGTTTTCCACTGGAAATTTGAATTTCCCAAATTAAAAAATACAGGTTTGTAGGATTACCTTGCTAATTCTAGCTTTACAAATTGTAGTTACTACATGAACTATGCTTTTCTCAATAAAATTTTGCAATATTCTTCTCAGGAAGAACACAGCCAAAATGTTGTGTGGGAACAAAAAATTACAAGTTAAAATGGTTTTGGTTTACTTCTAAAATATTTGAGTCAAACAACCTGTTGAAACAAATAAACAACAAAAATCCCAGTTCACAACAACTTTACAACATACCCACCTCACTGAAGATGGAAAAAAAATTTGACAGAATATATATGTATCATTACCGAATGATATACAATGCATGTAACTATTTGTGGTTGTTTAAGCCCTGCCGGGACCGGAGACCACGTTGCCGTTGCCCCTCCCCGACCCTCAGCCAGTCGGGCTGGCAGTGAGGCACAAACCCCGGGTTAAAATAAGAAGAAATTTAATACAACAGTGTGATAATCTGAACAACAACAGTAGCAATGATAACAACAATAAACAGCAATAACAGTAAGCAAGACAAAAGATATACAGAGAAATACCGCAATGGTTATGGAACAAGCCCGCCGTGTGCTTCCCACCACCAAGGCCACAAAGGAAAAAGTTACCACACTCCCGTGCCCAGACCTGACGTCTGCATGGTATGAATAACCTGGCTGGAGATCCCTTCCCCCTCTCTCTCTTAACCCTATCCCAGCTGAACCAGGACACTATTTTACACATCTTGCACTCTTGATGGGTAGCTGAAGGGACCTGCTACACCACTTGGATGCACACAAGTCTGTGGGACCAGATGGGTTACACCCAACGGTGCTGAGAGAGTTGGCAGATGTATTCGCCAAGCTGCTGCTCACGATTTACCTGAAATCATGGCTAACTGGGGAGGTCCCATTGGACTGGAGGGTGGCAAATGTGACACCCATCTACAAGAAAGGCAGAAAGGAGGATTCAAGAAAGTATAGACCTGTCAGTCTGACCTTGATGCCAGGGAAGGTCATGAAGAAGGTCATCTCGGTGCTCTTAAAAGTCAAATAATGGGCAACCAGGGGATAAGGCCCAGTCAGCATGGGTTTATGAAAGGCAGGTCCTGCCTGACAAACCTGATCTCTTTCTACGACAAGACAACCTACTTATTGGATGAGGGAAAGGCTGTGGATGTTGTCTACCTTGACTTTAGTAAGGCCTTTGACACCATTTCCCACAGCATTCTCCTGGAGAAACTGGCTGCTCGCGACTTGGATGGGCACACGCTTTGCTGGGTAAAATACTGACTGGATAGCCAGGCCCAAAGAGTTGTGGTGAACGGAGTTAAATCCAGTTGGTGGCCGGTCACGAGTGGTGTCCCCCAGGGCTCGGCTTTGGGGCCACTCCTGTTTAACATCTTTATTGATGATCTAGACGAGGGGATCGAGTGCACCCTCAGTCAGTTTGCAGATGACACCCAGTTGGGTGGGAGTGTTGATCTGCTCGAGGGTAGGGAGGCTCTGCAGAGAGACCTGGACAGGCTGGAGCCATGGGCTGAGGCCAACTGCAGGAGTTTCACTAAGGCCAAATGCCGGGGGCTGCCCTTGGGCCACAACAACCCCCAGCAGCGCTACAGGCTTGGGGAGGAGTGGCTGGAGAGCTGCCAGTCAGAGAGGGACCTGAGGCTGCTGATTGACAGCCGGCTGAACAGCAGCCAGCAGTGTGCCCAGGTGGCCAAGAAGGCCAATGGCATCCTGGCTTGTGTCAGCAATAGCGTGGCCAGCAGGGACAGAGAAGGGACCTTACCCCTGTACTCTGAGGCTGCACCTTGATTCCTGTGTTCAGTTTTGGGCCCCTCACTACAAAAAGGACACAGACTTACTCGAACATGTCCAGAGAAGGGCAACAAAGCTGATCAAGGGTCTGTAACACATGTCCTATGAGGAGCGGCTGAGGGAACTTTGGGTGTTTAGTCTGGAGAAGAGGAGGCTGAGGGGAAACCTTATCACCCTCTACAACTACCTGAAAGGAGGTTGCAGAGAGCTGGGTTTGAGCCTCTTTAGCCTAGTAGAAAGTGACAGGACAAGAGGGAATGGCCTCAAGTTGTGCCAGGGAAAGTTTAGACTAGATATTAGGAAGTATTTCTTTACGGAACGGGTTGTTAGGCATTGGAATGGGCTGCCCAGGGATGTGGTGGAGTCCCCATCCCTGGAGGTGTTCAAGAGTAGGGTCAATTTAGAGCTTAAGTATATGCTGTAGGTGGGAACTGTGCTAGGCGAAGATTGGACTAGATGATCTCCAGGGTCCTTTCTGACCTAGATGATTCTGTGATTCTGTGAAGACAGAAAATAATGAAGATTATCTACTGTAAAGTAGACTTGTGAAGTAGACCAAATTTCTTTTAATATCAAGGTTTCAGCATACTCTCTGGCATTTCTGACAATTGCATGTGCAGGATCACGAATGTTATAATTACTTTTTTCCAAAAAAGTAACAATTTTCCTTTTCACAGATTTCTTTAAATATACATACACGCATACTCACAAAACAAAAGAACTCCAAGACTCATAAGGCTAGTTCTAATGCATTTCTCCCTTACGGTGTTGAAAGATAAATAGAAATCCTCAGACAAACAATGCCCTAAACTAGGAGATGAGTAACTGCAATATTTGCAATTGGTGATACTGGTATTTATTCCTTACTTTTTGTCAACAGCCTGGCCTGACAAGTAAATTAATTTCATGGTAAACTCCCAATTCTTGCTGATGACCACTTGAGATGATATCAAAATTTTTTTTGAAGGTGGATGTCAAAGCCTGCCTGTTTGCTCTTCAGCTAAACACTTTGGATAAATGTTGAATCTTGTGTGAGAGACGAGAAACCAGGCCTGTGAGAAACTAAGACAAACAACCTGGGAAAGCAAAAGTTGAGGCTGATTGAAGAAATACCTCAAACACTCGCAAGACAAAACTGTGAGTCACAGGGTGCATTCTGTGGAGGCCGAAGCTGATAACGCTGCCCGATGTAGCTGGGGGAGAGAGCCCTGTGGAGACAGGACGGCTCTGCCCTGGGGCACCTGGGCAAATTTCAAGGGCCATGTGTCCGGTGAATGAACTTTGCTTCATTATCCACAAAATGCATATTAAAGTTAACACCCCTCAATATGCTAACGAGGGCTGTCATGATCATGCTAATTACATCATCCCATGGAACACCTTACCCCTCCCTGTACATGGGATACGTAGCTATGTGGGTCGACCTAGGGGACCCAAGGAAAATGGGTATAAATCAAAGAGGGGAAGAAAGGGCTCTCTCTCTCTCTCTGCCCCTCTCCCTGCTCCCCCCCCCCCCCCCCCCCCCGACCGTCTGGAGAAAGCAGTGAAGCGAAGAAGACGAATGCCAGCGAAGAAGACGGCTGCCTCCTGGAACCCTCGCCGACGGGATCAGCTCAGGAACCCAGACCAGTGATCTGTATTCCCCCATCCCCTCTATCTCCCTCTTTTCCTTTTCCATTAAGAAATGCAAGGCATATTGTATTGCTCGCCACAACTTGCTCTGTACTTAGCCAATTATCATGTGTTCAATTAGTACATTGTAGGTAGTTAATAAATGCTTGAACTTGGAGACTTGTTGTCCGCTCCAATTGGGGATTTGCGAATCTGAGTCACTTGTCCCCCTCGTCGGAGCGGGACATGACATCTTGGAATCTGCAGAGTGATAAGAAATTTCATTGCATAGACACATTTCAAAATTTCCTAGGCTGCACCAAATGAAAATGTATATTTAACTGATGCACGGAACACAATAGACATGAATATAGCATGATACATTCTGCTAAGGTGCACTTTTATTTCAATAATCAAAATACATTAGGTAAGGATGAAAGGGAGCAATAATCCTTGCCTCCTGACAAAGGGCATTGTATAAAACCTTGAACCTCCATATTTCCTCTACAACCAGTGGTGTTTGGTGGATGTTCCTGATGGCCTTCACATTGAAACCCAAGAAAGAGATGCTTCCCTCTCTCTCTTTTGGTCTCTAACAACACTAAATTATCCATCATCTTCTTTATGAATATAAATAAGTAGGTGTTTTCACAACATGGAAAATATTTATCTTTTGCCTGATCATCTAAAGGACAAAAAAATTTTCCTCCAATAGTGCAAACATGATGTCCAGGCTGATACCTGCCAGAAGAATGACTGAAGTCACAAGTGCCACATATCATGTAAGTCCAACAGGTGGAATACTTTTCCTGAAATCAAACTGGAGTGCTAAGAGTGAGTCTTGAGGTCAAATGGAAAGTTAGGCAAGAGCCAACCCATTATACCATCTAGTGTACACATGAAGTGTAACAGATTTCATAGCTAGCTTTGAGCATGCTTGGCCACTTTTCTGGAGACATTACTAGCATTAAAAGGCAAAAAAAAAGGTATTATCTAAAAAATGTCATTGAAAGATGTTTGAATTTTTACTATTCCTGTGTTAGATGCTGGGTTTCAGATTCTTACTAAGCTGCAGAATAGACTTACTCCTTTTTCTGAGGAACTGATTTCTCCTGTTTGGTTGTTTTGAGACAGTATAAGTAACTGGTTACTGGGAGACTATATAGTTTGGGCTTTCTTGAGTTAATATTAATGCTGCCATTTCTTAAGCTACATAGTCTAGAAGCGTGTCCTACTTGTACACTCAGGTGAGCTTTTCACACAAATCTTATTTTTATCAGACACCTATTTATGGTCTTTGTCACAACACACTCCTGAGTTGAAGTTAAACATTTCTCTTTAACTAAGTGCTCCTCAATGTTATATGAATGTTATTTTTTGTTTGTTTTGCTCTGCCTCACCACAATCACTTTGCATAACGAGATGTGGCACTACTACAAGTTCAAACCCCAGCTCATGGATTGCATGAAAGAAACTGTCACTTGCAATCATTATCAGTAAGAGGGGATTATTCTGTGTTATGTGTAGTGATAGCATTTTATTTGCCCGCTTCTATTATTTGCAGAGCTGGTAACTTAAGGTGGTGATAATGCAATTCAGGATAATGCCTAGAGACATTTAGAGAATTCCATTCAAGGAAAACTCCATGATTATTTGTTTGTCACTAATTCACTCATGTACAGAGGCAAAGAGCATGCTCAAGGAGAAAAAGAATAATTGCCTTTTTTTTTTTCCAGGGTTGCAATAAGTCTTTTACTTCAAATACTATCCTCATAACCATCTAACTTAGGCTTTATATTGCTAACTAAACTATAATTTTAGATCATTAGGGTATTGAGGGTATGATAAAAAGAAGAAATATATAGCTTTTAGCTTATCATGAAGTTTCTCAATATCTTGGCTTTGTTTAGTAAAACACTTGAATATGCATTTTGGACTGGCAGCAAGCCAACTATTTGTTTCTTGAGCAGAATAGGCACTTTCACAAACTCCACCCCTCACAGCAAATTAGTTTTCAAATAGCCATTCTCCTTTGAGTAGACTAACTGAAGCAATGCCAAGCTTGATACATGCTGAAAGAGGCTGAGAAGGGGGAAAAATTGTGCAGAGAGGAGAAAAAGAGCAAGAAAGTTGTATAAAGGAAAGCAAGCATTAAAAAAAAAAAAATCTTCAGAGAAAGTCAGAAGATAATATGCCAGATAAAGGAGGCAGCATGACAGAATAGTGTAGTGTAGTGTAATGTAGTATACATAATGCTCTGTTTATATGTTATCAGGTAGAGTGACTCTAATATTTGGTTTGCATTTTCCTAGGCCTTTGGCAACTTTTTACTCTTCAGACTTAAATACTCCACTTTGAACTCTTCTTTTTGTCTGTATCCATACTTTTACTGAGTCTCTTTCTTCTATCTTATTGACTATCAGAAAAATAGTAGGAAGACAATATTAACAGTATGAGATTTATTACTGTCAGAAGCTGGGTTAAAATTAGACTCTAAATAAAATAAACTTATAACCTATTTGCTATGGAGATTTTAGCCTTCTACGAAAGGTACAAAAATCCAGACATTTTGTAACTAGGGAGTGGAGATATATTTGTGCCTTTATGCCTCCTTATAAGACAATAGTAATTTACAAGCAATCTATAAGAAGATTGTTCTGGTTTTGGCCAGGACAGAGTTAACTTTCCTTGGGCTGAGAGGGAGCACAGCTAGAGGGGTGGGCCCGGATCGATCACTGGAGTATTCCATATCATGTGACATCATGATCAGTATATAGGGGGACGTGTTCTCTCAGCTTTGGTTTCAGTTTCCCAGCCAGCGGTGGGATTTCTGTTGCAGTCAGGATTGCTACTGGGGCCAGGCTGCATGCCAGTCAGTCAGCCACTGTTGTATTTTACCTTTTTGGACTTACTGCGTTACTGTTGTTTTGTTACTATTACTAAATTATATTTATTATTCAACCTATGAATTTATTATTTTTTTTTGGTGCCTCCCCTGTTTCACTGGGGGGGAAGAGTAAATGATTGGCCACGTGTTGATTGGCTACTGGCTGAGTTCAAACCACCACAAAGATTTACACTCACACATCCCCAGCACACACTTTTTAAAATTAAGAGACATCTGATTTTATTCCTACAGAATATGCTCCAACTCCTCTGCATATTATTAGAATATGCCCACTCCATTTTATGAATCTTCCAGCCCAGGCTTGTGGCGATCAAAGAGGCCTTTGTCAATGGCCTGCCTTGACTCTGTGGAGACCCTTGTTGATGGTCTCTGCTGATGCCAAGAGCTGAACTCTATAGCACTGGACTCATGCACCTTCCATGGTTCCCTTCAGGATGCTTATGCTGCACACAGGAGGAGTCTGTTTATAAAGAGTGAGATGAAAGAACATAGAAGTATTAAGGGCTGCAGGCATTAAAGAGCAAGTGCTATAGAGAGACCAGCTAGTGAACTCAGAAGGAAAAGAGAGAAAATGAGGCAAGTACAAAAGAGTGGAAGGAAGACAAGACAAATGAGTGCACAATAGTAAAACCATCTCTAGCTGAATGCTATGTCCCAACTTCTAACACAGTTTACACCCAAAATTCCCGAGAAAGTTTATTTGCCAACTGATAGCAAACAACTGAAGAATATGCTATGTCTCCTCTAGGGGCTTGCTCTGGGTTTTTTCTTTTCCTTCTCTAAATGAAAGTAACACCTATGTGCTATGAATTTGTTATGCATTATATCATTCCATGGAAATATTTCTCCCTTTAACTCTCCTTACTCTTTTCTACCACCTCATACATTATTTTTAAAGCAGCCTAGAGATGAAATCTTAAAAACTATGTCTAGCAGGAAAAATACTGCATTATTTAGTAGCTTTTGCAAAGACATTGCAATGAATCTTATTTGGCTCACCTTAGCAAGTAGACCAAAATAAGTTTGCATAAACAAATTTTCTCCTGTCATTTTCCAGAGTTTGGCTGGTTAGGTTTTTGATCTTAACAATTTGCATATGTTGTTTATTAGATCATGAAGGTGAACTGAGTGATTTGGCTACAGATTCTTGTTTGACTTGCTGTTTAGTGTCCACAAATCATAATGTCTTTAGGTGACACTCAAACAGGCAGTCTGGAAATGGCATTAAATATCCAGGTTTCTGAAATCTGGGTTCATTCAAATTCAATTTCTGAAATCTAATATGGCCTTGTTTCCCAGTTTATTTTATAAAAAAACTAATGAAGCCTTACACAGAAGCAGTAGAGCGCTGTAGAATGAAGTCATTACAGTATTCAGGTTAAAATACAGATTAAAAAATTCATTCACAATGCAGATTAAATCCCCACCTCATTTTTTCACTACTCTTAGAGATTATGACATGAAAAATGTAACATATTAACTGCTTTTTTTTCTTCTTTTTTTTTTTTTTTTTTCCTGAGGGCAGAGAGGAAATGGAGCTGTACTTGATGCCCAATCCTGTATATTTTTACTGTTCAGTGGATCACTATTCCTACTCTGCTTTCATGCTCCTCTTTCTTCCTTCACTAGCAAAACAGAGCATAAAAATTGGCCAATACTTATGCAAATTATTTGGTGTAGTGGGAAGGACACATGAAAAAAATGCCTACTAATTCAGATTGCGTGGATATAGTGAAGTAGGGTTACCAATCTCGAGTGGAAAATAGTAGCAGAAAGGAAGTAGGGTTGTCATCATCACTGCTAGTCCATTGCAGGGTACACTTCACTGTGCTGCAACAAAATCAGACCCAGTCCTGGGAGACATTTGTTGCAGAATGAGGAATGAAACTGCACATTTTCCAAGTGAAGGAGAGAATTGAGGATGAAGTTGATGGACATGTCTTTTCCCTTCCACGGTTCTATACTTAGACCTCAGCATTTCTCTCTATGATAAAACACACAAAATCCGCAGAGAAGTATGCTGAGGATTACACACATGATCAAAAGTCTTATGGATGTCCCTCCAACTTGAGGAAAGGCAGGGAGGAATCCCTGTAGATGACTGAAAGAGATAATTTGGCTCTGAGGCTAATCAGGAAGAAAATCAAAGCGACAGAGTCAGTTTAGCTTAATAGATCAGTGGTGGTTTTTACTGGCTTACATCTCCCAGTCACAAGTTTATGGTTTCTAGGCAGCAAAATCTGGTCACATGTAATAGCCATTTCCCTAGCATCTAGTTAGCCAGAAAAGATAGGTAACAGGTATAGGCAGAGATTTGCTTATTAAATACAATTTCATTTGTAATGCAGAGTTGCTATTGTTTATATTTTCAAGTCTCTCTCTGTTCAGGCTGGTGATCTCTGCTAGTTTTTTGTACAGTATCCTTTATTTTGTTTCAATACTGCTATAACATTCTATCAAAATGCTTTAAACAATCATTTAACAATAGCAAGGTATATTTATCAGCCTGAGAGTCTACCTGCAGAACATCTCCCATAGCTATTTGCAGATGAATTTCATGTCACTGAATTGTCTGAATAACTGGTAATAACATGCCAATCTACAGTGTAGCCAGAAAGAAAACACTGAAATTACATGTTCTAAATATACTCTTGGAAGTGCTAATGCTTGGAAATTAGGTCCAAGTCAGAGCTGACCTATAGATGAATCCTGTATATTTTATAACTGATAATCATTGTACTAGTAGGTATTGTACTAAGTTATAACAAACCACCTATTCTGATGTAAAAAGTGGAAGTATTGAAGCCTGAACAACAGGCCCCAAGCCAACACTGCTCACTTTGTATGTAGCCATTAGTGAAATATGTATGCTCCTTAATGCAAGATGTAACTTGGATATCATAAAACATGTCTATCCTGAATATATCTTTATCCTTCTTTGTGTGTGGGCAAGATAACAGGGCCACAGAGACAGTTGTCTGGCCTTGTGACCTGATGTGTGACCTTGCTCATAAATCAACTAGATAAGCAGGGAAACTCCCCGAGCTTCTCCCTTGAGCCCTGGCCAGGCTCTGGGGGAATCTGTTGTGAGATTGAAACCAGATATTTCCGCTCAGAACAAAGGTGCCAGCTATTCTGGCTTGCTGATTTTTAGTATAAAAGGCTGGGCCCATTTGCAGCGACTTTGGCAGCCTCACCTACGGGTGGACGCACCGCGTAGGATTTCCCCCTTGCCGGGACAGGCTCTGCAAACCCTCGCTGTAAGCGGGGCTGCCCAGCCGCTGCGGGTCTGCGTGATGGGAACGTATGCAAGTGGTGATGGATCTGTCTTAATCACGGTTCTCTCCCTCAGGTAGTAATGATTTGATGCACTACCCTGTATTTTCTTATTTGTTTACTTTAGGTGCACTATTCTGTCTTTTCTTACTGTATGTTTTCTGTATTACACTGTTACATTAGTTATTTCCAGTAAAATACACCTACTCTTTTCACTCTGGTGTCTGAGTTTAATTGGTATCCTTAACCAGCAAAATAACTCTCTAATAAAAAAAAAGTGGAAAGTCAAATAGCTAAAGATGTAAAGAACAGAATAAGGTGTGGCTGGCAGCACAGTTCAAATATGAAAGGATATGCAGCAAAATAAAACAAATATATTTTGTAATGACAGGAGAAGAAATCATTGTCATAATAAAAGTTGCATGTATATAAAGTTCAGATTCAAACTGAGCATAAGAATTTTAAATTCCTTGTAGAACATTGCACAAGAGGTGCTCTTCAGGCCCCTTCTTTTTCTCATACCATGGGGCGAAGTTTTCCATATAGTAGCTGTGATCAGGGCAAATCAGAACAAAGCTGTTCTGCTTTCAGCTAGTAACAAGGTTTACTAAACATGCCTGTCTAAACATGCCTGTCTAATTCTAATCTAAAACATGCTATTCCTTGGAGTCCCAGAGAAAAGTACAGAATATAACAATAATGTCTCAGAGGCAGAGAGACAGTAGCAGTGCTGGTTTAGGTATAAGGATTGCTGAGAGCCCTGTTAGTGCCAGTGGACGTGCTCCATCTTTAGAAAACAACAACAAACATCACCAGCAACTGAGGCACTCAGCAAGCAATCAAACCATGTAAGAGACTAGGCCTCCTGCAATGCACTGTGAGGAAAGGCTGAATTCAACAGTCAGTAATATTTTTTGTCCTGCTGAAAGCCAAATCCAGAAGCAGTGAGAGACCTTAAACTGCAACTTTATTTTTCATGAAGACGACCAGCATTTGGTGGTTGTTATTCCAGCTGTTCTGTCATTTGTATTAGTATATTCAGAGTTCTTTCCCCAGGATAAAGAAAACAGGTTTCTTCATCTACTTCAGAGAGCCCTGGCTGTTAGTAATACTCCAGAGCAGAATGAGGTGCAGCTCAGGCCTAATGCTACTCTGCAGCAGAGTAACAGAGTAGGATCCAGTCTGTTGCTTCACCTTCAGTGTAAAGTGAGTTTAGTTGTGCCCTTTGCATAGTTACAGGTCTTAATCATACCTCAAAACCATCAAAATGTTTCTTAAATTCAGCCCACAAATAGAATAGGTAATGCCAATTCAGTTTTTAATTCTGTAATTCCCCAATAAAGGCCAGTATCTTGCTTAGAACAACACAGCATACCAAGTGCTATAGCCTAAAAACTAAACTAAGTTGGCACAAGATGATAAGGTATAATCCAAAAAACATCATACTGCTGAAGAGAACTCCCAGTCCCCTTCACAACACACGCCATACAGAACAGTCAGTATGGGAGTACAGCCAGGTCACCTCAGGAAACAAGGCAACCTTCTATTAGCCATCAAAACACACAAACGTATAAACAGCATCCATAATTAAAAATTCCAGTGTAACAGCTAATAATTCAAAATGACAAAAGATGCACAGTAAATATTGGCCAATGCTTCTATTATAAACTGACAAATGAAATACAGATGGAGGGATTAATAACTTGTCATATTGTTTCTAAGAACCAGCAATATTTTGGGAGAAATTGTTGCCAGAATGTATTTCTTAAACTGAACTTTAGCGATACTAACTCTATCTCCAGTGGCCTAACTGACAGAAGTTATGTTACAATGGCTATAATATGTTGAGTATTGGGATTCTTTTCTCTTCCCTACGGTACTTAGATCTGTTACAGATCTGCACCATCAGGACTCATGCCAATCTCTGAGCTTGCTCTGTCTGTAGTCTCAGAGCACTGGAATCTACTGGGGTGCTCTGCTGTCTGAGCATTTATATGGTAAATGGAAATAAGGTCTTAATGTTTATAAGAAAGAATCATCATTGAAGTTGTTCAATAATATGTATGCATAATGTAGCAATATGCATAAATAGAAATAAAATATACTTTAAAAAATAAGAATATTTTTCCTTAAATAGTCACAGGAATAAAAATTTTAGGCAACAGATGATAAGTGTTTTTGCTGATGTCTCAAGAATCATCAAAGATTTTCAGAAAAACAACTTTCTTCAGAACCCATCTTACAAAATCTATAAACAAAAATGTTGACAGATATAAAAGGTCAAAATGGTTTTTTTTCTGAGAACAGTTGGAAAGAAAAGATACAACTGACAAAGACACAAGATTAAATTATGAAGACAGCCTAGTGCAAGCAGAGACCAATCCACCCTTTCAGACCATATTGCCACATTTCTGTGTTTCATGTTTGAGAGCCAAAAATCCAGCATATTTTAATTAAATAGGATTTAGCCTCAGAAAGGGAGTAAAATAAATTCAGTAACAGCTCCAAGGGATCAGCTTTATATATGTGAAAATTTTCTCAAGCAAGCAGACTGGGATGGGCAAGAAGTTGGAAGCAGGCACAGCCAGGACAATTCACCTGTTTTGGCCAAAGGGATATTGCATACTGTGTAACATCATGCTCAACAATAAAAACTGGGATAGAGGAAGAAGCAGGGGCGGGCAGCTTCCAAGATGGCCATTGCTCAATTATGGGTGGTGGTGAGTGATTGCCTTAGCATCACTTGGGTTTTTTTTTCCCTTTCCTTCACTTTATTAAACTGTCTTTTTCTCAACCCACAGTTTTTCTCATTTTTGCCTCTCTTATTCTCTCCACTGTCCTGCTGGGGAGAGAGGGTAAGAAGGATAAAATGGCTCTGTGGGTGCTTAGCTGCTAGCTGGGGTTTACCCACAACATAGGTAAACACAGATACACCTTGTCTCCCTGTATACTTCAGTAAAGTTCATTAAAATAACTGTTTTATTATGTAGTCATGCAGGTAACAGAACCATCCCAAACATCGTTTACTCCTTGCCTATGTTTTCTTCTTTTATTTAGGGGTGGGTGTTGTTTTGTTTTAAGAATTCATGTACAATTCTGTAAGGTCATTATTAAGTATACACATGTGATACACTTAGATTGAAAAAAAAAAAAAGTATGATGAAACTGCAAATGAAACAAAAGTTTCACTAGAAAATGCTGTTTTATTGAGCCAGATGTACTTCTCTTCGGCCATTACAGGTGAATTTTCTGCTGTGTTCTCCAACATAGGGTCTCAGGGGATTTCTGAATCTCATCTCTACTGGGTCTAGTCATATTCTGCACCACACCCCAGCCACTAGTTTCCAAACTAGAGACACACTGGCAGCTAAATCATTTAAATGTATTTGTTTTGTTTTCATTTGTTGAAATTTAGCTAAGCAGCTGTGGGATTGTGGGACACTGTTTTTGATGCTCACATTGCCCCGGTGAGACCGTAAGTTTTCAGTTTATGTGAGTGGGTAGGTAGAAATGACCTAAGGATGAGTTTGGATTGAAAACAAGATTTCATTAAAAAAAAAAAAATCCCATGAACTAGAAAAATACTTTTATTCACGCATCTTTATAATTTGTCAAAATTCAGGCCCCTTTTGTGTATGTAGAACAACACAACCTTTACTTAAATATGCTTGCAGCAGTCTTAAGTAGTCTCAAGTTTAAATGTCCGTACGAAGGATGAATAGTTTTGCAGTTCTTATACCTTTTTTTGAAATCAGGATTTTAAAAAAAATCTGAGATTGGATCTGAAAGAAACTGTCTTTCCTTGGGAAGTAGCTGACAACTTATGCAGCCTCAACACCTGTTTTGTGCAGTGTAAAGGAGACTAACTGCTACTCTGCTAACTTCATTAGGAGCAGGGAACAGTCTCCTGCAGGAACAGAGCTTGTGTGGGCAATGGCCAAAAATGCAAGCCCTGAGCATAGGCCTTTTCACCCAATAAGGAGAAATGGAAAATCTAGTACAATAGCATTGTTTCAGCTTGAACCATGCTGCAAGAACTGACTTAAATACTCTTTTTTATATATGTATTAAACTGAAAATGTTAATTCTGCACAGTTTTGCTCATAATACCAATCATTTCATTGGCAAGCTTTTTCATTCTCACAGAAAGTGAAGAAGTCCCGAGGTGTTAACTGTATTCATAGGTTAAAATGCAGTAATTTAAAAGGTAATCTTTTGTACCTTATCAGTACACCACAATAGACACTTAATAACATGCCTGATCAGAAATGGATTTTAACCTCAGAATTAGTAAGGCTCTAAAATTCTTCAGTGAATAATTCAGGATTTTTAATTCCCTTCTTACAGCATAAGAGCTATTCATTAAATAGTTGCATTTTTCACAGATAGACATAGTATTTAATGGGGTTAGGGACTCAGGGACAAAGCAAGAAAAACATCTGGGAGTCTAAATCTCACTGAACTCACTGTTGAAATAAAAAATGTAGTCCTCCACTATCTCAGTTCTTTCCTAACCCCAAAGCATCGCACCCCATAGGCTTTTTATATTTCAGCATGACTTTTCCACCAGTGCTTACAGTTTTGCTGACAGGGAAGTCCAGAATCACCTCTATCTTGCAAGCACCAAGCAGCTTGGTACTCAACCACCGGCTCAGTTCTGCCAGGACCCAGGAGCACATTGAGGTTACCACCTGGAGGGTTTTTTCTGATAGGTGTTTCCCTTGAATAACAGGTGATAAATCGATCTACTGGTGGGAGATGGAGAGAGATTGCCTTTGCATCACCTGTAGGGGGCTCTTCTTCACTTATTAAACTGTCTTAGTCTTGACCCATGAGTATTTCTTGCTTGTGCCCTTCCAATTCTCTCCCCCAACCTGCTGGGGAGGCAGTAAGCTGGGTGGGGGCTTAGCTCCTAGTTGAGTTCAACCCACAACAGCAAGAGATATTTACCATTTTTAATGTAATACTACAATTCTCAAGTCATTGAAGCAGAAGACAGAGGACTTTATTCTGACTTCAGAACTTCTGACAGGTAACAAAGTAAATTTCTTCATTGCTTACCCCAGTGCATATGCTATAGCAGAGTGGCATTTAAAAAAATAATAATTCACCAAGATAGCTTCCTCATATCACAGTTACTCTATCTGTCCTTGGGTTATGATTTCCAATAACACATCTGACTGTAGCAACTGAAGCTCACAAATAGTAAGACACCCAGAAAAGATTACAGACCTTAACCAAAAAAACGCATTCCTCAATCTGCTGCCAAGCTTGGTCACCACATGTTTTTTTGCCATCCAAATGGTACTTCAGAGCAAGTCCATAACTGCTGCCACATAGGAAAGCCAAATAGTTCCCATCTTGGGCTGAGGACTAAAAGACACTATTCACAGTCAGCAGTTGCCTAGCCTGTATCTCCTCAGAGGTCCAGTCTGAGAACCAGAGTCTTTAAACGTGCTGGGCAGAGTGTGTTCAGCACGAAGCACAGCTGCTACAGTGATCTCCACAGAAACTCAAGCTCAGCCTGAAGATATTCAAAGACTCTCTTCCAGCCTTTCAGAATAGCACTTCAACCCCCTGAGCTCCTTGGTAAAAAAAAAACCTTGTCTCCTGCACCACCCTGCAGCAGAGACATCTCCTTTGCCCTCTGCGCTGGTGTCGACTGTGACAGAGTTAATTTTCTTCATAGTAGCCAGTATGGGGCTATGTTTTGTATTTGTTCTGAAAACAGTGTTGATAATACAGGAATGTTTAAGTTACTGCTGAGCAGTGCTTACACAGAGTCAAGGTCTTTTCTGCTTCTCACCCCACCAGTGAGTAGGCTGGGGGTGCACAAGAAGCTGGGGGGGGGAACACAAGTGGGACAGCTGACCCCAAACGACCAAAGGGATATTCCATACCATATTGATGTCACGCTCAGCATATAAAGCGAGGGAAGAAGGAGGAATGAGGAGGTACCTTTGTAAGGATGGTATTTTTCTTCCCAAGTAACCATTATGTGTGATGGAGCCCTGCTTTCCTGGGGATGGCTGAGCACCTGTCTGCCAATGGAAAGTACAGAATGAATTCCTTGCTTTGCTCTGCTTGCATGTGCAGGTTTGCTTCAACTGTTAAACTGTCCTTATCTCAGCCCATGAGTTTTCTCTTTTATTCTTCTGAATTTCTCCCCCATCCCACTGGGGAAGGTGATCAAACAACGGTGTGGTGTTTAGCTGCCAACTGGGGTTAAACCACAACACCCTCACATATCAGTTATGGTCAGTTCTGCACTACTTGATGTCATAGTCACAGGGATCTGATGATTCAGGACATGGGCACAGCAGTTATTCCTGATGCAAAATACTTTACTGACACATAATGTTTTTAAAGAACTGTGCTTTTGGTCTGTCACCAGATACTAAACCATGTTTAATGCACAGTCTGAGCAATTTTGCATATTGCTGTTGGTTTTTTCTCTCCCAATTTATTAATATTTGTAATAAATGTCACTAACAGGATTGGTTCAGTTGGAAGGTGCCATTGTATTATCTAGGACCCCAAAAAATCTGCAAAAATGAGTATTCAAAATCACCATGCAGTTACATGACTATCAAGTAATTTCAGTATATGAGAGCAACTTTGCATTGGATATAACATTGAGTTGTACACAATGTATTGTCCCATCACTTGCAGGGCATGAAATGCCATACACTACAATCACTACAATTTCTTGAGAATTCTCGCTTCCAACATCCATGTTCTATACAGACAGACAATATTTGTCTCTAAATTGCATTTTTTTGAATCCTATGACATTTTTTCCTACTGACAATAGCAAAGCCCCAGCTGCAATTTGGTGTGTCACACTTCAAATAATACCTTATCTTTAGGTTTTTAAATCCATTTAGTTTAAGGTTTTGTTTATAGTAGGATCACATTCTCACAATTCACAGAAGACAAACATTTTTATCAAGAATCTTTAAATGCATTCTAGAAAGTCATACTCACTATGGATTAAAGCTGACCTCTGGAGTTACCATTTGCATGATTTATGTTTCTGAAACAAAAATCCTCATGACAGAGTGACCTCTGCAAAAAGAAATACACTGAAAAAAGATCTAGGATGTTCAGTTATGCTCATAAATAAACATAACATTACCATTTTTTGACTGATGCTGTCCAGAAAGACCTGAATCTGAGATTCCAAAATAATGTTATTCCAAATTTGCAAGTAACAAGTAACTCTCAGTTCCTGAACTAATTTCCACCTGGGAACACTACAGTATGTGTTTTTTTCCTTTTTATCATAGTTTAATTTCATTCTCATAAATAAAATTCTGGAATAACGTTAAGACTTTAAATGACTAGAGTTTATTCTGTAGCAGTGACAGTGCAGGGACTGGAGATGTAGGAGCTGTCTATTTGTAGTTTTATATACTGAAAGAAATTGTCAGAGATATCTAAAGCTGTAAGTCATTTTAGACTGTATACTAAAATAAGCTCAGAGGCAGAATGAAAAATCTGTCTTGTATCACGTACTCTTTTGTGGTGTAACTGCACGTTTGTTTATTGTAGCCAATACTCTTAAACTATCTCTAACAAAGTCATCTGGTGATTCTCAGTATCACTATCCAAAGATAAAAGAAAAGCAGGGTTAGAAGAGGTTTTCAGCAGTTCCTGTAAGAAATCTTTACTGTGAATCATGTGATGTTTGGAGATATTCAGCTAAAGAAATCCCTGAACTCCAGTAATTCCCAGAGGGATATCTGCTATAACTACTGCTGAAGCTTGCAAATACTGTGTGCAAATATGATATTCTCAATACATTTATACAGAATCTGGTCAAATATATGTGATCCATTATGTTTACACTTTAATTATTTCCTTGCAGACTGAAATACACTGGGGAAATTTACAGCATTCTTGAAGCTGATAGACAACAAACAGAAAGTAAGAAACAATGGAGTCACATGACAACAAAAGCACCTGATTAAGAAAGATTTCTGCCACTCAGTATAAAGCAGTAGCACAATTTTCTAAATATTTATATCATATATTCTAGTAACACTCAATGCATAATAAATAAGAATAAATACAATAATCTTTCTTCCAGCTAGGTTTTCAGTCATTTAATTCTGTGACGGTTGAGACACTAGAAACCGTATACCTAATTATGCTTATCCTTCGTATCATATAACAAAATGCCAACAAGCAAGTTCAGACTTGTTGACTGCTGAGGGATTTATTATAATCGAAGTAAATACAGAAAAACATTGTTAATCCATGTGCTTTATACATGACAGTTCGGTCCCTTTATTTGATGGGTGCATTATTATAATAATGCAACACAAATATTTAATTGCTAACTGATAACTAAATACAGAATGTAAAAGGACAAAGTTTTATAATATATTTGGTATGTGTAACAAGATCTCTGAGACTGTAAGGATACATCAGCATGTGTACAGTGTCAACTGAATTATCACAGATTAACAGGTATCATAATTAAAGTTGTAATGCAAGCAAGTCTAGCATAAAATGAGACTTTTTTTGAAAGGTGATGCACATTTAAGATTAAGAGGCCAAGAATGAGGGGCAATACACTCATCTGAGAGCAAAGGCTGCAGCTTCAGCTGGGGGGTCTGCACCATCTACCCCAGTGGTGGCCGATGCCTTCACCCAGATGAAGCTGCTGAAGGGAGAGGCTGCAGTGCAGACCTCAGGCTGCAGGAAGTGCCCAGACCTTTCCCCTGGGGCAGAGCTGCCTGCAAAAGCTGTGCCCAGGTGGAGGATCTCCAGCAGCAGTGGCTGAGCTGCAGGAGGTGGTGAGAAGGCTGCGTAGCATCAAGTGAAGCTGGGAAGGAGTTAGCTGGTTCCAAGCGCAGCCTGAAGTGGACCCACAGCCCACAACCAACCAGTCAGAAACTCCTCCACCAGCACACACAGAAGGGAGGGGGGATAATAAAGCAGAATAGAAGCTTGCAATGGCAAGGACCTGCAGGAGAAACAGACATCCCCCGAAGCCTGAGATGCCCTTGCAGAACCACTTCACCAATATGCATCTTGAAGAGGAAAGACCCATCACATCAGGAAAGGCTGAGTAAGGCTGCCCAGTCTGCTCCCCGTATAACAACCAGCACAACTAAGAAAAGGTGACAGGTGATAGTGGTAGGTGACTCTCTTCCGAGGGGTACGGAGGCATCCATCTGAGAGACTTGACATGCTCTCTAGAGATGTGTGCTGCTTCCTGGCAGCTTGAATCAGGGAAGTCACCAAGACACTGACGAACCTCATACAATCTACTATTATCTGCTGTTGTTGCTTCACGTGAGCACCAATGATGCAGCCAGGAGCAGTCTGAAGAGTATAAAGAAGGATTACAGAGCCCTAGGAGCAGTGGTAAGGGACTCTGGAGTGCATGTAGTTTTTTCATCAATCCTCCTGTGTCGTGGTAGAGACGGACACAACAAACGAATGTTGCAGGCAAAATGTCTAAATTCTTTATTTTCCAAACCCTTCTTTTATATCTGCTTTACAAAACCGTGTGCTCATTTGATTGGTCACATAGTTGTCTTTTAACATTAGCATTAGGCAAGGGCAAAACCAAAAGATTCTTTAGGTACATCAGTGATAAAAGGAAGACTAGGGAAAACAGGAGACCTGGTTACCTGGGATATGGAGAAGGCCAAGGTAGTCAATGACATTTGTTGCCTCAGTGTTCATCAAAAAGTTCTCCAGCCACACTGCCCAAGGCACAGAAGGCAAAGACAGGTACTGGGAGAATAAAGAATCACACACTGTAGAAGATCAGGTTTGAGATCATCTGAGGAATCTGAAGGTGCACGAGTCCATAGAACCTGATGAGGCATCTGCAAGTCCTGAAGGAACTGGCAGATGAAGTGGCTGAGCCACTACCCATCATATTTGAGAAGTCATGGCAGTCTGGTGAAGTTCCCACTGACTGGAAATGGGGAAACATAAGCCCTATTTTTAAAAAGGAAATAAAGGAAAATCCATGGAACTACAGGCCAGTCAGTCTCACCTCTGTACCCATGCAAGGTCACGGAGCAAATCCTCCTGGAAAATATGCTAGGGCACATGTAAAATAAGGAGGTGATTGGTGGCAGCCAACATGGCTTCACTGAGGGAAAATCGTGCCCAACAGATTTGTTGACCTTCTATGATGGGGTTACAGCACTGATGCATAGGAGAAGAGTGACTGATGTCATCTACCTGGACTTGTGCAAAGCATTTGACACTGTCCCACATGACCTCCTTGTCTCTAAATTGGACAGACATGGATATGATGGATGGACCGCTCAGTGGATAAGGAATTGGCTCAATGGTCACACTCAAAGAGTTACAGTCAATGGTTCTATGTCCAAGTGAAAAGCAATGACAAGTGACATTGGGATCAGTGCTGTTTAACATCTTTGTTAGTGACATGAACAATGGGACTGAGTGCACCCTCAGCAAGTTTGTCAATGACACCAAGCTGTGTGGTGCGATCAACATACTGGAGGGAACAGCTTGTGACCCTGACAGGCTTGAGACATGGGCCCATGTGAACCTCATGAAGTTCAGCAAGGTCAAGTGCAAAGTCCTGCACATGTGTCATGGCTATCGCAGGCACAAATACAGGCGGGGCGATGAGTGGATTGAGAGCAGCCCTGTGGAGAAGGACTTGGGGGTATTAGCGGATGGAAAACAGACTGTGAGCCAGCAATGTGCATTCACAGCCCAGAAAGCCAACGATAAACTGAGCTACATCAAGGGGAGTGTGTCCAGCAGGTAAAGGAAGGTGATTCTGCCCCTTTACTCCACTCTGTTCAGCTCTGAGGCCCCCAACATAAGAACCGCATGGACCTGCTCAAGCAGGTCCAGGGGAGGGCTGTGAAGATGATCAGGGGCCTGGAGCACCTCCCTTATGAGGACAGGCTGAGAGAGTTGGGGTTGTTCAGCCTGGAGAAGAGAAGGCTCCAGGGAGACCTTATAGCAGCCTTCCAGTACCTAAAGGGGCTACAGGAAGGATGGGGAGGGACTCTTTATCTAGGAGTATAGTGACAGGAGGAGGTGTAATGGTTTTAATCTGAAAGAGGGTAGATTTAGATTAGATATAGGAAAGAAATTCTTTACTGTGAGGGTGGTGAGACACTGGCACAGGTTGCCCAGAGAAGCTGTGGCTGCCCCCTCCCTGGCAGTGTTCAAGGCCAGGTTGGACGGGGCTCTGAGCAACCTGGTCTAGTGGAAGGTGTCCCTGCCAGTGGCAGGGGGGTTGGAACTAGATAATCTTTAAGGTCCCTTCCAATCCAAACCTGTCTATGATTGTTCATTCCACAGAGGACCACAAAATCAGTTCAAGGGTGATAAAAAGGAAGTATAGAATTTAAAGAATTTGACATAATATTTTAAAATTTATCTTTAAAAACTTTTCACGTTTGTATTTCAGTCTATCCGATGCTTTTATGACATTTAATAAGATAAAGTGAGGAGGCTGAAACAAAGTTTCTCAAATCTGAAGGTAGTGCTCTAACCTTAGGACTATTTTATAAAAGGCAAGTACTGCCATCATTTACAGACAGCAGTAACTTCTAATCAACTCCTGAAAGCTGAACAGGTGGTATGCCATACTGCAGTTTTTGGATGGGCATTATTCAGGGCTGCAAGCAGGTGCCTAGCTGTCAAAGGTGGCAGAACATCAGTGATATCCTGTATTTCCCCTTTATCTAAATTTATGTGGCCCTCTAACTCAGAGTAGCAACTTCTAGGATCACTTTATTTACATCCCAAAGCACTTTATTTACATCCCAAAGCACTGTCTTAGGAGCTGAGCACAGCACCTTCACTCCAGGGTCTGGACATCAGCAGTCATGTGCCTAAAAGCTCAGCATTTCTAAATTACATAAACCCAGATCCTCTGCCATTAGCATTTCATAAATTAATTTATGAAGGTCTAAACTGTGAAAACTGTTTCTTAAGTGTGCAATCAGGCCTCTAAGTAATAACTAATTTTTTTCACGTCATTCTTTTCTACTTTTTGTTCATTACCACGGAAATGAAGCATCATCTCCATCAACCTGCTGGCAATGCTCTTCCTGATGCAGTCCAGGAGGCTGTTGGCCACCTTTGCTGATGGAACACTTCACTAGTTCACATTCAATTTGTTGATTGGGACCCCCAGATCCTTTTCTGTAAATGTGCTTTCCATCCATTTGGTCCCCAACACGTATTGGTGCCTAGGATTATTCCTCCTCAGGTGCAGGACTTGGCATCTCCTTTTATTGAACTTCATAAGATTCATATTTACCCATTTTTCCAGCCTCTTGAGATCCATCTGAATGAGAGCACATCCATCTGGTCTACCAACTACTCCTCCCAGTTTTATATCACCTCCAAACTTGTTGAGGGTGCACTCTGATCCTTCATCCAAATCATTAATGAAGATATTAAAACAGTACAGTACCCAGTATTGACCCTGGGGTATACCACAGGTGACTAGTCTTCATCTGGACTTCTGTATTGGGTCTGGCTGAACTGGAATTGGTTTTCCCCTACAGCAGCCCTCACGGTGCTGTGGTTTATGCTGGGAGCTGGCAGGGTGTTGATAGCACCCTGGTGTTGTGGCTGCTGCTGAGCAGCGCTTACACAGCACCAAGGCTCTTTCTGATATTTTCCCCAGTGGGACGGGGTGGGCAAGATCTTGGGAGGGGACACAGCCAGGACAGCTGACCCGAACTGACCAAAGGGATATTCCATACCATATGACGTCTGCTCAGTGTAAAGCTGGGAGAAAGGAGGGAGGGGGTGGGGTCACCCTTGGTCCTCCGAGGCAACTACTACGCGTATTGGAGCCCTGCTTCCTGAGAAGGCCCGACATCGCCTCTTCATGGGAAGTAGAGAATAAATCTGTTTGCTTTTGCTTCCGCGCGCGGACTTTTGCTTTGCTTTGCTTATATTAAAACTGCTTTTGTTTCACCCACAAGGGTTAGTTTATCTTCTTTCCCCTCTTTACCCTGTTGAGAAAACAAAGGGAAGGGGGGGGGGGGGGAAGTGATAGAGCGACTTGGTGGATACCTGGCATTTAGCCAGAGTCAAACCATCACAATGCCCCTGATCACAACCCATCAAACCCTGCAGTTCAGCCCCTTTTCAATCCACTTCAATGTCCACTTATCTAGTTCATGCTTTTTCAGCTTGTCTGTGAGGATGTAATGTATTGGAAATCCTCGCTAAGGTCAAAGCAGGCAAGATCTGCTACACCCCCTTCATCCACCAAACCAGGCATGTCATCATAGAAGGCTGACATTTGCTCTCTTGCAGCCCTCAGAAACCTTTCCCACCACAACCTTTCAAAATTAATCAAGAGTGGTCTCCTGATGATATTGGCCAGCTCCCTCACCACTAGTGAGTCCATCAGACTTATATACACTACATTTGTTTAGATGTTTTCTAACCTGGTCCCCCTCCACCAAGGGTAAGTCTTTCTTTCTCCAGACTTCCCCACTGATCTCAGGCACATGGGATTCCCAAAGGAAAGAAGGCGTTGAGTACCTCAGCCCTTTCCATATCCTTTGTCATCATGTCCCCAGACACATTCAGCAGCAGGCCCACATTTTCCCTGATATTCCTTCTGATGATGATAAACTTGCAGAAGCCTTCTTTCTTGTTGCTCTTCCCATTTCTTTCCAGTTTCAGCTCCAGGTGGGCTTTGGCTTTCCTAACTCTGTCCCCATCCGTGCTTGGCTCCATATTCCTTCGAGGTCATCTATCCCTGTTTCTACCTCTTGTATGCTTCAATGGAATTAAAACAATTTACTTCATAATTATGTGTGCTTGTGTATAGCTTCAGTGCCACAAAAAATTCCCAGTGTTAATCAACCCTGAAGTCATAACCCATATATTAAAAACATTGTTTTTTATGCTCCTATAGTAGTATTAAACAACTAACATAAAATTAATCATGTTCTGTGGTGAAACAATTATACAGTTCTCCATTTAATCAATAATCAGTGCGGTCAATAATCATTTGTAACCCCAACTTCTGAGGTAGTTCTACTTCCCCTAGCAGAAAAATCTGCACTGCAGAATTAGCCTGATTCATATGCTGGGGCATTCACTTACAACTTTAGAATTGTTGGTTGCCTCACTGAGGTTATATGACCACATACATGTTTGAGTATGTACAGAAAGAACAGTAGAACATCTAAAATGTGCAAATCCAGTTTTCAGAGAAGAGCCCCTTCTGATGATTTTTCCTTACTCATTTTAGGTAACATCTGCTTAGCACTATTCAGAAACATTCACAAAAATTATCCTGTCAAAGGAGCTATTGTGTCTTTTTCTTAGACAATGGTTATAATAACTCTGTTCATAGAATCAGACACAGGACCCCCAAGGGACCTCCAGAGAGCATCTACTTCAATCTTTGATTCATATCAGTTCCAGTTAGATCAGTTTCTTCAGAGACTTCCCTATTTGAGTTTTAAGTATCTCAAAGGAGGGAGATTCTACATGGAGCCTTCTGGAAATCATGTTCCTACATCTAATCACTCTCGTGGTGAAAAAGTATTTAATATCTAATTGGATTTTCTGTTGTTACACCTTGTGTCCTCTTCTTTCTGTTAATGGTGTACTTCCACGAAGGGTCCATCTCCACCTTCTCTATAACTTTCTATTATGTAGCTGACAACAGCAGTAAGAGGGCTGTTTAGTTTTCTTATGACTAAACAAACCCATCTCTCCCTATTTCCCCGTGTACATTATACACTCCATTCATTTTAGTGCCATCTGGTAGACATGCTCCACTACATTAACATCTTCCTCTCACTGGGAATCCAAAACTAGACACAGTACTCCAGATGCAGCCTCACAACTGATGAATCAAAAGAATAAAGCACTTTCTTACCCTGCTAATTACACTTGTCACATTCTAGTTAGTCACCTTTACCTAAGTGACACTGGACTAGGTCTGCCTACTTTGATTTGTCCTTAAAAGTGTTCCCCTCTCTGCACCTTAGATTGGAGCACAATGGGATGTAAAGCTAGGTCAGTAACCTTAAATTCCATCCTCTGAGGACAGGAGGACTATTTGTCGCATTTGTTTCAGGACTTGTTTATTGTTGCGGGGGTGGGGAGTGTTTTTTTGATTCTGTACTTGCTATAGAGCAATCAGTCTATAATCATGCCACAATCTGGACTAGTTTCCAGTTCTAAACATTTAAATTATCAACTCTCTTTGTCTTTATTTTTATTACATAATATTTTCCACTATTGGCAAAGACCTGCAAGAGGTTTGAGATAGCTATGATGACAGACACCCGGTAAAACATGTGATGAAGTGGTAAATGAGCTCACTTTTCTTGGCACCTAGCTGAAGAGTAACTAATGCTACTATTTTGATTATAAAAGCTGTGGAAGAATAATAATTTATCATAAAAGTCTGTGATTAGTAGTTGTAGACAGAAGCCTTGATTTTGGGGAAAAAACACACAGTAGAAGACATGTCCCAGAACAAGCATGCTCAATTCAATGTACAGTCCAGTACGGGATGGAGCAACCTGAGACAGAAATATAAAGTATGTGTCATACAAATAACCTAATTTATCTTTGCTTAAATTAAAGTTGAAGGATTGTTTGGATGGTTTGATGTTGAAATTTTAAAATTTTCATCAGTCTATCACAGATTTTCTGAATGTCCCCTGAGGTTTCAGACCCAGTGGAGGAAAATCATGTGCAGGAAGTTCAAGACAGACCTCCTGGAAAGCCACTATAGTAATATAAGGTGGATTAAGAAATTTCTTGCCTATTGCCTCAGTGCATCCACCACACTCAACTTATTTTTTAAAGTCTCAGTGAAACATTATATGACTTAAACAGAAAAACAGCAGTCACCAGAAAGAGAAGAAAGAAGTTTTTTGCAATACAGATTGGATGTTAGCAGCTGAAATCAAAAGGTCACAAGCACTGTTTCACACTTCTGGAGTGCCCTACTTCCATAAACCTATTGGTGAAAGAAAGCAGCAGTATGCTCTGTCAGTAAGTAAAACAGGATACACTGGAATATATGAATAACTGTCACACAGTAGCCACTTATTTTACAGTTGAAAGAAACTAACCCCTCAACTAGCTTTTACCCTGAATAAATAAAGATACCTAAGTGTCCTGGTTCAGCTAGGATAGGGTTAAGTTTCCCCAGCAGTGAGAAGGGATCTCCGGCTGCATTATTCATACCATGCTGATGTCAGGCCCGGGGCTGAAGCGTGGGAACAGTTTCCTATGGGCTTTTGTCACAGGAAGCACGCACGGCAGGCTGGCTGTGTCCCTTGCAGTATTTCTCTGTATATCTTTTGTCTTGTTTACTGTTATTTTTGTTTATTGTTGTTGTTATTGCTATTGTTGTTGTTCAGATTGTTATTTGTTACACTGTTGTATTAAATTTGTCCTTATTTCAACCCTGGGGTTTGTGCCCTACTCGGTCTGAGGGTGGGGGAGGGACAACGGCAACGTGGTCTCCAGTCCCAGCAGGGCCTAAACCACCACACCAAGGAAGAGCCATTTTGGCCTAGGTCCAGAACAGCCCTTGGTGAGGCACCAGCACTACATCTGCAAGTGGGCAGGACAAAGTGCTGAAAGGCCAGGAGTGTGATCCTGAACATTATCCCCATTCCTATCCCCCTAATCAGTTACTGTCTGGTGACAAAGAAATTAAATTCAGGAACTGCTTTGATGTCCAAAAGGCACTGAGAATTGCAGTTACGGACCAGGCCAGATGTCCTCAGACAAGGTCACATTCTTATCGCTCCTCTATGCAACAGCACATTTCACATCTGAAAGCTTGGACTTCCACCATCTCTGGCTCCAGAAAACCTCTATGCCATGCGGATTGCATTGCTGGGGACCACTTTCTTGTAAAAGGAGGATGCCAATGGCAAATTTCCTTCATTCTTTCCAAAATTTACTGCTCAGGGACTTGGCCCTTCCCTGTCCTCCACAGTCTGAAAGATTTCAGCTTCCCCTCGCCTCTGCACAGTGCTCAAATGACTGCCTGCAGAGCTGTTTATAGGAGGCTGATGCTTTCCTCCAGCCAAGACAAGCAGTCCATACTTGCACATTTATATGACCTGAAATGGAGAGTGGCTGGCAGAGAGAGGAAAGGTAGGGAACCCTGCCTCCTCTCACTGGCTCGAGGTCCACCTCTATAACACAGCCAGTGCCACCCAGTGTAAAATACAACCCTGGCCTTTAGAAAGCTCACCAGGAAGAAAGGAGTATTAATCCCCTCTGGCTAAAGAACTGCTCCAGCCAGTACTCTACTGCATGTAAAAAGGCACTTTCCTCACTCTTAATCACCTCTTTCACACTGTTTAACAAACAAAACAAAACAACAACAAGAAAGAAAGAAAAAGCATCCATGCTGTTTTGGGGGGGAAAAGATATGGGGACAGAGGCATGTACTCCTGCCTTCACAATAGTTTCTGCCTTCACTTTTTGCAGCCTTGACAACACCCTGGTGACTCCAGCCCTGTGACTGAGCAGAGGCTAACTGGATACTGACTGAACTCATATCTCCCAGCTCCCTGGCTCAGCATGGTGGCAAATATTGTACTCCATTCCCTTTGCTGTATCACCTCTTACTGAAACTGTACCAGGAGATTAGTTGCTGCACACTTCTACATTTCAGGCCTGAAAGGTCAGTGAGTCTGTGACAAATATGCAAGAACTTCTCTGTCGCTATTCCCTATGCTTAATACAAACCTTCAGCAAAACATTTAGCATGACAGCAAGACATTTGCTCCTATTCAAATTCCAGCAAAAATCCAAGGGAAAGAAGTCCTCGTCTTTCATTTTTTTTTTTCTTTTTTTTTTTTAATTCCTGTTTTATTCTTCTATATTGTCTATCAATGTGTTTATCAACAGCTATTCAGAAATCTCTGTAACTAAGCCAGGGTTCTCAGACAATATCATAATGGAAACATTAATAGAAATGGATTTATAATTTCCAGCAGTGCTGTGTGGGAGTGGCTTCTACTGTGTATGGCAAAAAGCCCTAAAATATTTAACACAATCTTAAGAATTTAGTAACACAGTTTCATAAGCCTTTGTTATATGACAGAAATGACTGCAAGCTGACTTCAGACATTCAGAAAAACGAATGCGAGAAGAATATCTCTATTTTTCTTGCTATTTTGACCCATCTGCAAGATAAAAACTTCTTTTAAATATTTTGTATAAAGAGAAACCATGAAATAAGAATAATATATTGGTAGCTAGCAATATCTGCTAGTTAGTATGCAATGGTATAAGGCACAGCATGAATCAGTTTGGGGAATCTGAGCATTTTGTAAGTCAGGTAATGACTAATTTTGTGCTGTCAATGGAATAGATATTTTTGTTATCTGTAATTTGTGTCTTTATATTTCTGTAAAACTTGTGGGTTTAGAGTAGTAAGTGGGTACAGTTTGACAGTCTCTTTACTTTTATTAAACTCTTGTTACTAGAAATTGCTATACTTGTCACAGAATGCATTAGTATTTTCTCTTAAGCCCTTTATGAATCATTACACTTGCAGATGGGACAGTCATACTATTCTAGCTCCGACAATCTCTAAACATTCTGTATATCTCTATCATAATGTTGAAGTGTTCACTTGCATTTATTAAAAAATGTTTCACGGAAAAAAATTTTGCTACACAAATACTCAGTAGATGTTTCAGTAGCTGCTTCATTTAACCCAGTGAATCTACCCTGGCCAAGGGATTCAAAATGGTAACAGTATCTGTTAAGGATCCAAAACACATGTGCTTTGATTCTATAAAATTCAAAGCAGAAGGTAAATATGCTACAGATAGGGGAATCTGACTAAAAGCACCTGACTGTGATGCTTTTTTCTAAAAATTCAGAGAGGAAAATAAAATAAAAATTGGTATTGATGCACATGTCAGAATATGGAATGAGGCCCAGTTTTTCAAAATAGAGAAACAGATTCAAGTATAAGGATCTATGTGCAGGGATCATATTCCTACAGATTAAGTTAAAGACAGTATAAATCCTGCTTTTACTGAGACTTGATAGTTTTAAAGATTTACAGAATTCTTCCCACTAGCAGAAATTGCTTCTTGGTTTATCTCAGAAACACATACATTGAAAATTCTGCAGAATTTTACTTAATAAGTAAAAATCAATTAAAAAATTTCATTTATCCCTTCAGAATTTCTGCAACAACTGAAAAACATGAATAATCTTATCCCCTGCAAGGAAGCACACACTATGGGTTAAGTCTAAATAGTAAAGAAGTCCTTAAGAACATGCTAAGTTTAATTTGTTGCATAAGGTTAAGTTCCAGCTGGTAGAAAAGGGGAAAAAAAAAAAAAAAGCATTAGCAGTAGGAAAAATACCTTGAGCATTTATCACTTGCCAGCCAGAATTCAGCATCAACTGGCATTTCTGAAAACACTTTGCATTTATGAGAACATGCACACCAGAGAAATTATAGCACTCTCTGCTATCTGTAATCCTTCCTCACCAGATACACACATGATTTGAGTTATAACAGCCATTTCCTAATTATTCTGTAACTGAGTTTCTATTTGGAGCTCTGAGAGGCTTTGCTCTTGCTATGAAAAACATACTCAAGCCATCTCACACTTAATGAGAGCTACTGTTGCCAAGAACTAGGCATGTAAAGCTCTTTCCTAATACAGTCAAGAGGGATCTACCTTTTTAGGACTCAGTCTGCCTGAGGCTATGGAAAAAGGAAATGAGGAATCACAACAGTAGCCAAAGATAAGAAATAAAGTGAGTCAAGATGATGACAGCTAAAGTAGTAATTGCTGCTCAGAAACTCTATGGATGATTTCCTAAATCTTAGAGCTTTAGATTGAAAAAATTTTAAACAGTTAAACATTTTCCAAGAAGTTGATGATTCAGTCCTCAAAATACCTGTCACAAAGAGCATCCTAAGGCCCTGAGGCATACATATGGGAGAGCAAGACACACACATCCAACATTTGAGAGAATGAAAGGGATGCAGGTGAAGAGACTGGGCATTGTTTTCCTGGGATGTAACACCTCTGAGTGAATAAACAGGGTTTTTTTAATTCACTGTTTTGAATTAGCCATTGGTCCCAGAGCCCTAGAGAGAAGCTTCTGTCAGATATCTAATTCTGTTTACAGGGTCCAGCACAGGAGCAAGTCAGGGTTCCCCAGAAGTTCAGGTGCAGGACGGTACAGGATTTAGACTTAAAACTGCAGTTTGCAGATGGGCTGAAAGGCTGCTTATTTACATAGAATGTTTGCAGCCAATGATAAAGATCATCACTCTATATTACATAATTAGGAGACTTAAAGATATGGCACAGACAGGAGGCAGAGGCTGATGCAGCTAATGTCACAGTTTGTCATTATGAGAATAAGTAGTAGAAACAGAAAAATCAGCAAGGGAAATTGCAACAGATATGTTTTTCAGGAACTAAAGATATTATGCATACGTGTATATAAGTGTGAGGAAGAAACTCAAAGGGAAAAAAGGCAGATATAAGCTGACAATGGGAGGGGGGAAGAGAGGGATGAAGCAGAAAAATGAAATAACCGTATAATCAGAAAACCTAAAGCAATGGTGAAGTAGCCTAAATTAATACAAATTTTTATATATATGCACATATAGTGTATACATAAAGTGATGAGCAAGAACCCTGCTGGAAATTAAAGGAATTTTACATATAACTAAAGACCACTCATGAAAGATTTGCAAGTAGATGTCAAAGATGGAGACAGCACAAGAAATCCCTGAAGGGTTTGTAAGGTGACGTAGAAGGTCAGAGCTGACTGTCTTCCCCATGTTAGTATTTATCAGTGTAGGTAAAATGAAAAAGAAATGCAGAAGTTGAGAGCAAAATAAGAAAAATATGAACAAATGAGAATAGATCCAAAATAAAAGACTGGAAATAAGTCTAAAAAAGAGAAATAGAGTAAAATAGAAAAAGAAAGATGACCTTAATTACAGAAATGTGCTAATCTGTTAGTAATAATATAGAAAAGGAAGAACAAATATTCTTAAGTGTATCTATATAACATATATCATACCTATATATATGATCACTTTGAAACAGAAACATTGGTTATTTGATATATTTGAAATATAAAACCATAAAAGTAGACGAATTTGTAAGTATGACTTCATGTTTACTGTTAGGTATTACTTAGGATACTTGAGGAAGACTTTAGAAAAAACTAATTTTACTACATAATTTAGAGAAACTGCAGAAGTCCAAATGGTCTAATCAAAATTCCTTCCTAACAGAAGACAAAGTAAAAAATATTTTGATTTGAGACTGATAGTGCTTTCTGCAACAAAGTTTTGATTGCATGAACATATGAATTGAAGAAACCTGTAATAATTTACAAGCATGGTCCTGGATTCAGCAGTTCACAATCATGCTCTAAGAAGCAGATATTTTCAGTTAATAATATTGTTGGCACCATTCTTAGTAATGATTTCAAGATGCAGAAGCTTTCATATTGCTCTCCATGAGATATGGATCTCAGTCATTCTAATGTGAAAAACCTTAAGAGTTTAGAGAAACCAGAAAAAAATGCAAGTCTGCCCAGAGTGCCAAAGTCAGCCTGACAAAACACCTGAGATTGAACACTTCAAACGTTTTTCTGCAAAGATGCATCCCAGCCTCACAAAAATCTATTGTACTGATCACCACAGGGAAACTTTGGTTAGTTTTAAGGTGCTAAATGCCTTTAAAATATGTGGAAGAGAGTTGTAGAGGTCTGCATTGCAAACATCCAAATTCAAATAAAGATGAAGATATGCATGGATCTTTCTTTACATATTCAGTGCACTGCATAAAGTCCCACAGGCTAATCACCTACATTAAGTACTTTAATTAATTCCTTTTTCTAGAGCTCATATCACATGAAACATGAAACTTCTCTCTATCCAACCTGTCTTCTACAAAAAAGCAGTCCTAACTTTTCTCCCTGGCTTCTTTTTATGTGAAAGTCTTCATGCCTCCTATTATTTTCCCTGTGCAATTCAGATTTATATAAAACAATTTGACTTTATATTTCACCTACATGATTAATTTCCTATAGTAGAGCTAAAAGTCTAGGCAAAGATAAATAGGTGAATATAATGCACCTCTCTTGTTTTGACAGGAAAAACATTTATTTTGCATACATATCTATGTGTGACTGTACTAAAATATGTTGATTTGGTAAGTTTATTGATTTCAGTTTCTAACAACCCACACTTTAAAATGCAACTAGTAATTTTCAGGGCTGAATTTCAGGCTTAATAAATGGCTAAAATTTCACTCTATATATTCCCCTCCAACAAAACAATCAAGCTATTTTTGGGTTTCCTAGACAAAGTATTCAGAATGTAATTTAAACTACAACTTAAATTACAGAAACATAGGTTGCCTCAATCTTTATAACTCATTGTAGAATAAGGTTCATAACAGATCAACAAGCACAAGCAGTACAGACTGTATTATTGTGAGGAGATACTGAGGCAATCAGGGAACTGAGGCCAGTGAGGTGTCACTGCCTCCCCATTACCGTGGTCCAACATGGCTTAGGTGTTCTTTGCCACACAACTAGGTGGCACCAGTGCCCCTACCCAACCCCTCGCTGAAACAGGATTTCATCCAGATAGCAGCTGACTTTCACAAATCTACAATTCACTTATCAGTTTCTTAATTTCATTTTATAATTGTGCTTTCTTCTCTCTCAGCAGCTTCCCACTTCCCAGTCAGTTGCTTTTACATATAGTTTTAGAAGAGACAGTAAAAGCTACAGTTTTCACAATGTCCTAGTTTTGTCCAGGATGGAGTTAACATTCATTGATCTGAGAAAGAGCACAGCTAGAGGGCAGGTCCAGATCAACCATTGGACCATTTTATATCATGTGGCATCTTGCTCAGTATATGGGCGGATTTTACAGGTCAGCAAGGAATTTTTTTCTGGAGCAGCTGGGCTTGCTGCTGGGGATGGGCTCTGTACTGGCTGCTGCTCGGTAAGCCACTGCTGCATTTTACTCTTTTGGGACTTAATATTTTTACTGTTGTTTTTGTTACTATTGATAATTTTTTTATTCGACCTACGAATTTCTTCTTTTGTCCCTCCGCTATTTCATTGGGGGGTGTGGAGTGGGGTGGGTGAGGAAGGGGGGGGGGGGGGGTAACTAAGCAACTGGCCATGTGACAATTGGCTGCCAGCTGAGTTCAAACCACAACAGTTGGTGCCCAAGGTGGGGCCTGAGGTTTGAGATAATGACAGAATGGGTAATAATGTTGATTACTTGGCTCCTTAAGATTTTATCACTTCATTTGCAATATATATTTCCCATGCTGCCACTCACAGTCTGTGAGAGTTGAGTTAAGATTTTGTATTTACTGTACTATGTGATGCTCATCTATGATGGGGCACAGTCATCAGCCCTGGGGCTATTTACAATTGTGTTTTAGGAATTCAGGAATTTTAGGTATCTTTGGAATGTTGACATTAACATGGTCTCTTACTGCTAAGAGCTAGTGTGCTCTTGCATGTGGTTCAGGTTTTGTTCAGGGTTAAGCAACTATTTATCCCTTGGAAATCTACCCCAAGGTTGGAGAATTATGAGTGGCTGGGGATGTAGAGTAGCACGGGCAAGTATCTAGAACAGTGGACACTTCCCGTGTATTGGAACTTCACCCCTGCATAGGTGAAGAATCCTGAAGAACTAGTAAAATATTTAGAGAAAGTATGTGTCACCTGGCTAATTCCAGAGAGGCACAGCTCACTGCACCATGCTGGGGCCTAGTCCATGCCTACTGAGTGCTATTAAACACTGTTCAGCACCCTAAAGAGGAAGAGAAGGACGCTAGATCTGGCAACCAAGTAACAGAAACTGAAGCCACTACAACCCTGAGGACGGGCGCTGCAGCTGAACCAGAGAACCAACCCACGACGGTGTCAGTTGCTCCCATACAGAAGAAGAAATACAGAAGAAAATCCCCTTGCAGTGTACAGGGTGATGATGAACCAGACCCTTCACACAAACAGGAGGCAGAGCCAGTGATGTCACCTGATCCTTATCCCTGAGTGAGTTGTGAGACACGCAAAAAGATTTCAGCCACCATCCAGGTGAGCAACTTGTTAACTGGCTGCTCCAATGCTGGGATAGTGGGGCCAGCAGCATGGGATTAGAGGGTAGGGAGGCAAGGCTGCTGGGATCCCTGTGTAGGGAAGAGGGCATTGACAAAACCATTGGAAAGAAGACACAAAATCTCAGTCTCTGGAGGCAACTTCTGTCAAGTGTGAGGGAGAGGTATCCCTTCAAGGAAGATTTTGTATGTCATCCAAGTAAGTGGACCACTATGGAGAGAGGCATTCAATACTTGAGGGAGCTAGCCATGTGGGAGATGGTTTACTATGAACCAGGTAATGCATGGCTACCCACAGATCCAGATGAAGTCTAACACCCAGCCCATGTGGAGGAAGTTTGTACAGAGCACACCCTCACCATATGCCAATGCATTAGCAATAACGGACTGGAGAGATGAAGAGGGACCAACAGTGGATCAATTGGCTCACCGACTATGACAATATGAAGAAAGTGTCTCTTCCTCCCTTGTCATGGCTGTGCAGAAATTATCTCAATTCCAGCAATTTAAAGAGGATATGTCCTACTCCCCACTTGCATGGACCAGGATCTCGGCTATTAGGAGCAGTTGTTTCTCTCTACTGGAGAGAACTGGTACACATCACAGGGGAAGCTGTGGCATCACCTGCGTGACTATAGAGAAGACATGAAGAAATGAGATGGAAAACCTACCTACCTCCTAGAAAAGTGGATACATAAGTTGGAAGCAAGAACAAGTACAAGACACGGTTCTTTTAGGAGAAATGCTCCTCCAGTTTCCAGTAATCAAATGCCCAAACAGAACAGAAAGTTCAACTTTGCTCACAATCCTATGAGAACTTCTGATTTGTATTCACAAGAAGTGAGTGATGAAGATGACACTGAAACCCATGCACACCACACTAGCGCATTTGTCGTTAGCAGGTATTATGACCAAAATTAGAGGGGCCCTGCCTCCAGCCATGTCGAGGACAATCTGGGAAAATTGAGTTTATTGGCCTGTGTGGACTTGATGGCCTGGCACATCTGACCCCCAGCAGTACAAGGCTCTAGTGGACACTGGTGCACAATGTACCCTAATGCCATCAAATTTTAAAGGAGCAGATACCATTTGTATTTCAGGAGTGACAGGGAGGGGTCTCAAGAGCTGACTGTATTGGAGGCCAAGGTGATCCTAAGTGGAAAAGAGTGGGAAAAACACCCCATTGTGACTGGCCCAGATTCTCCATGTATACTTGGTATATATTATCTCAGGAGAGGGTATTTTAAGGATCCAAAAGGGTATCAGTGGGCTTTTGGTATAGTTGTCTTGTAAACAGAGGGAATCAAACAGCTGTCTGTGTTACCTGGTCTATCAGAGGATCCTTCTGTTGTGGGATTGCTGAGGGTTGAAGAATAATGGGTGCCAACTGCCACTATAACAGTGCACCAACAGCAATATCACACAAATCGAGACTCTGTAATTCCTACCCATAAACTGATTCATCGACTAGAGAACCAAGGAGTCATCAGCAAGACGTGCTCCCCCTTTAAAAGTCTCATATGGCCAGTGTGAAAGTCTAATGGAGAGTGGAGATTGACAGTGGACTATCGTGGCCTGAATGAAGTCACACCACTGCTGAGTGGTGCTCTGCCAGACATGTTAGAACTTCAGTATGAACTAGAATTGAAGGCAGCCAAGTGGTATGCCACGACTGATATTGCCAATGCATTTTTCTCCATCCCTCTGGCAGAAGAATGCAGGCCACAGTTTGTTTTTACATGGAGGGGTGTCCAATACACCTGTAATCAACTGCCCCACGGGTGGAAACACAGCCCCAACATTTGCCATGGACTGATCCAGACTGCACTGGAACAAGGTGAAACCTCAGAGCACTTACAGTACATAGATAACAACATTGTATGGGGTAATACAGCAGAATAAGTTTGAGAAAGAGGATAAAATAATCTCTTTAAACTGCATCTTCTATGCATATTTCACTAATGACTACATACCAAGTTAGCAGTTTTGGTTCAGGGCTTGTTGCTCAGGCTTCGATACTTCCACTTTTTACATCACATAAGGTGGTTTGTTATAACTTTGTACAATACCTACTAGCACAATGGTTATCGGTTATAAAATATACAGGATTCATCTATAGGTCAACTCTGACTTGGGCTTATTGTCCAAGCCTTAGCACTTCAGCTGTTTTTGCCATAAAGTGAGGTAAGGTCAAGGGACCTGCACAAGTGATTCAGTTTTTAGGAGTAAAATGGCAAGATGGACGTCATCAGATTCCAATGGAGGTGATTAATAAAATAACAGCTATGTCCCCACCGACTAACAGAAAGGAAACTCAAGCTTTCTTGGGTGTTGTGGGTTTCTGGAGACTGCACATTTTAAATTACAATCAAGATTGTAAGCCCTCTCTATCAAGTGACCCAGAAAATGTATGATTTTCTATGGGGACCGGAGCAGCCATAGACTTTTGAACAAATTAAGCAGGAAACAGTTTGTGCAGTAGCCCTCAGTCCAGTTCAGACAGGACAAGATGTTAAGAATGTGCTCTACACTGCAGCCAGGAAGAATGTCCCTACCTGGAGTCTCTGGCAGAGAGCATCAGGGGAGACTCAGGGTTGACCCCTGGGGTTTTGGAGTCGGGGACACAGAGGGTACCATGACCACTATACTCCAACTGAAAAGGAGATACTGGCAGTATATGAAGGAGTTTGAGCTGCTTCAGAGGTGATCGGGACTGAAGCACAGCTCCTGCTGGCTCCCGGACTGCCAGTGCTGGGCTGGATGTTCAAAGGGAGTGTCCCCTCTACACACCATGCAGCTGATGCCACATGGAGTAAATGGGTGGCATTAATCACACAACGGGCTCGAACAGGGAGCACCAGACATCTGGGAATATTGGAAGTGATCACAAATTGGCCATAAGGCAAAGATTTTGGAATGGCGCCAGAGGAAGAGGTAGCACATGCTGTAGAGGCCCCACCATATACTGAGCTACCGGATAATGAGAAGTGATATGCCCTCTTTACTGATGGGTCCTGTCACACTGTGGGGAAACATCAGAGGTGGAAGGCAGCTGTGTGGAGCCCCACACGATGAGTCGCTGAAGCTGCTGAAGGATGTTAATCGAGTCAGTTCACAGAGGCGAAAGCTGTCCATCTGGCCTTGGATATCACTGAGTGAGAAAAGTGGCCGGTGCTCTACCTCTGTACTGACTCATGGACGGTGGCAAATGTGCGGTGGGGGTGGTTACAGCAGTGGAAACAGAGCAACTATCAGTGCAGAGGCACACATGTCTGGGCTGCTGAATTATGGCAAGACATTGCTGCTCAAGTAGAGAATACGGTTGTGAAAGAACACCATGTAGATGCTCATGTACCCAAGAGCCGGGCCACTGAAAAACACCAGAACAACCAACAGGCAGATCAGGCTGCCAAGGTTAAGGTGGCTCAAGTAGATCCGACTGGCAACATAAGGGTGAACAATTTCTGGCTCACTGGGCCCATGACTCCTCAGGCCATCAGGGAAGAGATACAACATATAGATGGGCTCGTGACCGAGGGGTGGACTTAATGATGGATGTTATTGCACAGGTAATCCATGAATGTGAGACATGTGCTACAATCAAGCAAGCCAAACGGTTAAAGCCCATTTGGTATGGAGGATGATGGTTAAAATATAAATATGGGGAAGCCTAGCAGACTGATTATATCACACTCTTCTTCAAACTTGGTATGGCAAACACTATGTGCTTACTATGGTGGAAGCAGTCACCGTTTGGTTGAAAACTTATGCCGTGCCCCATGCCACTACACAGAAGATCATTTTAGGCCCTTAGAAGAAAGTCTTAAGGCAGCATGAAACACCAGAAAAGATTGAGTCAGATAATGGGATACATTTCTGAAACAACCTCATAGACACTTGGGCCAAAGAACATGTCATTGAGTGGATATATCACATTCCCTACCATGCACCAGCCTCTGGGAAAAATTGAGCGATACAATGGATTGCTGAAAACTACACTGAGATCAATGGGTGGGGGAAATTTCAAACACTAAACATGGTAACAAGTGATGAGGAAAAGGTGGAAATTGGACAATGATACGCCCATTTATAAGAAGGGTCGGAAGGATGATCTGAGAAAATACAGGCCTGTCAGCTTGACTTTGGTGCCTGGGAAGCTGATGGAGCAGCTCATCCTGAGTACCATCACACAACACATGAGGGACAACCAGATGATCAGGCCCAGTCAGCATGGGTTTATGAAAGGCAGGTCCTGCCTGACAAACCTGATCTCCTTCTACGACAGGGCGACCTGCTTATTGGATGAGGGAAAGGCTGTGGATGTTGTCTACCTTGACTTTAGTAAGGCCTTTGACACCATTTCCCACAGCATTCTCCTGGTGAAACTGGCTGCTCGAGGCTTGGATGGGCACACGCTTTGCGGGGTAAAAAACTGGCTGGATGGCCGGGCCCAAAGAGTTGTGGTGAACGGAGTTAAATCCAGTTGGTGGCTGGTCACGAGTGGTGTCCCCCAGGGTTCGGTTTTGGGGCCTCTCCTGTTTAACATCTTTATTGATGATCTAGACGAGGGGATCAAGTGCACCCTCAGTCAGTTTGCAGATGACACCCTGTTGGGTGGGAGTGTTGATCTGCTCGAGGGTAGGGAGGCTCTGCAGAGAGACCTGGACAGGCTGGAGCCATGGGCTGAGGCCAACTGCAGGAGTGTCAATAAGGCCAAATGCCGGGGGCTGCCCTTGGGCCACAACAACCCCCAGCAGCGCTACAGGCTTGGGGAGGAGTGGCTGGAGAGCTGCCAGTCAGAGAGGGACCTGGGGCTGCTGATTGACAGCCGGCTGAACAGGAGCCAGCAGTGTGCCCAGGTGGCCAAGAAGGCCAATGGCATCCTGGCTTGTGTCAGCAATAGCGTGGCCAGCAGGGACAGGGAAGGGATCTTACCCCTGTACTCGGCACTGGTGAGGCCACCCCTCGATTCCTGTGTTCAGTTTTGGGCCCCTCACTGCAAAAAGGACATGGAATGATTCGAGTGTGTCCAGAGAAGGGCAACGAAGCTGGTGCAGGGTCTGGAGCACAGGTCGTACGAGGAGCGGCTGAGGGAACTGGGGGTGTTTAGTCTGGAGAAGAGGAGGCTGAGGGGAGACCTCATCGCCCTCTACAGCTACCTGAAAGGAGGCTGCAGAGAGCTGGGGATGAGTCTCTTCAACCAAGTAACAAGCAATAGGACAAGAGATAATGTCCTCAAGTTGCACCAGGGAAGGTTTGGACTGGATTTTAGGAAGCATTTCTTTACAGGACGGGTTGTTAGGTGTTGGAATGGGCGGCCCAGGGAGGTGGTGGAGTCCCCATCCTTGGAGGTGTCTAAAAGTTGCGTTGAGATAGTGCTTAGGGATATGGTGCAGTTGGGAACTGTCAATATTAGGTAGATGGTTGGATTAGATGATATTCAAGGTCTTTTCCAACCTAGATGATCCTGTGATTCTGTGAACACCGTGACAAGCATTCAGCAAAAGCCACCTGGTTAGTCAATACCAGATGATCTGCCAAGCAAGCTGGCCCTGCTCAATCAAACTTCCTACATATCATGGATGGGGATAATAGTAGCGCGCATTAGGAATATGTTGGGGAAGACTGTCTGGGTTACTCCTGCACTGAGTAAAGGTAAACCCATGCACTTAGTGGGTAATGCAGGAAGACAAAGAAGTGCAATGCATGCCTCAATGAGAATTGATTTTAGGTGAAAATAGCCAATGAATTGAACTCTCAGATAACCCTGTTATTGCAATTGCTGCCTCACAACATTCTGCTGCCACATCCAAAACCTCCTGCTCCACTGACTGAGCCAACTCCACCTCATTCCTCCAGCCTTAAATAATGTCATGACAGTTGGAACCTAAAGTTATGAACTAAATAAACTCAGTAGACGTTGTGGAAGGATGGCCCACGGATTGAGGGAATGATATCTGTGAGACCCCGGGGAAGTGGTGGTGATTCTTTAGAATGTATTTGGAACTGGAGTATGACGTAAATGGTATGGAATAAGGGGTAGAGACTGTCTTGGTTTCTGCCACGATAGAGTTAACTTTCCTTGGGCTGAGAGGGAGCACAGCTAGAAGGCTGGGGCCAGATTGATCATTGGGGCATTCCCTATCATGTGACTTCATGCTCAGTATATAGGCAGATGCATGCTCTCTTATGCCCTATTTTCAGTTTTATGGGTTGGCGTGGTGGGACTTTTTTTTCTGGTGCAGCTGGGATTACTGCTGGCGATGGGCTCCATACCAGTCACCCTTCGGTGAGCCACTGCTGCATTTTACCCATTTTGGATTTACTATTGTTAGTTGGTTTTGTTACTATTGCTAATTTGGTTTTATTCAACCTACGAATTTCTTATTTTGCCCCTCCCCTGTTTCATCGGGGAGGGGGGGAAGGGTGGAGTTGGAAAGTAAGCAACTAGCCATGTGGTGATTGGCTACTGGCTGAGTTCAAACCACAACACACAAAAATTTTCCTGTTCAAGTAAAATTGCACCGAACTGAAAGAAAATACAAAACTAAAACAAAACCAAAATTAATTACTCAACAAAGTAATGAGAAGTGTTTTTCTTCAGAAAAGGCAAGGGTTGTATGCCATGGAACACAGAACATTTTGCTCTCAAGTAAGGTAAAAAACCTGCAGGAAACAGGGAGGAAGAATCAGTGATAGAAATATTTGCAGGGAACAAAAATTCTCCAGAACCGTTTGCTATAAAATAAAATATCACTTAAAGATCTTCTGTTTCCAAATGCTATAATTTCCCCAGATACTCTATCAAGCTTAATTATATTTCTTATTATGTAAAATATTCCATTGCCATCTTTCTCATATTTTAAGTCGTAATACAGAAAGACATATTGAACTGTCACTGAGTCACCCAAGAGCCCTTTGACTCATTGTTTTATTAATATCTCTTTTCCATCTCATGAAGCACACAGAAAAGGCAACATGCAGGCTGGAGGAATATTTACTTCTATCTGCATTTAAGTCTTATTAGGATTCATATTTTTTCAGGGGCTGTATATATATTTTGGGGGTCACCATTTAACAACTCTTTCTTAAGAAGTTATCCAACCAAAAATAACTTTTCCCCTTTAACTTTGATGGCTGCTTTCTTTTACTTTATTTGTCTCATTTTCATCACTTCCCAGTGGCTAAAATCAAGTCTGGCTGAGCATGTTTCCTGCACTCTTCTTCTGGCTTTGGAGACCAATTTCTGACAGATGTGAGAATCCTTTGACCTCTTAGCTTTAGAATACTTCATGATGAATGATTCAAACGTTCTTTTCTAACCTTCCTTACACAAATACATCAAAGTTACTACCTGATGGTGAGAGTTTTATCTACAATGAAAATAAACCATTTATTCTATTTACTGCTATTTCAAGTTTGCTACAATAAAAGATCAGCTATGACCCAGTTGCCAATAGCTACCTATCCATGATACACATGTACAAAAGCTCTAGCTGTTCCTGACAATCAGGGTTTCTGAAAGTTTTAGTAAAAAGGAATATGAAAAAACTCAGAACGCTTTAGGAAGATGATTCTGCTCCATTTTACACCAGAGGCAGAGCTACCATAATATATAATACTGGAAGATGAGGGCATATGGGTCCCTCAAACCCATGACCCAAGCTGAACAGAATCTCTTTTAGCAATTCATAGGCACATTTAGAAGGCTTCACTGAGGCCAGATAGCAATTTCTTGATGAGGCAGCAAGTCTATCGCGATGATTCTCCTGTAGTGTTCCCTGTAGGGTCATGTTCTGCCTTGGTATAAATCCCTGTCCTTCTTGAAGTATATTTAGAACTTGTTTTGTATTGGACTTTGCACAGTTTTGGTTAAAGAAGCAATGGATTCAAGGCTACACAGACAAGCTGCAGATAGGAAGACTAAATTTACTGCCCTTATTTTTGCACACTGCCTCAAAGGAAATCATACATTAGTCGAAGTTCATTTTCCCCCCCCTTAATCCATAGCAGTGTTCTTTTAAACTAGTACAGAAAAGAGTAAGTTTTCAGATTTTTCATCTACAGGCAGTCTTCTCACACGGAGCTTCATCTTGCAGTTCACAGATGATCCTCTATTTCCAGAAGCATCATTCTGTGGCCTGTGCACCAGCTAAATACTGAAACAGGGACAATGCTCATTTTATTTCTTCATAGGCTACTGGGAATCAGTTTGATTCTTTACCAAGACGTGGAGAAACAAGAATTGTTCTAACTTAATCTTTCATTGATGATATCCCCTAAGGACCATTAAACTAACACAGAATAAGTGGACTGCAAAATCATCAGCTAAGTAGGGTGTTGCAGTAGAAGTACAAAGCTAGTAGGCAGTTGTGGGTTTGCAGCCATCAGTTACCATGGCGAAAACACTGAGGCTCCTGTACAGGCTGTCTCTTACTCTTGCTGCTTTGGAGTAGCACACAAAAGGAGAGGTGGGTTAAGGGGGGTGGCTAGTATATAGCATGTAATTTTAGTCCCTTTCCTCTTCTATAATGTTTTATCTAGTTTTCTAGTGAATATCCATATGTAGTCAAAGATAGGAAAATTTTTATGTTTTGACATAGAATAGAGAACTAACTTGAAGAAAGTGGAAGCTGTGGCCCATAATGATTCTCATTGTATTAATTGTTAAAACCATAATATTAGCTTCATGAGGTTTACAAGTCAGAAGATATGATATATTTAACTTTTCTGACAGTTGCAGCAAAACCAGCTCCTACTTACTGGATGTCAAAGGAAATTTATAAAGCAGATGCAGAACCTATTGTACCATCATTGAAAAAGTTTAGGTTGGAAAACTGCTGTGGGGATCAAGTCGTTCACCTTCTTGCTCAAGATAGGACTAACTTCAAAGCAAAATCAGGTTGCTTAGGCCTTGTCTACAGGCCCTCTGTACCTACACACAGTTGGTAGATACCTTTTGATTCAGGTCTGAAAGTCTCCAATGACAGAGATCTCACAACCTCTCTGAGAAACCTATTCCACTGCTTAACCTACTCTCATTGTAAAATTTAGTCTCATTAGATGATGAAGCAGTGCTTTCTCTACACATTATTTTCATTGTTAAGTAATGAAGATGAAAGACAAAGAAAACTATAGTGAAAAAAAAAATAGTGTTATAGAAATATTTAGGTTGGAAAAGACCCTTGAGATCATTGAGTCCAACTATAAACCTAACACTACCAAGGGTATACCACAAAACTGTGTCCCAAAGTGCCATGTCTACATGTTTTTTAAATACTTCAAGGAATGGTGACTCAACCACTTCCCTGGGCAGCCTGTTCCAATGTTTGACAATCCTTTTGGTGAAGACATTTTTCCTAACATCCAATCTGAACTTCCCCTGGTGCAGCTTGAGGCCATTTCCTCTATCCTATCACTTGTTACTTGGGAGAAGTGGCCGACACCCACCTTGTGACAACCTCCTTTCACTTAGTTGTAGAGAGAGATAAGGTCTCCCCTCAGCCTTCTTCTCTCCAGATTAAAACGCTCCCTTAGCTGCTCCTCACAGGACTTGTTCTTCAGACTCTTCGCCAGCTTTGTTTCTCTTCTTTGGATGCACCTCAGCACCTCAATATCTCTCTCGTAGCAGAGGGAACCAAAACTAATATTGCTAATAATCAAACTACTATGTGCCTTGGGACTAGTGTGCAGGGCCAAAATTGTTGCACCAACATACTCTTATGTTTGCCTGATAATGGAACATATATGCCATACTGTTTTACTGATTAGGGATACCAATTAAACTCAGACACCAGAGTGAAGAAAGTAGGCATATTTTAGTAGAAATAACTAAATAATATAACAGAATAATACAGAAAATATACAGTAAGAACAGACAGAATAGTGCACTTAAATAAGAAAACACAGGGTAATGCATCAAATCATTACTACCTGAGAGAGAGAACAGTGATTAAGACAGATCCATCACCACTTGCATACGTTCCCATCACGCAGACCCGCAGCGGCTGGGCAGCCCCGGTTACAGCGAGGGTTTGCAGAGCCTGTCCCGGCAAGGGGGAAATCCTACGCGGTGCGTCCACCCGTAGGTGAGGCTGCCAAACTAGCTGCAAATGGGCCCAGCCTTATATACCAGAGATCGACAGGCCAGAATAGCTGGCACCTTTGTTCTGAGCGGAAAATTTCTGGTTTCAGTCTCACACCAGATTCCTCCAGAGCCTGGCCAGGGCTCAAGGGAGAAGCTCGGGGAGTTTCCCTGCTTATCTAGTTGATTTATGAGCAAGGTCACACATCAGGTCACAAGGCCAGACAACTGTCTCTGCGGCCCTGTTATCTTGCCCACACACAAAGAAAGGTAAGGATATATCCAAGATAAACATGTTTTATGATGTTTAAACTACATCTTCTATGCATATTTCACTAATGACTACATACCAAGTTAGCAGTTTTGGTTCAGGGCTTGTTGCTCAGGCTTCGATACTTCCACTTTTTACATCAGAATAGGTGGTTTGTTATAACTTAGGACAACATCTATTAGCACAATGGTTATCAGTTATAAAATATACAGGATTCATCTATAGGTCAACTCTGACTTAGGCTTATTGTCCAAGCCTTAGCACTTCACATACAAATTCCAGTAGAACTAGGCATCAGCCACTTCATGGTGACAAAGCACTAGACAGATAACTTGAAATCTCCTGCAGGAAAAAGTCTAACAATTTCAGAAACAATATTAGCATGAACCTCCATCATGGATGATCAGCTTTTTCTCAGCTGATTTTTGGGGCTGAAGGACGTCTTTCTCGTTCACATTCTTTCATCTTACAGGCAGAAGATTCACTGAATAGCAATGAAAGGACAGTTTCTTTCTCTAATCAGTTCCTCTGTTTAACTCCAGATATGAGCAAGACATATTAAATGGGATGTGCAAATGAAGAGGAAGTGGAGCTGTTTGACAAGGCAGGAATGACAACAGTGACAGTGAATATTGTTGGGGAAAGAAAACACAAAGCATTTTTATCTCCTCAGTAGAAATTGCAATGTTGTAATGTTCTGCCTGCTTCCTCAAGACATTCTTTACTAACCATCCCAATAGTTCCTGCTATACCTCTTCTAATTAAAAAAAAAAAAAAAGGTAGCTAGGAGAAGCAAGTGAATCTGATTTATCTTCCTGCCAAATCTGCTTATCTTCCTCCATACCTCTCAACTTCAAACCCTACCTATAAGACAGTCCTTCAAGGGCGTCAAAGTGATCCAAGTGAGGCAGGCAACCTTGAGTAGGTCACAAGAGCAGGTCGCAAAGGTTATCTACACCATGGTGTTGGTACAGTCTGCAGCAGGCTCCACAGTCTGATCCTCTGACCATCCAGAGCAGAAAACATGCTCAGTCTCTGAGCTTCTTCCCAAGCTATGTAACTCCATTCCCTTTGCACAGAGTAGCCTAAGAGGTTGTTAGAGCACAGAAAGAAGGTAATGGAGTTTTATGTTCTCCTTGAGACTAGAACAAAACAGGATAAATAAGCAGAAATCATGTAGGTGACTTCTTGCCAATAAATTCAATGGCTAAACCATTGTGGTGGTGAGGCAAAAAAAGGGGTTGATCAGCAAAAAGCAATTACTTGGTTTCCTGGCCTTCATTTTCTACTGAAAAATTTTCCTATAAGAGAAAAGGTCTTTCACAGTCCAACAACTGAGGTGGGAACCCGTCCTATTCACATGCCTTTAAATTTCCATAAATTACCTCATGTCCAATTTATGTCCATGTTGAGGCCATGTAACTGAACAAGAAGCCGGAGAAATAAAGTAGAAATCCAGGATACCAAATAAGTGTGGCTGAATTAAATCTAAAGAAAAATCCCATCTTGTGTTGGTGAAAAAGAAAAAAACAATCAGAAAGATCCCTGCCTGTTACAATCTTTATATTGGAAATTTCTCTGAAGCTTCAGCTGCATAAAGGTTCTTGACAATTTTTCCACTGGAAATACTGAAAAAGAGTTAAACTTCAGACCGGACTCCTGGCTGCAGCTGCTATTTTATACCTTTGGTACCTTCAATCTATTTTAAGTGTATTACATCATGTGCAATATAAGGGACTCCAAAAAATGCGCCTGGAATTTGATTTGCATTGTTTTGTGTCATTTGAAAAGTGAAATAATAAAATGCTTGCAACTTATATTTAGAACTTAAGCTCCTTTATTGTAAAATGCTTAATTAAATTGCTGCTCTTATTTCCTCTGTATTCATTGGTTACTCTTTTTCTACAGCATAATCCATCATGTAACATCATTATTTTTTTCAGTGACTTTTCTGCTACATTAGAGCTGTTGTGATATCTTTTTTTTTAGTGTATTTCTCACATGTACAGTGCTTAGCTTTGTTTCACTGTGCTGAAATATGAAAGCCAGGAGAATAATCACGTGCACAATAAACATGTTAGATCTTTTCAGGTCCTGACTTTTAGCTATTATAAATTATTACAGTTCTGTGGCAGTTCATATAACCATAATGATATAAATTAGCTACTAGATTTCATAAATATTTTCTTAAACATCAAAAATATTTTACAGCCTAAAAATAAGGGTAAAATTCTAGTCTCCTTCCAGAATTACACTTGTCAAGTCTCATCAGACTCTTGCAGAAGTGCTCAGAGCACAATTCTGACAAGCAGAGCAGAGTATTTCTTACAGATGATGGGCCATGCTGCACTTTTCCGTCAGTTTTCTAGTTTCTTGCCAGTACTTTTTTTGTTCCACTAAGTCCCTGGTTAAATCTCTGTGAAGGTCACCTTCGGAATTAGGATACTGTGAAAGGGGATTTTCCACACAGGACTTCAGAGACATACTTCTGAATGTTAGTTTTGGTGTGTATGGGTTCTGGGTTTTGTTCTACATTTATTTAATGAAAGCGTGCAAATGCCCAAGGAAAATAAACTGTGGATCAATGTCCAAAATTCTGACAATACAAATTAGTAATCAGATGAAAGGCATTTAAACTCTGATTACATCAAATTGGGTAGCTGCAGATATGCCTAATTTCTCAAATCAAGTTGTGAGAAGGAAGGGGAAAACAGATTATAATGTTATTCATAAATCTCAGAGTTCACTCTGATTTACAGAAGTAATTTTCTTCTGAGCACTAGTAATTTTTGAGGAAGTGCTATTAAGTAATTATTCAAAGATATTTTAGGAAAATAAAATATACAGAAGTAAGGTAATTTTTTTTAAATGAAGCTACAATATTCTTAAGGAAGCATGATCTAACAGTTCTTAATGCTATGTAAAATAACTCAATTACTTTGAATGCTGCTCTTGTACTATTTTTTATAGAAGAAAATAAGATTAAGTGACTTTTGAATACATATGAAAATAATGGGAAAAGAATTACAAATATTCATTAAATATTCCTACACTAGGGATTCCTGGTTTTAACCATAACCAGTGGATGGATCTGCAGGCTTGATTCTTCAACACAGAACTTTGGGTCTTCCATCAGTTTATGGATATAAGTGAAAAATAAAACTAATGTACTGTACAATTCTGTGAGCAAGAAAAGTTCAATAAACTTGAAATTGTACTTTCTAGAACTGTGGCTGCAAGGAGTCATTCTGTGGGTGTGTGCAGCTAAAAATATTGTTCAGTGAACGCTGAGACAAGGAAAAGGCTGATTAATAACAAAAGCTTCCAGAACTGTTCAGCTTGCAAGTTACACCTAAGACACTATTAACTTCCTGTATACTTATCTGAGTTCAAAGTCAATTGTAAGTCCTAGGTACAAGATAATATTATGCTTTACACGAGACGTAGTGAATGATTCTGCCAATGTATCATCAGTGTAGCTATGCTAAAAATAAGCAAACATGACAGTATAAGGTTATATCTAGACAATATAAAGTCTATCTACATTTCACTCCCATGCTTCAGATCTCCATCAGATGAGTTTATTACCTTTTATTAACACACACACTCTCTTTATTTTATCAATTTTATTTCTTTTTAAATTCACCACTGCCTTGTGCCGGAGTACCATATATATAAAACAAAGCAAAAGCTTTCTGAAGAGGGGCAGTGGGGAAGTAAGCAGATTGTCCACCACACAGAGCATCTTTGCCTACTTCAGAGGTATGAAAACGTGCAACAGTACATGCTTGAAGGATATCAAAGAAGGATGAAGCTGGTACAAATAGCTGTGAATCTCCTAAGGTTTTCTCTGTAAAAACAGGCAGGACAACTGTAATTAGGGCAGGTCTGTTATTTAACTCTTTGAGGTTCTATTCTACATAATTTTAAATGAAATAAACAGAAAATATCAAGATCATATGATCAGTCACATTTGCAACTGCTGTTACGTTGGCACCTTTACAAAGCCAAATGTACTCTTGGTGGATGATCACCTGAACAAGTCAGACCTAGCAACTACTATCAATGCCCATCACTCATATTCAAAAAGACAGAACCTGTTTACTGCGCTATTATAACATTTATTGGGCAGTATCCAAGATGTAGCTTCTTACACGAGTTTAAGACTGCCCTGCTGAACTGCTCTGTCGCCCAGAAAAGCATCTTCCACAGGTAAAGGTGGATTTTCTTCATAAAGCTTATTCAAATACGCCACAAATGACCATAATATCTCTTGATGTCCCCCACATTTCCCTGTCTGTAAAATTTGCAGAACTGTACCACCACATCTACTGTAAACCAATTTCTCAGAGACAGGCCCTACTGACTCTTGACAGAGGAAGGAAAACCAAACAAAAAACCCAAAACAGATCGAGACTGCATTGCTTCCCCACCACCGTAGGTTTTCCACCTTCCCAAAAGATCCTTAATAGATTATACTTCTCATCCAATTTGTTAAAATATCTGGCTGCTATTCTTCCTAGTGCTTTAGCAGACAACCAGCAACACTTCTTAAAATACATTTGTTCACTATCTATGTTAAAAGAAAACAGAATTTGTCTAGGAGCCAACACCTTCCTTCACAAAACAGTGTGGTGAGTAACCCCTCTTCTTTTCCCCTTTTGTCTACCAAGAAGATCCAAAGATGCCACTGGCAACATGAAGCGACCCATTTTCATCAAGACTGAGAGGAGCAGCGTAGATAGATGACTACTTGTGCTGTCCATCTGAGATGCCCTGTTACCCTCACCCACTACAGGTGACAGCAGCCACCATGGCTGGCAAGAAACAAGAGGACAAAAGAAGAAACAGGGTTCTGTTGTGGGCTTCTCACACACACACAGTTGGCTTGCGGTAAAGTTGTAGACCTCTGAATGTAATACGTTGCTGCTGATGTTGCAACTCTAATTCTTCCATTTGTGCACTGCAAGAAGCAAATAGTTAAGGGAGAAGCTAACTAGTCTGACTCATGCATCCAGAGACTGAGCTAATTTTCTTTCTGTGTTTCCTTACAAAGGCAAGAAACATTCCACAGTGGGGGTGGAAAGTACAATTTCTATATCTAGATTTAGCCATTTTAAAAAATATTGGTATTTAATAGTTTATGAAACATAAGGGGAAAAAACCATAAAAGCTCATGAAAGCCCTTCAGTTAATTCAGTGACTCTAGTTTTTACTATGCGTAATTTAATTCCTTACAGCAAAGCTGTTTTTCATAGATGGGATACTTTTACACCATTCTGTATGTGTTAGATGTGCACAGATGTGTCCCTTTCTGGTTTAAACATCTATCATTTAAAAGAAAAAAGAAGAAGAAAAAAAGAGGCTAAAAATCCCATAACTATACAATATTGGTAACACAAAAAACTGAAAAGCTAAAACAGTAAATAAAGTTTTGTAGGTAGAAGTCTAAGATTAGATGAGAACATCTGTATCTTCAGGCACATGAATGGGAAGTGTGGTAAGAGTGTGGATTTTATTGAGACATAGTATTTCCTATATTTCTATCCCTAAATAAAAATGCATCCCTTGAGCTGATCCTACAATATCATCAGGATGTAATAATATCTAAAGGACATTAACTTCTTTAAAAGAGTAGAGAAATATACATGAAATAAAAATTTTCTCAAATGCTAAAATGCACCACTGGTGCAGAAATCTCCAGAGGACAGAGCTTTTTAAAATTAATAACTTCATTTGGAGGCCTCATTTGCAGAATTCATTTGCAGAATGTAGTGATCTGACCGAGAGCAAAACAAAGATAAGCAAGATAACGGAGAGTTGACAGAATGCATCATGGCATGATATTTGAAGCTCACTTCTGGATGCAGTCTAACCATGTTAACTCAGCTTGGTAACTCACAGCTAACAAGTTATAACTACTCATGACTTGTTAACTCAGGTGCACAATTAGGGAATGCAGATGGACCTACACTAGCTTGTACCCAATCACCTCCAGCAGCTCTGCACCTGCTGCATGGAGGCTCCAGCAGAACCGCAGCTGTAACTGCACTTGCCAGGGTGTATTATCTCTGAGTGCTCCTTAAAACAAATGATTTCTTGTTACATGAAAGAAGAGAGACTGATGCAATGGGGTTCTTCAAAACACTAATTTAATGCACACAAAACAGTATGAATTCTCTGGATGCCATATCTAAGCTGACCAATGCCTTCCTCTTCACTTCTTCATTTTGTCTCATGGGTCTGAGTACTTAAATCTGCCTCTGCAAACAAGCTGCTAAGTAAAACTAGCTATTGTAGGATGCCCAATCAAAGAGAGTAACAGAAAAGTAAAGCACACTTTATTTGAATGTGGAGGAAGAGGTTATAGAATCATAGTGGTTTGAGTTGGAAGGGACCTTTAAAGATCATCTAGTTCAAACCCCGCTGCCACAGATAGGGACACCTTCCACTAAGATCAGGTTACTCAGAGCTCCACCCAACCTGACCTTGAACACTTCCAGTGATGGGGTATCCTCAACTTCTCTGGGAAATCTGTTCCAGTGTCTCACCATAAAGAATTTCTTCCTTATATCCAATCTAAATCTTCCCTCTTTTAGTTTAAAACTGTTGCCCCTTGTCCTGTCACTACAAGCTCTGCCACAAGTCTTTCTCCATCTTTCTTACCAGCCCCTTTTGTATATTGAAAAGATGCAAGGAGGTCTCTTCTCCAGGCCAAAAAAACCCCAACTCTCTCAGCCTTTGTTCACAGGAGAGGTATTCCAGTCCTCTCATCATTTTCGTGGCTCTCCTCTGGAACCACTCTAACTGGTCCATGTCTTTCTTGTACGGAGGGCCCAAGGATACAGCAGGCCAGGTGGGGTCTCATGAGGGTAAGGGGGAGAATCACCTCCCTCAACCTGCTGGCCACCCTTCTTTTTATTCAATGAAGGATATGATTGTCTTTCTGGGCTGCAAATGCACATTGCCAGCTCATGTCCAAATTTTCATCCACCAGTATCTCAAGTCCTTCTCTTCAGGGATGCTCTTATTCCATTCACCACCCAGTCTGTACTGATACTATGAATTACCCTTAGTCATGTGCAGGACCTTGCACTTGGCCTTGTTGAACCTGAGCTTTCCACATGGGCCCACTTCTCCAGCCTGTCAGGGTCCTTCTGGATGGCATCCTTTCCCTCTGGTGTACCAACTGCACCGCTCAGCTTGGTATCAGGTTGTGCATTTGTGTTCTGCAAAATACATGTTACACTAAACACTGCTTCTGTACCTGTGTGGTTCCAAATTGGTCTGGCTATGTCTTCAGCAAGTGCAAGCAGGCTATTTTATAAACTTACAGGTAGAGATGCAATTAAGAGCACTGTGGACTAAACCTAGTCATCAGGCCTCAGCAGCAGTTATGCATGCATTGTCAACCTTAATTTAATGTCCTGAGGGAATAAGAGAATGATGATTGTTCTTCTATATGAACAGCCCAGGTAGCTCATTAATGGAGCTGTACTGCCTGTTTTGTCATTCTGCTCACTCTTGTCACTAGTGCCTTAGGCAATAGTGACAAGAATAAACCTTAAGAAAAACAAACAATTCAGAGAACCTGCCAAAAAACATTACTGTGACTTGTGCAGGTCTGTATCCCATCACTGTCAACTATCAGAGCTCACATCTGACATAAAAAAAGGCCAGTAAATTGGCATGTATCTCAGCCTGGTGAGCAGTCAAGGGCATCAAAATCTTTTATGGTGCCTCACAGTGCAGGTGACTCTAAGAGAAGAAAAAGAGAAATTGGCTAACTAATGGTAAAATAATAAATCTTAAAATACAACAAAAATAGATGCAAACCAGTGGGTGAAATAGAGGGGATACTTCTCGAATCTTAATTCTTATGTTTCCCACATTGCCACGTTTATTATAGCTGAACTGTGGGACAAATCCATGAGACCACACTGCTAGAAGCTGCTGTTAAACTGCTGCCCAAGTCTATAATCATAATCCATCAAGTAATATAAGGCAATTTATTGTTCACTCAGTGCTTAGTGTTGCTACTTTTACTTCTAGAAATAACTTTGGCTCATTTGGCAAACATATTTTATTTTTGATTAAATTAACTAGTTGGGACCTGATTGATGTAGGAGCTTGCACAGGCAGCAATTGCCAGCCTGGGTTGCTCATCAAAAGCTGGCATTTAGGAAAACAGTTCATTGTGCGACAAGCTTTTTGCTCTGTGAAGAGCTGTGGTACATAATACTGTGACTAGCCATGACCATTATTCAGCAAAGACACAAATATAATGTTCTAAGATAGAAGAATTTTAATTACACCAAACTCACCTATAAGGTATCTGTTTCTTGTATTTTCATTCAGGAAAGGCAGAAAGAGTAAGTACTGTAAACAATTATAAAACTCTCATAATAAAACTTCTGCTGTCATAATAAAAATTTTGAGGAACTTTGAAGGCCAATGTTTTGTAAATTATGGCTGCTCAGAAGCAGGCCACCCCCTGACACTAATTATTGCATTTTATTGTTCACTGATACACATGGAGGATTATTAGACCTCCTAATAAATTTTGTAATCAGTAGAATTAATTTCTCTCTTGCCCCATGAACTGCGTCTGTAGAAATATTAATGACTGCCAGTGGTGGGGGCCTTCTGGTCTCATATTAAAAACTGAGGTTATAGGGTAGCAGCTGAGGTAGGCTAGTACAGCTAGTACATGTAATTTCATAGTACATGTAATTTCATCATAATTGCAGATTATAATTACAGCGCTATTATTGCACTGTTCTATAAATTTCCACATAGCTAAATGTGATTGCAGATTATACTACACTCTGTAGGTACACTCATAAAAGTAACTTTACTCATTCAAGTATTTTAATGTGAGCAGTTCAAGAACTTAAATACATGCAAGTCTTTACAGCACTGAGACCCAAGAACCTCATCCTATACTTACCATGAACTTGGAAAAGACTATCTAGATCTTAGGGAATAGCAATAGGTCTGTCAATAATAAACAGACTGTCCTTTTAAAAAGTGTAAAGACAACAATTATAAACTGAAACAGAAAACATTGAGAGAAATTAGCTTCTAAATGTGCTGTGGCAAAGACTACTTCATTTTACTTCTGTGTGTTCTAATCTGAGGGTATTTGTGTTACATCCACATAATTTAAGTTAGAATAAGACTATTGCAAGTATTTACTCCAAGTAAATTAAAGTAAGAATTTAATTCAAATTTCACCATGATTTACGCAGAAATCTAGGGTATCAAGGAAGTCATATGAGTTATGGCGTTGATTACTGGATTTTAGTATGTATCTCTTCTAAGAAGGGTGATGAACTTGCTCAGTATCCCGTGTACAATATTCTGATCTCTGTTACCTGTGTTAATCCTATTAAGAGAAACCTGGTAAGTTCATCAGTTAGGATATGGACTTACAAAGGTTAAATTAGATTGAAGAATTGATTTCTAATTTTTCCACTAAGTGTTTGCTGAAAAAAGAGTTACCTATATTTACAGAAAGAAATGGTCAGAGCAAGTTCTACATGCCAGGAAGGTAATATATGCTCTCCTGTAGGAGGAATTTTTAGCAAGAAGCAATTTTGAGTTACTTAAAAATACATACAGAGGATGCTCAATGTCATGTGGATATCGTTACAATAGCTGCAAATATAACCAATGGAAACAGGTATGGCTCAGCCTACCTCAAAGACAACATTTGCTTTGTGACCTATTAACAAAAGAGCTAGAAAAGTAACAAAAAAGGAACCACTGCCTGGCCTACAGCCATGTATGTCAATGATCTTGCAGAAAACGGCAGCTGCAAGGAAAAGAATCCTATAGACAATTCATCACAAAGAAGAAATACAAGAGAACAGAATACATTTTAAAAGATTCGCTCCACCAGTATCATGTTTTAATTAAAGAAAATAAGAGAGACCATAGCAACATACAGCACTCCTTACATACTGTGTAGCTCAGAGGAATTACTGAATGTTCAAATCAATACCTGTCTGCCTTCACAGAACAGTGCAGGTGGTTTGACAGAGACTTAAAGTGCTTTCTGTAATGAGCACCATAGAGCCATTGACACTACTTTGAGAGTTAAAGCTATTTCAGGAGTTCTGACCAGAAACAATTTTGCAGCATTGAAGAAAAAAAATAAAATAAAATTGTTCATCTCTCCATTCAATGAGGATGAGGTGTAAAAATTTCCTTTTCAGCCCTACAACCTTCCAACTTCTCCATCAAAATCTAAGAGCAGAACTAACCCCATTCTGAATATATGCTTTACTTTTCCATACTCATCTCTGGAAGCATGACACAATCAAGATACATTGGGTTACTAAGCAACATCTCTTACTCATATGTTATGACCCCAGTGCATCCGTGGATCTGTTCTGATCCAGCACCTACATGCACTGTACACTCACAACAGATCCAGCCCCATTCCAGACCAGCTGCATTCATTGTCCAGTCACACTACTCATGTTTAGTGCTCTGTTGCAGAGGTGGTTGTACTAGATAATCAGACAAATGTGCCATGCTAAATCACATTAAAAGGTACATAGAGAAGGCAAAATCTCCCTGTGAAAGTAGGAAAGCCTCTTTCTGAATAAGCTTCTACTACTGGCTATCCAAGACCTGAACTTAGAACTTATGTGGAAGTCCCTGAGATCTTAGACCATATTTCTGAATTAATCTGCCCCTACCTGTTTCAAGTTACTATGGTAAACAAGATATACCCTCCTAAATCACACTGTTTAGAAAAAGCAAGCAAGCTAGAAAACCACTGCCCTCCAAATAGAAAATAATTCTTGTTTTCCACAACTGGTAACAGTAGGAACTGGGAGAACTGCACGATACAGATAAGTGAACGACAATGGAGAGGGTAGGTTTTATTTCTTAAACACTTGCTTGTAATGTAAATTAGAATTTCAGCAAATGTTAATCCATGACACTTGGATTCATAATTTATTTCCTCCCAAATCTCTTCTTATAGCCTCCCTCCACTTTTCTAAAAGTAAATAGGGAGGTCATGACAAATCTAAGCAAGCTACAAATTAATTATTTCAATAAAATATACAACTGGGACTGTCAGAAAACCAAACTATGTCCCCAGCAGACATGGTGACTATGTTCAGTCAAGTTGTTTGTTGAATATTGTCAAGATCTCCCGTCCTTAAACATCACTGACAACTGAATAATACAGGACGTGTCCACAGGGAGACTTGTAGAAAGTCTCCTTATATCCTTTCTGTCCAGTCCTTAGGCCTATCAGATACAAGTCAGCTCTAACCCAGAAGCTATGTAACCATGCCAACACAGAACTGGTTGTGCCCTACATCTTAACAAGGTGCATTATTTTTACCTCTGGCTCTCCCTCATGTCAATATAGCCTTTGACTGCCTGATTTGTCTTTTTTCATTCTGCAGAAGAGGAGGACACGTAACTGCTGCTCTCAGATTGACACACACTAAGATAATTCTTGTTCTTGAGTAGTTTATTCCAGTCAGTAACTAGTCTAGATCCACAGCCTGTGAACAACATTTGGTATTTATGGTGTCTACCAATTTCGTTGTCAGCAGCTCCAGGAACAAGCCTTAGTAATGTTATGAACATTCACTTGGTATGAAGAACCAATCTTGTACAAGTTTTCTTTACAAGACTCTGAGATAGTCATTTTAGGAGAGAAAAAGAACATATGTGTTCATAATCTTACCAAGGTACTATTCATTAGAGAACTTGTATAAACAATATTTTGATACAGCAAAACCCAATTAATCTCACAATTTAATTTAATTTCCTAAATTTAAGATTGTCAAAGTATAAGTGGTTGCATGTGGATAGAAGACAGCTGATCTTTATAAAATTAACTTTGGAAAAGCTCTTCAATTTCATCCATTGATACTCAAAGGTTAAGAAAATCATGTGCAAAAGGCTTTCTAAATTATGAACTGTGCATTTAAAAGAGGAATTTTTGTTTATTAGCTACTTGAGCATTACAGCAGTAATAAAAGGTCTTTTGAAAACTGGAGTTTAACCTGACACATCTGGAAAAGCTATTTAATGCAGAAAATGGGTTTGAAAATATTTTTTTCTTTTTTGACATTCTTAATAGTAATATAAAATATTGCTCCCTCCAGTATCTAGAAATGTCATATACCACATTAACTATGAGGATGCAAAAATTACTTTTTAAAATAAAGATAAAATTTAATGTATTAATATTGAAATTATAGTAATTGTGCTGCAGATTCATTTAACTTTGTTAATTAGACCAAATTCAAGAGGAGAAGCAAATTAAAATTAAATCAACATGCTAGGGTTCAGAAGTAACCCCTCTAATAACTCTCGGCATAAACCTTATTTCTGGAATAAGCAATTGTCCCTGCAAGTGGAAAGAAGAAAAAGAGCACTTCAAGAGAATAAGAAAAAGAATAAAGACTATAGCCACTGTCTTTAGAGAAAAGTTGTTCAGTTCAAAAACCTCACTATTTTCCATGACAAAAGAAAAGGCATGTTTAAGCCTAGTACATGCCACAGCCAGTATAAACATAAACCAACAGCAACATGACAAATTTAAATAAAAACCAAATTTTTCCCCTAAGAAAGAAGAATAAGCAAGACATTTGAAATGCGCCTGGATGTGCTGTGATGAAGGCAGTACAGAATTTTGTTAGGATCAAACATGGCATTTGCTGTCAAAATTCACACAGTGATGCTTCAAACTCTCTATGTTCGTAAGCTAGAGAGAATGCTGTTTGCCAACATTGGCAACTGTAGTTTCACACAAGTGCATTTAAAAGTCAGACCACAGATTCATCAATGAAAGGCTGAGGTTGGAAGAGACCATTGAAGGTCATCTTGTCCAAGCCCCTGATCAAGCAGGGCCACCTACAGCCAGCTGTCCAGGACCATGACCAGATGGCTTTTGAATATCTCCAAGGAGGGAGACTCCTCAACCTCCCTGGGCAAACCTGTGCCAGCAGTCACTCACTCTCACAGGAAACAATGGACTAGCACCCACACAGACAAGCAATACTTCCTTCTCCCACCATTTACAGCTGTGGTTGACAGGTGAAAAAAAAAACCAGCACCCTTGTAAGATGTATTATTTACTTGAAATATTCAACATTACCACAAGACCCTGCTTATTCAGTTTAACCATGTTACTGCCCTGGAGAATTTATAATCCTTTGGGAGGCATCAGTGAGCATACATTTGAGGCCATCACTGATCTTTGCCATTCTGTTGCATGCTTCTGTTCTGTCCCTCCATTTCTTTTGGTCCTGATTTCTACCCTTTCGATTTTCCTTCGAGTTACTTGGAAATATTGAGGTTTTCAGGATTTCCAGTACCGCTCTTTGACATGAAAGTAGGATTCATATCGCAAAATTCAGTCTTATAAAACACTGGTATCTAAGTGGTTTATTTAATGGCTTATTAGTTAGTAGCAGAAAAGTTTTAGCCCTTGTTATTTCCTCCATTATCATCTGTTTGTTAGATTTCTGCATCTGTATGTTTATCACTTGCCTGGTTGCTTGTTTTTCCTTTTATACTCCACAGTCCTTAACCAGCTAACTTACTGAAGTAGATACTCTCATCTTCCAAATATCATTACAGATTTCATCAAAACCACATCGAGTTTAAGAAAAATTTCCCTAAATTTCCATCTGTAGTGACCCAAAACACAAGAAAATTGCAGTCAAAAACCCCCGAAAAAAAAACCCAAAGTAATCAAAAAGTAACCAAACCCCAAGAGTACATTTTTAAACTACCAAACAGAATGGAAAGAAGGGTGAGATACTTGAAACCTGAGGTGACTTACAATGTTATTTCACTTAGAATACTCTTTATAACTGTTTTATTGCTGAATTGTAACTGAATTATGTTTATTTTGATTAATCGAGAGGAAAAGTGTCAGACATCTCTAAAACCAGGAAACAAATTCAACAGCTTAAATTCTATTCAGCACTAGAATAATGTGATAAGCAAGGAAAACCCAACACACTCATTTTTGCAGAAGAAATAGATAGCAGTTCAGCATTTACCATGCAAGAATTCGAAAGAAATTTGGGTTTTCTAGAGAATGTAGTTGCTAAAAAATGCAAATCAAACTCTTATTTTTCTGGAACATATAGATTAAATTTCTCTGCATTTTATACTCGACTGTTTTAGGTGAAATCTCAAAAGCATTTTAACCATTATCCATTTATTATAAAAGTACACTGCTGTCTCCGTAAAATATATGGATTTTTAACACATTGTTGCTCTCATTAACACCTGTTCATGAAACATTTTTCGTATCAAATTGTAAGAGACATAAGAATTTCCTGCCATCTTCTATTATATGATCAAAAAAACCCTGCTAGTTCTTCTCTATCGAGACGAAAACAGTACTGTTTTTCTGTGAATACTCTGTTAATCGCATGAATTAATTTGGCAGGACTTTTCAGCCTCTAACATGTGAGCTGACACCATGTTAATGTACCAGCTCCCATGTTAACATACCAGTTCATATTTGTCTGAACTGAGAAGCTGCCAGTTACTAGTCCTTTTGTGTGACTAGCTTTTTGACACTTTTGTCTATTCTACAATACATGGTAGTGATGACTAAAATTGTCCCTGACCATAGGTGATTTAAGTGTAAGTTCTTTCCAAAGATTAAGGCAAAAGGATTTATTGGTCAGTTTGAAAGAAAAATTATGAAAGCTATCACACCAATCCTAAGAAATTTTTAAAATAGTATGGATTTAACAAATGTGTGGAGTTTCAAGGTACGTGGATTTCCTCAGCTACTTGGAGCTTTAACACAACAAAAATCTATTCTTCTGTCTACCAAATCACTTTTAAAGACTATGACACTTATTTAAAAATATTTTTTTTTTCTACAAAATCATCCAGGGAAAAAAAAAAAACCAACAACAAGGATGTCCAATCTACTGTTACTCTGCCTTAGCTGAACAACAATTTTGAAAGTTAATTTACATTCCAATAATTTTCACTTGGTACCAGAAAAGAGCTGGGTTTACAAGAGCATACTATTATTACTCCCCTCTTCTACTGATTTATAACCTTCCTTCAGTGGTCAGCAATGTGCCAAATATCATCATTTCCAAGAGACTACAATTGCCAGCAGTCCATAACAGAGAAGTTGAGAAAAATGACCAAGTTCACAAACCAGCTCCACCTAGTAAAATCCTTTCAGATGTCTGTGTAATTTGTAGAAAATTATTCCAAATGCTCCTCCAAATTTAAGTCAATTAATCATTTCTATACTAGGATAGGAATGATTGTGATGGCCAAGAGGCTTTATGCCAAGGAAAATCTCGGATTCAAACAGAGAAAAATCACAACTCTTTAAAAAGTAATTACCAGCTACTGTGCAGTGCTAAAGCGCTTCCCTTCTATTAATATCCAGAAAAGCTTCACTTTCCCAGAAGTCTCACACAATTGCTTCTTCTATATGCTCATTATTGATTTCATCTACTCTGAAATCAAACACTCCTAACAATAGTTTCTACATACCATAAGGATGAAACAGATCAAAACAGAAGAACATGATAGCACTAATAAAAATAGGAAAAATACATGGGTGCTATGTATGGATATCTCTGTCTTTTTTCCCAATAATATTCTCTGAAAGACCAACCCTTAAAATTTCTTAAAATAGTAAAACCTCTTCATAAACTAAGGAGAGAGAGAAGCCGTTCCGAGAAAAGCAGAACACATAGGTAAATTTGCAGTTTTCAGTGGTTATTGCTCACTGGATTTGCAATATTTGTACTTGGAAAATAAAAAATCCAAATTATATACCTGTATGTCATTGTCGTTATTCCTCATCTCATGTGCAAATCACTAGACATTTCTTCCTAGTTTCTTTTGGTTTTTGTTTTTTTTTTTCCACAGGATCATCTAGGTTGGAAAACACTTTGTATACCATCTTGTCTAACCATTAACTTAACACTGATAGTTCCCAACTACACCATATCCCTAAGCACTATCTCAACACAACTCTTAAACACCTCCAGGGATGGGGACTCCACAACTGCCCTGGGCAATTCATTCCAACACCTAACAACCCATTCTGTAAAGAAAAACTTCCTAATATCTCATTTAAACCTTCCCTGGAGCAAATTGAGGCCACTATCTCTTGTCCTATAGCTTGTTACTTGGTTAAAGAGACTCATCCCCAGCTCTCTGCAACCTCCTTTCAGGGAGCTGTAGAGGGCGATGAGGTCTCCCCCTCAGCCTCCTCTTCTCCAGACTAAACAACCTCCTTGTACGACCTGTGCTCCAGACCCTGCACCAGCTTCGTTGCCCTTCTCTGGACACGCTCGAGTCATTCAATGTCCTTTTTGTAGTGAGGGGCCCAAAACTGAACACAGGAATCGAGGGGCAGCCTCACCAGTACCGAGTACAGGGGTAAGATCCCTTCCCTGTCCCTGCTGGCCACGCTATTGCTGACACAAGCCAGGATGCCATTGGCCTTCTTGGCCACCTGGGCACACTGCTGGCTCCTGTTCAGCCGGCTGTCAATCACCCCCCCAGGTCCCTCTCTGTATTGGCAGCTCTCCAGCCACTCCTCCCCAAGCCTGTAGCGCTGCTGGGGGTTGTTGTGGCCCAAGGGCAGCGCCCGGCATTTGCCCTTAGTGAAACTCCTCCAGTTGGCCTCAGCCCATGGCTCCAGCCTGTCCAGGTCTCTCTGCAGAGCCTCCCTACCCTCGAGCAGATCAACACTCCCACCCAACTGGGTGTCATCTGCAAACTGACTGAGGGGGCACTCGATCCCCTTGTCTAGATCATCAATAAAGATGTTAAACAGGAGAGGCCCCAAAACCGAGCCCTGGGGGACACCACTCGTGACCGGCCGCCAACCGGATTTAACTCCGTTCACCACAACATTTTGGGCCCGACCATCCAGACAGTTTTTTACCCCGCAAAGCGTGTGCCCATCCAAGCCTGGAGCAGCCAGTTTTGCCAGGAGAAAGCTGTGCCCAAACAAGACAAAGTCAGCCCTTTGGAAGTCCAGAATGTCATTCCTGCTGCCCCCTTTCCTGACCTCTCTAAGAATAGAGAACTCTGTTATTTCATGATCACTCTGCCCTAGTCGGCCTGCAACAGCCACATCATCCACCAGTTCTTGTTGTTCACAAAGAGGACATCCAGCAGGGCAACTTTCTCTGATCAGTTCACTCACCAGCTCTGTCAGGACGTTATCTGCCACACATTCCAGGAATCTTTGGGACTGGTTCCGCTCTGCTGTGTTGTATTTCCAGCAGATGTCTGGGAAGTTAAAATCTCCCACAAGAACAAGGGCAAGCTATCCTGAGATTTCTCCTAAATGCCTGTAGAATATTTCATCCACCTCTCTGTCCTGGTTGGGTGGCCTATAGTAGACTCCTTTTACAACATCTGCCCTGTTGGTCTTCCCCCTGATTCTAACACAAAGTCACTCCACCCTGTCTTCATTACACTTGTACTCAAAGCAATCATAACAGTGCCTAACAACAGTGCTGCCCTGCCGCTCTCCTCCATTGTCTATCCCTTCTAAAGAGCTTGTAGCCATCAACTGTCACACTCCAGTCATGGGAGACATCCCACCATATTTCTGGTATAGCCACTACATCATAATTTTCCTGTTTCATCATGGCTTCAAGCTCCTCCTGTTTGTTACCCATGCTGTGTGCACTGGTAGACACACACTTCAGATGTGCTGATGTCCCCAGCACCTTTTTGCATTTAAAGGTCCTAAGTCTGGCCTGACCTTTCACAGGTGTTACCACAGTTACCTATCCATCAATATCTCTTGCATCTTTGTTGCACTGAATGTAAATGTTTTACATTACAACTAGAAGAGTTCTAGAAGTCCTTGTCTTTTCTCTCTAGATGTTTATTTCCTGACATCCCTAGCCTACTAATCTTCACCAAAATTTAAAAATAATAAATAGCAAGGCGGTAATAGAAATATCGATTTATTCTTTTTCTATCAGGTAAATAATGTTTTAGGGTGAAAGAGCAACTTCTAGAAGAGCAAGCACAGGTTTGATAAGATCCTGAGATGGACCTGAATTCCTAAGTTCCTTAAATACTTTTTCTTCATTAACCCAAAAATACCAAAAGATCTGGCTTCAGATCTGCTGCTGCTGTCCTTGCTACAAGCTGGCCCTGGGCTTCTCTGTCTGAACTGCACTGAGTGTTCCCATTTACTCACAGTAAAGGACTGATCTTCTGTTTTCAAATGTTTCATTTGATGCAATATGGAATAATCAGGGCAAGATAATCAAATAATTACTAAAAAAGGTCAAACAAATAGTCAGACTAGGAAAACAATCAGCTATTTTTTCTCACAATAATTATTTTATATTTTTTATCTTTTAATACCAATACCTCTTTGCATGTCAAACAAAAATCAAAACCATGTCTCTTGCAAGCTGCTTTCTACTTTTGTTGTCTTCTCCAAATTTAAAGCAGCAGAAATGACTCCTGCATTTGTTCTTAAAAACTAAAGGTTGAGAATTGTTATCCCTCACTTGTGACCAATGCAAGTATATGCCTACTATCACCTAATCTAAATTGGAAGGCTATAGTCTTATCAGGCTTACAGGCATCTAGACTTATCTGACCCTCTTAACTACAAAATGGTATTTTCCTGCTGAATTACAATATTTCTCTTCTCGTGAAGGAACTTTTAATTGCTAAATATTTTTACTGGCCTTTTAAGGTAGCAAGATTTGGTATTTTTCTTTTTCTTCATTATTGTCATTGTATGGAGACAGAGTTAGTTCTTTGTCTAAATCTTTGAGGAGACTTTGGGTTACTATCTGGTATTCTCATTTACCTGAAAAACTGAGACACATTTGATTTTCACTAAAGTGAGTACACCACTGCTTCCTCCAATATTTTCCATATTATGGCAACTGAAATCCCTACTTTTAAAATTAACCCAGGAAAAATTATCATAAAATCTCATATTATCTATTGTGCAATATTTACTATTACTATTTGTTAGTCTGTAGCATTTAGAAGCTCCAAATAAGAATGACAGCTCTGCACAAAAGACAACCTGTTTTCCAAACAGCTTAAAATGCGTATTTTGAATTTATTTAAATTCGATATTTTAAACTCTTGGCAGAGATCACTGAGATTGTCATAAAAGGCAGAAATAAAAGACATCCCAGCAGGAGCAGTAAAACAAACAAAAGGGAAGAAACAAGGGAGTCTGAAAGTTAACCAGAAAGTTAAGAGACCGAGCTATTAAAGAGAGGATAAGAGCAAGAAATCAGATTACATGAAACAGTGAAGGAAGAATGCACAAGGCAGTGAGAATTTCTTTAATTCTGAGAAGCATTCAGACTCAGTATATCTGCTGTAACAGTTCTACATGAGAACAGCTAGGTAAGTAAAACTTGAAGGAACAGAAGTTTTACTGATTATCATAATTTCTAGTCATTGTCCCCTGCTTACCTGGACTGGGAGACCTGTAAAAATATTTTTGGCTCCTTTTTCTCACACCATATTTTAAAAGAAACAGTAAAATGGAGAGGAGAATAAGATTACTGTCAGGTGGGTAAACATCTATACCTTGTCCTGAAATGGATCCTAGGTTCCCTAATACACACTGCTCAGTTCACACCATTATAGATTTAAATTGTGTCATTTAATTTGTATCTGTCAATTTATGCCTGCTTCTAAGTTTTTCCAGGATCAGCATCTTGGCTGTTCAGGATAGAGCGTGGAGTTATTACAAAGACAGATTGACTACTCCGATGACCTTCACAGCTTACAGAGATTGTGGTCTTGAGAATGCAAGAGTTGAGACACCCACCCACACATCATCAGGCTCTGTTTTAACTACTGGGCTACAACATAATCTGAGTAAGCGATCCTGTTCATTGGCTCAATGTACACCAATTTCTGAGATGACCTGGTGTGATGAGCTGTCATTTCAAACCAAGTCTTCCAGCAGTACCTCAAAGATTTCTGTATTTTTCTTAAAATGAACATACAACCTCTAGTTACATGCTACTTTAGTTTTGTATGCTATGACTTGAATTCCATCCTCAGAGTTACTTCCAAGAAAGTATAACCTTGTCAGGAGCAGAGATTTGACACTGAACAAGCAGCAGCAGTAGACATGGTAATATGCCTCCCACAATAGCATGAATAATTGAAATTGCCCTATGACACATCATGTGCCACTTGACTTCAGGCAACCAGTTCCTTGATTATCAAATCATGGCAATCAGTGCAAGGCCCATTCTTTTGTCTGGTACATCGTTTCAGACTCTTTTACTGTTGCATAAAAAGATCAGAGTTATGAAGATGAAATATACTTTTAAGACTTGGCCATTGCTGGCTTTGGCACTGCTATGCAACAAGCACAAATCATTTGAAAGGAATGATCCTTTAGGAAGTAATAATAAATGTATGATGCCTAAAAAAGAAACTCAGTGCAATCTTTTTCACACAGTTATACACACAGAGAAACTTTCCAATACTTTAAAAATAAAATACTACACCAATAATCCTTTCAAGTGAAAAAAAAAAAAAAATTAAAGTCTAAACTCCATCTTTGCTATCATGAGACTATAACATCATCACAGCAAGTAGAATTTTCTCCTCTTCCTCTCCTTTGTTTGTTTCTGGCTGCATCTATATTCCAATTCCTACTACTTGACTTTGCTTCCTGCATCAGCTTGGGAGGAAAAGGAAAGGCGGGCATGATAAATCATATTCAAATAACCATCAGGCATTCAAGCTTTGACAAGGTTAGCATGGTATATATTGGCTACTCTATAAAACAGGCAAATTTGCAATGATGTATAAGGCATTTGAGGAAAAAAAGAAAAAAAAAAAAACACAAAGATTTAAAACATAATAGTGTCTACATCTGGGGATAACTGGCAGCTTTCTTATTTCAGACACTGCAGAATGATACTTACACATAGAAGGAGGAAAAACAGACAGATATCTGTGAAAGACTGAAAACATTCAGAAAACACCACTAGCAAAATTAATTTTGAGTTAGTAACAACAGAAGTTTCAAATTTCTGTCCCTAGATATCCCATAGTTCCCTTAAAATAGTCTCTAGACTGCATACTGTTTGGTTCTTAAAAACATAGGACACATTCTCGGACATCCAAAACTTGTGCTTAACTACTACTCACCTATTTCTCTGGCTTGACACTAAACAGTAAGGATATCTTGCTTGCCAAAATGGCTTCTGAAACTTCAACTTCATAGAAGTGCAGGTCTACAAGGTCTTATCCATATCCAGACAAAAAACAGATGTAAAACATTCTGCCTGTACAGGCTTGACTTAACATATACACCTTCTTCCACCCCTTTCTCTTCCTTAGGCTCTAAGGACACAGGAATTCCCCCTCCTTTCACCCACCCCTCTACACACAGACACACACATCGGCTTTCCTACTGTGAAAAAAAAAAATAAAATAAAATCCAGAAAATCCTTTTATGTCTGTGAACCTTCAATATTACCTTAATACAAACTACCAGCCTAAGTTTCTGCATTGTGATAGAGCTACGATATGATACATCAAAAACTAGACTTCCAAAATAATTATTCCCTCTAGGATGCATTTGCCTTGGTGCTATTTCCAACAGGAAACTGCACTGCATTTATTTTGTACTTCCAAGAATAACCCAAATACTCTTCAAGTCTGGTCCGATTGCTCTACAATATCTCTCAGTTTGGGATTTACCCTCGTCCCTATGTAGGTATCTAAATTCCTTGCTTCATTCATTGTATAGCCAACAGAACCTCAGTTTTCTGGATATTTTCCTTCTGTGTTGTCCCTAATGATTTAAAACCAGTTCATTTTCTACTCTAATGTTTCACTGAGCCTTTCATCTACTTAAAGACCATAAGAAAGGCCATATGAGGAAACAAAAGTCTTTCCTTTATTAATATACTGTCTTTGATGCTAACCAAAATAGCTACTTATAGAATATTAGAACAGCTGAAGAAGTCAATTTTAATTCTGGCAAAGGAATTATCCCTGTATCAGTAGTGTATATTTTCCATCATTCTAATGATCTCACATAACAGAAAAAAGGTAATATTTCTCCAAGCTTATCTTTTTTAAACTTAATTATTATTAGACCTTGTTTTAAAAAGCATTTGTATCATCTGTATCTTCTGATATTATTTACATTAGCATAGGCAATTAATAGTGAATGTACTCCATTCCTTGCCAAGAAGAATGTTATAACAGTTTAGCAAGGAGGTAAGAAGAAATTTGGAACAGTCCAACATGCAAGGAATGATGACAATTCAGAGGACCAGTTCAGCTACTTCCCAGAAAAAGACTTCATAAAAATTGTGGGACATACTAAGCTGTAACATTTAGAAAGAACTTAGGAGCATTAGATATTGTAACTAAACCCCAAGTTCATTTGTATGTTGGTAAATCAGCCTTTGAAATCCTTTCATTCTCTGTAGGGAGGTCCTACTGTGTAGAAAATACAAAGAATGAGAATTTATGGAACACATCCAATAATTCATGTTGAAACAAGATAATCCTTTCAGTTTTACTCCATGCTTTATTATAATCAACAAATTAAAAGCTGTCAGGATGGTACAATACAAAACATTTAAGACTGATCTTTAGTACCCAAGATTTCAGCCTAACCCTTCTGATGACACTACTCTAGAGATCTTAGAAATCTCAGCTAATTTTGTGATACGCTGTTAGAAGCAATGCTAAACCTGACCCGAGTTATTATTTATAAAGCAACACTGTTTTCTTCAGAGTACAAAGAGTTAGGAAGTTCTGTGGTAACCATCTTTTTATAACCTTTTTCTGTAACAAGAAATATCCTTTCCTCAGGTGTAAATTAAACAATGAGCTATATATTTTTTTTTTCTTTTTTAAAGCCATATAGAGAGAGTGAGCTATCAGGGGGCTGCAAGCACCTGCTTTTCTATCTTCCACAGTATAGCTATTACCTAGTTATAATTCTTCCCTGGGGCTGCTGGAAATTTCCTTCTCGAAAATTAAGAACTCATTCAACATAAGAAACAAGAGGAAAGACTAAGCACGTCCAAAATTTTTGGTGTTTATTTTCTAATCTGATAATAAAAATGTTTCCCCTTATCTATTTTGCACACAGATAGACTCCCTGAGGCCATTCTTAACTCTTTGCAGCAAGAAGGCAATGGTCTATGCAGAATCCAAAATTCCATGGAAGTTTTAACACACTCCAAAAAACTTCAATTAGTATCCACCTTGACCAAACCCTTATGCAAAATACTACTGACTTTTAGGTCAAACAGGCAAACCCCTTTCTATTCCTCAAGACCAAGGTAAATGCATTATCCCTTAAGTTTAGATGGGATGCAAAAGCAAGCAAGAACAGAGGGAAGAGAATGAGCCTTTAAAACATAGATTCTTCAGTTCCAGAAAACTCCAGTTATATGCAATTTTAAATTCATTAGGAATATATCTGAGTTCTTGTTATCCATTTTTTGCCATAAACTTCTGTAACCCCATACTTTAAATTCAGTTTCTTGTTGACAGGACTTCATGACCCAGGATCTGCTGTTATGAAAGCATATTTAGTTTTCCTTACTTGACTGTTCTTAACTATCTTTAATTTTCTAGTTCTCCTTAATAAATGGTTTTTTAATCAGTAATTGGTATAGTAAAAAACCACTTTTTTTCTAAGAGGGAGAAAAGAACACGGGAGAAACATACATATATATATATGTATATATAATTGCTTTCAGTACAAGTGTAGTGAAGTGAGGGTGGATGTCTTTGCATTAGGATCAGGGGGAAGGCCAACAGGGCAGTTGTTGTAGTAGGAATCTACTATAGGCCAACCAACCAGGACAGAGAGGTAGATGAAATATTCTACAGGCATTTAGGAGAAATCTCACGATAGCTTGCCCTTGTTCTTGTGGGAGATTTTAACTTCCCAGACATCTGCTGGAAATACAACACAGCAGAGCGGAACCAGTCCCAAAGATTCCTGGAATGTGTGGCAGATAACGTCCTGACAGAGCTGGTGAGTGAACCAACCAGAGAAGGTGCCCTGCTGGATGTCCTCTTTGTGAACAGACAAGAACTGGTGGATGATGTGGCTGTTGCAGGCCGACTAGGGCAGAGTGATCATGAAATAACAGAGTTCTCTATTCTTAGAGAGGCCAGGAAAGGGGGCAGCAGAACTGACATTCTGGACTTCCAAAGGCCTGACATCATCTTGTTTAGGGACGTGCTTGACAGAATCCCTGGGGAGATGGTCCTGAAGGGTATAGGGGTCCAGGAAAGCTGGACACCCTTTAAGAAGGAAGTCTGAATGACACAGGAGCAGGCTGTTCCCAGGTGCTGCAAGAGAAGCCAGTGCCAGAGAAGACCACCCTGGCTAAAGAGGGAGATTTATCTGCAGCTCAGGGAGAAAAGGAGAGTTTACAGCCTTTGGAAGAAGGGGCTAGACACTCACAGTGATGACAAAGATGCTGTGAGGCTATGCAGGGTGGAAATCAGGAGGTCTAAAGCCCAGCTAGAAATTAATCTGGCTTCAGCAATCAAGGATAACAAGAAATGTTTCTATAAGTATGTCAACAGCAAAAGACAGACCAGGGAGAGCCTCCATCCCCTGATAGATGCAGGAGGAAACATGGTAATGAGTGATGAGGAAAAGTATGAGGTGTTTAATGCCTTCTTCACCTCAGTCTTTAATAACAAGACTAATTGTACTGAGGGAATCCAGCCTTCTCAGCCACAAGACAGAGACTGGGAGAACGACCCCCCCACATTCCAGGAGGAGACAGTCAGTGACCTGCTGCATCACATAAACATACACAAGTCTATGGGACCAGACAGGATACACCCAAGGGTGCTGAAGGAGCTGGCTGTGGGGCTCGCCAAGCCGCTTTCCATCATTTACCAGCAGTCCTGGCTGACCGGTGAGGTCCGGAGGGATTAGAAATCATCCAATGTGATGCCCATCTATAAGAAGGATCATAAGGATGATCTGGGAAATTACAGACCTGTCAGCTTTTCTTTGGTGCCTGGGAAGCTGATGGAGCAGCTCATCCTGAGTACCATCACACAACACAGGCGGGACAACCAGATGCTCAGGCCCAGTCAGCATGGGTTTATGCAAGGCAGGTCCTGCTTGACAAACCTGATCTCCTTCTACGACAGGGAGACCTGCTTATTGGATGAGGGAAAGGCTGGGGATGTTGTCTACCTTGACTTTAGTAAGGCCTTTGACAACATTTCCCACAGCATTCCCCTGGAGAAACTGGCTGCTTGTGCCTTGGATGGGCACACGCTTTGCTGGGTAAAAAACTGGCTGGATGGCCGGGCCCAAAGAGTTGTGGTGAACGGAGTTAAATCCAGTTGGCGGCCGGTCACGAGTGGTGTCCCCCAGGCCTCGGCTTTGGGGCCACTCCTGTTTAACATCTTTACTGATGATCTAGACGAGGGGATCAAGTGCACCCTCAGTCAGTTTGCAGATGACACCCAGTTGGGTGGGAGTGTTGATCTGCTCGAGGGCAGGGAGGCTCTGCAGAGAGACCTGGACAGGCTGGAGCCATGGGCTGAGGCCAACTGGAGGAGTTTCACTAAGGGCAAATGCCGGGGGCTGCCCTTGGGCCACAACAACCCCCAGCAGCGCTACAGGCTTGGGGAGGAGTGACTGGAGAGCTGCCAGTCAGAGAGGGACCTGGGGCTGCTGATTGACAGCCGGCTGAACAGGAGCCAGCAGTGTGCCCAGGTGGCCAAGAAGGCCAATGGCATCCTGGCTTGTGTCAGCAATAGCGTGGCCAGCAGGGACAGGGAAGGGATCTGACCCCTGTACTCGGCACTGGCGAGGCCGCACCTTGATTCCTGTGTTCAGTTTTGGGCCCCTCACTACAAAAAGGACATTGAATGACTCGAGCATTGTCTTACGAGGAGCGGCTGAGGGAACTTTGGGTGTTTAGTCTGGAGAAGAGGAGGCTGAGGGGAGACTTCATCACCCTCTATAACTGCCTCTATAACACAGATTGCAGAGAGCTGGGGATGAGTCTCTTTAACCAAGTAGTAAGTGATAGGACAAGAGGGAATGGCCTCAAGTTACACCAGAGAATGTTTAGACTGGATATTAGGAAGTATTTCTTTACAGAAGGGGTTGTTAGGCATTGGAATCAGATGCCCAGTGAGGTGCTGGATTCCCCATACCTGGAGGAGTTTAAAAGTCAGGTCGACATAGAGCTTAAGGATATGGTGTAGTTGGAAACTGTCAGCGTTAAGTTAATGGTTGGACTAGGTGATCTTCAGGATCTTTTCCATCCCATACAATTCTGTGATTCTGTGATTCTGTATATATACACATGTATAGCACTGTTTGTGCACATACACACATAAAACACAATGTAAATTTTAGATTGTTTCATTATGAACACAGGAAATTTACAAGAAAATCTCAGATTCTGAGGAAAGAGTGGGTTGTCCTCAGAATGAGAATGCACAATACTCTTGTCAAACCCCATAGTCAGTATTTTTTACCAGAACACAAAATTTAATAATTTACTATGTTTATATCTCATTTGCTTTCTGATCTGCCCCATAGCAAGTAACAGCTCCAGAATCCAGCTGAACTTTTAAACAGAAAAATTTGCCAATTAATCATTTACTCATTACTAAAGGAATGCAAATAAGTAGTGTTCAAGCTGCAATTCTTCAGTCATTGAGAGCAGATTCATGCACTGTCATAGCATAAATTTGACCCATGTCAGACAAATATACATTGCATTTCTAATCATGAAGAAGTTACAATGCTCTTACAACCACCTCAACTTTTGACATCATGTGTGCTCATAGCAGTTTAAACCCCCATCCAGCCAAAAGACCTGTATAAAGTGGAGGTGTCTGAAACAGCAGCACATGGTTATACCAGATCATAGTCTTTTTATCATTTTGTTGTGTAAGGAATCGTAAAGCTGCAGGTGCTCTATAACCAACTTGAAGTCTCACAGTGTTGCAATCTACTTCCCCTTGCCCAGAAGATGAGATAAACTGAACTTACTTGAGCTATCGAAAATAGACATATGGGTTAAAGAAAATTAACCTTTTTCTCTCCCATGATTTTTCACTACTACATGAGCCATGACCAGTTTGAACAACAGCTCTTAGAAATTAGGAGATACTTCGGTAACCTCTCTGCAGGTGTTACGCTGTTAAACTATTTGTGTAATAATGTGATTTTTCACATCAACAGTGGGAAACTTGTGGGATTTCTTTCTGAAGAAGGTAGAAGCATAGCCACTAGACATCAGGCCAAAAGTTTAGAACAGAGATCATACAAATGGCTTCAACCCTTGATACAACAGAAGGCTATGTGAACGGTACACTATTTAGGGTTTTTGTTTAAGTCTAAGGACTTTCCATTTTAGTTCAAGCCATGATATCATTACATAAAGTCTGTTTGGGAACTGATTTGGGCTGCTTTCATGAAAATCGGCAATTTAAAAAATAGAGTCTGTTCATTTAAGGTTATAAATTAGATATATAAGGCACCACTTCAACCACCACTGAAGTACAGCCATCTGTTTTATAGTAGGCATTTATACAGAACAGTTTGAAAAATGAAGAAAAATACTATACCAAACCGAGAAGAAAAATAGACATCTTAAACAGAATGCTGAGAACAGCTTCCCTCAAGAAGTCAAGAACTGCACTTCCCAGAGCCCAAAGGCCAATAGCTACAAACTTTGGACCCTAAAAATTTGACACACAAATCTATGTTGAGACAAATATATCTCTCTATTTTTAAAGCTGTTGATTATAATTTTTTTTCAAGAGAAGACTCTGTATGTCAGTTCCTAAATATGGACTTAAATGATTTAACTTTGTTTTCCTCACTCTTTAAAGATACAACCCTGGTCTGCACTGGTTTTCACTGGGAGTATGCAAGTGTCTATGGTATGATGTATCTTGTCCTACCATTTAGTGGCCCACAGTTTTGTTGTTTATAGTGAGTGACACTTCCAGGTGGTCTGTCATGGATCTTATCTGTGAGTCATTATAGCAGACATAAACAGACATCGTACGTTGTGAGGTAGGTAGAAAACCTGCTTTTTATGTAATAGTCTACAGAAAAGAGGTGGTTTAATTTATTCTCAGTATAATTTTTCATATAAAAAGAGATTTTGCTTTCTCTCTTCAGCAATATTAAATAACTTCCGAGTCGCTTGTCTCAGAAACAGATGCTTAGTGTAAAGCCCAATTGAAAATATCCATGAATATACCAAATATCTTTATGAGTACCTAGAATGTATTTTTAATAGCATATTAGAAATTATAACCCCAAAGGAAGACAGTGGGAGTTTAATTATGGACATCTTAATCAGGAATTTAGTCTCAGTACTTTATTTCTCTATAATTTACCTTTTCCATATGTTGGATATTACTGTGACATATCAGAATGCCTTAGGATAAGGTAACGTCTCCCAGCTTAAAATAAGAACAAAGTATCCTCTCTCAGCAGCTGATGGGAATAGTTATTCAATGTAATAGTTTGGTTTCCCTCCATTAAGAGACACATAGGTCTTTCCAAAGAGCAAGTTATCCTCTCGAGATGACTTGATAAATGCCTGGGTGGTCACTGAGAGATTTTGATGGTTTAGCCAATGGGAAGAAACACACATACCAGTAAAAAGAATTAAAAACCAAGTATGATGCATAGTACACTTGCTGTATTTTCAATAATAGCATATGTACTGGGTTAACACACTAAGTAATAATAACAGACTTGTGTGTGTCTCTAAATTGGGTGTCAAGGAATATTTAGAGAGACCCTTTAAAAAGATCATATTAAGCTTAATTGTATGGTTAAATGTAAATAGCTTTTTAAAAAGTTTCTATATTTTTCCTACAAGTACACCATTTAACCTTTTTATATCAGTCTATTTCTTTTGGCATGAATACTTGAGTTCATAGATGTACATGTGTTGTACGTATGTCAAACTGTTTCAGTGTCTCATCTAATGTAAAACATTTTCAGAGTGTAACCTTACAACAGGTCAGACACATTTAAAGACAGATATATTAGTTTAGTGCTGAGAAATCATAGTCAAGTATAAATGCCTGCTCTAGATTCACCTATGAAATGACTGCATGTTCAAGCAAGCTTATTAAAAAAAGTTTACTATCTTAATTTGCTTGTTCTGTCTGTATGAGGAATGACAGATTTATTGAGAAGCGTTGAATGTTAAGTTAAGCTATATTTTTCTCTCTCTTAAAATAGATCACTATCTAAGGAGTATAAAAATTCATCATGCATATATTCTTATATCTTTTAAATGTGTCTTTTCTGCTTAGGACTAGAAGAGTGTTCAGTTTTGATGACACTGACACTATTGTTTTCCTTTTACTGGAAACAGATGAATGAGTATCATCTGAAGCTTAATATTATGACTGCAGTGTGATTTCCAGAGTCCAAAATCAGGACTTAACTCATATCTTCAGCTATACAGAAGATAGTCATCAAGGTTAAGCAAGTCATCTAGGTTTCACCTGTAGTTATGGGACAATCTGATTTTAACACCCATTCTAAATATTTATTTTAAACCTGTATTAGGATCAATTCATTCTGTCTGAAACAAGAAATCTCCAGAGGGCAATCATTTAACATAGGTATTTCAATGACTATGAAGAAGCTTAAATAGCTTTCCTCCAACTTTTAGGTAAGATTAATCTATCCTCAGGATCCCATAGAAGACCCATATAGACAAGTTTTCATCATATCAGTATCATAACTGATCCAACTTCAGCTTGTTCTAATCCCAAATATCCCAGTGGTCTCCTGTATTTTCTCTTCTAAGAGCAACTGCAAATTACTGTATGTAAAAAATATAAAATGTACTGTGAAATACAGTCAGCCACCCTGGGAAACAAATCTGGGATTTTAATCATAGAGATCAAATTCTTTATTACAAAATTGTAACAAAAGTTACTGGTATAGCAACTATTATTGTTCCAAGTTCAGTTTCAGAATAAGATCAAGCTTATATGCAAGTCTGATCTAAATTAGGCATAACAAGATCTATATAGCATCATCTTGGTAAAGATGTGCTTAGAATGATTTTCTTTGACTGTTTTCCTAAGCACTAAATACCTAGAAACTGGCTAAAAAGAAAGGTAATATTAGCTATGTGAAATAACAAAAACAAAGCGCTTACATTCCAATCAATTGTAGCATAGAAAAATACAGCATTAAATTATACTCATCTAAATCTACAGAAGTCGGCCAAAAGCAGAAGATTGCCTGATGTTTGCTTTGCTTTGTTTTTTAACTGATTTGCAACTGTTGGTTTGATCTACCAATTAAAAATGAGCTTTTCATGCTTTTCATAAATTTTACAAATTTACTACTGGAGAATATAGCTGAGTAGTCATCACATCTAAAAGCATCTAATACCAACATCTTGCTATGTTAGGGCCATAGATGCTGGAAGGATGTGATCGATTATCTTATTCTTTGGCAAGCTTACTTCAGGCAATCTTCTATTCTTAGAATGCTGGCTTAATTCAAAAGAACCTCCTGTGTAGCTCCTTGTACTTTGCTTCCTGTAGCTGTCTAAGATGAATACAGCTTAGTTAGTGCAGTGAGGTAAATGATACTCATCCAGATATTGTAATAGCTTTTGGCTCTTGCAGGAGATATGGACATGCACACGACCAGTATGATCAAGCAATGCCAGTTTATTGAAGGTAAGCAAACCCTTTTATAGCTTTCTCTTGCGCAAGCGAATGGTACATGGTACAATCCTTATGACTGGACAGTTAGCTTTGTCCACGCGCTTCAAGCCTTCTTGCGATTGGATAATAAGCACCACACTCAAATGTCTTTCTCCGCCCAACCCATCTCCTGGAGTTGTTTGTTTGCTGAGTTCTTTGTTCTCCCTTCAGGGCTACGTCCTTGTCATGTCCTTGCTGAGGCGTGCACACATGCAGGATTGCTCACATGTCCATTATCTCCCAACATATCCCTCTTTTTGTTTTTGAGCAACCCACGTTCCTTGTGGGCTTTTTTGCAACGATTGTTTAATAGAACAAACTAAGCATGGTAAAATAATGACAAACATCACAATTACAACAATTACAACAATTCCCCTTTGTAACAACTTCTTCAACTATCCTGTGAACATAGTTAACTTTCCTATGTAACTTGGGCCCCTACTGGTTTGGAAGGGATTTCAATAAACACATTCAGAATGTATGAGCATTAATCACTGTCAGAACCATTGCAAGGCTTAGGATTGTGAGCCTGACCTTCTTTCCAAGGCTGCACACAGCGAGATGGAACCCACCATAAACCATGATCTGTAAGCAAACACATATAACCTCTGCCTGTTAATTGTACTTTAACAGGTCCTTCCCACTGCCCAGTATTTAAGTTTTTGAACATAACTAACTGTGTTGGTTTAGGCCCTGCCGGGACCGGGGAGCACGTTGCCGTTGCCCCTCCCCCACCCTCAGCCGGTCGGGCTGGCAGTGAGGCACAAACCCGGGCTAAAATAAGAAGAAATTTAATACAACAGAGTGATAAAACAATCTGAACAACAACAGTAGCAATGATAATAACAATAAACAACAATAATAGTGAACAAGACAAACGATATACAGAGAAATACCGCTAAGTGGTCATGGAAACAAGTTCCCGCCACCGAGCCCGCCAAAGAGCAAAGTAAAAAGGTTCCGCCCCTGGACCTGACGCCAGCATGGTATGAATAACCCGGCTGGAGATCTCTTCCCTCTCTCTCTCTGCTGGGGAAACCTAACCCTATCCTAGCTGAACCAGGACACTAACTGTTGCTGTGTGCCCATAGATTGCTCAGTGTCACCTTTTATTGCTAAACTGTGAATCATCATTGGTGGTTCCTGACGTTCTCCTGTAAGCCTCAAAAAATTTAAAACATAAAATTTTGTTTAATTGTTCAGCTGGCATCATACCTAACATTCCCCCTTTTTTTTTTTTGAAGCATTTGCTTCAGAGTTTGATGAGCCCGTTTGATGATCACTTGTTCAGCAGGAGATTGTGGAATTCCTGTGCAGTGTTTAATGCCCCATAAGATACAGAAGCGTTGGAAGCATCCAGAAATATATGCTGGACCATTGTCTGTTTTGATCTTTTTTGGCACCCTAAGTACATCAAAAGATCTATATAAGTGTTTTTCAACATGTTTAGCTGTCTCTCCAGCTTGAGCTGTAGCCCAAATAGCCATGGAGACGGTATCAATAATAACGTGTACATATTTTAACCTACCAAATTCTGCTATATGAGTAACATCCATTTGCCATAACTGCAAAGGTGATAGGCCCCGTGGGTTAACTCCTGTTCCCAGGCCAAACCCTATTTTTTGACAGGATGGCCAAGAGGCGACAATGCCTTTCGCATCTGCAAAAGGAATTTTCAATACTTTATGAAACATTTTTGCTGACTGATGCAAAAAACTGTGAGATTCTCTAGCTTGTGCAAACAAATTTGGAGAGGGCTCAGACCAGGCTGGAGCAACTAATTGATTGGCTAGTTCATTTCCATACCCTGATCCTTCTTTGGATTGGTGACTTCTGATGTGAGTAATAAGGTAGACAACGCTTCTCTGATCAAGAGTGTGAACTAGTTGTTCCAACAGTTTCCCTAAGCGTTCATTTTTTATTTCTTTTACTTGTCCTCATCCAGTCCTTTTTACTATTCCTACTACATAGAGTGAATTAGACACTACATTTAATCCCAAATCTGACCAGGATGAAAAATGCCCACAAAACTGCTTGGAGTTCTAACGTCTGAAAGGAATCTTCTCTTTGGCCTTGAATGAGGTGATATTTCCATTCCTCTCCTTCTAACCAGGTACATGCAGCTTGCTTTGATTTTTTCCCTGCATCTGTAAAAACTGTTAACACTTGAACTGGTACTTCTGATTGCATTGGAAAATTTTCTATTACTTGGTTCATTAACAACAGTAGTAATTGATGTGCTCGATAAACATTAGACAGTTGGCCAGTATAATCTTCAAGAGCAACTTGTAATGCCTCAGAATGTCTAAGCAGCCATTCTAAATATTCTTGTATTAGAGGAACAATAATAGTTTGAGGATCAGTGCCTGTAATTTCAATAATTCTGTGTCTGCCTTTCATAATTAAATGTGTTACTATTTCTGCTCTTGTAGTTATGGTTTTCTTAGGGGTATGTGTGGTAAAAACCCACTCTAGGATTTGCAATGGTTGTCTCTGTTCTGAGTTCCATTGCATAACGATGGCTAATGGATATTGTCTATTTCCTCCACTATTGATAATCATCAGTTGCACTGGGAGTTCTAATTGTATTTGTTGTGCATGACATGACTCTATCTTATCTGTAATTTTCTGCAAAGCAATTTTATGTTCCTTTGTCAAGGTTCTTTTACTATCAGCTTGAACAGTAGTGTTCAATAATGGCATTAATGGCTTTAAATCATCATTGGTAATACCACATAAATTTCTAACCCATTGAATATCTCCAATCATTATTTGGACATCATTTAATGTGTGAACCTCTGCGTTAATTTTTAATTTCTGTGGACGATTAGTGGCATTGGTTATTGTCCACCCTAAATACTTCCAAGGAGAGGTAGACTGTACCTTTTCAGGGGCAATTTTCAAACCTCTGTCGGACAGTTCCTTTTGCAAATGACATTCTATAACTTCTGATTGCATGTGTTCCCCGTCTATTAATATATCATCCATGTAATGGTAAATAATTAGTTGGGGAAAGCTTTTTCTGACTGGTTCCAATGCCCAGGCAACAAAGATTTTACACATAGTGGAAGAATTCTTCATCCCTTGAGGCAACACTACCCAATGACACCGTTTTGCTGGTTCAGCCTTATTTATAGATTGTACAGTGAATGCAAACTTTTCCCCATCATCCTCATGAAGTGGAATGGTGAAAAAACAATCCTTTAGTCAATAATTAATATTGACCAAGGCTCTGGTCCATGGAAGGAGAAGGTAATCATGGCTGTAAAGATCCCATAGACTCCACCACTGCATTGACTGCTCTTAAATCATGTAACAATAGCCATTTGGAATAACAAAAATTGGAGTATTCCAGGCACTTTGTGACGGGACGATATGTCCTGCTTGCAATTGTTCTTCAACCAACTGATGAACCAATGTTGTTCTGACCTGTCCTAGGACATCTCGTCCAAGTAATGTGGTAGGAACTTGCATCACGTAAGGTTTTATGGTGACCTGAGCTCCATTAGGAAGTTTAATTACAATGGGATTTTTATTAATTCTGGTGGCTTGGGATCCCCCAATGCCAAACATTCCTGTGGCTGCCACAATGGTAGGCCATGAGGCAGGCCATTGTTGGGCTGATGTTGTGAGAGACGAGAAACCAGGCCTGTGAGAAACTAAGACAAACAACCTGGGAAAGCAAAAGTTGAGCCTGATTGAAGAAATGCCTCAAACACTCGCAAGACAAAACTCGGAGTCACAGGGTGCATGCTGTGGAGGCCAAAGCTGATAACGCTGCCCGATGTAGCTGGGGGAGAGAGCCCTGTGGAGACAGGACGGCTCTGCCCTGGGGCACCTGGGCAAATTTCAAGGGCCATGTGTCCGGTGAATGAACTTTGCTTCATTATCCACAAAATGCATATTAAAGTTGACACCCCTCAATATGCTAACGAGGGCTGTCATGATCATGCTAATGACATCATCCCATGAAACACCTTACCCCTCCCTGTACATAGGATACGTAGCTATGTGGGTCGACCTAGGGGACGGACCCAAGGAAAATGGGTATAAATCAAAGGGGGGAAGAAAGGGCTCTCTCTCTCTGCCCCTCTCCCTGCCCCCCTGACCGTCTGGAGAAAGCAGTGAAGCGAAGAAGACGAATGCCAGCGAAGAAGACGGCCGCCTCCTGGAACCCTCGCCGGCAGGATCAGCGCAGGAACCCAGACCGGTGATCTGTATTCCCCCATTCCCTCTATCTCCCTCTTTTCCTTTTTCTGTTAAGAAATGCAAAGCATATTATATTGCTCGCCACAACTTGCTCTGTACTTGGCCAATTATCATGTGTTCAATTAGTGCATTGTAGGTAGTTAATAAATGCTTGAACTTGGAGACTTGTTGTCCGCTCCAATTGGGGATTTGCGAATCTGAGTCACTTGTCCCCCTTATCGGAGCGGGACGTGACAGATGTAAAGTCAGCTCATGTATCTACCAACATTTTTAATTTTTCCCAAGTCCCATCAGGGGATTGGATAACCATTTCACATCCTGGTTTTCCTAGGTTTATATCAAAAGACAGATATACTTGCAGATGTCCAGTTGATCGAACTGCACCAGTCCCTCGATTACCTTCCCCTATATTTGGAACACAGGCTTTAAACGGTACCAGCTGGGCAATTCTGCTGCCTTTGGGAATAAACACAGGTGGTGTTAGGGTTTGAACCATTATTTTTATAACACCAGTATAATCCGCATCAATTACTCCCAATAATACTTGAATGCCTGTCAGTTTAACAGATTCTTTAGCTTTAGTGAGGGCACATTTTACTAGAGGTTAACCTTGTGTTACCGTCTAAGCTCAAAATATTTGAGAAGTACCTGTTGATCTAAATCCTAAATCACTGCAGATTCTCGGCATACTATTAGGGGTAGTCGCAGTAAAATAAATAAGCTGAGCAATTTTTGACCTTTTTGTTATTGAACACAGCCTCCTGCTAGAGGAGGTATTTCCCTTAAGACACTTAAAACACTTAGCCTGAACAAAGAGCAGCACTGATGACCCAGTGGGCGGACACTAGGGCCCTCCGCCACTTCATTCCTCCCCGGCCGCTTCCCTGGCGGGTCGGAAAACTCTGCACTCCGTGGCTGCAGCTGGGCTGCATCTCACACACGCAAAACAATCACTCACGGAAAACAATCACACAACCAAACAAAGAAGCTTCTTACACTTATTACTTACACAACATAAAATGACAAATATCACAAATATCAAAACACCATTGGTCTGAACAGATTGGTAGCAGGTACTGGAACTGAATACTCAGGTGGCAGGTCAGGAGCTGACAGCTGTGGTTCCGTGCCAGATGAAGAGGTACACGATCTGTGCTCCATCTTCTCCCCCCGTGTTGCAGCCAGTTTTTCAAGCTTGTCCACAAGTTGCAGGAGTAAGGTTTCTGTGTTCAAAACGCTGACTTGTGAGGCGGGGCTCTGCTCTCCCTGCGAGGAAGGCGCAGGCGGCGATACGTCGGTGCTGCCACGTTCCCATCGCACCTTGCCCACTGCTGGACTCCAGCGGCTCCCTTGCTCTCTTCTCCCTCTCCTCTCCAACGGCACCAGGCACGCTTCCGTCATCTCCAGCTCCCACCTGTGCAGCCCTGGTCTAGCCCCCGTTGCCCGCCGCAGTCCCTCCAGTGCGACCGATGAAGCAAACGGGTTTTTTGGCTGACCTAACGCGATGGGATCTGCCAGAGGCGCAGGCATTGGAGGCAGCATATCAGAGCCAGAAGCCGCTCCTACAGCTGCACGCGGTCACCACTCAGCTCCTCCTTTGTCTTGAGGACCAGCTCCCAGACTGTGGGATAGCTGCTCACTTCTTCTGCTGACCTTCCCCCCTCACTGATCGAGTCCCAAAGCTGTTTTCCTATGGATTCTCAGGTAGATATCTCAAATGTGAGACCTGCACTGGAGGTAAGTCCTCTTTCCCGGCTCCATTTTACCAAGCCTTCCAGGGTGGACTTATCATATTTTATCCCTCTCATGGAGAGGATATTTTGGAGAACTTTCACCACTACTCGCTCGTCCCTGTTGAGAGCAGACCCCATTTCTCCCTGGCTGCCACTTCTTTTCGCGGATCTTCAACCCAATTTACAGCACACTGCTTCCTTACCCTCAGACTCCAGAGAAGAGTCTGGATCAGTTTCGACCAGCTTTCCACCCTTGATTGCACCTCCGTCAAGTCCTCAGTGAAGACTTGTGCCAATCTTGAGGGTCCCTGCTAGGATGCCACTTTATGGGAGATATGGACACGCACACAACCAGTATGATCAAGCAAAGACAATTTATTGAAGATAAGCAAGCCCTTTTATAATGCTTTCTCCTGTGCACGTGAATGGTACGTGGTACAATCCTTATGATTAGATAGTTAGTTTTGTGCATGCGCTTCAAGCCTTCTTGCGACTGGATAATAAGCGCCGCACTCAATGGCTTTCTCGGCCCAACCCATCTCCTGGATTTGTTTGTTTGCTGACTTCTTTGTTCTCCCTTCAGGGCTATGGCCTTGTCGTGTCCTTGCTGAGACGTGTACACGTGCAGGATTGCTCACATGTCCATTATCTCCCAACAGGCCCTCATTAGATTTATCTTAAAGACAGTTATTATGCATTTGTTATTTATTTAGATTTTTTTAAATCATTATCAAAACTTCAGTGGACATAATAGACATGAAAGCATGAACTTTTAACAAAATATGAAAGTACGCTTTGAAAAGAGCAGATGTTTTAAGAACTTCATGGTATGAAGAAAACATATCCATCATAAAAACCTCTGCCCAGCCCAAAAGCTCCATGTAATTTCAGGTAAGTCTTTTATGACGTTAAATCCTAGATTTAGAAATTTAGGCAGATTCCTGAACCAAATATCTATTACCAGGCATGACAGGGTATCTATTAATTTACCTTTATGCAAACTTGTTGCTTAAAAAATCCCTAAGTAACAAATACTGAGCTCAGGTAACTACAACTGCTGATATAAAGGTATGTATACCTTTGCATATAAATGTAAGTGACCAGAACCCTCTACTTGTTTCTAGAGGCTCTAAACTTCAATTACAAGTTAACATACAGCTATAGAAAAATGACAATCTTTTAAAATAATAGTTGCATTGTATGGGATTAAATTTAGGAACTTCACAAAATTCAGTGCTAGCATCAATTTTTGAGTGACAACAAAGCATAACTCTATAGAGAGTGGGTTGCGATGATGTAACATCAAGCAATTCAAACCTACTTGAATGCACAGAATGGAGCATACTGACCTATGGTAAATGGAACTGAATCAAATGAGGTAACCACAGACCAAGAAAAGACACAATTTTTAAGTCTTGAGTTGTCTTTACAGTGTTTTGCAGATATATCCACACTCACCCTGGCTGCAAACCATGTTGTCATTGGCAACCACTCCCAGGATAGAAGTTGTGTAACCACACGGTTGTGATATTTTGGCTTGACTGAATAAGCTCACTGTCAAAAGTGTTGACTGCCTCAGCCAAAATATCATTGTGACATAGCTATGATATTCCTTACCAAAAGTAAGGAATGACTCAAGGTGATCTGCCTGAATATGGCCAGCTGTAAATTTAAGTCAGTCTACAAAAGAAGGGTATAGAGGTATCTTTAGAAACATAACTTGACTCACTCTGGATATATCTTTGTGCTCCTTGGGAAATAACCCATTGTCCAAAACTGATTGAAAGTATTGTAGGCCCCAGTAACAAAGTGGTGATGTTATCTGAGAATCTTATTAGCTAAGGAACAAAAAAGGCTTTATTATGTGGTATATCAAGTGGATTTTAGCTGGTATTTCACACTGGATTAGGTCATGGAAAAATCTTCTGACTGGATATGCATACCAATCAATAATGTTTCCTCTTTAGCAATAGCTGAAAGTAAGGGAACTACACAAGTTTAGACCTATAAAAAAAAAAATCAAACTAAAGTTACAGTCTTTAATTTCTTAAATTCCAAGAGGCAGGAAATACAAATAGGAAATTACATTTTCTCCACTGGGCCTTTTAGTCTTGAAAAGGTTTCCAGCACCACAGAGAACTCACCACCCTGAACTGTCTGCAAGGCACTCCTGGGTTTGGTGCCCTCACTTGCCTGGTTAAAGGTGAACATACACTCTTCTTGATCAAGAGCTGATGCCATTGTAATTGTCCTCACTTTGCAAGCTAGGCAATATTTGAGATAGGCAAGTGTGTTTCTGTCTGGCTCTGCATTGTATCACCAGATAAAACCTAATTCACCTGATAACTAGTACTTATTCAACATATAGAAAAAGGAGAAGCAAATTCAGGAAACTAGGGTTTGGTTTCATTTGGGTTTTAGTTGTTCTTTTTTTCTTTTTTTTTTCTGACAATTTTAATTTTGGAACAGATTTTTGAAAGATAAACACATTTCAAACTGAACAGAGTAATTCAGTGTTTTTCTCAGAGTTGGTCCAAAACCAGCCATTTATTGGTTTTTATGGAGTTACAAAACATGGGATTCTAGATTGAGATATAATTTGCAACAGAATAAAAACAGATATGTAATTCTGGTATCAAAATTCTTATAGCTAATTAAGGCAAAAATGAGCACAGAGGAATAAATAATAGCAAAAACTGGAATAATTGTAATTGGGGAATTTTCCTCTGAATACTAAAAGTTCACATTTCACTTTTTCCCCTGTATACTGCTCTATGATTTAACAGTAACAATAGAACAACTTTATAAATTCAGTACTTTTCTATTTTTCCCCATAATCATTTTGCTGATTGCTATAATCTTACATAAAACATAAGAAGTGTTATTAAAGTCCTAACATCTTTCTATTAAAATGATTAGCTGTCAAGAAGACACACAATATCAAAAAATATACAGGCCACAAAGTGTCACCTTCACATAGGAGGAATTCCCTGCAGTGAAACTGGCAAAGCTCAGCCTAGTCATGAGTCACGCTAAAGATTCATTTAAATTATTGGAGGGCATCCAACCTATTTAAAAGTCTGGCTATAGGGAATAACATGTTGCATTTCTGTCTTAGTCTTGCTGCATTTGAGCATAACTAGATCATCACTTTATTTCTTTTCTTTCCTACCCACTCCTCCCCCTAAGTACACTCAAGTAGTATTCCACTTACCTATCAATTCCTCTCCTTGACTCATTGTTTTGTCTCTTACATCCATTTAATATGCATTCCCCCGAAAATGCTTCTGCTTGTAAGCCTAATGGCCCTAACCCCTCTGTATCAGTTTTTGAAGTGACTTCAGCTCTATGAAGATATCAGTCTCTTTCAGGAACACTCAATATTTCTTGGGCATGTGTTTGAAAGAAACAACAAGCACAATAAAAAAACCCAACCAACATTCTCAAGGAGGCTGTTATCACAACTCAGTAGTACAATAAGAATCTTTTGGACAAAAGTGTCAGTAAAGAGATTATCTCCTGACTGCTATCTGATATAAAAGTGATTGCTCTGGAGGAAAACAGAAACCATGCTATGGACTACAATAACAAGACTACTGCAGCTCGATATCTTTATGCTATATCTTTGAAAAGATACATATGTGTTTTGGCTTGAGGTTAGCTTGTTGTAGCTATCAATTTGTGTGTGTCAGTGCTAAAAGAAGCAAAGCCTTGTTTACATGCCCATGATTTCTCAGAGCTAAAAAAGGATGGAGCTTCTGAGTTGATCAGAAGAACAGCCTATCTCAAAATTTCTTACTCAATAGTCATATTTTAACGTAATTTTTTTCCCCATGCCTCAAAAATTTGAGCCCAACCGGTTTTTTCCCCCCAAAAAAAAGAGAACTGTGGCAGGCTGAAGAAAAGAAGCATACTCTGCTCCCACAGGAAGGGTAAGACAGAGATATGCAAAGTGTGAAGTGAGAGAAAAACAACAGAGTGATGCCATCACCTGATGTGGTTGCCCAAAATCCACACAGGCTCTAGATTGCAAACTGCATATTAAAAGTCCCTCTATTTTACCTCTAGTAATTTTTCTGTCCTCTCTTTCAGCATCTCTGGAAAGATGATAGACAAGTTGTATCTTACAGCAAAAAAACCTAATAGGACAGAGTGCAAAAGCAAGCATATATTTCTTAATTAACAGTGTAAAATCACCAGCAACTCAGTTTCTGGAAGTTTCCCCAGAGTTACTAAAGTATTGTTCTTAAGAAACAAATGAAAATAAATACTTATGGTAGAACCTTCCTTACATAAGTTTAATCATCTAAAAGTTAGGTGCCTGGAGTCTAGCATTTAGCCTAATCAATCAATAGAAAACTATAGATTCATGCCCACTGACTCATCCCCTTCCATCCAGGGGAAATATTTGTCTCTAAGCTAGCTATGCTAGACACTCAACTTGTAGGCAGCCTAAACTTGCTGGGATAAATCCCAAACAAAGTTTTATCAGCTTTTAAAAACTGGGGACAAGAAAACTGACCCCATGTCTAGAATCCAGCTCTCCTGAAAGTCTTAATTTGCACCAATATTGTGGAGGTAAAAAAACAACTTTCAGAGTACTTATTAAAATAATATGATTAAGCTTTAATACTTTAAATGTCTGATCATTGTTTATGTTTTGACTCTGTGTTTTTTGACTCTGACCCACACATTATGTTCACATGGCAGAGTTTTGTTTTGATACAGCAACACCATGTAGTATTCTGATTAGGTCGATATCATGATGTGCCCAACTCTGAACACTCAGAAAAACATCACTGAAAAGTCACTTGATATCAGATTAATAAGGAACTGACAACATCCTTAAATACTTTATCAGTACCTTTTGTACTCAGTTGCACAGTCTTATCAATTCATTTAGTAGATTTATAATGCTTGTACTTGAATCATCTCTCTATCAATGAATCAGAATAATTTTGCAGCTCTATCAAGTTGGACAAGTAAGCTTCATGTGGTGTTCTATTTATAATGGCATATACTCTGAAGTATAACATATGAGCACATTTTGAGAAGAACACCCAAAACTGTCAATGCATTTGTTATATACTCAGTGCCATATATATGAAAACCCTCTGTTTATGCATGTGTAAAGGCACACATAGTCAAGGTTGAGTATGAAGGATGAGATCGTTTTTACTTATCATCAGAAAAATAGGTTTAGATTATAGTCAAACAATGAGTCATTCTAGAAGTCACAGAATTCTCATTTACTTGACTGCTCAATATTTAATACTTATTCTAGTGCTAATAGAAGTAGTCATAAATCCTACTAATCCCTTGGGACCTATTAATGCAGGCTTTTCACCCACATGGTCTTTCTCTGTTGTTCATTCTATTCCCTACATGATCAGAGACATACAACAGACAATGCAATATAAATGCATATCCTAAGAGAGAGAAAATTAAAAGCAAGCATAACAGATGAAGACGGCAAAGAAGTAAAATGGAGGAAGACATATTAAGACCAGAGAACAAAAGGCAAAAGCCCATTCTAAGTAGGCCACCCACACTATTAATGTAGATAAGTGAGTAATTTTAAGGAGCAGCATAAATGTTAGCATGTTTGTGTTACAAACTGGTAAACGCTCCAGTTACAGCTTCCCAAAATAGCAAGAAAGTGGCACATCTCTCCTCATGAGATCTCAGCATCACACTCTGAGCTATGAAGTAAACTAGGTTACACAGGTTTATTGGAAAGTCTGCTTATTGTCATTGGGAAAAGAGCATTTAATGGACTTTGCTAATAAACTGCAATACTGAAACAGGTCATGTGAATACACATAAAACGTACCTCTCAGTGTATTTCCACCTTCAGTATGACTAAAAGAGTAAAAATTCTCAGAGCTCCCCCCATAATACTTCCAGGGGTTATCAAACAAAAATTATAAGCAATGAAACCGAAGCAGAAGTCTTTTCGAGATTTGTTTTAAATGCGTAATACTCAATATACATTAAGAATAATTTCACCAGCCAACTTAAAGTATTGTACTCTATTTTCTTCCTCCAGAAAAAATATTTTGACATTTTGCTGCTGTAGAACAGCTGAGTACATCTGTATTTTGATTGTTGAGAAGCTAGTATAAAAATCAAGTGGCTTAGAATGCAACAATCTCTTTTATTCAGGGCTCATTTGATGAGCATCAATTGTTTGGATGTTCTGAGGAAAACTGAGACAAAACCAAACAACAGGTTTTTTTCTTCAGTGTCTCTAGCTATATGACTATAATTTCATTGTCCTCATTTTTACCCACCTTGAACAAAATATAGTTCCAGCTGGCCTTTTCAGCACTTGCTTCACAATCCTTTCTTGTGGTCAGATGGACTGATACTCTCCTTGACAAAGGGGGCCTACTTCTAAAGCCAGATGATCACTTGAAGGCTAACTGTATCTCAAGATAAGCCTTCCTCTAACCAGCTGTAATTCTCTTTCTTTCCTAACATAACACAGAACTCATCTTCTCCATTTGCATTGAAATGGGGATGAAATCATTCTTTTCTACCTTCTCCTTGCTACATTAATCTGACGAGACTAACAAATTGTAAAGAATGAAAACTGGTAGTTATGTCAGATTAATGTCACTGAAACTATTGCAAACCAGTCAAAACTATTCAATATCTAAACCCATTTTATAACTATTAGGATAATCAGTCTAATAAAAGGTTGATCATCTTCACTTTTGTTCAGATTAAATGTCAAAATATTTCTGTTATTAAGTTGATTAAATCAGTGTCATCATCTTCCAAAGGAGGTGTGTTTACAGTAGAAATGGCTAGCTCTACACAATTCAAGCATAACCCTAAAAATCCAGAATACGGATTTATGAGCACAAAGCTCAGTTCTCTCTCATTCATTTTGCAGCACTGTTACAATTCTGTTGACTTGAACTGAACCTCTTTGATGTAACTGAAAGGAATCCCAAGCTCTGTGAAAATCTGTTCTAAAAATGGTATTGAAATCTTACAGAGCAACTAAAAGTCAGTTGTCAGGTTTTTTCAGGAAGATGTTACCGAGTGTTATATTGCCTGAATGCTTTGATGATGTTCCTAAAACAGAACCTGAGCAGCCTTAGTTGCAACTCTAAGATGAAAAATCAAATTTCCCTAGAACTTCTTCCTGCTAAATTGTTAAATAATGCCAAACCCCAGAGGAGGCCGTTTGTACTTGGGCTTTGTACATACATACATTGTCTGTTCTGGAGTAAAAAAAACCCCAACCTGTTCACACTGAAACTATTCATGAAACAGTAAATAATCAGACAAATTTTACTGACTTTTTAGGTGGTCACATTGATAGTTGTCATGTGGCACCTACCCAGCTCAAGAGTGCACAGTTTGGGACAGGCTTGTTTGGTTGGGGTTTTTTTCCTCTCCTCCCCTATACACTATAGTAAAACATTTTTCATGGAGCCCAAGCCTGTTTATGTTCCTACAGCTGGGACTTCAACAAAAGGCAAACTCAGATGTCTGCAGTCTCTAATTCAGAGAAGGAAAATGGTATTTAACTAAAACTGTTTTTAAACATAGTTCTGTTTTCCGCTTGAATGAAAACAAGGGTGAAACAAGTGCACTTCCACAGATGCACCAGAATGAAGCTTTAAGAAACAAGGATAGTATCATCTGGCTATTTTAAAACTCTTACTGAGTGTATTAGAGAAGCCTTGAGCTATGGAAAAATAAGAATTTTGGAAAGTAAAGTCCATCTTTCTGAAGAATATTTTTTAATGAACACCGTTCTAGATGTAAAGAGCTAAGACCTTAAAATTATAAAAGCACCATAATTAAAATCACCCAAGACCATTGAGAAGAAGCTCAAAACCAACAAACCTTATACCATCATGACAAAATACTAGTTGACAGACAAGAGGTGTACTTTGAAGAAAACATAACCTCTTTCTCACTGTGAAGGGAGGAGTAATATAGAATTTTCCCTTCCCTTCTCTCATTCAAAGAAGAGTGAACTGAGTCCTCCTTTTCCTTTTTCCTTTTGTTTTCAGACAGAGCAAGAGAAAAGAATGAAACAGATGCCTGAGACCTTTTCAATTAGGGGAACACAAATACTAGCAAGCCACAAAAGAATCCCTCTCCTCATATTTTACTCTATGCATGAAGCAGAAGAGAAAAGACGGTGGTGGCAGGACATGACCTTCTTCCATTATTGCTCACACAGCTTTATATACACACCAAAACAGGCACTACCTAGATATCCAGAAGCAAAACTTTACATCATTCACCTCTGCTGTTTTCAGAAGTATATGCCAACTCAGGCCTAATAGGATAAAGAAACAAATAGTCTCACAGATGTTGCATACATATTGTGGATAGGAGAATATACTATACTGGATCAAATATAACTATCTTGTTCAATTTAGGAGGACAGTCCTTCCATCTTGTTCTATACATAGGAAGATTCCCTGGAAATCCTGCGAAAAAAACAACCACCTTAGAACAGTACAAGGTTAAAAGAATCCCAGATTGGTAATCACTTCTGAGGCAACAAGCAGGAAACTCACTCTGACATTATTTCTGGTAATACAAAATTTATAACCCAAGGCTGCTGTAAGTTAGAGACAAGGAAAGATTATAGTCTACAATAGTCACCCAGTAAGGTACCACTTTCAACACCTGTGAGGTATAGCCCTGCAACTGCAGGGGTGGACCACAAAATTCTCACCACTTCAGTAATTTTGCAATCATGTTCTGCTACTATAAACAGCTATATGATTACAGGTGATATATTAATATAACATAGCATGAGGGAAAAAGTACATCACTTCCACCACCACTGCTTTTTCACGTAACATATACAAGGCAACTTCAGGCAACAGCTTCCTACTTAAGCAGGATCTGAAACACAGTACAAAATAGATTCTGACATGGAAATGCATTAAGTGGAGAAAATGCATACTCTGCAAGTCATGGATGGATGCACAGACATACAGATGGAAAACTAATGAGTGTTTTTACTGGCCCCCTGTCATTTGTCAACCAGCAACTAATAAAAGCAACATCAGAAAGGTTAAAAATTATGATGGTCCTTGGTGCTGTAAAGGTCTTCAAGGGATTCTGAACAAAAATCTTTGTTCCTTGTCTAGTATGTTTCTTTTCTGGCATTTTTCACTTAAGAGCTGTCCAAAAAGTTTGTCAGGTAAGTTTATCATCTTCTGCATTTATTAACCTGAAAAAACAGCCTTGTACTTAGAAGTAGAGTATCACTTGGAAACCTGAAGGAAGTGATTCAATATGCAAACAACACAAGCCCAGACCTGAGAAGACACAGATTTTGTTTTACATAAATTTCAGAAAAGTCCTCTATATCATGTGACCCAGTTCCCCAGATGCAAATAGTCATTCCTGCCAATGTACTAAATAAGCTTCTTCACAGATACATATATCACTGAGAAAGATGCTGCACAAAAAGCTGCCTGCATGACCGAAAGGGCTTTCTACAGGCATCTTCAGACTAAAGTAACTGTACATATCCAATAAAAAGCAAAGCTTTTGAAGTACAATATATACATAAGAAACAAACCTGAGAAAAGTCAGAAAAAGCAAGAGGATTTATCTATTCATACTTCCTCAGTTTCTTTCTACTCACTTTATAAAATGTCCCAGATTGGAAAAAAACCTTATGATGACCAATCTAAAAATAAGTGTGCATACTATTACAGGAACTAGAGCACTAGAGCAGAAAGTAGCAATTCTTGAGATGGGTAAACTTAATCTGATTCGATACTAATGTCATCTGGGCTGCTGCCAATATTGATAGCCCTGTCATTAGCTCAGCTCTTGTGGCACTAGCAATGACATTTGGAGAGCATGACCAGTCTGTTACAATGCCCTGCCAGCTGTTTGTGCGTATCACAGCTACCCAAGGCACATCTAGTAGTCACCCTCTCTTATTCTCTCATCAGTTAGTATTTACAGAAGTAAAAAGAGAAGTTTGCACCCTCCATCATCATTAACATATATTTTATTTGCTGTTTACTTCAGACTAAATCGGTCTGAGGGATATTCTCATCAATATACAACATTTGCCTCTTTCAACAGTCTTTCTTACAGAAAGTTATCAGAAAAGAGTTGTAGTTGAAAACATTAGAGGTGCTTATTCAGACACCAGAAGAAGCCTTTCCAACCTCTCAGACTCTTTCAGGTTCAGCTTTTGCTACTGTTAATTTAAAAGCTGGGAAAGAGTAGGTGTTTTAAACGGTGAGGAAGACAGGTGCATCAAAAACCTCTTCTGTCTGCAGAGACTATTTTGGCTGCTACTCAGAAGCTGCTACCATAATTAAATTCTTTTAGCTTCAGCTAGGGTTCAACATTTTGAAAGAAAGCCTGAAACAGTGGAGAGAAACAAGAAGTGCTAGAATCCCAAAACTCAGATTCAAAGTACAGAAAAACAATGTCTCCAACAAAAGAAAAAAGTTTTACAGCCCATTTCAATAAAGCAGGGTTTTAACAAATCTAAAATTCTTGCCCTACTTAATACTCAAACCATTAGGATGCAATAGATCAGAGAACAGAATTAACTTCTAGATATATATTACTTGAGGTTCTGACTTATAATTTCCCTTTAAATTTCTGAATTTTTCCTGAATCAAATTTCTTATGATTTCTGGTTGGGATCTGCTTGGTAGAATACCATGGTATAAAGCCCTGGAGGGAAGAGGGATCCAAGAAAGCTGATTAATATTAAAAGATTATCTCCTTCAAGCTCAGGAGTGATGCATCCTAAGAAAGAGCAAGACAGGTAGGAACACCAGGAGGCCTGCATGGATGAACAAGGAGCTCATGAACAAACTCATACACAAAAATGAAGCCTATAGTTGGTGGAAGCAAGGACAGGTAGCCTGGGAGACTGACAGAGAAACTCTCCAAGCAGTCAAGGATGAGGTTAGGAAGACCAAAGCCCTGACGGAATTAAATCTGTCCAGGGAAATCAAGGGCACATCAGTGATAAAAGGAAGACCAGGGAAAATGTCGGCCTTCTGCAGAAGGTAAAAGGAGACCTGATTATGCAGGATATTGAGAAAGCTAGGTATTCAACAAATTTTTGCCTCAGTTTTCACTAGCAAGTGCTCCAGCTACACTGCCCAAGGCACAGAAAGCAAAGACAGGTACTGGGAGAATGAAGAACCACCCACTGTAGAAGACCAAGTCTGAAACCATCTAAGAACCTAAAAGTGCACAAGTCCATAGGACCTGATGAGATGCATCCACAGGTCCTGAGGGATCTGACAGATGAAGTGGTTAAGCCACGATACATCATATTGGAGAAATCGTGGAAGTCCGGTGAAGTTCCCGTTGACTGGAAATGGGGAAACACAACCCCTATTTTTAAAAAGGAAATAAAGGAAAATCCATGGAACTACAGGCCAGTCAGTCTCACCTCTGTGCCCTGCAAGATCATGGAGCAAATCCTCCTGGAAACTATGCTAGGGCACATGGAAAATAAGGAGGTGATTGGTGACAGCCAACATGGCTTCACTGAGGGAAAATTGTGACCAACAAATGTGGTAGCCTTCTATGATGGGGTTACAGCACTGGTAGATGAGGGAGGAGCCACTGACATCATCCACCTGGACTTGTGTAAAGCATTTGACACTGTCCCACATGACCTCCTTGTCTCAAAATTGGACAGAAAAATTGGACAGACATGGATTTGATGATTGGACCACTCAGTGGATAAGGAATTGGCTCAATGGTCACACTCAAAGAGCTGTGGTCAATAGCTCAATGTCCAAGTGGAGACTGGCACCGAGTGGTGTTCCTCAGGGATAAGTATTGGGACCAGTGCTGTTTAACATCTTTGTTGGCAACATGGACAGTGGGATGATTGAGTGCACCCTCAGCAAGTTTGCTGACGACACCAAGCTGTGTGGTGCAGTCAACACACTGGAGGGAAGGGATGACATGGCAGGCCTGACAGTGGGCCCATGCAAACCTCATGAAGCTCAACAAGGCCAAGTACAAAGTCCTGCACATGTGTCATGGCTATCGCAGGCACAAACACAGGCTGGGTGATGAGTGGATTGAGAGCAGCCCTGCAGAGAAGGACTTGGGGCTATTAATAGATGGAAAACAGACTGTGAGCCACCAATGTGCATTCACAGCCCAGAAAGCCAAATGTATCCTGGTTGCATCAAGAGAAGTGTGGCCAGAAGCTAAATGGAGGTGATTTTGCCCCTCTACTCTGCTCTGGAGTAATATGTCCAGCTGTGGGACCCCAACATAAGAACGACATGGACCTGCTCGAACAGGTCCAGGGGAGGGCCATGAAGATGATCAGGGGGCTGGAGCACCTCCCTTATGAGGACAGGGTGAGAGAGTTGAGGTTCTTCAGTGTGGAGAAGACTCCAGGGACACTTTATAGCGGCCTTCCAGTACTTAAAGGGGGCTACAGGAAAGATGGGGAGGGACTCTTACAAGGGCATGTAGTGATAGGAGGAGGGGTAACGGTTTAAAACTAGAAGAGGGTAGATTTAGATTAGATATAAGGAAGAAATTTTTTACTGTGAGGGTGGTGAGACACTGGCACAGGTTTCCCAGAGAAGCTGTGGCTGCCCCCTCCCTGGCAGTGTTCAAAGCCAGGCTGGATGGGGCTCTGAGTAACCTTGTCTAATGGAAGGTGTCCTGCCCATGGCAGGGGGTTTCAAGTAGATAATCTTTAAAGGTCCCTTCCAACTCAAATGATTCTATGATTTATACACATGTAAATCACAACATGATGTTTGTGAATTATACATAAAAGCTGTGTCAAGGCTCTATATGTACAAAATAAAATATAAACCCCCACTGACTTATTTTGTAGCACACAACTGCAAGTATGTAGAAAAAAATTTAAAGGGGATATTAAATTTTGGAGAGCAAGTAATTGTATTTTTGTTTAAAAAAAAAAAAAAAACCACAATGGAATTAGACCTTTTTTTTTCTTCCTTATTTTGCAGGTACTATTTTTGTTCTCTCAAGGTCAGAAACGGAAACTAAGGATCTCAGGGTTTTCTTCTATTATGAAGTCTATGAGAAGTGGTTGTTTGTTGATGGGATAAGAATTTTTATCTTGTGAGCTACTTCATACAAACAGCAGTTAATGGGAGCTCTGATGTGCAATGCAGAGCTTGATAGGGAAATGTATATGCAGAAGAAATAAAAGAAAAATCTTTTATTTTTAATGTCTTCTTTTTCCCCTAATAAATAACCAGATTCAGCTGTCTTGTACACAGGATAAAGTTTTTCTGGTCACTTTATTTATAGCATGTAAGTATGAGGTTCTCTTACAGACTTATGCAATACTCTTGTATACTTTTTTCTTGTGAGTTCCTCTGAAGTGCCTCATTAAGGCTGAGGCAAAACTTGGCCAGTTGGACAAGCAGATCCTTTCATTTTTCCCTAAAAGGCATTCTGTGTATCCAACTTGGTTTTCACCACACATTATTGATGTCCTACCTTTCTAGTGGCATCACATCTCTCTGAATCCTCCCTGTGAGGGGTTCACTTCAGTTTCTGCTTACCTTCCAAGAAGGTACAAGTCAAGTTATTTTGAGTTTTTCTACTCAAACTGCCAGAATTTCCAAGCCGTAAAAATCCAGAAGATTCAGACTCCTGGTGTAGGTTGGTATGAAAATCAGACAGTGGAATATCATAATTTCCCACAAGTTTGAATTACAGATTTCATTCATCAGTCCTACATGGAATATATACAGTTGATCACATACTAGTGTATTATTGCCTGCTTGGGGAAGACCTTTTCCTTATACTACTAATATAGTAAAGAGGTCAGATGTACCAGACAGGCAGACTCAAACTCATCTCTGTACCATAATATATTCAGCCATTTGCACTGGTCAATACAAATACCAGGAACCAAAGCCAATAAGATTTTTTAATAGAAAGAAAGGACTGAAAACAAGTGGCCAGACTATTATTTCCAGCTAATCTCATTCTGAAATAGGTAGAAATAATGAATTTTCTGAACCAAACAGCAACAGTACAGTATTTGCTAGAGCTAATTAAAAAAAAAGTCCGAAAATTTTTCCAATTCTTATGTATACCGCAATTTTTAAAGTAATTTAATTCATGTATCTATGGACATGTCAGAACACTCTCTACAGTCTAAAGTGATGTTTAAGAGAAGAAAAGTCACCACAGAGTAGCCATATAGATTCAGAAGATATTAAACTTACTTCCAGACAACTAATTCTTAACACACTAGCTATACTAGATTGTGTTTTTCCATGGGAAAAAAAATGCATGTTCTAATCATAACAAAAAAATACCAAACAACAATATTTTATCCCTCTCACTAACAAAAGTATTTGCAACCTTTTCTTTATACTTTTCTGTTGAGCACTGTGTTCATACACACACACACACAAAAAAAATCTGCAACTTCCTTAAACTGTAAGCACAAATACATTTCAAAACTATTTTCAAGAAATTTATTCACTGTGATGTTTACCCTTGAGGCTCAGGATGAAAGGTGAATGAGCCTAGAAAAATATTAAGTAAAAGGGAAAAAGCAGAAGCCAGTGTATGGTTTGTATATATGTGTATAGACACACAAGACGGCTCTCCACTTTCACATGTTTAACATCTGCAGTGAACATCAAATACTTGCTAAATACTTCAGAAGTATCTGTGTTCCTTGGAAGAGCTGGTCTCACTGTCAAACTGAAATCTGGGTCTGTGGGTGACCATAGGAGATTAGCATAGGGTCTTCTCACCTCCAGAGAAGAGCCTATGTATATAAAACAAGTTACAGACATTGCCCCCGGTCCCTTTCTTTCTCAAGACTTTAATTTTTTAAAACAAAAAAAAAAAAGTCAAGTTCATGCAAAGCATTTGCAGGATGCAGGTCATACGACCTACAAAACTGGAACAGTCCAATGATCTTTCTGAACCATCTGAAGCAACTTGATTGAACTTCCCAGACATTTGCTGGTAATACAAAACAGCAGAGTGGAACCAGTCCCAGACATTCATGGAATGTGTGGCAGATAACGTCCTGACACAGTTGGTGCGTGAACCAACCAGAGAAGGTGCCCTGCTGGATGTCCTCTTTGTGAACAGACAAGAACTGATGGATGTTGTGGTAGTTGAAGGCTGACTACGGCACAGCGCTCATGAAATAATAGAGTTCTCTATTCTTTGAAAAGCCAGGACAAGGAGCAACAGAACTGACATCTTGGACTACCAAAGGGCTGACTTTGTCTTGTTTGGGCACCTGCTTGACAGAATCCCTGGGAAGATAGTCCTGAAGGGTATAGGGGTCCAGGAAAGCTGGACACCCTTTAAGAAGGAAGTCTGAATGGCAAAGGAGCAGGTTGTTCCCAGGTGCTGTAAGAGAAGCCTGTGCCAGAGAAGACCACCCTGGCTAAACAGGGAGCTTTGGCTGCAACTCAGGGAGAAAAGGAGAGTTTACAGCCTTTGGAAGAAGGGGCTAGCCACTCACAGTGATGACAAAGATGCTGTGAGGCTATGCAGGGCGGAAATCAGGAGGACTAAAGCCCAGCTAGAAATTAATCTGGCTTCAGCAGTCAAGGATACCAAGAAATGTTTATAAGTATGTCAACAGCAAAAGACAGACCAGTGAGAGCCTCCATCCCCTGATAGATGCAGGAGGAAACATGGTAATGAGTGATGAGGAAAAGGCTGAGGTGCTTAATGCCTTCTTCACCTCAGTCTTTAATAACAAGACTAATTGTACTGAGGGAATCCAGCCAGACTGGAAATCAGACAATGATACACCCATTTATAAGAAGGATCATAAGGATGATCCAAGAAATTAGAGGCCTGCGAGCTTGACTTTGGTGCCCGGGAAGCTGATGGAGCAGCCCATCCTGAGTACCATCACACAACACATGAGGGACAACCAGATGATCAGGCCCAGTCAGCATGGGTTTATCAAAGGCAGGTCCTGCTGGACAAACCTGATCTCTTTCTACAACAGGGCGACCTGCATATTGGATGAGGGAAAGGCTGTGGATGTTGTTTACCTTGACTTTAGCAAGGCCTTTGACACCATTTCCCACAGCATTCTCCTGGTGAAACTGGCTGCTCGAGGCTTGAATGGGCACACGCTTTGCTGGGTAAAAAACTGTCTGGATGGCCGGGCCCAAAATAGTTGTGGTGAACGGAGTTAAATCCAGCTGGCGGCCGGTCATGAGTGGTGTCCCCCACAGCTCGGTTTTGGGGCCTCTCCTGTTTAACATCTTTATTGATGATCTAGACGAGGGGATCGAGTGCACCCTCAGTCAGTTTGCAGATGACACCCAGTTGGGTGGGAGTGTTGATCTGCTCGAGGGTAGGGAGGCTCTGCAGAGAGACCTGGACAGGCTGGAGCCATGGGCTGAGGCCAACTGGAGGAGTTTCACTAAGGGCAAATGCCGGGCGCTGCCCTTGGGCCACAACAACCCCCAGCAGCGCTACAGGCTTGGGGAGGAGTGGCTGGAGAGCTGCCAGTCAGAGAGGGACCTGGGGGTGCTGATTGACAGCCGGCTGAACAGGAGCCAGCAGTGTGCCCAGGTGGCCAAGAAGGCCAATGGCATCCTGGCTTGTGTCAGCAATAGCGTGGCCAGCAGGGACAGGGAAGGGATCTCACCCCTGTACTCGGCACTGGTGAGGCCGCACCTCGATTCCTGTGTTCAGTTTTGGGCCCCTCACTACAAAAAGGACATTGAATGACTCGAGCGTGTCCAGAGAAGGGCAACGAAGCTGGTGAAGGGTCTGGAGCACAGGTCGTACGAGGAGCGGCTGAGGGAACTGGGGTTGTTTAGTCTGGAGAAGAGGAGGCTGAGGGGAGACCTCATCGCCCTCTACAGCTCCCTGAAAGGAGGGTGCAGAGAGCTGAGGATGAGTCTCTTTAACCAAGTAACAAGTGATAGGGCAAGAGATAATGTCCTCAAGTTGCAACAGGGAAAGTTTAGACTAGATATTAGAAAGTATTTCTTTACAGAACGGGTTGTTAGGTGTTGGAATGGGCTGCCCAGGGAGGTGGTGTAGTCGCCATCCTTGGAGATGTTTAAGAATTGGGTTGACAGCGCTTAGGGATATGGTGTAGTTTAGAATGGTCAGTGTTACGTTAATGGTTGGACTGGATGATCTTCAAGGTCTTTCCAACCTCGATGATTCTGTGATTCTATTAAGATTCTAAAAAGAAGTATTCATTTGCCACTGGTTTTTAACTCCTATTTTAGTGCTATTCAATTTTTTGAAAAAAGTATTTTAAACTGGCTTCAAAAATGCAAGCACATCCAGTTGGATAAATACAAGTAAAGGTGAAGAATCATTACAAGCCTTCATTTTCACTCCTGCTGATGGCAAAATGTCGGCAAAAGGTTCCCAGCAACACCTCTGAAAATAAGTGCTATTCACAGGACTAATTCTTGAATGCAAAAGTGGAAAATTTGGAATCATGTCCAGCCTAAGCAGAAGAAAATCACTGCCCTTTCTGCATCTATATGGAAAATACCAAGCTTTCTTGCTGTGCTTAAAACACCAAAAGGTGCTGGCATCACACATGCATCTTTGAGAATTGAAATGTCATGTTCACTCTGGGAGAGAAAAGAATCCTCAGGTGCTCATTACTACTTAAAAGTGTTCCCACAGAAACCAAACCCCAGGCTTTCTCTACATGATCAGCTTTTAAAGGTTAATTAACGATAGCAAGTGATAAAAATTTATAACCTACTGCTTATAATTTTTTAATGGTGTGATTTCCAATCTTTTATCATTTGGCTTATGCTTGAAATCAAAGTCCCATCTGCTCACATCTCAGAAAACCCTAGGGAAAAAAAAATATATTTAATATTCTAAACCTTTTGCCCCATGCTGAAGATACATAACTCATTCATTTTCGATCCCCATGCCCCCAAGACACAGATTCTAAGAAACTTTGAAATAAATATCTTCGAAAGCGTTCCATCATATGGAACAAGCGTTCCATGCTACAACACTTCGGAAAAAAAAAAAATAATCTGGAAATAGTAATTCAAAGAACATCTATTACTAGCCTGCTTTTGTAACTCGAGGTAGATTTTCTGCAGAATTTTTATTCTAAGACCCTTCTAACTCACCTTTCTGCCATAAAGTGAAGATAAAACAAAGCATTAATTTTTTTTTTAGTTACTGAGAACTCAGAACTTGGGGACTTGCATTTGCATTATTTTCAAGGTAAGTATATTTTCTCAGTAGTTCTTCACTTGAAATTTCTTAGTGAAATTTTCTGACATCTTACAAACTCCACAGTGTGGTTCTCCTATTATCTTGTATTCTGAAATATATGTAAATATTCTCTCACCACAGACATTCTGTCCTCCACACACGGAAGCAGTAGCTATGCAAACATCAGAAAAATTTTCCCGTTAACCAAGCTCAAAGAAGATATTCAACCTTGATGGAAAATAATTGCATGTCTGCATCTCTGCAACTTCTCTATTACTCAGCTGTGCTAAAGAGAAATTTGCCAAGGAAAGGAAGAAAACCATGAGAAGATAAGGAGAAACAGTGAATACAGGAAGAGCCACAGCCTTCCTCAGTCTTCCCTATTATGTCTGTATCATGACTTAAATGAGGTTGTGATGATATAAGAAAGACTGTCTGTGAAACATCAGGCAGGATGACTGAGCGTGAATGTTTTCAGAGCTCAAAACAACTTGCAGATAAGCGTGATTGTGAAGGTAGTATTTATCAGTAGCTCATCACTCATGGGGAGTCAAGTTTAGTTTCCTTGCACAGTTTTGAAGCATTAAATGACTAATAGTTTTTAATGAAGTCTACTTAGAAGTTTAATGTTGGACCTTAAAGACAAAATACACTGCTGATACAAAAAAATTCACAACTATCTGGGATTTTAAGAATTCAGACTGTTCATTCAATCCAGGACAAGATCAAGTTCCTAAACAGATCAAGTTCCAGCAACTACTTCCTGTAGATTGACTGTCAGCTTACCATACCCAGATTGATCCTACAGAACGCTAGGCATTTACTTTCCACATTTCATTGTTACCTACAAAAAAAGACAAACGCTGAGCTGCCCATCCAGCAATTATATACTGCACTGGACTTACTTGCAGCTGAACTAGACAGTAAGAATTATATAATTCAGTAAAAATTACTAACATGCTGATTGTTAGAAATGAATCATTTGGTTTAGTGATTCACTAAAACATGATATGACATTACAATGTACAAGAAATTATGACATTAAATTCTTACTCTCACATTTTGAAACTCTTACCACCCGTTACTCTATCTGCCTATCTCACTGTCACTACTTCCAAAACAGTTTCAGGATGTGGTTTGGGGGCATACGTGTATACACACCCAGTATGTGTATATACAGCTGACCTTTAACTTGAAACAGTACAACTAAAACTATAGGCAGGGGTTTGCCTTTTTGGTATCAAGGCCAATATCACAATACTTTAATACAAAATATTTGGTGTTTTTTAAACATTCTTTTTTAATGTATGTAGAAAAGACTAAAAAAGTATCACCTGTTAAGTCTGTTCAGTTCTAATTAGTGGCCAGTTAATTCCTCAATGCCAAATCAGGTAATATAGTAATACTATTCTGATAGCAATATAGATAGTGATAGTAACACGATCATTATTTTGTGTCTTAGTATGTTTTTTTTTCCTTTAGCTCTCATTCATACTTACTGACTTTTAAGTCCTTTAAGACAACAAAACAAATTACAATCCTTAATATGAACATATGTTTAGGCTCAGAGAAAGACGTGGGAGAAAAGATGATAAGGAAGAGATCATGAAAGAAGAAACCATTGTATCACAAATCACATGCAGAACAGTGGGTTTAATATACCAACATGAAAACATGCATTAAACTAGTGGGCTCAGTACTTGTTCCTCTAGCTTTCAAAACCGACCCTCTGAAATAAGATAGTTAAGGTTTCCAGGACATTATATAACGGATGCACAACTTTGTGATGCAAAGTCTTACATAAATGATCCCATTTCATGAACTTTAACCTTGTCAGAACTACACTTTGATTCTTTGGGAAATCTACTTTGAATCAATCTGGAAATAAAATCTGGTTTTAGAATATCTGCACATACTTGTAAGACATTGCAAGTGCACACAACAGAAAAGCATCCAGAATTCTATAGTCCAGAGAGAATGGGTTTATTCTTCTAGTTCTAGCATCTACTCATGGCTTGAAAAAGTTCATCTACATTATAATATCTGACTTGCACAATGACCCAAAAAGCATAATTTGCAAACTGATAGTCAAGCTGAATAAATGGGGTTATGGCCACAATGCAGTTATAAGGCACTGGTAGTGTTTGAACATTCACCACAGGAGGGCAATCCTGATACAACAGGAAGGTGTGTACCTGTATGGGCTTTTATGTCCAAGCTCTCCACACTTTCAATTGAGTGGATGCATTTTGCATATTGTCTGTATATTCTGTCTATATTATACTGTCTGTATTATCAAGGTGTGGATCATGAAAAAAAGACTGCTTTTTAAGTGAGGATCACTGTTACAGCAAACTTCCAGACTTGTTTTAGACATTTCATGGCATGGAGAGAATAAGCACTTCTGGAAGTGTTAGTGCTAGTTCAGCAAGTATCAGTTTAAACTGTATTTATCATTACTCAAAGATGTTGGAAACCATCCATGTGGCCAAGTTAACGTGAACGTTTTCAAATACACATTGGCAGAACATCCTTGATATCAATCCAAAGAGTAATTAGGATACTGCCATAGGGTTATCAATCAGAAGAAAAGGAATTCAGAACTCTGCATTCTTTTTCTAATTCTACTAGAATTATGAGTAGTCAACTTCTGGTTTTATTCACTCATTTCCAAAACACATACAAAAATAGATTTGAAAAAAGATACCCCAACACTTATTGCCGTAACTGAAATCTTTATTAGACAATGAAGGGTAGTGTTGAATCTCAGGGAATCCTTACCAGTTATTATAAATCAGGAGTACTAGTCCTGTTACTGATTTTCAAAGTATTAGTGACTTTAAACTCAGCACTTGTGCAGAAATGTGTATCTTGTTGGGTCATTACAATTCTGATTATGCTTCCAATAATCATAAACTAAAAATATTTTTCTTGAACTACTTACTGTAAAATACAATCAATCTGACAGAAATTACTATTCATATTTCAGATTCTATATCTCAGTATATACATCATCCTTGATTATCTACGTACATATATACAAAGCTTAAGGTGTTCAAAGATAAAAAATCTATCTCAAACAACAAATACCACCAAATATCTCTTTATCTGGACATGTGAGAGGGCTGTATACACAGTTAAAAAGTCCATCAAATTCAAATTTACCATTGCAAGGAAATTCTGGTAGTAGAACATACCTTCTTCATTCTTATGTCAGATAAAAAGTAACTCTTCCACCACAAAGAAACTCTAATGTTCCACCAAAAGTCAGCCAGTTGTTTTATTTACTTAAAATACATGATTTTCTGATGTGTAGATGCAAACAGCTTAGTATCTGAAAAAGCACATTAGAGTGGTTTAAGTCTGGAAAACACGAGGAGTTATACACAGTAAAGCTTGTCCTGACGTTCTCTCTACCATATCTGAATTTTTATCTATTCTTATTGCATGTTTTCTGCTGTTCTTACTACTATAGGTCTAGTCACGCTAACAGTGCTAATAATCAGGGTTGTTCTGGTTTCACTTTCATTAGGAAAAAGACCACTTTTCCCTCTAGATTCAAAGATCATCTCCTAGGATTTATGATGGTTATTGCCTAAGGTTTTTTCTCACCTTTTTTTCCACTCTTCTACCTCTTCAGAATGGCACTGAATCACCCAGAATGACTCTTCTGTATATTACGAAGTTTATGATGCAGAAAGCATCTGCTGGAGTGAATGGTTCGATTTCATAGAGACTTATGCATACACGACACTGAGAAAATTTCCACTGCATTTAGTTTGTACACATGATCCGTTATAGCATTTTGATCCCTCCTGGATTTAACTTTTTTTCTAATTTATACCTGTCTTTTCAAGCTTACACATCAGAGCTCTAAATGAATACATACCCATTTTACATATTGTCATGGGGATGGATCCATCAATGAGTGTAAACTGATTAATCCTAGGCTAGTGTAAAAAATCTGAGGAATATAATTTTACACAGATACAACACTGACATTACAGGATGTACAAGAAATTCTTCAATACGGAAGAAAAGTATCTTTCTTGTATAAAGCCCCATTAAAGAAATGAAAATAGGAAAGTTGCAAATAGCAGGCTGAGTAGTTTGTGGAAGGGAGGGAAAGTTCATCACCATTAAAATGTTTCATTTAATTAGAGAATTAAGTACTAAGTCTCTTGAATCTTATGTTGGGGGGAGGGGTGGTGGTGGTGTCTAGAATACCATTGTTTTCTGTACATTCTTGCTTTTGCAGATGGGTTAAAAGTCAAGAGTCACTAAAAATCCAAATACCATGTTCTGAACTTCATCACAATAGCCAACACACTTCAATACCAAGAGGGAAATATGCAAAAAATGTCATCTGTAGCAAAAAGAGGAGATAGATTTCTTCCCTCTTTATCACCCTTGGCATCTGATCAGCAACCTCCCAAAAGTTTAATCTGAAGAGGCAAAGGTCATATATTTGTTCGAGGGACAATGATTTCTCAAACATAACATTATGCTTTTCTGTCTGACAAGTAGACTGGGAGACATTGTAAATGGTCTTTTAGAGCAAATACATTGGGTTTTACTTCTCTTGTGTGTATATTAAAAGATCACCAGTTCTGTCTAAATGTGTGTTCAGCTACAGCATTTTTTCCCCAGTCCTTTCTTGATTCAATGGCAGAAGTAGAAGGATACATTTTTTAACCTTCTACCTGAAGATATCTTCAAATGTATTTCCTGGAGAGGAAAATATGCAAGAACATGCATGTGCTTCCTCTGTGGAAGAACAGACATTTCAGAGTGTGAATATAATGAACACTAAACCAGACTTTCATTATTGTAGACAGCAGTTCCTAAAATTGACTTCTTCTCATAAATACATCTCCTTTTTCAGGGAACAACAGTACATGTTTTAAATCACTGAAAAGTACATTTATTTCCAAATTTCTGGAATCAGATTATAAGAACAGTAACAGAAATGGCTGTCAACCACAACTTCTTATTTGGAGACTTATATTATTTAATGCTGCTGACTAGCAAATCATTATGATTTTTTTTTTAGCTTCGTAAATGACATCTCTACATGTTTTCATATTTTTTGATTTTGTTTTTTCTCCCCTCTTTGAAGACACGCATGCTCTTAATTGCATGTGGAATTTATAAAGGCATTATGTTAATTCAGTATCTGTCAAAGGGGTTCATTTGACTAAAAGTTCTTCATAATAATTTTTTTTTTCATAATCACAACTCTTAATGTCTACAGGGAGCAATAAAGCAAGTAGTAGCCTTAACACTGGTACAAGGAATTAATATACAGGTTTTATTAGACTTGTTTTCTTACAAATCTTATTAGCAGGACAGGTCCTTCATTTAAGAGTATCAGAAGTTCATACACTCTGAATGAAATGAAAGCCCACCTGAAGTTGACTCTGGCAAGGGATGTCATAGGCAACACAAAAGGCTGCTATAAGTGCATAACTACATGAGGGGCACTGATGACAACAGGACACAGGGAAGCTGAGGTACTGAATGCCACCTTCTCCTCAGTCTCAGAATGCATGACTGGCCTTCAGAAAACCAAGGTCTTAGAGACCACAGGGAGAGTATGGAGGAAGGAAAACAGAATGGCAGAATCATCTAGGCTGGAAAAGACCTTGAAGATCATCCAGTCCAATCATTAAACTAACAATGACCATTCTCAACTACACCATATCCCTAAGCGCTGTCAACCCAATTCTTAAACATCTCCAAGGATGGCGACTACACCACCTCCCTGGGCAGCCCATTCCAACACCTAACAACCCATTCTGTAAATAAATGCTTCCTAATATCTAGTCTAAACCTTCCCTGTTGCAACTTGAGGACATTATCTCTTGCCCTATCACTTGTTACTTGGTTAAAGAGACTCATCCCCAGCTCTCTGCAATCTGTGTTATAGAGGCAGTTATAGAGGGTGATGAAGTCTCCCCTCAGCCTCCTCTTCTCCAGACTAAACACCCCCAGTTCCCTCAGCCACTCCCCGTACCAACCTGTGCTCCAGACCCTGCACCAGCTTCGTCGCCCTTCTCTGGACACGCTCGAGTCATTCAATGTCCTTTTTGTAGTGAGGGGCCCAAAACTAACACAGGAATCGAGGTGCGGCCTCACCAGTGCCGAGTACAGGGGTCAGATCCCTTCCCTGTCCCTGCTGGCCACGCTATTGCTGACACAAGCCAGGATGCCATTGGCCTTCTTGGCCACCTGGGCACACTGCTGGCTCCTGTTCAGCCGGCTGTCAATCAGCAGCCCCAGGTCCCTCTCTGACTGGCAGCTCTCCAGCCACTCCTCCCCAAGCCTGTAGCGCTGCTGGGGGTTGTTGTGGCCCAAGGGCAGCCCCCGGCATTTGGCCTCATTGACACTCCTGCAGTTGGCCTCAGCCCATGGCTCCAGCCTGTCCAGGTCTCTCTGCAGAGCCTCCCTGCCCTCGAGCAGATCAACACTCCCATCCAACTGGGTGTCATCTGCAAACTAACTGACGGTGCACTTGATCCTCTTATCTAGATCATCCATAAAGATATGTGGTGGTTTAGGCCCTGCCGGGACCTGAGACCATGTTGCTGCTGCCCCTCCCCCACCCTCGGACCGCACGGGGCAGTGAGTGAGATACAAACCCCAGGGTTGAGATAAGGAAAAATTTAATACAGCAGTATAACAACCACAACCGAACGACGATAACAACAGTAATAACAATGAACAGAAAAAGAGATATACTACACGGATGCAGCAGTGAGGGTACCGAGCCGGACAAAAGCTGTCCCAATCCCAAAACACTTTCTGCACGTGGGCACCCTGACATCAGCATGGTATCAAATAACCCAGCTAGAGCTCTCTCCCCACTGCTGGGGAAACTTAACGCTATCCTAGCTCAACCAGGACAAATGTTAAACAGGAGTGGCCCCAAAACCGAACTGTGGGGGACATCACTCATGACGGGCTGCCAGCTGGATTTAACTCCATTCACCACAACTCTTTGGGCCCGGCCATCCAGACAGTTTTTTATCCAGCAAAGCGTGTGCCCATCCAAGGCACGAGCAGCCAGTTTCACCAGGAGAATGCTGTGGGAAATGGTGTCAAAGGCCTTACTAAAGTCAAGGTAGACAACATCCACAGCTTTTCCCTCATCCAATAAGCAGGTCGCCCTGTCGTAGAAAGAGATCAGGTTTGTCAGGCAGGACCCGCCTTTGATAAACCCATGCTGACTGGGCCTGATCATCTGGTTGTCCCTCATGTGTTGTGTGATGGTACTCAGGATGAGCTGCTCCATCAGCTTCCCGGGCACCAAGGTCAAGCTGACAGGCCTCTAATTTCCCAGATCACCCTTCTGACCCTTCTTATAGATGGGTGTCACATTGACCGATTTCCAATCTGTCAGGACCTCCCTGGTCAGCCAGGACTGCTGTTAAATGATGGAAAGCAGCTTGGCGAGCCCCCCAGCCAGCTCCCTGAGCACCCTCGGGTGTATCCCATCTGGTCCCATAGACTGGTGTATGTCTGTGTGATGCAGCAGGTCACTGACTGTCTCCTCCTGGAATGCAGTGGGAGTTGTTCTTTCAGTCTCCATCTTGTGGCTGTGAGAGACGAGAAACTAGGCCTGTGAGAAACTAAAACAACCTGGGAAAACAAAAGTTGAGGCTGATCAAAGAAATGCCTCAAACACTTGCAAGACAAAACTATGAGTCACAGTGTGCATTCTGTGGAGGCCAAAGCTGGTAAGGCTGCCCAATGAAGCTGAAGGGGGGAGCCCTGTAGAGACAGGACGGCTCTCCTCTGGGGCACCTGGGCATATTTCAAGGGCCATGTGTCCGGTGAATGCTTCATTATCCACAAAATGCATATTAAAGTTAAGACCCCTCGATATGCTAACGAGGGCTGACATGATCATGCTAATTACATCATCCCATGAAACACCTTACCCCTCCCTGTACATGGGATACGTAGGTAGGTGGGTCAACCTAGGGGACGGACCCAAGGAAAGTGGGTATAAATCAAGGGAGGGAAGAAAGGGCTGCCCTCCTCTCTGCCTCCCTCTCTGCCCCCCTCTCTGCCTCCCTCTCTGCCCCTCCAGCCAGCAGTGAAGCGAAGAAGACGGATGCCAGCGAAAAAGACGGTCGCCTCCTGGAACCCTCACCGGCAGGATCAGCGCAGGAACCCAGACCGGTGATCTGTATTCCCCCATTCCCTCTATCTCCCTCTTTTCTTTTTTCCATTAAGAAATGCAAGGCATTTGTATTGCTCACCACAACTTGCTATATACTTAACCAATTATTGTGTGTTCAATTAGTACATTGTGGGTAGTTAATAAATGCTTGGACTTGGAGACTTGTTGTCCACTCCAATTGGGGATTTGGGAATCTGAGTCACTTGTCCCCCTCGTCTGAGCGGGACGTGACAGTGGCTGAGGAGGCTGGATTCCCTCAGTACTATTAGTCTTGTTATTAAAGACGGAGGCAAATAAGGCATTAAGCACCTCAGCCTTTTCTTCATCACTCATTACCATGTTTCCTCCTGCATCTAGCAGGGGATGGAGGCTCTCACTGGTCTGTCTTTTGCTGTTGACATACTTATATACACATTTCTTGTTATCCTTGACTGCTGAAGCCAGATTGATTTCTTGCTGGGCTTTAGACCTGCTGATTTCCACCTTGCATAGCCTCACAGCATCTTTGTAATCACTGTGTGTGGCTAGCCCCTTCTTCCAAAGGCCGTAAACTCTCCTTTTCTCCCTGAGTTGCAGACAAAGCTCCCTGTTCAGCCAGGGTGGTCTTCTCTGGTGTTGGCTTCTCTTACAGCACCTGGGGACAGTCCCCTCCTGAGACATTAAGATTTCCTTCTTACCCTTGGTGGGAGAGTATCAAATTAGAGAATACTTATGCAAATTGGACATCATAAATTCAATTAATGGCTCTGATTGTACACACTCACAAGTGGTAAGGAAGCTGATGTCACTCTAGGACCATTCCCAATAATCCTTGAATGATCATGGTATGGAGAGGTGTCTCAGGACTGCAGGAAAGCAAATGTCACTCCTATCTTCAAGAAGGAGGACCCAAAGAACCTCAGAGTACCTTCAAAGGTGATGGAGCAACTATTCCTGGGAACCATTTCCAGATACATGAAGGGCAAGAAGGTGACTAGAGCTAGTCAGCATGGATTCACAAAAGGAAAGTCATGCTTGACCAACTTGATAACCTTCTATGATTACATGACTAGCTTAGTAGATGAGGCTCCTCTGCCCTATCTACTACCAGAAAACCACAGGACATTGTTTACTTTGACTGCAGTAAGGCTTTTGGCAGTTTCACATAATGCTGTCATAGAGAAGCTGATGAAATATAGGCTGGATGAGCAGACAGTGATGTGGACTGAAAACTGGCTGAACAGCTGGTCCCAGAGGATGGTAGTCAACTGTATAAAGTCTAGTGGGAGGCCAGTAACTAGCAAAGCAACCCAGGGGTCAATACTGGGTCCAATCCTGTTCAACATCTTCATCAACAATCTGAATGACGGGGTAGAGTTACCGTCAGCATGTTTACTGATGACACAAAACTGGGGGAAGTTGTTAATACATGAGAGCATTGTATTGCCATTCAGAGAGACCTCAACAGGCTGGTAAAATGGGCTGGACAGGAACTTCATGAAGTTCAAAAAAGGGAAGTGCCGAGTCCTGCACCTGGGGAGGAATAACCCCAGTCCCCCAGTACTCACTGAGGACTGACCAGCTGGAAGGCAACTCAGCAGAAAAGGACCTAGGGTCATGGTGGACATCAAGTTGAACATGAGCAGGCAATGTGCCCTTGCTGCAAAGAAGGCTAACAGTGTCATTAGGAGGAGTGTTGCCACTGCTAGTAAGCCCAAACCTGGAGTGCTGGGTCCAGTTCTGGGTTTCCCAGTGCAAGAGATGCATGGACATACTGGAATGATTCTTGAAGAGAGACACAAAAATGATGAAGAGACTGGAGCATGAGCAAAGTCTGAGAGCACTGCACTCTTTAGTCTAGAGAAGAGAAGGCACAGGATTCACCTTATTTATGTATATATATACCTCAAGAGAGGGTGCAAAGGGGATGAGGCAGGGTCTTTTCAGTGGTGCTCAGTAACAGAACAAGAGGCAAAGGACACTAACCAAAACACAGAAGGGTCCAGATGAATATCAGGGAACACTTTCTCACTGTGAGCCTGACCTGTGAGGGCACAGGTTGCCCAGCGAGGTTGTGGAGTCTCCTTGGAGATATTCAAAAGTCATCTGGACATGGTACTGGGCAACCAGCTCCAGGTGACCCTGCTTGATCAGGGGGGTGGATGAGATGTCCTCCAGAGGTCCCTTCCAGCATCAACCATTCTGTGATTAGAAGTAGAATCAATATTCTACTAAGGGTCTGGAACACATGTCATACAAGGAACGGCTGAGGGAACTGGGGCTGTTTAGCCTGGAGAAGAGGAGGCTGAGGGGAGACCCCATCACCCTCTACAACTGCCTGAAAGGAGGTTGCAGAGAGCTGGGGATGAGTCTCTTTAACCAACTAGTAAGCAATAGGACAGGAGGTAATGGCCTCAAGTTGCACCAGGGAAGGTTTAGACTGGATATTATTTCTTTACAGACGGGTTGTTAGGCGTTGGAATGGGCTGCCCAGGGAGGTGTTGGAGTCCCCATCCCCGGAGGTGTTTAAAAGGTGCATTGACATAGCGCTTAGGGATATGGTGTAGTTGGGAACTGTCAATGTTAGGTTGATGGTTGGACTAGGTGATCTTCAAGGTCTTTTCCAACCTAGATGATTTGTTGATTCTGTAATATTCAGTTTCTTATCCTCAATTTAAGTCATACAGCAATAATTTTGGAAGTGCAGCAGTATAGGTTTTTTGTCATTTTGATAGGAAGAACACATTTATATTAACTAATTGTTTTTAGACTTCATGTTTATGCTTACTAGAAAATTTAGACATTGGCAAATATCTGTCCAAGCACCTGCAAGTACCTGGAAAGTTTAATTAAATGTAAATCAGAACTACTCTTCAAAATTGAAAAGCATGGAATCCTCAGTCCTTCCCATTCAGATCCTCCCTAAGGACACAGATGAATAGATTAATAATGTAATCAGTCATCTGAAAATCCAGACTTAGGCAAAACAGTGAAATGAATGAATTCTAACATCTTCAGCATGGTGTAGCGAAAGTGAATGGAATGAACAAAATCTCTAAGATTTAAATATAGCACTGGCTGTTTGTCCATTTTGATGAATGGGAGATCACAGATGTTCCTATTTATGGCTAGCCAGATATTTTGTCAACAGTAGTGCCATTTCCTTTGTCTGGCATGTTTCATTCATTCTCCCTGCTTTAGAGATAGTAAAATTTAAAATAAAATTTAGACTGTGAATCTGTAACTGTTTGATAACTTCTTTACACTAGAGGAATTAAACTCGTAAAAATTTTGAAGCACACACAAAAGAGTTCATATAAGGCATCTAATAAAGATACATTGGATGAGGTTGTTACAGTGCCCACTTGTACAAGACATCTCCACTACGCAAATATTTTCTCTGAGCTGGAAAACAAGGATAAATTACCCTAAAGGAAGAGGGAAAATACTGGATTTACAAAATGAAGTAAAAAGGAAGGTCTATTGATTTTCAATAGTTCTGCAAACCTCCTAAGGGGAGGTTTGTAAAATTGCAGACTTCATGCAGTTTGTCTAGCTGCAGTTTGCTTTAATGACAATAACTTCTACTACTAATAATGACATCCTGAAAATAGCCATGGGCTCTTTAACAGTTCTTCTTTCAGAACAATAAATACAAATTTGAATAGTACTACTTCCAGTACTTTGGGTTAATACAAGTATATGCAAAACTAACAAAAGTAACCAGAAGGGTCTGAATCGTCCCTTGGGTTTCATTTTCTCAGCTGGCAAAACATAGATGAGGCAAAAGAGAACGGCAACATACAAACAGCTTTGTTTATATCATATGTCTGATAGAAATAGCTGTCAGGTCATATGTGATATCCTCCAGCCTGAATCTCTAGAGAAAAAAAAAAAAAAAAAAAGAGTTTTTATGGAACCACAACAGTAAATACAAATAAAAATATTGATTTGACTTACACAAATCATATTCGTAAGGGACTATTCTTCCTGGGTTGAACCAAAGCAATAGGTTAGTCCTCTCAAGCCTAGAAGAACTGGATTAAGAAGGATTTCGCACCTCAGCTGGTAGCCCCCTGAAGGAAAACAAGGACACAGCTGTCCAAGACCTTCAAGTGAGAACTGCCATGGCAGCAAGGCTGAAATAACTGCTGCCAATAGCCTACTTTCCCAACCAAGAGACACAGAGAGCAGAGCAACACAAAACATAGCATTCACATAAAGACAAAGACTAACCAGCTTGAAAAAGAGCCCACAAGGTGCCCTTGTAGCAGGAAAGGCTAACAGTGCCCTGGGCTGCATTAGGAGTCTTGCCAGCTGGTCGAGGGAGGTGATCCTGCCCCTCTGCTCAGCACTAGTGAGGCCTGAGTACTGGAGTACTGTGTCCAATTCTGGGTTTCCCAGCACAAGTGAGACATGGACATACTGGATAGATTCCTGCAAAGGGCTGTGAAAATGACAAAGGGGCTGGAGCATCTCTCACAGGAGGAAAGTCTGAGAGAACTGCACTGTTTATCCTAGGGGGGCGTCTTATTAATGTATAAATACACCTGAAGGGAAGGTATGTAGAGGATGGAGCAAGGCACTTTTCAGTGGTGCCCTGTGACAGGACAAGAGGCAACGAACACCAGCTGAAACACGGGTTTTCTCTGAACATCAGGGAACACTTTCTCACTGTGAGGGTGACTGAGCACCAGCACAGGCTGCCCAGCGAGGCTGTGGAGTCTCCATCCTTGGACATATTCAAAAGCCATCTGGTCATGGTTCTGGGCAACCAGCTCTAGGAGGCCCTGCTTGAGCAGGGGCACTGGACAAGATCACCTCCGGAGGTCCCTTCCAACCTTAAACATTCTGTGACTGTGATTCTGTAACACTCTCACAGTGTAAGTGTAAGAAAGGCTTCAAGTGCTTCAGAAACACTGATTTTGGTCAGATTCACAGCAGGTAACAGTGGAAGGCCCAACCTAGGAAAGGGAGAACTGCCACACATCTCCAGCCACAAGGTGTTACAGCAGACAGCATCATCCAAAGAGAAATAAAGACAATGAGGCCTGTTTCCAAAGAAATACACTCAAAGCAGACAAAAGTAATCCAGGGTACAGTTTACACAGTAAGACTCAGAGTGACTAATGACCCGGTACATTAAGATCAGAACGTTAAATTCAATACTCACTTCTCATTCAGACACGTGAATTAGGCAGCCAAATATTGGCATTAGAAAGAACAAAGCATGCCAAATAGCTGCACTTTTGACTGCTGTATATTCTAGGAAATAGTCTTATTTTCAGGAGAAAACCATCCAAACTTATTTGGTTTAAATCTTACTTTCAGAGTATATACAGTACATTTTGTCTTTGAGGCTTGGTTTTTGTTGTGGGTTGTTTGTTTGCTTTGGGGGTTTTTGGGGCGGGGGGGGGAGGGGGTTGGGAGGGGGGAGATTCTTAAAGTATGTGGATTGCATCCTTAAAAAATAACTACAGAACTGACTAGAATGTTCAAAAAAAATACTGCCATTTGCACAAATAGGATTTTTTCCTTAAGCATTTAAGAAAATCTCCCTAATTATATATGTACCTAAGAAACTAGTCCACCTTCAGGAAGCACTTCAGATTTCTTGGTTGTATCACAAGGCTTTACTTCTCCTTCTAATTGTCTAATTACTCAAGTGGTCACAACCGCAGTTGAAAGCCCTACATAGAGATTTAGGTTATTTTTAAAATGAAACAGAAAAAAAAAATCCATTATGGAAATAAACTTTGTCAATTGTAATGCAACTGAAATGAAAACTATTTCAGTAATGTGGAATTTTTAAACTTCACTAATATAGTCTACTGATACCTTCTACCAATTTAGCATCCTAATTTTACCTTCTGAGATTGTGAGGTCTTTAGAAACTCCTGTTGATCTCTTCCACCTGCACTCAGTACTAATGGTAATTTCACAGCATTTATTAATGCTCCATTTCCCAAAAACCTAGAGGCAGAAATAACTTCTGGATGATGTAGGACCTTTCACATTTAGATCCCTTCTTAACTGGTTTTAATTAAAATCATCATCTTCTTAGCTTGATGGACCAAGTACATTTCTTTAGGTGCTCATGAACAAACCTGCCTTCATGTTAATTGATTCTAATTGGAGATGTCTGCAAGGAGATCATGGGAATTTGATCATCTTCCCAGAACAACTCACATTGAAAATCAATACTGTTACACAGGCTGTGCCTGCTCAGGATGCAAGTAATATTTAGCCTTTAGGACTGTCAATCTGAATCTATAACAGGACAGCAGGAAGTTCTGTGCTTTCTGTACACATGGTCAAAGGTTCAAATCATACTCAGTTCGTTCACAAAGGAAAGGAGTATTTCTTTTCCTTTACACCTTTCACAGGCATTGAATAAATTTTATGTGCTATGAAAGCATACTTTTGAAACTATAAGCACAATAGTTTCCAGGAAGACACTACACCTGGAGAATGTGGCAATCTGGGCTCTGCACAAAGCATCCAGAAAGAGAAATTAAACAAACAATGAAATGCTATCAATTATACTTGCTTCTAGAATCACATCTCTTAAGGAGGGATAGACAGGGAAGGAGAGGTGGTGGAGTGGCCCTATATGCAAGAGAATGTTATGACAGCTCAGAAATCGAGTATAGTGATAACGGGGTTGAGAGTGTTTGGATTAGGTTAAGGGCCAATAAGGCAGATCTTGCTGTGGGAGTCTGCTATAGACGCCCCAACCAAAGCAGTGAGGTGGATGAGGCTTTCTATAAACAGTTGGGAGAAATCTCGTGGTCACTTGCCATTGTTCTTGTGGGGGACTTTAACCTCCCAGATATCTGCTGGGAACACAACACAGCAGAGAGGGAACAATCCAGGAGGTTCCTGGGTTGTGTGGAGGATAATTTCCTCACACAGCTGGTGAGTGAGCCGGCCAGGGAAGGTGCCCTCCTGGACCTGCTCCTTGTGAACTGGAAAGAGCTTTTGGGAGAGGTAAAGGTTGGAGGGCATCTAGGATGCAGTGACATGAGGTGATTGAGTTTTTGATCCTTGGAGAAACAAAGAGAGGGGTTAGTAAAACTGCCACCTTAGACTTCCGCAGGGCTAACTTTGACCCGTTCAAAAGCCTGATTAACAAAATCCCTTGGGAGGCTGCCTTGAAGGATGTGGGAGTCCAGGAAGGCTGGTTCAAGAGAGAAGTCTTAAAGGCACAGGAGCAGGCTTTTCCCGTGTGCCGAAAAACAAGCAGGGGGGGAAGGAGACCAGCCTGGCTAAATAGGGACCTTTGGCTGGATCTCAAGAAACAAAGGAGAATCTGTTGTCTTTGGAAGAGGGGCCAGGTCTCTCATGAAGACTATAAAGATGTAGTGTAGCTATGCAGGAAAAAACATTAGGAGAGCCAAAGCACAGCTAGAGCTCAGCTTGCCTACAGCTGTTAAGGATAACAAAAAATGTTTCTATAAATTTGATAACAGCAAAAGGAGGATTAGGGAAAAGCTCCCTCCTTTTGTCCTGATCCGATATCGGGAAGGGTTCTTAAACAATCCCAAGAGCGAGATTAAAACACAAACGAGGTCAGATGCTGCATAACCTTATGAACTTTATTTTGTATAACAACTAATAAGAGCGATAGGACAGAGAGGAAAAGAAAGGAAAAGGTCGGAATCCCTAAGCAAGAACACGGTAGAAGCGCAACTAATTACCACCACCACGACCAGGGATCCAGCAATGTTCTGTCGGTCCGATGATGCTCCACGTTCCTGGCTCCGATTTGGTTCCCCTCATCAAAGGAGTGCTCAGTCTGTCTTTTTTATAGTCCCTCTCCCCACAGTTTGTCCGCCCATTTCCACGGGGCTCCTTGTTGTAGGTGCCACTCCGTGGTCCTCCGTGCACACATGCCCGGGTGTCTATGGTGGTCGTGCGGGTGAGGGGCCGATCTGTCTCACCATGGTTTCCCCTCCACCTGGCTCACGTGTAGGCGCAGCTCGATGGGTGACTGCTGAGACTGCTGATGTTCTCGTCTCGGGCGGATGTAGTTTTCGTCTGGGACTATGTGTCTCCTTCAAGATGTACTCCTTCATGCTGAGTCAGGAAGTGGTCGTCGTGGAGACAGCGATGTTGAGACATACTAAAAGTCCAAAAAAGTTCCTTACACCTTTACTGCATGCAGAGGGAAACATGGTAACTAGGGATGAGGAAAAGGCTGAGGTTCTCAACGCCTGCTTTGCCTCAGTCTTTAGCAGTGGAACTGGCTGTTCCCTGGACACCCAGCCTCATGAGCTGGGAGATGGGGAGGGGAAGCTGAATGCGTTTGCACCCAAAGGTGCTGAAAGAGTTGGCAGATGGGCTCACCAAGCTGCGTTCCACGATTTACCTGAAGTCATGGCAAAATGGGGAGGTCCCATTGGACTGGAGGGTGGCAAATGTGGCACCCATCTACAAGAAAGGCAGAAAGGATGATCCAGGAAAGTATAGACCTGTCAGTCTGACCTCGGTGCCAGGGAAGGTCATGGAGCAGGTCATCTTGGGTACCATTAAAAGTCATATAATGGGCAACCGGGGGATCAGGCCCAGTCAGCATGGGTTTACAAAAGGCAGGTCTTGCCTGACAAACCTGATCTTCTACAACAGGGAGACCTGATCATTGGATGAGGTAAAAGCTGTGAATGTTGTCTACCTTGAATTTAGCAAGGGCTTTGACACCATTTCCCACAGCATTCTCCTGGTGAAACTGGCTGCTCGTGCCTTGGATGGGCACACGCTTTGAGGGGTAAAAAACTGGCTGGATGGCCAGGCCCAAAGAGTTGTGGTGAATGGAGTTAAATCCAGTTGGCGGCCGGTCACGAGTGGTGTCCCCCAGGGCTCGGTTTTGGGGCCACTCCTGTTTAACATCTTTATTGATGATCTGGACGAGGGGATCGAGTGCACCCTCAGTCAGTTTGCAGATGACACCCAGTTGGGCGGGAATGTTGATCTGCTCGAGGGTAGGGAGGCTCTGCAGAGAGACCTGGACAGGCTGGAGCCATGGGCTGAGGCCAACTGCAGGAGTGTCAATGAGGCCAAATGCCGGGGGCTGCCCTTGGGCCACAACAACCCCCAGCAGCGCTACAGGCTTGGGGAGGAGTGGCTGGAGAGCTGCCAGTCAGAGAGGGACCTGGGGGTGCTGATTGACAGCCGGCTGAACAGGAGCCAGCAGTGTGTCCAGCTGGCCAAGAAGGCCAATGGCATCCTGGCTTGTGTCAGCAATAGCGTGGCCAGCAGGGACAGGGAAGGGTTCTCACCCCTGTACTCGGCACTGGTGAGGCCGCACCTCGATTCCTGTGTTAGTTTTGGGCGCCCCACTACAAAAAGGACATTGAATGACTCGAGCATGTCCAGAGAAAGGCAACGAAGCTGGTGCAGGGTCTGGAGCACAGGTCGTACGAGGAGCAGCTGAGGGAACTGGGGGTGTTTAGTCTGGAGAAGAGGAGTCTGAGGGGAGACCTCATCACCCTCTACAGCTCCCTGAAAGGAGGGTGCAGAGAGCTGGGGATGAGTCTCTTTAACCAAGTAACAAGCAATAAGAGGTAATGGCCGCAAGTTGCACCAGGGAAGGTTTAGACTGGATATTAGGAAGCATTTATTTACAGAATGGGTTGTTAGGGGGTGGAATGGGCTGCCCAGGGAAGTGGTGGATTCCCCATCCCTGGAGGTGTTTAAGAGTAGAGTCAACATAGAGCTTAGGGATATGGTGTAGTTAGGAACTGTCAATGTTAGGTTAATGATTGGACTAGATGATCTTCAAAGTCTTTTCCAATCTAGACGATTTGATGAGTCTGTGATACCATCTTGTTTTATATCCACCTGTTTGACCTGTCAGAATAAAAACACAGCAGTTGTAGTGGATATGAGTCAAAGAGAAAATACTACTGACTGACAGGAAGGACAGCCTTTGGGTTGCAAGACTTAGGATAATTACCTGGACACTTGGAGCTGTTGATTATCAACTTCAAGCTGTTTAAAAGCAAACCTGACATTTTCACAAAGAAATGTTATGCTACTTTTCACCAGTAAATCTGGCTTCATCAGCTCTGCTTCAACTCACTTTAACTCCAGACAGACTTCTACATTCACCTGCAGTACAGGTGATACCTCGCAAGAAGAAACATTTTGCTAAAAATTAACAAGCTCTCCTGATTTGCAATTTATCATGTATTTATCTGAAAAAGTATCTTTTTACCTTCAAGGAGATGTGAAAATAGCTTAATCTAGAAAACAGATTTGTGCACTTGAGAAACCGCAGTAAATACTCCTGAAACCAACATTGAAACAAGGTTTTGTACCTACAGTTTAAAAAGGTAATTACAACATGAATGAGTAATGGCCGGTCACAAATCTTGTTCCCTTGACTAAAGAGCAGTGGATATTTACATAATCAGAATAAGGGAATTGTATATTCTCTCCCTTTCAGCTCTGGTCTCAAGTCAAAACTGAGCAGGCAGATTTGAACTTGCACTCCATTGTGAGACTCAAATTTCTCCAGGGAAGAGCTCTAGCTACCTGTCATAGGCAACGTGTAACTTAACATGTGAATGCAAACAGAGGAGCAGAGAAGTGGGGGAGTGTACATTCAAAACACAACTCCTAAACTCTCAAGCAGAAGCCTATTTGCAAGTTGCAACCAATATGGGCTGATTGTGTATTTTGATAACAGTCTAAACAAAAGCAGCACATCCTGATTTCTCCAATTCATAAAAAAAGAGATGAGACATAACCGTGGATTAGAAAGTCGATCACACATTGCGCGTCTGCATTTGGACTGTTTAGATGCGGAAAACTAGGGAGCTGAGGTTCTGTAAAGAACTGCTGATGTAAAAAGGAAGTGTTCCCAAAAAAAGATTGTCTAGAAAACAAGAGGAGAGCTAGGGGAGACAGAAAACGATCCATGCTGGGGGAAAACCTGGGGAAGGATGCATGGAGGCAAATACTAGCAGTGCCCAGGGACCTTGGTCAGTTATGCCAGACTAACTGCATAACTGTGAGCAGCCACACAGCAGGAACCACAACTTTTTGCCAGCCTCCCTGGACCAGCAGCAATCTCTTTGCCAGGAAGAGAAGGCGAGACCTAGGGAATGTAGTATTGCATGCAAGCGAGATCATAGAAGAGTTGGTCAAGCAAGGTAAAAGCTCTCATCTCATCTGCTCTTAGATAAACTCCAGTATCTGGGTCCACTGTAAGTTTACTCTGCCTAACACATGACAAGCCATTTTCCAGCCCGAATCTTCCTCATTTTTCCCCTCTCAACCCCAACCCTAGCCTGAGCAGAAAATACCTGGTCCCCGAGATTCTCAGTCAAAGAAGAATTCCAGCACCAATCCTCAATTTACTTAGGAAACTGTTTTCCAGCTCTCCTACAACCGCTGCTTCAGGTTTTCTTTCTCACAATTAGGTTGGACAAGGAATCCCAACCCTTCCCAACCCCAAAATACCCTCAGGGATGGATTCTTTCTGCAGCCCTTGGCTTGCTTCCAATCTTAACTGTGCATATAGCTCTGGGTTTACTCTCTCAGCCTTGACCAGAAGCTTAGTCATGACCCACTCCATGGTATCCAAGAATTGAATCGGTAGCAGCTCTGACTTTTTAAGCTGGTGGTGTTTTCAGCACAAAATTTTGTATGCACACACAAGAAATTTAAGCAAAAATTACTGTACAAAACAAAACAATATAGATTCTTCATTATTAAGATAATACTAACAGGACAAGACTATTTACTTGTTATACATAGAAAAACAGAAAATTGTCCATTACATTGCAAAGAAATCTGTATTTTCTTCCATGCACCTCTTTTCACATTCAAACCAAGCTGTTCTATACCTGCTTCTGTGAGCTTGGAGGTAGTCAGCAAAATGCTCACTACTGTAATAGCACGTCAGAACATGATGTGTAATAGCATAAAAGAATGATGTGTAATAGTATAGCACATGATGTATAATAGTAACTCCATTCATATACACACATCTGTATGTACATATATAGTAGCTTTGTTTCATGTTTTACCAAGATTTTACATGTTATCACTTGTTACCTATTGCCTCTATTACATTGCCTCTTGTTACAAGGTATTTCCACAGCATTATGCCAATATTAAGACAGAAAAAAGAATTTCAGGGAAGTTTCAAAATCAACTCCCTCATCAAAATAAGAGCCATCCCAGTAATTTGTTTTCAGACAAATCTCAGACTCTTACAAAAGGTGTTGTACGTATTTGATTATATATATAAAATATATATAGAAAAGCAAGCCTTACATTATACTGGAAAGGAACTGAGTGCTTTGAAGAACAGCATATTTTTACAGATGAGGAATTAGCATGCCTATGAGACTAAAAATTCTCAAGATGGCTGCATCTGGTAATGAGTTGAAGAAATTACTGAGATCTAATCCCTATTTATTTAATTTTCTATTTCTTCTTTCCATTTCCTGTCATTCCTTTGTGTGAGAGCCACTTTTCTTTCCCATCTAATGTAAAAGCAAAATGCTCTGGTGACCTCATAAGCCTCACAGTTTCCAGCATAAATTAATCTTCCTCAAGAAAAAATAAAGAAATCCTACTATTCATTTTTATATGGTTTTTATAAACAGATTTAAGACATTTTTCCTGCTTGACAGCTTTTTTAAAGCTTTGTACAGATAGTTCCATTTTCAGTTGTTTCTGCGGTGTTGTAGGGTTTTATGTAGGTAACATATTTTCTAATTTCACTCCCAGTAAATTGCAGGTGTTTTACAATAAAAGAGGAAAGAAAAGTTTGCAAAAGTCGAAATTCAGGTGTCAGTAGCACTGGTCTTTTCACGTTGCAGCAAAAGAAGATACTTCTTCAGTAAGGACAAAATTCCTTATGTGACATTCTCAGATTGAGCTTTGTAAATTGATTAGTTTTGTAAAAATAAGCTACAAGAGCTTCTATGGCCACAAGTCTGAAGTGTAATTTGCGTCAACACAGGAAATAAGAATCAACATGTGCTAAACAAGAAGTGAATATATTATGAATTTTTTCCATCCAAAAACCTTAAGTCATAGGAAAGATTTGAACTGTAACTATTAATAATTTCTGTTATTGAAATGCATGCTGTCAGGTTAGCTGGTACATTTCCACATGAATTCTTCCTCCTTTGTAACATTGTTTTTATCCAGATCAAATGTATGTAATGAATGAATAATATACCTGCACTGATAAAATTAAGACATCTACACATTAGGCTACAGAATGGATACTTTTAATTTAAAAAAATCAAATTATTCAGATTAATATCAGTACGACATCTTAGGCACCATGATAAAATGATCTAGACATCTCTTTGCTTTTTAGAATAGATTCTCCCATTTTGCTTGACCTCTGTTTTTCATCAGCTATCTTTTCCCCTTTTAGTGGAGCCTGTCCAGCAGAGATCAGGATTAGATCATGTATTAGAATAATTATTATGTATTCAGAATGATGATTATATATTTACCATCTATGGCTATTTTCTGTTTTATTTTCAGTAATTTCTCATTCCAGTTGTAAAGCAAACATCCTAGAGGAGTTAGGAAGAAATATAACTATATTTTAAGAGCACCTGTCAGTGTCTTTAAACAAAATGTATTTCTGTTTTTCTAAAACAGAGTTCAAAGAGATGGAATAGGCTATCATTTCAGCAAGAAATAACTAATATTTTTAGAGAAAAGGTTTATATTATGAAAACCTTCTCTCTTTCAATAATTCAAATGAAAATGTATGATGAGATAAGAGCTTAGAAAATACTAAGGCTTAAAGGTATAATCCCAGGCAGACAACTATAACTTCAAGTCAGTTTCACCATTTTGCACAGCCAGTCTTTCCTATCCATTTCAAAAGAGCATTTTAGCAAAAAAATGCAGTGAATTAAAAATTTTCCATCAAGTACTGTATTTGTTTTTCTTACTAAAACTTAAAATAAATTGTAGTACACAGAGAAACATACTCAAGCAATCATTTCTCACCACCTCTAAAAATTGATTTAATCTGCTGCCAAAGCATTGCATGTTTCACTTATTTAATTCAACAGTGAAAAACAATTTTCAGTACTTTGCAAGGCTTTCTGTGTCTCCATAGATGAGGTATTTCATGGAAAAAAGGACTAGGTAAAATAACAACGCATATACAAAGCACTATTATTCCATTTATTCTCTTGGTTATAGCCTGTAACTGTAAATAAAGGCCTTTGTCCCAGAAGCACAATGAAGCAGATGTGTTAAAGGTTATTGCAGACTGAAGGCTGAAATTTTTTACTATTTTAAATGAACATCACTTCACTGAAGGCAGAGCCATGCCAGTTTTCAGCAGCTGAAAATATGATCAGTATATTTAGTATCTGAAATTACTCTGTTAAGGTCTTTGTTTATAAGATATCGAAACTACAAGGCAGATAGCTTTTGCTAGTTCCTGAACAGCAAGGAGTAGCCACTGCAAAATTCTGTAGATTGTAAATTTTAGTTAAAATATCAATTTACAAACTTCCTTTTCTTAGTAAGAAAGATGAGCTACAAAAATTTAGAATTACTTTTGAGTTTACTCATATTATATTAATGCCTACAGTCCCAAATTTTACATCAGGATATTATCTCCAACTAATGAGTTGCTGGTTAGTAACAAAGACCTTCAGCTACTGGAATGACTGCACTGATGGAAAAATGGAAGAGCAACTGATATCCTATGTCATCTACCTTGACTTCTGTAAAGCCTTTGATACCATCCCACATTCTTGTCTCTAAATTGGAGATATATAGGTTTGATGGATGAACTGTTTGATGGGTAAGGACTTAGCTGGATGGCCACATCCAAAGAGATCAGTGTCCAAATGGAGATCAGCAACAAGCAGTGTCACTCAGATGTCTATATCAGGGCCAATACTATTTACTATGCTCACCAGTGACATGGTGGGATTTGAGTGCATACTCAGCAAGTTTGTGGATGACACCAAGCTGAGTGGTGCAGCTAATACACTTGAGAGAAGGGGTGCCATTCAGAGCAACTTTGACAGGCTGGAGAAGTGGGCCAGCATGAACTTCATGAAGTTCAACAAGGCCAAGTGCAAGGTCTTGCACATGGGTTTGGGCAGTCCTCAGTATCAGTACAGACTGGGTGATGAATGGACTGAGAGCAGCCCTGTGGAGAAGGGTTTGGGGATACTGGTGGATGAAAAATTGGACATGAGCCAGCAAAGTGCACTTAGACCCCAGAAAGCCAATTGTATCCTGGGCTGCATAAGAAGAAGTGTGGGCAGAAGGTTGAAGGAGGTGATTCTCCCCCTCTTCTCTGCTCTCACAAGACCCCTCCTTAATTATTGCGTCCAGCTATGGGGCCCCCAGCACAAGAAAGACATGGACCTGTTAGAGTAGGTCCAGAGGAGGGCCATAAAAATGGTCAGAGAGCTAGAATACTTCTTCTGTGAAGAATGGCTGAGAGTTGGGGTGTTCAGCCTGCAGAAGAAAAGATTCTGGGGAGACCTTATTGCAGCCCTTCAATAATTAAAGGGGTTTTATAGGAAAGTTGGAGATTTTATTTTTTTTTTACCAGGGCCTGTAGTGATAGGACAAGGAGTAATGGCTTTAAACTAAAAGAGGGTAGATTAGATTAGGTTAGATTAGACATAAGGAAGAAGTTTTTTACTATGAGGATGGTGAGACACTGGAAGAGATTGCCCAGAGAAGCTGTAGATGCCCCCTCCCTGGAAGATGTTCAAGATCAGGCTGGATGAGACTTTGAGCACCCTGATCTAGTGAAAGGTGTCCCTGTCCATGGCAGGGGCACTGGAACTAGATGATCTTTGAAGGTCCCTTCCAACCAAACTATCTTATGATTCTGTGATTTCTTCCTTTAACTGGAAAATCTAAACACTTTATATTATTTAATCATTCATCCTTTTTATTAACTTAATCATCAATGTCTTTGTACAATTCTTAATGCTTCTTCATACAACTCTTCACATTCTCTTCTGCACTGCATATGCCTCTTCACGTGCAAGTCTATTTTTTTAATATATACTAAAATATATTTATATACAAACATTCCCATGTGGTCTGCAAACAAACCTTAATTCTATTAATCAGCATTAACATTTATGTTTATTTTTATTCACAACATGTTTCCCTTCTTATAGGTCACTGCATGTTATCACAGCCCACTCAGCACCTCCAGCAGTGTCTCACAACAGCTGTTCTGCCATGCCTGAGAGAGCTAGTGCTCCAGACAGAAAAAACTTCTGCCTTTACAAGTTTTTCCTTCATTCCAGGATATAACTTCTAAGAAATTTAGATAAATTAAGATTCTACCACTGTCAGGTGCTTGATTTTCTGCCCAGACATTCATGATTCATTATTTCAGAAAAAAATATATAGGTATAAGGAAATTTAAGTACTATTTGGAATTATCTAAAAGGACAAGTCCCTGTTCGAACTCTCAGGGGTGCCAAATAGAACTTTTATTCTACAGAATAAAATAATAAAAATTCAGTTGGGTAAGAGTGGTATGCAAAATAACGGGGAAAAAACATTGAAACTAGGGGCACTTATCACAGGTATCATCCTGAAAGTGGCATTCATGCTTTAATCCAAGATTATAATGGCTGAGGAAGGGACAAAACATATATATGTATACACTGTTTTGGCATGAATTAGTAACTATTCAGCAGCGTCAAGTAGAACTGAGTCACAGCTTCTGACTTTTAACCACATATTTTTGTACCAGGGTCAAGTCTTAAAGAGAAGAAAGTAAATTATGTAGGATATGTAATAAAACGTAATGTCTCCTGTTCCTAGCTGTCTACAGCATCCAGATGTTGTCTCCCACTACTGGTTTAATAATCTCAGTTTTCTCATTGCCTTTTCATAATACAATGACAGTGGATCATTAAAAGAGTAGGAAAATTACCTAACTTCCCAAACCTTTGCTTTTCAGACAAGCACTTAAACAGAAGTGAAAAACACTATCTCTCTATAGGCCACATTGGTGATTATATAAATAATCGATTGCAGTAAGCAGTAATTATGCAAAAAGCAAGTTTCAAACAGGCATAAGATGAAGGGCTTCCATCACACAGATAGGAAGATAGTTTTCCTCCTATCTGAGATATTTACAATAAGTACTTTAAATGTCCATGAAGATTCTTCTATTTTTTGCAAAAAAAATTACCCTGTTTTAACTGTCTTCTAAGTGGTTGTGTTGGTTTAAGCCCTGCCGGGACCAGAGACCACGTTGCCGTTGCCCCTCGCCCACCCTCAGCCAGTCGGGCTGGCAGTGAGGCACAAACCCCGGGTTAAAATAAGAAGAAATTTAATACAACAGTGTGATAAACAATCTGAACAACAACAGTAGCAATGATAGCAACAATAAACAGCAATAACAGTAAACAAGACAAAAGATATACAGAGAAATACCGCAATGGATACAGACAGCCCCATGCTCCCTGCGACCAAAGCCACAAAGGAAAAAGTTCTCGCACTCCCACGCCCAGACCTGATGTCAGCATGGTATGAATAACCCGGCTGGAGATCCCTTCCCCATCTCTGCTGGGGAAACTTCACCCTATCCTAGCTGAACCAGGACAGTGGTGCACCAAAACCATGGGAGCAAGCACAAAAAGCAAGTACCAAAAAAATTAAGATGTACAAGAAATATTCCAACTAAATACACAAAATCAGACCCCAAGCAAAGTTCAGGAGCTGTTTTGTGTGTTGGTCACGTCAGAGCTAATACAAGCTCTGCAAACTGCGCTATTATGAAATATTAATTCAGACTGAATAACTTACAGATTTTTTTAAACATTTAGGCCAGTGATTTAAAGACATCCCACCTTGTTATGGGACAGAATATGTTTTAGTTTACCATCTGCTGAGTGTTTTTTCTAAAGTATGCCAGTGATCTCTGTTGAATTCAAAGCTGGTGTGTCTGCCACAGCACGCTCAGATGCCATTTGACAAAGCATCTTGTTGCCAGACTCAGGCATAGCAGATATTTTAGATTTCTCTCTTCCATCAGTAACTCTTACAAATAAGATAGGGTATATATGTATATGAGTGAAGTACATGTACAAAGCTGTTACTAAGGATGTCCAGTTTTCATTGGTTTCAGAGGAATATAAAGCACAAGACACAGATTCATCACAGTTACTCACGTGGCGTCCAAGAATTTAAGAGCCATGAGGACTGTTATGGCAGTCATTCATATGTTCACATGGGACAAAGTAGCAGGCCTTTCCTGGCCCTCATCTTATTGCAAGTGTCCCCATGATACAGGACCATCAGGGTAGTACCAAATCATTGCACTGCCTTAGCAAACTTTTTGCCAATCTATAAATTCATTTTAAAAACCCATATACACAAAATTCCAAATGAAAGTGTCTAATAAGATTTAATGGTTTCCTAATACTATTTTAAAATGTTTCTTTAATAGAATATTACAGTATGTAATCTTATAACAGGCACCTTTTAAGGTTTGCTAAAAGCCTGTGGTAGGCTTGCTTTTTTCCCAGAAAATAAAGATATATATGTTTTCCAAGTTTACTTGACTGCCTTCAGTTCCTTTCCATTTACACCACATTTATAATTGCATCAGCTTTACGTCAAGAAATGGAATGAGATAAACATACAGCTTTTTGTATTCAAATTAAATGGCAGAAATGCCTGACTCAAGAAAACAGTTAGAAAGGTAGGCTGTTCTTAACTTTGGAGATCTTTAAAAACAACAGAAAGGGAAAAGAGTATGTAAACCCTGAGTTGTGGAACGCAGACAATTAGGTATAACAAAAAAAAAAGAAACAATAAGAGTTATGGGAATTAAGAACTGCCTCAGTTGCAGTGTTCTTCCATCTTCACATATGATTTTTCTTCCAGGAAACCTTCAGTTTTTATTGATATTGAAGCTAGATCTTCTGGGCAAGTTGGAGCCAGATTTGCTTTAAGCAAGTGTAAACACTGATATATCATACAGGGCTGTGTTAAATCGCATTTTTATATCATCCTCTATTCAGGGCTTTAGATGTACTCCTGAGCTATCTGAAAGTTTGAGACTGAGGCAAATCACTCAGCAGATATTTCTAATACAAACCCCTCTCCTGATAAATCACATCCTTCAAGTGTGGAAAGGGACAGTCCGGGTATCAATGGCACTCATTTTCTTGCCCCTTGCTTGAACTGATCACCTTAGAAAGAAGAATCCACAGTTAAATATCAGCAAGTCTGAGGTAGGGCCAGTGACAGGCTGTACATACCCCCACGTGCCTGGTCACAAGCACCACAAAAAGCCAAGACAACTCAGCTCTGGTGTAGATGCTATAGGAAGAACTAGACCTCTAAATAGGACTTCTTTGCAACTCCAGTGGATCAAAGGTGTCTACATACCTCTCCATGGAAAAAAGTACTAACCTTGAAAAACTAAGTTACCTACAGATTTTATAATAGAACAAAGTACATTTTTCAGGTCTTCAGTGCTTCAACAGCTATAGGAGTTTAGCTTTCAATTATTCTAATTAAATTGCATTTAAAGCACATTACTTACTTTAATACCACCAAGAGAGATTCATCTCTCCTGTATGTGAGGATGAAGGATTCACAATACCACATACAACAAAGGGCAAAGAAAGAACAGCCTGAACAGAGATATTAAGAGGTAGGTAACAGTGGCTGCTGGGCTGCAAAATATTTGAGACTCAGCTTTAGCTGTATTCTGCCCTAAGAACTTGCAAGTCTGTTGTTTATCACCTATCGTGTTCTCATTTGACAGTCTCCCATCTGCTTTACCCCTCAGATTTTTGATGTTCTCACACTTATTAGTTCATCTGCTCTCTCCTTTGTCAGCTAGCACATATCTTAAATGAGTGATGGCTAGCTAAAGTTTTGTATGAACAAAATAGACCTCTTAGTTCCTCTCACACCAGCCCCTTCCACATTTTTTCATTCCTTTTGTCAAACCCTCTGTTTTTCCCATTATTTACTCTTGCAGCACAACAAAGCCTTGCGCTTTTGCTCATACCTCATTCACTGAGCTTTCACCAGCATAATGGATAGCTAACATTTTTCTTTGTCCAATGGCTTTTAGCACTAATCCATACTCTAAACGTTACAACTTCATCTCAGTACTCATAACATTGCTTTGTGGTAACTCTAATAAACATCTGTTCAATTGCTCTCTTTGTTAAAATAGCATTCTTCCTTCAAACCTCTACAGTACTTTCCACCACATTACCTCATCAGATTATGTCTGGTTAAGCCTCATAAAGTCTTAACATCTTGAATTATTTCTTGGACCTTGCCTCCTGTCACAATAACTTAGAATTGCCTATCTGTCTCCTTCTCCTGCTACTTTTTCACACTTCCTCCATGCTGCCCACTCTGCAAAGAAAAAGCCTTCTCACTCCAATATGCCATCCCCCTCCCACACACACGTATTCTCATTCAAATTCCTCCTGAGACCTATTTTTGGTGAATCAAATAAAAGTCACATTTCTTCAACCCCAATATTTAGCTGAGAGGGTGCTGAAGATCTACAGGGAAAATTTAGCTACAAATATGCTGCTATTTCCATTCTGCCAGAGTTTCTCCTTGTATTCAGCTTCTCATAAAATCAGTGCTTCATCCTCATGTCCTCTGTGAATGATGCAATTCTCACCACTTCTGTGCAGTCACTACTTTGCCAATACATAAATCTCTCTAGAAGACATACTTCTGTCATGCTGCTTGTTCTGTCTCAAAACTGATTTGTGAATTAGTTAAATTGTTATAGACCTCACTCCCACTCTTGGTACTGAAAGTTCTCAAAACTAGAGACAATTCCCCACTTCTGTTGGTATCAGGGAGATACAATGTGCATTTCAAGTCAATCATGTCTACATTTTTCCCTCCATTTTTGCACTGTATGCTTATTAAACTTTTTTTTAAAGAACCAAACCTCTATTACATAATCAATACAAAATAAAACAAGAGAAAAAACCAAATATAGATTTCCAGCTGCAGAGGTAGATATTTTTTAAAAATCAGACCCATGAATGTTCCAGAAAGATTAACATAAACAAGCAAATATTTGTTCAATAAAGGGTAAATAGCGGGTTTAGATTAAGTATCCATATGCTTCATTTTATATAGGAATAAAATACTTCATTTGACAATAAGCTGATCAATGAAAAGTAAGATACAGAACTGGACTACAAGGTACAGACTATTATGTTTTTTCAGTCTTCCAGTGTGAAAGCTGCTTATGTTTACAAAGAGCAAGTGAAAGAAGTCCTTTTTCATTTGCATTGTAAATGCACACAGCCTACTCCCCAGCCAACACTAAGAGCAAACCTGATATAGCAATTCAGAACAGATTCCCTTGCTGCAGCAAATTCAGTGCCTGCTGTCACTGCAGCACTTCAGAGAAGTGAGTTTGAAGTGTTACTCAAGTGACAACTTAGAATCAATTTTAAAATAGGAAGTCTTATTATATATTACAATTAAAATCCATTAGTTAAGTCCATTGTTTGTGGAAGATCTCTCTATGACTTCTCTATGAATTTCTTAATTAAAACTAGTAATAAACTACTTTCCTGTTTAATGTCAGCAAGAATAATTAGTGTGAACTACCTCAGCCCTCCCACACACTCTCTAGAGAGATACAGAAGGGGCTGCCCCATAAGAACATGCTAATTCTCCTTCCTGGATGGATAGCCCATTGGAACTTAATACAGACCAAAGAGATACAGACCAAAGAGTGTGTGCTAAAGAAAGGAGTTCACGATTTTTTTAATCACTTGGTGACTTCAGAAAAGTTATTTTGTCTATATTTCTCTTTGATCTTGACTCAAAATAAAGGCTATTAGTTCAGTACTCCTGACTTTTAGCTCAGAACAGCTGCTGAGACCTTATTTAAAGGAACTGTTCTCACGCATCACAAAATTTTCAAATGAAAACACGTGTAACAACAGGACTGAAAATCAACAGCATTGCACATCACCTTTCCTTACAGAAATAGCTTCCAAATGTTCTCTTTCACTTTTAAAACTGTAATGTGAACAGTCTCACAATGCACCTAAAATATTTGTTTATTCTCATCACTGGTATCTCATAGCAGCTATTAAGCTGATACTACCTGTGAGCAAAGTCAATACAAAGCAAAGCATTTTGGGTTTCTGCAGCCATTGGACCACTTTTAAGAGGTCTTCATGAAGAACACATGGATCCAATACACACATCTATCCTCTTTTTCACAGAAAAGTGCAAAAGTAACAGTTATTCTAAATCATAACTGATACAAGGTGGGATATGGCTTTATTTCATAGCTATATAGTCCATTTAGGTACATCCAAGCTTTTGAGTAAGATATACCATTTCTCACAGAGATACACAAAACTATTTCTAGGTTGGTCTTTTATCATCAAAATGAAGGTGTCTGCCATATGTAAACTGCCCATCTCATGACCCCTCAGTAGTGTGGTGAGGTTACAAGATGTCTGCAAAAAAGAAATGCCAGGAAACTGTCAGAATGATTCATTCACCTATTGACCCTCTTCCTGACCAGGTCTGAGACACCTCTGAAAATCATGGGAAATGGCCATAAAGTTAGTGAGATTTCCTAGTGGAATACATTATCTGCAGAGGGAGACAGCACAGCTCCATGACTAGGATCACCATATTCATATAAATAAGAGAGTAGGAACCTCAACAATTCATTAAAAAATTGCACAGTCCTGCTTACATCAATTTACAGTGAACAGACATTTATTATGGGTTGGGGTTTTTTTAATTAAACAAGTGCAAGCAGCTGGTTGTTATTTATTTTAAAGACTCAGCATACAGTTTTCCATGAGGTGACTGGCTCTTAACAGGACCTGAAAGCAGCAGTCAGTGGAGTCAAAATGACGTGATGATTATCTTCCTCCCAGCATGCAATAATACTTAATTAAAAACATTGTAATTATGAACCTACAACATTGGAACAACAAATCTGTTACTGGTATCAAAGCCAGACAACTTAAAACCCAAACAAGAGAGGTTCTACGCAGTTACTTTGACTTGGTGCTGTTGGAGAAGAGACCAAGGAAGGCAGAGCTTCAGCCCCTTTTTCACTGTTATTCCTTGGAGTTTAAGGCTATATGCAGGGTGACAGGTTTGGACAGAGAAAGCAGCATTAACTAGGTAGAACAGTGATTATCAGTGTCTTTCGGGTCAGGGCTAGGATTTATGACCTTTTCCATGGGCTAAGAAACGACCATGTGCTGCTTGGGCCACGTGGGATTATTTGATTGCCCTTGGGTCTGGTGCAGGGAGCTGAGAGCATACCCATGAACTGTTAATGGACACCTCTCTAGCCAAGGTAATTAGATCTTGAGGTGCAACAGAGACAGCAGAAATCTATATCACATGCCTACAGTCACATCCTGTAACTGTTGGATAAGGAGAAAAGGCAAAAAAAAAGTTGTCAGACAACTACTGCCACAGATCACATCACACAAACAAATGCTGCCTAACGTCACAACAGATCTCTTGTACAGAAGGATTATCCCTACAATGCAAACTCAGACGGCTTTGATCTGTTAAAGAGATGTATTGGACTCAAATTCAGAAAGAAAGTGTCTTCCCTTCAGCTCCATTATGTGTATATGAATTATAACCAGAACTTCATAAACCTTTTTATTGGCCTTTTATCATTGCAGCAAGAGCACCTGGCATCAAAATTACTGATACGGCTTCTCTATTACCTTCGTGTACCACTTTGAAAAGGTTTACGGAGTACTAATGATACAGTTTTTTCTGCTGGGGAACTTCTCAGCTACAATTTCACAGCTATCCCCATGCTAGCAATTCACTTTACGTTGCATGAGTTTGGTAAAGAGTGTATGCAAGACTTGCTCCCTAGCTGATGTAAACCCACAGGAGGTTCACATCCTATGCGGAAAGTGTACACATGGCAGAATGTGCACTGACTTCACAGGGAACAGTAAGTGCCTCTAGCCTGCTAGTATATTTTGATAGCTAGATTACATTGATCTCTTGAACTAATGTACTTCTATACATGTCTTTATGAAGTCTGCAACCTGCATTCATGTCATTCTTTCTGCCTCTCCCTTCCCTGTTCTGTATTCAGTACTTGGTCTCTTAGTCTTTTCAACAGCAATTTTCACTTTCATCAATATTAGCATATTTCAATGAACATAAAAAAGCCCTCATTTTCACAACCCAGTCATCTCACTGCAGAAATTGGAAAAAACAATACAATTACTGATACACTGATTATAGCATATGTCTGCCTGACCTTTATGTCAGATGCTTCTCAGTACCCTTATTAATTGCCATTTATTCATGGTCATAGCTATGAATGTTCCAAGAATTAATTTTTTATATTTTACTGTTCTGCTCCTGTAAGCTACTCTTCCTTTTCCCTTTTCCCTTTTCATTCTGTGGTAGCTGCATCAGAAAATTTTAGGTTCAGAAGAAACCTAAAATTTTTTTTTCTTTCATTTGCAGTACTTCCCCTCCCATTCTTTGCCTTATTTTTATGCTCTATTTTTGGGTTTTCAGACATAAAATACTTTTGGTTTTGGAATGCAAAACAGTCATTACAGAATCCTCATATTACATCTCAGCTCATGCTTTGTACCAATGTTAGCACAAAGTCTCAAGTACATGGGGACAGGCTGGGAAGAACCCAGTCATACATGCTAATGCACAGTAAAGTCCAAGTGCTACTAGCCCAAAAGGTTCATAGTTTAGTGTTGCAAGTTCCAGCGCTGATGTTAACAGCAGACTTGTTCAAAAATTTTATGCAGAATAGGTTCATGTATTTTGCATGCTTATTTACTCATATTTTAAATATGACATTGTTTAAAGAGACAGTCTATTACAGCAAAAACTTTTAATGTCACTGTCCAAAATCAGAGAAACACATGCAAGGCAAAACTGATGATTCAGGTAACTCCTGAGGATGTCTGAGCTCTCAGCAACATATTTGTATGCAGTTTATAGAGTACATGTGAAAAGAGTCTCAGTTCAGAGCAGCTAGAAGAATCTGTCAGAAAAGTCAATATAAAATCTTTTATACAACAGAACAAACCACAGTGTTCTGTATATTTGTTACAAAGCAAGAAACAAATTTTAATAAATGAAACTAAAAGCAAGAAATATGAAAGAAATAATATCTGCTTGTAAACAAAATAAATCTCAAAGTGCGTTTGGCTTAAGAAAATTGTGTAAGAGGAACACATTACTGAACATAACCCAGTCAAACTATTCAACCTATTAAAAAATATAGGTATGATTATAACATGAATTGAAAATTCAAGTAAATAAAAAAAGAACAGAAAGAAAATTACAGGAGCTGAAGTTACAGAAGTCCTAAGGGTTCTAATTTATGATAACATTTGGCTTGACATACAGTATCTGTTCTGTAAAATGAGGTTATTCAAAGCGTAAACTGGAAGAGTATTAGAGAGTTCACAGTATTGAAATACAGTACATATTCATTACACTTACAGTTTCATAACAGTTCAAACATCCTATACTTCCTTCTCGGTATTTCTTAGAGTCTGAGAAGCAACAGAACCTTGTATTTCCAAAGAAAGCTAAAAGCCTATATTTCCCCATTTTGAACGTTACAGTCAATTTTCCAAGTGTTTAGAGGTGATAATAGGCAAAATCTCTACTCTGAGCTCCATTTCTAATGCAACATCACAGTCCTACAGCATACAGCAGATGAACCTCACTGCTGGTGAAAAATAGTTAAGTACATTCTAAAATTAAGTTTGCTGAGGCCCTTACCAAATATTAAGAAATACTTGTAGATTCTGCCATACATAAGACTTTAAGATTGTCCTTCTTCTGTAAACATAAATATTTAGTTGTGTCCAGGTTAAGTTAGTGGATACTAAACATTCCCCCCCCCCACCCCTCCAGATAAATATAGCAGTAGAACCAACATACACCTTTAGTTGCAAAATCAGTTCGGTCATATTCAAGTATGGTTTCCAAAACCTAAGGTGCTTAGACCCCACCTAGAGTAATGTTTTCAGCTCTGGAGCCCCCAGGAGGAGGGCCATGAAGATGATCAGGGGTCTGGAGAACCTCCCCTTTGACAACAGGCTGAAGGAGTTGGGGTTGTTCAGCCTAGAGAAGGCTCTGGGGAGACCTTATAGCAGCCTGCCAGTACCTAAAGGGGGCTACAGGAAAGATGGAGAGGGACCCTTTATCAGGGAGTGTAGTTATAGGACAAGGGGTAATGGTTTTAAACTAAAAGAGGGCAGATATATGTTAGATAGAAGGAAGAAATTCTTTGCTGCGAGGGTGGTGAGACACAGGAACAGGTTGCCCAGGGAAGCTGTGGCTGCCCCCTCCCTGGCAGTGTTCAAGGCCAGGCTGGACGGGGCTCTGAGCAACCTGGTCTGGTGGAAGGTGTCCCTGCCCATGGCAGGGGGGGTGGAACTGGATGATCTTTAAGGTCCCTTCCAACCCAAATCATTCTATGATCCTATGATTTCTGGCCCATAAAGAAATAAATGACTGCATACTAAGAACTGGCTACAGCTTGTCAAATTCTTCTTTTAAGTTAGACACTCCTGAAAATAATCCTTCAAAGAGCAGCACGTGACACATTATCACAATCTGAAATCAGATCAGGTATTGCTTTCTTTACAAGTTAATTTCATTTAATCTTTTATTATGTTCTTATAAATGTTGATATATTTAAGTATTCTACAGCTTTCAGGTAACAGAAGTTAAAAGTGCCTTGCAGGTGGTGTCAGTTATTCTAACTCATGTTTGCTCTCTGCAAAATAGATGCTGGTTATTCCTCAGCAGTTTGCAATGATGATCCCCTTTAAAGACATAAGATCCTAAGTACATAACACCTACATAATCATTTCCTGACATCAAATGGTGAGGTTATTATGCAGGTGGTGAGGTTGTTTATACCAAAGCATTTTAGCAGCTGGGGAAAAAAAAAAAAAAAATCAGTTATACTAGAATTTTCTCCACAGTTGAGAAAAGCTGCATACATATGATCCCCAGAAGAACTGGGATTGGAAACAGGTTCCCAGGTACACAGCTGGGAGAAGTGGGTGAGCACCCGCGGTCCAGAAATCCAGCAGTTGGTACGCCACGCACCCCAAACTGCAGCTGCACATCAGACAACAGTTGAGGGAAATGCAGATGCTGAAAATATCTCATTGGTTCAGTCTCAGACTTCTTGCATCACTTTTCCTGGAATCTTACAATAGCTTGGTTTGCTTAGAGTTGAACGAAGAACAAAAACTGCCCAGACTAAAACTTTCTGTAGTATAACAAAGACAGAGTCACAATTAGCAAGGCAGAACTTGTTAGGGCACTGCCAGTAGATTCAAAGATATCTAATGATTTTAATGAGATGTGCTGTTGTAGTTTAAAATACCAATCACTTCTCACACTGAGGAGAATAGCCCATGTATGCAGAGAAAAGCAGCATGAGCCAATCCTAACAAAGAAATCTCAAATTCAAATATGGTGATCTGTTGACCTGCCTTTTTCAAAGAAGCCTTTGAGCAGCTGTCGTCACTAAATAGTGTTAAAGCAAGCAAATATTTTTAGAATGCTCACTTTGCTCCCTTATATGATGAAACAAGCCATCTGTGTTATACTGGTCCTCAACTGATATTCTATCCACATAGAATGTACTAAAAATCTTGACAGTTTAGTCCTCTGACCAAAGGCTTCCCTAAAGTATCCTTCTAAGCTATTCTCCAGAGAGAGGTCGACAAAAGTAAAGCAAGCAACCACATTTAACTGGGATTCCTGCTTCTGGTTTTGTTTTCCCTTTCCTCTTCTAGGATAATACAAAGGTTAAAGAGGAATTATGTAGATGTTTGGAATCACAACATTCTCTAAAGCCTGGAAAGATCCTCCTGACAGTAAGTAGAGAATGGCATCTTCAAAAGAACCCCTAAATTCTTCTAAAAAAATTTGTTATTTTAGAACATGAATTTCAGTCCTTTTCTAGATACATAGATTTGATGACTTGGTTACAATACACAAAAATTGCCTCATTTAGTGACAGTGATGGAAAAGCACAATCTTATCTTTAGCTGTTTCCAGATCTGCATAAGTGTCTTAATTAGCATTGGAGCATTCAAACACAGCACCCTGTGGCTCTTCTGTGCCTCTCTCAGCAACATATTTATTGCTTTTTCCTCAAGGCTGTGATTGTATATTTTACTAGAACAGGCACACAATTATAAGGCCACGAGGTTTTCCAATACATGAACAGATTTAATCTGCATTTTTTAATCTCTGAAAGCCAAAAAAGAGGAAGAATATTTTATCATTACCTTCTGCTCATGCTGAGAATTGCTGTTAGCAACTGTTAACTCCAAGAAGTTACCTGGGTTTGTTTGAGTTAATCTAAAACTCAGGAATACTTAACATGTTTGTTGGGGTTTTTTTCTTTCAAAATAAAATATTTCATCATTGTCCAATATTGGATGATAAATCCCTTAAAAATTAACACATTAAGAAAAGTCACAGAAACATTATCTCAAAGTTCTGTGAGAAACTGTTTTGGAAGTTGAATGAATTTAAGAGATTAGGAGTAACATTGCTACTGAATTTCTCCACGCACCGGATTTCACTTCCAAGTCCTTTCTAATCTTTTTGTCTGAACTGCAACAATACCTGTGCATAGCCAGCATTTTGAGCCAGTTTCTTTCATATTGTCATAGGAAACAGCTTGAGAACACACCAGTCCCCCCACTTGCTTTTGCTGCACAATATTGCTAAGGCAGCCAGTTAGCTCCAAATTAAAACTAGACTTAAAGTCAGCATGTGGACAATACAAGCTTGATTCGAGAGGTTAACAGTGACCTCAAGCTAAGAGCACAAGGCAAGTTCAGCTTTTGAATCTGTTCACCTCACATCTGTCTTCAGCTTAATTTTCTGAGCATGATGGTCCTGCTCTCCTGCACAGCTGGCTCAGCAGAGCCACAGCCCCACAACAGACCACACTTCTCTTCCAGATTTGCATCTCTTCTGTCCCCTCTGGGAAGGCTAACAACTACATACAGTCACTAAAACTTCCTAAGGCAAATTGACACCCAGTATCTAAACAAACTTCCTAAAGCAGTGTTCCTTAGAACAAGAACAAAAGTCATCACAGAGATGATGGATTAAAATTTAAGGCAATAAGCAGTTATGTACACATCTACTTCTCCTCAAGGTTTATGCTCAAAGAGCAACTTCTTTGGGTTCACTTCAGATCCTCTTTTCAGTCTTTCTTCTTGGACCATTACAGGTTCCTTTTTCTTCTAAGTATTCTGGTTGGTTTGGGGTTCTAGATTTTTCTGTTGCTTTTGTTTTGTTTGTTTTCCTTTGCTTGGAACAGTTTAACAATCTGTCAGAAAGACATGCTGTCACTTTAGGCCAGAAACACACAGGCTGAATATATGCCAAAATTCTGATCCCCACTATGTTAGTTGATAGGTTTACACACACTCCAAGTCCCATGGTCAATGAGGTGAATTAATATGAATTGTCCCTTCTGTCACTCCTAAGAAAAATCTGAGAGAAGTTAAGGGCTCATCCTCTGACTTTAGAGAGGGTCCCAGTTCTCCAAAATCTGACCTTGGATGAGTTAGATCCCACACTACAGAGTTACTGTAACTCAGTAAACTTGAATAATGATGGTAAATCCACCTCATTATAATAGAAACAGCAAGCTGGAACCTGTCCTTCCTATAGTCTCCCCAACACAACTGAACAAGTAAGGAGTATAGTAGTGGGAGAAGGGAAGTCGTTGCCTCCTGTCAGCCCCAGTAAACTTCAGAAAGTAGCATAAGGCAGAAGACCTCTTTATCCTCCTGTTGCATCTTGGTTGCCACTTGCTTATAGCCCTTACACAGAGCTATCTGTACTCTGGATTTTGGCATTTATACTTTGTAATTCCAAGCACACAATATTTTGGCAATATTCAGCCACTCTTTAGGCCACCAAAAGACAAAAGATCCTTTGGGAATTGCTCATGACTCAATGCAACTGAAGTCTTATGATATGCATTTGGTTCCAATACACAGACAGATAACTTTCAAGGTGACAAAAATCTTTACAGTAATAGTGGTAATCAACAAAAATTACACAAAGAAACATTTCTTCCCTTTCTTTTTAATATCACTAATTGCAAATCAGCACAAAGCCAAAACCACTATTTTATATTACTTACTTCTGGAACATTAACAGAAAACATTTAGATGGATTAAATGTTCAAACGTAAAATTAATTTACTGTAACTGACTTAGGTATGCACTTCAGGAAGCTTCAGTAATATGCTAACTCATTTCTCATTTTGAAGTGAATGTTTTTTGCTTATGAAATTATAATTATATAATTATAATCCTGATGATACAGAACCTAATCTTAGGGGGTTCAATTTGAGCATCTCCAAATTTGAGTACAAACAAATCTTTAGACCATAAAAAGGAACAACTAATTCAGTTTATATTCAGTCTTGGGTTTTGAAACTGTTCCCTCACTTTCTACTACTTCAACAAAATAAAGTTCTAAAGCAACCTGCATCTAACAACAGTCTTCGTCTGATTTCAGCTTGCCTTTTTTTTTTTTAAGTCATCCACTCAAGCAAGCCTAAAAACATTTCCTAAGGGGGGAAAAAAGTATGTCTTTTTACAGAGGAAAGAGTTACAAACAAACATGAATCTGTTTTTTACAGATATTTAACTTAAAGACATGGGCCAGATTCAAATACTCTAAATCAATGTAATAAATTCATTAGGTCATGGTTTTCTATCAAGTGAGCACATGAAGTAATGAATTAATTCTACCCAGTGCTACTCCCATTGTCATTGTCCTAAAGACTGCACTTCAACTCATACCTAACAAAAAAAAAACCCAGACTTTTAAGCCTTTGAATTAAAACCCATACAAAATTATTTGTATGCATACATCTATATAGAGCTCTTCCATGAAGTTTTCAGGGTGTAGCAGTCTTACAGTAAACATATTGTCATTTATTCACCTGAAATATTTACTTGCATTTTGAGAAGCAAAAGTTCTGCTTGTTAATAATCTTTAACTGTCAAGACACAAAGATTTGGATTGTAAAGTCAAAAGATAACTGTACAGCCACCCACAGTATATTACACTCCTCCAGCTTCCTGTTGGACAAAGCCTATCCCAGTAGTCTCAGGCTCACATGGGTTCAACCACAACTGCCAGACTCCAGACAGGAACATTCAGGATGTTAAAAGCAAAGTATTCTGTGAGTCTCAGACTGATAAAGACAAGCCTTGAATGTACAGATGCAAAAGATTTTGCAAATAAAATAAAGCTTAACTAGCTTTGCTCTTTGGTTACCGATAAAACCAAATGAATCAAAATATCCACACTCACGTTGTGCATGAAAGACTTTACAGAGTCTACTTCACTACTAAGAACAACAGAAATTGGTTTTAGAGTTGACATTTTCCTACACATGACTCAAGTTGAAGGCTCTTTTCCTTGAAAAAGATAAATACTCATTTTGTGACTTACATTAAACCCAAAATCAAATGAAGTTTTTAAGATAATATTGAATCAATTATAATTGTAAGGGCATGTTATTGTCTGTAAATTTCTAAGCTATGACCAGGAGGAGTAGATGTGTATTTCACTTTAACACGAGATTATCTAAAGTTCATTTTCAGTCTTAACATTGCATTAAGGAGTTTTGCACAAATATAGAACATCTATGTTAACCCAATCTAGCTCAAGTAAAGCCAGCAGAGTTTCAGCTACAGGAATCCATTTACAAGTTCAAAATTAAATCTTATTACAGTAATTTATTTGCAGCCATCAGAAATGACTGTTTTTAAAATATTGTTACCAACATCGTTTCCAGAAATCTACTAACAATAACGTAATATCTTGAAGGTAATAAACGTACTTTTAATAAACAAATCCTAGTGAAATTGTGAAAAATTTTAAATGCATATACATCTGGGGATGGCGCAGTGACCTGCGTAAGACCCACTTGCACATAAAACTGATCCATTTATCATATTTAGTGCAAGTACAAGCAAAGATTTACTAATTTACTATTGTATCTCATCATATCAAATAATTTATCACTTCTGCAAAATAAAGCCAAATAAAGATTTGGTCACCAATAAAAAGAACCTCCCTGGCCCATACACTCACACCACCTTTCTCAAAGAACACAGAACAGCAGTCTGCTCTGAAAAATCACAAGAGTGCCTTTATTCACAGCAGGAAGATATATACACATTTGCCTCGTTTCCTCTTATTTAAAGTGACACCAAAGCAGTTCTTAAAGTTGCTTATCTCCTGGGTGTGCCAGTTTTGGCTGGGATAGCGTTAATTTTCTTCATAGTAGCCAGTATGGGGCTATGTTTTGGATTTGTGCTGAAAACAATGTTTGATAATACAGGGATGGTTTAGTTACAGCTGAGCAGTGCTTACACTGAGTCAAGGCCTTTTCTGCTTCTCACCCCACCCCACCAGCGAGTAGGCTGGGGGTGCACAAGAAGTTGGGAGGGGACACAAGTGGGACAGCTGACCCCAACTGATCAAAGGGGTATTCCATACCATATGATGTCATGCTCTGCACAAAGCTGGAGGAAGAAGGGAGGTGGGGGGAACATTTGTAGTGATGGCATTTGTCTTCCCAACTAACTATTATGCGTGATGGAGCCCTGCTTTCCTGGAGATGGCCGAGCACCTGCCTGCTGATGGGAAGTAGTGAATGAATTCCTTGTTTTGCTTTGCTTGTGCATGAATTTTTTTCTTTGTCTACTAAATCATCTTTATCTCAACCCACAAGTTTTCTCACCTTTACCCTCCCAGTTCTTTTCCCCATCCCACTGGAGAAGGAATGAGTGGGCAGCTGTGTGGTGCTTAGCTGCGAACTGGGGTTAAACTACAACAGTCTCTTTTGGCATCCAGTGACACTGGGATAAGATAGACTCATAATTATGCATTCTTTTGTTGGATCAGATTTACATTGAAAGATCCAGGAAAATTGCTAGAAAAATGTGTAGCTTCATAGTTGATAAGGAAAATAAATATATTTTAAATATTATTCAGAAGAAAGAAGAGTTTAGGGCATATCTGCAGAACAAGAAACCAAAATTAGCTCAGGACTCCTCTGAATAAGTATTCCTTCTGCTTCTCAACAGGGCTATTTGTCCCAAATGTTATGCTGCTGCAATGCATCTGTGACTGATAATATAAGCACCCTCATTCAAAGCTATACAGGGGCGGTACATCACGTTAAGTAGATATAGCCTAAGTGTAGCATCTGGAAAAAAGATAATATATTACAGGTATTTGTAAAAAGACAGAAGAACAGCTTCATCCACCATGTTTCTTCTACTAAACCAACATGAGTGTCTTGCACTGGGCTGAGGCTGGAACTTGTTTCTTTTCAGGAAATTTGCAAGGACTAAGCATTACTATAGCCTCTGTTCCTAGCAATAGACATGGTAATTAGCAGGAGGGTTTTATAGCAAATATGAAGTTGTAGGATAACAACTAATGATTTTCCTAGCCATAAAACATGGTAGAAATACTGTAAAGGTTTCTCAGAGACAAACCTTTCAAAATCAGAACAGTGGCCAAACTCCAGGAGCTTTAAGATACCATATATAGCATTCCCTAAGCATCAAGAGAACAAGGAGTACATTAGAACATAATATTTGGCATTCTAAAAGTAGAATCAAATCTACAGTTATGATGATACTGTCAAAAAAACATTTATTTGAGGTGTCATTGTGACTGACAGTCACACTACATTACATTTCCTTACAGATTCCTTTGGTCAAGCTTGTGCAACAACTTACCTAACATCTCTGTCACAATCTGTAAATTAGCTTGAAACCATTAAACCAAGATTGATAATACAGGATCCAAAAATTAAGAAATTTAGCAGTTCTTAACTGGTGTGAGCCTCATGTGACAGAGAAAAGCTCACTTTATCTTTTATTACTGTAACTTCAAAGAAGAGCAAATTTAATACACACCTTCTGACACCATAGTATTTGCTAAATAGAAAATATATTTTCCATCTGGGGTAAGAGACTGTTCCATAACTGTATATTCACACTTAGTGTGAGTATCTGAAACAAGCAGTTGGAAGCATCTTTCAATTATAGTTTACATCTTCACAAGCCTGGCTAAGAAAACCAAACATATTTTGCAAGAAAACAGTTCACTTGATGAAACTCCCATAAATCACCTTGATCAGTCGTCAACTTCTGAAGATTCAGTCTGGACATTATACACAGCTTCTTGATTAACATTACTGCAGCACTGGAACAGGTTACCCAGAAACATCATGGAATTGCCAGCCCTGAAGGCTTTCAAGGTTTGTCTAGACAAAACCACAACTGAGCTGACTGGACATTGACAAGAGTCTTGCACTGAGCACGAGCTTGGACTACTAGATGACTTACCCAGGACCCTTCTAAAAAAATCTCCCATGATTCCACAAATTCAGACGAAACAAGAATTTGATGCAAAGCCCTTACGATTAATATATATTAAACATTCCAATAAGATATGATTTTTATCAAACCAGAAATTGTAAGATAGAGTATAAGTACAACATTTCCTCCCCCATTATTTTCTGAGCTTCCTGAGAGCACACAAACCATTATCTTTGACTGTTGCAAGCAACTGTTTTCTCCTAGCAGTAACCATCAAGCTCTAAGACATTGTTCACTGCATTATTTATGGTGCGAGTCTCAGTAGTTTTAAGTGCACTAATCATAACATACATCTCTTAGGGGGAAAATTAGTCAAGAGCATGCTGTTTTTCCTGGAAGACCCTGTCTAGCACTTTTGTATGGGCAGCTAACTTTCAAATGTCACTGACTGGCAATGAGCTTAGAAGTATCTTTCCAACACACGCTCTTCAAAAACTCTTTAGCCTCTTTGAAACAGAGGTCATTAATTCCTTTCAAACCACAGCTTTGATTGCTCTAACCTCCACAATTAACACATTATGCTGTAGAAAACATTTTAAATTCAGAAACAGATTCTGGAATATACATGCACTCAGTTCCTTAACATGAAGAAATCCTGAATCTCAATGACTGCAGTGAAGTACCAGCACATCTCAAAACATTTAATGTTTTTGAATCTCTAAATTAGGCTTTACTTGGCCTACATTTAAGACTTGATCCTACTGAAAACAGGATTCATTCAATACAGAAATCTTTGGATCAATGCCATTATTCATGAAGGGAGTATAAATGAAACAGAAGTCAACAATTCTGGGTTAAGAAGAAATCTGCTCCCTGCTTTCTTTCTCAAGTCCACTTCTACTACTACAGAGGAGCTCCAACATGGAAAGCACCTTACATGCCAACATGCACATCCAGAATATCAGAGCTATAGAAGAAATAAGTGGGGAAATTATAACTGCCAGAAACTTGAAAGCCTCTCTCCAGAAGTGTTCTTAAGGCTAGATTACCCTTGCTGCCACTGACAAAGTTAAAATTTTCAGGAATTCAAATCTTACTAATAGTATGAAGAAGAGTGACATGAAGGTAAAAGTCTTGGCGAGTGAGAATGATACTGCAGTATCACTTGTGTACTCATCTCCTCTTCTGAGAAAGCCTGCTGATGTGAAGCCAAAGGTATACAAGTATGCAACATGCTCAGAGAGGCCAGACTGGCAATTGTAGTTTAATGTTTTCCCTTAGGTCTTCTAGTTTCCATTAGTTTAGATATCTTAGGTGACATGAAGAATACTAGAAGAGCCTTCCAGTCCCAGCTTGCAATCCTGGAAAGAGGAATTAACGCGTCAGCACTCAAAGAATGCAAATTTACACCAGGCTGGAATGAATTCCAGCATTCAAGGTTAGTTACTCAAATACCTCAATTGTTACCCTCTCGCTCTTTGACCAAGGGTCTCTCTCTTTATTAAGAATTGCAAGACTATCAGAGAAGCAACTCCTAAAGCATTTAAACATTTATAGATTCAATACAACCTCACACTCAAAAAATCGGCTAGCATAGTGAAAAGCAATGACTACAGACTAGGTCTTACGGAAATAACAGCTACTTGGCATGTATAGAGAAGTTCTTGCCATTACTGCAAATTGAAAGGAATTTGAAGCTTAGTTCATCAACCCAGATACTCTCACAGTTAAGACCTATATACGCTTACCTTTGAAATGGACTTGCATTTCTTTTGATCAACTTGAAGGATTTCCCTCAAGTTCAGGTGATTTATTGTTTAGCAATCTAAATAAAGTTGATAAATACAGCACCATTACTCACTGCCTGATTTTAAATTATTGACATTTGCTACTTTCCTGCCTGGCTCATGAGGAACCCTAGAGTGCACCCATGCAAGAAAATGTCACCTTTTCCCTTGCAGTAAACACTGTCTCTTTCCCTCATTAATAGAGCATCTACTCTGTTGAGGTATCTCCCTGCTTTACGATGCAACCACTACTAGCACCTTGTTCTGTACTTGCTTTCAAAAAAATTACTTTGAATAAATCTACTCTTCAAGGGCAGTGGCAAATTAGAGTGGTAATTAACAAAAAAAAAAGAAAAAAGGTTACTCATCCAACCTATACATGTTGTGGGGTTTGTGTTTTGTTGGGTTTTTCCCCCAACTGACTGTAAAGATAAAATTGTGCAGAGAGCAGGAAACATGCAAATCACAGTCTGTTGGTTTAAGTAAACCTGAAATTGTGGATTAAGTTATTTCTCAGTTAATTCTCAGTTCTTTAATGCAAATTGCTCACTATATTCCTTCTGAGACAGTTTTTTTAATTCAATATTAGTCAGAATCTGAGCACCCATAAAAGATGTTTCAGGACTATAGCATATGTCTTGAGGTGAAAACACTAAATTTCATGCCACATAAGCCATAAAGTAGCTTCTCTGATAAAGCTTTGTGGCCTGTTTTACAGTTCCTTCTCTGTCTGGAAAAGTATTTGTGAAAGGACATGCATGTCACTTTCTCAGTATCAAGGCAGTAATAAACTGTCAGTTAAATTTCTAAATTGATGTATTTTACTGTTTGCATATTTGCATTAACCCCTTTGAAAAAATTACCAGTGCAGAAAAATGTAGTTCCTCAGAGCCTGATTCTGACTTCCTTGAAAAACAGTATTAAGAATGAATACTATCTTTAAAGGCAACAATTGCAGTGTTAGAAAAAGGCCCAAGAAGAGGTCAGAAACAAGCATAAAATAAAGATAATTCAGGCTGTAAAAATGCTATTAGATATACACATATATATATATCCACATATACATGAAATTCAACAGCTAGAAAATCTGTGATAAGAAAATGCCAGATGTGTCAATACATAATACCTTACAGTTACAATACATGATGAAATTCTGCTTAAAATATGATTGTGTGTGATACATACCCACAAGAAAGCAACTGAAAGAGCAACAAGATTTTTTAAAATAATTTAAGGTTATCAGCTTTTGAGATTCAGCATGCAGTCCACAGCTGTAATCCAGTCACACTTTAAAGGCTCAGATACACATTAGATTCTCAGATACAGGTGTCTCCCATTAGTCAATACTGGTCTTCCATCTGTACCTCATGATGAGTCTGCTGTATTTGTTTTGATATCAGTATCAGTACAATTATCTACATCTTTGTCACCTCACAGCAAGTCTATTGCAATGTAGTCAATGGCAGGTTACAATTCAAGTATTTTAAATGTTCCATTGATGCCTTCTTTGATATTTCAGCTAAGCTGATGTCATATCTCTAGCATTTCAAAGTAATGTCTTTTTACTTTCAGAACAGATCACTTGTAAGGGCTTTAAGAGGACCCACAGCCTGCATGGCTTACAACAGTCTATTAGGGAGGTTTTATTCCTAAAGTCATAAACACTTGGACCTTCTTCCAATTTGTTTCAGTATTTTTATCCTCTTTAAGCATAGCAAGTCAAGAATTACACTATCAAACCATAAAGTTCCCTGCAATATTAATTCAATACAGGTAGAAAAAGCGTATGAACATACGTGACAAGAAAGAAATTTAGAAGCAACAGAAGATAGCTATAGGTTCAAAGAGTGAACCTTAGGCCCCCCCTTCCCCAATTCAGCATTATCAAATGGATTTGCTATCTTTGCTCCCAATCTTATAGCAATAATCCTAACTCTTCTGAAGGTCCTCTAATTTTACTGCCCCTACAGCAAAGGGAGGCAGGCAGAAGGAAAAGACAGCAAGGAATACAGTTACTATATCCTATGCACACACCACCTGAGCACCTGCACACCAACTAGGAGATAGAGCTGGACAGTAGCTGCTACCTCACAATCTGACCTCTCACACCCATCTTGTTTTTTTTGCCAGAATGTAGAGTGAAATAACTTCCACAGAATGTCAGGGATTTTTATACTTTTTTTTAAAAAAAAAAAAGGCATCTCCAAAGATCAAAAAACCTATGGGACAAAAAATTTAAGACTTCTTCACCATGGCACACCCCTTCTACTTCTATCCCCAGCTCGAGCCATTCCAGGGAGGGAACTGTGCACAGAAGGTAAAAGCATCTCAGCTATGCAATTTTTTGTGGATTTTTTTTTTTGGTTGGTTTTGTTGTTTTTTTTTTTGGGGGGGGGGTGTGGTGTTGGGGTTTTTAACAAAAATTAGAAAAGTGAAAAGCCCAAAATTTCTACAGATACTGAAGACAGCAAGTCAGGAGAAAGGGCAGATTGTATCACACACACTGTTTTACTCGTGCATTTATGAAGACTTAAGGCAGTATATATCAGAAAGACAACTAAAACCAGTCATTTCCTCCTGCTTAAACTGTCTCTTACAATAATACTCCTTCACCAGCCTAGAAGTTGAACCTATAAGCAATTCACACTCCTGACTCAAGCAGAGCAGCAACATGCAACATATTTTCTACAATAAAAAACCTAATAGAAAGAGGCAAGACTACTACTTTTGCATTTACAGATTTTTAGAACCAATAAAAACTGAATTACCCGTTGGTGTCTGAAGTGCTAAGGCTTGGACAACCGGCACAAGCCAGAGCTGACCTATAGATGAATCCTGTATATTTTATAACTGATAACCATTGTGCTAGTAGGTATTGTACTAAGTTATAACAAACCACCTATTCTGATGTAAAAAGTGCTAAAGTGTTGAAGTACTGAAGCCTGAACAACAGGCCCCAAGCTGAAGCTGCTAACTTAGTCTGTAATCATTAACAAAGTATGTAAACTCGCTAGTGAAAGAGGCAGCTGAGACAAAATATAATCAGTAGTGAGGAGAGAATGTATCCAGCTTCCCTTGTTTAGCCTTGTTCAAGGCTGAGAACCCAAGTATCTGGCCTTGTTAGAAACTCCCTTGGTTCTCCCCCCTGAGCCCTGGCCAGGCTTTGGGTGGAATCCAACAGGGGAATGAAACCAGAAATTTTCCGCTCAGAACAAAGGTGCCAGCTATTCTGGCCTGTCGATCTCTGGTATATAAGGCTGGGCCCGTTTGCAGCGACTTTGGCAGCCTCACCTACGGGTGGACGCCCCGTGTAGGATTTCCCCCTTGCCGGGACAGGCTCTGCAAACCCTCGCTGTAACCGGGGCTGCCCAGCCGCTGCGGGTCTGCGTGATGGGAACGTATGCAAGTGGTGATGGATCTGTCTTAATCACTGTTCTCTCTCTTCGTGTAGTAATGATTTGATGCATTACCCTGTATTTTCCTGTTTGTTGCTTTAGGTGCACTATTCTGCCTTTTCTTACTGCATGTTTTCTGTATCACACTGTTACACTGGTTATCAACAGTAAAATACGCCTGCTCTTTTCACTCTGGTGTCTGAGTTTAATTGGTATCCTTAATCAGCAAAAACAGCCTCTTATTTGACTTCCACACAGCTAAGGTTTGTACCTTCACCCACCCCTATGTCAAGCTGCATTTCCTTTGAGACAACCCAGCCATGTCATCATTAGGTTAAAAAACCTTGACACTGGGATTTTGCTCACATATTTCTGTTGTAGTTGTTGTCTGATGCTAATGGGGAGTTTTCAATCACATCACCAGTTGTTAATCACAGGTGCATGAAAACCTGCATTCAAATGGGAATTTGCTTTTGACATGTTCTGCAAACTCAGTTTGCTTGTGAACACCAATTACACTTATGTAAAAAATATTCCCATTTTGAGATCCCAGGAATACCACAAATAGGACATACAATGATCACTATTTGATCATTTCCTTGACTACACTTTTCATAGTATTGATCCTTCTTCTGATGTCATTTGCTCCAGGGCTTTTACACCACACTCCAGTTGACCTACTGAATATTCCAATCATGTTTTTTTAAATTCCTCCAAGTCTGCTGTCATTGAATTAACTGGATTTTTTTTTACTACTTAAATTACTCAAAGCAAATGCAGCTAGGCCATCTGGAAGCACCTTTGGAGAATTCTGTTGCTTTTCCATCCAGACACACACTTGTATGATCTTCTAGCTCTTGTGAATACCACAAACTCCCAAGAAAGCAGTGTATCCAGTGGCAAGGAAGCTTCTTCAGAAAATGCCATTTACACAAATAACAATAGCAGCTGCAGTTATACTAATGATATAAAGTTACAAGATCTAACCATATCTAAAATTAGGTCATGAGCTCATCACAGCCAAGTCAGAAAGAAATTCTTGGAAAAATATTGCACAGTGCCGTGGGTACAGTAGAGAACTAATGCCTCATTCTAAAGTAGCTAGTCATTGCTACTTAATTTTATTAGTCCTCGCTATGAATCAGAACATAGCCATGTTATGTATTATACAGACACAGAATTAAATAAATTCACCACAGCAGGAATCCTAGAGTGAAGGGAGATTCTAGCTAAATACTTGGTAGTATTTGTGGGGGTATTGTACTACCTGGCAGTAGTTGTGGGTATCTCATTCAGTTTTGACTACAGAAACTCCAGAACTGTCATAATAAAACTTGCTTTAGATTTACTCACATGCAGTGTAAATCCCTTTACATAAACACATGTACTTACTGCCACCCGTGCAGATGGACTGCAAAATTACCAAATGAAGACAACGGTGGCAAATACCCTCTTCTAAATGACTGTAAGAAGCAAAAAAATGAAGAACCAGGCTCATGAGCTCTAGTCATACATTCCTTATTCAGTAGTACTTCAAAATTATAGTTCTTCCTTTCTTTTGTAGGGATAAATCTTCAGCCAGCTCTCTTCATAATTGAGTTTTGAAGATTCTCACATCAGCAGATAACATGATCTGTGAAAAATGGTTTCTTAGGTTAAAGTTGTCAACAAATCCTGTAAGACAATAATAAATTCCTTGATCCAGTCTAAGGGATGAAATGAGCATAGGTATGTGTAGTGTGAATGTAGTTCTTCACAGCTCTGTGAGAAGAAGGATTAAATTTACAGGAAAACAGGGAAAACAGTCCCAACACTCTTTAAATGCCTTTCCTGTGGATTGATTCAGTAGCCACTAAAGTTAGTCCAGAAACGGCTTCATCCTTTCAAATAAGAGTTGTTTTAAATTGTTAATTCCTATCTTTTTAAAAACTACCAAAAAGATCAGGAAAAGATTAAGTCACTCAGAAACAATTTTACAAGCAGAATTCAAGTGCTGACTCATACAACCTAAAGATTGAACTTGCATGTTATTCAAATGCTATTATAATTTTTAAAGGTACCAGGAGAAGAAATACTGCATTTTTCCACACCTCTTGTTTAATGTCTACAAGGTTATTTTTTATTGTAAGATTAAAGACCTATATGGAAGTGTTACTATAACTTCTGTTGTATGTTGGCAGTGACAAGACACTAGCCTGACAACTGATTCTTCATCTGTTATAAGCATATTACAAGTTCAGTTGTGATATTAATTGGTTATCGGATATTTTTTTTTATTATCCTTTGCTCTTAAGCTACAACTCTTTTCAGCCAATCTATTGGGTTTTGCTTTTAATTTTATAAAATAACTTTCTATGCTGGACTACAGTGATGCAGCAACTGCCAGCTGGACAAATACAAGTCAAAAATACACATTTCACTGTAAATAAGAGTATAAGTACTTCTCACTAGTTTAATTATAATATACTGGAAGTGATAAGGGATTGCTTTTCATGAAAAGGAACTGAAACGCTAATTAGCACTTTTTTAAACAACTGTTTCAGTTTATGCAAGTGTTTACTGCCAATAAAAAGGGGATTAATATAGCTCTCCTTTTGTGCAGTTGCATTTAATTTGCCACTCTATTGTCTTTATACAGGGCCTGTTTCTTCTTGGAAAGCTGGTATGGTGGTGATGCATCAATAATTCTTCTAGCTTCTTAACTCTTGAACAAAAATAAGTCAGTGAAATGATGACTCATGCAACAGAGCTTAAATACTTGTGTTGGGTTTGTGTGTGTGGCAGTGGGTTTTGGCAGCAGGGGAGGGGGCTACAGCAGTGGTCCCTTTTAAGCAGCTTCTGGAAGAAACCCCAGCTCCAAGTAGGACCTGCCTCTGGCCAAGGCTGAGCCAATTAGCAACAGTGGTTGCACCTCTGTGACCACATATTTAAAAAGGAGAACCTGGTAGAAGGATTTGGAGTCAAGAAGAAGAGTTGTGAGGGAGACACCTACTCAAACACTGAGGTCAGTGACAGAAAGGAGGTGGGGGGAGCTTTGCCAGAGCAGAGACTGCCCCCTGCAGCCCGTGGCGAGAGAGTAGGCTGTGCCCCTGCAGCCCATGGAGGTCACCAGCAGAGCAGATGCAGTCACCCTGCAGCCCATGGAGGACCCAACGCCGGAGCAAGTGGCTGCACCCAAAGAAGGCTCGGACTGAGGGAAGCCCCTGCTAGTGCAGTTCAGTGCTGGAAGGACTACAGCACATGGGAGAAACCCACACCAGAGCAGCTTTGGATGAGTTTCAGCTCATGGTGGAGACCCACGCTGGAGCAACTCATGAAGAGCTGCATCCCAAGGGAAGGACTCATGTCAGAGAAAGTTCATGAAGGACTGTCTCCTGTGAGAGGGACCCGCACTGGAGCAGGGGAAGAATGCCAGGAGTCCTCTCCCAGAGGAGGAAGGAGCAGTGGGACTGAACATAACCCCCATTCCCTGCCCCCTGCACTGGAGCAAGGAGGAGGAAGTAGAGAAATCAGGAGCAAAGTTGAGCCTGAAAAGAAGGGAAGGGTGGTGGGAAGGTGTTTCTAAGATGTAGTTATACTTCTCACTGTCCCACTCTGTCTCTTAGCTGTTGGCAGTTGAATTAAATTGATGTTCTTTTTCTTCCTATTACAAGTCTGTCTTTTCTCCATGACCATAATGGGTGAGTTATCCCTCCCTATCTTTATCTTGATTCCTGAGCCTTTTGTTGTATTTTTGCCTTCCCAGTCCTGAGGTGGAAGGGGTGAGTGAGCAGCTGCGTGGTGCTGTTTCCCTCTGGGCTCAAACCACAACAATACTTTTATTCATACTAATCTCCAGAGTTAAGATTTCAAGTTTGATATGCTTTCTTGTCTTATTTATTGGTTTTTATATCATTAGTTAAATAAGCATGACCTTTTTGATATCAAGAACATTCATTTTCACAGAATCTGAATTTATTTCCACACATATGAAGTTCTTTGTATGATTGCATCCGTAGCCTGCTTCCTTACATCTCTTTCATGGACAGACACCCACAAACAATTCCACATGAATGATTTCTGGATTAATACTGTGTTCAAAATAGGATATCCCTGTCCAAATATGGTCCTTTCCAAACTATATAAAGAACCAGATTCTAATTTTTTTTTTGTTTCCTTCCTCTCCTCAGCTCTGTATGTCACCATATATTAACCTTGCATTTGATATGCACATAAGCCATGTGCAACAAACATCACTTTTCAGACAGATGCAGACCAAACAATACAAGTATACCCTAAATTAATAATCTTCAATCAGTATGGTAGATAGCTTTGAACTAGCTATTAGCAACACAGAGCTCAGCATGGCTTCCAAAGCCTGCTCAGACAGTACAATTTAGCTTACTAAAGTTGTGTTGTGACAGAACTTGGCCGTTATTGGTCTCCAACCTCCTGTGTGCTGAATGATGCATCCCCACTGAGGTTCAGCCAGGCCTGTGAGTCCAGGTACTTAGAAACTAATCCATGCAAGGTCAGAGAGAACTACTACTTTAGGTCCAGTTTAGATTAACAAAATAAATTTACAAAGCTCGAAGACCTCTCAAATCCTACCTACAGAGATGTCCCTTGATTCCTTTGAAGGCCCTGGTAGGATTGTGCATTCAAGACCCATTCTGTCAAGTCTGTTCTTGTTTCCAATTTATTTCTCTCATAAAGGTGTCAGGTCACAACTGACAAACCATACATGCTTTGGTACTCACCTGTCTTCATTCTTAATCCTAAAAGTGAAACAAATACAGTAACCCTTCAGCTCAAAAGTCATCTCATTTCAGCTCATAGGTTTCCCTACAGATGAGAGTATCCTCTATTAATCTTCTAGTGGCTTCAGGACATTGAAGAAAATAACCTGCCTGCATACCTGTCAGACAGCAGCATCAACTGCTGAGATTCTGACTCCCTGGCACAGACATAAGCAGCTTTACGTGCATGGCTTTAAGACTCAGGATTTGCTCCCTCTATAACTAGTGAACTATCATGTACAACATGAAGCTAGTTATTTCATTCATAATAAATCCTTGACTAAAACCAGCATATGTCCTGAGAGTAAGAAAAACTAAAACATCATGCTTTAAAATTTTACTTGCAACATCTGTTGCAGGTGCTTAGAAGGTAGAAGAGGTAAGCTTTAGAGCCTCATCCAATTCTAATTTGACAAAGGAGAGCTGTCTCAAAAACTTAAGTCCCTTCAGGTTTTAGGAAAGTCAGCAGAAAGGTAAAAATCTAATTTTCTGCTCACCCTTCTCCCCCAGATACCAGGCTGGCAGACAATTTGAGACTCGGGCTTTGGTAGTTCCACTTCTCAGAGGACTTACATAGATTACCTCTTTACAAGAGCATTGAAAGACTGTTTAATTATGTTGGAAGGCAGTTCAGCTAGGGCCATCAGGATAGAACACACCCCAATAAACCTGTATAAAGAATTCACAATACCATTTTCCCTTACCAATGACAGAAAACACATCTCTTGTAATACAAACTCTGGATTTGCAGCATAGGACACAGCATACTGTCACAGCAAGGGCAAAAGCATTTATGTTTGAATGCATTAGCAAAATCTCAGGAAACAGAGCACAGAATTTGCATGGAAGCACAAAACAACACACAAGGATGAGGACCACCTGAAATGCATATGACCTTCTTGCAAACTTCTTTGAACAGTTTACCATAAAAATCTAAATAGAAATTGGACATAAACTAGAAATTATAGCTGTTTGAGTTCACTGTATGCAACATGTGAATTTCACTCTTAATTTAAATCTCAAAGTGTTCACATTTGCAATAAATGTCGATTTATGCTGCTATCTTACCCGCTAAAATTCTAAGAACACATGCAAAACTATTTGATATCAGTAAATTTCTACCATGGAATTTAGCACACCTCCAGGCGCACAAAGTCAAGATTTTAATTACCAAAAAGTGCGAGTACACCTTCTTTACTCCAGCTAGCACAAAATCATCCCTTTGAAGACAAGGAGTAACTTCACCCTTAGCTAATTCACTCTTTAGCAAACAAGGTAGTATATTGGAACCAGCATGATTATACCTATCAGCACTGTGACTTATTTACTCCAGATTTATTTGCACATTTCTATCAAGACTAATACAGCGTTGAATTTTCATGACTAGATGCTTATGATGAGGACCTCTTTTCTCCCTAGGTACACCACATTTCAGAGGCTACCATCTGGCTCCATAAAAGCAGAAGAAAGAAATAAAGCAAATTTTCATAGCTTCAGCCCATAGCAAGAATAAAAGTCAAACCTGCTTATTCTACTCTTGAAGCTATTTTTAAAACTACTTATCCCAACATGCACCTTACTTATTTATATGATACCCAACAGACATTATGCTAAAATGAGATTTTACTCTGTATTAGGTGATTCCATCTTGTGCAAAATGCTTGCTAGCTAGGAAACAATGTTTGCTACTCTGTTCAGAATACCTGACTCCGTAACTGACATCAGGACCATTTGTCAGGCATGAATATGTATATGTGAAAATCTGTGTTCAAAACAAGACAGACTATGATGAAAGGTCAAGTTGGTCAGCTGGAAAAATGCCTTAAGGTTCCTCTTAAAATCAAGTTTCAGTTTTCTTCAAAGGTCAATGTCACAGTGACCTTTTTCAATTTTCTTCATTAGTAGGCCTCAGGAATGCTTTGAAATATTATTGTTCTAATCATCTGGGGAGAACCTTAAAACTGATAAAAATGTATCACTGCATGACCAGCACAATGCAGCCTCAATAGCACATCAGTTCCTGTGATTAAAGAGACTTCAATATATTATACATCCTTTGCATCAAAATCTAGAAACAGTTTCAGTCTGAGTGTTAAAAAAAAAAAAAAAATCAACAAAAAACCAACCCAAACCCCACTCTATCAATGTGCTTACAATCTAATGAATATTTCCCCAACTATAACATAAATCTTTTTCACATAGCATTCCAAGTAACCTGATTTTTTACTTGTGTTAAGCCAGTTATTTTTGTACTGCTAATGCATACCAGTCAATGGTCATTAGAGCACTCAGATGAGAGAAATCAAGATGATACTTATTTGTGACTTTTTCCCCAGAGGCTTCCTCAAGCATCCTGGAAACTTGACATATCCTGTCTGTTCAAGTCTAATATGACTACTGCATCAACAACTTGCATCACAGATAAGATCCATAATTATTAACTAAAGGTACTAAATAAAGCATTTCCTAAGAAAACTGAAATATCTAGGTATGGAAGACTTTTTAGTTTTACTCGAATTTTTGTCAGTTTAGGAAGAACTATGTAAACCAACTGCAGGAAGCTCATTTCTCTTTCATGCCACAGGTAACTACAGAGTTCAGTTTAGATCTCGGGATTCCTGCCCAATTAAAGCTGAGTCTTCAAACTGTTTTTATTTCAGTTAATCCACACTGCATTAAAAGTACTCTAAATTCATTGATTCCCTTGAGTACTTTTCAGTAAAGATGGGAAGAGGTGGAAAGACACGCTGAGCAAGCATGAAGCAACTAAATCCTTCCCCAGAAACAGATTAAATAAAAGTTGGGTCTAACGTTTTCCCCTTGCACAAATCATATTTAGAAAGGGATCTAGACCAGGCAGTGTTCCTATCCAGTCACATATATCAGAAGTACAATAAGTCACAGAAGTAGCTACAGCAAGATACAAGTCAGAGAGGTTTTATTTCACTTACCTCAATAGATAAATCTAAATAAAATAGCTACGTACATTTGTCTACCCCAACCAAAAAACCTGGCAAAGACACTTTTATGACAGGTGTCTCCAGACACACCTAACATTTTCTACTTTGTTCTGAAACATAAAATTATGCAAGTAATATTTTATTGAAAAAATTCTTGGGGGTTGGGGATGGGAGGCCAAGACATCAGATATACTATTATCTTTTTGTATTAATTATTTTCCAAAAGAGTATTGTTTCCCTGAAAATTCATAAAGTTCTTTACCATTAATATCAGTACACATCACAATTACATACCTTAACATAAAACACTAAAAGTCATGATCACCATATTCCCCGAAGTACTAAGTATTAAAACCCCTTGTTTAAAAAGGGCATTCATACTATTTATACCCTAAGAAGCTTTCAAAGTGACATTTGAGTGCTTTGCAACTTCAGGAAAAAGATGCACGAGGGCCGAGATAAGTATTTTTTTAGAAGTAATTTAGCAAAACACAATTTAATGCAAGACAACTTCAGCATAATTTAACCCTTATAGGCAGGATGACATCTAAACAACAACACCTCTCCACCTCTTACTGGGAAATTGTTTCTTCCATCTTCCACTCAAGTATATCCAGAGCATTTGGGGACAGCACCTCTTTGCATCAGCACCTGACTAATTTCAGTGCACTTCGTAACATTAAACATCCTATTACAGCAAGAGCATGTCAGACACCTAAAAGCCAGTACATCAAGAAAGCCAAGTACTCCTCAACTCTAACATCTGTAGCCACACAAAACTATTTTGCAGGTGGAGGAGAGGCATGGGAAAGGGATGGGCAACATAAGCAACTAAGGGTTGGTGTGCTGGAGCTGCAAGTTCTGCCTACACTACAGGGTTTCTATTATACTTGCATAGACAGCTTTCAGGTTTTGCTAAGCCCCCAATTCTCCTTCCACAAAGGAGCAGTTTAAAGAGATTTCTCTGTAAAGATTTTGGACAACTGTTTCATCCAAGCTCACAATTACCTCAGAGAGAAGTATCTTCTCCAAAAATAGAGGCCATTTTTCAAGAAGTTGCTGCAATTCCCTGTCGCAAAACTTAAATTACTAGCTCTGCTCACTCATCCAGAGCCCACATATAAGCTTCAGTCAGATGTATGACTGAGCAAACAGGACAAGAACAGCAGTCACACTAGAAAGGAGTTTACCATGCCTGAGTCAGGGGAAAACTAGACTTCAGTACAGAGTGATACATGCCAAACTGAGAGAACAGCTACACAACATTTTCATTTCTACAGTCAGATGGGGATAATTAGATGGTCAGCAAAACTTAGTGGTCATTGACTAGCTTAAAAACCAAGCAAGCCTTCCTCTCCCCTCATCTTCTCCTCCTGCTGAAGCATCCATTTTCTCTCCTGCCACATGCAAAGAGGCTGTGAGTGTACCACAGAGCCAAATTCACTTACACACAAACCCTTCCTGCAGGAAGGAATAATAACATCCAAGGTCATCTCGCCTCTGCTAGCAGCAAACCAATGTGCACAGGGTATGCATGCAGAGGAGGAGGAGATTGTTCAATACCCCAGAATTTACAGATATTCCCAATCATTAAAGAGTATTATGTGCAATAGCAAAACTGCTAATATTTTTAGGCATGTTCAAATATAACTACAGTATTAGGGCTCCAGATGTTGTAAGAAAAAAAGCACCCACGGATATTTCTCAGACTGAATTGCACAGTTTTACATAGTCTTCTCTTTCTGAATCAGACAATACCTCTAGCACTACTACTTGACAAATGTATCAGATATGAAGTTATATGACCCTTTTTACTAAAAATGCTTTATAAAACCTACAACACAGGAAAGCATTTCCTCAGCCTTTGCATATTCCCTTTTTAGGGCAGCCTCACAAATATTCCTGTAGAAGACGGGCATTATGGAGTGAGATTATTTTGGGATTTTACCCAGGACCCCCTTTATAAGCCTCCCCTCTGTCCCCCTTCCTCTTCTATTTCCATGGAAAACTCCTCCTCACAAACCGGTGGATAACACATACTTTATCACGGATTAGCTACACATTCTTTTCTCATGTAGCTGCACACGTAATTACATTCCTCCCCAATTTCTCTCAATGGTGTTCCCTCTCAATTTATACGGAGGAGCAGAAACATTCATGAGGTACTTCTCCTACATCCAGGACTAAAAACTCAGGATATGCTGAAGTGTCCTACAACACCACAAATACACCCCACCTTCAGAATCCCCCTATCCTTCTAATTACTTTTTCTCACCCTACCTTCTAGAGTTTTTCCTCAATAAGAAACACACAATCCCTTCCTAGGAACCTGTTTGCCTCTTTTTCTTCCCTAGTTCCTGGAAGAATGAACTCCTACTTCCCCTTTTCTCCTTCAATGTCCAGGTAACAAGCAGACAGAAACCTATGTCCTACTACCTTTCCCTTCAAAAAAAAAAGAGACAGCAAACCCATCCCCAATTACTTTTATTACTGCAGGAGAGTCAAAGAGCAGAAAATAATCCCCAGAAGCCATACAAATACTAACATGGCTTTCTTCTCATTTCTAGGTGCAGATGCCACATGGCCTGCCAGCTTTGTCAGGGCCAGATGGGGAACACCTGCTCCATGGGGCAGTAGAGAGGGCTGACTTTTTCTTTATATGCAATGAGTCCATAGCAGCTTCAATTGGCTTTCATAGCTTAAAAAGAGATGGAATATCAGTAACTTCAATAATTCTGATGAAACCCTGCCAGCTTTCCACTGGTATTTCACTTAGAGAAAGTTAATGGCATTGCTTTTTAAAAAATGCTTGTATTGAGTAACTATCTCTTATGAAGTAGCAGCTTGGGGGGGTGGGGTGTAGCTGTTCTTAAACGGTCTAAGAAAACTGTTCTGTGCAATCTGGAACACATTTTCTTTAATCAAATAGTATCTCACATTCTTTTTGTGGAAAAAAAATGTCCTAATTATCTCTTCTGGACCTAATAAAAACAGGACAGTTATTCTGTGACATTTCCATGAGCCAAGAATTGCTGAATTACTTATTTTACTTTTACAGATCCTGAAAAGTCAAAGACTGGCTTATAGTTTATGAAAATTGAGATACCAGAAAGGAATTGACTGAATAAGTCTTAACTACCAAAACATGATGTGCTAGCATGAGGACAAATTAATCCCAACCAAAACTAATCTTCTAAAATAGATGACCTGAGGAAAAATTTAACTCAGTTGGACCTGTACATTATAGTGTCAGCTGTGTTATGAATGTGTAGTCTCTCTCTTTACCCAAAGCAAAGCACTTAAAGGGTCACTTTTCATTTTGTGCCCTTCTCAAAAAAAAAAAAAAAAAAAAAAAAAAAAAGTTGAAGCAGCAAGAGAGTAACAGGTTTATGTCTAAAAAAAGGCATAATGCTGTTGTGTATGTTTTTTTAGTTCTCCTTGATTTGCAGATACAAAATCTTTATGCAGCCTGGTGTAACTGGCAGCCCTGGCTTGCTTCCTCTTACCCGAAAGAAAAAGGAAGCAGTTTGTTCAGTGAACTCAGCCCAAACTAGGCTGCCTCCTGGTTTTACACCAGATGTGGTTTGCCACAGGAACCAACGCTGATGGGAAGCCTTTGCCTCTTGTCACTAGTCACCAGCATTGCCCCATCCACAAAAACCCACTCTTTGTGTCAGACAACAGCTGTTCCCCCACTCCCAGCACTGAGAACAAAACACAGCCCACGAGGGATCCTAAAATCCAAATCTGTCCCATGCAGCTGATAAAATTGGACCACCCTAGAGCTAGGAAATGAACACATTCCTTATCTAAGTGCCAGAACTCTTTTCATTAGATAACGTGTTTGGGATTGTTGGGAAATGTTGCTTCTTCACTTTCTTGCAAGAGTTACCATATGGGCATAGAAGTTATCTTATTGCCAGCAGCTGAAGTGTGGGTGCCAGTGTGTGAATACCAAATAATAAAGGAATCCCCAGGAGACATCTGATTCAATTTCCTCTGTAGTACAAGACAAACATGAAAATTCATTGTCTTGATTAGCTTTAGTGCAGGGAAACATCTTTCACAGCTGATTGTAAATCTTCTGAATGATCTCATTTAGCTTTTAACCTTCCTCTCTTTTTCATCCCTGCACAGACTATTCCAGCCCAGACATGCATTTATTTAAATAGCCTAAGACATGCATATATTGTCTCCAGTCAGAACAAGAAACCTCCAAAGTGCACAAATAAGACGAAGAACATTATAAGCATCCTTCAGAGTTTCTTGGTACAAATATACACTGCAGATCTTATTCCTAGAAATAACAAAACGATGAGGAACATCCCCATCACAGATAAAAGACATCTACTTTCTTCAAAACGGCTAGTGCTAAAACCAGAGAATGGGGGAATAGTTTAAAAACCGGAGACTGCAGCCTGTGTTTTAAATCACCTAAGGCCCTCTCCAATGACATGAAAGCCGGTAACATGTGAAAGCACGTAGCCAGTGTAGGTCACAGAAACAGAGGATGAGTGTTGTGATCTAATGAGACACTGGCAGCAGGCTCACAGCTGCACTGTTCTTACAGTCACTGCATCTGGTTTATCTGTGCCAGCTCCTCTGACCTTCCATTGTTTCATCTGCGATTTTTCTGTTACAGTTACCAAAGGAATTCTTCAAATGTCAAGAACTGTTATGACCAAGAAAGAAATCACTCTCTAACATGTTTTTCCAGAATTTTATTAATGCAAATGATGATGGAAATTACTGATCTGCTTTCAAAAGGCATATGGGAGATTAAATCACAAACAGAGCATCATATCTCAATCTGGTTACTATCAGTATTCATCCTCATAGGTCAGAAAATCTAAAATCAAAACCATTACGTGCTTCACTAGGCAAAATATAGGGAATCAAAATCTCACAAATATAGTCCTACCTTAGATACTCTTTGGCTTTTATCATGTTTTAGAAACTTCAGTTAGCTATAAATTTTACAGAATCTTCATGAAATAATCATTGTCTTCTCAAAGGTGCAAAATGTCCAAAAAATTGGGATTTGCTTTTTCTCCACCATCTCTTCCTAAAATAAGTAAGAGGCAACAAAAATCAGCAGAAATACTGTGGTTTTTATTCACACACATGTCCACAAGACCTTTGAAGAATTATGAAAATTAATGCCTACCTTCAAATAGAATTTAAAGACACAAAGATTCAAGACATTTTACTTTAATTCTTCAAATTCAGATCTAATCTAAACTAGCTACCTAGGTTTCTTCCACAGTCTTCAGAGAGATGGGTGTATTTAACCAACTTACATATCTTTAAGCCTCTCAGGATGCAATGTAGAGCCTGTGGAGATATTTTCTCTCATCATGAATGATGACAGCCCAAATGATGGGTTAGATATCTGACTCTTAGAAAACTAACCTATACAAATCCTCTGTTAACCCTTTATGTTATATTTTCCATACTACCTACCCAAGAGAAGAAATAATTAACGAACAAACAATTATCACCAATATATGGTTAGTGTGTCATCAAAGAGGGGCATATTTGGACAGTTTTGATAGATGTCTGGCATAGAGACACCATCCTGACACATCCGTTAAAACAGCAAAGAGTGGCCATCACACTTCCTCCTCCAGAGAAGAAGAAATCATAATACAATGTGTTTTCTGATAACTTTAATTGCATTCAAAATAATGAATATGTAACAACACAAGAGCATATAAATCAGTTTTTAATAAGGTTTCATATGCATATTCTTACAAACGCATCAAGTACCTATCACTGCCTAGAACTTCCAGTGAGAAGCTAACATTTCTCCCCAAAACCAAGGGAGAATAGAAAAAAACCTTCCAATTGTGATTTCAGCAGGGACTGGAAATGGCAGCAAAAGTGAAGTAGTGCCCAGTCTTCTTCAAAACTAAATTTTCTACACATTTTGTCTTTTTCCAGTTATTTTATTATCAAATAAATAATACAGAATACCAACAGTGTTGACACAGCCTGAGGATACATCTCCAGATATCCAACAGCCACTGTACATCCATGCCAATGCCAGATACACATCTGGTCAACCTACATCAGAGGACAAGTCTGGAGGGAATTGAGTGAAGGCTGCCACCTCTTGGTGAATTAAATAGCACAAAAATTGGCTTTGCTGGAAAATGACACACCATATGTATTGAGTTCACATTATGTCACACCAGTGTATGTTTTAATGTATGCTGATGTCATTTAAAAAAAAAAAAAAAAACAACTACAAAAAAAACCCTAAAATTATACAGTCTTCCACAACAGCTAAGATTACAGAATTTCCAAAAGAAATGAGCTTCATGAGTTTCCATTCAGAAAGATACCTGGACTGTCAAACAGTAACACCAGCTGAGGTGAAGTCTCACAGTCTAAACAGATGATACACAGTGAATAAAATTAAAACACCTCCCATAAATTTTGTATACATAGCATGTCAAATAGAGCAGATAAAGGGAGTATTTCCGACTTAAGCAATCTCTAATGTAAAGTCATTAGTAAATTCCCCTTCATTTTGCTCTATTACTAGCCTTTAATGACAAGTTAAAATTACTTTTATATAGCATAATTAGCACACACTGATACATGTTAACACTTTTTCCCCCCCAAGTGAAATGTAAGATTGCTTTGTAAAAAGTTGCCAACTTCTATTTATTTTCTTCTGGTTCAACACCACAATTTGAGTGTTCCAGCTTTTTCTCTTCCTTGGCAATAACTCTGGAGCTTTCATAAAAGTTTTGTAACATTGATAAAATCCCCAGAAGCAATAGCAGCACTGCAAGAGTTACTGCTGTTGCTGTTTCTATCAAAGACCTTTATAATTAATTAATTGTTATTACATATATTACCTTGATTCAGCTTGTCCTCACACCTTACATAGGACAGCAAATTGACGGTGATATAATCCATGTATTTTTTCTTCAGGTGAAATACTATGAGATAAATACAAAGTCAGTGCATTCAAATGACATTTAACTTTGTTTCTGTTACATTGCTGCTTGCTGAAGAACTGACACTTTTTTTCTCTGACCAGTACTAAATGATCCAAATAAAATGAGAAGACCAAGTTAAAATGAAACTACTATTTTAGAGTGAAATAAGCGCACAATGCACTTATTAGCATGTAAATACAATTAACATGATGATGCTACTTTTAATGACAATCCATATTTTATCTTAAGAAGCTTAAGACATAAGTACCTTTCTCTGACTGGACAAAACCTACTATACCAAGAAACATCAAGGAGGCCAATTTGCCCATCTGCACTACTTACCCTGGTTTTGGGGTGTTGGGACAGGGGGGAGGAACAAGGCTTGGGGGGGGAGAAGAGATGAAGTACTTTAAGACTTTGAATCAGCTTTCACTGAAAGGCCCCACAGGTTTTCTTCAGAAAAGCCATGGTTAAGTGGACACAGTTGTCTTTAATTCCCTTTCAGGTAACCCTAAAGACCCAGTCCTGCAGAGGCCAGTGCAGCTGGGGATTTGGGTGAAGACAGGTATGGTGGGTGGATAAATGCTCAGAGAGGTGCTTGTACTACACAGCACTATATTCGTTGTCCTGCTGGGATCAGCACTGCTAAAAGTTTCTGAAACAAATTTTTTTAAATTACACCTTATATCTGTTAAAGCCAGCTGTAGTAATGAAAAACTTATACCAGGAATCTGCAATGTTGACAGGTCTTTTTATAGGCCTACAGAACGTGTTAAAGAAAGTTTTATCAAAATAATTGCTTTAAAAAAGGCACATTTTGACATTGTTCATTGGCTTCGAGCTCATAGTTCGCTATGTTGCATTAGGCAGTATACCCCACTTCAGTTTAGAATAAGTGCCACCAAATATTTATGGAATAAAGAAAAATGTTTTAGTATCAAAGAAGTATTTAAGCCTTTAATGGGATGGATAACCAGCTCTGTCTCAGAAGAGGTGTACAGACACATATAAATATTGTTGTTAAACTGACATTGAAGAATTATTCCTACTATAGGCATGTCCTGCAGAATAGGAAATTAATTAATCTGCTCATAGTGCAAATAATTTTGCTTTTTAATACAGGCCTTATTTAAGCAGCACAGTAAGTTCTGGAGCTAATTTTTCATAGAAGGTCTGCACAGTGTTATTTAGTTTAACAATATCTAACTTGCCAATGAATTTTTTTTTAACCTTACCTTCTGCAGAGTTTTCTGTCTTCTAAACAAAGTCCTCACTCAAAATTGCATTTAGAGTACAGAATCACAAAAGAAACTTGAGTGTCAACATGAAGAGTTTGATTTTATAACAGCAAAGACATTCCTAGAAGAATGAAATATTCTTGTAGCCTCTTAAATTCTGCTTTCTGGACTTTTGAGTATTAATTGTTTCTTCAGACTGAATATCTCCCTAGCAGGCATTTTCATATCATTTACAGATGACTTGGTCTGGCCTGGTAAGCTCTGCAGAGCTTACTCCAGTGTAAGTTCAAGAAACACACTTTCATTAGTCTAGGCATTATATGCTCTTCCCCATAACTGGCCTCTGAGCGTTAGGTATATTGCAACTCCATATTCATATACACCTACCAGAGCACACAGCATTATCACATACTAGACTTGGAGTCATCCAAGCAGACAATGAAGAATATGATGCATAGTATAAAAATGAAGTCAAGATCAAGCCAGATTGTTTTTCACCTAGCATCTGTCCTCCATCATATTTGTGACTTCTTCTCCAGGCAGTAAAGAAACCTTTTCCATCCTATTCTATAACTTCTTAAAGGGCTGACATACTTCTCATAAAATGCTTGAATACTTTTTTTCTCCCAGAGGCAGGCTACAAATACTCTGTAAGTATCTGTTCTAAACAGATTGATATATTAGGGACAATCTGAAAGAGTGGCAACCAGGCCATGCATGTAGTTTTAGTCCAATAACCTTCTTAAAAAACTTGCTCCAATGCATGAACCTCTTCCATCTGGATCCAGCTGATTTGAGTTTGGGAGGAACAGATTGCTTCTGAGGGGTCATCAGGTTGCTGGGTGGAAATGAGGGTGTTTGGGGATTTGGCAGGAGGAACTACTTTTATCTTTGGAGCAAAATGAGTTTTCAGTGTGGAGATATGAGAAGTAAATGTATCACTCATATCTGAACAGGTGTTTAAAATCTTATCCTTCCAGCAATGTAGTAAAGTAGCTATGCTATTATGTCAGGCTATGCTCCCACAGCAGAATCACATCTACAGACGGTAACTCTGAAACATCACTATCTCTATTTTAAAATAATCTAGCACAGAATCAGAGCAGGAGCTATAGATGTTGTCACCAACAATTTGTGGTGTCTAGGTGGGTGAGGCAAAGATAATCCATATGGCAGTGATAACACAATATGGAACTTAAGCTTAATTCCTTAGAAAACCTACAGCTATCTACTATAAAAGTATTTTTAAAAAACTGATTTTAAGATCCTCAAGGAAACATGTTTAAGTTATTGCCCACATCATTTATAATTAATTCAATAGAGAATCATCCTTGTTCAAAAGCACTATTCTGAATACTTGAACATTCTGAATATTTTTGTTGGACATTTCAAGGTTACTTTTCTCATAAAATTTGTGTTTAATTCTGACTAGACAAAGGCATCTAAATCAGTCCAAAGTCATAGTAGAGTGGCTTTCTATATATATGCAAAATATATAACTTGAATAGGTAGTAACAGTACCTCCTCAAATATCAAGATAATTACATGACATACTACCACTTCTCTGGCCCTTTTAGCCACTGCTCAGTAATTTTTAATATCAGCTTGTCTTGTGCTTCTACTAGCTATGAGCTGCCTGGACTAACAATAGCAGAGATGATATTAATTTAGCACTGAAGATGCATGCTGTAGTTTGACCCAAATATATCCAATTGCTGTAGGATTGCTTGGTGAAATCTTATGGCTCGTGTTACTCAGGAATTAAACTCACTGGAAGTATTCTGATGAACGCTTGTCAGAAAATGTCAATGCGTGGAACACAAACTGTTTAATTAAAAATATCTCAGGCTTGACAAGCTTTTGCCAAATGCTGACTGAATTTTCTAGGGCATGGAACCTAGTGGACTCAAGAGCCCTCAGTGGTCCAGGTGTGCCTGTCTCCAGGACCTTCCCAAAGTCAGGAGCACTGCTCTCTCACACTCCACACTTTCAGGGACAATCTTTCAATGAATATCCCAGGACTCTAGCTCTGCAGTGGATCTGGGAATCTAAATCCCTTCTATCCAAAACTACAAACCCTGGCATTTTAGACTGCAGCTCAGTGAATTCAGCCTTCTTTTTACTGGCCAACATGAATTAGACAAGGATTTCAGATTCACAGAATAGCTCTAAGGTATAGCAAGCATGTTTGATTTTGAAAACATATGAATGTTTTAAAAGATTTAATTTTAAAACCTCAAAACCAAAATGGTTCCAGCCAGTTCCTAACTGAAAAAAATCCTATCATCATATAATTACAGAGGGTAAAGACCCAGCCTTCACCAGTGACTTTGCTTAACAACTAATCCACACCTGCATACCTGTTTATGAGCAGCTGATCTTCAGAAAAGCCTACAGTTATGTCTATTTGTCTGATTCTAGAGATGAAAGCTTGAAAAACAGATGCTTCCACTGAACAGAGAGAAGATTGTCCATCTCTTCTGAGAAATGTTGAAGATATTCTTGCTAGCAGATGGAATAAGACAGCCTTTACACTTTACAGCATGGATGTGGAATGGAAACATTGACGGTTCCCCTATGATTTCATTGACCTTTCTGTCAGCAAGTGAACTCTTTAGATGGAGATACTCTTCAGTGAATAAAAGCTGATTAAACTCCTTTGCAAGCCAACAGAAAAATGAAAGTAGAAGGCACCTGCAGCACCTTTCCTACCAAAAAAAAAAAAAAAAAAAGCACAAGAGAATAGAAAGAGTTAAGGATATCAATGCACTGAAAATATTTCTTCAGCATCATGTGAGGAAGTCAAACTGAAATTACTACAATGATCCACCTGTGCACTGACCTGTTTAAAATGTGGGTTTAAAATATTAGTCTGGGATTTAAAACTGGTAGTATCTACCTGTAACACAGGCTTTCTCATCAGCTTAAGCAAGTTGGTTGGTACATTATTTTGGTTTAACCCCAGCCAGCAACTAAGCACCACACAGCCACTTGCTCATGCCCCTCCCTGTGGGATGGGGGAGAGAATTGGAAGAGTAAAAGTCAGAAAACTCGTGGGTTGAAATAAAGACAGTTTAATAGGTAAAGAAAAAGCTGCACACACAAGCAAAGCAAAACAAAGAATTCAATCACTACCTCCCATTGGCCGTCAGGTGCTCAGCTGTCTCCAGGAAAGCAGGGCTCTATCACGCATAATAGTTACTTGGGAAGGCAAATGCCATGACTCTGAACTTCCCCCACTTCATTCTTCTTCCCCCAGCTTTATACACTGAGCATAATGTCATATAGTATGGAATATCCCTTTGGTCGTTTGGGGTCAGCTGTGCTACCTGTGTTCCCTCCCAGCTTCTTGTGCACCCCCAGCCTACTCGCTGGTGGGGTGAGAAGCAGAAAAGGCCTTGACTCAGTGTGAGCACTGCTCAGCTGTAACTAAACCATACCTGAATTATCAACACTGTATCCAGCACAAATCCAGAACTTAGCCCCATACTGGCTACTGTGAAGAAAATTAACGCTATTCCAGCCAAAGCCAGCACATACATCAATTTCTCTTGTGCCAAAATGAAAGCAGACTTCCAGCGGTCACAGGAGCTCAGGAAAATATCCATTGAAAACTGCAGAGCGCCCAGGAGATATAAGAAATCAGCTTCTAAGTTTTTTGTAAATATGGTAAAGTTTTAATGAAAGCTATCCTCACAAAGTGCAATATCTAAGCAGCCTTACAGCCAGTTCTTGTAGTTTTTGTCATTTCTATGTTTAGAAATAATTTATCAAACTCAAAGATATTAAAATAATGAAACGAAAAATCAGGATTACAGGAGAAACCTGACAGATGTAGCAATCAAAACAGGTCACACACATTTTTTATTTTTTCCCCAGTCTCAGTCAGAATCACTGAAAACTTGCAATGTGTTATTTGATGAATAAAAATGAAAGCTCTATTTTGTAATTTAGCTCTGTTAGGAATAGCATTAGAACTGCTGTCAACAGCTTAAATATACAAACTGTCCACATAAAAATTGCTGCTCAAAAGAAATAATTATATTCCACTTCCTCTAAAAGATCACAGTAAACACGAGTTTTGCTTCAGAAAACCCAATGCAACAAAAGTTTCCAGCTCACTCTTCATCAGGACTAGATGTGTCCCCTCTTTAATTCCCAGATGATCTCTCAGATTAAGCCCTCAGACTCCAGTCCCTTCTTCATCCCCCAAACTACTATTTTTGGCAGGAGCCCGGCTCTTGCTTCACGTCCTCCTGTAATGCCTCCCTGGGACCCTTCCCTTAGGCACCGCTCTGGTACCTGACTGCAGCCGCCTTTTGCTGCGAAGTTGTTAAGCGGGGGAGGAAAAATCACCTCAGAGTTACCAGATGGGAAATAGTGGTGGGATCAGGACACAACCTCTCTGCAGTTTTCTACACTGACTGTCACTGTGAGAAGGTAGCTGCTACATCCTGAGTCTCTTCAGGCGAAATGCCTCCAGGAAATGCTATTATAGGTGTTTTACATTTAAATAAGCAATAGCATATATCATTAACTTTCATTCATACATAAGAGTTGTCTGTATTTTAGCTAAATGCCTCCGAGTCTGGATCGAGGAACTCTTCCTACTCCTGTGCATTCAACCGTCTTTTTCCTGCCACAGCCACAGCCTCTTTCCTCCTTCACAACCTTCTCTTGCTTGACTTTGCTTGCTACTGTACTTCTACTTTTTCTCTTTTTTGGCACCTTTCCTTCTGACTGACATCTAAAAAATCACTAGTATTTTCTGCTCTCAAATAAAGTCCCTTAACTCCAGTTTCTCTCTTCAGCCTTTGTTCCTGGTGTGATTATAATTGAGTGTGACTCCTCTGGGAAAAGAATCCAAAATGCATTTATGGATCCCCTTAATTTAAAAAATCCTTGAAAAGGGCATTAACCTCTACTACCATCTTTTATGTTGTTTTGATATCTTTCTGGAATATCTCAAGAAGACAAAAAACTTTGGAGACACAAAACTTTGGTTGTGGAGAGCCACGTCACATCACACAAAGTCACAAACTTCTTCACTGATGAAAGCATAATGAATAGGAAATAGTTAAATTTCTGCCAATGCAGAAATCAGTTGTGCAGTAACAATATCCTCTTCACTGTGATATTAAGTACAAGCTTATGTTTGGCAGATCTCATATATTTATAGATTTTTTTAAAAGCTTTCAGCAGTTACTGGATGAAAAAGTGTTAAAAATTAATTCCAGTTCTTACTCTCCACACAGCATGTGCATCAGGATCATAATTAAATGGTTCAAGAGTGAGAATCTCGACATGAAAAGGTGTTAGCTCATTGCCACCTGCAAGTGACAGACACAATGAAAAATGTTAGAGGAAGAAGATTTTTTGATGGGGCTGTACTGGGTCTGGCTGAACTAGAATTGTTTTTCCCCTACAGCAGCCCTCACGGTGCTGTGGTTTATGCTGGGAGCTGGCAGGGTGTTGACAGCACCCTGGTGTTGTGGCCACTGCTGAGCAGCGCTTACACAGCACCAAGGCTCTTTCTGATATTTCCCCCAGTGGGACGGGGGGGCAAGATCTTGGGAGGGGACACAGCCAGGACAGCTGACCCGAACTGACCAAAGGGATATTCCAGACCATATCCCGTCTGCTCAGTGTAAAGCTGGGAGAAAGGAGGGAGGGGGTGGGGTCACCCTTGGTCCTCCGAGGCAACCACTACGCGTATTGGAGCCCTGCTCCTGAGAAGGCCTCACATCGCCTCTTCATGGGAAGGAGAGAATAAATCTGTTTGCTTTTGCTTCCACGCGTGGACTTTTGCTTCACTTTGCTTATATTAAAACTGCTTCTGTTTTACCCACAAGGGTTAGTTTATCTTCTTTCCCCTCTTTACCCTGTTGAGAAAACAAAGGGAAAGGGGGGGGGGGGGGGGAAGTGATAGAGCGACTTGGTGGATACCTGGCATTTAGCCAGAGTCAAACCATCACAGGGGCCTCTCTTGATTTATGGTAAAGTATATGCATACAGCAAACGTCTGAAATCGTTGCAGTATTAAAGTCATTCCCATGACCAGGGTATTATGCAGTCACCTACCTGGCTAACACAGCTGCACTGAGTCTATCTAATTTACATAGTCTCTACGCATTCCCTCAAAAGCAGTAAGACAAAAAAAGGCTGTGAGCCATAGCATCGTCTTCTTAGAAAAGTTATACAGAAGTGAGAACCAGTTAACGCAAGCAGCATCCTAGAACTCACACCAAGACTTTATCAAGAGGACAGGATAGTAGCAGACATCAATTCTTCAAAAAAAATCCTGCCACAGTTGAGGATCTCAAATTTACTTTGCTGAATTATTTTCTTTATACATACTACCAGAGCTTTTTCCCAGAATGCCACAGCTGACAGAAAACTCAGCTGTCACACCACAGGGAGAGGCATCAGCTCTGTCATTGCACAGGGTATGGCTACTACTGTCATCACCTCACAGGTCTGGATGACTTTGTCCAGGATATGATGCTGTCAAGGGCTGGATGAAGTTACTGTTTCCACCTTCTCATTTTACATCACTGGTTAAATAAACACATTTGACACTTGTCTTTTGTTATTGCTTGTGCAAAAAGGACTAATTAGGGTCCAGAAAACTTCTGTAGAAGATAGGATATCCTGTGATGTGGCACTTGTTAAACTACAACTGGAAATTAAAGGAAACTAAATTATCCAAAGTGTCAGATGAGACAGTAATACACAGTTTGTTCAGAAAATGATGGAAAGGATCCTCTTATTCTCCTGATAAGAATCTGAAATAATATTCTCCACTTATGTCCATGACAGAGCTCCAAGAAAGGACAGTTCAGCAAACAAGTTAAAGCTTGCTCCTTGAAAAGTGTTTGTTTATTTTGGATACCTCTGTTTTTCATCACCCAGACTGGGAACACTGGAGCTAGTTTTCTGTTCAACATTTGCTACTTTGACTTGCTCAGCCCTAAAAATTACTGACCTTCTTGCAAGTATGCAGGGTCTCCTGTGATCACCAGGATGTCCATGGAGGGCAGTCATTCTGTGAAAGCAAGTGCCCAGTGTGATGTCATTCATTCTGCTGTAGGGTGTTCAGGATTTTTTTCTGGAATGCTGCCCAGTTATTTCTGATGAGCTGATTATGTTGCAAGCTTGCTAATGTGTTGTAACGCAATTAAAAATGCAGGGGGTTTCCATCAGTTTCTATCAATCTAGAAACACTGAGTCCTGTTGTTTCTTTTGCCCCCAAGGGCAGTGCATCATGAGCCCACAGATTGCACTACTCCAATGGTAAATTTTCCCTTTTATTCAGGCCAATAGCCAGGCAATGAAGACTTTCTTATCCAGAAGAACTAATGGCTGCCTCTGTCACCTTTTCCCTTCAATTATTTAGACTTCTCCCATACTTAGGCTGGCTTCCTGCTGGCAGCACTGTGGACTGTGTGTATTAATCATTAACTGTCATTGTACTTTAGAAGAACAAAAGCGAAAAGATTGCTCAAGACCAAAAACAGACCTTTCTTTTTTTCCTGATGAATAAATGACAGCTATGTGCTACCTGGATTTACAGTGTCTTCAAACATGTCTTCCCTTTCTTCCAAGGAATAATTAACATTCTAGACAAGCAGAGCAAATTGGCTGTTCCTATTGCCCATATTCCAGGGTTCCCTTTTTCCCGTCATATCAAGGTTTGGTGGAGTTTGTTAAAGCTTACAAGTCCTCCTCTGCCACCACCTCCAGACAAGTATCAGGGGAACAGGATTATGTTCTTCATGTAGTACTGGAGGCTTAGCCTATTAGATCAATGGGAAGCTATCTCTTCCAGTAGTCAACCTGACCCGCTTCACTATTTGCTAGGAATCCTCGCAGTACATACTCTTAGGCTGCCTCTGCTATCCTTGCCCAGACAGACATCTTGTAAACCACAGGCAAGATCCTTCTCTGTAAGTCCTCCCACATGGCCTTCTCACTGAGGAGTCCACAAGGAGGTTCGAGGTCCAGAGTATCTTCCCACAAATGCTTGGACTTGCCACAACTTGTTTTCCTAGTAGGTCCTTGTCTTCCTCAGTTGTGTGCTCCTCCTCTGGAAACCACAGGCACAGCTGAATGCATGGTGGTACCAGGACAGACACCACAGGACAAGAGTTCTTCCCGAGCCTTGTGTTTTAAAGACACATAAAGCTCACACCAACTCAGAAAACTGGAAAACACTCCAGCTTCCACTTCAATATATACTCTCAATTTTGGTTCTTAGAGACTGAAAAGTCACTATAAGCAGAAAATCACATCCAACAGCTTCTATTCACTGCACGCTGTTTGGCACTTAGAATAAACTATTGCCACATGCCTGACCCAGTCACTCCAATAAATAATTCATGGTATGCCTCCGTTGCTTTTCTGCAGGGTCCAAGAAAAGAGGATTTCAGAGAAAATAATATATCCTATGAAGAAAAGGCCATTTGAGTGAGCATAATGAAAATCCTTCTCAAGTTGCAGTACATCCTGACAAAGACAGAAATCAGCCCCAGCTGATGGAAGTGAGGCAGATGTGAGGACTCAAAAGAGCTGAATCTATATGGCTGAAGCACACTGAAGTCAATGAAGAGTCTTGTTGGTTTGGACCTAAGGAACTTACCTGCTCTCCCTTGTCTCATTGGGAATTAAACATACAGACTATGCTGTATATTTATATGCTTTCTCTGCATTTTAGTCTATTATGGACACCATGTTACAGAATGTAACAACTAAAAGTTTTGTGAAAAAACTTTCCAGAATAAAAAAATGCCATTTATAAGGCTAAACATTTAAATTATTCACTACAATATATTAATATATTTTTATCATCATCATGTTATAATAATATGAATGTTATTACATGTTATGAAATGTTATTAAATATTTGCCATAATATTTATATTACTATCTTATAAGAAATGACTGATAAATGTCAGGCATTCACAGTTTTAAATGTATTATCAACAACTGGAACACTAATCAGTTTGGATCAGCCCTGTGTGTGTACACAAGTGTGTGTATACAAGTGAATGTATGTGCTGGTGTATCGTGAAGTCCTCCTCACCTAGTATGTTTATCACAGCTGTAAGCAGACAATGCACATGACTGGACTGATTCGAGCATCTTAAGTTTCATTACAAGTGATTTTATTTTTTAAGAGCAGTGGAACAGGGGAAGCTAAATTTAAAGTCAAAGGTGCTGACTATAAAGGAGACAATACATTGGTCACATTTTCCATCAAAAATTGATTATCTAGCAGCAGAGAGAAACTGGAGCAGCAGATTAAACTATTTCCTGCCATCCTTATTTCTGATCTTTCAATTGCACAGGAATTCAAATGGTGCAATTTAAATAATCAGTAATAATGTACAAAAATGCTATTTCTTTTCAGACTACTGAAAAAATACAAATCCTGAGGTCTGTCTTTCCATAGATGAGGGATATTTTCTGTTCCCTGTTTTCTGGAAACTATCGACAGAAAAGGACTCTAGTTTGTGCTAACTTTTAGCTAGGTCTACATCAGCAAGTAGTGTGGACCACTCTGTAGAGTAAAACTGTTGATGCAGGAGTTTTGACACTAACAGCACACGTGTTAGGTTTTGGTATTTTACTTCAAATTATCTCCATTCTGGCCCCATGGGATGGATGCCACAGCTTGTCTTTCAGTTTATTATCACCCGAAAAGAATCCAGTTCATGCACTCCAAGACTACTGCATGATGCCAGCCAAAACCCCATAAGTGGGGATAACCAGGAGAGACATCTCAAAACAACTGGGAGACACCTGCTCGAGCAGGTCCAGAGGAGGCCACGAAGATAATCAGGGGGCTGGGGCACCTCTCCTATGAGGACAGGGTGAGAGAGTTGGGGTTGTTCAGCCTGGAGAAGAGAAGGCTCCAGGGAGACCTTATAGCAGCCTTCCAGTACCTAAAGGGGGCTACAGGAAAGATGGGGAGGGACTCTTTATCAGGGAGTGTAGTGATAGGAGGAGGGGTGATGGTTTTAAACTGAAAGAGGGTAGATTTAGATTAGGTATAAGGAAGAAATTCTTTGCTGTGAGGGTGGTGAGACACTGGCACAGGTTTCCCAGAGAAGCTGTGGCTGCCCCCTCCCTGGCAGTGTTCAAGGCCAGGTTGGACGGGGCTTTGGGCAACCTGGTCTGGTGGAAGGTGTCCCTGCAGGGGACTTGGTACTAGATGATCTAGGTCACTTCCAACCTAAACCATTCTATGATTCTATGAAAAGTGCATTTCAAGCCAAACTGAATTTGGATGCACTTACCTGTAACTTAGTGGTGCCCACCCTTCCACTGCTGTCACTTCAAAACCAACTGCACCACAGAAGAAAAGGCAACTCTGTTCTTCAGCATCCACTAATTTGCTAACTATAACAGGTATATTTATTTGCAAGGGAAAGCAGGGCAGATGGGACCAAAAAATATTAATGTAAATATCCATTAAGGCATAAATTAAACTATAGCATAAGTACGATAGCAAATTTATTCACATTCAAAAAACTACATTTAATTAAACCTAATCCTGTTTACCTGGGACACATATAAAATTAAAGTTTTACAACTAAGAAGAAAAAATATCTCCATTGACCATTTAGTGCCTCCTGAAAACACAGCAAGACTCTGAAATGTAATAGCTGTAAGGTACCACCTATTTTTAAACCGCTGCAAAATGTCACAAAAGCCCTTGAGAGTACAGAAGTAAAGAGCTTTATGCATTTCACTGTGATATCTAATTAAGTCTGTGAGTAATAATTTTGTGAGATTAAAGTTTATGATACTTTACCATTGTCAGACATTTTCAGTGCTGTTTTCTCTGAATAGTCATGGTATCATTGCACTCTGAAGGCACAGCCAGTTATTTGCTCAACAGAGTATTTGGCAGCGAGCTTTTATCTTCTCAACAGCTCAGCTGCCTGTCCTCTCTGGAGAGCAGCAAGCAACTTCTGTGATGCCCTTGATATGAAGAATGAAACTTTAATTCATTGCTAAATACAGGCCACCCCTATGTCAAGAAGCCTTTGTGCTGCTGGCTTCCCAGAATACCACCAAACTGTGACCAGATTACTTGCCAGGCAGCTCTGCAGAGATGGACAGACCACAGCAATACGAGCACCTGGTTTGAGCTTGCAACGTTTCATACATGCGGTTTGTGTCTTCGAATAAAAATGTTCCTTCTGAAGAAGATTAGTTTCAGTGCTATACCTGAAAACAAAACTAGAAAAAGGAACACAATACAAACACACTGTCCCAGGAAGCAGTATCTTGTCATGAAAAATTCAGTACTCGCATAAAAGACACAGTTCCTCAAGGGAACCATGAAGTGGAAATCACTGAGGAGATGCCATGGTAACTTGTAATGCCTATCTGCTCTCACTGATTCAATACCACAGGACAAATTTAGCACAGAATGTGGATCAAAATGCTATTTTCCAGGTGAAAGATAAATGACATCTTATGCACTTGTGTTAAAAAAGTACCAAAAGCAATCCTCTCAGGAGTAGAAGATTTAAGTCCACTGTTCTGGCCAAACTTTGATTTGGTAAATTACTTTATTTCCATTTTTTTAATTATTTCTTTTTACAGATCACAACCAGTGAAATCTGTAAGGACATTCAGTAGTACCCAGAGGGTCTCATGCTTATATTTTCCTTATGATCTCTAATGCTTCCAGCATCCCTGTGAGGTGTGGAGATACTACAGCTTGTATCTTTGCTCCCTCACAGCTTACGAATGAGGAAATTATATATATAAACTTACTGCTAAAGCTATTCAGACTTCAGCCCCAGATTTGACTCCCTGACTCCTGGACATCTATGGGAAGAATTATTTTCTGAGTAAAGAGGCTCTCAGAAGCTATAAGGCTGAGTGACCTAAATTAGGAATTATGGAACTAAGGTTTCAGCAGCAGCCAATTAGGAATTATGGAACTAAGGTTTCAGCAGCAGCCAAAGATCACGATCACACGGAGTTATATCCTTAAATTTCTCAGTAGATCTAATTGACATTGCACAGGAAACTTTGACAGGCCTGGGAGTTAAACCCAAGTCTCCTGACACCCTGACCATGCCTCATTCAGTAGACAATTCTCTCAGTGAGTTGAAAAGAATACATAACATATATTTGGGCCAAAGAAAACCTAAAAGGAAATCCATTTTATTTAGTTACATATTATTACACACCGTAACACATTTTTCAACACCCAGTAACAAACTGAAGCCTGCATACTTTGTACAACACTACAAAGCCAAAAAAATACTGTAGGCATGAGAATTTGTGGGATAAATATGCTCAATGACTGCTTGAAGCAGATCAGGCCACCCATAACAGTGGGTACCAAAAATAGCCAACAGCCCTAGTCCACCTGGCCTGTAGGGAATCATCTTCCTGACTCAAATTTAGGAATTTGTTTAACTGGGTGTGCAGAAGCAAGATACAACCTGGTGGGAAGCAGAGGGCTTCCTCCCAGCTCTAGCTGCAATCTGTCTCCTACTGAAACCATCAGGAGTACTCATGTCCTCAGAAGAAAGCATTTTTCCTCAGCTTGCATGCTTTTATGTGCTTTCATGAACAAATGAATTTTGGAGGGGGAGTGATAAAATGCTCTCAGCTGCTTTCATCCTTTTCTGTTTAACAGAAAAAGACTAAGAACTGAACTTGAGTTTCAATCACTTCAATTGAGACTCTAGAATTTGTGGTTCAGTTCCCCAAATATGCCTGAACTGTCACTTAGCATCTCCAGGCTTCAATTCTGTTAATAGAAGAGGGTCACAAAAAAGCCAATAAAGCAAGTTCCCACACTTCTAGTGGGAGAACAGTTCTATTTCTGAACAAGAGAGAATTTACTGGGTTTTTTGTGGGTAGTTGGTCACCTTAAAGCAAAGCTTTTACTTAGAGAGTTGTTTTTATAAAAGATTTAAAGCTGTCCAGCTGTTTTCAGTCGGCATCCAGACACAAGAGAAAACCATCTCTTGGAAGCCCAGCCACCAACTCTCTTACGCAGGAAAATTAAAAAAGGAGCAATTGCACCCATCAGGCAGCTCAGCCAATAGGAAACATCAAACCACACATTCAGCACACTTACCTGCTCACAGAATACTTGGCAAAGAGAGAGGCAGAGGCTGGTGCCTGGAGTAAGCAGCTGGTGAGTGTCGGGGGTTGTGTCTCTGCCTGGTGCCTGCTGCTGCTCTCGTCTAGCCCAAACATGCAGATTTTCTTCACAAGAAACAGTGCACAGAAACAGTACATGATCTCACCCTGACAGCGACCTTCAATATGACTGTGTAGCTGGGAGCTCTGAAACATTTTCAGATCTGCTGGTTTATACATACCTACACTGATGAAAGGCCAGACTATGATGCCATTCTTTACAATAAGCAATGCATAACTCATAAAAGAGATTTACTGATTTAAATGGTTTACCAAATATGATTAACTGCCAGGAATAGATTTAAACTATTCTTGCTTCTGTGTAAAAACAAAACAAAACAAAACAAAAAACCCAACCATTTTACAGAAGAATAGGAATGACCCAAATGACAGATTTTATTTGGGGATGAGTACTTCAAATTAAAATTCACCCTTGGATGATGATGGTTGTCTTCATGATTCTTCAGCAAATGTTTTTACACTCAGGCTGCCTAAGAGCCTTTATAACATTTCAGAGCACAGCACTGTATAACAGTGGCACAGCAATGGTTGCAAAACATGTCTAGGATGGCATTTGGTAATAAGGTACTCCATGCTCCATCAATTTACAGAAATCAGGATTAGCAACAGTAGACTAGAGGCAGAAATCCACTGCCATCATTTCTGTGGCAGAACAACCAGATTCATGCAAAGAAACTTCCTTTTGCTCTCAGTACTTGTCTCCAAGATTAAGTACTTTGTTCCGGACTTGAAGCAGGTGGAGAGTTTCCCTTTCCCCCAGCATACGTACAGTATCATTTCAGGAGCCAGATGAAAAATGATGGCATATACTAAATAAGACTAAAAAAGTGACAGCTGCTTTTTCAGAACCCCTGCAGGTAAAACAAAGCTTAGCAACTTTGGGGTTTTTTTTCTTTCTTAGCACTAAGAAGACAAATTAATGTTGCTATTATAATCCCACTCCCCTGGGTCTTCATACATCTAAAATAAACTTGCCATGTCAATAAATCCCATAAAATCACATTAACAATGGAGTGAAAATGGCTTCATTTTCTATTAGCACAAACACATCAGAGAGTAGCAATTTTATTTTCCAAGTAATGTGCACAAATAAATAAATATACATACAGGCACACATATCTAATCAGATTGTTAAAATTTATTCATCAGCAACCTTGCAGCATGAATATTTTGACTTATCTATTTAAACTTCACTTGCCACATGTGCAGCAGGTACAGTTCACTTAGAAGAAGAAAACACTCATAAAATCCTGCACAGCAGATGGCCCCCTCTTAACTCTGCTGCAGACATGGACATACTAGGCTCAGCCTCTCCCTAATTGCTGTTTTGAATACAACTCCAAGATTACTTGCCATGACAATTATGCAAAAGTAACAGCACAGAAACTTGGACAGACTTACAGAGAAACATCTCAGCCTTCTGTCCCTCCTCCTCCTTTACTTTCTGGTTTGTATTTGGATTGCATTTCCTCAGACGGAGTGCAATGTGTATCTTCTTTGCTGGTGTAAGCAACTTCTAGACCCAGAAGCCTTTCGGTCCATCGCAAATGTTCTCACCATATGGAACTTTAACATGCTTGTCACCACTACCAGTACATGATTTTAAAGACTCATTTTTACTGTCCTAGATGAAGCGTCTGTCAGGGAGCAGCGAGGGCCATCCACCACTCTCCAGGATGGGAGGCAGCAGAACAGGCATAGGGGAAAAGGAGGACTGAAGTCAGAGAGGGAACTGGGGAGAAGGGGAGCTCAAAATAGCTATGCAGCGTCATGATCCCTGGAAAGCACAGGGACATAAGAGCAAAAAGTGGGTTGTTGGCCAAAGAGATGAGGACAAGGCACATGAAAAGAAAAAGGCACTGAGATTGCACAAAAAGAGGGTAATGGGAGACTAGGACCAGTAACTAAAAGAGGGGAAAAAGGTAGTGAGCAATGGAAAGAGACAAACACATTGGACAAGAATCTGGGGAAAGGATGAAAGGACTGGGTGAGACAAGCTGAATAGAATATTAAAGACATGGAGAGTGAAGTAGGATGAAATCCCTAGGGAAGCAGACTAAGCATGTGAGAAGACTGTAATGGTGGCCTGAGGAGGGAAATTGTGGCTTACTGAATAAGTTAAAAATACACAGCAAAATATGCATATTTTGCCTGTTTTGTTGTAATGATGGATAACCTTTAAGGATGATAAAGGATCATAAAACAAAGCAGATTGCTGATTCATTTTTAACTGAGGTTAGGAGGTGCAGGAATGAGGCAAGGAATTACAGGAAAAGGAAAGGGTCATTTCACAACTAAGAAAGTGAATGTTGCTCCATAGGGGGAGGGAATTACATTCTATCCTGGCTTCCACCAAGACTTCCTAGGATGCTAATTAAGCCATTTAGATTTTTTCAGGGGTGGTCATTAATTCTAGGTTCTTCATTTTCTGGACACCAGACTTGGAAGGCTGAAGGTTAAAACACAAAAGCACTGAACACTCTCAGCTATAGCCAAAGCTGATAAGAGAGGGCATCCAAAATTAACAGATACTTCAGGTGTTCATTTTCCTGTGTTTCGGTGGAACAAGTATGCTTCAATAATGAAACTTTCTCTGGCTTGGGTGTTACTCAGATTTTGGAAGTGTTAATACACTTAGTAACTTGGGAAATTATATGGAAAAGCTCAGGAGGAAAATAGTGCTTCTGCCTTCTAACAGGGTCTGAGCGGTGACCTGTGAGTATGCCACGGAATGCACACTGACCAACAGTTGAATACTGTTCATTAAGTGAACATCCCTCTTTTCTGCACCGAGTTATGTGAAGGGATGGTAAAACGGAGTACTGGATCAGTTAGTTAAAGATTGGTACAACATATATGTGCAACAGGGTAAAATTTAAAGCTGTATGGGCAAATTCGAATGACTAACTTGGAAGCCTGACTATTGTGTAGTCCCTGTGTGAATTTAGCAAGCCATGTGTCCTTGTGTGTCTTTTGACTGTGTGTATGTGTGTATGCACCTATCCTTGGGTACATCTACATACGTGTGCAAGAGAAATTCTGTATGAAGAGAAATTCTGTATGAAGAAACAGGTTTCTTCTAAGCTTCCAGTAGAAACTAAGACAAAAATAATTTCCATGCCTTCATCATGCTATTTTAGCTGCAAAGAACCTTTCAATAAAGTGTGACATGAGATAAAGATGTGGTATAGCCACTTACAGTATTTTAAGAGAAATGGCTATGTTTGCCTTGCTAGGTTTCAAATAAAACAGAAAATTTCTAAAGAAGCTCAAAAAAAGAAAAAAGAAAAACAAAACAAAACCCATGCAGACCTCTTCCATTTCCAGACCATTGTCATTCCAGGGGTTAAGGCAGATTCCTGCTGGTGCACTGTGTTTAGGATAAAGTAAAATTCCTTGTGCCAGTGCCAGCTGGCAAGTAAGGCTGGGACTTGGGAGGTGAGAATGAAGCACCGCTGTGCTTACAAAGGTACAAACCTAGCTTGGACGTATTATCTTCCCTGTTTTTCTAGAAATATAAATTAATCTGTGTATTGTAAAAGTGCATAATTACATTGCTTGGCAGCTCCTGAAAACCAGGATTGTTCTTATGCCTCTATATTTGGAAATCTTATTCCAGGTTGGAGTGCCCCCTTAGCACTTGTGAAAGTGATGTTGTTTGAAGACTTAACACGTATTCCACTACTGTATATTCAAGAGCAAAATAGCAACATGGAAAAAGAAAACTTTTTTATTATTAAATTGTGCAGAAAACATGGAGAAGCTACCAGAATTTCATCACAGGCTCAAACCACAGGAAAAATGTATTCCTGAACTAAAAACCACAGAAACTCAAATTTGTCCTTGTTTTATGAAACCAAAGTTTAGCATCCTGTTTTGGATGTAGTAGTGCAGGTTTTTCAGAGAAAGTGTAAGAACACTCTGGTGGGCCAATGTGGGATAATCTGCCTCCCATAAATTTCCTCTTGATGTGATGCAGTGATTACCTAAAATTCCAAAGTATAATAATATGTAATGTGCTTTCCAAATCCTTATTACGGGACTGTCTTTTTTTGTAACCTATATATATTTCCCATCTTGCTAGTAAGCATCTTGATGTGTGATGAAGGCTGACCTACCAATGCCTTTGGATGACACAATAAACCTAACTGTGAACCTAATGCAAACCAATACAGTATCATGTCTCAGACCTTGCAAGTCAGCTCACAAAACTCTGTTGCTCCAAGTAGATCCTCTGAAGAGCAGTAAAGCAAAATGACTATCACTCCAGACAGGTTCTGTGTTACAGCTTGTAACCATGATGTCAGTGAGACTGAAGGCTACCATTGAGTCTATCTGTTGGCAAAGCCTGATACAGCAACCTATTCACAGCATGGAAGAGATTTATCCCTAAAGCCCAGAGGTGTCAAAGCACAAGCTGTGAGGGAGGAAAAAAAAAGTAAGGAAACAAACATTTTTAGCACTCAAAACTAGGTGGAAAATGGAAATCTACATCACATAGAGTTAACTGAGCCCTGAAAGGTCCTTATAGGAACTCAGTACTGTGTAAGATTTGCTAAGACATCTCTTATTTCTTGCTATCAGTTTCTTGACATAAATATAAACTCAGTAAGTCTCAGCAGCCTGTCATTCCTAATTTGCAAGGATAATAATAACAGGGTGGGGTTTTTTTTTAGTGAAGCATGCATTCTGTGAGCTCTCTAGTCTCAGCACATCTGCCCCTGCTCTTCTGCCAATCCAACCACCCCAGCAATACAGCACTGTCAAGAAAAAGGAGCAGAGAAGGAGCAGTTTCTCCCCTCAGTTTCAGCAGCAGCAAACTGAAGCAGAGACAAGAACAAATAGATGGGATGTTCAAACAACAGGACTATGGCCATAGTTCTCATGGTAAGGAGCTTGCTCAGTCTCAGCACCTCACCCCAAGTCCTCATTAAACAGGCAGAAACAGGCACAGAGTCACAGGGTCTCTTTCCTGCTTAAAATCGGATTTTATTGCCTCCTTTCGTCTGTCGCTCTAGGCAACTGCCTGCTTCGCCTGCTCCTAAAACTGGGCCAGCTTGCTAGGAAGCTGCAAAAAACCACTCAGCTTTAAGTTAGTATTGAATCAGAAGATGCAATTCCACACAGGAGTCTTTTAGCTTCCATGTGAAAGGGTAGATGCTGGTCACTTTGATTTCTGACCTATCTTAAAACTTTGCCTTCCCAACTCCTGCAAATAGCTACTGTTTTGGAAAGAAAACAATAGGAAGGCTGAGCACACAGCCCCTGGCAGAACCAGGCTCTAAACATCTGAGGAGAATGGATGGGTATTTTAAGTACCTAGGTCATACCTCAGTGGATGTGTTTTAGTTCAGGGCAAAACACTTGAAATATATTTAAAAAAACCCTCAGCTATTACAACCCTGTCACATACTTGGTATAGGATTTCCAAAAGTGCTAACTACAGGTATGCCTTTACTTCAACAGAATAACTGAGCATGTCTCCACTGATTGCAGTAAGACTGAAATTAAGCCACTACCAAGCACTTCTGCGCATCCCACTATATGTATTAAAGTGCATACCACCAAGAACATAAATTCAGCTTGCAGACAGAATAAATTTGTTTCTCATAGTTTGTATCACAACACTACCTACCGTGTATCATTCACATTACTTCCCAAGCTCTTCAGACTATTAAAGCTGATCTGTAATGCTCATTTTTACACAAAACTCAACTCAGAATTGCATGTCTCAGGAAGCTGTTTGTCAACTGCAAACCCTTATTCAAGCTGGGTTTAAGCCAAACAACTTGGTGCACTTTTTACTGACCTCCATGGATTTGGATCAGAACTACTGAGCTATACTTCATAGCTTCAGTGTCTTACCATTTCCTGGGGGACTTCTCAAAAGTAAAGCACTACTGTGTCTGAATTATGGCAGGATCATACCATCAGGAATAACTTTGGTTTAACTCATGTGTTTTATCAAACAATGCATTCTGTAGGTTCATTTAAATATATCTGAACTTGGAGCATAGGAGGCCAGAATGATAACCAAGAAATACTCAGATAAAAGGAAAAAAATGTATACTGAATGCATATGAATAAAGATTCCCTGCCACTTTACTGATCTGCATTTTTTCAGGATCAAGCTACTAGCCATGTTTATATGAAGCCATTTGCAGAATTACAAATCAGTTTTTAATTCCTGTTCAGCACAAGGATACTTCTTGCATTAACTTTAATGACAGACACTAAAGATCTGCTCCAAGTACAGTAAAGTCAGTGTGAAAGTTTAGGGATCATGCCCTCAGGCAGTGCTCTGAAATCTTTTCAACAGGATGAGAATCTCTGTTCAGGCGGCTTCCGAGTAACTAGTTTGGGACTTAAATACAGACACTGATTTTAAAATATCACTCCTATATTAGGACATTTTCCTAAGTGAAAAATTTACAAAATCTGTTATTCAATATGAAGCAGGATAATTTTGATGTATGCTTTATAATGAACACAGCAGTATCCTCTTTATGATTTGTATTTGGGTTTACATAACATTCTTTGATATTCTTTTTCTTCTTTTTGAATAAAACTTTTTTTTTTTTAATTTAAGAAAAGCTACCAACTAATCTCCAAACTGAGTGAACCAAGAATGCTTTCACACCGGTAAAGTCTTAAGTAAAGCAACAGTTTCTCTGTAATCATTTCATTATCCTCTCCATTTCAGCCTCATTGTACTTCATTGCCAGATTTTTATGTTCATGGGCGCTGAATCTGAGGATGTAGAGCCCCAAACGCAGACAGGTTGAAGCCGGACAGCCGAAGAGATTACCACTCTGAGGCATCGGTCCAGTTCCAGCTTTTGCAGAGGTGGCAGCTACTGTGACAGGAAGCTGAGTCATGCATAAAAGCAATTCAGTTTACAGATCAAAATAGTAATATAGATCAGCACAGGTTCTGAACTGCATAGTGGGAGCCTGCAAGCTGCACAGACTACCTGCTTCATATGCAACGCAACTATGCCTGCTGCAAGAGCGGTAACACCCCGGCAACAAACAGACGGGGTGAACAGTTGGTAATGATAGGCCTGGTCCCATTTCATTCAGCTTGCGTTCGTGAGACAATATATTCAGTTAAAAGCTGATACTGTTGTCAGGCTGTCAAAGACAAAAAATCCAAAAGAATTCAAACTATGCAGACTCGAAATTTTCAACTTAGTGAAGATGACTGCCAAAAAGTCTTAAAAAAACACTGCATTACAGCTGGCATGGTAAAGGGATAGATCAGTGAGACATCTTCCAAAGAAGCTGTCTGAGAAATGTATTGATGATAACACTAAGGCAGCAGCATTATGAAGTGAGTCTCTGCACCCTTACCAGGAGCCGCTTCCACAAGCGAATTCAACCTAAGAACTGCCTAGTACTTTATGCTGGAGAAGCAAAGGAGATAACCCAGCTGAGGGTTACTCCCAGTAAAGTACGTAAAACGTAACCCAGCCTACACTATAAATCATTTCCTTTGTGCATTCATTAACTGTCTGCAGCCTCAAGGAGCTGCTTTTCAGCTCTGTATTAGAGAAATTACCTGTTCATGACACAAGCCAGAAAAAGGCACGTCTACGCACATTTGCTATACAGATGGTAAGTGAAGTGCAGATAAGACCAATGGTTTTGTAAGCAATGACATATATGAAGCCTCATTTCCTAGGGAGTTGCATCTCATGACTGTCAGATTTTTTAACCAAATCATACCACAGCTTCATAAAATTCACAGAGAAGAGGAATATGCATGTCCACCACGAAAGGCTTCAAGTGAGATTTATAACTTACTGGACACCACTGAATCCTACAGGAATACCCATTTTGATTGACAGAGGGACTTTCCAATTCCTAGGCATTCGGTTCCCAACACAGTGGCACAAACTCTCTGTCCAATGTTGGCATTTCAATATTAACAGCTGAAATGTACACTGCATATTTTTCCTGTTTACAGAGAAGTGCACATCCCCCTGCCCAGCTATGCTCACAGAATTTACAGGAATGTTATCTCTTTGAGAATTAGTATCTTCAAATTTGCCCGTTTCATTTGGTTTAAATTGGCCCAAAACTTATGGGGTGCAGAACTAATAAAGCAACAGCAAGCAAACGGCAACAAAATTACTCCCTTATACTCACAAGCAAATACACACGGGATGCAGTTTTGAATATACCTTATTTCTTTAAGAAATCGGGATTTTTAAAAAAAATGCTCAGCAATACTTAAGGCATCTGGCTGTCACCTTCGTTTCTGAAACAGAGCTGAGCAGTTTGCTTTTGCCTACCTGAAAGCCAGCTCAGCCTCCCCTGATGCTGCCCCTGCCTGCCAGCGCGGGCCCTGGTCCGGCTGGGACCGAGCAGGCGGGGGGAAGCAGGCGAGTACCGAAAGAGTGGTGGGAGGAAGACCTCAGCTCTTAAATGCTCTATAAATCCACAGTAAGGTTGGTTTATATATATTATACATAGTGTATTATATATTTAATATGTGCAAATACACAAACCAGCTTTGTATCAGATATAGCCCATGAAATAGCCGATACGGATATTATGTGGGTCGCCAGTCACATTAAAGACTTTTATCTCCAGCCTTTTAGGCATGCAGAAACACCTGCGAGCCCCTCTGTCGAAGTCTGCATCTTCCTCCCGAGAAGGTGTTCCCACGGCCAACAGACCCGGCAGGCTAATTGCGCCCCGTGCCCCCCCTCCCCGCCCCCCCCAGCCCCTCCTCTCGGCTCTGCTGCCAGGTCCCTGCCTGCCCGCCCCTCCCGGGGAGGTTTCTAAACTCTGCGGCTCGCCCAAGGCCCGCCGCCCGCTGGGGCTGGGGCCGCCTCACCGCACCGCACCGCGCCTCGCCGCGCCGCCAGTCTCCAGCGGGGACCGACCCGCCGCCGCCGCCCCCGCCCGCCCCGGCGGAGCCGCCGCCCGACCCCGCCGCCCTCCTGAATATTTCATCGGCGCTGCCCGACGGGATGCCCCGCCACTGACTGCTGCAAAGGGGCCGCATCCCGCCGGCCGCGCTGCTTCCTTCCTCTTTAATTCTTCAGACCGGAGCTTTTCATTTATTCCCATAAATAAATAACTGATTAAAAAAAAAAAAAAGGGGGGGGTGGGAAGGAAAAAAGCAGCAAGAGCATCTTTTCATATCTGAGCGGGTGGGACTCCCGTGCAGGCGATTACGGAACAAAGCGCAAGGGCTCTGAACTCCTCAGAGCCCAAAGGACGAGCCGGCAGCAGTTTTCCTATAAAAACCCGACCCCGGGGCTGTGACACGCTCGGAGGAGGAGGGAAGGCGCCGCCAGCCTCGCCGGAGACGCCCCTGCTTCGGACACCGCAGACCCTCGTGGGTGCAGAGGGAACCCGAGAGACTCGCCGGCCCGGCCGCGCTGCGCCTCTTCCCCCGCTCTCGGCGGCGGCCGGGGCCCGCGGGCGGGCGGCGCTGGGGCCCAGGCTGCCGCCGCCGTCCCGCCGCGCCCGGCACCGCTCCGCCGCAAACTTTCTTCCCGCGCCCTCCCCGCCGCCGGCCGCCGCTGCGGAGCGGCCGCCGCCTCGCCTCCCCGCAACCCCCGCGCTCCGGCGCCGGGCGGCGGCCCCGACCCCAGCCGCGCCGCCGCCGAGGAGGCGGGCGGCGGCCCCGGGCAGCCGGAGGGTCCGCATGGCCGCTGCCGGCGAGGCGGTGGGGAGCGCCGCCGCGGTCCGGGGGCTGCCCTGAGCCGCGGCCCGGCGGCCGCCTGCGAGGACGGCCCTGCGGCGCGGCGGGATGTGGCCCGCCGGGGCGGGCGGCAGGCTGCCCTGCCCGCGGGACGCGGCGCTGCGGCGGGCGGCTTTCTCCGGCAACCTCTCGGCGCTGCCGTCCCACCTGGTGCCGAGCGGCAGGAGCGTCCGCGTCTTCATCAGCGCCAACCCCGAAGGTAACGCGCGGCCCGCCGGGCCCCGCCGCCCGCCCCGCAGCTCCCCCTGCCGCCCGCACGGCCCCGGCCCCGGCCGCCGCCCCGGCGCTTCCCGCCGCTCCCGGGGCCCGCGGCGTGGCCGAGACCGGCTCCTCGTCCCTGCCCCAGCGGCCGGCCCCGAGGGCCGCCAGGCCGGCGCGCTGCGGGGAGCGGGGCCGCCCCGCCGGGCGCCGTGTGGGGCGCGGGGCGAGGCGTGGGGCAGCGCGCCGGGGGGCTCGCTCGGGCGGGTGTCGGGGTGCGAGCTCGGGCGGGGATTTGGGGCCGCCGATATACTCCGCTCCTGAAGTTTTGTGCCTGTAAATGGCACGTCTGAAAGGCACCGGGGGGGGTGTGGGGGGGTGGTGTCTCTTTTTTGCGGTGTCGGAGCAGCGGGGCAGGGGGGCTCGGGACGTGAAAACGCGCTGCCTGCTAGCGAAGGGGAAGGTTTTCCGGGGGGATGCTTGGCGGAGCTCTCCTGGGGAGGCTGGTTATTAGAGTTTCCGATTTCCTAGCACAGGGATAGCGGGTCTCAGCCGGCTGAGGCGGCAGCAAACGTGGTCCTTTGATCCCGGTTGTACTCTGCTTCCGAGGAAGCACCACTGAAACCTGTAGTTTTAGCTTAATAAAGTCGGGATCGCATACTCGGCATCTGAACTAATTAGGCATCCTGCTACCTAAAGCCTATTTTTAAAATTACCCTTTGATACGAGGAATTTGCATACATTCAGGAGGTGTCATTCCCACTCGTAAAATTTAAGTTGCTGAAGCATATTCCCACTCGAAGCGTAGAAATAATAAATTAAACGTTCACACCTGTGACATTTCTTGCCTGTAAAATTGAGCCCACTGTATTCACAATTCCCTTTAACGCTGCAACCCACCGCCTTCCCCCCCAACACTTCTAATTCAACAATACTGTCACCTTTTATGCAGACATCAGAGATCTGAAAACCATGCCTGAAATGACAAAAGAGTTTGCATTTTGAAGTGAAAATTGTCTTGGCACCAATACTTACGGGAGCATGAGAAAATGCGCTCACAAGCGAAAAAGTGGGCATAGCACTTGCCTTGAAGAATTCCCACACCTCCAGGTCTTCCGAGTTGCTCTCAACACAAGGAAGCTTTCAGCTCTCAAATCCGACATCCCTGTTTGTTTAAAAAGATGCCATTCTTTAAGGAGAGCATGAAAATGCTTGCAGTTTATTGTTGCAATCTCAGCAAAGATGTATAAATAGCGATAATCGAAAAGAAATGTGTATTTGCCTCGGAAGGAAAATTAGTGTGAATGTTTAGAAGATACGTTATTCATTAGAACTGGATCTCTGCCAGCATCGCCTTAACTCTCCATATTTGATGTGAGTGGCATTTACCGTCAGGACAGCTTAGTTTCTTAGCTAGATATTTGCAAATATAAAATAATAAAAAAAAAAACCCACTATGCTAAACTCATTCTAAAAGTTAAGTTTTGAAGCCATATATATACATTTGCAGGATTGTACCCTCACATTGTTATTTCAATATTTCAACTTTAAAAAGACACTAAGAGGAAGAAAATAATTCGATGGATTTAGGATTATTTCTATTAGCTTCTTTAGGATCACATGGTCACAATGATTAACATTTCTCATGTCCAAAATTTTATCTGCAACATTGCTCTTGCTATCAGAAATGGTAGTTTGGGACAAAAATTTCAGAGTGATTACAGATTTTGATTATGAACATTTAGGGACTCTAAATTATGAGAAACAACCATGACTATTTATCAGTGATATCGCTGACACAGAAGTATTACTACCAGCATGTGACCTCAAAAAAAAAAAAAAAGGTTAAACAAGAAGTAGCCTACAATGGGATTTAGATATCGTCTAGTAAAGTACTTAGAAATAAAAATAGTTTGCAAAATACCTAGAAGAGTACACAATGCAAGAGTTCTGGAAAAAAAAGTTAAACTTCTCCAACTTAGTAAACTATTTAGCATATTTAACCCCAAGCCCCAATGAATATTTGTATGACTAAGGCCTTTCTTGTTAATTTTCAGCATATCAATAGGAGTTGTTCTTGGTGTAGAGCATCCCTGAAAGGGGCATCCAAGTGAATACACACGACCACCGCCACCCCCGGCTGTGCTCTGTACGTGTCAGAACCATGGTGCCAGAGAAATTTAGGGGTTAATGCCACAAGAAAACTTTATCTGCAACTTAAAGTGTACAAACTTAAACGTAGTTTTCTTGAACTGTATCAGTTTTATAAGTGTATGTTGGAGAACTCTGGTGAATCAGTGTTTGGTCTGTTCTTTACAAACATATGTATGACTGAAACATATTATGGTTTTATTATACAAGTAGGAAAATTTTTTTAAACAGAAATCCCTAAAAAGAACAGTAAGTGGCGACAGTGAGCACGTGTAACAGGAACAAAATTGCTTCATTTTACAGTCTTGTTTTCTAGAGGGAATTTTGTAGATAAGCAAAAGTATTTTCCCCTAGTAGTCAACAGTATTGTCTTGCTCAAATTATTGATATCAATTAATCAGTCTTAATATCACTGAAGATGATTGGATCTTTAGAAACATTGAAGTTGCTTTATTATTTGAATATAAATGTCTGTTTTCTCATTTCAGTAGATAAAAGCAATCAGACATTTTAAATATGTATTTTGGCTAAGAGACGTTGAAGATTTTGCTTTAAATATTTTTTTTGTATTCTCAAGATATTTTTATTGCTTCAAAGTGATAAGGAAAGTAAGTTATATTTGCCTGATTTTAATAAGAGCTTTTACTGTTACATGTGGAAACTTGTAGACTTGTAGCAGCAATCAGTTAATGACAGTTTCTCTGCTACTCAGTAGTGCCTTATAGATGCCTGCCATTAGCGTACAGTTTATATTAAATACAACAGGTATAAACTTCCGTACGGTCCCATTACACGGAGCTGTGACATCAGCCCTATATAGGTTCAAAACATTCCAGTGATTCTTGTCACAACTTCAAGCAGAAAATTGAGTTGCAAAGTTTGTTATTTCAAGAAATTATGTGGTGATATAAGGCAATATTATAAGCCCTTGTTGAAACTGATGCCTTAACTGGAGTTAGGAATTTGTCCTGAAAACAAAACCCTGTGAATTGGAACAAAACTCCAATAATTTTGAATTCTCTTGGCTCTTCTGAAAGTGAGTAAATTAGCCCTCTGTTAGTTTGACTTAAGGTTATGTTATTGCTTTGATTAGTTAAGACATTGATAGTTTTTTACTCTCAGCTCCTTTAAGTTTTGATAGTGAAGGTGCCTTTCATGTCTGTAATTTAGCAGAGACAAATGAGTGTACTGATGACGGATGTGTATAAAGCCAAATCCTACACACAGGTTGTTCTCTTGAATACAGGATGGTAATAGCTTTATATAGCATCTGAGTGTGTCCTGACATAGGTAGTGTTAGCCAGTTTTATCTCAAAGTGTAAACAGAGCTGCATTTAGCACTTCACATGGTAAGGATGCTCCCTTTTCCATCCATTATTTCAGCTAGCTCTCCTCTGTGCAGCGCCTCGGCGTACTTCTAAATTCCAATACAGGACTGCTTTTACTGGGTCTTGACAGCTAACACCTTTTAGCCATTTTTTAGCCATTGAAAACATTTCTGTTGTAGAAACAGAAATAGTTGTGATGAGATCATGAACAAGCTTTAACAGACCTTTTTAATACTGAAAGGCTATGTTCCTCATCATGTCTGTGCCTCCAGTACCCACTTTTTAAAACTATAAAACCAGCTATGTATAAAAAACCCTAATACTAGTATTGGCATGATTAACAATTTTAAGTATGAAGTCCTATGTATACATGTAGGAATGTAAAATGAAGATCTTGCTCTAATAGAAAATACTACTGGTATAACCACCACTTTAATTCCTCCATTGTGCAAGCATGGTATAAAACTCATCGGTAGAGCTGGAACCTCACTAGCTTCTCCATAGATTGCCTGAGTGAGATTTCCTTGTTTTACACTGTTGAGTGAGTTTGCATTTTCTTGAGTTATTACACAGTTTTTCAATTCAGTTTATTTCCACTGACATGCATCATCCAGAGCATTGTATTAAAACATATAATTCTAATAAAATGCAAATGTTTGATGCCAAATTTACATATGTTCTTACAATACAGAAGACAAAACTCTCACCTGCAGTTAGTTTTGCTGACTAGAAAAGGGTTAGTCCTATAAATAATGATTGCAGAAATGGGTCTTACCGCTGTTTTTGTATGGACCTATCGTTGAAGGCTGCTTTGCAGGAATTACATGTATTTTTGATCATGTCGGTGTACATGAGAAAGAAAAAAAATGTGCATTTGTAGTTTGGTGCTACTGAGCATGAGGGTGGATAACTCATAGCAGATGAAGAATTACAATTGCTTTAATTGCAAAGTTATTGCCATATGAGATAAGAGAAAGGTGTTACTTTGCATTCTTAGCATGTTCCAGGTCTATTACGTTCTTTTTACCTGAAATATTGTTTCTTTTAGGAAAAATACAATTGAGAAAAAGTTAATGTGGAAAAATACTCAAAAGCCAGCATAATGCTTAGTTAATGATGGTCCGTTTTGGACAGCCCCAAAATACCATATGGTGTCCCGACTTGGATACATTGGAAGATCTTTTTATAAAAAAGACAATTTTATATAATCTGGGTGGAATTTATTCCTGAGCTAAAGGAAAACACAGATGTTCAAGTGTATGAAATTGCAAGGGAGGTGTTGCGGAGATGTGGAGACAAATAACTCCAGGACTTTTTTTATGCTAAGTGTTAGTTCTGGTTACCTAACTTTGTACCTATTTATGGTTTTACGTGACGCACATCACTGTGGTGTTTCAGAGCTACAAACCAAGCTACACTTGGGGAAAAAAAGTTCAATAGTTTTAGAGAAAGTTGAGTAACTCAGGGTTTGGGAGAGCATCATGGTTCAAATACCTGGTTTTGATATGGGCCTTGATTTGAAATATGTTTTATTTCAGGAGGTCCAGAGGTCAGAGATACCTACAGCTCATTAGGTTGAAAAGAAGCCTCCCATTTTCAGTATTTTTGCCTCTGTGTGAAGTTTCTCTCTTCCCTCTTGTGCCACAGAACAACTCTATTGGTATGGTTGAGCGGAAGTCAAGATCTCACTCTCCTTGAGACTGTATGACCAAGTCTCATGCAGGCTTTAATTCTTTATTGCAAGTCAGGGCCAGTAGATCTCAAGCAGAACAAGTATGAGATGATTTTTTTGCTGAGCAGATCCTCAAGCTTTTGTTACTGTTGGAGGAAATGATTGTTTGGGGCTAGGATGGAGACCAAATTGGATTTAAGTTCATTGTGCCAGACAGATAAACTTGAGAAGCTGTTGATAAACAGTATGAAAAGAACTGTTCATCATGTCCCCCTGTTCTTTTTGTAAGTTTTTAGCTTATGCAGCCGGAGGACTGGGCTAAGGTTTTGCTCTGAATAAATATGCAAGTGGAAACACTGAGAACTTTTGTTTAATTTTCAACAAAGATTTTAATTTGCATACTCAAAAGGTAGGATGTGCATTTGGGGAACAAGACTAAGATCAGGAGGTGTGGGTTATGTTTTTTTTCAGCAAAACAGCAAGCTATTTAGTTGTTTGGTTTTGTTCTGTCTTCTTAATATTTAGAATATCAAAAATTACCTGAAACGCATCCACCTTCCCGCTAAGCAGCATCTGGAATATCAGCTCAAGAAGTTTGGGTTAGTTATTTGCCCCATCTACTTAAAAAAGAGCACTTAAATTTTTTAACAATATGACCATTCTTTTTTAAAGTATTAAAATTGTCTCTTTCTATAATTTTTGTATATATGTCTATAATGGGTATATGCACACATATATACAAATTATAAAAAATATTATAAATTGTATAAAATGGTATAAATGGATGTATAAAACTCAAGCCACTTTGTCATAGACTATTTTCAAACTTGCTGTTAGAACCCCTTGTGAGAATGAAGTATTTATGTTCAAAGGGCATCACTCAACATTGTTATTCTAGCATTGCTGAAGAACAGCCCGGGTTTTGTTACATGCTATTGTAACAGTAAAAAGTGCTATTGTAAAAGTAAAAACTTTACAGAAGAGTCCACAAGTAAACTTGTAAACATTCAGGGTCATATGCACCTGTAGCTTAGGTTCTATGACTGTTTTTCTTAGCATTGAAGAAATAATATTTAAACAGAGCAGAACCTACAATTTATTTTCTTCCTTTCTAACTTTGTAAATATCACTTTATTTCTTCAGATGTATTTGCATGCTAGACTGGATCCATATGTTGTAGTTTATGTATATATTCATACATATACATATATATATATCTTTTGATTAAACTATCAATACAGAGCAGTCAGGATGTGCTTAGGACACTGGAGCAGTTTTCTGTCTCAGGGTAACAACGCATTAAGGTGAGAGAAAACTCGCTCTTGTGCAAAGTGGCCATCCTTTCAATGGCAGACAAAGAGGAGCTTGTGGCCCTTCTACACTTGACACAGTTTCTAAGTGCAGTGAAGTACAATGAAACACTTGTGCAAATTCCATGTGATATTAATTTCTCAAGTAATATAGTAGGTGATGGACAGCAGCGGTATTGAATCAAGTCCTTACTGTGAGTTGTTCCCTCGGGAAGGTATGAGACCTGGCTTGAAATGAGAGGCAGCACGGTGCTGGCAGCATTATGGTGCCTTCCCCCATCAGCACTGGGGAGCTTCTTTCCTGCCTGATCAAGGGTGGTGGGATAGTCTGAGCAGCAGTCTACTGTGCAGCAAACTAACAGGGATTTCCAGGGCTGTGTTTCAAGGAGACAACGTGTATTCTTTGGTGGGATTTGTGTAATCACATAAGAACAGTGTAGTACAAAGAGTACATAACTTGGCATCCTACCTCTGAGCTTATGCAGCGAAATAACTCCTTTTAAGAAACTTCATACAGGACTGTGTGGGCATATGCATGTGTCCACAGATGTGTAAACATACAAAAGAAAGTCTTACATTAGAGTTTAAGTTTGGAGAATTTTAAAATACTTATTACGGAAAGAAAACCTTAGGTCAAGGAGTTACTGAACTTCTAATTCAAGATATGAGGACAGTGCCTGAGCAGCAAGTTGTTTCATCTGAAACAAATGAAATTTCTTTGAAATTTCATCTGCTGAAAGAGTATTTTGTGTTAAGATATCCCTTCAGGGTGCAGTAACAATAAATTAGTAATATTTAGCTACCATTAATTTAAGGTTTTAATACTTTGAAGGTAGTAGATATAAATATAATGTAGTCATAGACAGTTGTGTGTATGGAATACAGAGAAATCTGGCACTTTTTAATATAGGCAATGCTGTTCAAGACATCTGCTTTATCCCCTTACTGGAATTTTAATTAAAGAAGGATAATAATAGATAGAATTAGAGAACCCAATTTAATCATGGTTGTGCCAGTGCAACTCTAAAATAATTCCACTGGCCTGACGCTACTCTTATAATTTAGGTTTTGTATCAGAGAGAGGCAAAATCTTTAGTCAAAAGGGAAGTAGGGCTAAATCACAGGTAGCTGAAAACAAGGGGTATAGCAAGGTAAAGAGGAGGGAGCCCCAAGTCAGTGCAGAGTACCATGTGCATGCTGCTGTGTTGGGTAAGGAGGAGATGTACCACATGCAACTCTTGTAAGCCACCCCTTCACCACCATAATTACATGTGCACATCTATCTTTGACCTGGCCTTAAACTCCCTCTATAAGCATCAGCTATTGCCTGTTATTGTTGGAGACAAGACACTATGCTGGACAAACCTTATGCCTGACCAGCTACAGTCATTCTTGTACAGAATCTCCACCTAGAGAAAAAAAGTCACCTTTACAGTCTAGATATATCTGCCTGTTCAAAATACACTTGATGCCAGAAACTGGAAAGACTAGCACATGGCAGGGCTTCCACACTGGACTTAATAACTAAACAGACCAGATTTCAAATTGTCGGAACCTGACAAGTACTCTTGTACAACCTGCTTGTAGCATTTGCTTGGGGTGGCACAGCTGCAGTCTTCAGTACAGTACCATGTCTCTGTGGTATGATTAAGCAGTTGAAGATATTTATTAATAGACTCCATTTCACTCTACTTGCAATTTAGTACCTTTGCAGTCTCACCTGTGCTTTATAAATCTCCAGCTTTGCCCTCCAGCTCTCTGTTACCTGAATCAGGTATTGAGACATTTAGTTATTATAGTGTATGTATGATACATAACAATGTTTTTTGTAAAATTATTATTTAGAATCTCCAATTAGCAACATTTTACAAAATACTAAGATGAAATGAGAATTAATGACTAAGAGTCCTATCTGGACAGCTTTAGTTTCAGAGACCTCCCCAACTGTAGTGTTTGCTATTGGCAGGCATTTCTGAAGCCTAGACCCTTTGATGTGTTCATATTATTAAAGAGCATTTGCATTTCTTACAAGCTACTTACTGCACTTCATAAAAATACAAAACATTCAGAAGCATATAGAAGTTCAAAGTTAAAAATAACGGGCAAAATAAATGGCTTGTATGAACCCTCCAAAACCCTCTTTTAGCATAGTGGCGTCAATACATATGATCTGTTAGTTAGTATTGTTTATTTGTGTTGTATAGGATTGATGCCTGACCATGCAATGTAGGTAGAAATGACTGGCACTTTAGAGTATATGTCAGAGAAGCCCTGACACTGCCTGAGTTTATACTCAGTGTTTATTCACAAGTAATGTCACTGACTGGATTTTATTAGATTGATTACTTTTAAATGATTGACAACCATTGAATAACCATGTGGGTTTAATACTTTTAGATGAGAGGAGTTATCCTTATTTGTAGAGTTATGTACACCAGCTATTGTATGTAAGATATATGAGAAGCAAATGCAGTAAGATTGTACTTTGTGAGTTGGACCAAAGGAGCCCAATACCCCTCCTCTGACCCTGGTAGTTTCAGATGCATGATGAAAGAATAAGAGATTACAATGGGGACAAACCAATAAAGATTGTATATTTATGTTTAATAATCTGTGAGGTCTTTTGCTTCCATTAATTTGTCTAGTTGCTTTACTAATTAGTCAATAATCTTGGTACTTATAAAAACGTTTCCAAGATTTGAGATAGAGTATTGCCAATGGAAGTGCCTAATCCTGATAACTTCAGTGGGAATTTTGTATGAACAAGAACATGTGTATTCAGCAAAAGAAGAGATCTCAAAAACCAGAAGTGGAAATATCTGTGGAATAGGGGGTACCTAAAAGCAGATCTCCCTAAAAGAGTAACTTTATCCGAAACCATCACTGTAATGATCCATTTTTGTCTATCTGTATATAGAAAGAGAGGTTAACTGTGTAGACCTAGTTATCTGAATACCCTTATTTCTATGGGGTTATTAAAATGGAGCCATACTAAGAAATGAACAAGGAAATGACAGTGTTCAGTAATCTAAGGAGCCTAAGTCATGGAGTCTAATCTAAAGTAGTCCAGTGTGTCGGGCACACATCACTCTAATCTAAGGATTATTGTGCTACCAAGGATTTTCCACACCTACCTATGCCAGTATGACACATCTGGAAGATCTTGCTTTATTGTCATAATCAAACATAACGTAGATCACGTATGACTGCTTTATAAGTGATTTTCTTAAAATGAAGGACTTAATATTTTTATTTTTTTGTACCTACTGTTGTTTAATAAAGGCCCCAAAAATTCTGGAAAAGTTGATCAGAGGAAGAATATTTTCTTACCTGATAATAGACCTCCTGGCTAGATTCATAGTCTGTACTGTTCTGGCAAGACAAAGTTATTTGTTCTGAAAAAAAATGCCTGATTTTGTCCTTTATTTTCCACTCTGTAATATTTCTGATAGCTCAGATACTGAGAGCAGTGTGCAGTAAGCGTTGATGCTCTTTTTAGGAGAGGTTACTGAAAAATATTAGGAAAATTATAGAATCATATTTTTGTTTGATAATGGTCCTGATTTACTTACATATTTCTTGGATTACATTTAAATCTGATGAAGAATTAGGCAGTGCTCTTGAAGCAGGTTCTTGAAGCATTCCTGTTTATGTGATCACTAATTTGGTATATCAAGAAACTAGCAAAGTACGTATGATGATTTACTTTGACATGCAAGTAATTTACAACATGGAATTATAAAGAATTAAGCAATCTTTGGAGAACAAAATGAGTGCCACTGAGTTAAACAACATCATTACCATTTAAATCAGGTTTATGTGGCTGTAACAGATGTCCAAAGGATCTTAGGCAGTTACTTATTGTTGTACAAATCACAGACCAGAAGGCTGGGAGGGACCTCTTGAAGCCTTTGGATCTGTCCTCCTGCTTGAAGCAGGATCAAACATACCTGTGCCATTAATGACAGAAGATTGTCTAGCTCTTCATGAGCTGTCTCTGAACCAGTTAAGAAAGTACACTGGAAAGCAGACTGTACAGCATACTGCTGCACTAGGTCTTCCATAGCACTACTAGTAGTACTTACCAGCAACATACACAGACAGAAAATAAGCTCATTAGTCAATAAAAATGACCAAAGGTAAAAAATTCCCTGAAAATTTCCTTGCTTAGAAGCTTCAGTAACTTTCATTAGTGTATGTCTTTATTCATAAATTTCTCAAATCCAGTTTCTGCCTCTTCGTCCTTTTACCATGTCAGGAAGCCAATCTATACATCAGTGCAAAAGGTAGATAGTATAAGGCAATTAACTCCCATAAAGATTATTTTACCATGGATGTATGTCTTGCAGTGGCCTGCTTGTTTCAGGTGAAACCTTCCTGCAAATCAGGCATTTATGGAGTGTCTAATAGCTCATGTTACAGCTTTTCCTTTGGTGGTTTATTTAAGACTGGAAGGACGAGACTGATTTATAGGATTTCTCATAGTTAGTTGTTGATTTATTCTCATGTAGGATATTCATTATATTTCAGATTAATATCACTTGGTTAGATTTCTTTAATGTCGGTGAGTTAAAAATGTTTTTCAAAAAAGAAGGCATGTGGAAGACACAGATCATCATTTATTCCTCTTTCTTTAGAAAATAGAGCTAAAAATGCAAATGATCTCCTTATACTCCACCTGTTTTAATTATGAATGTTCTATTTTATACTTTCTATAATCAACCATGTAAAATACTATGTAATTCTATTGAGCAGTTCCATTACTGGTGTATTGTTCCAGTGTTAACACCACAGTCAGGTTGTCATAGTCATCATGTAAATTCAAAATAATTTCAAATAAAAGAAATTACATCCCCAGTTGTGGATTCAGTTGTGTTTAACTGTATATAGGTGTGGAAGGTAAAAGATGGCTTGCACATGTTTTATCAGTTCTGTGGCCAAGGGACAAATACCTTCACAGGCACTGAGAAAGACTGATCGTGTCTGATAGCGCAAGAAATGGAAATGAAGTCAAGTCCACTCTTTCAGCCATCTTCTACACTGCCGTTGAGAGTATAGCATCTCTAGATCTAGATCTAGAAGATCTTTATTTTCCTTTAAAGGTAATTGTAACTCATTAGGTATCATTATAGTGAAAATAAGAGCAAAGAGTTGGGGAAGATGGCTAAGTAATTTGAAAGTACAAATTTGGAAGACAGTCTGTAGTTCAGTGACCAATTGATTAAATTGGTATGCCAGTTCTGTAGGTTCATCAAATATTATTTTCAGTATCACACTTGCGAAAGGTGTTTATGAGAAATTGAACTTAGTTGTTTCAACTATATGTGCTTCTCAAGTGACTAAAACATGTATTATTCTTTTTCAATTACTAACTCAAGATTGTTAAACTGCAGATTTACTATTACCTTAATATACAATCAACCAAATGTGATTAGCAAGCAGAAGTTAATGAAATATGGGACAAGAAAACAGTATCAAGTAAAATCAAGTCATCAGAAAAATATTTGACTCAAAAATAGGTATGTTATAGAATTTATTAAAAATGGCCTTTTCAACTGGATTATATAATCTTCACTAAAAATAATGCTTAGATGAATCATTAGAATTGGAAAGGATAAGGGAGAACGGAGGTAGGATAACTCACTCTTCCTTTACGTGTCAATCACTGTTTCCCTCTCAGGCATTACATAATCCATCAAAACGAGCCAGTTTTGTGAATTATTTGGTCATGTTCAATGACTTTTAGCCCAGACTCCACCTGGAATTCTCAGTTTTAAAAACTGTTGTACTGCAGTGCCTCTAAGGGGGTGGTTATAGCTAGGTAGAAGTTGTCTGTCGGTGTGTGAAATAGTCCTGTAAGAAATCTGTTGAGATTCTCTTATTTAGGCAAGGCGTGGTTGAGTTTCTGGCATCCCTCCCTCATGTAGTCCCGTTGTTCTGGGCTTAATGCCCTCCTGCAGCTGCTTTCCTTTGCTGGGATTGTCATGTAGCTTCTTCATCTTTGATAACTGTTTCTACAGCAGCCAAGAACTATTCTGACTGTGCAGTGATGTTATTTAATAGTCCTCTCCATTTAGTATCAAGAAAAAAAAAAAAAAAACTGTTGCAAAGAAAACTCCTACTGTATTGATGCAGACTTACTGTAGGGATAGCAAGCAGTCCCTCTCACTTCTGTGGGTGTCTCTGCACACCCACAAGTGTCAGGTTCAAGACTTTTTCATCTTTTGGCGTAAAAGTCTTCACATCTTTCATTTGAAGCCCATACAGTAGGCTACATTTATCAGTCATGTTTTCCCAGCTGGCATGACTAACTTCAGCAGTTCTGTAGGGACCCAAACCATGGCCTTGTTCCACCAAATTTAAGGAAGAATACAACCTGGATTAGGACTTTGTGACTTGTGAATTTAAATAGAACCATTAGAGAAGGGAAGGGTGACTTTACTGGAGAGCCAACAGTGCTTGCAGAGCTCTTCCATAGCTTTGCAGGGCTGCCAGATGCAAAGTCACATTGGAGTGTTTATTGGAATTTCTTCAGAACGAGGTGTGTTTAATGGGCCTGTGTTGGCCTGTACTGTGAAATACATGTGTGCTTTTACAAGCCTTGCTTTCTCATGGTTTTTGATGGCTCGCCTCTACTTTATGCCTTCTCAAAGCCTACAACACATTATTTCATTTGATTCCAGCACTTGAATCTGCTGTTCAGTTAGGAGGCAAGATGTCTATGGCATGCCATTGCTTTATTGATTGCCACTGCCTCATTACCTCAAGTCCTTTAGTAACATACCCTGATTGTTTTCTCTTTGGTCTATTGATGTCAGAAAAAAAATAGTAAAGCCACTGCAGTGCACACAATTTAATTGTTAAAAACGTTTTCTAGTGTTGTACAGCTTTTTTTCTGCTTTCTGGGTAATTCCATAATTTTTTGAAGTGTGAGTTGACACCATCAGATGAACAAGTAGTAATTTTCCACAGATCTTTGTTACTGAACTGGCCCTTTATATGTCTTCCGTTACGCATTTTTGCACAGCTCACTCAGAAGTCCCCTCTTAGATTTCACAAGAAGTTTTTCTTTCATGTTAATTTTGATTATAGTTGCAAATTCATGTCCTTGCAGGCTTTGCTGTTTTCCAGTGCTTAGTTGTAATAAGCTTTGGTGTTCTGCAGAGATAATTTTCAGACTTAATTTTGGTGTCTCTAAATGTGCTGTGTCTTCGGTTTCTCCTGTCACATCGTTTAATTGTATGACAATAATTGTTTGTAAACTGCCATGTTTTCAAGAGCTTTTCCTAGTTTGCTTTATTAAATGAAAGAATTAGATTTTGTTGAATTCTTCCACTTGTGCAGTTTGCAGAATGCAAAATTCTCCTGTAGAGATTCTGCCTTCAATCCATGGTGCTGCTAAAGCTCTCACTATGCACTGGCATTTGCGTGAAGATGAATTTCCATTTGCAGTGTTTGTCACAAATCATAGTCAAAGGACTCAAAGATGCTTAGGCACCCAAGCTGCAATCTAGGGACCATCTGCAGGACTGGGAAAGAATTCCAGGTCAATCTAACTCTTCTTTTTAAGAACATCTACATGTACATGTAAGATGCTATGTTCCCAAGGGGTAATATGAGGTTAGTTATTAGGATATATTATGAAATTAAGTTCTGCTTCAGAGTCCTCACTCATACTCTACCCACTAGATTTAATGAGTATGTAGTGTTTGCTTATTTATTCACTTATTTATGGATTGAAGGTTTTCATCCAAACTCTGTGGAAGTCAGTAAGGCATCAAAAGGTACTGGGTTTCAATACATGCCACAAACGTAGAACATCATTTAAGATTTGCTGAGATTAACAGATCTTTCCCTTAACTTCATCAAGATTTGGATCAGAATCCAAATTTGTGTCATGGTAAGCATATTGTATGCATAATAAAACTCAGAATTCTCTTTAAATTGGGAACACAATTGTGTGAATAATCAAAATTCTTTTTAGATATAGGAACTGCTTTTCCCTTCGGTCATGTCAGTTCCATACTGGTATTTCCCAAAATTCTGTATTTTAACACAGGTCTTGACCCGTCCGTTGATTTTACTAGTCACCTCATTTTTTTGTGTGTATAAATTGACAACCAGGTGTTATTGTTAAGCCAATAGGTGGCACTAGTTAATCACATCAACAGTCAAGTTGCAGGGTATCTTAATAAGGTGTCACTGTGAAATGTGGCCAGCTATTAAGCATTATAATTAATAATAAATATTCTGTATGTGTTGTCTTAAATTTGTCGTTTTACAGAACTGGCAGTAGGGAACATTTCTGAGAAATGGGTTTTAAAACTACATTTTAAATCAGATATCATTTGATTTGGGGCTAAAGAAGAGCTAATTGCTGCAACTAGAAGTTTTACACTTACAATTATGCCTCAGATAGTTAGCTCCTTTGTTTTGAAAATGGTTTTGTTTTAAATGTTCTGGTGTGTGTAGACCACAAATTTGTAGCCACATCTTCTAATTTCTTCATGACTGAGAGAATTACAGGATTACTTACTATTTTAATGTTATTTTCTATTATTTCTTCTGATTTTCCTGCCAAGTGACCATTCCTTTGGGCTTAAATGCTCAGCCCACAGTTGTATTTATTTTTTTAAGAACTGAGAAGGTTAAGGAGAGGGAGATGCCACCAATGTTGTTATGCAATATCCTGGTGGCTAGAGCACTAACCTCTGAGCTGAAGGACTGTGATCTAGGCCCTCCTTAGTCCAGGAGCGTCGCACACACTTTCTGCACATCCTGTGAGAGAGCTCCCACCACCAGGCTGGGTGAGGGCACACAGCTGTGTACATCACAGTAATGTTGCAGTATTTTACTAGTCAGAATTTATTTGGAGGGCTACAGTTAATTAAGGGTTTTAGTTTAATTAATGAATGGGCTTCAATCTGTCCAGTTTCTCATTTGCCTTCTTAAGAGAGCTGTCAGAGACCTGAAGGTTGACAGTGGTGTTCAGGGAGGGCACACTTGAAGAAATGACCTGGATCAAGCTGTTACCATTCCCTAAAAAGAGTTTTGGAGAACTTTGGATGCTTATTCTAATGCTCTGTACTCACAGAAACCCCAAGGGAAGAAATTACATCAGAGTCTATGCAGTTAATTTTCTAGGAAGGCAAGGGTACTAGGTAGCTCAATTCATTTTTCCCTCTCTTACCAGCTACATGATTCAAACTCATTGCTTGCAAAGTGCTCTGAGATTCTCAGATGAAAGGCACTATAGAAATGCAGATGACATTATTATAGTATTGTTTTCAGAGACAAGGTTTCCATAATATTTAGGGACATTTGTCACCTACTGGTATTCAAAGTCTTCAGTATGGGGGTAATATACAATGCTATTGTGCATTATTAGTAAAAAAGGCAGTTTAAAGGGAGTAACTCAGTTGAATAGTCCTATGTGACAAGAACATACTAGCATTAAGAGGTTTGGCAGCCACTTCCTTACTTGTGTTGCTGCTAAGTAATTTTTAACCTTATTTGCATCATATCCTTAGATAATTCAAGTGCAGAAATTCTCACTGCAGTTAATAGACAATGTTTATAAAATACTCACATTTTTTAATATTACAGTGCACTAAAAAAAATCCTATGGCAAGAACCTCTTCTACCCATCCATCAAATCTAAGCATTTAGAATACTTAGAGGAAACAAATAGCTGGATATCTTAGTTGATGTGCATTCAGGAATATATTAGAAGTTCTCTGCTCATCCAGGGCCTCCATAGCAGCACAAGAGACTCCAACATTATGTGTTAATAATCTGTGTGCATTTGTGCAGGAGACTAAGCTAGCAGAGAAGTAGGCTGTGAAAGGGGTGAGGTCAAGACCCCAGCAGGCTTCTGTCCTGACCCACTGCAAAGCCCAGGAACACTAAGAACAGGGGGGTGGTACAGACATTGTTTCTTCTATGCATACGAGGAGCTGCTCTTTCCCGGGTGACAGGCTGGAGTTGAAACCTGCTGGCAGCTCTGTGACCCTGTGTGACGTTCATTTCTGTTGTGCCTTGAACAGCTGCAAAGGCAGCTTTTTTCTTCTTGTTCTGCCTCGGTTCTTCCAGGTTCAGCTGCCTGCCTCAACCTGTTATGTCACTCAACAATTTTCCTGCCAGCTCCCGCAAGCTGGGTAATGCAGTGTTTCTCTGTCAGTCAAACAGTGGCAGAGCAAACACCCTCCCTGCTTAGGATTTTCCCCTGCTTGAGGGCCTGAGCTTGCACCATGCATGGGTAAGGTTACTCACGGGTTACGTTTCTGTGAACAAACTGCCAACTTGAATGTGCTGGTCCTTTGAGGGTGGTTGGGTGGGGTTCACTGTCCCCACATTGGTATGCCCTGTGCAAGACACGATAGCAGTATGTGGCTGAGCGGCCTCCTTACTCAGGTGCGTCAAGCCTCGGCTGAGTAAGAGTCATCATGTGACTGAGGCCCACGTGCATGAAACAGCCGTTCCCATCACTGTGGCTGAACTCAGACCACTACAACCACCAGCAAGAAGAGAAACTGTATGGTCTTAGGGCAGAATAACTGGTGCTTGAAAATGAACAATATTCATCAGGATTCCATGTTAACTCTTTCTGTTCACTTGGATATATGTTTTGGAATTTTCTTCAAGTGGGCTATTTTCCATGACTTCTTTTATCCTAGAGATTAATGTTTGGCAACTGTTTGTAAATACACATCATCTGTTTACTAACACAAGAATATTAAAAATAAAATAAGATACTTTAATAGCAGAACAGCTTGTGTTTGAAGGTCAGACTTTGGCATGGAAATAGTTTATGCTGAGAAGCAGCACCTTGGAGTACTCTGATGAAAACTGGCAGTGATTTGACTGAGCTACAAGCCCTCAGAAATCACACCTCACACAAACAGTCATGTTTATACAGCGATTGCCTGTTATTTGGCAGAAAGGCCATAAATGCATGTATGGCTAATTCAGTTCAGTCTTCAGTGTTACACTGGGGATGCACACGAGAGGAGTGGCTGTGATGGCATTCTCAGCCAGTTCAGAGTATAAGGGTGTCTAGGATGGTGTGGTTATGGACTGGTTTAGGAAGCAACCTTCTGCAAGAGTTAGCACTTCCATGGAAGATGTGCATTCAGCAAGTCATTGTCTTGCTTAAGACAGTGTCATTTTTTTTGTTTCATTTAAATACTGGAGACAAGTTTAGGGTTGGGGTTTTTTTTAAGTCTTGTCATATTTTTGCAGATGTAGTTTCATTCCCACAGTTTATTGTGGACTGCTATTTGGATTTCAGAGTATCAGAAGTAACATTAGGAGATTTATAAAGCTCATCTCACAGCTACTGTCTCTTTTTGGCTGTTAAAAGAATGTCATTTATTTAATCCATTCATCTGCAGCAGCAGCCTGGAAGGTGGAATTTGCCTGTGTCACATTTTTGTTGTTAGGATCTGCCAGCTGCACAGATTTGCTGTCACTGTAAATCGGGTTAGATTTTATTTAATTAAACCAGCTTATCTGCCATCCATACTAATCACTGTTGTTCATCTTAACTATATGCACTTCTGTTTCCTTCAAATTTCACAATGTATTACAAATACAGGAATTCTTAAAATTCATTAATATAAGCACCAGACTCAAACTCCAATTAGATAAACATATTCTAGATATTAGGTTTGGAGGTAGGAATAAAAATACAGGATGAGTATGCTGAGTGTCTTATCCAGAACACAGTTCTAGTTGGAGGAGTATTTCGTCTCTTTCCGTTTCATTTATAAGGTATTAGAAATGTAGCACTACTCTTGCCAGTGTGTTTCATTTGCTGAACAAGACTCAACAAGTTATGCTGCAAGGAGCAGCACCATGTTCTAAAACTAGAGCCAGTGGGATTCTGCAGTGTAAATCCTAAGGGCATAAATGGCAAGCAGCAGAATATGGTTTTATCTGTTGTATACCTCAGAAAATATATTTCCCATTTATCATTTAATCATATGTATGCTTCAGTTCTGCCCTTTTCTAGCAATTGTTTTTTGTTCCTGCAACTTAGCCTGTTTTAAGGTCCCTAGTAAGACTGTTCTGTCCACTGTCATATTGATAATTTCAGTAACTGCAAACAGTAAGTGTGAATTATTGCTTCCATAATAACAAAGCAGTTGTAATGATTAATTTCCATTTAGAGAGGCAAGAATCATTCTGGTTTAGCTCAGTAACTGAGTAGTAAGTTGTTTTTCAACAGAATTTATTCTATTCAATCATGAAGATTTGTGTTTTTGTAGACTTGCATGCCAAAATTAACCTGTGTTACAGCAAAGAATACAGAATATATAGTCTTCTATCACTGATTGATCTAAGGGCTTCAGTTACTGTGAAGGTTAAAAAAAAAAAAAAAAAAGGTGAAGTATTTCAAATGAAGCAAAGGTAGTAGTATCACAAGGTATAGCAACACCATGTAGTATAGTGACTCCAAGCTCGTACTGAGAAAAATTGCTTTGGAGCCTGAATAATACCACTGTGTTGGCACAGTGCAAACCTCTGGCTAATTAGTTAGCTGTGCTAGCTGTATACTACATTGTGGGAAAAAAGGTTGACTTAGGCACTGAAGTATGAGAGAGGATTAATGACTCTGGATCCCAAGGGTGGAGCAACTCATCTGTCCCTCTATTCCTTAGGTACTAACTCAGGCAGCTCTGGGCTGAGAGCATTGCTTTTTGCACTCCATTCCTAAATACTTGTAGGATGTGTCTGTATTCATCCAGATCTGGAGCACATTTCTGAGGTGAATTTCTTGATTATCACCATCTGGTATGACTCACATCATAGAACCACGTTGGTGCACATGAACTGGGTTCCTTTTGGATGAAAACCAGGAAGATCTCCAGGGTCTCACCTAATGCACTCCAGATGCTTGTGGGGATTGAGCCCAATCCAAAGTGAAGTCTCCTGAAATACATATGGCATGGACATTAGGTTGTTGTCACCACCTATTTTCCTCTACAGTTTTGCTCCCACTTTTGTGCACATGAAGTAGCAAAAGTCTTCCCATGCACTGTACAATGGGCCTGGATGACAGCCAGACCTGCAGGTTCTTCTAAGAGACAGGATCACTGCTGGCTGCAAGGGGGACTCAAGATGTCATCTGGGCTAACCTCCCTTTTGAAGTGCTGCCAACGGTAACTTGGTCAACCATGAACTTGTCAAGTTCTAAGGAGGTCCAAGGACAGAGTAGCTTCTCTTAGTGTCCAACCTGAATTTCCCAAGCTGTATTATGTTGTCATTGCCTTTGTTGTACTGTCTGACACTGCCACGAAGAGCTTGGCTCCATCATCTTTGTTAAGTGCCTTAGAAGTAGTTGTAGGCTGTGGTTAGGTCCCCCTTGCACTCTTCACCAGACTAAACAAGCCCAGATCTCTCAATCTCCCTTTGTAGGCCATGTGCTCTTGGCTTCTGACCATTTCAGTAATCTCTCCAGCTTCCTCCCCATCCTCCTGATTTGGGGTGCCCAGAGCTGGGCACAGCACACCTGGTGCAGCCTCTTCAGTGCCAGAGAGAGGAGGGTAATAACGTCCCAAGAGGGAGGTGAGGAGAGAGGGAGTGAGGCTGTACTCCTCCAAGACTCTGCTTGCCCAGAGCAGGGTCTGTCTTATTTGCAGTGTTCAAATTCAATATATAAAAGCTGTGCACTTCAGATTCAAGAATCTCACCTTGAGTGGCATGCCCACAGTCAAATCGAAAGCTTGCGATGGAGCGAGGACTTGACTAATGCTTCTGGACCATTATCTTCAGAACACATTAGCATAGTCAGTATATTTTAAAACATGAAATCATAAATATATAATATTGGTGCCCTTGTGAGGATGTTTTATGAAAACTACTACATCTTTGACTTTTCTCCCCATCAAAAATTTGTGAAGGAAGAACTATGGTTATTCACAAAAATTGGATTAAGGTCATGGCTGTACTTTTGAGCCTTTGTGGTATAGCCTTTTTACCTTGATGAAGATTTCACATGTGAAATAATTCTCTGGAGGTGTTCTGGATTGCTTTCTGTTTCTAAAAATAAATGGTATTTATATCACATATTTGTGTAATATTTCAAAGGTATATTTAAATATCAAGAAGGATATTATGAATCTGGTGTACTTAATTAAATTACAGATTTCACACTATCCTAGAATTGTCAAAATAAAAAATATTATAAATCTGGGACCATGATTCTATGAACAGACCTCTGACTTAGATGTATCAGATCCGATAAATGAAACATAGTTAGATTTGCATACATATCTCTGGTTTACAACAATATGGGGATTGTTAAATCAGTTTTAACCTATTGTTTTGTTTCAGTGCAGTTATACAAACACTGCTTTAACTGCAGTAGATGTTCTCCATCATTCATAAGTTAACACTTTCTTTTTCATCACGTGGCACTCAGATCTAGTGGTTTACAACAGTTGTGTTTTATTTTTGAAAATAACTTAGCAACAGTGTCATCCCTCTGTGTCTTAACTCACTTGACACTGGTCACAATCCAGACCTAGCAAAATCCATCACTTATCTTAGCCTAATTGGGAAAGACGATAAAATTTATTGTCTATACAATAGATTAACCAAATAGACAATAGACTAACCAAATTTACTTCACATTTGACAATATGTTTCTTGAGTGATAAGTTTTATGTAAATGTGTTCAGATTAACTTGGACAGACAGAACTTAAATGTCATTGTCATATTGTACTTTGTTATGAAAACACGTTTTGCGTTTTGTGTTTTGCATGGTAAGAATAACATGATGTCGTAACTGTGCATATAGCACCTGGACCAAAAGATACCATAAATAATGCTATTGACAGCTTTATTCCTTTTAAGATACTATCAGACTAAACATGGTGAAGAAAGTGATAGTGTTTGGCACAATGTCAGTAATTCATGTTGTTGATTTATTTCAGAGTATGGAGATCTCTTTCATCTTTGGTATATCTCTTTGTTCCATGGTGATCCTAATTCATAAAATTCAGCTTCCTGAAAATTAAATAGAAGTCAAACTGATAAAGAAATTCTGACTGCGGAGTTACAAAATTAATTCAGCTGCGCTGTATTGATGAAATACTAAGATGTGCGTGAAGCCTAATGTTGCACATACAAACACCTTTATGCATTTGTACAACATACAGTTTAAAGATTAAATCCCGGGACTTGATTTTCGTTAGGTTTCTCTGTGTGTGTGTGTGTGTGTTTTTACAAGATAAACCTATATCTCTGACTAAAAGAACAGAGTTCATATAAATTTTGTTAATAATATCTTTTTCCCCAAAACAGATACAATAGCAGAAAGGAGCGCACTAAGAGAACATGTGTATCCTAAGCTGAGAGAATTCTGCAGAGAAAACTATGGTCTGGAATTTCAGGTAGGTCTTGTGTTGAATCTTTGCATTACTTTTTCTTGAGATTAAGTCTATTTAGAACAGATAACATTATTTTAAATATCACTGGTAAAATAGAAAATTGCAAAACCTGTATTTCTTATGTTAATTGCAATGAATTTATGTATTTAAATTATTTTACAGGCAGATTTGAGGTAAAATCTTAATAGATTAAAAAACCACATCATTTTACAATGCAATATTGTACTGGTGGTAAAAGCAATATGGCAACAAACTGACAACTTTCACATTAGAAACTTAATGAAACCACCTCTATTTTAGATATTCAAAGTATTTAAGCAATAATGTTACATCTGAATTAACATGTTGTACTTCTAGAAACCATACTTAAGTTAATACAACCTATTTTTAATTTCACATAATCATCACTGAAGTAGCACCATCTGTATATTCACATAGTTGTTGTATCTAACTATGGGTTTGTCTTCCACTGTAATGTGGAAAATAATTTAATCAGGTGAATATTTAAACTGCTTAACAAAATGAATTGAATGTGGAACATTTCTATTGTGATTATATACTATGGAATTTGCTTCCTTTAATGTCCATTGTAAAATTCCCATTGCTTCAGTAAGTTCATATTTTCCTTTGGTTTATGGAAGACGTAGACCCATCCACATCTTTAGTAAGAGCCAATTGGTAATAAATAACAGTTGCATTTGACTTAAAAAACATGAGTTTGGCGTCACAATTAAAGTCACTGGTACTTTTAAATCAGATATTCTTAATCCACGGTCCAGTAAAGTCCCATATATGTCAGCAGGCCTGGAACTGGCTGCTCTGTTAAGAGAAACAAATATAGCATGCGATGTTGTAAAAATGTTCTATTTTTCAAAAATTCTGGCTCTACATCCTCAAACTTCCTTACATACTAAACCTCCCATCTTAGTGACCCCAAAAAATCAGCTCTCCGGTGTGTAGCTTACTTGGAAACAGCTAATGCCTTTTATGCAACATCCTGTTCCTCCCAGTGTATTATTCTTGGTGCACATGCAGCTGGTTTTTAATCAAAACAACAAGTTCTTAAATTAGGATATTTGGTTTTAATTCCCTGAGTCACAGTGGAGTTGCTGAATCTGCATGGTGGTAAATTCCAGAGTGATTTTTGATTATGGCTATAAAAGAACTTCATCTGAAGGTCCTAGCTCATCAGCTGATTGGGAAGTCCCAGCTGCAGTGGTACATGCAAGGAATAGCAAAAGATATTTAAATAATAACGCATTTTTCTCCTGTTACTACCATGTGATATTAAAGGAAAATATCAACTGTTTCTCAGTCATCTTTGAGGAGACATCTCAGTGACAGGAGGGAAATCTCTCTTTCAAGTAGATCATAATCCACTGAATTCTTTGTGAGAGGAAATGTCTTTCTTCAAATGGATTGTAATGTAGTCTCTACAGGAGGAATAATTAAGTTTACTCTAGTTGATATTCATGGAAGCAAATTATTTCATTATATAATTTCAACACCAGGAGCGTCCTTAAGTGATTTGAGGTCTGAGAGACAGCTCCACTGACACATTTCTGAAAACAGCTAGAAAGCTATCACATTGCTGTGGAAGCAAAGTAGGAAAATTTGTACAAGAAATTACCAAGAGAAAGTGGTAAAGCATTTTGGAGGAGGCTCTGAGGTAGTCTTTATCAAAACATTTTTTTGCCTTTTCCGTACCTTATACACAGTTTCTTAGGTTAGCACGCAAAATCAAGACTACAGTTTTTAGTGCAGTGATGTCAAGAAAGTATTATGTACTTTTCAGATACAGGGATAAATTTGTATTTCCCTGTACAGACCAGAACACATAACTTTTCAACCTGGTATGTAATCTTCTACTGACCAAAGAACTACCTTGTGTGTGACGACCACAAATGCACTATAATACAGGGTGTCCCGAAGATGCCCTCTTCCTGAGAAATCAAATGAAATTTGAGTACGTTCATTGCTTCCGCTGAGTCATCTGGTTGCACTGATAAGTGTTCCAGTTGTTGCAAAGCATGAGATCTGCCAGGCATCCTCAAGTTGGTGGGTGCTGTTAAGGAACATAACCACCATGTGTGTGGAAGCACAACTGAATATATTTAATCACTCTATGAATTTGTTTGCTCGATGGACTTCCTTTTCCTTTGAATCAGAAAACATTTCTGAAAAACAGGTGTGGGTGAAGACAGAAAACAAGTACGCTAAGAAAAAGACTTCCAGAGCGCAGGGTGTTTTGTACCTGAAATACAGTATTTTCTTAGCAGAGGACAGAGATGTTAAGGTAGTTGTGATAGAAATTTTTTGGAGGATAACTAACCATAGTTAATTAGCAGCATATTTTTTTTCTTCTTGGAAACAATGAACTGTTTCAAATCATTTTCACCATGTGATACATGCTAGAAGAAAAGTGGAATTTTGCATGAATGAAATTTTTTTGTGTTTTTTTAAGCACTTGGAAGTGATAAAGATAAAATTATTTCATTTCCTTAGAAAAGTCTGTGAAACTATAAGATTGGTAGGATAAAAGCTAAAATAAGCAAAAGGAAACACTGAATTATGAATGAAAAGTCTCCGTTAGGTGACTGCTGTGGAATGGAACTAGACCAGTGTGTAAGACCACTGCGTGTAAGTTGCTCTTGCAGAGTGCGCTGGTTGTCATCTCACCTTGGCAGCCTTACTGAAAGTTAGAGTGGGTGTTTGTCACGCAGTTTTTCCAAATATAAGAAAGAACCTACTTCAACATTACATACAGTTGTCTCCTTGTTTTAATTTTTTAGTTTTGTAAATCCTATTTATTTTTAGCTAGCATAAAGATAACTGATAAGCCTCTCATTTTGAAATTCTTGGTGCCTTTAGAGGTTTGATGGCTAAAATATTTCTTCTTGAGGACAAAATTATAACATGTTAAGATACGCTGTGCCAAAACTGTGTTACCCGATAAAAATAATCTATAACGTTATAACACATAGTAGGCAGCTGCTGAGCCCCTACAATATCTGCTATTCCAGAGAATTTCCTCTTCACGTTTAGACTTAGCATGATTTCTGAACAGTTAATTAAAATAGAAATTGCTTTTATGTTTCAGATGAACTTGAGCAGCACAATAAATTCATTCAACTGGTAATTCAAATATTTTTGACTGTATGCTGAAATGCTCTAATTTTATGACTGGAATACTTAAGCTCTATCATACATCATTCAAGTAATCAGACAGCTGAATACAATATGAAGTTCAGTAATGAAGTCATATAAATAAATAACAGAAGAGAGAGAGGAAGAAGGAAACAGTTTTTTCCTAATCAGACTAAAAGAGAAGAGGACAGAGAGGAAATCAGTCCAAATGAGGATAGACAGGAAGGCTGTTTGAGATGCAGTTTTGTAAAGCAGAAGCTGCTTGTTCCAGCAAAATTTTGAAACAGAGTTTCTGTAAAAAATAAAGATATTGAGTATATTTTCTTGGCAGTGTAAGCTATAATGCATTTTATACATTGGGCTATTTCACTCATCATCAGTCAGGCGGTACATTGCTTCTCGTGTTTGGCAACAGTGTGCCTACTCCAGCAAACACTGACATGCATCCCAAACTTTTCTGGCAGAGATAACCAAATGAGACTGTTGATAGTAAAATTAAACATGGGCATAAATGCTTCCAGGATTAGGTCTTAAACCTTTGCATTTATTTCTCATTGACATTAACCAGCTGTAAACGGGTGAATTTTACTTTTACATCAACCCATTATTAGTTTTTATATTAGGTCTTCAGGCTGATTTTACGATCTGTTTAGACAACAGCTAGTTTTGTGGTTCTGTTTCTTATGGAAACAGCTTAGTGCTTCCACGGTACAAATAATATTGCAATAACATCATAATATATGTATGTCAATAAAATTTTGATTTTTCCATTTGGACTTTTTTTTGTTCAAGGTACATACAGGATGTTAACAATCAATAGTAGCTTAAATGAAAGAGTAGTAGCAGGTACCATAATTTTTATTCCAAAAGAAATGCATACATATGATCCCTGTTCTTTTAGATGCAGTTTCCCACAGTAAGAATTCAGTCTTTTAGTTAAAATATGAAGTGAAATCACACTTCATCACTTAATTTCTTCAAGTAAGTTTAACATCCATATTTCAGTTTCTTCCAGGAGTTTGTTTGCAACTAATTACCATCACAAAACTGAGTCTGTAGCTACAATTGAAAGGCTGGACAGCAAGCTGTCTGTCATTGTATATCTATGCAATCTCTGCTTCCAAAGTAACAAAGACCAGCTAACAAAGGAAGTACAATAATACAGAACTGCACATATTCTTTCTTTTGAGACATGTGCACAGGATAAATTTATATCCTGTGGATACAAATGACACAGGGTGTCGAGTCATGATCCTGACAGTGATCCACAGCAAAACTCCCTTTAATTTCCATTGAGCCAGAATTTTATCAATGCTTTTGTCATTATTCTTACCTATCCATTATATGCAATCCAGTAGCAAATAAAGACTATATCAAATCAAGATCTTGTCATGCTAATCTCTGCAAAAAAATTTGAATATGAAATGAGACTGTCCCAGGAGGGACTATCTGGGAGGGAAAATAAGATGCTTGAACTATTTACCTAAGGAAACCCTGACAGTCTGTGTAAGGACTGGATATAGACCTCATTGCCTTTTACTGCAGTGTAGAGCAACATTTAGCAGTACCTGATATGCTGACAAAGCTAATTTTTACTTTGATAGGTAGAAAGGGCATTGGATAAAATAACAATGTTGCGTACTATTTTTCAGGTCATAGACTTATACTGGGGAGTTGAAGCAGATGAGTGGGACAGTCCTGAGCTGCAAAAGACTCGTATGAAGCTGTTAGAAGATTGCTTGAAAAGTTCTGCAGGTCCATGTTTTGTTGTGGGTATAAAAATAATGTTTTACTTTACAACAAAAATATAATTATGTTAGCTATCCTAACATGTGTGATTCAGTAACAAATATATTATTTTCTTATTTCTAAAATATTTTATATTCCTCACTGTACATTTGCTATACTGCATCCAAATGTTTCTCTATACAGCACTGTGGATTAACAGTTATTACTCAGTATTAGTGGTGAGGAAAGAAGGATCTTTCATGGTCAGTCCCCATAGCAAGATGGATTTAGAAACCAGAGGGTACAACTGTACTACTGTCACTACAGAATTATGGACTACTTGTTTAGGGAGGCCACCATTAATTAATTCTTTGCACTTCTTACACATGCATTACTGACTGGCCTAGAAGGACTTACAAAAGCACAGTGGTGGCAAAGAGCTATCTGCTCTGATCTCCATTTTGCTGTTTTGTGTTGTAAACGTAGGACAAGTTAGGATGCCAGGTATTAGAGTGTGAAAAGACTGGGGGTCAGCCACAACCTGAGGAGGCTCTGAGTCTTTGTGTTTTTCCTACTCTCTGCTGTCTCTTTACTGTTGTCAGAAGTGCTGCTTTCAGGATTCTTCAAGAGTCAGTAAAGCTGTCAAAAAAGATAGATCTTCACTGGCTACTTCACCTGCTACTCTCCTTTGACAGCTTTAATTCCAACTTATTAACCTGTGTTTTGATGTTAGACTTCCAATTTTAAAACCATGGCCTTGCTATTCTAAATGTTCTTTTCTATAATATATTTGCTAAGAAAATAATTTAGAAAAGGTAGATTTCTCCTCTATACCTAAACGTAGCTAAGTGAACTCTTAATTCTTAGACTTGTCATAATAAGGCGGAGTTCTGAAAAAACTGCAGGTCCTTGATTTTTTTTTTAAGGCAAGAATTTGAAAGATTTAGTGAACTGAAACCACAGAATCCCATGGGGATGGAAGGGATACAAAAGTGCCTGCTGTGAAGACGGGAGATCACTTCTCTCCATGCCAAAGATTAGACAAAGAGCAAGCTGTAGCATGTATTGTTCTGTACTTTTATCACACCCTCACAAACATCTTGCTGGCTCTGTTTCATTCACCTGTTTGCTTCACTCTGTTACAAGCTTCAGAGGCCTTCAGAACAAAAGCTGTCCTCAGCACTTGACCATAAAGAGCCCTGTGCTTGGTGTACTGACTCTGGACTGGGTTTGATGCTGTCGTGGCACTTTCCTACAAGCGCACACTGGCCCAGATCTCTAAGAGAGTTTGAGTAGTTTCCATCTTATGTGACTAAATTTAGTTTTCTGGGTTTATTTTTCTACTTTTTATCTTCCCTTTGATGAAAAAACAGCGTTGGAACAGAAAGACGTGGCGTTTTTCCTGTAGCAACACCCAGTGTCTTTAGACATGAATGTTCTAAAATCTCTGACAGTGAAGGAAACCTCATTATGTACCATTGCTGCATATTTTAGCCGCTCAGAATTTTGAAGCTGTTAAGAATTGTCTGCCTGATATTGTTACCAAGGAAAAAAATCAAGACAAATCAGAAATTTTAAACAGAACAAAACAGTTAGCAAAGAGGCTGAAGTGAGCCAACAACTTCAGTATTTATTCCAGGTTTTCCGAGTATGGACCTGAGTAATAGCTCTCCCAATGACTAGACTGGCAAAACTACAGAAATCTTTTTATGCACATTTGTTTTTGCTTTGTTGTACCTTAGTGGGATGGGGTTTATTTCATTTACAACACAAATTGAAGATGATTCTGCTTCAACGAGCATAATTAGTTTTAATTTATAGTAACATAATAAAAAATTACTTTGGCACTGCAGGCTTTGGGCAACTTCCCATTTCTTGAGAAAGTTCTATAAAATGTGCCACTTCCATTCAGCTGGGTATTTTTTTTACTTTTCAATTACCACATCTTTAATTCAGACACTGATCTGGGATTAAATTGGACTACTCAAAATTAACTAGCAGATATGGATTGATTTTAGAAAGTGTTTCTTTATGCCACTTTGTGCCTGCATCGTGATATCAGATGGAGAGAAAATGAAATTCAGTTCTTAAATAAGTGTGGAGCATAAATTGGAAATGCTAAACTTTTCTTCAGATATGAAACAACAAAATCCAAATGAACACATCCATAAACAAAGGTGGAAGCAGTTCTGAAAAAAGTGGGTAGTTCATTTCCTGTGACACTGTCTTTGGGAATGTAGAGTCCCACTTTTACCTACTACCTGAGCTCTATCAACACTTGATGCAATTAAGGGGGAAGGGAGTTGTTTGGGTTTTGGATAGGTTGTTTTTTTGTTTGCTTGGGTTTTTGCTGGGTAAAATTGGTGCCTGTTACACATGATCTTTTAAAAACTCATAGCCTTTACTGTAAGTAAATAATACTATGCTATTTTTGATCTACAGAATAATTTCCCAAGATTTATTTATGAGGGGAAAAGTACTATTTCTGTAGGAAAAATACTTTCCATACGAATTTTTTTGAAGAAATCATACTGATTGTCTCAGGAATCTACATGGGGAGATTGAAATGCAGTATATTTATTAAATTGTGAACCACTTAAACTCTGCATTGTATAACAGTACCAAAGACAAAATACATTCAGTGCATCACTGGAACCTTTACATTTTGTTGGGTTATGTTTGCTAGAAAATTCATAAGAAATGGCAATACAGACAGAATGATAGAGTGACAATAAAGATTATATTATTATCCCATGGCTAGTATTCATCATGAACAGGATTCATCTCCTACGATCTACTCTCGATACCTTTAACAACTAATAGAAAGGTATAGGTACCCCCAGTGATACCCGAGTTATCTTCTGGATGACTGTTTCTCCATTAACAGCAAGGAAACATTAGGCAGTCAGATTTAGGTGCTAATTTAGGAACCTAAAGTGCAGTGCCTGATATCAGTTAAGGCCTTGAGCTATTTAGAGTGTCATTAGTCTATAGTGATTATTTGCAGAATAAGTTTACTGCCCTTTTATCGGGGTTCCCTAACTAATACTCCAGTACTAACCTGCTGTTGATTACACCTTAGTACAGATGAGAGAACTCGCGGGCTTCTCTGCACTTCCTCTTCAAACAAACCCTGCAAGTTATAACACATGGGTGCTCTCTTCCATCTGTGCAGCACCACGCAGTCACTGCCTGAACTGCTGTTCTTTGCATAACTATGTACTGAAACATTGTAAAATGAAAGGGAGAAATGGAAACAAATTGTTAGTTTGTCACCTGTAATGGTTTGCTCAATTAAGTATGTTTGGGTTTATACAAACCTAAGAGATTGTCCCCACCCATCATTCAAACCATCTGGTCCAAAGAATAGTAAAAATATTTTCTACCTACTCAGAAGAGACATTATAGTTTACATTATCCCTCTCGAATTATTGACAGCTTAATATTAAATCCAGGATTAATGAACTATTTAAAAAAAACCCAGCATTATAAAATAGGGATTCCAGTACAATTTTAAAAGAATATTAGCAATTTACAATATTTGGCATGTCCTTAAATCACCCTGATGGTGAATTGAGGAGTGAAATGTTTTTTACATCTCTGGATCTTTTTGTTCCTACAGTACAATGAATGCTGTAATCATTCCATGAAGTACACTGTTACTTGGTTCTCTTTGCTTAGCACAAATGGTTGATAATGAATTCTGAGTTCATTCCAGCTCAGAGGAAATTCCAAATTATATTACTCCAGCTCTGCTGAATCTCCTCAACTCCCATTTCAGTGTTGGTGTTACTTTAGGGTTTATTCCTAGTGTGAAAACTGAATATATACAGGTTCTGGAACACCTGAGTTACAGTCTGCTTTTGCTCTCCTGGGAAAACTGCCACACATTTTAAATTAGAGAAGCTGAAGTCAATCAAATGTGTCTATAGTAAAACAGCCAGTTTAGGGGGTATGATAAACATCCAGTGCTCTTTGGGAATCCAGTAGAAGTTACACGTGCTTGGTACATCTCAGAATTTAATTTTCCTCAAAGAAGCAGCTCTATATAGTTTCTAAGTGAATGAGAAGAAATAGCTGGAACCAGACATGACACAACAGCCCACCTCTTCGATAAAGTGTATTCCAAGAAACAAATATCAAACTATCAGTTTTCTTGTCAATCCGCATCTGAATCAAAACCTGTCCAAGTAAGAACTCCCTCTTACATAAGTGGGTTTGGGGTCATACAGCATATCAGGAATGGCTCCATAGGACATGTTGGCAGTAATCTGTAGTGAAGTATATGTCTACAGACACTAATCCTGTTTTAGATGGACTTGGCCAACAGGAAAGATTCTTCTGTGAATGTCAAAGTAGAGCTTTGTATCTTTTTTTAAATTCTTCAAAATAGAAAAAGTGATTAAATTTTAAAGACGTAGTATGCAACTTTCCCCTCAGCAAACCTTGGTCTTCTTTCACAGCCTCCAGAATAACAGGCAAAGGATGTGTATCCTTTTCCATATTTGTCTCTGAATAACATATGTGCACACAGAGTGGAATCAAGCATGGGGTGATTTTATATGATTAAGCTATTGTAACTGAGTTCTGCTTTAGGGCTGGGAATGTAGTTTCCTATGAATCATCTCTCATTCTCTAAATCTAAAATCTAGAGTCTAAAAACACTTACCCATTTCTTAAACATATCACATTGAAAAATAGCTACAAGATTCATCAGGCAGCTTTTCCATGGAACATAGAAACTGCATGATTTTTGATGTAGTCTTAGAATAGCTTACATTTTCAGCCTGAGTCAGAAGATTGTACATGGTTTCTGCTAAGTCACTCTGTTTCTTTTTCTTGACATAAACAGAATTTTTGGTGCTTCCTTCCTGAAGGGTTAAGTATTATACTTAATATAAATGACCATATCAGTGAGAACAAGGTTAGCATGAACTCGGATTTCCATCATTCTGTGTAGAGGAAGAAATAGGCTGCATGAGATTTATGAGATTTATTTTCTCTTGACCCTCAAGAGCTTTACCAAACCATCTTCTGAAGTAGTATTGTAATCCACCACATGTAATGGTCTGTTCTGCAAATGAAACTGTTCAAAGAAACTAGTTCACTTTTCAGTCTGATTACTGTTAAACCCAGCTAGCAGTAGCTGTTGGTTTGGGTTTTTTTTAATTACAGTGTATAATTTCACAGACTCCTTTTTTCTTCAATGAAAGATACTAATTTACAAAGGTAAAATAAGATGGTATCAGTGTTATTCATAGCAATCCTGGTATGCATCCATAAGGTATTGCCTCTTTTCTCTTAAAATATTTGCTTTCAGTGCAAGGTGCTTTTTTTGGAGCTACTGTTCTGTTATCTTGCCATGTAGCAACTTAATTATCGTATGCTTCTTTCTTCCATAACTGGAAAACCTCACACAGTAATTTTTTATTCCATTCCATCTTGAAAAAATGAAACAGAAAATACTTAGAATGCCATGGAGACTGCAGTTATAAGTAAAGTATGGGTTCTTTTCTTGTTAACTCTTTCACATAGTATAGAAATTACTTTGATGCTTAAAACTGTTTAAAAAAAAATTAGAATAGTAGTGCTACTCATGGCTGGAAAAAGAGCTCATTACCTGGCCACATACTTTCGCAGAGCATATACTCTGTCTCTCAGTCATGCCATTGTGTGACATAGGCAAGATGGTGTTTTTACTGAAAGGAGTGTCATAAGCTGATGTTCTTTGCTATATTTCACTAAATTCCATGGAGATTTGCTACAGAACTTTTAAACATTTGGCTAATGACTTGACCTATTACCTGCAGTCAGTATTTAGTATTTAGTGCTTGTACACTTACAATTAATTTTAAGTCTGATTGATTACCTTTTAGTTAAAAATCAGTGTTAGAAAAGGCATGACAATACCCCAACAGAAAACTGCTATAGGTAAGGTTTTATTTTGATCTGTTCCATTCTTGAAGTATGGCAAGTGAAAACTAAGAGGATTTATAAAGGTGATTTTTTTTTTTCATCTGTATTATAAATGTAAAACTGATATTGGATCATTCTGAAGAACAACAGTTTCTGAAATGTGGCAGTTGTCAAGCTGGCATTATGAAAAGCTGGTTTTATATTTCATATAAATTAAATTAGCATTCTCATTGTAATATTTCGTTATGTGAATTGGCTGTAAAGGTTGTTGACACTCTGAATACTTTAAGTAATGGTGGTCTTCATAAGCCGTAACCTCTGTCAAGTGCATAAGAGGTGTGGTTTATGAAGCCAAGGAAAACTTTAATCTCTGTTATCACAGTGCTTGCCTTAGTCTTTTTCCTTCAGTTTAGTTTCTTTTAAGATCCCTTCCACATTTTTGCTTTCTCAACGGTTAACTACAGTTTAGATATTAGTTTCTTCTCATAGGAACTAGTTCATCCTGCAACTATGTTACAGTCCTTTCTAGCCTCCTCCAAATTTATAGCAATTTAAACATAAAAAATTATTTTTCCTCTCCAAGCATGTGAAAAGTAAGGAATGTATGCATGTCATTTAAGAACATACAGAAGGGACTGATACTTCTACATCAGTCTTAAGTTTACTGGGCCATTGTACTGCTAGCATTGTTGGGGAAGGAAGGAAAATTATACTCCTTATGCAAGAAATTAGCTAATAATTTCTCTTCATCTTTGAAGGGCTAGACTGATGAAGTGTTTATCTGTTCAGAGAGTACTAGCCATCAACTGTCCCAAATAACAAGCCCTAACACCCACATCACCTGGCTTGGAAAAAATAATGTTTTGTTACAACTGGCACATAAGGATACAAAAATCATAAATAGAAGCATCAAAATCCAGGAAGTAGTCAAAATAAATAATATAGGCCATTCCACATGTACTTGCAAAGCAGTTTTGGTGATACGTTATGCTATTTGTTTTGTGTACAGTGATTAAAATCTCGGTGCTGTAGAGAGGTGACGTTATAATCTGCTAGAGATAATGTCCCTTATACTGAAAATTTGCCTTTGGGCCTTCATTTATTTTATATCCCTGCAAAACATGTTTATTAACACTGTTTTAGGTGCTTCACTACACAGTCAGGTTCATGGTGACTGTATTATTCTATACAAGTTGTGAAATAATTTTCTTGACATTTAATTACAAAATTTGACTTTCATTTGTAGACTCAATGAATACCAATTTGTTTAGCTCTAATAAGAAGGGAAAAAAACAGCAAAAAGAAATTTGCATTCATATATCATGTTACAACTAGCTTCAGTATTCCTACATTTGGGAGGGGTGTTAAAAATTCCATTATACTAACAGTGATCTCTGCTTCTGGTAATGCTCATTAATTAACACTTTCTAAACCTTCATAGTAGCTATGTATGTTACTGAGAAACACAGCTTAATTATGTTACAGAAAATATAAAATACATAAATATGTCAAATATTTCCAATAGAGCATGTGTATGTGCTTACAGTAGTATTTGTATAGATTTTGCTGACTTAAAAGCCCTTTCTCAGTTGCTACAACTTTGGAGGTTACTATAGACTAGATGCCTCTCTGTCAATCCCTTAAGTGCCCGATTCATGTCTTCTTGCCATGCTCAACTTTACCTCAATCTAAGCTCTTTGGCTCGCCATTTATCACTTAAATACCATTCCAAAATGGGAATTCAGAAATTAAGCAGTGCTTCTAATAAACACTAGCAACATCATATTTCCCAGAAAATAAAGATAGGGCCCCTTCTTTTTAGAGGGCGCGTGGGTGCAGCAGGAGGCAGCAGCCTTTCCTACATATGAAGCATACCAAAGAGGGCAGTAAGAATGCTGAAGAGTCCTAGTTTCTAACTCCAGGGTTTGGTGTCCAGAAGCCAGTGCCCTGTCCTCCCGGCTGACTACACTGATAGGCTCAGAGTATCTTTTTTCTTTCTGGCTCCTTGATGCCAGTATCGTTGGATACTTAGTGAGGCACATTAAACAGCAACAGTAGGAGAAGCTTTCCTCTATTAGCCAGACTTCACCTATGAGATGCAAGACAGGTTATTCCCTGCTTGGGTGAGTGTTGTGATTATTTTACAAAGCAGGGGAAGTTACACTGCCATGCCCTCCTCAAAAAGACAAGATTGATCTCCTCGCTGTTTCCAGGAAAGCTATGTTTTCCACTCCCTGTAGGAAGGGCAGTGATTTCCACAGACAAGGTTATTGACTCCAGTCCGGGCTCTGTGCTAGTCTTTTATTAAACCTAGCCCTTGCAGTTTGCTTTTCTACCCAGCTCCACTGTTAGGAAGTGTTACGGGACCTGTCAGAGAGTTGACAGGAATCTGGGCTGCAGTAGCAGTTACCTACAAGATTCTGAGCTTTATGTGAGAGGAAAAACGTACATGCCTGTCAAGAAATCTCCCACCCAATTTGAAAAAAAAAACCAAAGTCAGAATGATACATTTGTTTGGAGGGGAATCAAGAGTGTGAGCAGCTCAAATCAGTGAGCAGAGGTAGGCAAAATCTTCTTTCTCAACCCTACTTTTATTCACAGACCTCTTTCCTAATTTTGTTCTTTTTGACTGATTTTATCACCTGCACCCACACTCAGGGAGAGTAAAGACCCAGCAGTGACAAAGGGTGAAGGAAAAGGCAACAAAGTTAACTAAACTAGTGCTTCATGATCATGTAGAAGACAGGAGGAGGAGTGTGGAGGAAGAAGACCATTGGTACTTTCGCAGGCCAGAGAAAGAGTTCTGATGAAGCAAAGTGTATCAAGGAAGTAGATTATTAATTTTTTCTGAGGAAGCACATTCACTCTGCATCAGGGACTCAGCTCCTACCCATTATGTCCTGAGAAATTACTCATCATTGTTTCATATCTCCCTACCACTAGAGAAAAGCTTTGAGATTTAAAAACACTGCACTGTGGGTGAAGTTCAGAGTTGAGGGAATTGGTTCATTTACAGCAGTATTCAGCTGCTTTCTTTTAATTTTCTGAAAGACAGGTTAAGCATCCAGTAACTCCACCATCATTTTCTTTTTACACCTTATGACAGGAACATTACTCACAGAAAAGACTTCAACACTTTCACCTCATCCTTCCAGTCCCAATTCCAGTCAGTTTTCTTACATGGTAGTTCAACAGCCCTTTTTTTTTTTTTTTTCATGGAACTGAAACTAATACCTGTCTCAAGTTTCTGAAATACCTATAGCCCCCCAGTGTACTTCTGGAGCACCTCCAGGAAAAAAAGGAAGAGATAAATTAGGACATGGCTCTGTGAAACAATGCACAGCAAGATTTCTCAAGCCAAGGAACATAAATGCATATCCAGGCAAGTGGAAAAAAAATATCTTTCTCAGCACAGAAATGTCTTTATTATGACTTCAGTTTTCTATTCACTTCAGTAATTCAATTAAAAATTGTATTTCTTACTTCATGTTTTGCATACTGAGATGAAGTTCTAAAACTAAATCTATTTACCCGTAAGCTTCAATCAAAGGATTGAGATGTGGACACTATTATTCTCACCTAGATATGGAGAAAAATCAAATGAAGACATTTGATAGTGTTCTATGGTTTAATTTTTCCCTTAAAAACTAAACAGGACAAACAGTGTAAAGCAACAGTCCCATCCCTGCTGATACTTGAATACACAAGATCCTTTGCATATCAACACTCAAAATAGAAATGCTTATTTTGCAAGCTGTCATTAGCCTCATTTTATAGATAGGCAATCTGAGGCACTGGCAAAAGCATCAGGAAGTTACCGGTTTCCATACTGAGGTGAAGCAAAAGTGGAAAGAAGATCTAAGAGATCTGCAGCAGCTCTGATGTTCTGTCTGCTAAGTTGCACTGCCTTACAACTCTCGGCAGTAGAAGAAGAATGCAGTTCTGAAGGCACTTTAACCTGTACATCCTAGAAATCGCAGATTACTTAATTTTTTGCGCTTTTTTTCATATTTTTGATTTCTGATGGAAGTACTTTTGGGAGACTTAATCCCAGTGCAGCCTAACTTTTGTCTTTGATCACTACCATGGACAGGCAAGAAAAGCAGTCAGATGTATGTAATTGAAGAATATTCTATGTGCTTGTATGAGGTCCTCACACAGCATCTCATTACAGATAAAAGGAAAACAAAGGAGAAGAGGCAGCTATTTTCAGGATATCTCCTGGGCACCAGCTACTCTGGACCTCCGGCTTCCTAAAACTTGGTTTAGATGAAGTGCATTATTACAGCTTTCTCCATTTTGGTTTCAGTTGTTCAATTCAGTTCAGTTTAATGGCTTGGAGTTTGCCCTAACAAGCAGTTAACATGAATACTCCATTGAGATTTTCAATTAATTCATATATTTGTTTTTCTTCTTACTGAAATCATTAGTGCATTGAAATTAAACTTAAGTAAATATACTTTCCTGGTTTCAGTTCACATGATTCACTGTTGTTTATCTATTAGCATTTTTGCTTTGAGTTTGAGTCAAATTGGCTGTTGATGCCTTAAGGAATAACAAAAAATATAATAGCGGTTATTGTTTTCCATTTGTTTCTGGTAGTAAATTCTCGGTTTTGATTCAGATCATATTTATTTCTCAGAGACTAGGTTCCAGCTAATCCTGTTATTTTGGTTTTCATTTTTTTTCCTAAAATATCTTTGGCTGTACCTGAACATCTTCTATTGTGTTAAGTAATTTCTGTAGGACTGTTACAACAGAGTTAAAATATACTGGCAACAAACCAAAAAGACCTATAGTTGTACTAAATATCTTTGGGTTTTTAAATAAAAGGCCATTAAAAATTGTTAGCCTGACCATTTGTTCCAGATTTTCAAGACATGATTTACCTGTATATTTTATAGAATCATAGAATGGTTTGAGTTGGAAGGAACCTTAAAGATCATCTAGTTCCAAGGGCAGGGACACCTTCCACTAGACCAGGTTGCTCAAAGCCCCGTCCAACCTGGCCTTGAACACTGCCAGGGAGGGGGCAGACACAACTTCGCTGGGTAACCTGTGCCAGTGTCTCACCACCCTCACAGTAAAGAATTTCTTCCTTATATCTAACCTGGTACCCTCTTTCAGTTTAAAACCATTACCCCTTGTCCTGTCACTATGTGGCCTTGGAAAATGTCCCTCCCCATCTTTCCTATAGCCCCTTTAGGTACTGGAAGGCCACTGTAAGGTCTCCCTAGAGCCTTCTCTTCTCCAGGCTGAACAACCCCAACTCTCTCAGCCTATTCTCATAAGGGAGGTGTTCCAGCCCCCTGAACATCTTCATGGCCTCCTCTGGACCAACTTGGCCAGGTCCATGTCCTTCTTATATTGGGGGCCCCAGAGCTGGACATAGTGCTGCAGGTGGGCTCTCATGAGAGCGGAGTAGGGGGGAAGAATCACCTCCTTCGACCTGCTGGCCACACTTCTCTTGATGCAGCCCAGAATCAGTTGGCATATTTGGTTATGTCAGTTAAGCCCAAATTTCTGCAGACAAGGAGGGTGAGCACATCTATGTGTTACAAATTTTGTGTGCCTTCCCTGACTTGAATGAGCCACCTAGGCAGGTTCACACATGCAAATGCACTGTGTTACCACCTCCAAATTCAATATGAAAGACAGGACATAGAATGTAGCCAGTCTGCATATGAAATAGAGCATTTCTTGTAGTTATGCTGAAGTGATTCTGTCTTCAGTTTGTACATACATATATATCAATTGAAAGAAATTGATGGGTATTAGCATCTGATTATAAGTAGTATGCTTTTTAGGCAAAATATTTAGAAGAAATTTGAGGTCTTTTAAGCCTGGTGTTAGATGGAAATGTCAGTCTTTTACTTGTATTTTTTCTTCACATGTCTTTCTTGTCTATATAAGTCTGATCTACAGAGTAACTTTTTAGAAGCTAATAAATGTATTAATATCACAGTAATCAGTAGAGCAAAAACCACATTTCTCTGAGCAAAATGGCTATTTGACTGAAATGTGTGGCTTTAAAGAGGAATAAACTTTTTATTTCGTAAGAAAGATTTAACTACAGTAGGAAAGAAACCTAGAAGCACAGGCTGAGGAAGCAGAGATTTAGGTCTCTAACCCCAGGTTTCACAGAACACAGTGCAGAGCAAGTGATCACAGGAGAGAGGGGGACTGACTTTGTAGCCCTTGGTTAGGGCACTCATGCAAACTGTAGAAAGATAAGGTTCATGTTCCTGCTCCAATTAATATTCAGTTACTTACATGACGCTATGCAATTTCTTGTACAGAAGGGAGCTGTGCTAGCAGGAGCTTTGACATGCTACTGTTACTCCATCATTCATGGCCAGAAGCCTGATGAGTAGGGTGTATACATGGCAATCACAAACTTGTCCTTCCAGTTCAGGAAAGATTTTGAAACAAGCCTGTTGCTTCATATGTGAGCTCCCTCATTACCCACCTTGCTGTAGATATGACCTACTAGCTACAGCCTGCTCCTCACCAGTTTCCTGCACAAGGCCTCCTGGTGAGGCATGGTGTGATACCAGGCTGCAATCCACAGCTCCCTTGCAGATGGTAGAAGGACCCCTCTGGGACATCAGTGAGAGGAGCATTTCTCAACCCCTGGCTACAAATGAACATAATATCCCAAGGCACTTTAAAAGCACTTAAGTTTCTACAGATCAAGCAGCTGCTGAAGAACCACCTGGTGCATCTCAGTGGCACCTAAATGCTGATGTTGGGTGCCTGCAGGCGATTTTCAGCCCAGAGCATGAAGCATTCACTGCATCTTCAGTAATGTGAGATACTCTTTCTCCTAATGGAGCTGTTCTACTTTGAATAAGTGATCTCAGTTTAAGCTTACATTAATTTAGCGGGCTGAAATGTGAGCCACTCAGGACCTCATTCACAAGCGGGCAAGGCTTTCCAGCTTAAGTTGTGAGCAGTTTCTGTAAGAAGGTCAGGGCTAAGAATTGGGAACAACAGCTTCCACTACCCAGTTGTAACTAACCATTGCATACCTCTCACAGCTCTGAATCCCTGCCTGGGCTTAATTCCCTGCACCTAATTCCGATGTCAAATGGCAACGATAATACTTCCTAATCCCTTGTGGATCTTGCAAAAACAAGTAGTTTAAGGGGTACTTAGATCTGGATACACAGAAGTATCTTAGGTTAAATTAATTGTGGTTAGATTTAATTCCTTCAAAGATGATTTATTGAATATTTATTCTTCAAAATCTGTCAATCCAGGACTGCTGTAAGAGAAGGCAGAGAGGACATATGTATGCACGTCAGTGCCACATGTGGAACTTCACAAAGACCAAGAAGTAAAAGTGATAGAACTGTTTCTATGGAGCCCGGCAAAAGATCATTGGATCAGATCATTCACCAGCTACAAAACTGTATTTTGAATGAATCTGCAGGTTTTTGTGTTGGCAAAACAGCAAAAAAAGGTGTTCCTCTTAAGGTGACAAGTATCTGAAATCACAAAACGTTACAAATCTGACTCCTCAAATGACTTGGTTTGCAGATGTTAATATATAAGCTCTTTTTAAAAAAAAGAGTCATGAAACCGATCAGTAATTAATATAACTTGCTGATACTTGACAGCTTGTTTTTTATTAAAATTGCCACTAAATATCTTAGCTGAGATTAAATATATCTAAAATTTCAACTTGTTCTGTATTAATATAAGGTATGGTATTAGGGTTTGTGAACATTTTAGTGATGATATCTGAACTAATAGCATGACATGCACTATGAATCCATCATAGCTCAAGGTCAAATCCAAATCTTGTTAGTTTTGTCCTTTTGGTCATTATTGTGACTGTGCCAATCATTTTGATATCTTTACACACCAAGAATATTAGAATGAAAAATATTTCCCATCGTAATCTAAACAGCAATTTTTAATCTTCATTTAGTAGTAACTTCAGCCTCAGGCTTAACAAAGCTAACAAGACTACTGCTGAGGTTGTTCTCTGTTAATTCTGTAAAGTTTTGTTAGATTCAAATGGTTGCTGAGGGTTTTATACATGTTTGTCAGCCTGATAGCTTTAAATAGTTCAATCACCTTCAATCTAATGAATCTTTAATTTGTTGCTTTACTGTGAAAGGAAAATGATTCAATCAGGTGAGAGATTTTCATTCACTAGTCTGCATACAAAACTGTCTCTTGGTACTGAACATAGTATAAACATCACTGGTCCCTTTAAAAATAATTTCCTATAATAATAATTAAAATGCTGCAGTGTTTTTATCACAAATTGAAGTTTTAGGTTATTACTGAAGAATACTGTGATTTTTTTCATAAAAGTCTGAGATAATGGTAATTCTTATTTGCAGGCTTAGTATGAAACAACATGATAATTGTGAAAAATTATATTTTCTTTAATTTCTGTTGCTTTATTTTTCTTCATTTTTTTATGAAGAAATCAGCATTTACTTGAATTTATAGGAAATATGGAGACAGGGCAGATGTTTATAACCCTCAGCAAGTTTGCTGACACCACCAACCTGTGTGGTGCAGTTGACACGCTTGAGGGAAGGGATGTCATCCAGAGGGACCTGCACATGGATCAAGGTAATCCCAAGCACAGACACAGGCTGGGTGGTGAGTGGATTGAGAGCAGCCCTGCAGAGAAAGACTTGGGGGTACTGGTGAATGAAAACCTGACTATGAGCCATCAACGTGCGCTCACAGCCCAGAAAGCCAAATGAATGCTGGGCTGCATCAAGAGAAGTGTGGCCAGCAGGTCGAGGGAGGCGATTCTCCCCCTCTACTTTGTTCTCATGGAGTACTGTGTCTCTGGGGCCCCCAACATAAGAAGGGCATGGACCTGTTAGAGCAGGTTCAGAGGAGGGCCATGAAGATAATCAGGGTGCTGGAGCACCTCCTTTATGAGGACAGGGTGAGAGAGTTGGGGTTGTTCAGCCTGGAGAAGAGAAAGCTCCAGGGAGACCTTACAGCATAAAGGGACCCTACTGAAAAGATGGGGAGGGACTTTTTATTCCTAGTGATAGGATGAGGGATAATGGTTTTAAACTGAGAGGGTAGATTTAGATTACATAAAAGGAAGAAATTCTTCACTGTGAGGGTGGTGAGACACTGGCACAGGTTGCCCAGAGAAGCTGTGGCTGCCCCCTCCCTGGCAGTGTTCAAGGCCAGGTTGGACGGGGCTTTGAGCAACCTGGTCTAGTGGAAGGTGTCCCTGCCCATGGCAGGGGGGGTGGAACTAGATGATCTTTAAGGTCCCTTCTAACCCAAACCGTTCTATGATTCTATGATGCTGTGATTTCCAGAGGCTGTAGCAAGCCTCTGGAATGCAGCTCAGACACTGTGAAGTCCTTGGAGGAGAAGGGCAATTCAGAGCTTCTCATTTAGGCCTCTAAAGGTTTGAGTGTTTTTGTGTACCCTGACAGACTACACTTATACAGCCAGATATAAATTTAGCCATAACAACACCAAAAGAGTGGAGAGGAGGTGGCAGTTCCCTGGTACTAGCAGGAAGGAGGTAATTCCAAGCCTCACCTCTGTGTCTAAACATGGGAAGCCTGTGCATGCAAATACACCCATCCTAAGGCTGTCATGTAGCCTTACAAATAGTTTAAGATTCCAGTAAACACATATAGTCTGTTCTTAGTCCTTAGTCTTTTTTTTTATTATTATTATTACAAGTACCGTACCACCGTTAATGGAAAACACACAGTTCACCTAGAGGACATGTTTAGGTGAAGAACTGTTCCCCAGGAACCTGGTGTGTTTCTGTGACATAATCCAGAGTTCGAGCATCAGTAGAAAACAGCTGCACTTACACAGCATGCCTCCTCCTTCCAGCACTGGGGTGTGATACTGCAGTCCTTTAGAAAAACAGTATCAGTTACTTCTATCCTTCCCAGAAAAATGAAAAGCAGTTGTGTTTTGATACCTCAGTTCAATGACCAGTGAAACTCGGCTGTAGGTTGAGGCTAGTCTGGAGTTACCAGGAATGACTTCATGAAGTTCTGTACCACATTTACTGGAATATTTTTCAGATGGCTACACAGAGTCAGATACTAATACCAGAACCTCAGCTAACTTCTCTTGGGACACTAAAAGGAACACAGCTGCAGCACAGTGTTTGGGATTGCCCTCCTCTAAATGATAGACCAGCTCAGCACAGTATTTACGATTTTTTGATTCTACTTGTGTAATCAATTCCCTTCTTCATGCCAGTGCTGTTCTTTTTATTCCCTATCCCGTTCGTATTTCTGTTTGTTCTCTTTGTTCACTTGTCAGTTCTACTGTATGAGAACATCAAAGACACTAACTTATTTAATTGCCTTTCTAAATGCACATATTCACAAAGTAGGTGCCACAGGTATCCTCAGAATGTCTGCTCAGCTGCTCCTTAACTTTGCTTTAATTGCGGAAATACCTAAGTTTTGGTTAAAACATGGAATCCCTGCTCACACAGGCCACATGAAGCAGAGAGGTGCTGGCATGGCCTCTGCAGCTTCCTTTTTGTCATGGCCCAGTTTTTAAGTTCTAAAACTAAATCTTTTAGTACAGTTAGAACCTTGCATGATCTTCAACTGATGTGTTCCTTTCTTGGTACAGCTATTAGCTTCAGGCTCTCCTGAACACTAGATGTCAACAATAACAAGTTAGACTCAGTTATCACCTTGCAGTGCAAAGTATATTCACTCGGACTTCTCATTCCTCCACACTTCCTCATTCCCAGTCTTCCTGGCACTATGCATGTGTCATCTTTTAAGATTAACCTTAAAACATTTTCATAAACCACAACCAAACAGGAAGAGTAGAAATACCTCGAAGTAAAACGATACAAGACTTTATTTCGTTGTTTATTAAGCTTTATGGATGCTTACTGTTATCATCCCATGATGCACGGAAACAAACTCAACAACGCAGTTATAAAGCGGGTATGTTTACTCCGGCGCCGGGGTGCAAGGGGATTTCTCCACAAATCTTGCACACCAACAGCACATTTTACCAGAAACTTATAGAGTGTGGATATACATATTCATTGGATTATATAACACAAACATACATATGCATAAGTCAGGCTGAGTTAGTTTGAAAGGCCGGTGTCAGCAGTTTATGTTTTCTTTGTGCCTGCACATTGCCTCCTAGTGGTCGTCTTCGGGGGTCTTTGGGAGGAAGGCTCACAGTCCTCTTCACCTTATACTTTTCCTCGGAGCATGTGCAGATTCTCTTACCCAATCTCTTGAACAAGAAGAGTAATTCTAGCTGGTTTACCACGTCTATTTTATCTAAAAGCACTAGCTTATTAGTTTCTACTGTCCATATATAGTCTACAAAGACTCAACTTGTTAGAACACATCTGCTTTCCAAGGACATGTCTCTTATTTTTGCTGAAGATAGTAATTCTTGATAAGTTTCCACAGAAAACTGCTTTGTTTTGATGCACACAGTAGTCCTTGGTAAAATTCCATGGAATTAAGCAGTATTCAGAAATCATTATAAGTTGCTACAAGTAAATAAGTTTCAAAGCAGGTGATCATTTCCTTGTACCATCCAAAAGGAGGACACTCTTTTGTCTGTGTGATTCCTCTTCTATGTATGTCTATTCTTCCCTCAACTAACGCTAGACTTCTAGCAAAATTTTAGTAATACCATCTGTAGCACCAAAGTACACCATGATAAATGTATGTCCTCTACTGTCTTAACATTTGCTTCTTAAAAAAAATGCAAAGGCTTTCAAATACTATTTGCATAGTTCTCCATTTTATTTAAAAGCTAATGATACAGTAATCCACAGTGATTCTAGTATTCTGATCACGTCCAAGTTCCTTTTTATTGTGTTTTGCTCTAGTAGCCAGAAGGATGATCCCTAATACAGGATTATTTACATAATGTCTGTTGTAGTGACAGATAAAATACAAGAAAAAAACATCCATCTTTTCATTTTAAAGTACTGCCTTTTGTTATTTGCCTATAGTACAGTGGAGAGAGAACAGCACAAACTGTACCAGAGAAGCAGAAAAGTAGAGAGACTAATTCCAGAACAAATTTAGTTGATTAAATGCAGTACATTAAAGCCAGACATTTTAATGTTGACGTTTTAGTATCATTAATGAAGGGCCCAGCTATTGATCTTTGCTTGGGCAACTGTCTATTGAATCCATTGGACTCAAATTCAGAAAAAATGTAGCCTAATGAATTTCAAGTAATAATTGCTATACAAGGCAATTGCAAAATTTGCATAGCAAAGCTCCTCTGAGAGAAATTTATGAGATTTCTACATCCGTCTGAATGTGCAGAGGCTTGCAACTCAGCATGATGTGAATTATTAACCTCACCTGAATAAAGAGGGAAAATAATACTGTATTTCGTTTAACCTCTGCAGCTTCACAATTCCAAAATTATAGGGCTCTATGAATAGATCAGAACAGTAAAAACTTAGAAATTTTCTTCAGTTATCTCATTATGTGAAGCAACATAGCATTGTCTATGAGGAGAGCTACTGGTTAGAATGATCATAGAAAAAATAAATGCATGTAACAAAAATACTTCATCGTTTCATTAAAGTGACTGTTATTACTTCTAGTTACTGAACACATTTGTTCCTTTCTCCTGACTCCTTGATGTGGACCCTGAGTTAAGCTACTGTGGGATATGAATAGGCAGCCAGGCAAAGCGCTAATGCCTCTCTATTGGAGCAGCTTCTTAAAGGACTTGGGTGCTGGGACTGGTCAGAGACTAAAACCTGGACTGTACGAGCTATCAGTTCCTACATGCTTTCATTTCTCCTAAGCAGTAGACAGACATTGACTTGTTCCTGTCCACCAGCTCTTTGTCACTACTCTGTTGTAGGATGCCAACTGCTTGCCATCAGAGCTAATGCTGTAGTTCATGTGAGCTCTTTCCTAATCTGCTCCAGGCAAAAATCAGCCAGGTTAATTTACACAGTGTGAACTGTGGTCTGGGCTAACTGAGGTGGTTTTGCCTGAAAGTCGTTAGGAGGTGTTCACATGCACTGCTCTGACATCTGTGCTCTGAAGCTACAGCATCTTGCATGGTGAGCTGCTTGAGTACCTTCTGCCAACAAGACTGGATTCTGAAAAGAGGTCTGCAGCTTCACGCTTTTATAATCAGTGAAGCAGGCTTCATCATCATCAGTTATTGATTTTCAGGGTTTAGTTAGAGCTGGAGAAGTTTAAAACAGCTTCTCATTATGATGAGTGCTTTAAAAATAATGAATATTTAGATTGTTATTATTTACAAACAAGGTCATTTACATTTTTAGGATACTACTGTATTTGCATTAGCGTTACTTCACTATGAGATGTTTCTTATTCAAATCAAAATGCTGATACTGTTGGCTCCTCTCCACATTAAGTACTCCTTTTCATTAACTCAAAATCTTTACTGAATACATTTAAATGAGGAAAGAAATAAAAAATCCTACTTCAAAGGAAGTGAGAGTTCTCACTGACTTCTGTGGACCAAGATTTGAATGCACAATTAAGCTGATGATCGCAAATTTGAAAAATCTTGTCAAAAGAATGCAGGAATGTCCTGCAACTCTAACTTCTACAAAGTTTTCCCCAATCCTTTTTTCATAAATATTTATGGACAGCAAACTATGGTGATATATTTTTAAAAATGTATTCAGAGCATCACAACCGATATTTTAATCCCAAGTTTTGAAGGTGAAAAATCTCTTGTGCCACAGTTTAAGAACTGACTTCCACAAACCTTTGCCTGTATACCATTTAAGTACTAAAATTTTTATTTCTATTTGGTATTTGATCAAAACTGTTTTCCCTTGCCCCACTGTTCATTCAGTGGACAGCTACCAGGGCAAAGACATTGAACATTTTTGCAACAAGGGAATATGAGACAGCAAAGCAGCTTGTAGTTCTGCAACACTGATCCTTGGTATTGCTGGTATAAGCCACATTTTTAATAATACCATTATGAGCTGTACTTAACATGATGTGAATTTTCATCAAGCAGAACATAAAATCTGTTCCATTACTGTGGAGACTAAGAATAAAACCAAGAGGTAAAGAATCCAGAGATGCATCCTTAACTTGAGTCCAGAGAAAAGGATTTCCATATTCACGTTTGCATGTGAGATTAATGCCAACCTGTGACTAATGGAAATCAGTAATACACAGGTCAATACTGTGCTAAAAAAGTATGTTGGGTATTTCTTAGTTTCTTCATTTGAATCTCTTTATGTTTTTATTACCAGTTAATATTAAGAAAGACAATGCATCTGCTTGAAATTTTACCAAATCATCGTAGTAGGATGCAGCTCAGTACAGTACCCTCAACAATAATTAATTTTACACTGTATCTGTTTCCCTTCCTAGTCATTTCAAAGTCATTATACTGCTACCACACTGATTTTTATGAAATTCAGATTTTCAGAAGGGTTTTTGCATAACTAAAAAGAAAAATTTAATCCCTACTTTCCTGCAAATACACAGGGCCTACTGGGAGAGAAGTACGGGAACATCCGAATACCAGGGGAAGTTGAGTCAGCAGAATTTGAAATGATCCTGGATGCTGCTGTAGAGGCCAAGCTAGAGACAAGGGTTTTAGAAGAGTGGTACTGCAGGGATGAAAATGCAGTTCCACCAGCATATTACCTCCGACCAAAATCTGAAATGCTGAAGAACTACCAGAACACAGTAAGTCATAGTCACCTCCTTACAAAATTCTTCTCTATCAGTTACAGTGGCGGGCAGTCCTGAGGGCCAGGGACTTCCTGCTGTCTCTGAATTGGCTTCTGCAGCCCTATCCACACCTGAGCAACTGGTGCTGTGATGCTCCTTTCCCATACATGGTGAAGGGAGCAGCTGTGAAACCCAAGGAACTCAACGGGTCATGACGCCTGCATTGATGTGCTCTCTGAGAACAGCTAGAGCAAGTCGATTGTACTCATTCATGACCTGTTTGGGCTAGTGGGACAGTTGTACAGATTTCTCTTCCCTTCCCTGATGTTGGAATAGGAAGAGCTCAAGCTCTCCTGCCCTGGTATTGTGCTTTTGCTAGATTTCAGTGAACAGGATTTGCAGAGGAAATACACGTTTTCCCTTCTATCCCCATACAAGAAAGCTTTTTAATAGTCAAATAAATGCTTAGTGCTGTCCTGAGTCAGATCTCACACTTGTAACTTACTAACTGTATTCTAACAGATTTTTGAACCGTTAATTATAATTTTTAAAACAGGCATTTGCCTTTAATTGATGACAGTAAAAACTGTATATTAGTCAGGGCTCAGTTCTACCCTCATACACATCCTATATGCCTAAGGCAGATTTCAGTGTACAAAAAATGAAGTCCTTAACAGAGTATTCACTTCATTTTGAGTGCACACTGTATTATACAAGAAAATGAAATGAAACCATTATACTGCATTCCTCATCATATAGCAGAATACTTTCTCTGTTGCATGAAGAAACATTGAAAACATGAAAAACAGACACAGAAGGAGTTTCAATGAGTTCAGGACAGTATATGGCTGATTCTGAAGTATTGAGCACAAGGGGAAAAGCAAGTTTTGTAACTGATACACAAGAGTAAGTAAAAAGATGTTCATAACTTCCAGCTAACATAGAGTTACATCTCATAAACTTAAATAAAAGATACACAACTCTGAATGTGTCAAGGAATTGCTAAGAAGCTTACCCCGGAGGCTGTTCTTTTCCTATTACACCCTCCAGGAAAACTGGAGACCCCTTAAACACTTCACCTGCAGTAATGCAGCAGTGACTAGCAGCTGCCTTAGAGAAACCTCCATTGCGGCATCTGTGAGATACTATCAGAAAGGGCTAGTGAATTTATGTTAGAGTCCCTCTCTGATGACAGTAACGTTACTGTTAGTATAGCAATGAATGAATGAAAGTAGTGTCAGATATAATCCTGTCTTTTTCAAATATAGTACCTAATATGAGGTGCTTAACTACAGTACCAGGAACCTCATTTTCAGTTTTGAGATCCAAGTTTAAATTATTATTACTTAACATGAAAGGAGCAATAATCTTAGCAGTATTACTGCTGCTTTATTAGCATTATTTCAGGTTTGGTTCTCAAAACCCTCTTTCTATAAAGGTGGTTTTGGTCTTATTCTTGAAAAATATTGCATTAGCAGCCTACAGTAAGAATTCAGAAAATACTCAAAGTAGCTAACTTTTCTAATTCTAAAATGGAATACATTCTGATACCTGCAATATAAAAAGTTGAGCTCGTATTTATTTTTTTTTAGTGCATGTGTTTCTCCATTATCATGTTATTTATGACCTTGAATATTAGACTTCTACTTTCTGAAGTGGTAGATGTGTGTATTACAGCTACTGTTTAACTATGGATATTTTTAAAAGATGGAATCTTCTTCAAACCCTATGAATGAGAACAAATGGCAAGATATATCAGAAGAGATTAAGAAGATTTTTAAGACTGCTGTGAAATTGCTGTATGAGAAAGGAAAAATGAAACACAGCCAAGCAAAGAGATATCTTTCCTCTGGTAAAGTTCAGACTAACTATTTCTGTATACTCATTTATTATCTTTTCTATCAACCTTTCCACAAACATGAAAATATATTTCTGCCAGCATTTCTCATACAATTGAAGAAAAAAAAAATGTTCATTTTGCTTGCTTGAGACCAAAACCAATATGAAAGAACCCAGTGATTTTTCTGTACTTTTTCTGTTTTATACAGAAAACAGATGCAGTCATTTAAGAATCTGCAGGTTGGGGGTGGGGGCTGTTCTTGAACTGCTTATAAAGAAAAGATAACAGAGACTCTGTATTCTTTTTTTTATCCTCAGCTATTGAAGATGAACTTGATTTTGCCTTGGGTAAACAAACACCAGCTTTCCTAAAGAAGTGTGTTTGCTACATTCGGAAAATTGCCAACATTGAGCGTTTTGTTAAAATTCCAGAGATGGGAAAATACATGGATGTGGTACATACAGCTGGGAAGTTTCTACGAGATCCCGAAGCCCATGAGAAACTGATCAAGCTCAGGGATGAATTCATTCCTACCATCGTTGCATCGTCCAATCTCAGAGTGTACACGTCTGTCACTCACTGTGACATGAAACTAGGCTACTCCCAAGAAGTGGAGAACCATTACATCGAAGGACTTGGTAAACAGTTCTATGAAGACATGATTGATATCATCCAAGCAACAGTGCAGCAGAATTTTGACACCGAGACAGACTTGCTGTATGATGAAGTTCTTCAACACTCATCGCTATGTAAAACATACTCCACTTTTTATGAATATAGATGTGAGGCATTAAACATAGTTCACAAGTACGTTCTACCTAGCAAAATAGGACACATTAACCCTCTTATCATATATGGAGGACCATGCACAGGGAAGACTCTTTTATTAGCTGAAGTGGCAAAGAAGGTAAATAAATACTTTACATAATATGGTGATGTTAGGAGCATTAGTGTGTAAAGGCCAACTTAGCTTCCATTCTTCCTTTTGTCAACAGATCCGATATCAGCCCTCAATATATAAAATAAAAATAATAAAAAGTGTATTCTGCATATTATTGTACATGTCTCTGTCATGTACTTAGCCAAAACAAAAATACTTTATCAGAGCTCTTAAAAACCTAATAGGAATCAATATGGTTTTGAATTAACAACATGTATTTCAGAATTATCTCATTCCCTCTTGTTTTACTGAGGTCCTATGAATCTGGACCATCTAAACATCATACGCTATTTTTAGTTTTATACACAAATACAGCATGTCTTTACAAGTCATGCCATCTTATGGTCTCATCAGAAATATACTTTCTACAAATCTACCTGCAATAACCTGCAAAAATACCTGTACTCATTTATCTGACATATGCTGTTTAAGTCATTGAGCTGAGTACTACAGAGAGATGAGTGAAACACTGTGCAAGGCAGCACCAGATGCAGAAAAAGACCAAGCTGGCATCTCTAAGCCTAATTCTCCAGCTGGGAGTCACAACTTCGAGTTCCCTGCAGGGTGCTCAGAGAATTTAGCACAGTGGGCTGTGAAACAGTCCCATCAGCCAGAAGGAAATGGAGAAGGGAACAATAATGTTTAAAATCCCGTATCTTTCCCAAATGTGACTTCCTATAGGTTCACATTAGTTGCATATATGAAATTGGGATTTGCAACTCAAGATCTCATTTCAGATCGGAGTACATAAGTTAACCTAGAGACTCTGGTTATGATTTTATTTTAAAATATTCTGTAATAACTTAAAGTGAGTTGAAAAGACTTAGCAAGTAAGAGAACTGAGTGTGTTAGCCTGCACAGACTGAGAGGATTTAAAGCCACATTCCTCACTTGCTTAGAGTATACTAACCAAAAAAACAGCAAGAGATACTTTGCCCCCTGAAGCAGTGTGTAAGAGTAAAAGTCACAGGCACACCAAAAAAGAGTGTACTTCTGTGGTCCAGGAATTAAGGTAACCTACTAGTAAAGGGCAATCTGTACTCTGATCCCTGTCCTCCAAAACCATCAGGGCGTGTATTTATATTCAGCTGGGAATCAGTGTTAAACAAGTTTAGGTGGCAAGCTGGTTGCCTGGCAAAGATGACATTGCTTAGTGTGTGTGGAATTCTATTAATAAGACAATCTACCTACTGAATTTCAGACACAGATTTTGCAGAGTACCCTGGGATTTATGGGCTAGATTGTACTCTTGTCCCCTTAGACATAAGCCTTTTTGTGGATCTGGGTCTTAGTGTTTTGGGATATTATCTGTGATAAACGAAGATGACATACAATATGAAATTCATTCAGTGTGCAAATCAAACCAGCCTTGAACTCTGCCAGTGAAAGCATTTCTGTTCAACCAGTAACATTTTAAAATGTTTATGTATAGGCAATCACTATTTATAAACTGTTACTGTGCTTCATTTAGGTATTAACTAAATTATGTTCTATACTCTAGTCCTATTCCTGGTTGCAAGAAGAGATGGGACCAGATTCTGACCCTGTGGTAGTTATAAGATTTTTGGGATCCACTGACACAAGTACAGATCTGAAGAATATACTTCAAAGCATTTGTGAACAATTAGCAGTCAACTATCGTTGCCTCGTACAAAGTTACCCAAAAAAGATTCATGACCTTCGGGACTTGTTCATCAATCTTTTGAATGAGTCTTCATTCCACAGGCCACTGGTGATAATATTCGATGCCCTAGAACAGCTAACAGATAGTGATGATGCTAGGAAGCTCTGGTGGCTTCCCATTCACCTTCCCCGTTCCGTACGGATAATTTTGTCAACACTGCCAAACAAGCATGGGATCCTGCAAAAACTGAGGTGCCTTATTCATGAAGAAGACAACTACATAGAATTGACTGCAAGGGACAGAAAGATGTGTAGCCAAGTACTGAAACATCAGCTGCTGCGAGTTAAAAGAAAAGTAACATCAGGGCAACAAATCTATGTCAATGAAGCATTCTCCAAGTGCACACTGCCTATGTTTGTGAACTTAACCTTCAGAGAAGTCAGGAACTGGAGATCTCACAAAGATGTGGATGAGTCCTCCCTCTGTGTCACTGTCCATGAAAGCATAGAGCAGTTGTTTTGGTCACTGGAAAACAAGTGTGGATCAAGACTATTGTCAAGAGCACTTGGCTACATCACTATGTCCAAATCTGGCCTGAGTGAAATGGAACTGGAAGATATTTTAGCCCTTGACAATAGTGTTATGTATGAACTGAGTGAGCATGTTAGAGAAAGTAACCCACTGAGAATTCCATATATATACATTGCAAGGCTTAAGGAGGGCTTGCAGGGGTACTTGATAGAGCGACAGGTTAAAAATGTAACACTTCTTCTCTGGGCAAATAGGCACTTGCAACTAATTGCCCAGAAATTGTACCTGAACAAAGAGGAAGATTTACGTGAAATGCACACAGTCATGGCAGAGTATTTCCTTGGTGTTTGGTCAGGTGGACGAAGAAAACCTTTTTACAGCAATGACCAATATCTGAGTGGTTGTCCTGACCATGGCAGTAGAGGCCTGACTGAGGATGAAAAGCACTGCATGGATCAGACTGCTTTTGACAGGCAGGCACCTGAGCAGCCATGGGTCTTTCAGTGTAATCCATTAGAGCCTGATATCTTTTTTATCAATCACAGGAAAATGACAGAGCTTATTCATCACTTGACAAGATGTGGAAGAACAGATGATCTTCTGTATGGAGTCATTATGAACTTCAGCTGGTTGTACACTATGATTAGAATAGGGCAATTTGATAAAGCACTTTCCGACATAGAACTGGCTTACACCTACTCACAAGAAAAAGAGCTGAAATTTCTGGCCAGTACCCTCCGCAGTATAAAGTTCAAAGTAGTAAAATACCCAGGTTCACTCTCTGCTGAATTGCAGCAGAGGCTTCTCCCAGTAGTAAGTTCATTGCCCAAACTCAGACATCTCCTCTTAGAATGTGACAAGGATGGACCCAAGTACTGCTCTATCGTCCCTTTGCATTCCTCCATGGATGTGACTTACAGCCCCGAGCGCCTGCCGCTGTCATCCAGCTGCATGCACGTCACTGAAATTTTGCCTACTTTTAATCCCAGCACAATTATTGCTGCTTTAGAAAATGGCTCCATCAGTACTTGGGATGTAGAGACACGCCAGTTACTAAGGCAGATCACAACAGCTCCATCTGTTATTTTAGGCATGAAGCTTACTAGTGATGAAAAGTATCTTGTAGTGGCTACAACAAAAAACACTCTTTTGATATACGATAACATAAATTCCTGTCTTCTGTCTGAGGTGGAAATTAAGGGGTCAAAACATTGTGGAATTGGGGGAGGGGGCAGTTTTATAAATGGATTTACATTATCAGTGAACCATGCACTTGCGTGGCTGGAGGCCAGCAAAGATGTTACTGTTATAGATCTGCTTTATGGTTGGCCTCTCTATCACTTCCACTGCTGGTACGAAGTGACCTGTGTGCAGTGTTCTCCAGATGGAGTTTATGCATTCTGCGGACAGTATTTGAACACCGCGACCATTTTTCACTTGGGCAGTGGAGAGAAGCTGGCCACCGTGACCTCTGAATTTTCTGGTGGATTTGTGAAATTTCTTCTCATTCTGGACACAGCCCAAGAAATGGTGATGGTGGACAACGAGGGTAGCCTCTCTGTTTGGAATACAGAGGAAATCACAAATCCCCAACTTACAGATGACTTTGACTGCAGGAGAGAAGACAGTGAAGTTGTCAGCATAGAGCTTTCTGAAGACCAAAGTGCAATTTTAATTTGTAAGGCACTCAGCATTGAACTTCTTGACACTCATGTGTGGAAGGTGGCTGAAAAGTTTAGAGCTAAACACAACGAGCGCTTTATATCTGCTGTGTTGTCCAAAAATGGCAACTGCATAATTGCTTCAATGGAAAATACCTCAGCCATTTTTGTTTGGAGAAGAGATACAGGACAGTGTATGGCAAGCTTACAGGAAATCTCAGGAACTATAGTCAGGCTAATCAAATCAAATCATCATAACATGCTGCTATCCTTGTCCACCAGTGGTGTCCTTTCTATTTGGGATATAGACATCATAACTGCTATGTCCAATATTGACAAATCTGGCAAGCCTATCCAAAGACTGGTGTTGCCAGCCAGAGGTGAATTAATATACACATTGGATGGATCAGATTCTGTCCATAAGTGGAACTTCAGCACTGGATTTATTGAAGCCGTGTTCAAGCACGAAGGTATTGTTGAAAACTGTGTGCTGACCTCTTCCGGAGAGATAATGGTTACATCAGATGATAAATGCAGCCAGTACGTATGGCATACTGTCAGTGGTGAAAATATCTTTCGCATTAATGGACAAAAAATCTCAGAGCTAATGATTACTCATAACGATCAATTTGTAGTCTCTCTCTGCGAGCAAAATGCATCCAGAGTTTGGCGACTGGCTACAGGACATAGGGTTTGCAATATTTTAGTTGCCTTACAGAATGCATTTATAACAACTGCAAATACATTCGTAGTCGGAATGGCAAAGAATAAAGTGTTGGCAGTGAGTCTCTGGACTGGCAGTATAACCAAGAAGTTTTGCTGTGATGATGGTGCAAGCATTGTGGATATTAAGCTGATACCAGACTGCCCAGATATTATAGTATTTATAACATCTACTGAAACTGTGAACATCTGGAGCCTAACAGAGGAAGTCATCTGCAGACGCGTACAATTGCCTACCAATTTCTTAAAAAATTTGGAAGACTTTGAAATATCCCCAAATGGGAAGCTAGGAATTATAACCCGTGGTGATGAGAACATCAATGTGCTTGATTTATACAGTGGAAAACTTCGTGTGGTTCATGCTCCAGGTATCATCTGGCGGCAGAGGCTGTCTCGGGATGGCCGCTATCTTGTGTACATCTGTTTTCGCAGCGAAGAAGATGATGACAATGGTGCGGTCTCTAGTTTAATAGTAATGAGGCTAGCAGATGGCAAAAACATCGGTGCCTGTTCTCTTTATAAAACTCCCACTTTTCTTGCACTCTCTCAGAGACATTTAAATATTATTATTGGATTTGATGATGGAAGTATAGGTACTTACACTGTAGTGGATCGAGTTGACGCTGCACTGAAAATCAAAATTGCTACTTCAAACAGCCGTCAGATTTTCAACAACGCAACACAAGTGATTAGGCCAAAATGTCACAATTATAGCTTCAAAGTGACTGCAGATTGCATTTGGAGGGAATCGACTGAGGTATTTGCAAGGGATAGCCCCATTACAGTTACAGAGCCTGAGGTGAGTGAAGCAACACCTACCAAAAAACACAACTATTGTTATGAGAAAGTGTGCTCAGCCATAGATTGCAGAGGACACAGTTTTGCTGCTGACAACTGAGTAACTGTCTGGACTAGCTTATCTGGATAATTATATACATGCATAGATTTGTCTTCTGAATTCACATAAAAATTGGTGCATTTCTTGGAAGACAGACAGAAACAGCAGAGGGCAGACCAGCTGGTTTTTCCTCAACAAATATTCTTACATTTATGTAAACAAAAAAAAGTAAACATAAAGCAAATGGGCTGCAGGGTTTTTTAAATTTCGGAATACAAGGTTCAGTCCAGGATTTCACCAGGGCCTTGATTAAAAATTTTTAGCAATATTATCAAAATTGTTATGCTCTTACAGAAGTTAGGTGATCTTATCTGGGACTGACAAACTCTTATAACTGGAGCTAAAGTTCCACATGATCGGTGAGAAGAGTCAGACCACTATTTTATATACCAGGTCACCTAGATGGGTCTATAGCTAACAGCCAACCTTATACCCACTTGCAAAAATGTGTTTTTCTGCTTGATGGTGCAATGACAAGATGTCACCTGCCAACCTGGAACACTTGATACATTCCATCATCGTTTTAAAAATACCTACTTTTTTTTTTTAATTGGGATTAATCTTTGGGTTGAAAGGAGCCAGTCAGCTGAAAACGTGTCAACGTGTGAGCTAAGTATTTGTTCACCTCAAAGTATGGACTGAAAGATTTTTTTTTTAATTGCATGCAGGGATTTCAGGTTTCTGTATTGTGATAAGAATTATAAAAACCTAGGTCATAAAAGAAATATAGGGTTTGGGGTTTTGTTTTTAGGTTGGGGAATTTTTTTGTTTTCACAGTGTGTATTAGTACAGGTGGTAATGAAAACTTTTTCAAAGAGAAGAGGTGTTACAGATGAACAGTTAAACACATTAATTTCTTTATGTTAAAAGGTTGCTATCCATTTTGTTGTACAAAAGTCTAAAGTATTTCCTATGTCCCCAAAGTAATCTTAATAGAAAAATTTCAGACATGTCATGTCTTAATCTTGATAATGTTTGCCTTACTATCATTTCTGTTCTTTCCCATGATAAATACAGATCAGATGACCAAACACTCTGGGACTGCTTGTATATGTGCTGAAATACTCTACTAAATGTAAAGGTTGTCTAAAGTTTCTTTACTGGTCCAATTTTAATGAGTTTTTCTTAATTCCACATTCTTACAAGCTTCACTTTTCTGCTTTAGAACTGTTCTGAGCCTTTTTTTACAGTTTTACCAGTTTCAAGGCAGAAATTGTGAAATAATTACAAACTATTTTAAAAAATTACATTTTGCCCAAGTAAAAAAAAATATACTGGACATCTGAAAGGATAAGAAGATTTTTCCCTCCTTATGTATCTTAAAGTTGGCACACCTGTGGAAACTTTTCAAATTATTTAAACAAAACAATTTTGTTTTTAAAATCAGAACTCCATGCCACAAATTTCCAAGAAATGAATGCTAAGCTAGAACTTAATGTAGTGTGTGAATGTTCAGTGTACAAGCCAACATAGTATATTAAGTGACTTGAATGATTTTTCCTAACTCGTTTGCAACTAATAGATCATATTGAATGTTTTTATGTAAACTTTGTATTGTTGGGAAAACCTACCCAATCAGAGATTTATATTTTCATAAATGTCAAATTTAGTTAAATTTTGTTACAGAGTTGTTAAATTAGAAATCTATTGCAGTCTTCAAACAATATACAGTCTTGTGTATGCATTGTTTGTACTAATAAACTAAGGAAACAGACTTGTGTGTGTCCCTTAATTTTAGGGAAATTTCAGTCTGGCAGAAGGACACAAGGCATTTTCAGCTCCCATTAGCCTGGAGTTAAATAATTTTGAAGGGCTGTATTCATAAGGAAAAATTCAGTATTTTTCCCACTTCAGTTAACTAAATTCAAAACCCAATTAAATTCACCCAAAAGTTGCATGCTTAGATGCTGCTTATGACTAGATTTTATACTGCCAGTGTGTAAGTCAACAGACACGAAGGCTAGTGTAACCTACCCAGTAGAAAGCTCAGAAAAGAGGCGAGCACCTGAAATCCCACTCTCCTTCAGACCTTTTGAGCTATGGGAAGGGCCTATCCATGCCTCCTGTCCTGAAGGTAAGCATCTTCCACATTCTTTCAAACGCTGGACATGACTTACACATTTCAGCTTTCAACTCCTTGTGCACAACCTGCATGATGTTGGAAGTTAGTTTATTATCTTCAAAGAGTAACAATATATCTCCTATCTGCTAGGAGAGTGGCTAACTGGCTAGTAAAGGAGTGTAACATAGAAACAAAGCAAAACACAAAACCAGAAAAATGTGCTTCCTTTTTGGGAAGCACCACAGAACCCAGTTGGTCTCAGCTTAGTTGAGTGGATTATCAGTAGAGTACCCAGATTTGCTCCTCTTGTTTTCTGGCTCAATTAATTGTGTGGTCTTCTGCACAGTGGAATGGCTTGTTGGGGCAGGAGATAGTCCCCAGCAAAATAGATCATCAGCCTAAAAGTGAGAGCAGTCTTCCCTTCATATTGGGCCAAAGAGAGATTTGATTTTAGGCCTTGTATAGTTAGGCCACAACAACCCCCAGCAGCGCTACAGGCTTGGGGCGGAGTGGCTGGAGAGCTGCCAGTCAGAGAGGGATCTGGGGGTGCTGACTGACAGCCGGCTGAACAGGAGCCAGCAGTGTGCCCAGGTGGCCAAGAAGGCCAATGGCATCCTGGCTTGTGTCAGCAATAGCGTGGCCAGCAGGGACAGGGAAGGGATCTGACCCCTGTACTCGGCACTGGTGAGGCCGCACCTCGATTCCTGTGTTCAGTTTTGGGCCCCTCACTGCAAAAAGGACATGGAATGACTCGAGCGTGTCCAGAGAAGGGCAACGGAGCTGGTGCAGGGTCTGGAGCACAGGTCGTACGAGGAGCGGCTGAGGGAACTGGGGGTGTTTAGTCTGGAGAAGAGGAGGCTGAGGGGAGACCTCATCGCCCTCTACAGCTCCCTTAAAGGAGGTTGCAGAGAGCTGGGGATGAGTCTCTTTAACCAAGTAACAAGTGATAGAACAAGAGGGAATGGCCTCAAGTTGCACCAGGGAAGGTTTAGACTGGATATTAGGAAGCATTTCTTTACAGAAGGGGTTGCTAGGCGTTGGAATGGGCTGCCCAGGGCAGTGGTGGAATCCCCACCCCTGAAGGTGTTTAAGAGTCACATTGACATAGCGCTGAGGGATATGGTGTAGTTGAGAACAGTCAGTGTTAGGTTAATGGTTGGACTAGGTGATCTTCAAGGTCTTTTCCAACCCTGACGATTCTGTGGTCAAAGCAATATGCTGACACATGAAAGCAGTGATGCTGTATGTAAAAAAGCAGGGGTGTTCTCATCCTGCTTTGAACCTTAGTCCTTTAAGTTCTAACCAAGGATAACACTACTATTTTTCTGAATTGTAAAACAATGAGAAAGACCAACATGAACATGACTCCTAATCCACTTAAACCCTTCAGACAAGTATTAGGTTCCTAATCTCATTGAAGGATGTTGTTTAAATCCTGTCCCTCCTCACAGTTTGTCTATGTCTTAATAGATAGAATGGGTAAGATAATAGATAATATCTATGTCTTAATAACTCATTGAGCTTTCCCAGCTTTCTGAATCTATTTCTCAGGGGTCAGACTCCTCACACACTGAGCCTATGCAGCAGACACAGGTTTCTGAATGGCAGTAGGCTGCTCAGTGTCCAAATACTTGCTACTGCAAGAGGGGGCACTCCAGAGCCCCTCACACATCTGTCCCCAAGTATATCTATGCAGTGGTACAGGGACAAAGTAGTTTCTCTAATAATGAGCCATCCAAATGCCAAGTGCTGTTCTATCCCTACACGGGAATAGAGCAATTTACCTTCTTTTAAGAAGCACTATTTGCATACCTAGAATAAAGCTTTCATTTATTCTTTATCTAAAGTGCATCAATAAACAGGTTCAAATGGGGTCCATATTTTCTGACACAGAAGAGTCTAGGAATAGGCTGTAGCTGCGAGAAAGTTTTAGAGGGGAATTAGCCGGAAATTCTTTGGCAGACAAAGGTAAGCCGGAGGTCAGCTAGAAAAAATATTTTTATCAGTCATTTCCTTTGCACCACAGCTGGGGAATGCACGGCCTGTGACTTCATTTCACATGGCCTGTGGCCATTTGACTTTTTTCACATTATTATCAGATAACATCAAAATGTGAGTTAACATGTAGCCTGGAAAAGGCATTGAGGTTTCAGTGGTTCCCCCACCCTGATTTCTCCATGCTACATACTCAAGCCCTGTGCAGAAACCTGTGGAAACAGAACTTTTAACCATCTAGGAAAGGGAATAAAAGCAAAAATCTATCACTAAAATGGCATTCATATGCAGGGGGAGCTATTTCAGCCCCAGATCAGCTTAAAATCCCGTAATTTTGCCCTTGATCAAAATCTTAACGCGTCTGTACAATACATCATAAAATGGGTCCTTTGGGTCATTATCATTAGGCTATTAGAAACAATCTGCATTGGTTTATTTTGTTGATTAAGGATTAAAAAATACCTGTTCTAACATAAATATTAAGACTGCAAAAGGACAGAATTCTGAAGTCTATATTTATTCTAATTATGAAACAAAAGACACCTTACTTTTTCACACATTATTTTTTATGCAACCATAAAATTGATTATATAATCATCCAAATGTGGACTAGGGCGTTTGAATAGTTTTGGTTATCAAGGATTTGTTATTAACAATCATTATTAACATTTATGCTATACATACGACCTACTTCAAAGTTCTTCTACCCTGTTATGGACGTTACTCGATATCTCTTCCTGGAACACCACGTCACTGCAGGGAGAGTAACAAGCTACATTTTTTTTCCATGGTTCACATTTTCAGCCTGGTCACTGAATGCCCTTCCTTGAATTCTGAAGGTAGCCTCCTGACTTACATGACATGAAAGAATGCTCTCAGTGTGGGTCTAAATCATAGTCTTGGTTCTCAATTTCAGCAGGGAGGCCAAAGGCTGAAGGAATAGTCATCACAATCCTTCCCATGGCAGGATGAGGCATTTTATCGTGTGCTTTTCCAGAAGGGGCAGTTTGCACTACCATCCTTTTGTGAAAAAGGGACTTTCTCTGTCAATGACCAGCTACGCAGTGCTAAATTAACTTGAAAATACAGGCCAATAACCAGAAGAGTGTGAGGAAACATTCTCCCAAGATATCTAGTCCAGCAGAATGTGCTCTTAAAATCACAAATGGTTTCCAAAGTAACTGTTAAAATCTGGCCCCAGCAAGCTCTTCTCCCTGCTTCCACTGCCCTATCATCCCAGGGCCATACTGCTCCTGCTTACCGGGGTGGATGATGCTCCCATCCCAACTGCAAAACCTGTTCCCAGCCACGGTACGCTCTTCACCTGCAGTGCCTGCACTTTTGGCAGCACACTGGTCCCCTCTCCAGACTCAGCAAGGAATATACAAAAGCAGATGTAAGGCACATTCACATGTTCCCACTGTCACAACTTTCACCACACAATACTGCCACACCAGCACAGATCTTACTTTTATGTAGCATATACCAGAGAGAAATAAAATCATCTTTCACTTTCATGCCATGGCTCTGATTCCACATGCATTTCAGTGGTAGACACAGCACATTTAAAGTGAAATACCCACTTGCAAGATGAGAGATGAAGCAGAAATCCAGACATGCTGTAGCACAGATGAAAACAGAACATGCCAAAACCAATAGGATAGTTTGCTGCCATTTGTCTCCGTTATTCCATTGCCTGTTAATAAATTGCCTGGCACTTCCCGCTGTAATAGCATGGTAACAATAGCATCTGAAGTTACAAAGCTAACCTTTTGGGCTATTTTTCAAGGCACACTTCTATCTCAGCAGGAATGTTCTCCAGAAAACCTCAGCCAAAACTAAGACTATGTTCAAGAATGAGGTTAGAAGAAACCAAGGATTTCTGCAGGCTCTCTGTCTCAACTACTTTTCCTTTGAAAAAATGTTGTCACAACCATGTTATTGAACAAGAACTATGAATTGGTGAGACAAGTGATCATTTCCTGCAGGACACATCTGTGAAAACCTGACTGAACGATCAGCTTGAAAAGATCCCAGAGGTTTCAGGAACAGTACTGTAGGACCACAGCATGCTTGGTTGGGACTGCAGGGGCTGGGGCAGGACTTCTTTACTACTGTAAAAATACTGGTCATAGGTTTGAGAAATCACAAGAATGAATAGTGTGTTGGATGCCAAACATACAGTAGCCCTGAAAAGGGTCTGATGAGAAGGCTGTGTATCAGGAGAGAGGGGGAGGCAGCCTCTCTGAGGTTGCTATCAGTAGCCACCTGGCCTACAGCACAGCTTTTCAACTGGTAGATTTCCCAGCCTATTAGCCAGCTCATTAGCACAAACACCATGAAAGAAATGGCAGAATGGGGATTGGCTCCAGCTTGGCAGGGCTGTAAACTGGGTGTGCAGCAGCACAGCATCACGCTCTGTGCTGCAGAGGTAGTCCTGGAACTGTTTGCAACTCCCACCTTCCCCACCTCCTCTAACAACTTGGGGATATGTCAGCCTGAAAAATCTTTACTTACTGACCAGAGAGCCTTTGGGAGAGTTTAGTGCAGGTTTTGTAGTAAGATATTTCCTGGCTTTCAAAGTCCATTTTCAACTACCGCTAAAAGCTTGCAGGATAAAACAAAAGATCTGCCAAAGAGCTGTTGCAGAGCTTTGCAGTTCGCTAGCTCACAGACTGTAAATTATATTTGGCCTTCACATTATGACATAGCTCTCTGCTTAAATTAAGCATATCCAAAGCAGCTTTTATTAATTTCTTTGCTGGCATCCGCTGTTTCAGCCTCGGGCTTGTGGCTCCGCAAAGAGAGGCTGGGGCTAGGCGGCGCGATTAAGTCTCCACTCCCCAGCACCCAGACCCCTGCTCTCCTCAGCCCACTGCTGAAATGAGTTTGACGGTCTCATCTTAACCTCAATGCAGTGCATATGAGGGGAAACACAACAGGGCAAACCCTGCCCGGTGCTGAAGTGGGATTTCAGGAGGATACTTTGCATGCGAAAAGCAAGCAGGACTCCAGCATGCCCCTTACACAGGGAAGGCAAGGATGCAACCCCTGCCAGGCAGGGAGGACCCTAAATCCAGCATTATTTAGGGTGAGAACAGCACACCTACTTGTACAGCAGCTGAACCTCATGTAACTGCTTCCATGAGCCTTAACACCACAAAGAAAGGATTCAGTAGAGCATTTCCAAAGGACTGTTGAGTAGGCTCTGTTTGCCCTGCTTTGGACTCCCCCCTACCCCCGGCTGTGACACATGCAGTTAGATGAGGCAATGTTAGTGTCAGTTCTTTCCTGGAAGTTTGGGGTTTTTTTTTAGTTTACAGGACACCAATACCACATTACAAATTACAGCTAGGAAACACCTGACCCAGCGGCTTGCAGGTATTGCCTACATGTTAAATCTCTCCTGCACAGGGAATGCTCTCCTAACTGGATTGTGACAGCAGCACATATTTCATATCACTCTTCGAAACACCACACCAAAACCAAAACGATTCTGGGAAAGTCAGCAACTTTCACAGGTAAACCTGATGCGATGCCTGCAAATATACCTGAGAGCAAAGCTCCTCCATTGGTCATCACTCAAAACACTGGGGATTAAATGTCATTGCTAGGCAAAACTAGCTGATGTAACAGAGGAACTTGCTGTCAAATCCCTCCAGCACTGTTTGTGACATGAGGAGATTTAATTTTAAGAATATGAAAATTATATCAATCATACACTGACAGGCTTGGACTTTGTTGTGGTTATTATGAGTGTCCCAGAGGAAAAGGAATTATCTGGCACATGTTCTTCCTCTTCTCCTTTTACTAACCCTGAGCAGAAAACAGTGAGCTCTATCAGGCTTTTATCCAGCTTGCAGGTAAAGGGTTACAGATTCTAGGAAGTATTAAATGCAAACTTTAAAGGATTTTATTTTCATCTACAGTCACATGATGCCTTAATACCCAATGACACTAACTACAGTGTCTCATTAAGAGGTCATGCAAACTCCCAAGCTAAACAAGGCATTCTTACATATTTAACATTCAAATGCAGAAGCCAAGCTAAGCCATGGAAGATTGTAATCAGAAAAAAGCTACACTTCCTGATCCGCACAAAAGCTACAGGTAGGAAAACTTCTTCCTTTAAACTTGCAACGTTGTGCTTTCAAAAGAAACTTTACAGGGCATATTTTGCACTCTCTTTTTTAGCTTTCAGAATAGTCTAATAGTTTTATCCTGAAAATAATCTGATCTCACCTGCTGTAAAGTATTGGTTTTATACTTAGAAACACAGTTGGCTCAGCAGAAATCCAAACAAAGCATTTTTTAAAGCCAAATCTATTTTAAAAGTAATATTTTAAAAGATTTCTTAGTTATGTAATTTGTTGTGTTAGAGTATGTGGGGTGAAGGGGGAGTTAATATGTCTTTGATGTCTGAAATGAAGGGATTTAGAACTCTTCTGACTTGACTTACACCATGAATTGCACATTGTTTCAGTCACTTCGATCAAAGTGTATTTTAACGGATGTGGCTTCCTCACTGAACTTAGACGATTTCTAATTTCCCTTCCTAGAATTTGGTGCATTTAAAAAAAAAATCTTAGAAAAGAAAATGAATGGCAGATGGAGACTATTACAGTGCTCCATAAAAGGAGAAAAAATTACAAATTAGGGAGTAAGAGGAAAGTCAATTAAAACCCAGTTAATCGAGAATTTGGATTACATTAAAGCATATCCATTTTCACATGGAGTGATAAAGTTTCACTGACAATTGCTGGCAATACTGCAGGAGTTAAGGGTTTTTTTCACTTGCGCTGAAGGATTTTTCCAGGGTACAGCATTAGCATTTTTATCACAAAGTTTTCTCATAAAAATTTTTCTTTAAACTTTAATTGTTATTAGTGTTCTAAATACTCAGCATTTAAATCTCTTTATAGGAATTTAGTCAGAGACTACATTTTACAGAGCTACAGAATCTATATTTACTAAAAGATCTCTAGTGCATCATAAGATTTCCATCCCTTGAGGATTCTCACTGCACAAAAAAGCAGCAAGCAGTGTTTATTGGCTTACTCCTACAATGGTTGGGTGGTGATATTGCAAGCGATGTATTTTTTTCTCTCAGTTTATTCTATAAAACCCGTCTCGTTTTCTTCTTCCCACATAAAGCTAGGGGATACCAAAAAAAAGCGGAGTATAATTATACCTACAGCACCTTGCTTCAGATAAGCTCTCCATTTTCTTTGAAAAAAAGAAAGTGTTTTCTCATTACCAGTACTTAAAATAAATTTGAGCCCCAATAAGTTTACCAGTAGTGCTTAAGCAAAATTAATACTGTCATTCACTTTCAGAGTGCAGGTCTAATGTTGAAAAGAGTTGAGAAAAGGGTATGGCCTACTAGTATATTCAGCCTGAGACAACAAAACATTTTTTAATCAAACTAATTGTACTCCTAACCTCCCAGCAGAAGAGCTCACAACTGTGCTGGTGGAAATATAGCAAGAAGCCACTCCACTTTAAAAGAACTGTTCCAAATTTAGTATAACTGACCTCTGAATTTCAATTATTTACAAAAATCTATTTAGAAATTAGATAAGGGGCTTATTTGCTAAGCTAAATTTAAATCTTGAAGGGTGAGGGGAACGCACAAGCTCCCAAATAAACAGCCATCCTATTACACAGGCTTTCACTGAGGAGGAACATTATACCTGGCATGCTAGGCACAGCATGCCATGGCCAGTCTCTTTTAAGAATGTTTGTACAAATTGGGTGTGTCATGGTAAACCAGCACTTAGTAGCTCAGAAGTTAAATTTGTTGAATGTTAATTTATGCAAAGTATCTTTGTAGGGTGGAAGGTAGGCCAAACACTAAAGTTACTCTGTGACCAGAAAGACAGACTGGTCACTGAATTAGAGGGAGCAGTAACTCCTTTCATAAAGAAAAGAATACAAATGAGGCATATACTCTCTAGCAGTTCAGATGTTCTTTATATCCACAACTGTACACTCATTACAGGTATCTGCACTGCTTTATTTTTTTTTCCTAATTAAATAATGCAACCTATTCTCTTGCTTTGTCATATCAATATAAAGTCGAACATACTGTTGTTTTATGGGATGGACACACAAATCAAATAATTCCTGCTCATAAACAAGAAGAGAGAGGTTCTTAGAAACTGAGATTACTGGAAATCCAAGAAAGATTTTTTGCACTTGGATTTTGATGAAAGTCAGGCAAACATAAAAATCAAAACAATACCAGAAGTTTGGAATAGATTTCTCTTTACCCCAAAGCCAGAGCTAAGAAAAGCATTGGTCAAAAGCCAATCCAGATCTTCCAAAAGGCTTGTAACTATCAGGAAATTTGTACCTGATCTAAGGCTAATACTAAAAATCATCCACCTGATGATTTTTGTGCAGCTCTAGATATGTGGGAAAACAGAGCAAAGTGAAGGGCACTGTGGCTTCCTTGGAAAGCCCCACTGAAAGCAGTCACTGTGCAAGGTAAACATTTGTGAGTGCTGAGGCCCTTCTCTAACCACAGAGTTGTTTGATCTCAAAGAAACAAACTTACTTAAAGGAAGTATTTGCTCTCAGGCTTTACTGAATGAAAGCCAAGGACAGCCTTTCTTCACGTCTTTCGGGAAGGGATGGTCTTTTGCTATGTTTGCACAGTATCTAGTTAAACACAGCTTCAGCATTGTCTACATCTTCCACTGATACAGTTTCACAAAGACTTGGGCCAGGGGGGCTCAACACACACCACTCACTGAAACACAATGAAATGTAGTCAGGTAATAAATATTTGTCTGGAATTATAATTCCTCCTTCAAGACCCTGTTTATCTGGGGATTGTATATGGTGACCTGTCAGTGGAGTACACCCATGATTTCCACACAACAGAGTTGTCATGAGGAGGGCACTGCTAATGCAGAGCAAGAAGCCAAAGCACCTCATTTAGCACCTGATCATATTAGAGAAGTAATATCAAAATATCACACCTAAGCAATGATGCATAGTAATCTTTCATTTTTGCTGAGCTACAAAACAGTTGTTGCAAACAAGATTATTGCTAAGGAGAATAGGTATAAAACTTGATGTAGTTTTACTTATGGGAAGTTTGATATCACGGACAAAATAAATGAGTTTTGGTAGAAAGGTCAGAAAGGATTATTAGAAAGGGGAAAAAAAGGCAGCAATTTTCCTGTGAGCTCTCCTCTGAGTCACTTTCACTTAGACATATGGAAGAACTTCAAAATTTCATTAAGAGCAGAGTACATTGTTTGGAAACTAAACATTTAATCACAGCAGGAAGCAGGGAAATAAAAGGCTCAAGTTTTCTTTTTTGTGTGACGTTTTTCTGTCTGCAGTTTTTATACAAGTTTATTTAACTTCCATTTTTTCATTTTAACCACAGATGCAAAGCCACAGATGCTTTCTAGTTAGAAAAATATTTCTGGTTGAATACTCTATTAATTCACACAAGTTATTTTTATATTTGGGACAGTGAGGATTAAGCCATCTCCTTGGGGCTTACTTGTTTTGGTGTCACCAAATGCGCCTGGCTCAACTTTGCATCATTTCCCAACTATTTAATATAGTTGTGTATTTCTGTTAAAAGAGCAGTTGATTTCACATGAACAAGGTCCAATGCCTTGCTACAGTAGGCAATCTGCTTTTTGAAAGAATAGAGTAACAAGGACAAGAGTATCTCATGTCAAGAACAACACACACCCAATAACTGAAAACACTCTCAACCTGAAGGTGCACCCTGGGAACTTTTCATACTGGCTCCAGTGGGAATAGTATCAAATCCTTGTGTTCTCAACAGAGGCCAAGAGAACAAGAAATAGCCTGATGCCAGCTGTGCCAGTACTACCCAGCATGTAGCTGCCATCAAAAAAGACAACATGGCAGCAGTACAGGTTTGCCTGTGTTGGACAGAAGCTCTCCAGACTGTATCAAAACAGATTATTTCACTTCTGCCCAATCTCCTGTGCTCAGGACAGGTGCATCTATATGTTAAGGCACTTTGCCCAGGCAGGTTGGCATTAATGTCCTCTCACAATACACTGCAATGCAGAGTCTCTGAAGGCAGCTTTCAGGCAGGAGAGGCAGCAAGTGCCCCACATGAGCCATATGGAGCCACATTCCCACAGTCCTGAGGACCTGTCAAGCTGTGGGTCTGTTCCTCCTCTGACTGCCCATCCTCCCCACTGTATTTATTGCAAGGACTGTATTTATTGACTGGGCTGTATTTATTACACTCCCTTCCCTCTTCATCTCACAGCCACCTTGCAACACTGTTTTATCAGCAGATTTGGGAGTGCCCAGCTTTATCTACCTCATTAAGTACCTGAGCTTTGTGCAACAGCCTAGGATGCAGAAAGCACCACCTATGCCCTGACACAGCCACCCAACGGCTTCCTCCTCCTCTCCCTTCTGGGTTGTGCTCCCTCCTTGTGGGGAGGTAGAGCAGGGTCTCTCCCAGGGGCCCACCGTGCCAGCTCAAGGACTGCAGCCTGCAGCCAGCCCCCAGGCTCCCTCGCCTGCTGCTCCTCTTCCCCAGCTAGCTAATCCACACTGCTGCACCTTACAGACACTTTCTTTCCCTCCAAATAAAAGTGTTATCAGTTTACTCCTCTTATGGAGTGCAAGTGTGATAGCGATCACATTTGCATGATTTTTTAACACTACAAATTTCCACAGAGCTATTCTTCTCATCTACTTCTGATCTACTCATAGTAAAAGAAGCACAAGTCTCAGGCAAATTCAAGTTTTTGAAGTAAACTGGCAGTCTTGTTCACTTACAGCCCAGTGGAAAACAAGCAGTTATTGTCAGCTGTCAGGAACCTGAACAAAGCTTTGTTAAGGGCCCCTCTGCCTCTATTTTTGGTTTGGGTGTGGCATGGAAAAAACAATATTTACCTTCTCAGTAGCTGTGCCCTTTGTGTATTTGTTTTCATATTCCCTTTCCCCATGTGAATTTATCAGATGCTGCACGGCTTGATATCAGCCCTGCATTTCTGTTGTCGGAGTATGCGTATGTCTCCACTGAACGTCAGTAATGAATAGGCAATGTCTGTGCAGCAAAGATACAGATTCAACTGCCAGACACCATTTCAGAAGCAAAAGTGGATAAAGACCAAACTACCATAAGATTTCATTTGCAGTGAAAATGAAACAAAAGCTACAGTCCTCAGCCCAAAACTGAAGGCCTTCAGGGCCCTGAGAAGCTACAGCCATGTACAATGTGCAATTTCTGTCCTTAACATCTCCTTTTAATTTAAAATCACTTGGGAATATTTTCCATTGCTCTGAATGAATGCACACAGATTGCTAAAAGGCTTGTCTATATTTACCAATACACATTAAGAACTAGGGGAAGGCCAGCTTCCTGCTTTCACAGCCAATACCAGCATCCAGTATTCATCAAACTACAGCCTTAGCTTTGTTTCATTGCTTTGCCATACTTCATCTCTGGAGGTGTTTAAGAGTCGGGTTGACATAGTGCTTAGGGATATGGTATAGTAGAGAATGGTCAGTGTTAGGTTAATGGTTGGATGGGATGGTCTTCAAGGCCTTTTCCAACCTAGATGATTCTGTGATTCCACAATAAAGCTTTACAGTGGCACCACTGAAATCAATGTGGCTGGACTTTCCTCCTGGAGAGAGTGGGAGAGCACCTATAGCTCAGGGCACATATTGTTACCCACGTTTTGCATGTGGGGGGAGTCTCCCACATGGTCTAAGAGCCAAACCTCCCTCTAGAGACTAACATCCTTAAAAAATCCAAACCAAGGTTGATACTTTCTTGTCATGGGGCAATATGTCAGACTGGCCAATAAATAAAGTTCTAATACATAGGCAACAGGTATTTGCTTATGATAGAGCTACCTGAGACCATTTATAGCCATGGCATAAACTCTTTGGAACAAGTTGTTTTGCTGGAAATGTCAACCTGTTGTTAGCACACAGTATCATGAGCACTCCACACCTGAAACACAGTCCAACAAGTCAGACTTAATAGTGCAGTTTTCACTGATAATTTTGGTGAATACAGTCCATTCTTTTGCACAGGATTAAGAGACAGAAGAAAAAGAGGATTACTAAAGTGGCTTGATGCCAGACAACAAAGTATTTTAAGGCAATGAATACTTTTCTATAGCCTCCAAGTATTGTTCTAATACTGAGAGACTGAAAAAGGTTGCAAATGGAATCAAGACAAGCAATTCAATAATACAACAGAAATGAAGCTGTATTTCACTGCTATCTCACCATTACCATCTCTTAGCCACATTTGGACTTTAATGCAGTGGTCAATACTTTGAATCTGCCTTGTTCTGAGAAATAATTATTGTAATTATAACATAAAAACTCTGCTCTTGTTCACAAAGTCATTGTGTCCAATCATTCCCTTACTGACCCGTCATCACTCAATGTCTGTGAAGGAAATTGGTTTCAAATAACCAAATGGAAAAGTTCACCCCTACTCTAAACAGCTCTAAATTATCACTATGTTTTACACATTAATTTAAGTGTTATATTTAAAAGAAAAGAAAGCCTCTTTGAATCAAAAAGAACTCATGTAAGAGAAAGTCATGTCACATGAAAGGGTCTTCATTAAGGTATTGTATTGGAGTTTTTTCTTGAAGTTTTTTGAGTGTGATTTTTAGTGTTTTCTGTATTTCTGTTTTAAAAGGTTTGTCATCCATTTTCACAGTACTTTGTAACTATGGCCCAAATAATTATCTGCTTTTCTACTCTCTGCTGACCAATCTTTATGTGAAATGTTCAGGAAAAATGAGTTAAAAAATTAATTGTAGTATGTTTCCCATGCTTGTTATGTAGAAGCAGTACCATATAGGGATAGCATCTTGAGCAATGAAACTGGGGGAGAAGACACCCCCCACAAAAAAAAAAAAGTGAAGGAAAAATAAATTAATCAGGTGCATTAGTATGTTTCCAGCTATGTCAGATCTGAAAGCTTATTCAGATCTAACCTGATAAAGAAACAGATTTATATGGCTTATGCTGTTTTAGAAGGATTCCTATTTTTAGTGTACATGTTTAATCATTCTCAAACATCCGCATAGCTGACTGGGTCTGAGCAGTTCTGCTTACAGGCTTCAAGATCATCTCAGAAATAACTGCTTGAGCCAGGCACACCATAGCCTTACCATTCACTGAAATACCAGATTCTAAACATTTAGTGCCCCTACATGCTAGGCATTCATCCAAACTGTGGATGGATTCATCCAAACTGATATCTGACATAACTAATGATATTACCATTTTGCTCACAAAATAAACCAACTCTGCTCCCACAACATGTAAAATTCTTCTGCTGAGGAAAGGACCTTCTTCAGTGTCCCAGTACAAGCTATATTACTTATCCACATTTCATGTTGTGATCCAGTTAAAAAGCAAGAGGGTAAGGAATAATGCTAAACGTGATAAAACTGATTTTACTGCTGTTTTCATACAGAACAACTAGGTAAAGAAATTTTGAGGTTTAAGATGAGCAAAGTACAATTTTTCTTTCAACTCCACTGACCCATCTGCACGAAGTATATTGTTCTCCAGGTTTTACATTTACTTCTCCTACTCTATTTCTCTGCATATGCCTTAGCCCAAATACTGTGCCCTATGCACAGCCTTCTGATTCTCAGATCTGCTAGGAGCCACGAAATTGGGCAGGAGGCTGAGTTGTTAATTCATGCTGTTCTCTTTCAGTCTTGCCAGGAAAATAAGTGTTTTGTGTGAACAAGGCATTTCTAGCATGTGCTTTGTGGGTCATACCTACTCATCTGTGTAGGATTCACTTTGGCTAGCAGTAACAAACCAAGAATGTACCTCTTGCAAACTCAATCTTTATAAACAGGTTTCAGTATCTTTTCCTTCTGTTTACATTCCCATTTGAAGATCCAGCTATAACTTGAAATCTTTCCAAAAGATTTTCCAGTCTGCCAGCCACACAAAACATTTTTTTTTCCTATATCTACCTAAATTTCATTTGAAACAATGAAACCAAAGTGGACTCTTTTCCCTATGGGTTCTGTTTGCCTTTCAAGGAGCTAAAGTTTTGTGTTTTCCCCTCAAAACTGTTGTGTTGCCTTAACCTGTTAAGCTGCCACACACGTTAAATTGCCTTTGTCACACAGTCTTGAAGTCTGTAAACCATTGATTCTTCTAATCTTATGGAATTATTTTCCACTCCCTGTATCATTCCACCTTGATGCAAAAAGAGAAATTGCAAAAAAATGTTTCATAAGGCCAGTATTTGAGATGAGCCCCAGAAGCATGTCTTACCACAAATCTGTGGTTTGCACTGGTGTAACAGCTGCATTAAATGAGCATTTGTTAGGATAAAGTAAACCTGAATGAATTTCTCTAAAGTACGTTTAGGACAGATAATCCAGCAGTGGTATGTTCACTGTGCTATAGGGCTTGTATTGTTCAGTATCATGCCATGAAAGAGTCTAGATTTGTATGTTCTACTCTTGACATTAAATAAAGTTAATCATAGACTGAGATTTCTTTGTTCAGTAAAACAGATTTTTTTCTTGCCTGTTCAATTTACTTTATCTCACATTCCTACAGCCTGCAGTATTCTTCCATCCACAGAGTTCACTGTGCAGTTGAACAGCTCACCTAGATACTGGCAGAAATTCTCCAACCCAAGGGCCACCTGCTGTCTAGGTTTGGTCTTCTGTTTCCCAGACTGTGCAAGTCTCTATTGTTACCCTGCAGGATTTGTACTTTATTCAGGTTGTTTCAGTTTTCCTCATCTCCGTGGCATCCCTGGTAAGGAGCATAATATCCAAAGATATAATAAAAAAGCCTTTTATGCTCCAGGAGATATACGGGGTTTCTTGAATAAGACTCTGGAAACACTGCAAAAGAAACTATGTAAGTAGATATACTACGAACCAGGAAAAGCCATGCTCCCTCTCCCAAGCAAATGGAAAGGTTAACTCCATCAAGCCCTGCAGATTCCAGAGTCCTTCATTCTCAAAACTTCCTCATCACACAACTCTTAGCTCATTTGACAGAAGGAAAATAAAGCTTAAATTTGCAAAGACCCCATTCATTTATGCCAAGAAAATCCCACACAATTTCAAGGCAATAGCTATAATCAATAGCACAGAAATCCCCTCCCACCTACCAGATGGATCCCAGTCTCCACAAAATCTGCAGAGTCTCAGTCCAGGGTGGTATATGAAACAAGCCTGTCTGCAGAACTAGCTTCACCCTCCTTCCAGGCCACCCTCCCACACAGAGAGATGTTTTGCTAGTTTTCTTCCATGGAAAAAAAATAACACACCTATGCAGAAAATCAAAGCGAGAGCATCACAAAGACTGGAAAAGCCTGATTTGAAAAAATCTTCTCATTGAGCCAATACACTCTTCTCCCACTAAGAAACACTCTATTTCTAGTCCAGCAAAAAGCAACACAAAGACTTAGCTCTGGTGTCAATGAGCCCTTCTGAAAGGCCTGGTAACAAATGTATGCCTGAAAGAGTGTAGGCTTCACTTTTCTTCTTTCTCCAGGTGCTTCTTTTGCTTTTCAGAAGGCCAGAAGATCTCTTTATGGAAGCAAAGATTACAATTGAATGCCACAAAACTTTCCATGAATGGCCTTTTTCAAGCATCCAGGTGAGATGCCTGGAAGACTCTGAGGTGTTTGTTATTCACCAAATGCAATTACCCAGCTCCCGTCATACACAAGGGCTTTTAGCCTCCTGCCTTCCTGCAGGGTTTCCCCATATAAAAAGAGGATGTAGGTGCTTTGTGCCACTGAGTTACCTTCAGTTTTTTGCAGTATTTCCTTGTTTGTGTTACAGCAGCATCTACAAGAACCAGAAGCAATAAAGTCCTCATGAGGTGTCTGTGACAGCCAGAGAAATAAGACATACCCTACTTAAATGTTTATAGATTACCTAGACAGTTACAGAATTCTGGTGCCTGCTTACTTTGGGGAGAATAAAGAAGCATAACCCAATTCCATCTTGCTTATCAGCAAAGAAAACACTGTCCCCAAGAAATAAACACTCTGGGTTTTAATCCCTTTGGATTTAGGAGGCACTTAACCACAGGTGCCTGAAATCCCAAGTGATGGGTGACATTGGGAGATTATTACACAACATGTGGTGGCCAGTGCCTCATGCAGCTTTGACAGCAGTGGGTTCTGGTTCTGCCCTGTGCATGATGTGGGCTCAGAGCCCACCTAGAGCAGCAAGGACTCTTCAAAGTCAAGGAAACACCAGGTTTGTGAACCTTAAGTTGCTTTGGACAATGTGGCTGTCAAGCTGCCTTGCTCAGACAGAAGGGTATCTGCCACCAGCATGCTGCTGTCAAGCCCAGTAACAGGACTTTAGACAGCTACACAGATTTTGTGGGGAAAAATCTTGTACATAATAGGCACTAATATCCCACCCAGCTAGGTACAGCCTTTGTGAATTGTTCTGCTGGCATGTGGCACTTGACTGCTGCTGGAGCTGGACTGGAGCTGTATCCCACAGACCACTCCTGCAGCCCACCCACTGCTGGGCAATGGAGAGCACAGACAGGCCACATCAGGAGGAAAGCCACAGACAGACTGCTGGGTGTTCAACATCTTAATCACAAAGCTGTCCTCCCCAATCATTGCTCCACCCAAACCACACAGCTAATTGGCCTAATATTAATGTTTGCCACCTGTTTCCTTCTTCTCAGGCTTTGCCTATGGAGACATCCTTTCCCTTAGCCCAGGTTTCCACACTTCTTTCATGTCTGTAAAACCTACTATCTGGAAAAGTAATAAATGAAAAGAAGGATAATATCAGGGCATCTTTCAAAATAGCTTGAGCTAGACAAGCTTTGTTTCTTCTGTACAACATTATGTGCAATGTATTCCTTCCCAGAGGCAACAACAAAAAAGCGTTTCCACTCCCCTCTCCTCAGACAGGCTACAGCAGGGCTGGTATTTCAAGACAATATCACAACAATGCAGGCATTGCAAATTAAACAGCGGGCTTGTTTTGCAAACTCCCTTGTTGGTTTCTGACTATTAAATACCACCTGAGTAAGCAGACTCCTTTGTTAGAGGAAGAAAGGAGGAAATTAGTGAGAGCTGACTCTCTGTCCTCTCACCTCTAGGGAAAACCTCTTCCCCATTTACAGGGGGCCACCAGATGCTGCGCTCAGAGCCAGTACCCAGGGGGCCACCTTCAAGATACCCTCAGCTCAATTGCAGGACAATTAAATGTTTTCAGCAGTGTGAAGGTCTCTAGTTCACAGGCTCTCACCTTATGAGTTGAGATAAAGCTCTAACCACAGCAGACTGGGGGTTTTTTTTCAGGACTTTTGTTCACTGTGAATCTTCAAATTCCCTTTTTTCCTTTTGAATACATACAGCACAGCACAAGGAATAGGTGAGAAGAGCGCCGTCTCTCAGCAGCAGTTCAGCATCACAGAAATTTAGTTGTGACAGGAAACTACACTGCAAGTCACTCACATGTTACTTCTGCTGGAATAAAGTTTTGCTACGAAGAAAATAAAAATATAAGCTTGATACATTTAAAGGATTTCAAGAGTTAATATGCCAGATAGCACAGTGTGAAAAAGCCTTCTTTTCTGCAAAGAACAAAAATATCTTATTCCTTCAGACCCCTTCCTCACCTCATCACAATGAGCCATGTAGACAAACTTGATCAGATAGCAGAAGGGTTAGGAAAGCACTGACTACATTTTTATGCAGATTTCCCAGTCCATCCTAGCCGAAATGAGTTCTGATGTCTTTTTGACATGAACAGGGCAGGATTTCATAGAATCTAGCAGCTATCTGGGTCTCCATCAGCAACCCAACCACTTTCCTGTTGCATCATCATCTCATCTTACCGTCACTGTGATCCAAACCAGGAAAGAAGCTCACTTCTTTGGATATCAAACTGGCAGCCTGACAAGGAGCACAAAAACTAAGCCCTGATGCTTTTTCGAGGGGTACATGAACCTCAAAGCTCTCTCAAATAAGGAAAGACCACCACAAAGATCATCCTATAACGTTAAGTGGAAAATGGTCTTTTCACAGAGAATTTTGAAAGGAAACCACAAACAACAGTGAGTGTTTTATCAACCAGAACAAAGCTACATTTTTTGTGGCTTCTTTAAATCAGACTTACCATTCCTCATTCATCCTTATTACCACACGTTATTTGAAAAAATATATACAATAAATGCAAATGTCACTAGATGTCAAAATGTTGGGAAATGTGTATAGTGAATCACTACAACAAAAGACTTAGAACACTGCAGTGCACGAGATAGCACAGACCCTTACAGGCCCCAGTGTCCCCAGTCCATACAGACATCCCTCCCACTAGGACCTGAGAAAAAACTGAAACAGTTGAGGGGGGAAAAGTCTTTATTATTGGGGATAATACTAATTTTCAGTTCCCATAGATCACTTAGGCCCTCAATTAAAGATGATCTGTAAAAGAAAGGCACTGTGTCAATATTGGCTTTGGGATGTATAATGGAGGTCCAGGATTTTAATTTTAACTGATTTTAAAAGCTTGGTTTTGTCAAAGCTGGCGAATAATCTATTGTGAGAATCAAATCACATGACTAAAGGACTGATAGCAGTCATATCTGACTACATGGCGGAAAAAGGAAGTCTTTGCTACAGATTTAACCATTCTCAGCAAGTCCAGAATTTAAGTAAAGCTCAAAATGTGATACATAGCATTTGTTAATGTAAAATCAAAAGGAATACTAATTAACAATAACTTGTGTTGTCTGCTTAAAATCTCAGGAATAACTAATTGGCATGATCTGTAAGCTAAACCTACAACAGAAAAATAAATACCTGAATCTGAAACCACCTTTTACAGATTAAGCGATCAAAGACTGTAAACAGTGAGGATGTCTCTCACCATTTAAAACTATCCTTGGTTTCAATCCTGCATACATAGATTTCAAACAAATACCAATACCTGGAAAACCACAAGGAAGTGAGCCTCACCCCAGGGCACTGCAGGGGCCTCTCAGCACAGGAGATGTGAGAATCTAGCCTGTATTAAATGTGCAGTGGCAATCTTCAGTTGCAAAAAAATTGCTTGGAGCAGCTCATGGAAAGACCAATGTATACTACACACACATCTCTAAAAAGTGGTGTTGCACTGGCATAGTTAAACTGAAGCAATCTGGTACATAAGAATGATGTGCTGATTTAAAATTGATTTATTTTGATTAGTTTACTCTTGCTTCACAACAGTGCCATTTCTGTGGGCAAACAAGGCTTCAGTCTTAAGTAGATGCTTGGACTGTCAGTCTCATAGGATCAGCAATTTTAATTTAATGAGTAGGTTGCAAGAAAAAGTAATTTCATGCTTCAAAAAGAACTTTTGTTTATTTAAAAGTCTTGGAACCTAGAACCATCAGTCCATAATCTTATCCAATCATTGATGTCGTCAGTGCATTGTAAAGCAGCTTTTAATCAAGTTAAATAAGGAAAACAGATGCTGCTGAAGAAATGCCCAGTAAGAATTTCTATTTCTAGATAAAACTGCTTTAAATGCATAAGCAATTCTTCTGAGATGTGATGCACACGACTAAGTTTATAGGTGTTTAGTGAGTTTTGTGCCACTTAATATGTCACTGTGAGCAGTCAGCACAAAGATAATGATATAAATATAGAAAAGTGGGCCTATAACCTCCATTTCTAATTAAACAAGTATATAAATTGCGTAAGTCACACCCAGTAGCATTTGCTCTGGGCTGCAACAGCATTAACTTTCCATCTAAAAAGTTTCATCTCTCCAAAAAAGGCCTTTTTTCAGTATTATTAGCTCAAATGAACATATACAAAAGGCAACCATTCAGAGAACATTCTCTGTTTTTAAACCCTGTCAATTCATGGTGCTGTAACACAAGTCACATCCAGGCCACAACATGATCTTAAGAAAGTTAAATTCTAACAGTGTGAAAATCTGTAGCAGAAAGAGAAGAAATAAAAATTAGGTCAGTCTAACTGACTTGCAGTAGCTTGTCTGAAAAACACCTTTGCTGCCCACTTTGCAAGGGTGCTAGAGACCACATTAGGGAAATGTTTTCATTTTCAGAATTATCTTCTTCATTACTGCATGCTTTGCTTAGAAGACTTTCAAAATCTTCATCTTCACTACTGCCTGTTTTACTCAGAGGACTCACTGCTGATACACCTTCCTTGAGCTTTTATTTCGCTGGAGGGTGAAAACATCACTAGCATTTAAGCTAGAACTTTCAAATGGACCAGGAGAAGCTAGTTTCAGCAGGATTTCATGGGCCTTTTATGCCCTTATGTGCATATTAAGGTTTATGAAAAACACCCAACCTATGTTTCACCCAGATGAGCTACCCTACTGCAGTCTGGTCTTGGTCTGTTTTATGCAGCGTGCTTCCTGAACAGAAAGCAGAAAGAGAAAAGGATAGAGCTGTTGACCACTTCAACGGGGTTTTCTGGCCTTTGGAGACAGTTTTACAGCTCCCTCATGCAAGTTGAGCAACTTCAGAAAAAGCAGTAAGCCTCAAGTAAATGTCATAATAACACTTCACTTCATTGACACCAACTCCAGTATCAGCTCTCCAGCAGCAGGTGCTCCAGGAAAGATGCAGACACCAGGAATCTGTCAGCCAAACTCCCCTGGACTGCAAGGCCCATCCCCTAGATTTGACAGGCGTGTTCATAACTTGGGTGTAATTATTTCATAACAAATTGCAAAACAAATATATGTCTTTTTGAGCATATCGGTTACATTGATCACTGATGTAAGATGAGCTACATAAATGTATACCAACTATAAATTAGGGTCCATCCATTTGTTCGCTCAGTATTGCGCTTCCTGAGCAAGAGGAAATCTGTCTCCACCCTCTCAACAACAACTCATTTTCAAAAGGAGTATGTACTTACCAAAAACAGGAGAAAGAAGCAGCAGCCACTGTGACTCATTTATCTTTCTAAATAGAAGAATGTACATTATTAAAAACTGACTTTGGTAGTGTAGGGCTTTCCACACACTAACCACAGCAAGCAGGAATAAATACACATATATGCACATACATACACATATATAACAGAAGTGATGGAGAAAATACGCTCACAAACTTCTCTGTTAGCACTGAATATTCAAAATGTCATCTGAAGCACCTCTTTTCCACAGTGATTCATTCGTTAATTGTGTCAGTGTAATATTCGCAAAATTACAAATTATAATGGACAAGTCCCACTGACATTGGGATGTAAAGGCTGCATATGTTATCATAGAATAATGGAATACTTTGGGTTGGAAGGGACCTTAAAGATCATCTAGTACCAACCCCCCTGCCATGGGCAGGGACACCTTCCACCAGACCAGGTTGCTCAAAGCCCCGTCCAACCTGGCCTTGAACACTGCCAGGGAGGGGGCAGACACAACTTCTCTGGGAAACCTGTGCCAGTGTCTCACCACCCTCACAGTGAAGAATTTCTTCCTTATATCTAACCTAATCTACCCTCTTTCAGTTTAAAACCATTACCCCTTGTCCTATCACTACATGGCCTTGTAAAATGTTCCTCCCCATCTTTCCTGTAGCCCCCTTTAAGTACTGGAAGGCTGCTATAAGGTCTCCCCGGAGCCTTCTCTTCTCCAGGCTGAACAACCCCAACTCTCTCAGCCTATTCTCATAAGGGAGGTGTTCCAGCCCCCTGAACATCTTCGTGGCCTCCTCTGGACCAACTCGAGCAGGTCCATGTCCTTAAGTTGGGGGTCCCACACCTGGACACAGTACTCCAGTTGGGGTCTCACAAGACAAGAGCAGAGGGGCAGAATCAGCTCCTTCAACCTGCTGGCCACACTCCTCTTGATGCAACCCAGGATACATTTGGCTTTCAGGGCTGCAGATGCACTTTGCTGGCTCATAGTCTGTCTTCCATCCACTAATATCCCCAAGTCTTCCTCCTCAGGGCTGCCCTCAATCCAATCACCACCCAGTCTGTATTTGTGCTTGGGATTGCCTTAGCACAATCTTTACTATTAGGCCATTTATATAAGCTTTAGACTGAATCACTAATCTTCTGACTGACAGGATTATAGATGTAACGTGTTTCCTCAAGGGATTTTTCTACTTACAGAATCAATCTGCAATCTTCTCACTGTCTAAATTATAGTCCATGATTTAACATCATTCATTTCCACATCCTCAAAAACATGAATGGTGGGAAATCCCATTCTACAGGTTGCTCCTCATGGCTCTTTGCCGACAGAAAAGTTTATAAGCTTATGACAACACGTTACATTCTTCAGAAGCCTTCACAATTTTTGTAGCTAAATTAGATACTGTTTTGTCACCACTGCCTGAAAACAGTCACACTGGGAGATGACTGGGCAACTGGGAATATTGCTTTCAGAGCCAGGTCCTATTCAAGATATTTGCAGCCAAAATAAAAGCTGTCAAGACTAGCTAATTACGTGGATACATTTGCATCAGGTAGTGTATGCCACATCAGATAGTTTTCATGAAAAGAAGTAGCGAAGAAAGAAGACATACATTTACAGCACACACATCTCCCCTTCCCGTCCACCATTAAATACATGACGTTGTAAGAATATAGACAACACAAGCTCTCTGGTAAGTGCAAGCAAAGGAAAGATCCACAACAGGTCTGCAGAGGGGCTGCAGGGGGCCGAGCATCAGGGAAACAGTGTGAAGTCAGGCTTACAGCACGTTCATGACTCTGCCCAGCTATAAATCACCTCTTACCATTAGGTGACACCACAGCATTGCAGCCAGGCACTGAGCCTCAGAGTTCTCCAGTACAACATAAAAAGGCTGAAAGCAAGCCTTCCCCCAGCGCATCCCCATGGAGCTCCTGACACAACACAGAGACAGGCTGAACAGCTCTAAAAGCAGGGCAAGACTTGCAGATAATGCCCTGCCTTTAATTTGTCAGATGCTTCAGCAATCAAGCAGTAAAATGACACAGACCTAAGTCTAACATTCAAGTACAAGTGATTCACAGTCCAGCTTCTACCAAGCTTAAGGACCACTCAAGTTTCTTCCCCTTGAAGGAAGGCCCACTACCATGGAGAAGACATGGTAGAACACACAGCATTGAAGGCTAAACTGCCTTCAGTTCACATTAATTTGTGCTGTGAACCCTGGTCAAAAGGAGAAGAAGAAGTGCAGCCTCTTTCACCTTCCCTACACTCAAAATGGCCTTATGCAATAATGAGGCCAACAACTGGGGATGATGATTTACTCTTCCAGCCACCCCTATGCCCCTATGTAAGAATCCAGGGCATGCAACCCAACCTTTACATAAAGCTGTGCAATCAGCTAATGAAGATTTTTTACATGATAAAATGCTGCCAGGTACAGTTTTAATAATAATTTAAGAAATTTAAGTCTTTTGATTAAAGCTGTTAACTAGAGATGAGAATGCTAAAATATTTATTCTACAGTTAAATGAAAAAATGTTCTCTTATAACAAAGAAAGACCTAGTACACCAGTCACCCTGTGTCTGGCATTCTTTGTGAACATTTCCCAAAATTACCAGTGTCAGTGTCTGGCCAGTACAGCTATAAGCGTGTTTAAATATTTAATCTTAGAGAAACAGAAGCATTTTTTGACTGAAATTTGTTTTGGATGCTTTTGCTTTGGCATGAGTGTTTAAAAAACAAGTATCATGGACCCTGTCAGGATATAAGCATGACAGGAAAATGAAGAGAGGTCTGAGGATTTTGCCTGATTAAAATGTGCAGTGACTTGCACTCTTAACACTCATTCTGAATATTAAGTTGTAGAAAAATATTCATAAATGCCCTCAACAGAGGTCTGGTAATGGTATTCTGAAATTTAGAGGCCTAATTCTCCTTGAATCCACAGATAGGTCCTGTCTAAAACTCCCTCCAAGCAACAAAAAAAAGCTGGAACTGATACAGTTAGTACAACATCACAGGGTTCAATCAATCATAGGAGAGTGGATGCTATTCTGCACCTAAAGTTTCTGGAATGCTCTCGCACCTGTAGGCAACATAGGGCCTATAAAGCAACATTCAACCATTTTTTCAGTATTTTCAAGCTTATTTTTCAGTATTTGAACAAAACACCACTGTTTTCCAGTTTACTTAAGAGTTTAACTCCACATCTCAGAGACATCCATGCTAATCAAAAAGACCCATCCATATAGAAGAGCTCAAATAATGCTCTCAATAACTCTTCTTCTAAAAAACAGAAAAAGCTGCACTTCTCAGTGTACATTTTTCAAAGTCCTCTAGCTGTCTAGACATCGAAATCCTATACTGCACTGTAGACTAAAGGGAAAAAGTAACCATCATGTTATATAATATATCGGGGAACATTCAGTCAGATCAAAAAAAGGGACTAGTCCAGAACGGAGCAGACAAATTCTTCCTCCAGCTTAACTAGTCTGAGCAATTTCTATCTATAAATTTGTTACCTAGGAAACAAGTGTAATGAGGTTTCCATAGAAAACAACAAACACTATCCAGCATCACAACAGTGAACATTACACAATCAAATGTAAGTTTTAAGAAGTTTTAAATTTTAGGAGATTGTAAGTCTTCAAACTCATAGACTTAAGCTATGTCTGATGTGATGTAAAAGTTGCATAATAAACTCCCCAAGGGGTGTTTGCACAATTTCTCCTAAGGTGTCTGATGCTGACTGCAGAGCTGAACTGGGGTCTGATCTAGTCTGATAGTTTCTGTGTTTCCTTACCAAAAAAAAAAAAAAAAAAAAAAAAAAGAGGAAAGAAAACAAGAGTGGCAAGATACTTGAGGGTTTTTTTCATATTATAATTAAATTCCCCGAGCACAGAAAACAAAGAAAAAGTACTCTTTTTTTTTCCCCTAGAGTTTTCTGTAGCAGCCATTATTAATGCCTTTGTTCAGCAGAACTTGGGTGAAACCAAGAAAACAGGAGCTAACCTGCTGCTCTTTGTGGCTCTGATCTGGGTGTCCAAAGAACAAGGAGTTGTTGCAGTCATTGGCTTGCCACTTGCCTGAGGCATTCAACTGTATCTAGCACAATGATGCTGGAAAGCATTCATAAGTAAATACACAATAACATTTGTATGTTTACAGCATCTGTGAAAGGTGTGGGTAGGGCGATTTCTCTACTGTGTGTTTCCAGAGCAAGTCAAACCCATTAATTAAATTCATGGTCTTGTCCTGCTTCAAAAGGAAAAACAGAGCTGATGATTTATGGGCATTGACAGCTGCAGAAACCAGGAGCTGGTTTTGCTCACTCCCTCCCCTTAATTAATTTTTAAGCATCTGGGTAGGTTGATTTCTCAGATCCTGATCATACAAAGGCTGCATGTCCCCAATTGCTACAAAGAAAGAAAAGCTGCTCCATGCCAAGTACTGTCTGTCAGATTGCCATGGTTTCTCAGTGCTGGCTGAAGAGTGCCTACAGGAATTGGGTACCTGAACATCTCTGTGCCCAAGCAACTTGCAGGATGAAGCTGTAAAAAGGTCCCACTCATAAGACATTTTTTATGTGGTCGTTATTTTACTTGCCCCGACAACAAAAACTTTAAAATGAGAAAGCAGTACCTAAGGAACAGTGTAACCTACTGAAAAAAAAAAAAAAAATTTCTCTTTTTAACAACAGACTGAGGGAAATTGCCATAAATCTTTTTCTGGAGGGAATGTAAATGTTTCTGTATTGCCATTGCTCATAGTGATATATGCAAATAGCAGTATACAGTAACACATCACTATATTCTTTTCTTCTTCTAGGTTCTTTAAACAGGGGACAGGTTGCTATCATTTTGGGCTGAAGTCTGGAGGTAAGCAATCAGAACACATTTAACACCCAGTCTAAGAACAGGAAGCTGTTACAGAAGTGGAAAATTTTGGATGCTGAACTTTCACCCTTGCCTTCTGGGAGATTTTCACTAATAAAAGAACTGTACAAACATAGACAGAGTATATTGACACTGCATCATTTGCCCAGCAGAGCCATATGCTGCTGCTGCAGACACCACCAATAAAGATCAAAGCTTTCCATGCATTAATGAGCCAAACCTGAGTGTTATATGTTTCATACCATGCTGTAGACCTATATTAACCTCTACAGAGTGTAAGCTTAGGCCATATGCACTCTGGAGCTCTCTTTCAATCAATTATTTCATGATTCTGTATGACACTTCATAAAACATAAGACAAATTTATTTTGTTGTGATTCATAGTCTGGGCAGCAGAAAGCCTGCTAGGAACAAGGATACTACTGTCTAAAACAGCTCATGATCACTAGTTGCCAGGAAGAAATAGACAGTAGCCAGCACAGTCTACAAAAGCCATGGAACAAACAGGACATAAAACATCTCTTTCTGCTGGTGATCCAAAGGGGCCTCACTAAAAAGTGACTGTAGCTAAGAACCTGTATCTGGACACAAATGAACACATGATAATGGACTTCAAGATCAACTAAATCCTAAGCTGCCTTAGCTAACAGAAAGGTAATTCTCCAGACATCCTCTGCACATACTTGAATATACCACTTCTTACAGTCCAACACACCAGCAGTTTATGACATTTCCCTTATATGGCAAAACAAGCACAACTCAACTCATACAGGTGCAAACTGGAAGTTCAGCCCAGGCAAGCCAGAAACTGGCGAGATCACAGCTCTTCCAGATGATTACTGCCTATTTTCAGCTATGGATCAGGATCTCTCCTTTTGTCAGCTTGTTTTTACCACCCAGGTAACAACCTATGCCTTTTCAGTTACTGATCAGGCTCTCCACAAATCAGGGAGATTGGTCAGATCTCAAAGAATTTTTAAACAGCATTCATTCAAATGTTAACTGGTGCATGGTGTCTCAGTTACCTGCTTATGTTCTTCATGTTGTTGGTGACATTTGACAAAGGAGCATAATGACAGAATTCAAGAACTAATGTGCCAATAAATATATTAAAAGCCTTGGAAAACTTTTTGATAGAATTACCTCAAAATTATTCTATTTCCTAGGTACTTTTCATAGAGAAAACTTGACTATTCATTTCTCTTCCTTCTCAGTTCCCCCAGTAAACCAAGACAGCTATAGTTACCTACATTTTTACTTCTCCTCAACCCTATAGAGCCTAGGGGAGAAGTGTGAAGTTGTACAGTTGAAAGACTATTTCTTCACTCCAAGCATTCACAGAAACAACTCAAGATTTTGCAATTCAGCTTTGATTTCACAAAACTTCTCCCTTTCATGACATTGCAACAGAATCTTAACTGTGATTCCACTCCTAGCAAGGTCAATCACAGTTTTACCATTGACATGCAACAAGCCTACATTTTATACAGTATCCCTCATACAAAATGCATCTCAGCTTGCCTTGCGCAAAGAGCACTTTAATACAACCATATGTAAACAGTTCTAATGAAACACATGGGCAAAACCACAAAGAATGCATGGAAATCAAAGCTTTGTTCCACTGAAATTTGAATTGAGATGAAGAGTCGAACTGATTAAAAAGACCCCAAAAAAGCTATTGGACAACAGAGTTTGCAGCAGAGAAAGTATTTGAACAATACCACAAAAGCTTGCATGGGGCAGGCCCAACACTATTAGAGAAAGGAAGGAAACTGTGAGGGGAATGCAAACTTCAGGGCATAAATTAAAACCACTGTCGATAGCTGAACATTTTCGGAAACTGTCAGGGACAGCATAGAATTCTAATATGTTTGGCCAACAAAGGTAAACGAGTAATGTCAACTGATCAGCTTGGAAGATCAAGTTATGAATTCTGGAAAGAGTTAAACCCTGTATTGTTTGAGTAAAACATATGTTAGTTCTCTTTGATCCTTAGGGTGAGGGAGACTCTTGTGAAAAGTGCTGGTCAGCTTCACAACATTATATAGGTGGATCAGAACGGGAACTGTCCAGCTTGCGCAGAGAAAGCAGCACCCCATGCACGCTTCAAACAGAGAACCAACACGACTTTAAAAACAAAAATCTAGAAAGGGATTCAACAGCAGCACTAGAAGGTAAATACAGAAATAACTGCTCAGTGTCCAAAAGGTTAATTTTGTCCAGCACAAAACACACACAGGGTCTGAAGTATACCCACGGTCTATGCCAAAGCAGGCTTAGGGGTATTGCATTTAGATTTTGACTATATGACTGAGATAGCATGTTTTTTCAGGAACTAAATGAAATGAAAAATGCAAATAGGAGAGCTTAATGATTTTGTTTAAATTCCAGGTTATTTTGGAATGTGAAAACTACTTGTTGCTTGGATCCATGACAACCACGTAGATGCTTTTCATTCACTTTAATGATCTACACCAACATGGTAAGCCATATACCAAAGACTGGGTCTCAGGTCACTTGCTGTTGTGTCATGCAATAAGTTGGAGTGACTGGATGTGTAAGGCTTCGTGTTTCTGTCTCAAAAAGAGTAATGTAAAAAGTATTAAACAACATAAGCAAGTAGGATGTGGCAACATTCCTTGATTTACAAACACTGTTTAACACACAAGGCAAGTATTAAGTTTCCCAAAATATCTCAGAAGGGATGTTGCTAAGCAAAGATGATGGTAAAAAGAGTACTTAATCAAGATGTCTGTGTAATTTGCAGGACTAACAGTCATGTTCCAAACCATCACCAAGCAGAAGAGGAAAAAACTCTGAATACAATGAAAAGGGGATATATTTAACTCAAGTTTGTGTACAAATACAGAATGATTTATGCCTGATCCTGACACAGAGAAAATTAACTATTGGTTCATCTGAAACACATATTCTTCTGTTAAATATCCAGCATTTATGAGTGAGTTTTCAGCACTTATTCAAACATTACAGGCAAACAGTTTAACTAAATCATTGTTTTTCCTTTTTCTTACAGAAAAAACACATTCTGCTTTTGAATCAAAAGCCAGTCACACATATCAGACAAGTTCACAGTGAAATCAGTTATCACTTTACATGATATAATGAGTAAGTTTAGAACGTACCAACAGCTATGACTCCCATCAGCTTTCCTTTCTGGCATTTTATTTTAAATTTCCAGGGAATTATAAAAGCATATTTCCTAGAAGATTTAAAATAAACAAACCAACCCCAATTATAAATTAAAAGAAAATTTTATAGCTAACCTTCTACTTCAAAATTTGTTTAATAGATAAAAGCAATTTGCAGGAGATAAGAATGCACTGTAAGGTTTAGTTAAGCAGGCTGCATCTTTTGCATTTGTTAAATAAAATCTGCATCCTTTCAAAATGGGGAAAAAGACCATGGATTTTAGTTTTCATTTTTCTTTCATTGTATGCATAAATGTTTAGGTCATGGCTTACACAAAACAAATAAGGACATCAAGTCAGAATTACACTGTAAGCAAGACTAATTAGAGATTGGAACAAAAATTAAATGGAAGAATCTACTTGATAATTAATAATGACAGCTATATCAAATAATAGAATTAAGGTAAAAAGACACAAGATGATCCCAGTAAAAGGTTGCATAAAAATAGGAACACACAATGACTCATTCTTCATAAGCTTTATTATTTACTCCACCTAAAGTACTGACAGCACCTTTAACAGATGCACAGAAATATTCTCAACCCTTTGCAACAGTATAATAAGATTGAAGAGAGCTATAAATCTACAAAGTGCTGCACAAATTTTAAGCTCTGAGAAGGATATGAAACAGTAACATACAAGACAAGTTAAGTGACTTGCTGTAGGGCAACAGAGCAATGCAATGAATTGAGGGTTCCCAGGTTCTCCTTAGCAAGAGTCACATCAGATACATCAGACAATTCAATTTGCATTTAGTTTTCAGTTATATTTCAGGCTTTTAATAGAAAAATCTTCTAACGATCACCTATGGGTCAGACACAATGCAATGTTGTCTTCTTGACTTTGTAGGCCAACAGCAAGCATAAAACTACTTACGCAGCCAAGAGTAATTGCAAACCTGAAAGTGAGCAGTGAAATTTTATGAGAACTTTTCAGAGTTTACCGATAAACTCTGAGAAGTATTATCGCAAGGAATATGTAAGCAAAGACTGTAGCAAAAACAGCAGCAACAGCAATGACCATGAAATTGCTTTGTACTGTCCCTCCCCAGCCCCATTACCTATGGATGCGGAATTCAGGAATGAACTGCCTTAGCTTAGATCCTAGGAGAGTTCTGCTGAAAGGGATCTTAAGGCCAGTAAAAACCTCACACTCTTATAAGAAAAGAGTTGCAGGTTTCAAGAATGGTGCAAGCACAGCTCTATCTGGATTTGTGTTTTGTAAGCTGCACTGAGATTTTTCAAGTTACTGCCACTTAAGCAGAGAGATGCCGAGAATGAAAGAAAGCACATGGCCCAAATTCTAAAATTCACAGCAAAATACAATGCCCATTTCACAGAAATGACCTTCACTTGGTGATTAATATTCATTACAAGTTTGCATGCACACAGAGATCCACATGCGCATATGCCCACATTTCACTCACTAGAAGAAATACAGAAAATATTCATATTTTTAAAGGAGAAAAAGCATCTGCATTGTTTCATTCTATCATCTCATTAATTTATCTGTCTCTGTAAATTCTTAGAAAGCATTTTGCTGAATTTTCCATTTAGCCTGAACCACACATATCTGAAAGAACAATAGCTTTACCAGCTAGAGGCATTTCTTAAGTTCCAAAGTTTGTGAAAATCTGAAGGAGAAAGTTCTGACAAACATACAGTAAAGTTTTAGCTGATACTATAAATATCCTGGCTCCCACAGAAAAAAGAAATCACATAGTACTGCATATTTGAAAGTTCTCTAATTTTATTGTTGCTGTTTAAAGTACAAAAACTTCACATGAGTCCTAATCCACTGTGTAGCAGGCAAGCTCATGCTCACTTTAAGCAGGTTAGCATTCCAGTCCAGCTCAAGGGGATGAGCATACTACTCAAGTGATTTGTTTGATCATTGTCTAAATTAAAAATTCACAATGGCCTGAAGAAGAGGTTGTTATATTTCCACATTGTTTGTAGTAGACAGCCTACAACTCAGAAGTATCCTTACTTGTGTGGGCACATGAAGAAACCACTTGCAAAGTGTTGTTTTACTATTGCAGGATCAAGACCTTTAAATCAAACCTTTCAAGCAGTCAATGGAGAACAATCTGAAAGGTAGGATTATTTTTTTTCCATTCTCCTTGTGTAGCTTTAAAATTTACTGGCCATTCACTATTGTAACTTCAGCACTCCACAAGAGAACATGACTAGATTATTTTTCTCTCTGTGGTACACAACTATATTTTCTAATGGCGAAGCTTTGCTGCTACAAAGCGACACAAGTCTGGTGACAGAACAGGTTCTGAACTGTGTTTCTTTCCAACCCCTGATATTTCTGATATAAAAATAAAAGCTTCCTAGTTTGGACTCTGAAGTTTAGAAAAAGATACTGTGAAGAAGAAATAAATAAATACAGAGTTAACTCATTCTAAATCAGTTAACACAGGTGAAAAATGGCAGGAGAAAATGTAGAAATGCAGGCAAATAGTACAGGAAGAACAATCTAAGGCAAGGGGGGAAAAGAAGGGGGATTTGGGGTAGGAGAACAAACTGGAAAACACAAGGATTGATTTTTGGCTGGAGAGGGAGAGCACGCTGATTTCTAACAGTTCCCTTACAAAGAGCTGCAGGTTGTTCCATCAAATGGTCAAACACAATATCCTGACAATTTTAAGAAACCTCCTTCACCCATGTGTTTGTATTTTTTTTACAGAAGAGATTCATTGACTCATACTAACTGCTTACGGCTTTATCCAATTTTCTTTGTATTAAAAGAGTCTGATGTTCTGAGCAGTACACCACCACAATACCTGCCACTAGCAATATTCTGGATGATATAAACAAATCAGAAGCATTTGAAATATTCAGGGCAAGATGATTTGGGGGGACACAAAGCTACAATTGAATACCACAGCTAAGATCACATATCCTTCCTGGCCTCAATGCTGCCTAAAGGCATACACGCAAAGAACTCCAATACCTATTTGAAGCTATCTCCACAGACATCCAAGTCTACTTTCAGAATATTGCTCCCTTAAGTAAAAATACATGGCATACTTAAAGGATAAAGGCCTGCTAATCTCCAGTGTCTCTTCATGCCCACTTCCAAAATTCAACAGGGGGGAAGAAAACCCACAAAACCAAAGCAGCACTGACCTTATGCACAAAACTGATGTGCAGCAAAAAAGAAGCTTTCGATACACTAGAATGCCAAAATTACATGGGCTAACATGTACCAATTAGTGCACTTACACTTAATTATTGTTTTTCTAGGTTTTATTATTTTCTTATTTTAACTTACAAGAATCTTGACATCTAAAACATGAGGTCTCCACCTTCTCTCCTTTCCTGTCTTCCTCTGTTCACAAAGTGTTTCCCAGATCACCTAATGATTCAAAAATCTTTCAACAGCATTTTTTAAAGGTTTTGCTATCTATAGCCCCCAGATTGCTGCAGAAGGCAAATAAATTGTTTCTGGGTTTTCACTGCTGCACAGAACTCACAGGCAAATACAAGAGGCAACAGATTCCAGCAGATGAAGGATCACCAAAGAGCTGGAGTTCATAGCGTTGTACAGCATGCTGCGATGCCACAAGCTAGTGGCAGCTATGGGACAGTGTACGTGGCATAATCACATAACGTAACCGGGAACCAGTGTGGCATGCCAAGTTTTTCCTGACACACTAAATCCTGTGGCAGTAAGCTGTAGCCTTCATGCTCGCCGTCTGATACTTTCCATTTTCCTAATGTCCCAAGTAGAGTTTCTCATTGATATCAGCATTCATAAAACTGATACAATAACAGTTAAACTATTCCAGGAGGATACAAAAATAGCCTTTATATATATTCATATTTTATACATATAACTATATATTCAGTTGAGAAACAATCCACATCTAGAAAATACTTCTATATTTAAGCAGGCTTAGTCTTCAACTGATTCTGCAAATAGAAATCTAAGGAAAAGTAACTTCAGAGCCAGAAAACAGAAAATAATCAGCTCCACAGCCAGTTGTGCTGACATACACAATTCAAGTCAAAGAATCTGTTTGCTTTCCTGACAGTACTGCAGAGAAAAATCAAACTATGCAGTTTCTGGCTTGTTCAGCCTCAGAGTAATAAATATTCCAAAAGGCAGATTCTGCCCTTATTTGCATTCTCCCGGTCCCCTCTGTTGATAGTGCAGGAAACTAAGGCCAGATCATAGCTAGGAGAGAATCTACTTTGTATTCACACTGCCATGTGGATCCAGCATTGCTACAGGATATGAGGCACCACCATACCAGTCCAAACCAGTGACCTGAGTGACCAACAATATCCCAACTTTCAACTCAGTACCAGAGTTTAGTGCTACTTCACATTTAAGACACACATATATGCATTGAGATCCTGCAGCTATGCCTCATTAGACACTGATTCATCAGTTTGCTCAGCAGCATCTCACACACAGCCAAAAAGGGACATGTCCAAAAGTAAATCTGTCAAGGGCTGGATGCAACTTTAGACACTAACATATTGTTGTTTTCTTCAAATGAACCTTTCTGACCTCAGCATCTGCCCTTCTCCAAATTCAGCTAAAATGTCAATCTCATCTTTCACCAGGGACAGCAACTATTGCTATCTTTAACAGATGTGTTCAACCTCTCAGCAACTGTTGAATTTTCTCAGTCCTCAAAATTTGCTATAGCCTTTAATATACAAATGGATCGAGCAGCATGCTTAAGTCCTCTCTCTCTACTCTGAGACCTGAATTTACTGAGTCATGTAAAGTTAAGTCCTTTGTTACCTCATCTTTCATCCAAAGGTTAAAATCACATTTGTTCAGCTAGCCATGTAGACAGAACTAGAAGCATCTGTAAGAAATCTATCACAAGACCTTTAGTTTTTCTCATTTCCTTAATATTTTAAAGATAAGTCTGAGACACCTACAGGGGGAAAAAAAAAAAAAAAAACAACCAAAAAAAAAAACCCCAAACACCAGATTTTTGAGTTGTATGTAGTTTTTATGCCAGGATGAATGATTCGACCATTAGGAAAAAAATCCATTAGAAAAAAAAAAGTGTAAAGAACAACATGCATATAAAAACCTCAGTATTTCCAGTGAAATAGACAACTAGTGAGAAATCAGTAAGTTAAGGGACTCACGAAGATTTTTTTTTTTAAAGTAAAACAAAATGTCTCCACTGATTTCAGTGTATGATTGTCTCTCAAGTAGGCAGATAGAATATGGACGCACCCTGTGTAAAAGGCTCATGGTCTTCAGGATGTTCAGACCAGGTCACTGAACAGGATTGAATTTACAAAATATCACTGAAGCAAGACACAGCAGTTCAAGCTTAGGTTTGATCCCCCAGCTAATATGACAGGCATTAGGTAACACCTCAAAGTACAGGTATTTCTAGCAAGAACCAGGAAGCAGCCTCTTGTGAAGATACAGAATAGGAACTATATGAGAAGATAAGGAACAGGAGAATATTTTGGAGTATTCAAATATTTCCAGAATTATTAGGAGCAAATAACTTTCAGCAGCTCCACTAAAATGATGTGAACATGGAACAGAATTTCCAAATTAATGCTTTTCTTTTTACTGCAACATCTGTATAAGGTACCTCATATTCTAAAATAACATAAAAAGCTGGAACGTGGACAGTTATGGCATACATCAATTGCCATGCACTTTCCTTTCAGCAACTTCATGCAACCAAGTTCTCTGTATGATGTCTTCCTACTACTCGCTTGAGAAGTCCCTGAGGCATAAGAGCAATGACCCTTTGAAATTCATAACCAGGACTTCAGTAGTTGTGTTTCCAAAGCTGGGGAGCAAATAATGAGACAGTTTTACTAATAGGAAGAGAAAACTACTTGGACTACCGGGGACCTATTCCCTGGTTAAGATCTTATTTATTATACATACATGTGTGTGACACCTAAGGAGAGGTACATTTATAAATACCTAAGAAGAGGTACATGTTAGATTGTAAGGTTGTATTTCTATATACCTGCCATGTCATTTCTTTATCACAAAGATTATGAAAAAAAAAAATGAAAAGCCACTTCCTCTAGCTGAATCTGAGTTGTCCTGCAAAATTGGACAAATGAGGCATATGAGACATGTTCTTCTCTTGAAAAGATTTACTGCATCATATGTATGACAGATGAAGTCTCCACTGGCCTCAAGAAGGAAAGTCACAGATTAGCTGTCAATGCTCAATTTCTACCTGTACCACTGCTATGCCAGTGGGACCCAGATTCTCTGTGGTGTAACGCTTAGCTAGCAGAAGAATAAGTTATCCATATGGACAACTTGTCCTCAGACCCCATTCAAGCTTCCGTTTCACTAAGCCCAGGCCAATCTATGGTATATCACACAGATGTATATCATCCAGTCAGGATAGAGCCTTATGAGTCAGGAAAATAGGGCATCTTAAAGGATTTCTTATTCCAACTCCATTATTAATTGTGTTCACTAATACTTTTAGAGTCCTTGTGACGCTTTGGTGAATTTTAAGTGCCCAAGTCCTAAACTGAAATCCACAGCACTTTCTGGAAGTGCACAGGCACTGCACTTCCACCCAGATTTCCAGCTGACTCAAGCTGGTTTGATGGACATACCAGAGCTCCTACCATCTTGACAGGTATCAGAAAATATTGCCTGTCAAGCTCATCTGGGAATTGTAAAATAAGCAGACTACTTGTATTAGGAATCAAGAAAGGTTGTACAGCCAAAGACACGATAGGACAGGGAGTCCAAGTTAAGAGCAAGGATTTATAATCAAATATCCACATGCATCTATGCCAGGAGGGACAAGGCACTTCAGCTGGATCCCCAGCCAAGTATGCTGAGAGCTTATGAACCCATTGCCCTAAGGTGTGACTATACCAGATTTCCTGTGCCCTGAAACCACACGGTGTTGCTGAGGCTCCAAAGCCTGGCAGGTACATTAAGGCCACATCTCTCACAAACTAAGAGCACAATGTTCAGCCTAAAACACAGCAGCCCCAGCAACTCCCAGTCAAAACCACAGAGGCAGCAGTAATTGTTTTACATAGTATTCAGAAGGTTAGAGAATTCCTTCATAAATTAGGAGCCCTGGTTCAGTTTGACCCTCAGCTTCAAGTCTCACAGCTATCAAAGTCACATCCTTGATGGCATGCTTTGAAGAGGGCTGCTGAAGCCTGCCACTGGGAAGGGAGCTGTTCCAGGCACAGCATAAGCAAAGGATCCTGTGAACTGTAGCCCTGTAGCAGCACTATCTCAACCCCTGATTCTTGAGCTGTTTCGATGTTAAGCGTTTTAAGAAGACATTGGATATAATTAAGGTTTTTCAGACCAAGGGCTGGAACCCAAGAATCCATTCTCCAAAGTACAAAGTCACATAAGACTGCAAAGACACACTTTAACCTCCCAAGAGAGATGAGATTTCAGATACAGTCCCTCTTTGTTACATAAAAATTGGCTATAACTATTTTAAGGCTCCAGCTGTGTTCCCAAACACAGATCCCCATTTGGGCTTAGCTTAACACAATTACTGAATCAAATATAGTTTCTCTGCTGATTGCTCCTTTCACACGTACATGACCATCTGTTTATCATACCCATTTTTTGCCTTGTCACACATTTAGACCATGCATCCCTTGGGAAGGGGTGCATTTCTATGTTTGCCTCTGCACAACATGGCCCTAAACACGATTCGGGGTTTTAGGCCCCACTAGCATACAAGCTATTATATTTTACAGGATTAACAATTTTAAAAGACAGGAAATAGGAACTGCAGCAACTTAAACACCAGACAGTGATATAAGTTTGGGAAGACCAGATGTAGGGAATAAGCTTGGCTAAAGAGGAAGTTAGTGGTTTTATGCTACAAGCTATATTTGGTTTTCCTTTGTGCAAACTGGCGAATGATTGTGAGAGTTTTACCCTTTGCCCCACTCTTCCTTCTAATCATCAAAAATAAACCAAACATTTTCTATGGCAAATAATGGGGGTCAGGAAATATGCTGTGACATAGTGCTATGAGTGATGAGGAACTAGTCAGAGAGAATGCATTTCCTTTTAGTATCTTATAAATATTTAAAATCAATGTCAAAGAGCATAACAGCAAAAAAGGGAATGTTCAGATCACCTCCAAGTTGTAGCCCGTGTACCCTCTAAGGCTCTCTATTGCAGTAATAAGGGCATCACAAAAAGGTTCACCTGTGAGCTGGCCTTACTTTCTCAGAGGTGTTTTGAAAAACACCTACAGCTACCAGAGAGATTAATCAGTGAATGAAATAGTACAAGAATGTCTTTAAAATAAAAAAATGTTGGCAGAGTGGAAATAGGAATCTATGATGAGAATAAAACATGGGACTTCATATACTGACTAATACTCTCAGGAAGCCACTAGAGGTAAGCGGAAGGTCTGGCTTACCTTACCGGATTGGAAAGAAGGACATTTTGAGGAGGAGCTAGCAGGACTTAACATAGCTATGCATATTATTACATTTTTTAGAAGATTGGCTTAGGCAATAACTAACAGTTACAACTCAGAATAAAACATCTGATAGCATCTACTTTTCATTACCTTCCCCTTCCACCAGCACACCTGCAAACAAGAAGTGCAGGGGTGCTCAAGTTTCCCTGCCTTGAGACCTGCCCACCACTACACCTTAGTTTGGTGCAAAACAGCCACATGAAAAGCAAGAAGGTGAAGGGGCAAGGTGGGAGCAGAAATACCATCAGGATCCGATAAAAACATAGCTAGATGCCTGGGGGCATAGGGAGAGAGCAGCTGTAAAGAAGTCGAGCAGTTTCTCATGCTGCATTTGCATCAATTCAGATGCTCCCCATTCCAGCTAAGGTGTTTACATGGGCATGTAGCAACTGGCCGATATTGTAATTGCCAACTATACTGGTATAGTTTCTTGGTAGTACAACTACACATATGTAAAATGATTAGCATGCATTTTTCTAAAATCAGCAGAATCAGGCTAAATCTGACTTTTTCTCCTCTTTGAGTGAGAATATAAATGTAAGCAGCTATTTCCATTACTCCAAGCATCCTGACTGCCAGAGTCGCTTCTCATCAGACTGTAGCTGGATATCATGCTGGCAGGATGCTTTTCCCCAGTGTTGAGGAATGCTACAACACACAACTACAATTAGAGGATATAATTGACTCCTGCACAGTAGACACACCTCCCAGCTAGTGGACTGCACTTTCCCTTGGATGCTGTTATGAATAATCCAAAGATATAATATGCAGTTTGTACTATTTCATGTACATAGTAATTAGCACTGATTGCTAATGTTGTGATCCTGGGACAAAGAGCACAGCAAGTGTAAATTTTTGTCAATTATTATTATTATTGCAAATTTCCCAGATAATACGTGCATACATTTTCAGATGATGACATGCAGATATATGTTAAAATCATGATAACATTAATCCCACTGGTTATTTGGCAAGTAGGCCATAGTTTGGTGATTAGCTGATGCTGTCTTGAATGTTCATTGGGCAAGCACAATGTTTGTTGTTTGGGTGTTTGATATTAAATCACTTTTCTCTGTAATCTCCTAAGTATGGGATACAGCTAATTAGAAACAATTCTGTTTGGTTTGCTTTTCCTCTTGCTACAACTGCTGGCATACCTTTGTCTTTTAAAGATTCTCTTATCCTGTCACCTACTACCTTGATGAAGCAAAACCAAGTTGTGATATCAGAACTACTTACTCGGCAACAAAAAAACTACTCTGTCAGAATACAAAGCATCCAAATTTATGGAGCTGTAACTGAGCAAATCCTATAAAATCCCAGATAACAAGTAACACATGCTTCTGATGCATGAGAACCTCCAGCTTTTGATACCTGCCTTGGTTAAAGCCCCTTTTCTCACTTGAAAAAGCTACCAGTCTAAATCAGTTTCACGGCTTCATTGGGAAGAAGCATAAATTACTCCTCTAAGTCCCTACACACAAAACCTCTAATCTCCATGCCTTAAATAGCATACAGAATATATCAAACTCTTCCTCACTGAAGCAGCCAGTCATGTCTGTACACAGTGCCAGTGTGTAATACCACCCAGAAATTTCACACTTCAATCACAAAAACACTTGAAGAATCAGTCCACTACCTCACACAATGTACAATCCCTGGGATTGATTCAGATTGGCCAGGGAGAAAAAAAGAGAAAGAAACGTCTTCAAAAAAATGCTTAAGTGTTCTTCTCAACAACTGAAGAAAGTGTAAAGATTATTTGCATTCATGCAATTATAACATTTATCTGTGAAAACCAAGGGATCTGATTTGAAAAGGAACAAGCAGAGGGTGGCAACAGGAGTCAAACATCCAAAAGCTGACTGCTGTAAGTCAACACTGTAGTTAGGCTGTGGCTGAAGAAGTTTTATATGAGTCTTTCAATGGATCCCTAGGTGTCAGCTTCTCTTATCTTCACAGTTAGCTGTACTAGAGATGCATGCAAACCATTCGGTGGGCAAATAAGGCCTCAGTGAAGAATAAAAGTGGCTGGCAGACCTGTGCAGCTCTCCAGCTTTGTTTGTAAAATAAATGAAAAGATGACAGGCAACAATAACCTTAGTAATAACCTTGTGCTGGCAGGATAGCCCAAGGCTCTTTCTGGCAGACACTCTGACACTCCTTATTCCCAAATATAGAGCCTGCCTCCCTCAAAACAGGAGGGTAAACCAAGCTGCACCAGGAAAAGCACTTGCACAGTTCCCTTTCTGTGCAGAGAAACGCAGACAGCAGGGACTGCATGCTGACTCAAAGTCATTCCACAGGTCATACTCCATGAGCAGGACAGCACAGGCGGGCATCTCAGTAGGGCTGGGCTGCATGATGGCTGAGCACAGAAATGACACTTCAGTCCTGCACTTTGAGAAAGTGTGAACAGAGACTGAAGTTAATTCAGCTACAGAAAAACAGTCAAACAAAAAGAGCCCATGAGGTGGGACTTGCTTCCTATAAGGGAGCATATTATGGTATTTCCTCAGGTTAGTCCATTTATTTTAGATCATAGATGACCATTCAGTTATTCCCTGAGGCACTTGAAAAATAAATTTCCAGATTAAGGTTCAGTCAAAAAGAATGAAAGTAAATAGATTTCAGTCCAGCTTTAAGTATTGGTCTCAATGCACATACTTGTTATCTTGCATTAACTTGTTGCCTCTGTAACAACTACACTAAGATGAGAGTTGCTAAAGACTCTTGAGACTCGATAAAAAAGATCAGGCATTCTATTCCACTTTAATTTTCAAATTTTTTTTGGTTCTCACTGCTAAGCAAAATGTGACTGTTCTAGCCAAACTGGTCTATAACTTTCAGGTACAGCAACAGAACTCCTCTGGAGTTTTGTAGGAAAGTAATTTGTTCTCATAAGACATTTATCAGTCAGCTCCAAAGGTTTAATTGATGGTATTAGTCTCCACAGAGCATTACAGATTCAAAGAATCATAGAATAGTTTGGGTTGAAAGTGACCTTTAAAGACCATCTAATCCAACCCCCTTGCAATAAGCAGGGACATCTTCAACCAGATCAGGTTGCTCAGATGATTCTGGGGCCAGGATGAGTGGTTCCCCACTACCACCCTTTGGAGGTCCTCTGGCCTCAGAACAGTGACTAAAGTGAGGGAAATACCAACAGGATTTGAAAAATTGTCTGTATTTTAAGCAAAGTGAGACAGTTCTTACAGATTATATTCATTCAATAGCAGTGATTAGCCTGCACAGTACACGGCTAATGAATTTATGTCCCTGCTCTTTCTCCCTTCACAACTTTTTCCCTGTTATCCTCTCGATCCCTCTACCACAGTGAGTTTTTTTCTACTTTATGTTTACTAGTTTTTTAAAATTCTAAATGTAGTTCTTCTCAGCTCTACCACCTGTCCCACAATCTTTCTGTGCCTCTTTCCCAGATCAATTGTTCCTGTCTCCACCCCTCAGTAACACATTGCACTTCCCTTCTCTAACCTAGATACACTTGAACCTTTCTCAGACCTTGGCACATGCTGAGGATCTGAAATCTTCTGAGATGTGTGAATGCCTACTCAGCACTGAAGGGAAACCATACCTCCCATAGAAGCTTACCAAGTGATAGAGCTCTCTAAGGTTATTCCTACCACTCTGTAGGTATTTCTCTGCACTTTCTCTTCCCACATTTGCTTTTGTGAGTAAGTCTCCTAGCTGGTTAGCATTTGGCATATATGAGACCTCACTAAGCAAAAAAAAAAAACCAACCACTAACTAAACTGTATTTGTGTTAGTAGTGTGGCAGCCAGGCTTAATTTTGATGAGCAAGGATTTCTGTCCATTGCAGAGAGACTGGTAGCTCAGGCCAGTACCCCAAGAATGGACAGGTTTCACTGAAGAGTGCAAAGCACAGATGACTGATGGGGAAGACACTGGCAGGTTCTAGCCTGAAAAGTGCCTCTACTGGACAAAATAATCAGAAAGAGGTGCCCCAGGCCCCTAGGAGATGCATCTTCAGGCTCAGCAGCCCAGATAATACAAATGTATTAAAAAACTCCTTACTTTATCATCTAGAATGGGAGAGGAAGGAGGAGAAAGAAAAGCCAAAGAAACAGCAAAAGCTCATAAAGTACCAGAGTGTGTGGGAGGAAAAACCCAAACAAACAAAAAAACCAACTGGCTTTAAAATAGTGACCCAGATCAAAAGTCACCAAGCCAGTGTTTATCAGATTGAGACCTACTGGAAAGGCTATTTTAATATGCTCTCTCTTCAGCTTTCTGCCTCTGCTCCTGAAGAGGGTTTAAAAAAAATAAATTTAATTTTAAAAAAATAGTCAAGACAGAAAATACACCATGAACCATAAGATTGGCCTTTTGCTGTTTCTATGTAAACTGCCAAGAATATCAGGAAAGGTTGTCAAATCATTTTTATTTCCCAAAAATATTTCCCCTTCCCTTTTCATGCCATTATCTTCCATTTGCTTTTTGTTTATTCATAACACAGCTATAGTTTAAATAGACAATAGAAGCTATGTTATCATATAATTTAAAAATCACATACGTCATGTTTCTCAAATCTGATAAAGCAAAGCAGGCTTCTCTTAAAGCACATTTTGGTTTGAAATACAAGATTACATTTTTGGAGCCAGAGACTTTCTTGTTATCCTCAGCAAGGTTTCACACTAAGAAAAGTCCCATTTCATTCTCTTAGCAGGTGCCACCATAAAATTATTTAACAGCCTCCCCTTTTTCAGTATTTGTTGTACTGATAGGACTGATGTTCTGCTCTCCTCAAATTAAGTCTAATTACTACCTCCTCAAAAGACAGAAGGATTTTTTTCCAATTGATTTTAAAATAGTTACGCTTCTGTATAATATTCCTTTAAAGGAAGAAAGACATTCTTTCAGAACACGCAGTTTTCCTGGTCTCTCTCTGAATACTCGTTTAATACATTGAAAGGACACCTAGACTATCTTTTGGGCAAGGACATTGTATCTTGACTATTTTTTGCATGGTCAGCTACAGCTCTGCTGGCATCGCTGGGGAAAACACAGAGTTGGGCCTCTTCCATCTCTTAAACTGAAGTATTGTAACTTTAACCGAATCAAGCACTGACACTGAATATGCAGACCAGAAGGCTATCCTACTCATGCTGCAGGAATCTGATTATTTTGTAGAAACTAGTACAAGCTCAGCCTCAGATACACACTTTAGAAGATTCAGCAGCTACTCAAAGCTGGAAAGCAGAAGTTCAAAATTTAGCAGAATAAAAAAATTAATTCCTCCTTTATGCCTCTCACCTGAACAGCTTTATCTCATTCCTGTAAATGCTCCAGGTGCTCCAGTATATGCCTAAAAAAAAAAAAATCTGTACTTAATATTTTAGTAGAGCTTTAATGCCAGATATGTGTTAGTGTTCAGGATTAAGTGGCTACATAATAACAAGTGACAGAAATTTGCAGGCCTTCGGGAATTTCATGATTGAGAAAGAATGACATCTAGGATTAATGGCACTTTGATTTGAATTCTGAGGCTCTAAATGTTAAAGCCAAGCATTTTCCTGCTGCTTTAGACAGGCAGCCTTTTTTGGGGGGCGGGTGTGCAGGTGGGACACACATACACGGACTAGCTCCAAAAGTGTTCTGCAAGGGAGCATTTCACATCATGTCCAATTCATCTGACATCATCTGATCAGTTTAGCAGCACAGAATATCTAACACAATAAACATCCTATAAAAAGGCAAAAAAGTTTGTACATAAAAGGATGCAACGTTTCTAAGCTCAGTATCAGATAACATATTATTATCAATTTCTTGATCTCTCTAATCCTTTTTAGTTGCAAGTTTTTAGCATGTGCTTGACTCAAACTGCTCCAGACAGGAGCTTATTAATACTGCTTATCCATTAATGGAACTAAAAACATCACACAATACACAAGTCTTTAGAGCAAGGTACCTGAACTAAGATAAGTAGATTAAAGCATGCCTTTTCATGCCATAAAAGCATTCCCCAGAATTATATTCCAAATTGACTTGAAAGATTATTATAAATATGGAAAAGGGTAAGGGAAAAAAAAAAAACAAACCAGTGTTCAGTGACATTGTAAAACTCTATTTCTATTTCAGGGATGTGAAGTAATTTATAAGATAATACAACACAAAGTATTTTCTATATGTAATAGTTTATTTGTGCCAGAGGACAGATCCAGTTGTAATCAGTGAAAAAGCTTAACACAGTAGCCCCAGAGATAATTCAAACCGTAACTGTAATTAAAAAAAAAACAACCAGCAAGGTGCTTCCTATGAAAACAACAATAGTAATTCCCATTTATAATTGCCTTCTATGACAATCACAGGTGTCTTTACAACAGAATAAAGGACAGCAATTAGCACTTCCCAGTGGTTAAAACCTGTGAGCAAGATTTTGTGCTTTAAAAAAATTGCAAGAAATTATAAATAAAAGCACTGAGCAGGAAATTCGTCAGATTAAAGTTTAAACAGAAGCAGTCTGACCTGAAGTGCCCACACCCAGCTAGCCGCAGTATCTGTTCTCAGAACTGGTCTACATACAAACCAGGACGGGTTTCACCAAACCTATACATTTTAAAGCCAAGTCAAAGGCTGTGTGGGCATTTCAGTAGGCTCACGTAGCAACTGACAGCAATTGAAGTTACCATGATTTATCAGAGCTAAAATAATATTTGCATACTCTTAGCCCATGGCAAGTATGAGGGATGGTAAGCGTCTGTATACAAAGAGGCTTAACATAAGCCAAGTTACATTGCCTTTCCCATGAAGATCACACAGTGACTTACCAACACATGGTAATCTCCAACCACTGAGACTTGAAGGCTGAGTCCATCAAGAGCTGGTTAACTTTATGCAGTTTTTGTTCATTCAGTTTACAAGCAGGTTTAAGCTAAAACTAAAGATGTCAGTCAAACTAAAACAAGTGTCTGCATAGGGCTTAGTTCAACTGAATTATCTTCAAATTATTCTTAACCTAAAGAACAGCTGTAGCTATTTTCAGCTTATAACATGATCAAAGCAAATTGTATTACGACTTCCTCTTTGGCTGGAAAAGATGGCTACTATATGGCTTAAAATAAGCCCCATATCTAGTCAAACCCATCCAAACACCTTCGTATTTTAAAGCAACTACACATAAGGAGGGTCAGTACACATGACTACCTCACCAGTTATTGCATCTCTTCAGATGAAAAATCCTGTATCAGAATTCCTGCTCTGACGTTGTCGAGGGGTGCAGGGGTGACAACACAGCACGAGATCAGCAGAGATGTGGAAAGGAGAGTGCATTTAAGGAAGAGAGAAGTAGCACCAAGACAGAGGCACAGAGCTGGCTACTCCTGATAAAAGTTTCTGCTCCAAAACAGTTCACATGCAAAGACAAAAAACATAGGTTGGAGCAGCTATACCGTAGCTAAAACCTGCTCCAGAATGACTGCAGGTCCTTAGAGGCTCCAGGAATGAGGGACTTGACATCAGGCATTTTATTCAGTGCTAACACCAAAGGAAGTCATATTTTAGATGGAAAAAAAGTGAGACAATAAACCCATACAGCAGAGTTTTAATTGTTGTGTCTTCTAGCATAATCACTGGTGTGCAGTTCAGGCCATGCCTGGTAAGAATAAATCAATACTACTTCCCTTTGGTGTTTTGTAAATAAATCACTCTAGAAAATACCCTGACCTTGCATCATCAATTTCTGTTTTATGGGAAGTGAGCTGTTGTCTTTAGGCAATGTCTAAAGTATGTGAGGTTGCAGAACATCAAGAGAAAAAGAAAGAGCCTGAATAACAATGGACAAAACATATTAGCAAACTGTCCTGACTTGATTAACTTGAAATAAGATAGCCCCAACCCATAAAGAATAATGTTTTTTCTCAGATTTTGGGATGTTCAGATCACAGAATCATAGAACGGTTCAGGCTGGAAGGGACCTTAAAGATCATCTAGTTCCACCCCTCCCTGCCATGGGCAGGGACACCTTCCACTAGCCCAGGTTGTCCAAAGCCCCGTCCAACCTGGCCTTGAACACTGCCAGGGAGGGGGCAGCCACAGCTTCTCTGGGCAACCTGTTCCAGTGACTCACCACCCTCACAGCAAAGAATTTCTTCCTTATATGTAATCTAAACCTGCCCTCTTTCAGTTTAAAACCATCACCCCTCCTCCCATCACTACACTCCCTGATAAAGAGTCCCTCCCCATCTTTCCTGTAGCCCCTTTAAGTACTGGAAGGCTGCCATAAGGTCTCCCTGGAGCCTTCTCTTCTCCAGGCTGAACAACCCCAACTCTCTCAACCTGTCCTCATAAGGAAGGTGCTAGACCTGTGTCTTCACTTTAGATTCAGAACATAGAAGTTCTTAGAGGTCCAAATTAGCAAACTGTTTAGTCCCAGAATAAAAGAGTTTGGCATACAAACCATCTAATAGATATCTTTTAGCACCTCACTGGGTCAGGCAATGACACACATACAAAAAAAGCTTGCAGCAGACAGAGATGTAGTGAAATGAAAACACTCTGCTAGTTCTAGTCAAACTGAAGAATTGACCATAGTAAAATGCAGGTGCAACACTGCATATAATAAAGCACCAATCCCAGCAATATGTCTGTGTCTAAGAGACAGAAATGTCACCTCAGTGCCCAGTAGCTGTCACAGAGCCAAGTGAGTGGGGACAGGAGTTATTAGGAAAGCATGAATTTGTGGTTCCCACAGATCCTCTAAGAATATGTTGAAATGGAAAAGACCCAGAGAACCACCACAAGAACAATCTATAGGAACAAAACAATGTCAGTTTGGGTAACATTTAAAAAGATGAGGATTCTTCAGACTGCATATCAGATCTGAAAGGGCAGTACAGGACCTGTACTATAGTGACAATAGGAAATGATGCTATCATCTCTTCTAATACAAGAGCTAGAAGGCATCAAATACTGCTGGCAAGAACGAGGTTCAAGTCAAACAAAACCAGGTGCTTCTTCACACAGGCAAGGCTGGGCTGTGAAACTCCCAAGTAAAGGATGCTGTAGATGCTAGGAGTTTACTGGAGTTCAGAAAACAACTGGACAAATTCACGGAAGAGAAAAAAATCCACTACTCTGACTCAGGAATCTCCAAGTCATAAAATTTGTTGATTCCAGGAGAACATCACTGTCTGTTTAAGAACTGTTAAATTCTTCACCAGATTTTTCCTCAACTAAAGGCCACTGTCAATGAGAGATAGCAACCTAGAATGACCTTGAACTGTACTGCATTCATTCTTATGTAGGCATCTTTTTACCTAATAAAACCCTTCTACACATGAGCATAATTTTCAACGCAATTGCCCATACATTAATTTCATATTGCTTCACTCACTTCCCCTCTCCCTTGCCTTTCCTCTCTCTCTTTTCAGATTAAAGAAAATCCAGATGGGGTGCAGGTGCTGCAAAATGATACAAAGGTACCACAGAACAAGAGTTGCTTAGACTGAATAAAAGAAATACATTAAAACATGTGTCTGTGCTCCCCTACATGAGCTGCTTAAATTAAGCCTATATACAAGGTTGGAGTTTTCACAAAGTTTACAGTATCTTTAAAGTCATGCCTGAGCATAGGCATACTCATTCCCTGTGAATGTCGTTTTGATTTACTGTGACTGAGGTCCATTTTTATAATTCCTAACCCACAGAAAAATTGTGTGGCATTGAAAACTCATATTTAGCAAAGCTTTTCCACATTGAGCTTCCCTCAAGTCACTAGAATGAGGAGCACAGACTTTGTTAGATCCTCCCTCTCTCCTAAGCAGTGAAAATGAACTATAAATCCTTGCTTCCATCATAGCTTTTAAATGTAATTAGTTGTGGGAACAATTCCCACATAAAAAGTCTCCCTAGAGAAGATGACGAGCTAGTTTTAGAAAAAGACAACACTTCAGCCCCACTTGACGGTTACTCCTTCCCTTGGCCACATCTCTAGAAAAAGGTAAGGAAGTGGGAAAGAAAACTGGTGATATGAAAGAAAAAAGGAAGATAAAGAATAGAGAGAGGCTCTGAAAGAAATAAGTCAAGGAAAATATGGAGCCAGAGGAAAAATTAAGTAAGAAAGGAAGAAGGAAGGGACAAAAATTTAAAAAGGACAAAGAGGTAAGACTTGAAATGAATAACACCAGGACAAAAAGGGGAGATATTTTAGTAACTACATGAGGACATATTAATCAACAATATATATGATGGCTACTCCTTGGCTAGTCAACCTCCCAGAGAAAATGAAAAATAAAGCTGGAATCATTCAACAACCAGCACAAGGTTCTCTGACATCCTCTTTATGCTCCTGGTAAATCTCACTACAGGGGTTAGTGAAGATCAATGCCAGGAGACAGCAGCCTACAGCACAGATTCAGCATTTCCATTCAGTTTAGCTCATTCTCAGAACCCCAGGTAAAGTTTAGTGACACCGGTTCCTCAAGATCTCCATCTTAAAAAATATGCTAAATTATTTTTCTTATTTATCAACAACATAATTAACATTTCCTCTAAAAATTTTCCATATTCCAGCTATATTTTTGATCCAGAAGAAGTACAATCACCTGGATGCATTCATGAAGTAAACAGCTATAAACATAATGAGCAAGGCAGCAATAAAACCAAAGAGAACAGTGAAATCCAAGATATAAATGAACTCCAGAAGGATGAGCTAGACAGAACAGAAAACAAAAATCAGGTAAATAGCACAGAAGAAACCCTCTGGAACCACAGAGGCAAAGATTTTCAAGAGGCTGGCCTTGTGAAGTGTGTTGCAAAGCTTGATGCTGCAGTCAATGGTGGCAACTCCTGTGCTGGAGTGCACTCCATACTCAATCCCAACACAAGCCCAGTAAAAGAAGCCAGTGAACAGGGAACCTCCAGCCAGTCAGAGGCTTCTTCAGCCAACAATAGACACTTTTACACCAAAACAAATAGGTCTGGACAAGAACTTGACCTAGAGGCAGGCAGGCAGAGGAAGGCAGCCTGCAATAAGCCAAACAGTATTCAAGATGAGAACTCCCAGTCTGCAGAAGACAGCATCTTTCTCAAAGGAAGTGCAATACTAGAGACACAAAACAATGCCTTAAAACTGCCAGCTATTGATTATCCCCAAAATGGCAACCAAACCAGGAACTATGTTGAAAAAGATAGCTTTTCAGTCAATTGTGCACATTCAGACCAGAATGCTGGGCCTGCAGCAATACAGGATCTTTGTGTAACCCCACCTTCACCTATGAAGGAGAGCAGTATTGAACCTTTTAAAACTGACTCTGCGAGTCTGAGTGAGGGCATTACTGGTGGTATCACTGCTGTGGCTGTTACCAAAGTTGCACAGGCACCCACATACCCCAACCATAAAGACATCAATGGAGAAATTGAGGAGGAAGATGCTGAAGTTGCAGCAGCTCTGGCTGCACTGGAAGCTGCAACTGCAGGGGAAGATGTGGAAGATGATGATGACTACTAGATGAAGGTTTCTTTCGAATACACTGGGTAAGATCCAGATTTTATTTCTGGATCTATATGAACCACATATGTGGACAGCTGTTATGAACAGCATATATAAAAGGAGTTGGGACTAAGCCTCTGTCCCTTCAGCTGTTTTATACAGCCTTTTAATGTCTACTGCCTGAGGTACAGAAGTGCTGCCTTGGCTGACAGTAATACTAACACTCTTCTCTTTGGGGCCAGCCAGCAGCACAAAGCATCATTTCACTCACGCAAGATATTCTGCTGCATACCCACCTCACCTGGACTCATGCAAACGTTTCTTTTGGTTTTGACCCTCACGAGAGTCTGAGAGCACTCTATATTCCAGGTTTAGAAAACTTCCAGTATTTAAAACTGAACTATAGAAGCCATGGAGTTAGAAACCATAGATTTTCACCATGTTAGGACAAAAAACCCCCACTGACTCAAAGTTCTATGATCTAATGAAGTATGAAGTAGGGAAGGCAGCTTGGCTTGCACTTCACTGCAGTCATGGTTCCATTCCAAATTAAGCCTAAATCTGTGCATGTGCAACTGGTGTTAGGTTACCTCATTTTCTCCCTTACACCTCCCCTGGCCTTTGTTTGATACCCCAAGTGATCTGCTTCAATTCATTAAAACAGCAGAAGCCTAGCCAAATTCAAGAGTGGTTAACTGTCTGTTGGTTTAATGAGCTAAACTAGCTCACACAAGAATTGCACACACACTCTCAGAGGTGCTGGTGAGGGATCAAAACTCAGCCCTACCAGTTTGGATAGATTAAAACTGTTGTAAAACTACACCCTGAGACTTTTCAACTCTGCTAAATTTTCCAGGCATACATCGCTTGCCTTAACAATACAGTCTGCAAACAGGTAGTGTCTCAAACATCCCCAGCAAGATGTATTTTGTTTATACACAGTTAAGAGACAGTGTGGACCCCTCCCTGGCTCTGCTGCAGTCCTTAAACTTAACAGCAGGAAAGGGATCAAGCTTCCAAGTTGCATTAAGCATAAAACTTGAAAGTATCAGTTGCATTCGTGGATTGTTTACCCTTCCTCTGATTTTCAGGCTAGACTAGTTAGCCTTTCTTGTGGGGGGTAAAAAAAAAAATTAAAAGGAGATAAACCAACTTTGTGCTGCCAATTCATCAAAAGTTGGATCTTAATGGTTGAAATAGAAAGTGCTTGACATTTTATACTGAAATTGTGGTTTCTGAGTTTTTGTTATAAACTCTTAATAAATTTTTTTATTCATATAAAAAAATAATCTGGTTGGTTTTGTGCTTATATAACAGTTACATAAAAGTAGTACTATAAAATATATCCCTCATCAGGTACAAGAAAAGCACAACTATGTATTTGCCAACAGTATATGCTGAATCCTAGTCTAACCATTATGTAAGGATCAGAATATTAGGAGGTGGGATTTAAGTAATGTGTAGATATTTAAATGATTCCTGTTTAAATGCAGAATCCCTCTTTGCTTCCAAATACTGCAAGACCAAATCAAGATTTCAAAACTTTAATGAGCAATTAAACTAAAGTCTCAGCTTCAAGAGAACTATATTCAGCTACAGATGAAAGTCACTACATTGTATCTGGAAAATAAAAAAGCTGCGTATGTTTTTAAAGTATTGTAGTACTGTTGACTACAACTTTCCTACTTTAATAGGCCCTTCTAAGCATTTTTGTAAGTGCATACAAGTTTTATGTGCACATTTGTGTATCAAAGATTACTAGACTACTGAATGACAGTGAAAGACTACTTGCACATTGCATGTAACTAGTTATGGTTATGACAGGACATAACATGTCTGCTTTTATGCTGTGAGAGCCCTGAGGGCATCACCAGGCCTGACTGTCACTGGCCACCCCTCAGGGCTCCCCCTGCCCTGGGCCCATGGCAGCCCCCGGGGGCATCAGACCCTGCCCCAGCTCCCCACAGCCCTGCTCAGCCTGGCCATGGGCCCTGCTAAACCAGGCCTACCCTCATGCTGACAGCCTGGCCCAGACAGACACACGGCCTGGCCCCACAGGAGATGCCTGGGGCTGGGTTTGCCCTGGTGCCCCCCCCAGCCTGCCCCTTTCCCTGGCTGGGGTGGTGGGACAGGCTGTGCTGTCCCCAGGAGAGCCTCCACCACTCCCCACACGCCAGCCCCAGGGAGCTGCCAGCCCCTGCTGCACCATGGTATGATTAAAGAATGAAATGTAACAAAAACACCAGGAAACTCATCTAATTTTTCACTATCCACTTGATTAGAATTTTCTAACCAGAGCTCCAACCACAAATCACATCAAGTTTTCATCTTCCTTCCCAATAATTAAAATACACTAGAGGTGAGCACCTAGTCAAACCTAACCGGTGCCCTGGGCACTCCAAACCTGGCATCTCTTCTACGGGCAGCTGCCTGCAACCATGGACCACCAGACTTCAATCCTCTGCAAGAGATCAGCTGAGCCAAAACATCGCTTTTCTTGCAGCAGTTTTCATTGTCTTAGATATAAGGCAGGCAAAAACCAGTGTAGAGCAAGTATATTCACTGCATTGGAAGTAACTCGTCAATGCTTCTCTTAACCAAAAAAAAGTCAGGTATACGCATACCTGAAATCTGCAGGATATGGAAAGCTTCCATAAAATAAACCTATGAGGTATCACCAACATTCAGACTTCTTTTATCTGCTATCTAAAAGTGCCCTGTGTAGTTTGGTTTTTTTTAAAATAAATATATATATATATATGTTTTTTATATTTATGTATGTGTTTATTTCCCTTCAGCTCTACCATGTCACAGCTGAATGTCAGGAATTCTTAGCCATTTCTCATACTGCAGTACACTTCACAATGAACTTGAAATAAATTATTTCAGAAATATTTTTTTAATACTACACACAATTTCCTCCATAAAAATCAGCTTTTAAATAATTACGTGAGAACCAAATCTTATTCAGTTCCCTCAGATGTTGATCCAATGAAACACAAACAATGCCAGCTTGATCAATTTGGCTCAGACAATTGTGAAAGTAAAATTTAGTATCTTGAGAAAAAAGAAAGTCACAGGAAATAAGTTATTGGAATCACAAGTAAACTGCATATTTTAAGACTTCCCTCAAAAACTACACAGCTTTTAATACACTCTTCCTCTCTACCCCAAACACCTTCAAATACCAATTCAATCTTCCTTTGACACAGTAGGAATTAATGAGGGAGCTGGTTGGTCAATATCTATTTTTAATGTTTCTCTATTTGATGCAATTCTGTATAGATGAGTGTAAAGACGTGTAACAATAAACAACAGGCAACAGGCTGGGAAACTATTGTTAGACCCAGTTTTTCTATGAAAGATCTTGCATCTTGGAAGCTCATGTTTTACTCCAAAGTGTATTCTCCAAAGCTAGTAACACAGTTTAAAGGGAAATTGTAATCTGTCCATATATAAACAAAGAGACATTTGAGTAAGAGTAAACTTCGCACCTTTTCATGTAGCAGTGGGTCATCACCGGATTCTGAAAAAAATTCAGATCATTACATAGATTCCAGATATGACAATAGGAGTGGAAGATGGCCCAGTCCAGCCAACTCAAGGAAGTTAATTATTTCCTAGAGAAAACATTATGAGGGAAGTTTGTTTACAGAGCAACAGAAGAACCTGAAATTTGATACTGCACAATTCTTCAGTTCAGCAAACAAAACACTAACAAGAAAGCAGGAACCTGGGCTAAGTTCCACACAGAGGTGGCTTTTTTCCGTTTTAAAGGACAAAGGCAATAAGCTGGGCAAGTGTTGCTATGGAGACTTCCCATTAAAAATTAAAAACCAGAAATACGAAGTCTATTATTTTCTAAAATATACTTCATATTTTATTGCTTTAATCTAAAAATATTATTTTTCATCATCATTTAAATAATGAAATAAAAAAACACTGACTTAAAAAATTTAGTCTTGACCTTATGCTGTATTTGTAGTTTCAATTTCCTAAATGTGATTTAATTTTCCAAAAGATTAATCTTTGCCGATGTATCACATTTTGCTAAATAAGAATAGAATATCTCAACATTTATTAAGGCCTGTGTATATCGTATTTCATACATTTATTCAAATGCCTATATTGTACATTTTAATTATATTGAAACAATGAATCTTAATAGATTATTTATCTTGCATTGTCATCTCTCCTTGCATGTAGATGGAAACTCGAATCCATCTAAATTGCACAAGAGCATCACTTCAAAATTAAAAACTTAACACGCTGAACACACAAGAAAGTAAATATATCAAAGTTGTTCTACATCTTAAAATTATTTTTTAAAGGAAGTTTTATCAACAGAACTGTTTCAGTTATTCTGTCCTTCCTGGTTTTAAAACACCTACATCATACAATGTTTAACAGTAATTGTTAGAAGCAGATTAAGACTCTTTCATTGGTCTTTCCAACACAAATTGTCATTGGCAAAGACAATTTTTTTTTTCTTACCGTCACAAAAATCAAAATAAAAATGACTCAGCTCCTCCTCTAGCCAGACTTTCCAAATTTCATGCATTCACATACACAGCTAGAGACCTCAGTCTCAGGACTCCCTTATCCATTCACAACTTCACTTGGCATTTCAGGGAAGTTTGTTTTTAATCTTTCCTTCATTTCAGACGTTCACTATCATCTTCTAAACTTCATATCAGGCAATTCTTGAATTGAACTAGTTGGATTAGCAGAAAACAACAAATACTGCCGCCACCTACAAATGATACTACTGACTGACCACTTCTGCAAACTCTGTCCGACCTGCTTTGGGACTTTTTCCATTTCAAACAATGAGGTGTTGAAATTTGAGAAGGTAAATGTGCATACTTGGAGATTGACATACAGCAATTTTATGCCTTTCACATAAGCAGTCAGTGCTTTCAACCTTTGTACTGTTAAATACAATTTTAACTTTGTTAACATGGTTTAATACAATTTCACGTAACTTTATTAAACAGACTTACTCCCCCACTTCTCACCTCTTCCTCCTTTAGTCAGAGAAAAGCAGTATTCCCTTGTAAAACTTAATTCGGAGAACAGAATTCCCTCAATAAAGCAGGAAAGACAATGGCTGTCTTGATGTTGGTTTTAATCCAACTGTTGAAGTACAGACCCAAAGCAGTCATCTCACAACCATCATGAACAAAACTATGGAGGTTACACCATTCCCTGCTCTGAATCTTGATTGAAATTATTGCTAGATTAAACAGTTTTTTTCTGTACTTCATAATTCAGTTACTGTACATTACCAACTGAAAAATACTTTATTCTGTAGCAAAACAGAGAAAAAAAAATCTTTCAGGAAATACAGCATAGCAATATTGTGTCAGTTTGCAGATTACTTAAATATGGAACCAACCCCACAATAAAACCATGTCACATGAAGGGCTGCCATTTCATTTGTTTGCTCATTGAGCTCCCTTCTATATTTGCTCTGAGCTAGAGATTAGCTTGATTTTTATGAGGGTGTAGAAGCAGAAAGAAGCAAGGCAACACCCTCAAGCTATTCACCTTAACCTCAAGCATGGCCAGATTTTCAGTAATCTGTGATCACATGCTACCCCCAGCTCTTAACACTCGGAGCTGTACCAGTAACTTACCTAGACTTATGAAGAGGAAAGGAAGGTAAATGACAAAGGCAAGATGACTACAGAGCAAAAAGAATGTATGAATAAGATTAAAATACTGTTTAGGTATTTGAGGACAAACTGTAGGGATCTGGCCAAGAAATAGTAACCTAGGTTGTTTCCATCTCATGACTAAAAGTTGGTATCTAAATAAAGCTTTACCTGCTTTTAGTTCTGAGAACCTCTTCCAAAAGCAAGATTATATCAATTAGTAACATGCTTCAGATTTGTGGAAGAAATAATCTTCAGAAAAAATAAGATCCACGCAAATTTTCGTATTTCCAGTACAAGATGTGTTATATGAAGACTTTGCTGTGGCCAAAAGTGGTACAAGTTTCTCCAGGACTGGGGAAATATTAAAGACTTTTAACCCCACAAATTTCAGTTTGTTAAACTGACAGAGGTTAATCTAACAAGTGTACAGTATATTTTGCCAGAACAAAGCTGCTGATTTCGGTTCATTTTTAATCATTAATCTCTTGGGTTTGCAAACTTGCATAGGAAACTCATCCAGCTAGCATCTGCAAAAAAGGTCTGTACTAAATATCCAACACTAATCTAAATTATCAAAAGCCCGACAAAGTAATACACATACTCCACCCTGACTGGGAATGACTTTTACAGAGTCAGGCACGAGCGTTAATCACAAGCCCAACGCACACTGCTATTGTTTTGACATACGCCACACTGATCCTGTTCTTCCTCGTGGCTTTGACTAAAAATTTGGCTAAGGACGAAGTTTACGTTGTTCCTTTTAATCACCACAGCAGCTACTCGGCCCCAGCCCCGCGTCCGCCTCGCCCTGCCCTGCCTGCTCACCCCCAGGGCAGCAAAAGGCTACTGCACAGAACAGGGACGCAATCCCAATCTTAAAAAAATAAATAAGAAGCCCTAATTTAATTGAAAAACACACACGCCGAAAGTTTTGGCATGATCAATAAGAACTTCAATAGCTCCCTCTGCTGCCAGCAAATATGTATTTCAGCTGCTCTAGGCAAAACCTGGTCACAGCTGACAAACCTGACTTTTTCTGTCTCTAAGCATATAAACGTGGGTATGTGTATACACACATAGGTACATAGAATCTTTGAAAAATAAGATTTGGGAAATACCTTGGGCATTTTTATTTAACACTCCAAGACTGCTGCTTTTAAAGAATAATTATTTTGACTGTAAATCAAAATACTGAAGGCCAGTAGTCAAATACACACAGTTTTCATATGATAATTTCAAAATACTGTCTTGTTCAATGCAAAAATCACACCATATTACCTGGTTATCTAGCTGGATATATAGTGACACCCATGGAGCAATGGCTGATTTTTTAGGACAGTTAATAGACAGGAGTTTGTTTCAAACTGCTGCTGCTGCCCTTACTACTGTTTTTCAGTCTTACTCCCATCTTCCCAAGTCATTCATACTCTGACTGTATCTGAACCTCCTCTCCATACCTGCCCCTCTGCCATCAGTGCCAGCAGGTATCAGCTAGGTTTGTTAGTTGTTTTGCTGTTAATTTTGCAACAGCAAAACGGCTGTTTTGCTGCATGCTGACAGCTACGAAAAGTGTGCTGAAGCAAATGCTCTCTATTCCTGATGAACATCCTTTCAAGACCATAAACACCAAACAAGCACAAATGCTTCCCGTCCACCACTGCTCCACACTTGACAAACACCGCAGCACAAAAGAAACAGGACTGGGATGACTACCTGAAAATAGGACAGGAAACAACTGCTAACACGGGAAGTAGGAGAAAAAATTAGAGGGTTTAACACATATAAAAGTAAGGGGCTACACTGACAGAAAAGTACATTTGCCAGTATATCCTCCTTTGAACAAGACAGCTACACTGCAGCTAAACTTGCCATTGCATCTCTACAGCAATAGGGGCTGCACAGATACAGTTTAAGAATAGTGGTTAAGATACAACAGGTCTACTCTGCAAAGACTTTGCATAGACCAAGAGAAAGCAAGGCTGACTGCATGTCCAGAAACAGATCGGAAAGCACTATCCATGTAACAGGGTCTGGACTAAAGCTCATCCATGTCACATGTGACTTAGTATCTCTTCTTACCTAAACTTAACAGCAAAACACACGGCCAACCCACTCATCCCTCCTGGTCACAGATAGTTCAGAGGTTGCTTGCTTTAACAGCACAGACAGCTTTCAGACCTCACCAGTATGTCTCTTCACAGGCTTCAGCCATCTTCACACTTTCAGCACTATGGGCCTGGCACCTCTCCAGCCTTCTTTTCTCTGAGGAGAAATGTGCATCCAGAACAAGAAATACAATCAAATTACGGCAAGAACAAACGAGAATAAAGACCAGCAGCACCTATTGCATGCCCCCTACAACTGGAGAGAGAAAAAAAAAAATTTACAAAAATCAACAAGGATACCAAAAACAAAGGAGAAATGGAAATTGCAGCAAGCATCTGACAGTACTTTGAGCCTAACTGTAAACTTCGTTCAAACAGAATTCCAAATACAGGACTTCATAAAACACTGAAAAAGAAAAATCTAAATCCATCTTTATCTGGCCAAGTCTTACATGTTGTTCACTAATATTAGATAACCAAGGCTTAACCAACTCTGTTTATTCATTAGCCGTAGAACTACACAGCAGGAAAAAGGAAAGAACAGGCCTAATCTGCACAGAAAACCTAATTTAATAGATACAAACTGATTTGCACTTCAGACTACATCCGGGGCACAGGTAAGAGTACTCAACATCCAAAAACTTAATTCCTTAGGAAAGACAGTATGATGTTCCAACCCAGTAGGCACTTCCAGCATTACCAAACCAGGACAGACCATATATCCTCTTCTTATCAATAGATAGTCTCATTAAAAGGCACTTTTTAACCCACATCACTTTGTATTAGTATGCAGGAAGTGCAAACTCAACTTGTGTGCAGAAAAAAAAAAAACCACCACCAAAACACAAACTTATCTGACACCCTTTTCTTCTGTCTATTCCTATCATGCTTTAAGTGCCCATCTCCCTCCTGTGTCTTTCAGTATGGCTCTGCTGCCCAGCACCACAGGCAGTCACATCTCTCAAAAGGCTCAAGAGAGTCCCTCCCTGCTCCAAGCTGTACACACACACACACTTCAGGAATACTGGACCCTGGGCTCATCTCTACAGAAAGTGAAGATGCAACATCTATCCACAGACTTGAAGTACACAGAAAACACTTGTGCTTTAGCTTTTTTTCTTTCTAAATAAGACCAGCTGGCTGAAATAACACTGTCTTTCCATAAGTGACACAAAACACTTGTAAGAACAGGGATCATATAAGGTACCAATTTTGTCAAGGCTTCTGTACTTGTGAAAAACAGGGAGACAGTTCAGAAAGAAAATGGCAATGAGCTCCCACGTACACTATGGCATGTTTTCAACTAGGATTGTTTATAAAGAGATTCAGAAATAAGAAAAAATAAATGCTTTATAGCTAACCATGTTTCAAAAATACATTGCACATGTGCTCTGTGCTCTTTACAAGTAAAATCAGATTTTATTAAAGATAGAAATAGCTCCCTCATCTGTTTTGCTACAGCAGCCTGAAGTAGTATACTGAATTTTGGCATAATGCTCTACTAAAAACATGAAGTACCTGTACTGGGAAAAAACAACAGAAGTGTTACTCATGTTAAAAAAGTTCCATCTCAAAAAATTCTTCATATTTGAGTTCTCATGTCAGTCCAGTTATAACAGAATTTTTCAAACATTAAATCAGCAATCCTCTTGTATTTCAATATATATACATATTATTTTATAAAAACTGTATTACACAAGATTTAAATCTTTGATCCTTACCTTTCCTGACATCAAAATTTGTTGATATGCTTATGTTTGCATTCAGTTTTAACTTCAATATAACCTGAAATTGTTACTGAAAGCATTAGCAAGTCAAGGAAAAGGGTGCAGGGAGGAAACATAGTAAGGGAACAAAAAGTAGTAGAATATCTCTCAGGCTATTTTATGTAGGAAAAAATCTCCTTGAAAATGAGAATCCGAAAATGTGTTCAATTTCCAGAAACTTCACATTCAGCACTGTTTTGATTATCTTTGAAACTTTGGGCCTGGAGGGATTTTTATTTTAATTCGGAATATAAACCACAGCTGTATATAAACAGAACTCAAATACAGACCTCAAGACAGACCTTGTGTGATGCAGCGAGGAACATTCATAAAACCAACCAAAAAAACACACCAACAGGATGGCACACTGATAAGTACCTCTCAGCCACAATTTACTGTGAGCCTCCTTCACACTATTCATGCAGAAAAACTTATTTAATGGCATTTACAGATCACAGTAATCTGTAAATATAACGTACATTATAGTAACACACAGGGACACAGGCCGAGAGGAAGCAACTGCAAGAACTTCCTGTCATTTTAATTTTTCATCCATACCTTATGAAAACAATTGAGAATAAAGATCATGTTGTGTGTATTTTAAAAGGTCAATGTCAAATGTAACAAAAAGTTAAAAGTCTTGATACTTTCAAGGTAACAGGTCTTTAACCTAATCGGATACCGGCTTTGATTAAAGCATAGATTTTCTTTTTTCCCCATGTAAAACACGGAAATAGTATTTGCAATTACTCTTTCTGAAGGAAATAAAACTGCTCTGAAGTACATCACATAACCACCTAACCTTCTGACTACATAAACAAAACTTAAGATGCAAAGAGACTGAATTATATATTAAGACTGTGAAAAGGTTAAACTTCACGCAATGGATGCAGGCTTAAGAAAGTCACAAGCAAGCTTAAGAATCAGTATTTTTTATTTACTGCTTGGTAGTACAAAAGTTGTATATAAACTTTTTTGTTAAAAATACATCTGATATGCAAATTTAAGAAAGGCAGACTAATATGGCAATATCCATACCCCTACAAAATAGCAGTGTAGTGTTAAATGCAATGTAACAGGCACAGTTTTTAAGTCTTCTTATTGAAGTAGCAATGCACAAATTAAATTCTTGCACACATCAGGTCTTATAATATCTTAAGTATGTATTTTATACAGGTAAACAATGTATTACATATCCAACACATTTTCATTTCTTTTATTCTACATATTTCCAATGGAATCAAGATAGAATCTACTTTTAAGTAAAAAAAATATATTTCCATTTAAACTTTCTTCCATCCTTTTGGCAAACTGTCTTGCAGTACTAACCCATCATGTATCAAAACACCATGTTACCAAAATGCCCCCCCCCCTTTTTTTTAAAAAAAAAAAAGCACGCTTTTGGGACAGTCTATAACTGTGTATCTCCTTTCAGAAAATTATTTTAAACTGCTCAGGTTTGTCCAATACTCCCTTTTTCCAGTAATATTTTATACTCATAGCTCTCAATCTCTTAGAAATTGAAACCTAACTACTATAATCAATACTAATTAAATTCTTCTAGACATACTAGCTTTTCATCCAAATAATTAAGAGAGGTCTGGAGAAGAAAAAAATTCAAGAATATTAAATGTATGCCTATAAGGTGAGCTTTGTGTTTACGTTATACTTCAATATTGAAGAGACTTCATAAGCCACGCTTAAATTTATGGGTATGGAAACAGGGATGCTAAACACTCAAGTTCCAATCCTGGCCAAACAGTTATTTTGGGTTCTCAAGGATGGACAATTACCTCTAAAATTATCCATTTTAAAAGGAATAATAAACCATTTATTCTTTTCATAGCTTTGGTGTGCGATTGGTTTTTGCTTTTTTTTTCCACAAATACAGCATCAGTGAAAATTATACACTCACAGGTCTATTCAGTACCTTGTAGATACAAGTAAAAGGAAGACCATCAGCAGCACATACTCTCAGCAAAAGTAAATAAACTTGGTATTTCCTGACAAGATGTGGGAGTATCTAATACATAAGCAAGAACATAAACTTTTCTCTTCGTACACATTGATTGTTAATGCTGCATAAACTGATAAAGAAACCTGATTCTCAGATCTGAAGGAGAAACACAGTTTAGACCACTTGGACTGAAAGGATTTAAAGTATTATTTGAAAATAAATCAATTTCAAAACACACTGATTTTCACTGAGTTCATAAAGCAGATTAAGTTACTTTATAGTTCTCAGAATATAGTGCAATCTCTACTAAAATGCATTACATTAGAGCTTATATTCTTAGGCACTCAGAACAAACGTTATTTTTCAGTTTCTATTACACAGCAAATTTTGCTGAAGTATTGCAAAGATTTCCCTCCCAAAAACAAGTGACAGAGATCATGATAAGTAGAGACAAAGAATTAACATCACAAAACCATTACTGGTATTTTTAGCAGTAAGTCACACTTAATATATGAAGGGAGTGACACTGGCTTAAGATTGTGTTGACAATGAAAACAGCTACCCTCAGTCCAACAAAGCCACTTTGAAGTACTTTAGTATATACTCCATAAATTTTTAATGCCAAATATTCCATATCCTTATCTAATGGTTGAAACATGTTGCCTTAGCTTAATAAGGAACCTGTGGATAAAAACAAAAAAAGGCAAAACTATTAGGCATTCTTCAAACACAAGTGAGTAGTTACAAGAAAATGGGAGAACAAGTGGCCTTGAGGAAAGTAACCTTCCCAAGAGCTCACCCAACTGCATACAAAAAGATACTGCTTAACATAAGCTGAAGAGCAAGGGAGAGGTAAGAGGGGGAAGAGAATTTAATTTAATATTTGCATATAGCTAAATCACTCTGTCCTGTGAAGTACCCTTCACAGAGTCTGAGGGCTTATGTACTAAAGGCATACATGTAGATTTTGACTGACAATTATTTCCTTATATGTTTTGCTTTGCTACTAGCAGTTAGATTAAAAGAATATTTTCATCTTCCAAAGGCTGGCTTTTATCTTCAGCAAACACTTGTCAATTCTGGACGGGAAGAACAGAGGAGAAAAATCCAGATGGACCAGAGAGGCGAACACAGTTTATCCACAGGGTAATCATGTTACTCGTAATATTGAGTTCACTAAAAATGCTTGTCTAAGTAGAAAAAAAAAAATTAAGATTGATAAGGCTTTTACCTCTCCTGTCCAAAAAACAAACAAACTTACATGTCTTTTTTCTTTCCAAGATGAAGGCCATTTGGCATGAGGTCCACACAGATCAACAGTGTTTAAGTGTCTAAATCTTACTGATCTTACTGGTAACAACCATTAAGTGTTTAACCTTGCATGGATGCCATCACAGAATTTGTAAAAATACTACAGTGCCATAAATACATTTTCTTAAATAGTATGCATCTCTTGGGATTATTCAGTATTCTCCAAAGTGCTAGCAGACAAGCTTCTAAAAGTTCCACCTGCAAGAGAAGAAAGCCATTCTAAATATAAGCCTAAATAGCAAAATTAGTTTTAGGATGATCAATTAAAAAGTTAGCAGATGCTCTGAAATGGAAAAAATGCCACAACAGCATGAAATGATTGCTGTGCACTGCAAGTTTAGCATGTGAAATCCTAAAGGAGAGGAACTAAAAATTCAGCTGGTACTCATGAAAAGGATGGACAAACACACGACAAACTGACAAATCACATCACAATGCAAAGCACACACAACTTTGAAAGGATACTAGGAATGGAAAGTGTTATGTAGCTTCAGTGCACCAGTACTTTAAGTTTTTGTTGACCCAGTAGCTTACAATGGATGTGCAAGAGCTCAACTCAAAATTTTTATTTCAACTACCAGCTGTGTATCTACTACTTTTTTTTGTGTGCCACTAAAACCATATTTTAAATAAACTTAACTGATTAAATGGAGTTTGCCAAGAACATGAGCCTTGGAGACATGGACAACACATGCTATAACTTCAAATGATGCAGCCAGCCAGACACTAAGATAAGCTGAAACACTGTAGAGGCTACTTCAAGACAATACTACAAATATGTCTGTTTAGGGGGAAAAAAAACCCTGAACTCAGGAGTAGCAGTGAACACAAGCAACCAGCAATACTACATCATTCAAGTACTGCCCAACTCAGGAATTCCATCTCACACAGGAACTCTCAATAACAGCAGTTAAAGTCAGGCCACAAAGCACAAATCTACTGCCTCCAAAAACTGGAACAAACCTTTTCTAGCAGCAGTTAAACAAATATTTGTGTATGTCTTCTGCATCTGAAGATCTGAGCCAAACTGTGCAAAACTATATGCTTTTTAGCATTAATTTATTGACTGGAGGCACAGAAGTCTTAAATGTTGCTTCTTTGTTCAGTTTTATTAAATTAAGCTACAATTACTTATTAGAAGTCTGAAATAAGTAATTGAAGTAAAGGTCTTACTACTACCTGTTTGTATGTGAAAAGCTTTTCATGGCAGTGGACAAAAACTGATCTAGAACCATGCTAGGGAACAGTATCATAGTCTTTCAAACAAGATCTGTTTATTTTTTGTAGTACGCATCAAACAGGCCTGGCTAATTTCCCAGATGATTTACAAAATAGTTCTGTTGGCCTCCAGAGACCTTTACGAGAGATTCCAGGGAGCTATTTCTCTATTAGAGCATGTGTTTTCAGAAATGGCAATATTTTTAATCATAAGGGAGATTCTACAATAAAAACCTGCCATACATGGACATTAATTTTTTTATAGCTATAATATCATATCTCTCTAGAGAACAGCTTATTTTTAGATTAAAGTAGTAACAGTTTAAATTTAGAGGAAAACTTTTAGGTAATTACATAGAACAGCTTTTTTATTTAGGGAAAGAACAAATTAGAAAGAAAATTGGACTACCAAACATTTTTAGTGATTTAAATTTTTATTACATCAAAGCACACTGAAATTAATTTTTATATACCAATTTCTTTCTATTTCTAATGTTTACAGAAAATGTAACCAGTCTGTCTTTAAGTCAAAATTCCTATTGTGAACAGTCTGATCATGCTACTATTAGAGATAAAGAAAATAAAACAAAAAATAGTCACAGAAGTAACAAAAAATTAGCTGGATATGAAAATGCCAACGCAGCCAGTGAAGGAAGAGGTTATCCCCTACTGCATTTAGCTAATATTGATTTTTTAAAAGGGAAGAAAGGAAAAAGAAACCACACCAACAAAAAAAAACAAACCAACCCTGAGCACCAGGACATAATTCTGAATCAGAAAATAACAGTACAGTTTGTCTTTCACTGACATCTGTAAATCTTTCACAGATTACTGAGCAGCAATGAGACAGCAGCCACTAGAAAGCTACAATATGACAAAATCTGCCGCAGAACAAAAAGCAAAACAAAAAAACCCGAACATCCTTCCAGTCTATCACCTACCTTCAAGGTAGGACCAGCTGTAATTACACTGGCTTTGACAAGCATTTGTCCAGCCTGGTCTTAGAAATGTCCAGAAATAAAGATAAAATAGCTTATTCCAACTTCTTAATTTTTGAAAGCTGAACTCCACCTCCTTGCAAATTAACCTACTGTTTGCCTTCTTACCCACTAAGCAAAAAGAATAATTTACTTCATTACCTTCCAGAGCTTTTTAAACATTTGGAAGCATACCACATCTCCAAGTCTTACTTCCTCTATGGCAACGGTTCAAAAATTTGGGTGTAATATAACGATGAGGCACAGAGTCCAGTCAAATACACTCTAGTTCAACAGTTGTACCTGTGCTGCCAGTAAAGGCTGGGAGGAATGATCCCACTGCATACCAGCTCTCTACTTTGTCTCCCTTTCTAAACTGATACAATTACAGAATGTTTTCTTAATGAATAAACAACAGATATAAGAAAAAGCCACATCTCGCACCTTGGCCTTTCAGAATTTAACCTCAAGACACCCAAGGGGTTTTGGGTCTTGTTACCTTTTTAAACATACCCATTTTCCATTTATGAATTTCCCTCATATATAAAGTTACTGAGAGTTTGAAACTGGACTGAGCTGACACAACATGACTTAATCCTTCCTCTCAACATACAAAGAGTTTGGCACTGTGCACTTTGTTCACTTTCTTCAAATCCACTGCCTTTATTTTGTCACTCCAGGACCCATTTCTTCCCCAACGGTCAAGATCTGTATTTTGAATCACACCTATGTAAAATCACCTTCCACCTTCAGATTATCAATCTGTGTCATCAGTTACAAGCAAGCCATATTAATTTACAGGGTTTTTTTCCCCCCAACATTCTTAACTGTTAAAAAAAAAGTAGTCAGGTGTGCATTCCAAAACCATGCCAGACACGTTTGACATGCTTAATGGGGTACTTCAAGTAATTCACTGAAGTTTAATGACTCACAAGAAGACCCCAACCTCCTGGCTCTGTAACCTACCACAGATCCCTGCGACACGAGCATTTTCATGTGTCTCCATTCTTATTAGCCAAAGCTCCACTCATCTATCAGAGAAGTATTTAGTAAGCAGTCAACTTATACAAGCACACAGTACAGGGCAGCAAGCATAAGAAAGAAGCACTGCAGTTATTCTAGTGATGCATCTGTCAGAAGCATTTGTTTCTTTTTGGTAATAAGCACATTGCCACTAAATCCAAACCATCATTTATTACAAAAAATTAATATGCAGATGTTTTATTTCTTGGACCAGTGATGCCATCTCCAAAGCAGTTTTTATTTCAACATCTGCTCTAATTGCAAAGTCTAAATAAACAATTAGATAAGCATTTGGTGGGTAATTTAGCCTTTACTAATTTATCATTGAATGATCAAATATAATTTTTACAGACTTCTGTAGAAACTTTTGAACTTGAAAGATGAGTTTTCACACAGAACCAATACATTTTCAACTTAATTTCTCATTACTGATTACCTTTACTTCTTTCACAACATACCACTTTCAGTACAAGTTCCCTGTGTTTGATACCTGCAGTTTACTCTGATCTTCTCCTCTCTTGCATCTCCTGTTTCACAGGCGTGGCAGGTGTTTCGCTCCCTTCCTGTTTCACAGGCGTGGCCGGCATATCACCATTGACACTCTCCACACCAGTAACAGACATCAGGCTTTTCCGTTCTTTGGAATTTGATTTGTGCTCCACTTTTGTGACTCTAAATCTGAGGTAAGCAAAAGATTCAGTTGTATTTCCCCAGAGATTAGTTAGATCATTCTCAGTACCCTGTGTATGAACAGGAACACTTTTTCAGGTCCCAAGACAGAGACATCAGAGCAGACAACCATGTGGACCCACCAGCTTCACTCTAGAGCAATCTTTCTTCTTGTTACCTACCTGTAACTTTTAATACTCACTGATGCTGAATCACACTTTCTCAGGGAATTATGGTTTAAAGAAGAATCCACAGATTGCACACTACTTAGAACAGTAATTTTCTAAGACAACTACAACATAAGCTAGCAATTAAAAATAGCAAAACAGAATGGTGGTTTCTATAGCTCACACTTACTTGGGAAATATCAAATTCAGAAAGAGAGGCATTTATTAGTATGCAATTCTTTCTTTTTAGCCAGTATCAACAGAGCAATAGCTTTGAATTTATACCCACAGTAAATCCCCATCTATTTACATAGTTCTAAAAAAATAGTAATTTTTTTTTTTAAAAAAATCACACATCTTCCAGAGATAACTTCAGCCTAATAGTAACAGGGTTACAAAAATCAATCACTGATGCTGTAACACAGTAGAATCAATGCATATCTGATCCAACACGGGCCACTCATGTCCCTATGAAAAGTATACAATAAAATTACTTAAGTCTTACCTTCCCACAGAAAGGACTGTAACCTCTCCAAGACGACTTCTTCTGTGCTCTTTAGATTTGTGAGCTGGCTTTATAAAGTGCCATCGTTTGTGGCTACAACGAGTACAAACATCCTTTTCTACTACTCCTCCAACAGTGTGGAAGTGATGGCCTTTGCAGCTGTGTTTAAATGGAACTGCACCAGGTGACAGAGGAGACCCTGGACTTGTTGGACTCCCAGGAGATGTAGGAGATAAAGGGCTGCAGGAAGAAGTATAAAGAAAATGTAATGCTTACTATAAAATCCTGCTTTTCAAAAAGTAAAAATATAACCTTCAGTTATCTCTAGTAAATAGTTTTTTCAGGGACTGTTTATTTGTGAGGATGTTTGGTTTAAGGTTCCCTCCAATATAATATTTTTTGCTATTAAAATCACTTCCATAAATTAATTCAGCTGCAGTCATGTGCTTAAGGTAACACAAACGGCACAGAAATGAGGGGGGGGGGGAAAAAAATCAGGCTAAAATAGGAGAGAACAGGTTACATGTACTTATACTGTTGAAGACATCTAATTAGCTGATTAAATTCACACTTGAGGAATCACAGAAAGTATTTTAGAATTGTTACAGTTTCTCTAAGAACTCACAGAAAAAGAGCATAGTCCCACAATATTGCAAAGAGGCAAAACTCTCTACCATGAAGAGAAAAGGAATCGACAAATTCAGCTCAAGAGTCAGAAAAAGCTTTTTTTAAAGTACTTAGAAAGAAAAAGCAGCGCAACTACCCGAAGGCATTTATTGAGAATATCTAAATAAATCAATCTAATTTTCTTCTAAAACAGAAAAGCAGATTGCATAGAAACCAGATAATGTTCTTTTTTGGACTTTGGCATCAATTTTGACACTGTCTTGCAACACATTCTCCTGAAGCAAACTAGAGCTCAGTGCATTGAAGGAAAAATTACTGTAGCATAATGTAGAATACCTTGTTTTTAAAAAAAAAAAAAGACAAAGACATAACAGAAAATTATATATCAGTAGCTTATTATGAAACTGGAAAGACATACTAAATGTGGTTATTGTTGTCCTGATAATATTCAGTGTTTTAAATAGCTCCTTGGGCAATGGAATATAAGAATAGCTAAAGGACCCATAAACTCTGGGTGACCCATAGTAACCACAGAGGACAAAATGAGGAATTAGGATGATCATGAGAGCATGTGTGTGAAAGGCACATTCACACATACATGAATCTTATTAAAAATACTGGATGTATTGCAGTAAGGACAACACAAGTATCAATGATTTAATAGGAAAACTTTACAAACACAGATTATAAAGCAACTAAACAGATGATCATTCTTCACAAAAAGATGAAGATCACAAACAATATGAATCATTATGATGTGGCTTAAAAAGGACAAACTTCACAGTGGAAATAACAGGAATAACCTGTGAACCTAAAGTTACATTACTCAGCATTAATCATACCTCAGCTGATCGTTCCATCCCGTTTTAGAAATGTTATTTCAAGAAAAATACTAACAAACTGAAGAGACTCCGAAGGAGAACAGAAAGAACAAAATAAAGAAATCATGCTGTAAAAGACTGGATATTTATTTTCAAAACAAAAATATTGACAGGAGGCATTTAATGGTCTTCAAATAAATAAATAAGAAAATGCTATTAAGTGAAATAAAATCTGTTCAACATCTGAAGCAAAGACAGAAACTAATGGCTTCAAGTGGCAGCAGTACAGATTTTACTTAGCTATTACTATTCTGATTGTTAGGAAGCATTTCACAGTGCACCGAACTTAAAGAAATACACTGGATTTGCATTTGAGTTACTAAAGCTTTGGGAGTACCTGGCAGAAATGACTGAAGAGAAAACAGTAATTTTTCCTTCACCTTTTTGTATTTTAATTCACCAGTGACATAATAGTCTAAAACTCCTGAAATAACACCACACATGCCTATGCAAAATATTGAATTAAATGTCAAATATTTCTGCTGCACCACAAAAACTGAAAAATTCCTATACTTAAGAATTCCTTTCATAAATTCTTTTTTCTTCTTCAATAACCAAGCCTCTCACCATTAAAGCAAGTGATAAACACTTGTATGCTCAAATCCTTGTTTTGCTAAAACTATACACTCCCACTTCTTTTATTAGTGACACAGTACTACTTGAACCTTCATCTTCTTTGCCTTGAATATGAACACATGGTTACACATGAAGAGTATTTAGACTACTACAGATATAGTTTAAAGGTACTTATGTACAGATATAAGTACTTTTACACAAATGATGCATCTGCAATTCAAGGGCTGAACTACTTCCTTTACATAGTTCTCTAAACAGGTGTGTAGTGAAAAAAAACCAAGTCAGCCGATACATATTACCACAATTATAAAGAAAAAAGTAAACCAGAAATAGGCATAGAAAGAGGTGTCTATTTTATGTTAGCATCCACACAAATGAAACAAGTGCTGCTTCTGTTCTTTCAAGTCAAGAGTAGCTTTGGACTAAGCAAACTTGGAAGTAGCTTCACCCTAAAGTAAAAAAGTATTTGCAGCCTCTGTAAATCTTTAGTCAAAAAGCAATAAATCTTTACCACACTCTTAAAACACTTAACCAGAAGAGCCAGATACTAACCTTGAGCATACACTAAAATTTAGTGAGTCAGATAACACGAGGAAATCAAAGTAGTACTCTCTTAGCTGATAACTCAATGAAGTGATGTAGCTTTAAAAGTGCTCAGAAAATAAAAATCCCTTAAAAGGATACAGTTTTGGTTGCCTCAGGAAACATGCATTAAAAAGAGGAGTAATTACCTTTCAGGTTCAAAGACACTGCTATCTGCTACCATGGCCTTTAACACATCAGCATTTGCTGCAATGAGAATAAATAGAACTCTTCAAAAGTGTACGGTTCTAACTTTAGGAAAAATGAACAGCAAAATTAAAGGTCCTCAAAGAAATTTCATCTAAAAGACACATGACTGCATTATGTATATCTCCAAAAAGGCATGAGAACATTATGCAAAAAAATGTTGATATAATTCTATGGTATTTTCTTACATGAGCTACTAAAATTACAGTTCATGTTGCACTGAAAGCTCTGCCCCAGTACAAGACACATAACATAGCCATCTGCACAACACTACCAAACAAGATCTCTGAAAATTTTAAAACATCCATTTGACCACAGAGTATCATCATCTCACATGTATAAAGCAACTCCAGATTAAAAACAATGGTTTAAGTGAGCCCTACAAAATGCAAATTAATTATCAGCCAAGAACTACGGATTGCTCACATATTCTAAAAACTACACAGGGTACTTAATCCCAACCTCGAGGAAAAAATGCACAAGCTCAAAGTCCTAACAGTTAAGGGGAAAAAAAAACCAAACCACAACAACCCACACCAAGAAAAACCCACAAACCAACCCAAAAATACAACTCTAACAGGCCTGATCTTCATTCAGAAGTAACTCAAAGCCAGTTCAATGCCTAGGAAAACCAATTTATACAAATGTAAAATTAAAAGGCTAAAAGTTCTTGCATTATAAAAACATACAGACTCTTAAATGTTTCTTTTACTGGGCAAATACATTCTATGGGCTGCTTAACAATGATTTTTTTCAGTCATAACTTCTTTATCCTTTAATTTACACACACAGTGCATGAAAATATCATGTCCCAAACTTAACCTTAGTGCTAATCTATCCTTTTGTCTCAATTATGCACAAAACTTCCATCAGATAACAGCAGCAAGAATCATTTCAAGACAAGAAGTTTAATCTGTTCAAAACAAAAATTTTGCATGCTTTAAACACTGCCATTATGAAAGCAACCTTGAGCTTTTATTTCACAAACAAAAGGATGAACCAAAAAAAACCCACCCAACATCCAAATAGTTAAAATATCAAGAAATGCATGAAGCAAACTTACCATACAAAGTGATTTTCAGGTAAGTGAAAAACTTCCCTATTTTGTTTGAAGTTACTGACTTTTGAAGGCAATCTCCAGGAGTTAAGCATGTACAAAATGGTTATTAAATGAACATACACGAACATCCCATACTTCAGAATATCAAAAAACACAATTTGTTATAGAACACCATCACAAAGGCTCATAACTTCAATATCACAATACTATACCTTCATTTTTCATAATGTAGTTAACAATTTGTCCCACAGTGTCACTATTCTCATGTATGGTTTCATTCATTTCTGTGCAAGGAAATAAATACCTCGTCAGTATCTTGGCCTTCCAAATCAAGAACTGAGCTATTTTAAAACAAAGCAAAAACAAAAAAAACCAAGCCAGAACAAAAACACACACCAGAAGAAGTTACATTAACAGAAGATCTATTGTCACTTTGGAGGGAAAGCTTAGTTAAGCCTTTTTGGTGTATTTCCAGAATAAGGACTAAACAAGTTTATGGAACCTACACATCAGCTCTAACGTATTAATCAAAGACTTGAATCAACTCAGTATTTTCACAAGTGTATGTCAAAATTCCTTCTCTAGCAAGTAAGGAGTAGACAAACAAGAGAGCAGTATTTCTAATCCTAACAACTTGGAAGTATGGGAAAGAAGCAAAAAAAGAAGGAAAACACAAACAAAAATATCATTAAGCTGTTTCAAGTCACTAATTTAAAACTGGTATTATCAGCTTCCAGTATAAGAGGGATTCAACTTAAGCTTTGCACCACATCTACAAGAAGATAATTTTTTTTTTTAAAAAAGAAGTCATATAACTTCAAGTGCAAGGGATTTAAGAAAGAAACCTCATGATTATACTTAATACTTTCATAATCGATTGCACCCATTAACAATACTGGAAGCTTCCCCAGAATAACCTCAGAAAGCAAAGAAAGATAAAGGAGAAAACATAACAATGAAGAGGCACAGCTCTGCCCCTCCCTAATAATTGTTATGACTAGCTTTATTTAAAAAAAAATTTAAAAACCCAAACACAGGATTGAGACAAATTTGATAGTGACAAATTTAGGGTTTCACCTAATTAGTAAGTTAGGGGCTTCCCCATCTCTGTACTTATGCTGCATCTTCATCCTAATACCTGCAACTTTGCAACGCAACTTAGACACAGCTGTTTTGCCAAACTAAGACCTAGAAGTCGTCCCCTTTCATTACCACCCAGATCAGATAGTCCCATTCACTGTGTACACACCCCAGGCAGTAAATGCTTAAGAACATACTGACACATCATGACCGCACTACACGGCTCTACCCTTGCCACAGAGCCACTGTAACCTGCACTTATTATGAACCTACTGACAGTAATTAATTGGGAGAAAGGAAGAGGCTCAAAATATTTACAAGTGACCAGTCCCTTGTATTTACTTAGCCAAGTGCTATACTGGGTTACTATAGCCGTTCCAAAGTAGTAACACTCATTTGAATTTTTTTTCAAGTAAGAGTAGATGGGAATAAGGAACCATAAAAAGAGCACAAACAAACAAGCATTAGAACAATAAAGGTTGTTAAAGACTGAAGAAAAAATTATAAGCTGTGCACATTACATAAAACAGAACATAGACAGTCAATCCAAAGGCTCAGTTCTATAATGAGAGGGGAGATGAAAATGACAGCAGAACAGGAACAAATCAAAATTGCTAAAAATAAAACTAAGATTTTAGGCTTTCAATGGCAGCTTTTTGTCACTCCTCAGAATTATGTATAACACTACTTTGTTGCTAACAGCATGTAGAATGCAGAACAGTGACCTGGTGACTCCAATTGCCATGTATAGTTGCAAACAAATATACGGGATACTTTGATCCTTCTGTAAGTTCTTAATTGATGTCAGAGGACTTGAATGAGAGACTGCAACACTCCTAGCTTTGACTGGCAAAGATCAAAACCCAACAGACATATAATGACAGATGTCTCACAATAAATTATTCCATAGTAGTTGCAATGCACAGAAATAGGAAGTTGTTTATTAGACTTGTTGATTACCTATTTTTTCATCAAGTTTTTCTTCTTCTACTTGTTCAGCCTCCGTTGTACAACGATATCCTTTTCTCTTAAGGACATGACAGATGAGGATCCCCAGGAGACCCATGATGAAGAAAACAGGAACCAATGCAAAGGCAATATACTCTAGGTGTTCAGTCTTGCCGTCATTGCCGTCTGTTTTAGTTGAGGTAGTTGTCTGTAAGCTATAGCTTGACAATACCTGGAGATACTTCCTATTAACTACATAAAGAAATAAACAGTTGTTATTATACACTGTAAAATACTTCAAAGCATTTAGAAAATTACAAGCCTGACCAGATCCCCATAGCATCAATGTGATGTACCTTCTGTGATGACTTGAATGGACAACATGGATACTCTACTGGCTGAGAATTCACACCCGTAACAGTAGATATCCCCTCTACATAAAATGATTACAAAATATCCAACATACAAAAAACCCCACATGATATTTCAATACAACAGTGAAGAACAAACAATATTCTAGCCTGATGGGCTTGTTATCTCAGCAAGAGGGCCTGCTGTATTTCACAGAAGAAAAACACCACAATTGCTCCTGCTTCCATCAGTGAGAAAAATGTCATTATCATTCCTCTAGCCCTGAATTCATGCAAAATTGCTAAAACCCCCCATCCTATGGATCCTTCCCTAAAACGAGAGTACATCCAGGATTTAGTATTGACCCTTGCAAAGAAAAAGTATCAGGTGTGAGAGAAATAGCCATGGTAATTTTCTTAACAGTGGGATTTCACAGCACAAAAAAGAAAGAACATTTACCCTCTACTCATCAGCATAAGGTGGGCTCATTCTTCACTTGTTTAAGATTTGGAAACCATTTTGTATTTAAACTTGAAACAGGATGGAAAGAGGCTTTTCTTTTTGTTTGCAAAGAATTTAAGTTGCAGCATACGCACCACTAACACCACACCCACAATTAAGCATTTTTGTTTCAATTAAGCTCTGAATTTAGCAGATGTATATTTCATGATACAGGTCAGGCTTCTGAACGATCAAAAGTATAGAACTACATTAGAATGGAGCTCTGGAGTTTGTTAGTCCAACCGCTGTTAAAAGCAGGTCTGATTAGACCAGGTTGTCCAGATAAACTCCATCTGAAGAATGGACACTCAACATTTCCAGGCAACCTGTTCCAATATTTGCCCACTCCTATGGCCAATGCACACAGATAAATTAAATTCTCAATACCTTCTCACTGATCAAATATGCAAGTTCAACTGTTCAGTTAAATCCCAAAATACATGTTCACATACTCAAAATTCCCTCTGAGCCTCTGGAGTTTATACACACTCCTCATCCCACATAATAAAGATGTAAATATAACCCAACATGCAAGAATATTCCTATCCTCTATTCTTCTCCTCCACTTAAGCTGAAAACAATTGTTTGGAATATGAAGAATGACAACAAAGAAGACCAATTCAAAAAGTCTAGCACTATTTCAAGATATTTTCCATTTACTTGTACTAAAATGGACAAAGTAATTCACAGCTGTTCCATTAATCAAACTGAAGAAATGAAGAGTCATCAGAAAACTCTTTACATGACAGTGACACTTTCACAACAAATGTCTAGATCAAATCCCTTCCTTAAAAAAAAAAAAAAAAAAAAAAAAATCAAACAAACCACCAAAAAAAGAAGGCTTCAGAAAATTGCCAAAAGACTTACTCCAAACACCTCTACTGCACTGGCTGTAAAACTAAGTTGTATTTGAAAAATAACACTAAGGTGACAGATAGCTAAGAAGAGATTTTTAAAACTAGTTAGTTATTTACCTTAGATTTCTTTATCTCAAAACACTAAACCTTTTTATTTTTAAATTGTCTGAATTCTTCAGGACATTCTGGAATTGTCAGTTCAGTAATAACACAAGACTTCCACAAAGTGAAAAAACACCGCAAATTCTTTGAAATAGTAATAACTGATAAAACCCCAATTAGCAAAAAGGAAAAAGTGTTAAGCATTTATCTAAACTAATTTTCTAGAGAATAGTAGAAATGCAGAAAAATGAAAAGAAATGCAAAAAAACTAACTGAACAGATCACGAGGCTAAATGTTAAACAAAATCTCAGGATGTTTGCTTTGGACAAAGCCGGATGGACTAGCCTGCTCCCAAAACCAAAAGAGAAAGCTATTCACTTTTAAAAGCAATCCTACAGATAATTGTACGCAGAATTTACTAGATAAGCAACTTTTAGAAACTTTAGCTTATGCCTGAGTAGGACAATTGAACAAGATATAGAAGTTAACACTTTAAGGCTGCAATTGTTTTACACTACAAGGAAACTAAAAGACAGGAAAGGGTAACGGACACAACCTTCTAACTGAGAAAGTTGATCTTACATACAGTTTATTTGCTTTCTAAGAACTTTTAATTCATGTTTTAATAGAATAAAAGAGTTATAAGTTTTAAAAAAATTTTTGCTATCTCATCAGATAGCAACAGCTACCAAGTCCCCAACTTAATCACACAAAGCAGCTTAATTTATTTCCCACACAGAAAGGAAGACATCACACCAGAGAAGTATTGTTTTGATGACTAGAGTATCTCAGAATCTAAGAAATCCAACTTAAACAGTATACAACACAAGCTCAGAAGGGTATTAAAAAATAAGCACCCTCCATGTTCAAATATGAGACAAAAATAGGCAGATGCTTTGGATTTTGCTGCGCATTATTCATTTTAAGAAGGAATGGGAAAACCCTACTACACCAAGACATCAACAGTCACTTACTAGTCAAGCTAACAGGTGGAAGGGCCACAAAATTAATCTGACTCAACTTTTCAAGTTTTCTAACTCCTTGTGGCGAGAGTGACAGGATTGCCCAAACAAATAACGTATCTTTTCTCCACAACCGTGGTAGGTAATTCCCACTTCAAACCTAGAGAGCAAGTGGGCCATATTGCACAGCTAAAGGCCCATGCTTTAGACTCTGAAGCTGTGGTTCATTACAATTTCTTCAGATGTTCCAGTGGTTTTAGGAGGTCCCCTCCCCTTCAGTCCTCTGCTCCCCTGCTGGCTGTGCACCTCACAGACTGCAGCCCTGAAAAACAGCCCTGAAAACTGAATATTCTGTAGCACAGATTAGTCCACTAATTGGATTGAGATTTAAAGATGTTTTGAACTAGGCAGGAAAGCAAAGTATTTTCTTCATTTTAAAAATACTTTATCAGACATAGATACTCCAACATGCCAGCCTACCTAGATAGGCCTACGTGATTTTTCTTAGATACCTACATAGATAGGCCTACATGATTGTTGTTAGATACCTAAAACTCTAATTCTTGCATTAAAATTTAACAAGATACAAACAACTTTGAGAGGTATTTTCCTTATTACTAGTAAAACATTGAACCAATAATATTTATACACCATAATTTACACAAAATCCACAAACTGTTTGATGCCATTCATTTTATTTTCAGAGATGTAAAAATTCAACAAAAGCAAACGAAAAATATCCCAGAAGAAATTAATTGGTTCAAATACTTGGTACTGTGTAACCTTATAAGCAGAGCAAAGCACTCAGCTTTCATTATCAAACACCCTACACATATCAAGTAGTTTGCCCTCAAAAACCTCAGCAGTTACGACATAATGCAAGACCAAGGCTTGCCTAGCTGGTGAGCAGTATATTTTATGTCCCAAGTCATAGCTACATCATTCATTGTATGATCCCTATTCCTCTCTCCCAGAGGCATATTATGCTTATTAACAGATTGTTGATAGTCTGCCTCATTCTCATGGTGTATGATGTTGCTTCACAATGGTTCTTAATGACAAGTGCAAGCCACAGCCGCCATCTTTGACTCAAATCAATTCAGATGGAAATTCATTTGCTTTGGTGTTTTGCTGTCCTGGCATTTTTATATACCTGTCATTGTATACAAGTCTACATATCAAAATTACTTGAAGATGTGATCTAAATAAAAAGATTTACGAACAGTATTCAGCACATTTAAAGTGATGCTTAAACTGTAGATCCCAGATTGCATTTATGCTACTAACTCACATCCCATGTACTTGTTCCCTTCGAAATGAATACATTGGGTATTGACCTTGAATATTGTCTGCCCTTACAGACAACCTCAGACAAGCCTTTTACACTGGTTCTAATCACTACTACTCTGACACAAAGATAATGTTCTATCTCAGCAACAACTCAAGAAAATTTTACAGCACCTTTAGGAAACAATATAGGAGAAAAGTTAGCACATGAATGAAAAAGTGTTATCCTTCATTAAACTGCAGTTTTTACTTGGCCTAGACATATCTATTAACATTCTAGTTAAACACTGTATTTCTTCCATATTAGTAAAATAATGTTTGACCACAAAAATATTCCAAGAGTACAGTGTCTTGAAGGCTAAAGCAGACCATGTAAGCAAAGGTATTGCTCTGCAACAAATTTTCTTTCCCCTTAAGGTTTTATAAACTCACAGGAAAGAGACCTTAGAGAGGTCATTCCATTGTCAAAAAGCAGGATTAACTTTATCAAGACAACTATTTGCCAAGTATGGCTAAAGATCCTACAAAGGTAATAGCTTGCCCTCCACTCCTATTTTCTTTCTCATTGCAAATGGAGGATCAGAACAATTCCTCCTTTAACACCTGCTAACACATATCAGATTCTGCTTGCACGAGTTACAGAATTACTCTTTCCTTGGTTTTAGCTGCATGTACTTGAAAAGATTTCATACTTGGCATGATCACTAGGACCTCCCCAATATGAGCCCGCTATCTCAAAGCTTTGCCTTTAGTATTGATCCAAATAGACAATTCTCAAACTTTTTCATAAAGCACCCAAGAAATCTCTAGAAAGATTTAATATTGCTTAAAGAACTCAGATTCTTGAAAATTATTTTTTTATAACAAAGATCAAACCTTTTTAGTTGTTACATATGCAATATAAAATTCATTAAAATAATGCATTATATTTTTCTAAATCTCCTATACTAAACATGCATAATCTACATCTAGCTGATTACTTCAAGCACATTCTAGTTGTTTTTTTATTGTTTAATTTACAGAAACAGCAGCCCACAAACAATGACATAATCTTCTCTCTGCTCCACTGATAAAGAATCCTATTTGATTATTCAGGATTTTGCCCATTACACCCATGCTATTTATTTCTTACAGCATGCCCTTTAAAGAACTTTGCTTACGTTTTATGAATTTGATTGTTCTAGCAATCTACCTGCTAAAAATAAGTACATACATATTCACTATCATCTTCATAAAGTTCAAGGAGTTACATGATTGTATTTCCTACTTTCAGGCACAAATATGAAGTGCAGCTATCAATCTCACAGTATACAGAAACAAACTATTGTTTACCTTAATGTTAATTAATATTTAAAGAAATTAAATACAATCAATGTACAGCCTATTGAAGTACAAGACAAATGAAATATTCAGGTTGGCATGATCTGCTCAAACAGCAAAGCATAGATGGAGAAAACACATCTCAGTAGCAACATCATCTTATGCATTTCTCCCCTTTCTCACCATTAATGTGCCAGTTCACCCACCTGTGGAAAACGAGCAATCACTTAAGGTTCAAAATAATTTAGACAGAGTATGGTTTACTTGGGTGATTTTTTGGTTCTTTTTTGTTTGTTTGGGGTTTTTTTTCCTTCTTTTTATTTCTTTCATGCCTGGATCACTTCTAGTTCAATTCACCATGTGGACCTACACACGGTTTGAAAGGCATAATCAAAGGACTGCTTAAGCTAGCAATGTCATGAGGAGGAATAATCAGGCAGCTGCAACCTCCTCTCACCCTGCAAGGAAGAGGCACTAATGATCATACATAGTGCTTCATCCTCTCCTGGCTCTAGGGCAAGTACACTTTGAACTGCATTAAACTATGACACTTCCCACCTCTAGGCCAGACTTCTAAGGTCGATAGATGTACGCTTTGACTTAGAGTATTCATTTTAAGTAACATTTAAAGTAATTTTTTTAATTTTAAATTAACCCTCTTTTTAAATTCAGACATAAAAATAAAAGAACTTGCTTATTAACTGAATTTTCTAAATACACACTAAATACCTCACTCAAGAAAACTAAATTTATTTTTTAAAACTTACTAAGGTAAAGAAGTGTTAGTAAAATTAACTAAATGCCAAAAAATTACCATCTTATGTCCCTTGGCATTTCAAAAGTGATTAGTATTTTCTTAAAAGAAATAACCTCTAAATCAGCTATTTACATCCACTCAGTACATTCAACTTATTTAGATATAAAGCACTGTACAAGAGCTGAAGTAGAGATTTCTGTTATCAAAGTCTAATTTCATTCTTTAGATTCTTAATTCAAGTCTTTAGCAATGAATTTGTTTAGAACTGTGACAGTAATTATGTACTGACTTAATATAGTGTTTTAGTTATTTTAATTATAGTAAATTTAGCCAGAACAGTTTGCTGCAACTTCAAATTAAATACACTTTTAAAGAGTTATCCGATTTAAATATATTTATCTATTCTGGACACTACAGTGAAATTGGCTTTGCATAACTAAGCAGATGAAATAACAAGCAATTTCAATCACAAGTCAAAATATATCACTGCCCAAAACAGACACACACAAAGATATTTAGGAAACGTTTGGGCTGCTTTGCCTTCTAGTAGAGTGGTAGCTACAGAAGAGACCAGGCAAATTAGAAAAGACAGCAAAGAACAGGTTAAAAAAAAAATATTTTTTAGAGGAAAAAACTCTTAAGTAAAGAAAACCCATTGCCTACCATTTGCTGTATCCATTGTTTAAGGAAATTGTACTTTAGGGAATACCCATAAACGGAGTAACAAAGGAAAAACACCTATCATCGAAGAGGAACATTCAACAAGTTTGCGAATTCCACTTAATTTCTAGCTTCCTCGTAGTAATGAGAACCTACACCAGAAGTGAAATAAGCAGGAAGTCTGATGACAAAAAGGAAGCCACATGATGAAAGAACACACTGACAACCAGTAGCAGTACTGCTAATTGCCTTAGAGGTTAAGCAAGGTTAAGGTTTTCTGTTAAGAACAGATCTCAAAACCTTCATGAGATTTGTCAAAACCGGTATCTCAAAAAGTGAGAAGGATCAACATTTCTTTAAATCTCATTCTAACTGCACCTACTTTGACAACACATTATGATCAAGTCTCAGAGATCACCTACATGAACATCATACCTAGTAGTGTCCTTATTACCCAACATTCTAATAAAAACCATAAGACTGTGAGTCTTTTATAAGCACCTCAAGCTGGAGCCTGCTAAGAGTCCTTAAATGAGAGACTGAGTCTTTGGGTCACTGAAATCACCACAAAAATTGTAATTGTGGGCAAATTTTGCAGTAGGTCTGGAAAGAGAGCTTTCTACTCCAAACTCTTCAAAGATAAGTCTCTGTCCTGACGAGTTCTTTCCTAATTCCTATTTTTTTCCTAATTACATGCCCTATCAACACTTTCAGTAAATTGTCTGCAAATTAGGCCAGCTTCCCTGAAAGCCTGGGGGTGGGGATTCAGAGAGGAGACACCTCCTATGTAAGGATAGAGCCTATTAACAGCAAACACTGCGTAATGCACGTATCCCTTAACAATTTTAAACCACTGCAATTTCTACACTCCCAGATAGAGTTTGTTAGGAACCAAAAAGGAAGACCAAACCTAAGAAACCATCTTGTCAGTCACCCAGCCTATCCAAATAATCTCACCATGAAGGCATCTGACATTATTAAGAATTCAATGAGAGAAACAAGATGACTATCTAGACCAGCTTCATCCTGTTGAAAAAAAGGAAAAACTGCAATATGAAGGGCAATAACAGAGACTCAGTCCATTCCTTGTGTGTGACACAATAAGCCATTGACAATGCTGCAGAAACATATACAGAGACAAAAAGCTCATGTTTCACTGTTTACCAGTGTTAAAACTGCAGTGCTTATGGTGTAATTGCTTTGGTCACTACTTGTGCAGCACATAGCTCCTACTGTAAAAACACACAGAACTGGTGCTTTGCAGTTGCATTTCTGTGAGAAAATTTTTCCTCAAGTTTCAGTTTTCAAATAAAATATGCACTGCATGCAGCTACCACATGCATTTAATAAAGCACTCTTCACCAGTTTGGCTGTTCGGGAAAAAAAAAATCCTTCCTGAACAGACCAGATATTGAAAGTATTCCGTATCGTGGGTAAATTTACAGATGCAAGCAGCACCTAGAAAGCAGCATTAAATTAAGGCTACCAAACACATCATGTCAATACATCTATGCAAACAAACATCCACTTTAGTTAAGTCAAAAGTCTATTTTAACCAAAACCAGTGTATCTCCTACGTGAAGATATAGCAGATAAACTGACAGAAAGTATTTGGCAATCTCAAAGGAGAAAATTCTTTCATCGCTTCTGTTTTTCCTGCTAGACTTATCAACTTTTAGCTTTCGTAAGTACAATCCTATTCATCTAGATATACCAAATTACTGTTAGCATTAAATCCTACCAATGCACATGGCATACTAACAGTCCTCCAGCATCACTGCCTTCAAGTTCAATAAACCAATCCTAAGTATAAGCATCTGTAAAAAGTCAGTATCAGCCTATGCATACACATCCTTTGGTTTACTAAAACATCTGTTTATACTCTCTCCAGGATGCCAGTAGTAGGCAAATAATCTTGACATGCAGAAACATGCAGTAATACGCCAAAGTAACAAGCATCAAAGAGTAAATGAATTTTTTATCCATTAAAAAATATTTTACACTAGAGCAACTGAGAAGAGAGGAATAAAAGATGGTCATGAACAAGAACAGAAGAAAAACCCACAACTCCTCTCCTATTACCTCTGTATACAAAACCTGAAAGAAAGAATTAGGGCCTTGGATAGCACTATCTACCAGTCAATACAAATTTGAAATTCAAGATGCTTAAACTCCTTCACTGAAATCAGTGGGAAAAAATAAAAGGTCTGATAATACTAGCACCTTTAGCACCATTTTACTGGGCCCCAGTTGTGCTTAGCAGTACTTCTTTCTTTCTGCTCTCCTAAAGAGAAGGATGGACTGGATGACAAGCCTTCCATTCCTCTTTCTTTGACAAAACAAATAGCAGGTAGCAGATGTCTCAGTCCTTTCAGACCAAGCTGGCTTGCACCAAGTAATAATTACAGATGTACAAAAGTAAGTGAAGAAAGACTAGAAACATCTATTGCTTAATTTTATGCTAATAAGTATGCCCGTGTTAACCATTTCCACTAAGCTTAAAAGTTTATTCTCAGACAAGCTGGTACACTCTTATCAATGTCATACCACCCAAAGGTAATAAAGCTGCTCAAACTGAAAATCACACCAGGTAAAAATGATCAACAGCTTCAATACAGATGCTTGAGAAGCATAAACAGCACACAAAAACAACCCCTCCAGGCTACAGAGGCAACAAAATCAGTTCTGAGATTATAACCAGCATAACATTTAGGGTTAGATATAAACAAAGAAAGTGTCATTTAAAACCAACTTCCTCTGGCGCTTGTACGTGTGCGGGTGTTCTCCAGAGACCTCATGAGTTACAGTCAACAATTTCCAAAACCTAAACGCAAAGCCAAGTTTGATCTCACAACAGATGGCGAAGTAAGAGCGATTCTTTGATGCATTTCTATTTTGCGAGACATCCGATGCCAGATTAAAGTGAAATCAGCTACGGAGGAGCTATCAGACTCGAGTTTATATAGCTGATACGAGGGTTGTCTCTTTTTCCGCAACTCATGGCCACACATGACTAAATTAACAGTCGGGGGATGTCGCGACATGTAGAACCGTTTTATGGCGCCGGCCCGGGGAGCGCAACCCGCAGCGGTGCTCCCAGCCTGCCCGAGCGGGAAAGAACCAGGCGGCTCCGCTCCCGCCCCCGCCGGCCGCGCTCCGCTGACAGGCGGGAGAAGTTTCAGCCGCTGCCGCCGCGGAGCCTCGACCTCCTCCCCGCTCGCTCCGCCCGGGCTGCCCTGGGGCCGAGGCGGAGGGGGAACGCGCTCCGCTCCTCCTACTCTCCAGCGGGCCGCGGCGAAGGGACTGGAACAGCGGGTACCCCCAGGTACCCCCGAGTTACCCGCGGCGCCCCCGCGGCGGTGGGGGGGAAGGCGCCCGGGGGCCAAGCAGCGGGGTCAGCCCCGACACCCGAGCGGCGGGAGAGGCCGGCGGGGCCCGGCGGCTCGCGCTCCCCTCGAGGTCACGGCCGGCGGCGGGAGCCCGGGGGGAGGCTCCAGGGCCGCCGGCGGGGAGCAAAGGGGTCCCGCCTTGAAGTGTCCCCTCCGACAGAGCTCCCGCCCGCGGCGAAGGACCGAGACCGCAGCGACCCACCGAGAACGGAGCCGCTGCCCAGCCCGGCAGCCGTCGGGCCCAGCGAGGGAGCAGTCGGCGGGGTCCCGCCCGTCGCCGCCGGAGCCATGCCCGCGCTGCCTACGCGCTGGCAGCCGCGCAGCTGCTGCCGCCGCCCGGCCCGGCCCAACTCACCACCGGCGGGGCGCGCCCTGCCCGCACGGCGCCTGCGCGGAGCTGCCGGGCCGGGCCGCGCCGTGGCGTCCCGCCCTCCGCCAGGCGGGCGGCGGCTGCCGCGCTCGGGAGGGCTGTGGGCGGCGGGAAGCGGCCGCACGCAGGGCGCCCTGGCCTGGCTTTGGCGAAGGGGGCGGGTGTTTACGCACTGCGAGGGGGATTTTTCCGAGGTTTGCCCCTACCCCAACCGCAGTTTAATATTGCAGCTCCCAGACGTGGTTTTCTGAGCCCGGCCAGCCCGCAGGCCCCTCAGCCCGGGAAGCTGGGCTGCAGCGGGAGGCAAGAGGGAGGCGGGGCAGGCTGAGCTGGACTCCTCACCCGGCCTGCTTAGCACTTGTCCTGTGCCACAGTGGCTCCCGAGCACCTGGGGTGCCGCGCTACCCTCGTGAGGTTGCCCAGGGCCTCTCATCCAGGTGGGTTTTAGGCCTGGCTCCCTTGAGACCCGTGGGTTTCAGCAGTGGCCAGAGAAGGCTCATCTGCCGCTGCCACCCCGGTGCCCTGCTCACGGTCCTGGGAGCATCTTTCCTGCCAGGGCGTAGCATGGCACAAGGGCCAAGGAGATGCGGCAGGGACAGTCGCTCTGGACCGGGGGCTCCCCTGACACCCCCGGAGAGCCTGCTTGTTAGCCGAGCTGCACTGAGGCTACTTAGTGTAAGGGCAGGGCAGTCCCCTTCCCCCGAGGGGCTGCAGGGCCTTGTGGACCTTGCTGTCACCACCGCAGCGTTCGCACTGGGACCTGCAAGTGTTCAGAAACTAGATAGGACCCTTCGTTAGCTGCCCCTTAGTGCATGGGAACATTGCTCACACTCGCCCTATTACCTCTTCCCATCCACAAGTCCTCAAATTCATGCTTTATTCCTTAGTTCTTCACAGCTAAACGCCAGTTTAGAATTACACTCTGGTAAACTAACTCCCACGCTTAGACCTTGGCCCACTTTGTACTTCAGCATCTGCAACTGGACTTTTCTACTGACATGGCATGAAACTAAGTCATATTCTTATATCAAGGCACAGGCAATTATAGCTTCCCTGTAGTTCCAAATATATTACTCTAAATTATTCCAATCTAAATAATTTATTTACTTGCTTTTACTCATTTTAAATATCTAAGCAAAAAACACCACTCTCAGAAACAATATTGCAATAATTATCAAGGCAGATACATTCTTGAATGATTTTTTCATCTAGTGCCAATTATGTGTGCAGAAATATCCTTATCAGCCACTGACTAGAGCTATCCGCAGCTAGATTCAGCATACCAAGCTGCCACCTTCTTCTCTGAGACAATGACACCATCTGACATTTCCTCCCACTGTGTTCCAATCCCCCAATCCCCTCATTCTCCTTTTCTGGTAAAGAAAATAGGCAGAAAATTATGTCCTCAAAAATAGTACCTCGGTACTATACGCGCACTTGAAAAAGATAAAGTGCTCAGAAAATAACCAAAGTTTTAACCCTTTTCCGCTGTGCTTGACTATCAGCTCTATTCATGGTACAAACTGCAGCCACTAATTTTTATAACTTTTTTTTTCAGATACAAGTATGAAAAGATCAGGATGATTTAGTATATGAGTTAAACATGTTGACAAGCGAAAAGTGAAAAAGCTGTCTTTTATCCTTTTGGGCACAAGGGAAAAAGGCCTTTCAGAGAATAAGCATTTTCTGAGTCTAGTGACAGAGCACTATTGATTGTTTAGATACTTGTTTACATTTCCATTTTTAGCATCTCTTAGTACCATGATTTTACAATTTCTTTCACAATTCAAAGTTGAGTCCCAGTAGAAGCAAATTCTGAAACCCTTTAGCTGAGTTTGACTGCTATTTGCTCATCAGCAGCATCCAAATAGAAAAGGCAGTGCAGCAGTCCTGAGACTAGATGATGTAAGCCATCAGAAACAGTTATGACCGATAATAAAATGTTAAAACCCAATTAGAATGAACCCCTAAAGCTACAGAACAGAATACCTAAGCAGAATAAGTAGGGATTGCTGATTTTTTTTTTTTTTATTTTGGCAAGGTTAACGTGTACCAAATCAAATGCCCAGCTTGAAGGCGTTCAGGAATTTAATTAATATGTTTATAACTGGAAATGCATCTTCTCAGTCAAGTAAATACCAAGAATGGGAAATCTCAGATTTCTTCTTATCTGAAGAATTGGTGGGAGACTTATGTATTTATTAACAAAGAAAACTAACAAGGTATGAGCAGAACTGTCCTTTTCAACAGAGGAAGTCAAGCAGCAGGAGGCAGGGTTCTTCACACTTTTAAAAACAAGTCTTTCTTCCTCTTGAGTTTCCTACAGAAAGTACTGCTGCTCACCCGAGTTGCCTCTGCTATGTCTCTTAAATTTTGATTTATTCTTTTTTTGAGGGTGTGGTTCTGTGTCAACTGCCCTTAGTGTTGTAAAGGAGACAGACTCAGGGAGAGGGGGATTCCTCCTTTTCTCTTTGCTTAAGCGTAGCACTGTGGTTCCCAACTCACAAGTAACTGTAAAATTCAGGAGGTTTTCTGGACCAAATCGGACTCCATGAAACAAGCTCTCCAGAGGTGGGCTTTATCTCAGACTCTCCCTCTGACTTGAGAAAGCTTGTACTTTTTAAAAAGCAAACCAAAAAAATATTAGAGAACTAATCTAGGTTTACAACACAGCCCCAAAGCAGTGAATCAGCACAATTTCTGAGGCAGTAACTTCCTACCCTTCTTCAACCACTGGAACAAACACCCCTGGGCACAGGGCAACTCTTACATCAGCTTTGACACTAGAAGAAACCACCTGCCAGCTTTTACAGAGAATAATAAATCTCACTCAAAACACTCTGAAGTTTCCTTATCAGACTCAAAACTAAGTTGCAATCAGGTTTAATTGACTCAAACTATGTCAGTTTTTTCCTCAAGATTTCTAAAATGTATCTTCAGTTTGTTCCTATTAGTAGGGAATGCAATGAGTTAGAAAACATGTAAGCAGTTTTTCTAATGCAAACCAGTCAAGGAATTTTCTTCTTTAAGTAGTCTTTGGCTTTTCCCACTCCCAATTGTTGACACTTCATCTCAAAACCAAATTTAATTACCTTATTTTGTACTTAGTTTGTACATGCGCTTTGAAGAGTTTGTGTTTGGCCTCTTTTCATATGTAGTATTACATGTTTCTGAATTCCCCTTGGAAGTCCTCACTTCTGTTACTGGAAATCTGGAAAATAGATATGCCTTTTTTGGCCTTTATTACTAAGAGACAAGTAGGTTTTTCTTGGTATTTCTCTGTTATTTTATTTTGAATCACACATTAACTTACGTATTATTAAGAAGATGTCTTATTAATTAATTTACCTATTTTTCCTTTGTTGTTTCATTGTTGACTTTCTTTATTGGAAGACTTTTTCTGGATTTCACTTTTATTGGTAAGAATGCCTAAACAGGCCAGACAGCAAGCCATCCTCATTTATAAAAGTTACAGAAAGAAAAAACATTGGCAGCAATAAGTAGAAGACAGAACCTATTGCTTTCACATCTTAAGTGACGTGGTCTTAAACTTCAAAACAAAGAAAGTGACACTGGGAATGTCACATCATCGAACCCTTTTATATGACTTAACAAGATACTTTATACTGAACTTGAAAACCATTAACCAGCATGCTAATTTCACATTTTATATATATATATATATATATATATACATAAATATGTATTAAAACCCCTCTATTACATATATGGACAAATACCTCAGTGTAAAACTGACCAACACAAGTGCTAATAAAGCTCAAACATATGAAATTCCCTTTGAAATTCAAATGGTACATATTTCCACATCATTTAATTGTTCAGTTTTATTACTGGAATCACAGTTAAGACATGGGCTTCTTTGTCACTCTTTTTTCTAAGAGTTCTTTCTAAAAGCATTCTTTGTACGTATTATCTATACATTCAAGACAAGAATACTTCCAAAACATTTTAAATCTGCATCCAAATACCAGCAGTATTTAAAACACTCATATAAAGAAGCACTCTTTAGTGGTAAGTCATCTGACAGTGGTTTACTTTACAGATCAGAATGAGCAAAATAAAAATGTAGAAGTGTTAAAAAAATACTAAATTCAGGAGTTGGGATGATGAGGAATAAGCAAAATCATTTGATGAGTAAGATACTAGGTACTTAAAAAACTCAAGTTTAATTGCTGGATTTCTGACAGACTTGGGGTTTTATGTATTCATAAACTCAATTCCTCATTCACAAAACTGCTATTACAAATCTCTATGAGACCATTTCTAAGTATATGTGTCTACAATCTGAAGGCTAGGAAATATCTTGTATTTGTTTATGGCAAATTATATATTAAAAAATAAAATACATTGACCCAGACAGTATAACCTATCTTGCTGTATTGGTTTTGGCTGTGAGGTGCTTAGCTGCCTACTGGAGTTAAATCATGACACTTGGAAATGATAGCTCTAACTCAAAGCAGCTATATTCCTCAAACCTTTAGTCAAGAAAAAGTTATAAGGAACACTCACAGCAAACTATTTAAAAGCTAAACTAATTATTACTTTCCACTTTGCCCAGTATGCAGCTCTTTCTGATGATGAAAGTAGATGGATTTGTGAAAGATATTGCCTTACACAGAAAAATAAATCTCTAAATCTTAACAGCTTGTAACAGTTCTCCTGTAAAATTCTAAACTTTATACCTGAAAAATTGCCCATTTTTACAATATTTCAGCCTGTCAAGTTGAGAAAACATCAGTAAAGAAATTAAGCTATAAGGGTAGTAGTGTTTTTCTACAATCTCTCTCTCCTGCTCCCTCTCTTTCTCTCCCTGTCTCTGGATCTATCTCATGATGCTATCCCTCTAATGCAATAATCAGTTAGGTTACAAGACTTTCTTTGTAAGCAGGAATTCAGTTTCAGTTTTATTTGTACCTGTGTAAGGCCAAGGTTGTAGCTGGTACCTTTCAAGGAAATAGTTTAACCACTAGATTTTTGGTTTGGTCAGGACTGTCACCACTTTGTGATGGGTCCCGCTGATGAGGATAAAATCTGTTTCTCTGGACCAGAGAGAATAAAAAATGCTGGACTTGATTCTGGAACCAAGTAGTTCCTCTGCTTGCCTGAGGAGAAGAGAGTAAGGTCCAAAGAGAGTTGATGTCCCAAGAACAGAGCCAATACTTTACAATCATCTGCATGTGGATTGAAAACAAAACAAAACAAAACAAAACAAACTATTGAAAGTAAGAATTGGAGCCTAGCATATCCCTCCAGGATGCCAGCAACTGTGGTAGGGAATGAAGGAAGCAGTGCAATTAGCTTTAATTCTTAAAACTGTTGTGGCTGCTATTACATTTCCTGAGACACCAAATCCTGTTGATACTTGGTAGGTGTTCCCCAAGAACATCTGGTAGATAGAGCTTTCCTCAGGGCACTGAAGGAGAGGAATGTTGGTGTTCTGGATTCTGATCAGGTTTAGGCACAATTCGGTATTAGCTAAATCCTAAGCATAAAAACAGATGTGCCTTCAACGGCTGGGAAACTTTAAAGGCTATGCTACGGCTCTTAGGAAGCTCATATGCCTTCTGAGTTAATCAACAGCTTTGGGCTTTGGTGGACTGTAAGGAGTTGTATGTTATTAGATCAGCTTCTTGGAACATAGGGAAAAGAGAGCATCTCGAGCGAGTACAAAAGCAGCTTCAGAGCTTGACAAGAGGACTACAGGAAAAAACAAACTCCATCCTAAGCTGAAAGGAGTTGTGAAAGAAGACTAGTGGTTTTGAATGTTGTGGAGAACCATATTAAGAATATACAATGTATAGGGTGGCTTGCTTGGTGTGTAGTAAAGGCAGAAACTGAAGTAGCGTGAAGTAGACCGAGTCCCTACAGATGGCATCTTTTTCATGGGTTTTGTGCTGGCACAGTTATTAAGGAATTTCTCACAACATAGTTACTAAGTAAAAATCAGCATATAAATACTGTATTAAGGTTTTATATTGTAATGCTTATTTTAAGTAAACTAAAAGTGAAGCAAAGGTCTACAGTAATTGTGTGAGCCAGCACAGGCAGGATGCAGGAACAACCACAAAACCACAGATGAAATGCAGAGTAAATTTAGTCTCGTTACCTCGCGACCGAGGGGATCTCCGCAGCAGCACCCGGGTGGAGGCACGCAAGTGGGGACACAGGCACCATGGAGTCCCGTCCTTGCTAGCCAGAAAGAGGAGAAGAAAAAGAAGATCTTGAACCTGCTGCTTTCGCCTGTATATATCAGGGATATTTTTGCGGGCATAGTTTTCCACTGTGCTTCGGTCTTTCCCACAGAAGACAGGAATCTCAAGGATGTTCGATAAGGTGCCTCTGAGTCTATCACAGGCCTATGTTATCTGAACGCAGATGTTGTACCTGTCAAGCACACAAAGCTAAACAACAATTAATATGATATATGTGTTTTTCGACACCCCAGCTGCAAGTCACTTGAGCGTGTTTACAATACTCCTTGCCAATCTTCCATTGTATTCCCACAGTAATAAAACCAAAATCCACTGGCTCCCATTCCCCATTCATACATTATTGTGAATTAATCTAATGGAGTTTGAATTTGTCACAGCTGGGCGAGTACTCATTGGGGAATTCAGTGATAGTACTGGTGGGTGGAAAACTAAGAAAGACCAATAGTATTGTGTGAAGTCACTAAGCATGAAAGAATTGGCTTTGTTAATGGCCTTATTATGAATAGTGCATTCACAACTCTGCATGCCTAAAGCAATATATGTACATACAAAAGGAAATGTAGAATTATAAATATTCTATTAATATTTTGATTAATCTCTAATCATTTTGACAGCATCCATAAATGAAAGTAGAAAATAACTGAGGAAGGTCACTTCTACATTTCACCAGGGAAGCAGGAAGGATGCATGGAGATGTGTGGGAACCTGGAACCGCTTCTTGCCTCTGCAGTGCCTTTGGCTGGCTGTGTAGAGGGGGGCAGAAGGTGCTTCTGAGTGGACTCCCTCCCCGTTTTCTGCCCAGGGCAGGCATTTCAAATGTTTTCCAATTCCCAGAGCTAGCAAGAAGGGCAGTACAAATTTAAAAGCCTGGATATTCTAATTAACCAAATTCTATTGATTTGTTTTATCCAGCCACTTCAAAGATATTTGTTATCTTCATCTTCTCTATCCCTGTTCCTATTAGGAAAACAGAGTAACTGAAAGCTGAATTTCTTTCAGGTTAAATGATTTTTAATGTACACCACGTGGAGTACCATGTTCAGCTCTGGAGTCAGTCCTCAGTATAAGAAATGGGCCTGTTGGAGCGGGTCCAAAGGAGGGCCACAAAAATGATCAGAAGGATGGAACACCTCTCCTATAAGGAGAGGCTGAGAGGCTTGAGATTGTTCAGCCTGGAGAAGAGAAGGCTCTGGGGAGACTTTACTGCAGCCTTTCAATACTTAACGGGGACTTGGAAGAAAGGTGGGAACAGATATTTTTGTAGGGCCTGTTGCAATAGACAAGGGAAAATGGTTTTAAACTAAGGGAGGGTAGATTCAAACTAGATAGAAGGAAGAAATTTTTTACAATGAGGGTGGTGAAACACCTGGAACAGATTACCCAGAGAGGTGTTAGATGCCCCATCCCTGGAAAGATTCAAAGCCAGGTTGGATGGGGCTCTGAGCAACCAACTCTGATCTGATCTGGTTGAAGATATCCCTGCTCATTGCAGGGGGGTTGGACTAGATGACCTTTAAAGGTCCCTTCCAACCCAAACCATTCTATGATTCTATGAAAACTTCAGATAAGATTTGAAGCAAGTCTCCCTAGCTTCTGAGATTTGATTATCAATAACAAACTGCCTGTCCTGTAAAATGATAGCGCTAATTTTTTTGACTAAGAGAGTAACTACTTTGTAAAGTATAAATATTAATCAAGTTTCTGTATCAGAGGTAATTTAGGAGTGACTTTTCCCAAATGCGACATAGAGATTTGCTCTTCAGTAGAGATGGACTGCTTGGCTCTCCTGTTTTCTGTCTTTTTATAGACCAGTCTTTCTAAAGCACTCCTCTGTCTCCAGAGTTGTATGAGAGATAGCAGTTAAATCCCTGTAAAAAGTAATTATTAATGGCAAATATGCTACCATCGACTCTTCAAAAAGTAGCTTTGTAATGCATTTGCTCCCTTATGATTTCATGAAAGTTTTTTTTTTCTTTTTGTAAAGTGTATAAAGAGCTAACATGAAACCAATTGCATTGTGATTATTTTTTTCCATACTAGTCTAAGTAAAAAAGTTAGCCAAATAGCAGTAATTTGTACAGATTATGCCACATACAGCTTTATTGTGGAACACACAGAAAAAATGACCTGCTGGAGATTGTATTCATAACAAAAAACAGGCTATGAGAATACAATGACAGTAAACTAGAAAGGAGATATAGCATAAATATATCTGTTTGGCATTCACATTGCAAATATTTATTGTCCTGGCCGGTCAGCAAATTTTACACTTAACTGTATGCTGCCTAACCACTTTTGAGGATTTCAGCTCAGAAGCTGCTTTCTCAGATCTTAGTCACTCATATTTTTCAGAAAACTTAGAATGTATTTCTAAGAATTATGAACTTAATTTCCTGGGGGGAAAAAAAAAAAAAAAAAAGAATGTAGAACTCCCAAGAGACCTCTAGCAAAGGACTTAAGTGCTTCCATTATTAGCTTAGAGGCTCACTTCCTCATAAAATCCCCTACTTTAATTTGAGCATGTTCAAGTGGAATAGAATATTTCTTCAAATTAATACCGAGGCTGAATCTATTAAAGAAAAATACAAGTCACAGTACTGTGGTAACAGTTCCTCATACATTTTCATTGGCTGAAAATCTGGACAGTGATCTGTCAGCCTGATATAGTTAGATTTCTCATGTTGGTTGACCAAACTATTAGCTATCACATTTAATCTCCTTGAGCATGAATATATCATGTGGGTAAAAGCCCAGATCCCAGACAATTTAAAGTTTAGTATGTAGAGGACAGCCTTTGTTTCCGCCAAGATTTCAGAAGCACACTGCTTTATGCAAATATGACTCACCAAGTTTACATGCAAGGAGTTCTGCTTAAAGCTCAGTCAAGAACAGATCTGTTGACGTAAACTTCAAATCTTGTTAGACCTGTTTATTTCCACTGGTTTTTATATGAAACTCTTCAGATAAGAAGCCACATACAGTCTGAAAAGCTGTACAGAGAGGGAAGAGATTTTATTTGAATTCCATTGTATTCACAACAGTATTTCTATTTATGTATATAATCCTTAGTAGGTCACCAATTATTTAGAGCCAGAGAACACTTAAAAGAAGTTGTACACAAATAAAGCTAGGAAAATATAAAGCTGGAATACAGTAAGATATACAGTGGACCTGGTTGTATGGATGCTTATTAAATGTAACATGCTAGGTATTATTTTGGTTCTTTTCTGGCAGAAAATGTTTGGGATTTCCTAAATTAATAGGAATATTGTGAATTTCTGCAGCTTCTCTTGCCTCCTCTAAGCCCAGATGTGCAGTAATGTTCAGACCAAGGTAGCATCTCGCAATAACTTTTACTCTGGAAGACGCAGAATAGTTTATTGACAAGGACTGAAATGAGAAGAGCTAGTGAAATCCTAGCTGGTTTCTGATGCACAAAGTTTTCATTGTACTGACAAGACCTTGTTGGATCAACTACCTGGGAATGTGGATCTGAAGCACAGTTGATTCAGGAGTCGATTCAGTTTTGAAGACTGAGAGAGAATCAAGGGATGGATGGGGATAGGAGAGGCAGGTGGTTGGGAGTCTAGGGAGAACTTCTCAATGGAAGGGGCTGCTTCCTAGAGCTGGTCAGGAAATAATGTCCCCTGACTGTGAAGACTTAGAAGGTTTTGTCAGATTTTTCTTTTCTGTATCAGGACAAAGCTGAGATCTGAAGCGTGATTAAAAGAGAATATTTTTTGGTTTAACAGCTCATGAACAGTAAGTGTATGTGACAGCTTTAAAAAGGTAACACGTAATTCTGAGAAATCCAATTTTTTTTCCCCCAAGAATATTATCTGTATACTAATCTTCTGTTTTGTTTGCTTTAAATTAATTAGAATTTTCACTGGGAACAGAAAAAAAGTGCAATCGGAAAACAACTAGTGCCAAAGGCCAGCAGGAGTGCTGAGAGTTCCTCTGGGGAGAAAGGAGAAGGCTCAGCAAGAAAAATGGACTCTGATGCTATGTTTTTTGAAGAGTATCTTGTGGTATTAAGAAAGATCCTGGTGCCTTTCACTGAATGTCACAAACCTGGGTCTGCCCTGGTTAAATTAAAACCACTGTAGAGCTCACCTATTTTTAGTATCACACTTTGAAAAACTGTAGTGGCTAACTTCGATACAAATTCCACTTAAACAATAATTTTGTTACCAGAAGGCAGCATAAAGAAGTAGGTTGTGTTCTCAAACAGTGGTAGATAAAGGAGCTGCTCATCTTCTGTTTTGTGTGGAGCACACAGTCTTGTTGATTGTCCTGGTTGCTCTGTTGTATAATCTCCTGTTGCCACAGGATTTGAGATCAATATCTTTAACAGGATTTTATTAGGTGTGTGGTAATGAAATTAATATGAAAAACACCTTGTGGTTTAATTGACTTTTGGTGAGGACATACCCATACATATCAAGTATTAGCAAGTTAGTTTCTTTTGGCTGGGGTGATGGGGGCGAGGGCAAGGGTGACTACTAAATTCATTAAAAAATATTATTTCAGATATTCCCAAACTATTTATTAAATGCAGTCAAACTTCTTGAAGTATGATGACAGAGAAAACATACTACAAAAGGTGGGATCAGGTTCACATGTTTTTAGAGGGAGAAGACACTTTTAAATCAAAAAGCCCAGTGTGTTAGCCTTCCTTCTGGATGTGGACAAGTTATTTGATTTCCTTCTGGATCTGAAATGACTTAAATCCCTAAGTCCTGCTTTGTTAATCACAGCCTTAATCAAAAAGTTGTGGAAGCTGAAGTTGGCTGCTCTTTTTCTCGATTGTGGATGCTGTTCTGGTTCACACAACTAGTCAAACCTTCAGAGCAGCAGAAACTAGAGAGCAGTATCTTGTGTTCTAATCACAAGGATATCTGCTACCTCAATGATTATTTGAAAATTTTTTTTATACTAAAAACAGTGTCTAAGTCTCAAAACATTGCCCAGTTTGATGATTTAGCACACTGCCAGAATATGTAGTTTCAGTATTCTGAGGGAATATAGCAAACGCTGGAATACTGGCACAGAAGAAAAGAAACACCTCCATAGTTTATCATTCATTTTTCCTTATTAATAGCTTCAAAGACTTTATATTAAGTCAAATGTTTCTGATAAATTTTTTGCTTTTTATTTTCAGGAAAACCCCAGCTTTGGTATGAAGCAAATCAGTTTCTTCCTACCAGACTATTTTCTAATGGAAATGGGAGCAGGAATGAAAACATACATGTAAAACTGCTTTATAACCAGCCTAGACTTGCAAAGCTTTATCTCAGAATAGTGCAAATATTATTAATACATAACGATGAGAACAGACTTATAAAGGAAATTTTTTGTGTGAATCACTATATACATGAAACACTACTCTGCAATAATCATATCCTTAATTGTCATTATTGCAGGAATAATACTTAACCTAGCCATTGCCTAGAGTTATATCAGTGCCTAGATAGATATATCCCCTCTATAATATTTGTGTGATATATGATACAGATCTCTTTAGCATATGTATAATGTATATTACAGAGAAATATTATCACCTAGAATTATGTTAGGTAACAATCCTAGATTCTTAAATCACTTCACAGGGAACATATAAGTAGTATGTGGTACTAGAGATTTTTTTTAAGGATTCATTTGACCTTTATTCAGCCTCCCTAAAGTAAACACCCAAATTATTCCATAGGATCCATCAAGAGTGTTAAGTCAACAAAAGGCCTTGCATCTCCAAATATTTGCTTCTGGTGATAGCACACTACAAATAGAAACCATAATCAGTATTTCCACTTGATGTTTATGAAATGTAATCTCATCTCTGCTATTGAGGGCCTATGGTAAAGGTAAGAAGGTCCTGCTGAATATTTTCACATTCCTTCCATTCAAAATATTTTGACTGAAAAAAGCAAAGGCATTTTTTTCTAGTAGTGTTTGTCCATACGTCACAGTAATAACAGAGTGCAAGGCAAATCAAAACAGTGCTGCTGAATAAGGTCAGATCCTTTGTTTAATTGTCCACTGCAAGGAATTCTGACAAGAGGAATTTTTTTTCCCTTTAAAATATGAAATATCCTTTTTCAAGAGAAAAATCAGAGTCCAAGAGGGGTGTAAGGTCTGTCAAGAGAAAACACTTCCGGGCATTAACACTCTGTAAACCTAGTGTTAGTAGTTTACACTGCTTCCCTGTCAGCCCTTCATCCTGCATTTTGGCCATACTGGTTGTGGGCTGGAGGGGGGCTGGGATTCAGGGGAGCTGGGATGCAGGAGGAGGACTGGCCCCTTGGGCAGCTCAGAGTAACTGGAGTAGCAGTTAAGAGTCTAAGACATGCTAGTGAAGTTGGCATTTGCCATGGATTCACATTTGTGGTTAAAAGCAACCCAGCTTTTTACTCTGCCTTTCATGCAATTTATAGTTGAAAAGCAGCTGAAATCTAGCAGAAGAGTAAGCAACAGTTTGAATTACATTTTGCTGTTAGGAGACAAAATAATACAGATAAATTTTGCTGTTTCTTGTGAGGCCACTGATAGTATCAGAGCTGGAAAAAAGTAACGATGTCATCACTGTAAGAGGAAGGAGAGCAAGAGATGATTTATTGGCACAGTGTCAGTAGTCGTCACATGGAAACACAATGTTAGAGTGTTTGAGGGAACCCATGAGAATGAATGATAACAAAACTTGGGAACTATTGAGTGAAATCAGGGGTTTTCTGAAGCAGCACATTCCGCTTCAGCAAAGGAGGTGAGAATGGGACTGCATATTTGTATCTTCATAAAATCACTAACCAGTTTAGGTTATAACTTTTGAAAGAGGCCAACAAAGCTCTGATTCTTGCACAGGACATCTGACTGATGCACTTTCTAGTCACAAAGTCCACGGCTGCTTGCTAAGGTAGACAGCACATAAATAAGGGTACATATCAAGATCAGTTCAGCTGAGCATTGCAGAGCAAGGAGCTCTGCACCTTAAAATAGGAACACAGATCTATTTTAGCAACCGAAAAGGTTACCAGCTCCAATACAGCCATGCCAAGAGCTTGTGGTTCTATCAGCTGAGGAAATGTTGACATGTGATTCTTGCCTGTCATGCAGTTTACCAGCCTTTTCAGGTAGGCAATAATAGTGTTTTCAGGTTAACTTAGGGTGGTGAATATGGTGGAGAAAGGGATTACTTTTGCTCCTTTGTGCATTATTGTGGTTTCCCCCCCCCCCCCCCCCCCCCGCGTTGTACAGATAAGTAAAGCTATATTGCTGACTGTTTCTGTGTTCAAAGGGCTGTAATACTACCTGGATGATAAATCCATCTATAGTAAATAATTCTGTGGAGAACTGCCCTATTGACACCTGGAATTTTGTCTCACTCAGTCTCACTCTTTTTCTTATAACCCTTTTTTCCATTTTCTGACTCTTGTAGGTTTATATTAGTCTGTCTGGTCAAATGGCTATACCTATGAATATCCCAAATAATGATAGAGAGGCGCTTTTTTGTTTGCTTGTTTATGCTATGGTCAGCACATCTTCTTTTCTTTGACAAGTAAAGTTTCTTCATGTGTTTAACAGCATTGTTGACATTGTATTTGGTGCCTCAGTGCTGGCTGACCTACTGGGAACCTCTAAGCCATCACAGCAACCCAGAAGGATCCTACATAGCTCCTAAGTCTTGCAGTAAATGTGAAATGAAAATCATGGCTCATTGTTTCTCTGGGGAGTTTCTGTCAGTTAAAAATAAGTCACTTCACCATTAGAAATTAGCTGGTAAAATTTAGGTCCTGGAAGTATAGGCAACATAAGGCAAAATTTAATCTCTAATGAGTCACTTCTGAGCCAGGGAGGAAAGAAGTCATTTTATGTTTGAATGCCTCTCTTATCCACCGCCACCCTGCAAACCTACCTAATTGTCATTGTAATTCTCACAGCACTTCAAAACCAAATCTGAGTAACTGCATTGGTTTTAAATTGGTTTAAATGTCAGTGGTTGCTAGTTTATTCTCCACAGCTATGAGATTAAAAATTGCTGTTTTTTCATGAAATAGGTAGTAATTTAAGGAACTCTCTAAAGTCACTCAATTATAGTGTAGCACATCCATAAATGATCAGAATTAAGTGAACATGTTTCTTGAAATACTGAGCAGAAAGCGGTTTACCTTTTAAAAAGTTGTGGTAACTTCTGCAACTTTTTCCTAAAGACTTGCTCCCACAGAAAAATGCTGCTTGTCCTATTTATATTTTTTCAGCGAAGTTACTGATATTAAGACTGGTTATGAAAGACTTATAATAGCTGTGATGATACAAGTTTTATGAAATGAGAAACATGATAATCTGCAATATTATACTAAGATTTAAAATTGCTTAGAAGTCCTGAAAGTCAAAACTCTAATTACAACCTGGAGTACTGTAGATGAAACTTGTATGTAGTGATGACTCTTTATAATCTATCTCTCTATCTAGGCAACTACAAAATGTTAGCTGTGCTGCAAACTTACTGTGCTGCTTCATGTTCCTTGTCTGTCCTGTCCTACAGCACTTTATGAAAAAGCACTACACATTTGTACTCAACAGTGGGTTATGTGATTATTTTTTACCTCTTCAGTACTGTGTTGTACTGTCTACAGTTTAAATTTGCTGCAATGTTTGCTAATAATGTTTGCAATGTATGCTAACAGTAGTAGAAGTTCCTCACACAATATAGGGAAGGGAGGATGTGTGTTTAATGAGAGGATGTGTGTTTAATGAGAGGATGTGTGTTTAAAAATAAAGTATCCAAAATTTTTATATATATGCCACATATTTTGGGATATACTGCAAGAAAACTGCAGCTATTGCATGATTCAAAGTTTGTAGCATGGAGAACTGGTGACTTGTGTCTGTGTGTATTTATCAGCATTGGTTTTAGAGCATGAGCTGAATGCTGTAATCATTTCAGCTAAGAATTTAGAATAGTGTGTTCAGTAAGTCTTCTCACTAACGGTTTATCTGGTGTGTGACTGAGCTCACATACTGCAGCTTCATGAAAAGAAAGATGTGGACAATTGTCTGTGCCTGCATGGCATGCTGTGTGCTTGCCCACGCTGATGATGAGCCCATGTGTATTTGCTATATATGAGATTTATTATTCCAGTTTACTTCATACTTACTAGTCTTTTAATTTATAAAACAGATTATTGCTTTAAAGCAAGTCTTTAAATAGAAAAGCATTATCTCATCTTACTGACACTGAATTGCTTGAGAATTCTTTAATGGTGTTTTTGTCAGGAAGACTTTGTTCCAGAAAATATTTCTATCTATAGAGGAAATAGTACAGTTTTCTCTACAACAATATTGTATTAAAATACACCAGCAGTATGTACAATAAAGTAATGGTAGGGTGCTGTAATAATGAACAGGTTTCAGAATGTAGTGTTAAAGCTTCATAATCCAATATAGTCATCATCTGGCACCTACAGAAACTTTGTTCTCCCTCTTTGACACTGGTGCACAATACCTATAGTTCATTCCCAGAGAGGGTTTGAATGGCAGTTGTGGCCTGTCTACATGTTATCAGATTTGGGCTCTTCCATGTTAACAGAGTAAACGTACAGTAGAGCCACCAAGCCATCCTGGCCTCTTTGCTGACTATAGATGTGGCAATAAATGCCTCCTCAAATAGAGCTGTCTTGGGTTATCTGGGGCTTGTTTGTGGACAAATGGAAGCTTTAAATTTGGGCCCATAAGTGTAATCTATGTATTACTTAACTTGTTTTTATGTTACTTAATACTGTGGTTCTGTCTCTTCCCTATTAACAGCCTTCTCACTTTAATAAAACTTTTCCCTTTTTTCAGAGTGATTCATATGCTAAATGGAAAGTTAATGCTGCTTCAGACCCAAAAAGATATTCTAAGGATAAATCTGATTTTAACACAACTAGGAATGGAAAGATAGTCCTTCAGAATCAATAATATTCCTCCCTTTGCAGAGCTTGTACTGAAGGGTCTCTGCAGTGCTGGTTTTGTACCACGTCATATTTTCCTAAGAAGTTTCAAATAAACTTCTTAGGAATTTGTCTTGGGCTTCTTCTTTTCCTGTTACCCATGTCTATCTGCAAGTACATTTTTTGCATACAAAGGCTTTCTTTCCTCAAGAGTAAAGCTTTTGTAAAATTCTTTTTCTTAAAAAAAATTTTGCTAGTCTTTTGTTTTTTAAGGTTTGGTTACCATATGATCCGAAGCATTACACTATGAACTATCAATTCCTAATATAGATCTAATTGTATGGTGATCATACAGCCCTAGACAAGGCAGACAGATCTCTTACTAGTATCAGATAATTGTGCTAGAGGGGGCAATTATTATGAATTGCTTGTAGAGTTATTTGCAAAGAGTTAATTACTGTTTGTGATGTTATGAAGTTTTTGTTTTATATAAGAAATAAATTATAGTTTAAATCAAACACACTTAAACCTTTTCAATGCATTCCCATTGTGGGACATGGGGTAGAATTGCAAGACTCTAATACTGCTTCTTCTGGGCATGTATCATTTCAATATTGCTGTGAAAAACAAGCATCCTATGATCAGTCTATCACCCACAAAATATGAACAAGCAGGAAGTAGCTTTGAGTCTGAGTATTTGGCAAGTAAACCAGGAATAAAAGTGAGCATAATTATGCTAATCAGAAAACCAATCTCCAAACAATTTCTAAAGCAGTGAAGGCATTGAGCCAAATACTTACTGAGATATTTGCATTTACCGAGCAAGCACATGACACCAGAAAAATTGATTAATACAGGAATGACTACAGAACCAAATTGTTCTCAGAGGTGACAACATGAATTCCTTTCAACAATTTGGTCATGAAAAGTAGAAAGCAAAACGAAACCCCTAGACCCATAGCAAAGTTTCAGTCTTTACTAAAGATTATTACTGTGATAATTTACTTAAGTTTTCCACATAATAACAATAGGACTTCAGACAGTAAAATTTAGTTGAATACAACTTCAGCTTAAAGTTTTAAGCAAAATGGGATATAGGAAAGATGGTAGTTTTCCAAATGCATGGAGGTCCTGTTATGTTCTCAGTATTTCTTTTCATTCCTTGATAATAGAACGTCATGGAAACAGGAATATTGTAACAGCAAGAGGAACAGTGAAGGTATTTTTTATTCACTGACATCTGTTTTCTATTGCACAATTTTAAAGACAAGTAGAGGAAACTCCTGCCCTCAAATTACAGGAAGACTAGCACTAAATTATCAAACAATTGCTACCTGGCAGAAACGTGGGGATTTTTTACAAGGCAGGACACTAAGAATGCAGTTCTATCTCAACTATTATAGCAATATTTCTGTAATTATTTCTGCTATGACCAAGAGAGGGCATCCTTTTCCTATTAAATCATGACATGACTAAAAAATAATAAAAGCTTTTGAAGAACCTAGTTAATTTTTTTAACTATTCTGTTACATTTTAACTCTTTGAAGTTTAAAAGTGCAGCTGCAGTTCAATCTCCAAGTTGTTTGAAGACATTTTAAGACCTGCTATACAAATTTCTCAGTATAGTCTTTCAGTGAGTGCTTGTATGGTTTCAGTGGGATATGCTTTATCTCTTCTACCAAGAATAAATACTCTACATTAGTAAGAGTCTAACTCTTTTAAATCAGCTTCTTAATTGCAGCTTTTTTTATTTATTTAGGAAAAGCAAGGTAGGGCATTTAGTGTTACCTTCTTCTTAGAGCAGCTTTCTAGCACAAATATGAAGCTACTAACTTTCCATATTTTAGATACTATTTCCTCAATCAATGGGACATCAGATAAATATTTTACATGTGAGCTCAGTTTTGCTGGCTTTAAAACAAATATTTCAACTTTGGTGATGTAAACTGTGGAGTGTAGCTGTATATCACAAAAGCATAATATGCCATTTTTTTTAAAGCAACCGCCTTTCCCCTTTGATATTGCCATCATGCCTCTCAGTCATGCATTTACAAGCCTGAGCATTCATTGGGAATGGCTGCAGGTTCAGCACTTTTGAGGAACAGCTTACTTAAAAGTCTAAAGTTAGATTTAGAAGCTTAACATTTTTTGGAAACTTGTCTATAATCCTCATAATTTATTGGTGTTAAGGCAAATATCTATCCACTCTATTTATGCTGCAACCACTTTAGATTTCTTCTACTCTGGATAACTAATACTGGTTAAGGAAAACTTTTCATAATTTAGGGCGAGAGAACTGTCAGAATCACTCTCAATTCCATTTCTGTAACAGAGAGAAGTGTTGTCCAAATCAAGTTGTAGGCTTAGTAAGACTACCTAGGTGTCCAGAAATTTACCTAATAAGGGAAGAAAATTTAATTACAGTTACAACAGGGCTGAAGAACATAGATAAAAATAGTGTACCCCACTCATAAAGGAATTGGGTGAAAATAATCTGTGCATGTTACCTTTTAATTCTATGAAACCAAAGCATTAAATACTTCACTTTTGTCACAGAATAATTTGAATCATTTGCATAAAGGGTGAGTTCAAGATCATGTGTTTATTAGTCAGACTAATTTTATTTTTCACTTAAACTTGCATTTTTGAGCTTTAAAAGTGAAGCAACATCTAAGAGAAGGGGCAACAATCCAAAATATACTTGAAAAGAACTGGCATTAGCTCTAACTTTGTCCTATCTGTTGAACAAACGTAAGTTAATTTGTCCTTGAACTGGATGCTGTCTAGAACAAAACAGAAAAATCACGTTTTAGTAGTTCAGCTGCCACAGGATCTGAGATACGCCTGCCTGCCAGAGGTCAGGAGTTTATGCCAAACAGTGGAAATTAGACAAGACTTTCAGTTGTGAACAAGAGGCTTACAATAAACAATGGAGAAGAAATTTCCAAGAGGAAATATAAAATAACCTGACACATCCTTGGGTTAGCTGGTAGACGACAGAGTGGAGCACAAACACTAAAATTCAAGCTGGGAATACAATATCCACTACATCCTTCCTTCTCTTCCCCTGCTCCTCCCCCTGCTTCTCATCAGGTTACAAGAACAGTGCTTTATTTAAGACAACATGCCCTTCTGAGGGCTATATGTGCTTTTTGAAACGTGCAATGTGTGCTGCAGTTTTCCAGTCAATCTGTGCTGTAGAATCAAAGCTTTCTCTCCTGCCTCCCACTGGCATTTCAAGCTAGTGATAAAAGTGGAAACTAATAAAATACCTAGGAATTTTCAGACTATCCAAAGTATTAGAGCTAGGACATGTATGCACTTTAAGCTGTGAGAACCTACAGCTAACTTTAACTTGTTAGCTGTAATACCCTATAATTTATAGTCCTTTTCTTTCTTTCTTAGGTACCATAAATATCAATTTCTGTGTCCCAATTGGCAGTAAATGGAGAATGGTTATGCACTAAAAGCACACAGAAAGTGAGGGAACTGGGTAGAAAAGTTTAAATGTAATACCTGCATATATAACACGAAAATATCACTGACTGTGATATTCACTTTCTGTTAGCATTTCACACATTTTCTGTACATCTGTATCACAGTAATACAATAGTCAGCAATGAAAAATTTAGGTTCCTTGCTAAAACATACAACATCTCATGTATCACAGAATCACAGAATGGTTGAGGTTGAAGGAGACCTCTGGATCTCATTTGGTCCAACCCCCCTGCTCAAGCAGGGTCACTAAGATCCGGTTGCCCAGAATCGTGTCCAGACAGCTTTTGCATATGTCCAAGGAGGGAGACTCCACAACCTCCCTGAGCAACCTCTATCAGTGCTCAGTCACCCTCATAGTGAAAAGGTATTTCCTAATGTTCACCTGGAACCTCCTGTGTTTCAGTTTGTGCCTGTTTTCTCTTGTCCTGTCACTAGGCACCTCTGAAAAAGAGCCTGGCTCCATCCCCTTTACTTCCTCCCTTCAGGTATTTATGCACATTGATAAAATCCCCCTGCACAACCTGTAGCTGTAGATAAGTGGATTTTAAAAAAATCCTTATTGATAACAGTTAACTGGTAATCTCTCATGTTGTTTCAGCATGTGCAAAATTGTATGCCATATTGAAAGTTTCCCTAGGAAATGTCTTTTTATGATGCCTATGAAATTTCTAAGATAACATATTTAAGGCCAAGTAGTCTATGACTTAAACTGCTTCAGATTTTTGTAACTCTTTGACAGATCTCATCGGCTTACACCACAGCCTTAATAAATGTGCCTTTTATTCTGCAACACAGCAAACACATCTATTACCTGAAGAACCACAAAAAATTACTTGTGCTAACAGTTAGTTCTAAACCGATATGAGGCATTGAAAATGCAAGACATAGCTGGCTTCTAACTTGTCGCTGCTCTCTGTATTTCAGGTGTTAACTGAAACACACTGAATCTGACAAATTGGTGTGTGGGCACTGACAAAAAGAGAGAAACTATGCCTACATCAAACCATTAACTGCTTGTCTCATCTCTTATGTTTGCAATGCCCCTATTCCTATGGTGGGCAGTTGCACATGACAGCAAGTGCAAAGCCTTGCTCACACCTTGTTAAGCACCCACCAGAAGAGGGCAAACCAACTACTGCCAGTATTCCATACTTGTTTCTCCTTTCTTCCTTCTACTTTCTTCCCTATATTTTCTTTCTTTGATTTCCTTCCAGTGATGACACTCTTCAGTGTGAAAACTGTGACAAAGGAATAACTTACAAAGTTCAACAAATATCCTTCCTTGCAGCTTACAGCCATATGACTACCAAAAAATATGTAATAGATTGTCGCGGATGAAAATATTGACACAGTAATGATTTAGCAGGAAATCTACATTTATTAATAACTATTAGCAACTTATAATTACAAAATAATTCAGAGATGTTGAAAGAAAGGAAGGCGACTTACTTACAGATTCTAAAATGACAAGATTCACACTAACTTACTTAATGGTACCTTGATTTATACATATATATATATATATATACATGCACATACATAAAACATACAAACACACACACAGAAACAAAAGCATTTGTATCCAGTAGAATCAAGTACATACCCAAACACCAATAAGCAGAGAAAGAGTGGGTGAAAGAGAAGCTAGCTCAAAGAAAAATTTCCTTCTTCTCAAGTTTAGAGTAAATACTCACAATGCCTTGGCATTCCTCAACAGGTGATAGTTGAGACTGTAGCAGGTTGACTTCACCCTGGCCTTCCATCAGCTCTGGCAGCAGGTGACACCTTAAGGGTTTTGGCACCTGAGAGGCGTCCCAGCTCAGGGGAGATGCTGGTCACAGCCCCGTTGCAATCCAAAGCTGGTGGTCGCAGTTTATAGGGTCCAAGATAATTGACTTTTGTCAGATACCTTCTGGTGCCTTCCAGCAGTTGCACTAGAACTTGATAAATGTGCAACTGTTATTGTTCCCATTTGACCACATCCCAGGCACAGGTGGGCCAGGCCATTAGGAGATGATGGGCCATTAGAACCGTTTCTGAGCAGGAGAGGCAGGAGCCAGGCTCCTAAAGAGGGGGCCTTAACATTATCAGTCCTTATCTCCACGGATTGGTGTATAGCTCGGGGGGATGTGGGTGGAATCACACCTAGCACCAAGCAGCCCAACAAAGAGGGGGAGGGAGGGGTGAGAATTGCACCACCACACAGATATATTAGATAAACCTCTTTCATCAGCCAGAAAAGTAGCATCAGATATATAATTTATCAAAATGCCATGTTCATTGACAATTACAGAAATCACATGCTATTTTGACTTGGGAATGATCTTGTTTGTGACCGTAGACTGAGTTGAAATTGAAACTTCTTTAAAATTCATTCAGGATTTCTCTTTTGTTGTAGTTATATTGTGCTTAGAGAGCAATCTGTAGAAGTAACATCTGCTGCACCAGCAGAAGGCCTGTGAGCCTAAAAGTTCTCCAGAAGGTTGCAAACTGATTCCTGGTATTCTGACTGACCAATAAAACTGTGTCTACAGTCTACTTTTCTACCCAACACAGCAGTCACTCCATGAAATATAACAAAATTTGAACAGTATGCCATGGTCTAAACATGTCCTGCGTTGTGGCTGACTTGCAGCCACGAGTGATTTTTAAGCTTTACAACCATTTTGTTGTTGTTTGTGTGTTTTTTTTTTTTTATTTCAGAGAGCAGGCATGTTCATGGACTGGCATACTTTGAGAAGAAATTATATTATTTAACTACCACACACCCTGATTGGTTCTCTCAAATTTGGACTAAGCCCTTTAAAAAAACCTCATAACATAAAATTCAAAACTTACCAGAAAATACTGATGAGCACCATTGTGATAATTTGCTAATTTTTCTTCCTATCGGCAAGTTAAATAAAGCAGTTTACTGCTATGGAGCTATGGCTAAAGAAATAACACAGCTGATAAGCACGTGCTATTTAGTTCATAGTGGGATGAAAATCCTGTGCTGCAGCAGCCATACTGAGTCCAAATTACAATATTAAATATTCATCTGAAGCTTTTTGCTTCAGGAAGTGTACGTGAAGAAGGATGCTTTAAGTACCCCACAAAGAACCCCATTCTGAAATTCTAGCATTAATTTGAATTTAGTAATTGTTCCCCATGTTTTAAAGAAGTTTCAAGTAAAATTAGCTACAGTATTTGAAGTTCCCAGAAAGAGAATAAAAAGTCAGCAAATTTACTTGTTTTATTGATTGTTTTTTAACTTTTATTTTTTATGTTGTTAACTTCAGTTGGTTTTAATAACAGCTGGAGAAAAGAAAGAAAACAGACTCCATCCAGTATGCCTCAGTTTTATCTGGTTTTTAACCTGTGGTCAAACAAATATAACTTTTCTCCAACCCAGTATCTAAGGCTTCTCATGAAATACTGTTGGTTTTCTAATTCTTTCTCGGAAATTCACTTTCTGGGAGAGTGTCTAGGAAGAATCTAATTGTTAGAATATCTGGTATTTTGAAATCATTTATGTTGTGTTATTTGCATAAAAAATATTTTATCACAGGAGCAACTGCAGGCAGCAGTTGGCTGTTTTATCTTTTTTCAGCCTCTTCTAGTCCCATTAAATCATGAAGTTTTTAGGACTGCGACACTTCACAAGTTGCATGGTTCTGGCCACTCGGTTCAGAGCAGTCATAGGAGGTATTAGGCGAGGACTTTCAAACAGGTTCTCAGTGACACAGCTGAGCCTAGGCTGTGATGGATCCTGACGGCCATTTTCCTCCATCCTGAAGAAAATCTTTGATTTATAGTCAACCTGAGGCACTCAGGAGAAAGAGGAGATGCTCCATGGACCTGTTCTTGTTTGCCAGCACTCCTTCAGTTGAGTCAGTGGTGATACTTTGTCAGGATGCTTTGCAAAGTCAATGTCTTAGTGGCTATATCATTCTTCACTTACACACATGCTGGTTTTTTTTCTGTGGTTGCTTCTCTCCTGCCTTTAAGAAGCATGGCAGAAGTTCAGTGACATTTCCACAGGGGCAGCCCCTTCCTCATTTGCCTCATCCTTTAAACATGGGACAAAAGGGATGCTCAGATTGTTCCCATTGAAACACTGTTGGAAAGTGCCTGGACAGTTATATCCTTCACATGAGTTCATATCCAGAACTTGGCAAGATTGGCATGTTACTCTGCTGGCTCCAGGTTGTCTGCTCCTCCTCCTGTGTATGCCACCACCACAGTGACTTGGTATTGCTCAGCATCCTCAGTACACCTGCCATACATACTCCCTGTGCATACCATACCCAGGGATTTTCCCCCTACCTTGGCCTGTACTGCAGAGTTGAGTAGGGAAATCCAAATCACTCCTTATAGCTCTCTTTGTGGCACCTGGTCTAGCTCAGCTTAAGACAGAGACTGACAAAATATAGGGAAACGCTCCTGATCAGCAAGCGCCTTGCTCCTCATGCTCCAGAGCAATCAGTCCATGGTCTGGATGGGCGAACGGTCTGCTGAGTCAAGCACTGGCTGGATGGACGGTCCCAGAGAGTGGTGGTCAATGGAGCTAAATCCAGCTGGCGGCAGGTCACAAGTGGTGTTCCTCAGGGCTCGCTGTTGGGACCATTTCTGTTTAACATCTTTATTGATGATCTTGATAAGGACATAGAGTGTATCATCAGTAACTTTACAGATGACACCAAGTTAAGCGGGAACATCAAACTGCATGAGGACAGGGAGGCTCTACAGAGAGGCTTGGATAGATTGGATCAGTGGGCCAATGTCAATGGGATGAGCTTCAACAAGGCCAAGTGCCAGGTCCTGCCCTTGGGCCACAACAACCCCCTGTGTGGCTACAGGCCTGGGGAGGAGTGGCTGGAGAGCTGCCAGTCAGAGAGGGACCTGGGGGTGTTGATTGACAGCCAGTTTAACATGAGCCAGCAGTGTGCCCAGGTGGCCAAGAAAGCCAATGGCATCCTGGCTTGTATTAGAAATGGTGTGACCAGCAGAAGTAGGGAGGTGATAGTGCCCCTGTACTCTGCACTGGTGAGGCCACACCTGGAGTATTGTGTCCAGTTTTGGGCACCTCAATACAAGAGAGATCTCGAGGTGCTGGAGCGAGTGCAGAGGAGGGTAACAAAGCTGGTGAAGGATCTGGAGAGCAAATCCTATGAGGAGTGATTGAAGGAGCTGGAACTGTTTAGTTTGAGGAAGAGAAGGCTGAGGGGAGACCTCATCACTCTCTACAACGACCTGAAAGGACATTGTAGAGAGATTGATGCTGGTCTCTTCTCACAGGTGATTAGTGACAGAACAAGAGGGAATGGCTTTAAACTGCAACAGGGGAGGTTCAGACTGGACATTAGGAAAAAATTTTTCACAGAAAGAGTGGTCAGACAGTGGAACAGGCTGCCCAGGGAGGTGGTGGAGTCACCGTCCCTGGATGTGTTTAAGGGTCGTTTAGATGAGATGTTGAGGGATATGCTGTAGGGGAGAACTTTGCAGAGTAGGGCTGAAGGTTGGACTCGATGATCCCAAGGGTCTTTTCTACCCTGAATGATTCTGTGAAAGACTGCTGTTTCCTTTAGTACTTTGGGAAGCTGATGCCAGATGTCTTGTAATGCAGGAAAGAGAGTTCAGTGTTCTCTGGACTACACTTCTGCCCAAAAAGCTGTAAGAAATCAAACTGGCCATAGGGACTTATCATGGCAACTTCAGGGGATTCCTAGCAAAACACAAGCTAAGTTATAGGAACTGTTTAGACAGAGCAACAGCTTGGCAATGCAGGCTTCTCTCAAAGACACTATGCTATAAGCTGTAATAATTATTCAATCAATGCAGTATTAACTGTTATTTAATTCTGGCAGGAGGAACCCAATCAATTTTCCTGAGTGAAATTCAGTTACCTTTTTTTTTTTTTTTTCCAAATTTTGCAGCTGAGGGCAGATCTGTGTCCAGCCAGAAAGATGCAGAGGCCAGAGGAGCTGTTGCTGAAGTATCATTACCAGAGTGCTACAGAAGACAGATGATTCCAAAAGTGGATAGACAACATATTTTTTTGTCTGATTTTTCGTTCCACTGATCTTTCATCTCAGAGTTTTTCCAGAAGGGTGACAACAGTTATTTTTACTGATAGTAATGCAGAAGGATATTCAATAACATCTTTGGAAGTGATGTGTAGCATTTCTTTTGTTGACATGCATTCTGGTAACATATTAATGAATTTGAAAGGTTTCCAAATATCTGTACAAGTCCTTACTTCTGCGAAAATTTTCCCAATTAGTACTCGTTATTCTAATCAGTCACACATGCCATTAATATGTGGTTTAATGTATAAATGATAATATGTAGGCATAATATGTTTCAGCTGATAATAACAAGCAGCTCCAACTTGAAAAGTTGTAATATAGACAAAATTTATTCACAAATAAATAAAAAGCATTCTTCAACATAGTAACACCTTCACAATACTGAACAAGCTCTTTTTAGGAATGGGATTTTTAGCTGCCAATAGTGGGAATGGAGTTGGCCAACTTCTCAGCATGGAATAGGAATAATGCAGGATTCATCTGGGTAATCTGAGGGGGCTGTGCTGTGAGGCTTGCACAGAATTAGCAGCAGTAGAGCGCTGTGACTGTGACTTCCATAAAGAACTTCCTACGGTTGACTCGTTGGTAACTAAGAGAAACAGAAGTCACATTAAGTTCTGGATTTTGAGACTAAACGCTAAAAAACCCCAGTTATAGGTCAATTCACTGAAATATCCCCCCTTGCATGCCAGAATTCCAGTTTGTTCTGAAGTGGTACAAGACAGACCAACAGAGGAGGAAAGCTGGATACTGAATTTCTCCGGGCTGTTTCCCTCTTTGCCTCCAGGTGAATGCATCTTGTTCATACTTTTATTACGGGAAGTATTGGCTACACTGTTGTTAGGATGTCAAAAACCAGACATGACTCAACACTTTTCTTGGGTCCTTGGTTTTGTCCTTTCCATACTCTCACTTTACAGAGAGTAAATAAAGATACCACCTACACAGCTAATGCATTTAAGTAGATGACTCTATGTCTGTATTTTGCTTATAATCTTTATCCCAAATTAGGGCTCTTCTGAGATCATCCCTCAATTATACTTTCTTTGAAAAGAAATCTAAGTAGACTTAGCCCAGCGGCCATGAAAAGCTACGCTTTTAAAACAGCGTTAGTTTTCTCCCGTCAGCCATGCTGAGGAGGTAGCGGTTTGGTGAGCGCCAACGAGCTCTGCTATGCTGCTACCGCATTTCTGGCGCTGCTGCTGGGGACTGCGCTCCGCCGCCGCCTCCCCGCAGCACGGCCCCGGGGCGCGGAGCCCCGCAGCACGGCCCCGGGGCGCGGAGCCCCGCCGCCCGCCGGGTGCTCGCCCTGGCCGCGGGGGGCCGCCGGGACAGCCCCTCGCCGCGTCCCTGGCGCAGGGCGCGGGCACGGCTGGCACTCAGCCGCAGTGCAATGCAGATACGGTGATCGGAACCCCCTCCGGGAGAGGACCGCCACCCCGGCTCCCCGACCGGCAGGGGCGGAGCTGGGCGGCCCTGGCGCTGACCCGCGCCCGGAGGTGGGGCGGCCCTGGCTCGGATCCCGGCCCGGGCCCGGGCGGCGGGCGGGGCGGGGGTGGGGCGGCCCGGCGCGGCCCCGGCGGGCGGAGCGGAGCGGAGCGGGGTGCACTCCGGCAGAGGGAAGGAGCGGGGCGGCGGCATGGCAGCGCGGAGCTCCGCCGGGGATGCCGCGCTGCGCCGCGCGGCCGAGCAGTGGTTGCTCTGGGACAAGGTGAGGGCGGCGGGGGCCGGCGCGGGAGGCGCCTCCCGGCCACGCGGGGCGCGGCGGGCGCAGGCTGGTGAGGCGTCGACAGGCGTGGGGCGAGCCTCGGCTTTTGAATTGGGTCCGTGCTTGGGGCGGTGAAGGCACTTGTCGGCGCTTCCCGCCCGGCTCCCGCAGCCCCCCCGGCAGAGGGGTGCGCTGCGCTGCGCTGCTCGCCCTGCCCCGCCCTGCCCTCCCGCTCCGCGGCGCGGGGGGGCCCGCGGTTCCCGGCGCTTTCCGGTGCTGGCGGCAGGCGTAGCAGCCCCCGCTTCCGTTTAGAAACCGGCTGCTTGGCCTCTGAGTGTCCTCACTGTTTCTCTCAGCTGTATTGACTTTCATTTTTAAAAGGGTCTGTCTTGTTCCCAACCGCTTCTGTTGTAGGGGCAGTTGATGGACTTAAATTATTAAAGGCAAGATTACATTGCTGTTTTGTCGGTCTCTCAATGTTAAAACCCTCCAGGTACTAAATTTTGTTTACAAAAGACGTGGGCTTGCTTCAAAACTACTGGGAAATGCGGCATCTCTCCTCTTTTTTTTTTTTTTTTCTGGTAGTGTCACCCAGTGCTTAGTGATGCTCGCTGTCAATAAAATAACTCTGAATATTCAATATCATCTGGTTTCATGGGTTTTCTTCCTTTTTCTGATACTACTTAGGAACACATTAGCATGTGTTATTTCCTGTTATCTCCTGTTAAGGCACTTAAACATCTTAAGACTTATCTTTCTGTCTTCAGTTTTGGTCTTGGCAGCACTATATGCAGAACTAAAATCTTCTGTACATTTCTATATTCCACACGCATTAAGAAATATCTTGCCACAGTGGTGTTCTGGAAATGCTTCTGTACTTGCTTGCTGCTGTAGTTCCCGCTGAGATGCAGGCCTGCGTTCAGCACATGTGGTTTGCATATTTTTTGTCCCTATACATGAAATTTGTTCTTTTGGCTGTATTGGAACACCCTGGCCATGGCCATTGCCCCCTTTTGGTCACTTTAATGACTGCCCTGGGCTCAGCAGTGCTCTCTGGGTTTTGTGCAACCTGTGTATTTGTTTGGTCTTCTGCTTATTTCAAGATCATCAGTGAAAACACAATAATTCATTTTTTAGAGTCTTTCCAGCTTCTGAAGGACATCGTTAAAAGTACCTCAAGTTTGTTGTAATTCTTCATTAAAGATCATTCAACTGATTGAGTGATCAGTTAGCTAGATCTGTTTTTATTAGTGATAATGCAGTGCCAAACCAGCCCTTCTTTCAGAAATGCTAGTGTGTCATATCAAATGACAATAAGCTTTTGTCTCTCTTTTTTTTTTTTTTTTTTACAGTTTATTGATTTTGAGAAAACAGTCTGGTTTGAAAGGTCCTGTAATTTCCGTATCTTCCTTGACTAACATTAGTTATATTCCTATCTTCTGTGTAATCATTTAATTTTCAACTGGTTATTCCAATTATTTTGTGAAACCCTCTGGAAATCCAATGTGACATCCCTTATAGTAGCTTTACTTTTGAAAGGTTAGCTCTTTGCTAACAATTGCATCTTTGACTCAGTAATAATTGACTGGTGTGCAATACCCATTGCCGATTGCTCAAAAACAATGAGGTATTTCCATTTCTGAGGGAGCTTTTACATGTTTGTATTGAGTAACAGAAGAATCCGATATAACCCTTGTCCATTTACTGGGATACTAAAAAAAAAAAAAAGTTCCTTTTGACGTTTAGCGATATGTTAATATTTAATGATGATAAGCTGCTCATTTCTGACAAATAATAGTTGCAAGAGCAAGCCGTTATGGCTGAAGACAGTCCTGCTGACTTAACAGGAAGTTTCTATCTAGATGACAATTACTGAGCTTGTTACCAGGCTGTTTTTGTCATTGCATTCATTACAACAGAATCATATTTTTCATTCTTTCTATTATCAGTCATAAAATTATGGATAGAAGGTAGCTTCTGGTTTTGTTAGAAATAAAACCTGTATTGTCAGTAGCTGACCCTCTACTCTAAAACCTTGTGGAGACTCCTGCACTGATGAAACCTCTTCAGGGCCTTCCTGTAGCATAGATTAAAGTAACTCAAGGGCTACCAGGTGATGTTTAAGCAAATTACACTCCATATTAAATCACCTGCCACTGTATTCACAGAAATCAGTATTCTCATACTCAGATCCAGTTTTATCTGAGAGTGGGAAAAGTAACCTGAGACAATGAAGAAGGAAGAAAAAAACAGCACTTTATCCTTCAGATACAACTGGGTCCTTTCTTTAGTAGAGGTACTGTGAAGATTTGGTTTTGACTTTTTCTTCTGCTTAAAAAAAGTTTAGGTTTTTTTCCTTAGCTGTGTACAATGGCATCGTAACATTCCTAAAATTGAAACAAAATGGGAACAGTGCAGATTCTTAGGAGAATACAGCCATAAACAATTATAACAGTAATTCTGGAAAAATCCTTCTGCTATATTAAACAGACTTGGGCCTGGATTTTACCATTACTTTGGCGGGGCAGGGAGAAGAGGAAAGCAACCGAACAGCTAAATTCATGGAATCAAGTTTTCTCTAACAAATGATGTGGACTGAAACTGTGAGACTCAGGCAGTCACCTGAATAAGTATGATCATTTAACCAAACCTGAAACACTGGAGGATCCCTGTAGATGCCAAACCTGGGAAGTTCCTCGAACAATAAAAACCAAAAATCTCCTCGGTTGTGAGAGCTACAGGATGATCCTAGTGTCCAGCTGCCCTTCTGTATTGGTATTACCACTTCTAGTCTGTCCAACATCTACACAAATGTGTATGGCATCTACCTAAAGAGATGCCCGTTTCAATGGTAAGAGACAACTCCTGTGCACAAAGCTCATGCAGGGGAGCAAAAGGTGACTAGGCAGTGTACAAAGCCTGAAGCAAAAGGTGTCGTTCAGGTTTTACCTACAAGACATAGGCCTGATACTGCAGCAAAAAGTTCAGGTCAGCTTTTAAATAGCCTAAACTCAGAGCAATTATGCTGACCTATATTATTTGATAATGACATAGAATTATATTTATTCTTACAATTAGAGAGTATAATTACAATAATACAGAATTACTTTGAGCCTCCTACAAGGAAATGTCAGTTACAACATTCTTGGATGGGTAAATCAGTCATTCTTAAACTGGAAATCAGTAATTCTGGGGTACCTAATTGCTTATTGCACCCAGGAAACCTGGTTGGCTTTTTTTTTTTTTCCTTATTTAATTTATTCTGCATTATATAGTTTGATCATTAGTACCAAAGGCTCTTTAGCTTTATGTGTATTTATTTAAACTATGGTGTTTTTCCTGCAGCAGCAGGTGCACAGGTCACTGATTAGGGCATCCAGACCCTGGTCTCAAGTTTGGTGTGCAGAATGCTTACACCTTTGTATGCAAGCTTGCTCACACACCTACTGCTACACATGTTCTGCAGCGTTTTCTGGAGCTGCAGGAAATACATTTTTTTGCCTAGCATGATACGCCTTTCCTTGCTGTAAGCATATGTAGGTTATCCAAGAAATAGTAAAGTTCATGACTTTTATGAGGTCAATTGGTTGACTAGAATTCAAAGCCTGTGTCCATTTGGAAATTATAATCTTTGTACTCCAGTGTAAAGTGTGTGTAATCATGCGGTGAGTAACCTGTGGAGTATGCCGCCTCTCCGCTTGACCCTGTTGCCTAGTGGCTGGAGTGTGCCATCTGTCCTGCTGGCTCATTAGTTTTTAAGAAATCAATTACTAAACTTCACAAATCCTCTGTTGTTAAGACTGAGATGTTGGGGCATACAGGACTTCACTAATTCTGAAGTTTGGAAACAAAGAGAGTTGATAATAATGAAGAGTCGATACAAGCAATATATTTAAATAAAAGCAGGGAAACTTGTAAACTCCTCACTGTTCTCAGGCAGTCTGATGCAGCCTTTCCATCGCCACTTTGCACAGTCATTTTATTCAAGAACTCAGCTGGTTGCTAAGCTTTCATCCTGATGGTTGTGCTTATTTTTACAAGGATTGCCTGCAAGTATATTGCAAATTGACATTTTTATCTTCTGACCAGTCTGCTTAGTTTTGCTGCTGCCTTGGTGTTAACCAGTCTTGGGACAAGGTTATGATTTTTTTTTTTTTTTAAACTCTAGATACAGTGCTATGGAAGTAACAAATATTTCATAATCATCATCTTAACTTACTTTCTTGTGTGTTTAGAGTAGTTCTTATGTTGTGATGATAAAAATTCTCTGAACTGTAAAGATGCTTTTTTGTTTGGTTGGTTTTGTTTTGTTTTTAAAACCAGGCAATATTGAAATAGACATCTTGGAAATCTTTTCACTTCTCAAAATGTGATATATACTGTATAATGTTCATTTAAGGAGATAAATCTAAAATAAGTAATACTTGAGATTGTCCTGACTTAAAAGTAGGAAGGTATAGCAGGAGTTCTGGTGTTCCTGAAGTGGCATGCGATGTTTAGATACTGAAATAACCCAGGACAGAGTGAGAAAGAAAGTCAGTTCTGTTAAGAAGCGTAAGGGTATTAAAAACTATTGTGGTTTAGGCCCAGAGGGCAGCTGAGCACCATGCAGCTGTTCACTTACCCCTTCCCCACCAGCGCCGGGAAGGAAAATGAAACAAAAAAAGCTCAGGAATGATAAGGACAGGGAGGGGTCCCTCACCCGTTAAAGGTCACAGGCAAAACCCAAGATAGGGTAAGAAAAAAAAAAGAGATCACTTTAATTCAACACTAACGAAAACCACACAGAATGGAACAGTGAGAAGCGTTGCCATATTAAAACCACTTCCACCCACCCCTCCCTTCTTCCCGGGCTGTTTTGTTTCCGGTATCTCTACGTCCCTCCCCAGCAGGGCAGGGGCAGAGGATGGGAGATGCGGTCAGTTAACGGCTTCTTCCTCCTAGGGGAAGAAGCACTCTTCTGCATTCTCCACCCTGCTCCACGTGGCGTCCTTCTCATGGGAGACAGTCCTCCACAAACTCTCTCTGCCGTGACTCCTCCCCACGGGATGCATTCTTCTTCTGGCGTGGGTCACCTCCACTTGTTTCAGACCTCCCAGTGCCAAACTACAACTGCGGGGGCTGCTTCTTCCTACAGAGTCCTGGGGGTCCTCCACAGGCTGCAGGCGAATCTCTGCTCCTCCTGTGACCTCCATGGGTGGCAGGGGGATGGTCCTGCTGTCTCACCATGGGATACAGGAGGGCTCCATGCTCTGGCACACCTCCCGGCCTCCCTTCTCCTTCCTTCCACTGACTTTGGTGTTCACATAGGTGTTCTAGTAATGCCTCCTCAAAATCCCTCCTACACCCTCCCAGGTTCCCCTTCTTAAATATGTTGTTATCACAGAGGCACAGCCACTATCACTAACTGGCTGGGTCTTGGCCAGAGGCAGGTCCCACGTGGAGCCGGGGAGCTTCGAGATGCTTCTCACAGGGGACCACTGCTGTTGCCCCTCCCCCGATACCAAAGACCCCACCACACAAACCCAGTACAAAAACAAACAAACAAGCAAGCCCTTTTCTCGAATACCTGAATTTTGTGTCTACAGAATCCAAAAACTTCTGCAATAGTGAAGCAACTGGTTGCTGAAGGAAGTGTCAAAGAACTGCAGAAATACTTTGGCTCACGGATGGAGTTTGGCACAGCAGGGCTCAGAGCTGCCATGGGAGCAGGGATTTCCCACATGAATGACTTGACTATTATCCAGACAACCCAGGTACTGTGTTTAGCACTTTATCTCACTTAATTGGTTGTATATATGAGCAGAAGAGCATCATTTATGACAAACAGGTATCCTATGGAAGTACCTGTTTTTTACTATTTCTCCAGTTTTCAGAAGTAATTTAAATGATAATTATTAGCTGAGTGCTGATCTCTGAAAAAAAGCAGAGAGAAGCTACTAAACCATTAAAATAAGTTATTTTCCATATTTGATTTACAACTGAATTTTTATACACAGCTACAGTTAAGCTCAAGTGAGTCAGTTAGTACTGATGTAGCAACTACAAAAAACCCAAAAGGTAGCCAGCATTTGGCTAAGCTTTGTGTATGTTGGACATAAATTTACATAAATGCAGTGAACCTATATATAGGCATATAGGTCCTAAAGTAGATTAGGGGAGAGCTTAAACCTCCAAAACCTTAGATTACTGCAGCCTGGTGGTGTATCATGTCCTAAACAGGTGTCATTATTAAGAGTGACATTCAATTAAAAAACTGAAATACTGGCCAGTTCTCTTCCTCATCTGAGACCTAACACAGCTAAATAATTTCTCAAAATCTGCAGTTCAGACTCAATCAAGTTAAGTGGTTCTTTTTGGAGTTGGTTCTGATGTTTGGAAAAGTACTTAAATGCTGTCCAGCTTCACTATATTGATTTGAAGGTTTCTGATATTTCTTGGTGTTTGTTGGTCCTAGACAAACTGAATTCCAGTCCAGTTCAGTGGGATGTTATGTGCACTCACCTTTCTAAGATGACAACATCTTAGTAGTCAATGTAATGATAAATTAAATATTTAGATTGGGATAATGAGGTAGATTTGTTTTTGTCTTCAGGGATTTTGCAGATACCTTGAGAAGAATTTCAGTGACCTGAAAAAGAGAGGAGTTGTGATTGGTTTTGATGTTCGTGCCCATCTTTCCAGTGGAGGTAGTAGCAAAAGGTACTTCCTTAGTTTTAAGTATCTTGTAGATGTATTGTATGATCCATTACAGTTTTATATCTGCTCCAACAGTTTATAGTATTTTTATATTCTATTAATTCCAAAGCAGTTCTCAGAGTTGTGCTTTGTCTATTGGGAATAGTGGGAGAACACATTTAAATTGGGTCTGTATAATAATATGGGATTTTTTTATGTGGGTTTTTGTTTGTTTCCTCTTTAAATTGGAGCGGGGCGGGGGAGAAGCTGTGAATTTTAGGAAAGTAGCTGTTGTGAAAATGAATATATTTCCTAGGCATCTTTTCTTCCTGTTTAGGTTTGCAAGACTTGCTGCTACTACCTTCATCAGTCAGGGAGTTCCGGTTTATCTGTTCTCTGATATAACACCAACTCCTTTTGTGGTAGGTTTCCCTATTCTATCTTTTCATATACTCACAAATTCTGTCAGATACCTTCCATTACTTACATTAAGAAAAACTAGACAAATCACTTCTAAATTTTTAAGCTCTACCTGCAGTGAGTCTTATGCTTATTTAGTCATATTTAGTTCACAACATCCACAGCAAGAGAAGGAAGAAGCTTAGTGGAATGTCAGTGACAGTGGGATGTATTTCTATTCATTCCTGCTTTCGGGTAGATTTCTTGTAGAAGACATCTCATTTTCTAGATTGCTGTTGGAGTCTGAAGTCTGAAACATACACAAATATTTAGTTTTGTGATTTTTGGTTGTTGGTTTTGTCAGTTTTTAAAATTCTTTTTTCTTTTTGGGGTATTGAATCCAAAGCAGCCTTTTTAAATAGCAGGTTGTTGGAATGCAGCAATGTTACTCAGAGAGGGTGGTTAAATGTGGCCGCATTTTCACCACCGGATCACAAGGTGTCAGTCCTCTAGAGCAATAAAGAAAACTCCTACATTTGCACCAAAAGCATCAGTTTCTCCCTATACCAGTTGCTCCAGCGAGTACCGCAAATAGAACATAGTGGGATGAAGACTTTGTATGTAGCATTCTTGTACTGATACAAATTTTGGTAGATTTAGGGTCGAACTCTTCATAGCACAGCGTAAAGCAGTGTTACAATGTCGACGGATAAAGCCCGGGTATCAAGAATAACACCAATATGGTTTGCCAGCTTGATCCAATTTTATTAAGTACAGAGCATCTTATATACTATTAAGGCGTGATCGCATACAGCTAAACAAGCTGTGATTGGTTCTAAGCTACTGTCCACACAATATAACTCATATTTCATTGGTACAACGCAAGAGGCACACGCAAGAAGGACAAGCCTATGGACCTCCTACTCAATATTTCAACTTCACTCCATATCTCTAGTTAAGGAATTTGCTCAACAATAGCTCTCTATGCAGTGGCAAGCCAGAGGGGAACATTGAACAGTAAGTTCTTTACACAGGGGCAGCTAGCAGAGAGTTACTCATGTCGGTATCAAGGACCAGGTGGCCGTTATCTTCCAAAAACTTCTCCACAACTCCCCCTTTTTCTTTTTGAACAATCAGGACTTGGCTTGTCACCTTAGTGATGAATCGCTTGATACACGAAATGCTAATACCTATTATAAACATTGCAATCATAATATAAAAGCAAAATCAAATCAATTCCTGCAACAAGCTACCTAACCAAAGGGGAAGATTCCATTTTCTGAAAAGAGTCTGAAGCCAACTATCAAATCTGGAGCGATGTTGCTGGATGTGCTGTATATTCTGTTTCATCAGGTTAAGTGCTTTGTGAATGGATTTGGAATTATCAGACAGATTCATACAACACATTCCATCAAAATCTTCACAACCATGTCCTTGTGCCAATAGTAAGAAATCAGTTGCTGCTCTATTTTGTAGCACGGCATGCCTGACACTATCTACATCGGTTAGTAAAGCTGAAATGATCTCTGAAGTTAAATTAAATTGCTTTACGCTCCAACAAGCCAATTTTTCTAAGTTAACTAAAGCATTTGCAGAAGCAATACCTGGCGCTAACAAAGAAGCAAAAAATAACTGAGTTCTACTCATTAGCTCCACATTGTCCTTGCAGTTTTCAGTCAGGATTCCTAGAGATCGTGCTTTCCTTCTACCTTGTGTGAGATCATGCTGACTGGGTGCAAACAATGTAAGTTTCCCTATGTAACAAGGTCCTCCAAAGGCATATCCTGGGATGCCTCCCCAGGCTCGATCTCCACAGATCAAAAAATACCCTTTGGGCAACATTTTAGCACTACCATTATTCCATATTCCTTTTTCTGGTAATCGTGAACCTAAAAATACAGAAGCCTCCATGCTTCCACAATAATTACTGAAGAGACGTAGACCAGGCCAGGGAGAAGAAACATCAGTAGCATAGGGTAAACGACTATATGTCAAGCCTGGCTGAAGGCTGTCCAGACTAATGTTTAAGGAGTGTAAATGAGTATCAAATGTTGCAAAGTAAAAACATCCCCATGGCATTCCTCCTGTGTTTTTACTTTCATGAGCCATAAGGGATCCTTTTAATTCTAATTCTTGTATTGGATTCAGGGCATTGATGTTGAGACTGTTGATTATTTGTCCTTGAAATAAAGGCCAAGACAGATCATGACATGTTTGTATACTGTTATAGAGGGTCATGCAATTCCCTATGACATCATGAAAAACATTCTGAGCCTGAGTAAAGTTGAGAATCATACCATCAAAATCCTTAAGGTCAAAATAGGGATATCCAATTAAGCATGTTCTAAAAGGGTCAGTAGCAGAAGTAAGGCTCAAACAAAATGAATCTTGGCCAGTTTGATTCACCCATGTAACCCAAATATTTGTTCTGACATCAATTTTTGTCAAATCTGATATTACTAATGTTGACACACTTACTAAAATCCACATTAATGTTAACCACATCATGATAGCCTAACGGCGTTTTCTTTTAGTTTTACGCTTCCATGCAAATCTTTTCACACAATTTGCTTTAGTTTTTTTCCCATAATGGGGCAGGCTAAAGATCCAACTGTCTGCCAACCTCCTTCTAAAATAGCATCTCGGATTACTCCAGTCCATCGTCGTTGCACAGGATCAAGGTTAGATACTGTAGTGTGATAAGATGGAAGTTGTTGTGTAGCCAGAGCTGTATTTGTTGTAGCTGCTGGTGGTGGTGGTGGTGGCAGTGGTGGTGCAGAAGGAATTGCAGGGCCTTCATTAGAGGGCCACCAAGTGGTAGATTTTAAAGAGTCCTTTTTTATCTCAGCACTGGAATGCAACTCCTCCAGTTTTTTCAGTAGTTGATGTAACAGTTTGTCATTTTCTAGGTCGTCTGCAGCAGGAGCTGCTGGAGACGTGTTACTGCCAGAGTTATTAGCTGACGATGAGTAAGAGGAGGAACCAGAAACCGGAAGGGATGGATATGCTCGCGGGTGGCAGCTAGATCCACCTTGCTCCGCCTCCTCTTTCTTAACGTCCTCCATCTTAGAAACAGTCTCTTTGACTTCCGTTTTATTCTCAGTTGAAACCGGAACTGCACTGCTCACACCCCCCCCTTCCACACGAGCTATGACTTCTGCTGCAGAAGTAGCAACAGGAGCTGACATACCACGAACTGGCAACTTAGTAACATCAAGGCCAAAAAATTTCGCCACTCGATGATGTGGGGTGGCTGCTTTGTTCACCTCTGTGTTATCTGATTGTACCGCCTCTATTGCTGCAGCGGCGACCTTCCGCTCAGCTTTCATCTCTTGTAAAGCAGTAATCACTTCCCACCACACCGATCCAAGTTCCTTTGCTTTCTTTCCTGCTTTGCCACCCTTTATAGTAAGTTTACACATTAAATCTCCTACAGCCCTCCACTCGGACAGATTAAATAACATAGAGGCACTAAGGCAAAGCTGTTGTTCCTGTGCCCATTGCACCAAGTCCTTTAGCTTGGACTGACTCACATCACTACCTCTCTTAGAGAGTATACTTGTGAGGAGCCTTATCGCTGCTACCTCTTCTTGTGCCATAGCAGCTTATCTTCGCAGAGGACAGCCTGCAGAACTGTCTCCTAACTCCAGAAGTGCGTCTGTGCGCCAGCTTCTGTGTTTCTCTGCGCCGCTTTTATCCGAAGTTCTCCGCTCACTGCCACGTCTTGGTCACTGTTTTAAGAAAAAGGCCGCCCCAGTCCCTGTTCGGGCGCCAATTTGTCGATGGATAAAGCCCGGGTGTCAAGAATAACACCAATATGGTTTGCCAGCTTGATCCAATTTTATTAAGTACAGAGCATCTTATATACTATTAAGGCGTGATCGCATACAGCTAAACAAGCTGTGATTGGTTCTAAGCTACTGTCCACACAATATAACTCATATTTCATTGGTACAACGCAAGAGGCACACGCAAGAAGGACAAGCCTATGGACCTCCTACTCAATATTTCAACTTCACTCCATATCTCTAGTTAAGGAATTTGCTAAACAATAGCTCTCTATGTAGTGGCAAGCCAGAGGGGAACATTGAACAGTAAGTTCTTTACACAGGGGCAGCTAGCAGAGAGTTACTCATGTCGGTATCAAGGACCAGGTGGCCGTTATCTTCCAAAAACTTCTCCACATTACAAGAACTGCAGTTGATTGCATTTGCTATTAAACAAAGAGCCAGGAAAAAACTTCAGCTGGACCTGTGGTCACAAACTGCTTTATTTTTAATTCACTCTATCTCTTTTGGACTAATTTATAAGTGCTCTCTCCAAAGCAATTCTCTTCTGAACCATGATGGAGTGGTTGCTCCCCAGGCTGCTCTCAAAAGATAGTATGGATGAGACTTCTCCAGTTGTAATTCTCTACCCTAACGCAGACTTCTGCCATTACCCCAACAGACTTTGCACCCTTAAAGACCTCAGGAATCTCAAGCCATTCTACAGTAGGCAATGCTGCATTCAGTTTCCTTCTGTAAGAAGGAATCTACTCTAGAGATCTACGAAGTATCTGAAATGAGCAAGAAAAAGCAAGGACTGAAGTTGTGCCAGGTGTGGTCTAGTGGAGCAAGTACTATTTAGCTTCTGCTTTAGAGAGTCAGTCTGTAGGAATCACATCCTGTCTTTCTTTTCCTTCAGCAGTATGGAAGTATTGCACATGCATAAGAATAAATAATATGTAATATTTTGCACATTCCACTTCAGATAACTTTCTCTTGTTACAGCCATACACAGTAAGACATCTGAAGCTTTGTGCTGGAATTATGATTACAGCTTCGCATAATCCAAAACAAGATAATGGTTACAAGGTATTCCTATATGATCTATTTTCTGGCTTTTTTCATTTTTTTCCACATAGAGACACTAATACTATTGTGTATAGTTCCTATCATGGTATAGACCATATTAATTGATAGTTTGATCTCTTCTACATGTATGTGTTTAAAGGTAGTAGCTTGTTATACTAATAACATAATTATAATCTTAGCTTTAAAAGGTGGGAAGATCAGTAATACCATTGCATACTATGGAATACTTTAAAATATTAACTGAAAGCATTAACCATTTGTCTAATTCATGATTTAAAAAGATCTCGTTACTTTTACAAACCCAGAGAATTAGAAATATGTGAAACCTAATGAGTTGTTTGTACAAAATATTTTGAATAAATTCCATTCATTTCTTGAAGTATATTTTTCTTTTGCTAAGTGACACAGTTATTAGTGTGACTTTTTCTGTGACAGAAATTTTCTTTTCACTGAAAAAACATGGCTGAGATGCCTGTCTGCCAATCATCCCGTAGCTGAAACAGTCATATACAGACTGTTTCCTAAGCACAAAAATGGAAGTTGGGAGATCTTTTTTTCTTTTCTTAATAGAAAAACACGGCATTAGGAGAGATGATTTCTTGCTGTCTCTCCCTCTGGAACTTCATGTCTGCTTAAAATTGCTTTTTTTTTTTTTTTTTTTGATATTTCATGTATTGATTTTGATAGCTTGTTTGGATGTTTTATCAATTACTTTTTAAATCAACTTTTTTCTTAAAGTTCTGTTCTTCGGGCTATATATATACATGGACCAGAAACTGTTAGGTATCTTTCCTTAAACTTGTGATCTGTGAACCATCCGTAGAAGGTAGTGTGCAAACAACTCTCAGAAAGTAAAACATAAATACACCTCTTCCTGGATGTGTAAACAGTCAACAAAAAGAGGACAACTACAAGTAATGAACAACTTGAAAATTAGTTGAATTTGTGCTTGTTGCTGTAGTCAGCTGCAAAGTTTTTGTGCCTTTCTCCTTAATTTTTTATCATAAATGTGTTTCACTTTTGCATGCTTTTTTCCTTTTTAAGAATTCTTTTATATATAATGATTATACCGAAAAATCTGCAAGAAAATGTATAAAATAGCACAGGCAAGTTATCAATCCCAAGGCTGGCAGACAGACTGATAATTGAAACTTCTCAGTAAATGAACTGGGACTTGTTTTGTGTTTCGTAATGGATTTTGATATCTTCTGGTAAAATTAAACAGCTTTTTTTATAGAACAAAAATGGGATGTAAGAAAAAACACTGAGAATATGAAGAGGGGAATATTCCGGGTATACTTAAGTCTAATGTACTGTCTTACTCTACCAAATGTAGTGCATGTTAGCCAACAGAAAAAACCCAAAGCTATCCTACAATGTTAATGACCAAATACTCTAATTTAGGTTTACTGGGAAAATGGTGCTCAGATCATTTCCCCTCATGACAAAGGAATTTCTCAGGCTATTGAGGAGAACCAGGAGCCATGGCCTCAGGCTTGGGATGACAAACTGATTGACAGCAGCCTGCTACTTCATGATCCATATGCCACAGTCAATAAGGAGTATTTCAAAGACATACAGAAACAGTGCTTTCACAGGTAACTGGTATTAAATCCATTAAGAATATGGTATTTTCCATCTAGTATGTCAGCAGGGATGTTTAAATTGATGGAAGTCAGGGCAGCCACGATCCTGCCACAATCCAGTTCTCTTTGTGCCTTCTGTTCATCTTTTGTGGTAGCACTGGCAGCTGTGTGGTAACATAGTAAGCCAGTTCATAAAGCTGGTCTGCCAGAAGTCTAATGCAGCAATTAGTTTCTGATTATATCATCTCCCTGTAGCCACATGATGACACATCAACTAAATGACACAGCAAGACTGGGGCTACCTTGTGCAGCTGGGAGTGAGCTGACACTGACAGTCCAACAGCCTCAAAATGGCCTTTTAAGAGAGGTGAACCAGGCTGTTAAACAAACGAGCTGTGGTAGAAGGAGGTCTTGCTCTGTCATTCTAGTTTTGCATGTGTCTCCTCCTTGTGGCCTTGGGTGCCTTGCACTTAGTCCTGCCACTTGCTCAGTAAAAGCTTTACTCAAAAAAGTCAGGTGGATGTTTCTTTTTGTGATTAACAAGTAGAATTGGTTTATGAATTAGATTAGTAGCAACCTGTTAGATATGCTTGTTTACATCAAAACTTTAACCACTAGAAACCATGTTCTTATTCTTGCTAAAAACAAAGTCAGAATTACTAGGAATTTGGAGATATGTGAGAAATTATGCTGATTTTTCAGAATAGGAGTTAAATGTCTCCTTAGGAGTTTGCATGCCTTTTTATGTATGTTCTACACTTTCAGTAATATACTTCATAAACATGAATGTGCTCAAATGAGGTGTGCTGCTTTCAGTTCACTGTGTCCACAGTCTTTGGAGCTGGTTTAAATGCCAGAGTTGGGGATGAAGCGTCTTATTAGTCGGTTGTATTTGTTTTCTACTCTCCCTCTTTAGAGTGTACTATCATATTCCAGTGATTTGCACATACCAGGACATTAGATATCAAGTCACTCATATTGCTGCAAAATTAGGCTAAGCCAATTTTCAAGCCATTGCCTTTAAAATCTGATCTTCTTTAATTAATAATTTTAAGATCTAGAATACCGACTCGTACCTGTTTCCAACTGTAGTCAATTTTGTGCAGAATATTCTTCCATATCCAAGTTTATTTTTAATCTGTTTTATTTCAGGAATATAAACAAGGAAACAAACCTGAAATTTGTTCATACTTCTGTGCATGGTGTAGGTCATAAATTTGTGCAGTTGGCCTTCAAGGCATTTGACCTTAGCCCTCCTTTTGCTGTTCCGGAACAGAAGGATCCTGATCCAGAATTTCCCACAGTGAAGTATCCAAATCCTGAGGAAGGCAAAGGTGTTCTGGTAATTAGATACTTTTTTAATAGTTGCAATGTCTTTCAGTGTTTCCTTTCTGCCAGTAGTCATGGCTATAAATACTGGTTGAAGGTCTATTTTGTGTCTGTTTTCATAGCCTTACATTTAGGGAAGAGTTAGCTGGTATCCTTCCATTGACATTTGTAACTGTTTTTGAAACAATCAGATAACGATTAGCTTTGAATTACTTTGTTCTATGGTCTAACAGAATGGGCAGTATCTTCATGTAGAACAAAGTGATACAGTTCCTTTTAAAAAAGGAAGTAACAATAGAAAAATCTTCATGGTTGGTTTTAGAAAGTTTGTACAATTTCAATCTGAATTACAAGGACTAAATTGTTCTGATATGACACCAGGAGGAGGCAGGAAAGTCCTGACAGGGGGTTAGAATTTCTGCTCTAAGTATTTCTGCAACACTTTGTTGTTGAAGGATCTTGTTGAATCCAAGTAGTGTGACTCAGGCTGCAGAAGTGGAATGATGTAGTTGAAGTTAAATATCCTGACTGCTCTACTGGTGCCAGGCTTAAAGTTTATTTTTTGTAGAGACGTATCATGATTTTGGTTTTTTTTCAAGATTAAATAAATTGGGAAAATTATTAAAAACCTATAAAGAAAGTGAAAATATTATTTGGGAGTATTAACACTCATCTCGTCTTGCTTATCACTTTTCCAGACATTGTCTTTTGCTTTGGCTGAAAAAGATGGGGCAAAAATCATTCTAGCAAATGATCCTGATGCTGATCGACTTGCAGTGGCAGAGAAACAAGAGAGGTATGGTAATTAAGAAATGCAAACCGTTTACATTTTTTACTTAAAGGCTAGGCTCATTTGGGGGGTTCTTGCTACCTGTGTTGCAAAGGAAGACAGAATAGTCACAGTAGTTGTTTTTGGACTGAAAACACATAGAAATGTGAGAGGAGTGTATGAAGCAGAGCACAGTGGGGGCAGTAAGTGAAATAATGGTTAATATTAGACACTGTACAGAAGGTTGAATAAATACTTGACACTTGCTGTACTTGAGGTATGCACAGAAGCATGTGAATGATTGTGATTGTGCTATACCTTTTCAAAGGTAGGTTTTCAGTTAGAAATATTTCATATAGAACTATAAACATTCTTTCATACTATATTAAATAATAACTTGAATATTCAGGAGAGCCTTTATAGTTCCCTGATAATCTCAGGAATAAGGAACATCCCTTTAACATGAGTTCCTTCTTTCTCAAATACTGCTAGACCAGACATTCTACTAATCATTAGATGATCTGTGCCTCTTGCTCAGTTCCCCACTTCTGTGCATAATGTTACGTACCTGCAGTTCACCTTAAGTTTTGTCAGTGTTTGGTACTTCTCAGTGTAGTCATTTGTGCTCTCTTCTTTAAGGACCAGCTATACGTACACTATCTATGTATATGCTGTCAAATAATCAGATCACAAAAGGTAAATTTGCTCAAAAAGGGGCTTCTCTTAAATTTTTCATATCACAGAATCCTAGAATGGTTTGGGATGGAAGGGACCTTAAAGACCATCTAGTTCCACCCCCCCGCCATGGGCAGGGACACCTTCCACTAGCCCAGGTTGCTCAAAGCCCCGTCCAGCCTGGCCTTGAACACTGCCAGGGAGGGGGCAGCCACAGCTTCTCTGGGCAACCTGTGCCAGTGTCTCACCACCCTCACAGCAAAGAATTTCTTCCTTCTGTCTAATCTAAACTACCCTTTTTCAGTTTCAGCCATTAGCCCTCGTCCTGTTGCTACATGCCCTTGTAAAAAGTCCTTCTTCAGTTTTCTTGTATGGCTCCTTTAGGTACTGGAATGCTGCTATAAGGCCTTCCCAGAGGGACATGTATGTTCCATATGTGTGCAACATGTAACCTATAGTTCTGACCCAATATTGCCACCCCTTATTTCCTGCCCCCTGATATCCCATACTGCTACAATTGTTTGCATTTCTGGATTGTGGTTATATATGATGAATGAAAATAAGCTGAAGTACTGAACTTGTTATCATATCTACAAATAGTGGTGTCTATCTACCCTGATAAAGCAGAAACTAATCTGAGCAGTTAGGAACTATGAATCTTTAATAAGAGTAAACTTCAATGTTTTCAGTTCAGAGAGGAGTAGAAAAAAAAATCTGCTGCTGGACCAGGAGCAGAGACAGTATAAATGAATTCCCTGTGCATGAGAGTGAGAAGAGGGATATAAAATCATGGCAACAGTCCTTGGTACCTAAGGGATGAGATGGCTACCTGCTAGATAACCTCAGTGACTGTGGATGATGCAAATAATATTTGAACCGCAAATTCCCAAAATTACAGTAAAAGGAGACAGTGCAAATATCCATTTTGCTCACCAGATAATATTTTTGGTCTTGTAGCAGCTTCAAAGGTGGGAGTGTTTTATTTGGGGTTTTGGGGCACTTTTTTTTAACTCATTAGCCTCACAGCATGAATTAAGAAGGCTTCTCCGCCTTTAGAAGAAGAACGGGCTAATTGGCACTCTCTTCTGTATCTTGGGCAGTGTTAGCTGGAATACGTTTATTTTAATGGTTTTGGCTTGTGCCAGCCTCAGATGGCAATTCAGCATTGAAGAAAAAGCATTAAAAGCTTCAGTTTGTGCTAGTTATGATGGATTAAAACGTGAATGCAAAATCACTCATGTTTTTTGTTGAAAAACTTATAGCTATCAGAAACTTGAAGAAGGCAAGTTATTTTATTGTATTTATCACCACTGAGAGCCTGGTGCTCTCATTCTGCTACCTCTTTGCTAATTGTTTAGCCAGCCGTAGTTGTCTTCTAACTTTCAGTCCTGCATCCTCCTCTCAGACTTCTGCTATAGCTGTTCAGACACTAATCAAATATTAATATAGCCTTCTACAGTATCTGTACTTCTTCTTTGACAGAAACTCCTGCTAGAGCACACTTTCTCAGCACTCTTACATTAAGTTGTCGCTGTGCATTGCTTTGTGCCTCTTGGCATCAATAAATGCAGGAGACTGAGTCTGCTTCTCTTTCACAACAGGTACTGTTTCTGTAGGACTTGTTTTTTGTCACTTTGGTAGTGTCTTTGTCCCCTTTTGTGAATGGGAATTTTTTGGCAATTTTGACATCTGTCTTCCCCTTTTTCCTTCAATTTTTGTTGTTCTAGCAACATGTCAGTGTTGTGTTTTTTTTTTTACCTGTTTGAGATTTTTTCCAATCTTCCTCAATGACCAACTGGTGTATTTGTGATTAAATAAAAGGTATTTGTCACCAAGTGAACTAAAAATACTGATCACTTGAGAATCGTATTTTCTTGTCTCTGTGCTCATCTTAATCACTGGTTTTATAATTTGTCTGCTGGAGATTTTTGTTTTACTTAAAATATGCTGAAAATATCACTGTTCATTGTTTCATCTTTGGATAAACTGAAAAGCTGTTACATATGATGAAGGAGGAAGGTAACCACTTCAGAATTCTTTGGGGGAGCAATTTTTTTGTTTGTTCTTAATGAACACATGATATCTTGTTATTGTTACTTGGAACTCAGATGCAGTGGGTTTATTTCCTAGTATGTGTGGAAGAACATGTATGGAAGAACAGGTAGATAGTTTGTTTTCTCCAGAATTATCCTTTGAATTCATGTACTTCCTATTACTTATTTACTTATTTTTTTTCCTGTCCAGTGGTGAATGGAAAGTGTTTTCTGGAAATGAGCTGGGAGCTCTTTTAGGCTGGTGGATTTTCACGTGCTGGAAAAAGCACAATAGGGATACTCGTGCCATTAAAGATGTTTACATGTTATCCAGTACTGTTTCTTCCAAAATCCTGAGAGCGATTGCACTAAAGGAAGGTTTTCACTTTGAGGTAAGCTGTTACAGATTATTCCATGTTCTTTTATTTGCTTACCTAGACAGTGTCAATCTTTGTAAAACATTGCTTTTATTTTTAATACTTTTCTTTCTCCTCACTGCTGCAGGAAACACTGACAGGTTTCAAGTGGATGGGCAACCGTGCCAAACAGCTCATGGACCAGGGAAAAGCTGTTCTTTTTGCATTTGAGGAGGCTATAGGTAAGAAACAGAATATTATGTTCTAGTATACTGTAAAATAGTGAAAGTAGGACTATTGCAAAAAATGGCAATGTAAAGGTGCTCTCAACACAATGTTTGCCAGTGAGTAATCAATATCATCCATTTGGATGATTGATATAACTAGTTTTAATCCTTTGTATCTCTGCTGAGCATGAAGTATGATGATGTGAGCTAGTATATGTATCTTCAGTAGCATGACTATGTAGACTTGGACTGCAAATTCTGCACAAGCTATTTAGAAAAACCAAACATGTTTTTCAGTGTTTCAAGTTGAGTGTGTTTAACCGACAGTTTTAAGCTAAGTTTAAATGTGAATAAAATAAAGTAAAAACTCCCCCAAATTATACTTGTAAACTGGAAGGCCATGTATAAAAGCTATGAATTCATGAGAAGGAAATTGTAAAGCTATAATGCTATTTATTTCTTGAGTGTCTCAATACCTGAAAACCAGAGAAAATGCGACTAATTTAATGGATAATTATCAGTGTTATTGTATGCTACCATGTAATCAAAATTGAGACAAAGTGCTATACTTGCATTATTCCTGCAGTGTGGCATTTCTCTTTCATGGGAGCTCCAAAAGTACTTGAAAACTTCTGGCACTGATAGGATACAAATCTGTCTTTATGTTGAAATTCCATTAAATACCTTGCTTACCAAAATTAACACTGACTAGAAGATAAAATTTTTCCAGTTTTGGTTTAGCTGTAAAATGTCTGTACCATGGTAATGTGCATTTCTCCTTTAAAAGATGTTGGTTTGATTAACTTCCCCCCCCCCCCTCCCCTTTTTATCTTATTTCCTCATTAAAATATATCAAATATATCTAATTTTCTTTGTTTAGGGTATATGTGCTGTCCTGCTGTTCTGGACAAAGATGGTGTCAGCGCTGCTGTTATAACTGCAGAGATGGCTAGCTTCTTGGCAACCAGGAATCTGACTCTGTCTCAACAGCTGAAAGCTGTCTATGATGAGTGAGTTTGATTATAATTGTTTAGTTTTCAGATTTTCTCCATTCCACATACTGGGGTTAATAGGGACGCAGTAGCAACCTAAAGTATATGAAGGAATAAAAATTGGGTTGTTGTATTATTAACACAATTCTGTGTTAATATTAATCTTCTAGAAAGCACTCCTGCCTCATAGGCATGAATATATTTATGACTTAATGCTGTGCCATTTTAAGGTGTTTAAAAAAAAAAAAAATTACCTTACTGTTTCCCTATTAGTTAATGAGATTTTTGATGTATTTTTGTTTGCTTTTCTGAAAGGTTTCCCCCTTTTGGGAACTTCTGCTCTTCGGTCCTTTTACAGAAGGTTGGCCTGGGTTTTGGCCAGCATCACTGGTGTGTTGTAGAGGTTTTAGTGCTTCTCGCTGCTTAAATGTGCCAGACACACAAAAAATGTTGATAGCAGAACTGGTCTAAGTAGCTCTGGCATATTTATGCTACTCATAGAAGCCAGCTTGCTTCTGTCCCACTTGCAGGGCTACTTGTGATTAAATTACTTCTAGTTGCCTCTAAAGTTAGACTTCTTACTAGATTATTCTGTCTTTTTTGATAGTATATATTGGTTAGGTTTTGGCTCCTGAATACTGAGATTTGAGCTGATTGTGCAGAAATACTCTGACTGTTTGGCCATAACTGTTGGCTATATACAGCTGGGTATCCCTCTGAGAGCTTTTAATGAGGCTCTACTTTTCTTTTGTTCTTGTTTAATGACTTCAAAGACCTACAGGAATTAGTATCAAAGATGGCTATTGGATTTCATGGTGCAGGAAGTGGGGTTTTTTGTTGGGGGAGGGGCAGGTTGAGTTTTGTTGTTTGTTTTAAAGGAGGGAGCAGCACAGGCTGGCAGATACTCTCCACCGCTTCATGTCGTATAGATGCTAACAAAGGAGTGGTGGAACTTGCAAAGAGGCTCATGGAAAACTCCAGCTTTGGTACTTCTTGTTTTTCAGTCTCTCATTTGCATGCAGCACTAGCCATTCTTGTTTCATCTGCTGTTTAAGAAGGAATCAAGTGGCAAAGACTTGCTAACACACTGCATAAATAAATTGTTAAATATTTCAGCTATTGTACATTGCAGAAATAAACAGTAATATAAATGCATGGAAGAGGAATTCATGCCTAGAGCTGCAAATATAGTATCTGACATGAGAATTCCCTTAACTACTCATAGCTGGGAGTGTGTATTCAAGGAATTAATCTTCTCTTGCTCACGTTTTGTTCATTTTTAATACTCATTCAGTAAGCACCTGCTTCAGGTTGCCCTCAGAAACACAGTATTGAACAGAGTGGAACATAGCTGTGCCACATTGTGGCTGCGTACGTAGCCACCGAAGAGGACTCTCAAAGTCAGAGTTTATTTAGCATAAAAGCAGTCTGTAGATGCACCTCAAAGTAAAATGTCACTGTACATAGTCACTCTTTATGGAAAAGCTACAGATACAGGAAAGGATATAAATCTACCTTGTTAAGTTGATGCTTGATAACTAGAACTGTGTGTGTCTTGTTTTGGTTTTGGGCATTGTCTTGTGTATGTGTGTGTTTTGTTTGTGGGTGGCTAGTATAGAGTTACAGTTTTCTACTCCTTACTACTTTATTCTTTATCAGATTTGTCTTGAGAGTCACTGTTGAAGCAGAAGAAACTCTGCTCTGTATATTGGAGGTATAGAAGGAGGATCTGTTCTTGAAGAAGTAAATGTAGATCAGTAAAAGGACACAGTCCTAGCATCACTTCTTTCAAATCTAGGACAGATTTTGTAAATTCCCTTGCTGGATTCTCAAGACCAATTTAACAACTATTGACTGTCAAGATGTCCATTTTGGCATAAACATGACACTATTTAAGGAACCTTTCAGGTTTCTGACATGAACATCCTAGTACAAATGAAAGATTTTCCTTCAGATTTTCCCTGACACCAAGGATACTCATCAAGTGTTGATCTTTAGTACAAGCTCACTTAAACAACCACTCCAGGCTTGTATGCTTTTCAGTAACATGCTGTTTTGAAAAGTCAGTGTTAATAGGTCATTTGTCTTTGATGCAGATTCTGCATCATACAGATAATCAGTAAACAGATAAGGTAAAGAGACGATGTTCAGAACAGTTTGGTTTAGGAGAAATACTTTCATGGGAGAGCAGTTTCTAAAGTGTGATTGGAAAAAACAGTCTGGAATTTGTTTTACGCAGAAAAGGTCAGCTGGAATCCAGTCAAGGAAGATATTTAGATGTAGTCTGATCTTTCCCTATGGTGGTTAGATCTCTTCAAGGTAATAATGACATCATTTTTTCTTCTGCTTTAACAGTAAACTTTCTCATTTTTAATCATTAAAAGGAAAAGATGTCTGCACAGAAGTTTCTTATAATGTAAAATAGGACAATTAAGCTGTTGAGGCCCTTTTTAAAATTGGAAGGGGGTGAACTGATGCTACAGTTGGGTGACCATGAACATAGATTGTTGCTCTGTGGAAGGTTGTATAAAGTGTATGGTGTGCAACTCTTAAGAACTTTTGCTTCTTCAGTTAATTAATATTATGTCGTCACAGATATGGCTTCCATATTACCAAAGCTTCATATTTCATCTGCCATGATCCTAAAGTTATTCAACAGCTTTTTGACAACCTTAGAAATTTTGATGGAAGAAACACATACCCAAAATCTTGTGGTAGATTTAAAGTTTCTGGAATAAGGGATCTAACTACTGGGTATGACAGCAGCCAGCCAGATCAAAAGGCTGTAAGTATATTTTTTTAAATTATATATAAATTATATAAATATGTATATACACATATATAAACAAATCTATGGAGAAACACTCTAAGCATTGTGTTACATCCTGAGTCTTAAAATAAGTTAGCTTGGGAATGATTGTTTTGCCTTGGTGGGAGGAAATGAAGGTTGGGTGAGGTGGGGTGGGTTAAGGTTTTTGTTTGTTTTTGTGGCAGTTTTTTCTCTCCAGGATGACAGTCTGTAAAGGGAGGTAGGAATATCTTGCTGTCTTGCTACAGCAATCTTTCATTATTTTCTTGTAAGTTAAACCGTCTACTGAGATGTGGCTTTGGGTTCTTTAGTTTTCCACAACCCATGTTTCTCTTCTTCCTGGGAAATGCCATCACAGAGCAATTTCTGTTTGCAGTAAAATATTGACTGGGCTTGAAACAAGCTACCTAGCAGTAATGTACTGCTACCAGATTCAATGCTGAGGGTAAGGCTGTAATTTGCCTGTTGTAGTCTCAAGACCACAGAGATGAAGAAAACTGAATAAAACTTAATTTTAGCTGATCCTGTAGTTATATGACATCAAGTCATGGGTTTTGTCTTGAATTCATTATATAGAGTCACTTTCAAGCTTCTAAAAAATTATTCTATTTCTAGATACTTCCCACTAGTAAAAGTAGCCAAATGATAACATTCACTTTTGCTAATGGAGGAGTGGCCACAATGAGAACCAGTGGGACGGAACCAAAGATCAAATACTATACTGAACTTTGTGCGCCTCCTGGAAACAGGTATTGTCACAGCAGTAAAAACTGTGTAATAGGGGCTGTGTGGCTTTTTGGTATTGTTTTGGTGGGAAAGGGGCTCTCCATGACCAAATAACATTACTGCAGTAATTATTTTAGAGAGTATAGTTGCATAAAGCTTCAGTTCTGCAAAATTCATTGATATATTCTTGTCGCCGAAATTCCTTCAACTTGGTTTCAGATTCAGTAAAAACAGTATCAAGAAAAACTTTCTGCCTTAAATGGAAGTCAGTATATTCACTCTTTTCACATACATAGTTGCTTTAAACTTATATAACTATATAAAGTGTTCTAATATATTTTAAACCCTTTTATGTTTAGTAATTACATAAGGACTGATAACCTTGGAAATCATATAGTCTTAAAGATAAGCAATTATTAACTTATGTAATGAAAATAATGCTTTCTCACAGATGAAAATTAATCTGAAAATAATATTACAAGTATAAAAATTACATTTCTAATCACATACATTTAGTAATAGAAGATCTGCCGAACTCAAACTATGTTCTATTTTAGATTATATTGTGGGTTTGTGTTTCTCCATAGTCTTAAGTGCCTTAATGCACATCAGTTGGAAGCGAACATCAGTGTATTACCATGAGAAATAAAGGGTATATACTTCTAGAAGTAATAGAAAATGTCCAAAACAATGCAACAGGATTAAAAATTTCTCAGATTGAAAATGTGCTTTTTAGCTTCTCCACTGTGACAGTTTTCTGTATTTTTGTGGATTTTGTTTCTCAGTGACATTGAGCAACTGAAGAAGGAACTAGATGAATTGGTCAACGCTCTTGAAAAACACTTCTTTCAACCAGAAAAAAATAATCTTCAACGAAAGACTGAGTAAAATAGTAAAACTACTACCTTAATTGGTTTTTGCAGCATTAGAAGTGCATCATTTAAGTAAGGATTTTTAGGACCAAACATCTGAGAACTCAGACTGAAAAGATTCTGCATTTATTAAGAGTTGTTCTGAGTACTCTTGGATCTTGTTTCTGAAGAAAAATACCTTTACCCTTAAAGGACCAAAAAACCTCCAATCAGTTGAACTAAAAGTTTATGAACTAAAAGTTGACTGAAGATGTGTTTAAATCAGAAGTTGTTTTAATTAAATATCATAAGTAATATCTTGATTTCTGAAATGCAGCCTGTTTTGTGGGGCTTTTATTTCTTTTGTGTGCATGTAACCTGGTAATACTATGCAACTTTGTCTAGGTTTAGATTTGCAAAGCAAGTTCTTCTGTTAACAAGTACTGAAAGCCTGTCATGAGAATTTGACAAACTTGGGGCAGATGTTTCAGAAATAGTGATCTATCTTGGGGATTTTAGCCCAAATAAACAGGGAAGTCACAGTGATTTTGCTGTACAGCTGTTTGCTGTGGGACTATACATCATATTCCAGGTTAGAAATACAAAGTGTACTGAACTGCCTTTTAATACCATGAACATACTAAGATAATATATCTGCATACTGCACATTTCTGTTGCCTCACTGAACTAAGCATAATTAGTTCAATGCATACCCTAGCCTCAGAGCCTGTCATACTGTATGCTGCCATGACTCAATGCATAATTCTGCATGTCTAATTTAAAGCAGAATTTTTCATTTTATCTCATGCTGTTGTGTGCACTTGCAGAGCCTGAGAGGGTTATTTGGAGGTTACCAGTTTGCTTTAATCCAAGGGGGTTTTGCATTTTCAGTAGCTTGAACAGACCCAGTACTTCTTGGGTAAAGAAACCTCTTTGTCAGAATTACTTCTGGTACCCCATGGAGAATGACTAGTTGCCAGACTGAACACAGATCAAATTTAGCAAATTATTCATAAAAGGTCAAACTTGCCATTTCAAACCCAGTAAATACTAACTTAACTTGTTAGCTAAGATGGTAAGCGAAGAACACTGGATGCCTGCTTTTCCCTTACAGACTTCAAAGTTGTCACAGGAGGACACAAGGAAAGGAGTAGTCCCTGCATTCTGTGGCTGTCACATCAGTTTTTCTTGGCTGTGCAGAGTCAAAGGCAGCATCTGAATCATTCATGTTGAGGTCCATCTGTGTGGCATAGAAAATTAACTTTAAAATAAAGTAATAAGGGTACTGAGGAAACAGAGTGTGCTGTTAATCAAATTCTAGTCCTTTAGAGTAGAAAGCTAAAATGATAGGCTATTACTTTGTGCAGAAAATGCTGGTTCACACCCTCCACTTTTCTGTGTTCATTTCTCTATACTAAACCAAAGATGAGACAGGTTTTTATTGATACATGTTTATCTGGTCCATTGAGTAATGCAGTCCATACTCCTAAATAGGACCCTAGGGACTACTGAATGTAGTAGTAACTGTGAAGGGAATCTCAATATTGACTTCAATGCAATCAGCTCTGTCACATTGCATAAAATTTCTTCATGTATCAAATCCTGCAGTTCTTTCCTTCTGAAAATAAAAGCTAAGGACAAATTAAAGGCTTAAAATAAATATATAGTATTTTAGACTTTTTTTTTCATGCATGTTAAGTGTGCTAAACCAGTGCATTTGGCATGCTGTAAATCTGAACTGATTCTCAAAAGGAGACATTTCTAAGACATTGAGATAGATTGGTCACCAGTCCCTTTCCACCTGACTGCCACCATGTGGCAGAAACATCTATTAATCTGTTTTTTTTCTGAATAAAGAAATATTTTTTTTATGAAACCTGAAGGCAACATTACCAGTCTTTTAAAATTTTGGGCTTTGTCATCTTATTTTTGTCCCTGGAAGTATTTTGAGAGTTCCAAGTCCAACTCATGCCTTGTCATCTAGAACTGAGATGGGAAGGAATTTCAAGACCATCCATAAGAAGGAGGCATGAAAACAAGGAGTTATTATTGAGGAATTAAAATGACAACTTTAGCTTTTGAAATAGTCCAAATCTGAAGTACTTCTCAATAGTAGGTGTTCCTTTGTTGCATTTCCTCTGCTTCCTCAGTACCTGTGATGCTGGGTCCCCAGCTGCCTGAGACCTGGAATAATAGGCGTGTGGTACAAGTTTGTGAGACCAGAGTATGAAATGGTGCTGACACATCACAGAAAAAAGCATGCACTTGGATCTCTGAAGTTTCTGTGATAAATTTCAATGTGGCAAGAGCTGACAAGAGAAATTAAGCAGGAACCTTACCCGCTGCTCCCTAACAGTGCTATTGCAAAGGTTCATGTTTAATTCTTTACCTGCCCCTCAGCACATGAGGTCCTGCTTTCCTTCATTTATAAAGAGGCAGCAGGGAAACATGACAAGAAGGAGGTAAGGGGAAAGATTAAACTGAGATAACGTGTGGAGATTGTGTACTCCTGTACTCAAGTAGGAGACCAGACCTGAAGAAGTTGCTCCCATGTGCTATTGTGTGCTGTACACTGAGTGGATGCACTTGGAGAACTCTGCAAGTGTCTGACAGCAGGGCCATCAATGAACTGATGTATACTGAGACATCCTTAAGATGGCTTTAGAGCATCCTCAGAAACAGTACAGATATGGTCAAGATGATGACCCAATCTGTATCATTCTGTCTTCCCAGGGACAAGGAATTTATTTGCTCCATTTCCTGTTCTGTTCCAAACAGAATTTCACAACTTGGTGGGGGATGGGTGGGTGGGGATAAAAAAAAACTAACACAGTGGTGTATTAAGCCAACTGAACAATTACAACAAACTACAGAATTACAAGATGAAACTTGTTATTGCTAGAGTCTTTACTAACTTTGTCTTGCATCAGAGAAAGAGGATGTAGAACCAAAATAAAGAACTGAAACAAAGGCAGTAAGAGTACACCAAAGAGAGAAGTTAGTATTGCAAGCTGGAATGGGTGTTAAGCTACAGCTTCTTCATAGCTGGTCTAATTCCTCCATCAAAGTGTTGTGTAAGGTAATGAAACCAATTTAGAGTTGATTAATTCCAGGACAAACATTAAAAAAAAACAGACAAATGTAATTTGTGAACAACCAGCCTTGAACTAGGAGCAAAGGCACTAATATTTTATCCAGAGGTGGGAATTGCCATAACTAGCATAAAGAATGCTGGCAGCCCCGACTGAACTCAAGTGTAAGGGAATCCCTGGCTGCTCCTAGAGAAAGACACATCCCTAAGTTACCAAACCCCTTTAAAATTAGCCTGTTTCTTTTTATAGCAGATAAATACACATTGATTCCAATGAAAGTTGTAAACATATGGTCCTGTAGGGAATCATGCCTATGAGGCTAGGGGGAAATGTCTATAGACTGAGAAGAAATTAGCATAGTACTAAAAACTCTGCCAAAAAAAACCCCAAAACATGGTAATGCTTTAAGAGTAGACTGATGGACTTCACTTCAAGGTTATTAGTTTGTTTACTGGTCACAACTTAAATCTACCCCTGAATTTTATTTTTTTCAGTACATTTTATGAAAGTGGGGCTGGAAGAATATCAATACATTTCATCTTCCTGCAGGCTGTGAACTTAGTCCACAGCATATTATGAAAAACATAGATATTATACTTGAGTTGCAGAAGGATTTACTTGAGACTTTTGCTATATAAGAACAAATCATATAAGGATAACTGGAATTCACTATAGAAGAATATTTAATATACAAGCATTATTTTCATATTCTACAAGTATGTGCTTAAATCTGTAACTAGTTCACCTATGAATTTTCTGTAAATTAAGTTTCCTGCTTGTTTTTGCTTTTCAAAGTTCCAGTGGTTGTGGGTTTTATTTTGACACACCAACAGTGAGTAAATCTTATATCCTTGTATAACAGGCACTGTGAATAGCAACATTAAAATTATATGAAATTAATATTTGTTAAGCATAAGTCTTTACAAGATTGGAGACTTTTAGGATTCTGTGGCTACAGGCACCTGGATGCCATACATAAATCTAAAAACTAATTATAAATATAAATAAACACCAACAAAACTGTTTTCTGCCCATAAAGACAAAAGTAATCAAAGGTAGTTAAACAAAGCTGAATTGCTTTCCTTCATGGTATATCTTCACACTATATGAGCACACAAATTCATCAAGGATAATATTTCTGCTCAACTTCCAAGTGGAAGCCAACATTTCTCTTTTGTATAGCAATTGCCAGGTAACTGAAAGGAGGTCATGCACCATCAGAACACTGTGCATAATGGGATAAGCCTATTAAACTGTCCAATCATATCCTAACACCCACCTAAATAAAATACAATATAAATGATGGCATAGCAACAGCAGCTTCCAAACAAAAGGAAAAGCTTAAAATTCTCACACAATCACTGGTAAGTCATTTTCAAATGTATTAGTGGAAATGAAGAGGAGGGAGGATTAATCATGACATCTGAAATGCGCAAAAACACAGAGACAGCAGCAGGCAGGATTTGTAACGGTAGCTCAACTCTTATTCTTTACTCATGATCAGTAGTAACAGAAAGCCTTTTGTATACAAAGATAATCAGTAACTAATGTAGCTGGCATGCATTCCTACAGCATACGAAGTAGGCAAATGTGCTATAATAACAGTTATCATTCAAATTTTGTTTATTAAATGTCTGGAACGATATATAAATAGCATTTGGAGATACAATGTCATTGGATAAGAATGTAGTACTTCAGCCAGAGCTCACTTAAGTCAGAGGACTGCAACCAGTTAGTATCATGCCCTTAATAAGGGACTAAATAAGGTACAGATTTACATGAAACAAATCACAAATAAAGACTTAGACTGTTTTATATAATAGCAGTAGAAAATCATCATTATGCATAATCCAGAGGGAAAAGCACAGAGGCTTATAATGCTACTGAAGCTCAATGTAGGTGCCCACATTCAAACATAATCCAAAACTGCCCAACTGTGTAGCAACTTGAACTCTGAAAGCACCTTGGGTGGAAACTTAAAACTTCCTGTTTGTCTCATGGTATTTCAGAGGGTGAATCCACAGTCACAGAAGCCCCAGGTTCTGCCCTCACCCATGGCCAGGCACATTCGGCCAAAAGTTGTACTGCTCTACAATCCTACCCCAACTGGGATCAAGTGAGTTGATGCTTCTCCTCCACAGCCTACAAGAGAGGCTTCATTGCCTACATGTTCTCATAGTGTGCCTCACACAAGCCTGTATATTCAGGTTCTGTACGAAAGGCAGTGGTGGGGTTTTCTTTGCATTTTTTTAAAGCGTGACTGGACAAGGAGATAATTGGTATTCTTTTGTAGATGATATTTGCAGGATGTGGAAAGCCTGAGCTGATTTTCTTCCTCAGTCCAAAGAAGTTAATGTGATAGTAGTATGCCTTAGTTAATAGGCTACTGTAAAGAGAAACTAGCCTGAGAAGGAAAAAAGAACAGAGATTTACTGTTTCCGAAAATCAAAAATTATTAGGAAGTCTGGTGCTCAGGGCTTTCACCTGAATACTGGGATTCCAGTCCATGGAGCACCAGGGAGTGTTTGCTTTTTAGGGACTGGGGCATATGATCCCTGTTCTGGTTCTCATTTTCACAAATGAAACTTCCCCCCCCCCCCTTCCTATATAAGTAACAGTTTCATCAGGAAGCAGAGAGAAGGAATGCTGCCCAATGTAGCCTGGAGGCTGGTGATTAGTACCTTTGATGGGAGGCAGGCTGGACTGCTCTCAGGCTGAGTAGAAAACAAACTGGTCTTCCTGCATCCTGGATAAACAAACATAAAAGATGGAGTGACCTTTTTGTTCTTTAAATAAAGCACCTAAATACCTATCTTCAGGAAAGTGTGGATGTTGAATCATGAGAATGAGAGATCACATCTTGCAGACCTGATAGGTTGTAAAACCAGAAAGAGTAGGTGACTTTACACATAATCCCATTTTCTACACTGCCGTATCACCTTACATAGCTCGTGAGCTACATAGCATTAAAATACCATTCTACTGCAAGGACAGACCATAAAGACCAGATGCAGCTTTACCATATGGCTATTCAGAAGCACTCTTGTCCCATGAGCATTGTTTTTCTCCCTTACCACCAGTTACACCAAAGTGTGTTCATATCTAAATGCTCTTTGTTTCATCTGATAGAGCTTTAAAATTCTTTCTTGTGCATTGTTTCTAAACACTCTCTGCAAACAGTTTGATTTCTGTCATAGCACTGTTTTAAGTCTGTATTACCAGCACTGAAATGGTCATTTATGTGTACACTGCTGAACTTGGTGCAGTTTGCTCCAGATGCTTACCATGACCTGTGTGATTCTACACTCTGTCTCATTAGTAATATGTTGTTCTTACGACATTTTCATCTGTTGTTGAGCTGGTGACAGACATCAGACTAATACCTTCTAAAACTGTTTGAAAGATCTTGTATTTTTATTACTTGGATTTTTAAGCTAGTTTTTAATAAAAACCCAAAATATTCCCAAGTAAAGTTATCACAAATGTTGCAAATGTTGTACTAAAATTTCCTTTCTTTTTGAGGCACTCAGATACTATATTTTTACCACACTTTACCAATAAGCATTGTAGACATCGGCTGGATTAGACTGATGAGTGACTGTTCCTGAATAGTTTTTCAAGGTGCTTGTCAAATATGAACAGGTTTGTTTTGTCTCCTATTAACTGTAAGGAAATATGTCTACTTGAATGAAAAAAGGGGACTTTTTTTAAAATTAAAGCAAATGGAACTATTAAACCAAGTAAGTGCAGTTCTTATCCAAGGCATTTCACTTTGCTTATAAAATATTGTATCAGACCATGAGTAATTTGACAAAAAAACTCTGCTAGGCAAAGAGTTAAAACATATGACCCAGAGATAACAGGAAAAATAATGGTGGGCCCCGTGAATGAGTTCAAGCACGGTCTGATTTCTTTCTCAGCTCTCAAAGAGGAAAAGGAAGAAAGGATTTGTATTTGTGATGCTCTAGTATTGATTTCTGTTGTTCTTTGGATTTTCCAAGCAGCAAGTAATAGTCTTGTAGGATCCTGTGTTTCATTATCACCTTCTGAAAGGCAACAGTGAAGCGGTAAAAGAAGTCTTCCTAAAATCACTGGTTGGTAATTTGGGAATGCATGAGCCTCGTCTGAAGTGCTGAAGCTGTCTGGATGGGGATTGCAGTTCACCATCTTCTAGAACATGATTACCAGAGGCATGCAATACTCAGGCAGCAGGCTTAAACGAGCAAAAGGACCCAATTGTCTCAGATACTAAGGTTGGCAGGTAGTAACTAGAGTAAGTGACCTTAGCTGTGATGGTTTAAAAACATAAGAAGGCATGGTTTGCAGAGAGGTGAAAAACATATTCCCAATGAATGTAAAGGATGTCACTGAAAAACAAGAGGCACTCATACCTATTCCCATGTCTGAAGGAGAAGCAGCAAACCGTAAACAGAGCATACAGATTGAGAACAAATGCTCTGAGGGAACTGCTGCTTTCGTATTTCAATTCACGTATCAACAATCCTATGAAAGTACACCTAGCAAGCAAAAGCCACGTAGATGCAACCACTATACATTTTGCAAGTAGGGGGTGTGCTTACATACCAAAATGTAACTTGTTTTTCGTAACCTTGGGCAACATCGTGCTTGTATTTGACAGCTTACTTGGCTGTTTCCCTCACAGAGGAGCACACATGGAGCAGCAGAGCAAATTTTCTTGAGAAAGCTCTGATTCTACAAATGTGCACAGGCCCAAAAGTAAGTAAATCGTTGGTCTTACTGTCAAGAAGACTGGAAATTAATTGAGCGCAAAAGGGGAAACAGGAATGTAGGGTGCCTTGATCATCTGAAGAGCACCTGCAGAGGAGTGTAAGTCTTCAGATCCATTCATTCCTTACCCTCTCTGGCAACTGAAAAACCGCCTAGTGCTAACTCTTACCCTGACTTCATACATATTTATATACATATATATAAATGCATGCGTGGCTTCTCGTGTATGGAAGAAGAGGGAGGAAGGCGCAAAGGGGATTCACAGAAGGTGAGCCCGCAGAAGGCTGCCCCACGGGCAGGGCGGGGACCAGACCCGAGGGGGCCCTTGACCGCGTCAGATTCCAGGTGCCGGGCTAGTTCCAGTTTTGTGAGCAAACTCCCCTCTGAGAGTGGTTCCCGCCTCTCACCTTCTACGCTCGCGGCTTCAGCTAACGCCGCGGCCCGGCCGGGCTCACTGCGGCAAGGCGACAGTGACATGTTTTCTGCGGGAGATGAGAGGTTGTGACAGACACACGCGGCGGCGCCGCCGAAATGCTCCTCGAGAGAGCGGAGCGGGCCGGGGGAAGGGGCCCCAGCTGCCGCCTGTCGCCGGCCGCCTCTGGCGGGCGCCTGTCCCTCTCCGCCCCCGCCGGGCCGGGGACCCGCCGCCTGTTGCTATTTCTGCCCGCGCTGGCTGGGCGGGCGGAGGGCGGCGGCGAGTGGCGGACGCGGGGTGTGCGGCCCGGCCTCCCCCGCCCGCTCCCGCCCGGCCGCCGGCAGGTAGAGACGGGGCGGGGCGGCTCGTCCCGACCGAGGCGGACAGCAACAGGAGGCGGCGAGCAGCCCCCCTCGCCCGGCCCGGCCCAGCCGGGGCGCCCGCGCTGCCGGTGCCCTGAGGCGCTGCTGTGGCCTCCGCTCCCCTCCCCCGGCCCGGCGCCCGTCCGCGGCTCTGCCCGGTGCCCTCAGCGGGAGGTGGGCAGGCGGCGCCTGGCAGCCCGTGGCCGCTGCCTGCCGAAGGCACTTCCTTGCAGCGAGCACATCCTGCGGCGGCGAGGCGGCGGTAAGCGCGGCCGGTCAGCACCGGCTCCGGCTCCAGGCCTGGCGGGGGGCGGCCGCGGGCCACGGCCAGGGCGGCGGGGGAGCCGCCGTGCCCCCGCTGCGGGCCGGCCCGGGGGAGCTGCGCTGGCGGGACGGAGCTGCGTTCTTAGAGGGGGCGGGGAGGAGGAAGAGCGGCTTCGAGCTTTGAGGAAGTGGAAGAGTTGAGGCGAGAAACGAGGCGTCCCGCCGCGGGGGCGGCTGCGGCCCGGCGGGGCTGGTCTGTGCGCCCTGCCCAGGCTCGGGGGGGCAGAAGCCGCCGCCCGGCCGGGAGGAAACGGCTGTGAGGCGGGAGGTGGGTCCGCCCGGGGCCCCGCTCCGTGCCCGCTGCCGCCCGCCCGCCTCTCGCGGCAGCGTTGCGCTGTCGGTCGGTGGTCTCGGAGCCCCTGGTGAAGTTGCAGGACTTGCCCTGGGGACTATTTCTGCGGGGCGGCGGGAGCCACGGGACGGGACGGCGCGGCCGGGCGGGCGGGCGGGAGCGGAGCGGGGACGGCGGGTCGCGGGTGCTGCGCTTCTTATCTCGCAAGGTCCTGGGGGAGCTGGCTTCTCGTCAGAAGAATTTAATCTGCCGTTTACCTCGTGTGCCACGGTCTGCTTTTAGTTCTTTTTCTCAGTCTTGCCTACACCTTCCTCACCCATCAATGCAAAGTCTCTCGCTGTAACTCCTCCTAGAGCCTGCTCCTTCTTAGAGCAACGCAGCGACCCTTCCCATAGGAGTAAAACTAACCTTTCCGACAGCAGCACGGTTGAGTTTAACCTTAAAATCCCCACACACTGGCGCAGTGGTTTTATGGCTCTTTTAATTCGTGTACTAAATTAACAAGGGAATGATCTCTTGAAACCGCGTTCATGAGAGGTATGAAACAAATGTGGTTATTTATAGTGCAGTTTGAAAAGATCAAGACCTTTGTATGCTGTGTTGTATTTGGGAGAGAGGCTAATATGGCAGATCTGCTGTAGGAACCTTTAGAAGTGCAGATGGTGGGATTTGTGTCTGCCGTTAAGACCAGAGATTGAATGGAACATCGTGGGTCAAAATTAATAAAAATATACATGTCCTGAATAGCGAATATCTCTGAACTGATGAATGTGACTATACTTTTAACTCTTGAGCCAAAATAGAAATTCGTCACAGCTTGTTTTATAGAAATGCTGAAAGTCACAGGTAATATGCAAAAGTAGAAATGCTTGCAGGTGAGCAGGATGACTGGCTGGAAGGAATGTGAAACACACTCAGTGATACGTGGATGACTTGACACTTTCCACTTCACAATTTGGTTAACTGAAAAGCTGGATGCAAGTATTTTGGCTCTGGATAGGCAATTGAATAAAAAGGAATGGCATTCGGAGTGTAATTTACCAAACAAGCTTTCTTTTACAAAGATTTTTTTAGTGCATTGCCGTGGTAGAACAGCCCAATGTTTTGTTCAGGTCAATGTGAGGCTGACTGAGAACACCTCAATCATCAGCATATAAATTTCTGTGGACTCTATGAGGGAACTAGCAACAGGTGTTAAGGGCAGGAGCAGTGAGCTATTTCCTTTGTTCAGTAGTTAATTATAAATTTGTATGATTATAATCAAGAACATATTACCATTTTGCTGGATTTTTTTTATTAATAGTCTTTAATTTTTTTTAACCTATTTGAGGAGTGATATAAATGCTGGCTGTACTCTTAAATGTTTTAGGTGTGATTATTACTACAAAACCAAGTGATTTGCTCAGAATACATGGTGAAACATTATTCAGGACCACATCTGAAGCTGCCGATGGCATTGAAAAGAATCTTTTAAAAGTCAGCATTTAATGCATGATACAGAAAAAGAATGGACATGAAAAATATATCTGAGGTGAACGGACTTCTGGACTTGCACATGCTGTTGCCCACAGCAAGCCATTGCTCCAGAAGGAAACAGCAGATAATAAGTAGCTATGAGATAAAAAGAACATCCTTGCAACAGAAGGGTGTGTCATGATTCCAAGTGCCAAGTTTGAGTTAAATTAAAACTATTTGAAAATTGAGAGCAACCTGTGGTATGATATCTAAACAATCTTAACTAGAGAAAACAGGCCAAAAACATTTGAAGCCTCAAGAAAAAAGATAAAGCTTGCAGCTAGCTGCCATATAGAACGATCTAATGGATGCTGTGTTGTGATACCAGAGAATACATATTGATGGAAACATAAAAGGACCTCTTCTCAGCAGTGACCATATCGTGACATACCTAATACATGTTCTCATTTGTGGTTTTCTATACATCCTGCTAGGTGGACAGAGAAATCTGTTGACATGAGTGAGGTCAATGTAAATCTCAGTCAGAGATCAGAGGAAGAGAGGGAGAGGTGGTATTTAGTTCTGGCTTGCGTTCCAGAGCTCTGGCTGCAGGCCAGGGCTCCTCATAATCCTTAAGTAGTATGATATTTCTGCTAAAATAATCAGCGGTGAAGTGCAGTCAGTACCAATGCATCTGGTTCCATTTGTCGTCAGGGCTCAGCACTAATACCATGCAGAGAAGAGCTGAACAAATTTGTGCTCTTTAAGACCAGCCGTTTTTTACAAGACATTGCTATGTGGTTTGAAGCTTTGTTTAGCTTCTTGGAGGGGAGAAAGAAAACCAACTTACAGAAAAAACCCTGCTGTTATGTCAGCAGCCTGATGTGGAGTAACTGCACAGTTGTCTCTCAGATGAACTGCAAAGGTTGAGAAGGCTGGAGTCTTTCTGTTCAACAACTCACAAGTCAAACTCATCATTTAATTACTGACATGTGGAAGCTCTGACTGCTTCCTTGCTTGATGCATCTTGTAAACTTGTCAGTTCTGCTGTGGGCCTCAACACTCCAACTGCTACCAAACCAGGGAAGAATTGGAGGACAGGGGAGGATTGCTTAGCTCAGTATTTACCCATGTTCTGAACAAGAGGGAAACTTTTGGCCACATGTCTGTATTGAATTTAGTCCAGTCCAGAAGAAACAAAAGAAGAAGTATAACTCTTCACCACTGTTGTAGTTTCTGCTTTATTTATTTGTGTGTGTTCTTTTGGTTTAGAACAATCTCTCTCTCTTCTTTGCCTTTTTTTTCCTGTATTAGTTTGAGTCCATCCCAAATCTGCCTAGTTTTCTCACAGCTGCCAAAACCTGATTTCCCATGCCCCACCCTCCCAGGCTAATAACCTGTTCTCTGTACACCACAGGATTCTCCTTCCTAACCTCAAAGCTGACCTGGGCTCATCTAACTGAATGGCACACGGAGCGTGTACATTGTCCTCATGATAAAGTCTTTGCTCTCTTGAGAGAAGGTGAGTTTTGAGGAATGCTGTCCTGCGTGATGCACAGCTGCTTAGAGATGTCCCTTCATGCAGGGAGAACATGGGGTCCAGAATGGCAGAAGTACTAATTTCTGTAGCTTTCTTTTTCATGCTGTCCAGCCATCACCCTGACTTCTCTCTGAAGGCATTCGTTTTAGTTTCTGGTGATATAAAAAGATGAGAATACAGCTTAATTTAGGAGAACAATATATATATATATATATGTGTGTATTTTAAAACACAGTATCAGGACTATCAGCATAATGTTGCATGCTTTCTAAGCCTGCTCCCTGCGCGTGAGAAGTGACTGGGTTGGTCACAGTGAAAGAGAAGTTGAGGACAGAGCACACGTATGTTGCCATGTGTATCTTTCACATGAGTCTGGTGTCTTCTAGTATAGAAGGTGGGGTTAGATTTTAGTGTGGTTTGTGTGAATATCATATGTGCTACAGTTTGTCTGTCTGTCTTTATGCTGATGGAGCAGGTACAGCTAAATCAAAGGAGGTTAAACCGTGGCAACATTAAGATACAGTTCGGAGAACATTAACATTTCTCAGACAGCAGCAAAACTGTTAGCTGAGGAATGCCACTCAAGCTCTTTTCAGCTCTGAGAGCAAGGGCAATGGAGATCCTTCAGAAGATGCAGATGGAGAGGAGAAAGAGAAGCTGTCCCAGTTATGTCTGTGAGCACTGGGAGAACAACTGGAGACATTCAGCCTCTATGAGAAGCAAAGCCTGTCAGCCCAGAGTAACAGAGCTGAATGGCTCTTAGAGCTGTCAGGGGAAGATCAAAGTTTAGGTGGAAGGAAAAAAGTGGGTGGCTTTATTTTGATACCTTTTCTCTCTTGGACAGCTTCTGCACAGTCAAGTTTTGGAGGGGGTGAACTGAGTGGTGGCAACCAGAGATGGGTGAAGGTGCCAGAACTCTGGTGGAGTCAGGGCAGTTGTGGATGGGCTCAGAGCACAGACACTCTTTGGCCGTAATGTACGCTTAATTTTATGGCTGGGAATAGGCCTGTTGAGATGAACAGAACTGTTTTTACGTCTAAATTAAGCATGTACATAAATACTTCATGGTCTTGAAGTAAAACCTAGTCCTTGGTGTCAACTTAAAAACATCACACTGATTTCATGCTGACAGTGTTAATTTCTGGTGGGATTTGTATGTAAGTTAGGAGAAAGATGACAGGAGGAAACAAAGAAAGAATAGAAAAGGAAGATGAAACATGCAGAACGGTAACATACAAAATGATATAGGTTAAGTAAGGAGACCTGATTCTGCTGAATTTCTGCTCTGAGAAACTGCACTTTTAGCCCCTCTTAACGTTAGTAAAAAAAATGCTAGCATTTTGAGTTCTAGTTCAGTTGTTTTGATTTAGTATTAACTGTTTTTCTTTAGAAATAACAAATGGAGACACTGGAGTATTTATACTGTTGACTTTTCAAGGTGTTTATTTTGTTAAAAAGAGATGAATGCCAAGAAGCTTTGCATTTGTATTAAATATGTTCCAGCAACACAGCGTTTGTTTAAGTATGACAGAGTATCAACCCATTTTTTTTTTTGCATACTGTTCAGTCCTTAGAGTAAGCATGCAAAATAATTTATTATATTGTGATACTTATTTCTGTTTGAGGCTGCAGTGCCTTGTAGGTTGGGGGTAAAAGTATGGTAGATTGTGCTAATCCAAATGAAACTTCTCTTCCTTGAATAGTTGATTTAAATGAGGATGACTTTGTTGTATTTTTACATGCATTTTATTTAATTATTTTTTTTTTTAAAGAGTACTGAGAAAACACAATGGAGAAATATGGTTACAAAAAGTATGTGGTTAATAGGTCATCATCCATGAGGTAGTTCAGTTCTTTTGTTTTGAACTAAGAATGGAGGGTTTTTAGGCTGGTTTATCCTGAGAGGATTATGTATGCCAGTAAATGATAACACTAAAAATTAAATTTTTCAGTTTTCATGTGTTTCGGACTACACACCATTCTAGTTACGAATGAATCCAATCTTACCCACAGTTGCTGAACTATTTTTCATTGTTGCAGTTAAGGAGAAAATATTTGTAATAGCTTGTCAAAGAAGAGGAGACCATTTTGATTCCTCACAGATGCAAAACTATAATGATAATTGTGTTTAGCACTCTGTGTTGATAAGGTATAAAAATGCTTCCTGAAGCTGCTACCCCATTTGATGCAATGCATTTATATTCCTCTTAAAGATGGTTGTTTTCTTGCTTGTTTGTGAAACAAATAAAAAGTTGAAAAGGAGTTGTAGTATAATTGAAATGAGACATAAATTCTGGATTTTCATAGCCCTTTTTCCCACACCTCCCATGTACAGACACACAGAGGTTTATAAAAAGGCTTTTTAAAAAATTGTTCTACACATCTAGAATACTACTTATGATGATTTCTTCAAATGGTGCCTTTAAAACCAGCATTATTGGATTCTCTTGCTAAATTTGGCATCCTTGGAACTGGTAACGTTGGCACAGAGTTCATTTGTCAAAAGCTGCAATAAAGTAAATGTACCCAAACACGTGGTTTCTGCAGTTTTCTTGTTTTTACAGTTTGCCAGTTACCGTAGGAACATTTTTCCTCACTTGGACATTTGCAAATTGTTTGCATTTTAAACACTTGTTTAGTTCAAAATTTCCATCTTGAAATTTTTTTGAAGTTATTTTTTAATTCTGAAATTTCCTTTCGTTTTCAACAAGGTGAAGCACTGTTAGAAACTCAGTTTGAAAATATTTTTACAAGGGCAAATAAAGGACAGAGTTTATTGAAAACTCATGAGAAAAATACTGCTATTTGTGATCATGTTTGTAGATGAATAAAGACAAGAAATACTGTTGCCACAGTAAACAGATGCCATTTATTAAATACTTGTTCAAATACAATTAAAAACATTTTGTAAGGCGTTCTTGGGACTGCTCATCTTTTTTTTAATGGTCTTTTCATGGGAAATTTAGAAGGCTGAGAGTAAACTTGTGTCATGGCATTTAAACATAGGCAATTACAGGCTTGTCAGCTTCTCATCAATCTTGCACAAAATAATGTAACAGCTGAAACTGTGTTCTATTAATGAGGAGTTAAAACATGGTAATATAGCCAGCCCAAATCTGTGTGTTTCCATAGACTATTTTGCAAAATGAAACTGATAGATAAATGCAATTATTGGATTTTGTTACTAAAACTACTAATATGTAATAACAGTAGTGAAAGTAGATGCTTGGGTATAACAGGGTTATAACAGAGTTGTTTGTAACTTGGTTCCATTTGATATTTTAAGAAATGAAAACAATACAATATCAATGTGGCAAACATTAAATATTCCCGTCTGACTGACAGGCCTTAAAATGCAATCATGAATTGAGAATCATCATCTGTTTATTAGTGGGATGCTGTAAGGATTGTTGCTCATCTCTGCTACCTGACAGGTTTATCAGTGATCAGTCAGTTGACTGCTGCTAGCTTTTTCAGATGACCAACAATTTCTGGGGTGTTATTTAATGAAGTCTGTTTGGTAACAGCCCAGAATCACTTGGCAAACTATACCCAAGGAAACAACTCCATGTTAGTAACCAAATTCAAAATCATCCATCAACAAGAAAGATAACCTTTTCTTTTCTTTTTTTTCTTTTTTTTTTTTTTCCTTCAAGTGTGAAGGTGTCTCAGCAAGCACTAACTTCAACTGTCATGAAGGTCAGAATAGCTCAGCTGGGTTCTCTCTGTGATAACAGGATTGAAATAGGCCGGTGTGATCCACGTGTGTCTGCCCATGAAACAGGCACAGGCTAGAAAGAATGTGCGTTTTTGAGTTTATTACTTATTAGATGGTTTAGCAAGGGTTGTAAAGCTACTCTGAAATCAGGACTGACTTTTTTCCAAGCAGTGTATTTAATACTATTATGTTTGTTGGACCTGGAATAGTAAGGTCCGAATATAAGGGAAACATGCTAGATAGGATGATCAGCATGTCTCTTCTGATGTTAAGCTATTGAATATTTATGTTACTGACAGTTCATTTTTAACAGGATTCCAGCACCTACATAACTATTTCTTTTCCTTTCAGAAATCTTCTGTTCCTTAATCAAAGGAACCGTCCAGATATCATCGTTCCATGGAACTGAAATACTGGTGAATTAGTCCAGGTTCTCTAAAGGACTGTAAAATGGAGCCAATAACATTCAAAGTTAAAAAGTATCAAACACCTAGTGATTTCTCAGCAAGTTTCAGTCTCCAGCTCATTGGTTCTCTGCCAGTGCATTCACTAACCACCATGTCAATGCTGCCTTGGATTGTGGCAGAGATCCGGATGCTCGGTACAAAGTCTTCCAAAGAAGAACCTAGCGTCAGCCAAATCCGACTTTATGTTTCACCAGTGAGTTTGCGATGTGAACCAGACACAGGGAAAATCCAGCAGTGGGATCCTTTGATTTGTTCAAGTTTGTTTGAATACAAGCCACAGCATGTCCACAAACTGATTCACAACAGCCATGATCCAAGTTACTTTGCTTGTCTGATAAAGGATGAAGCAGCAAATCAGCGAAGTATCTGCTATGTGTTTAAAGCTGATGATCAGACAAAAGTAAGTAAAAAGAAAAAAAAAACCTGAAGCAAGCAACTCCAGAGTTGCTTTTGTGCTGTTTGAAGCCTTTCACTACAGTGTAAGATCTTAAGATTGTATTTACAATTAGAGACTGGATCTTGCTAAAACTTACTGACAAGCGTCACTTTACTTGATATTAATGGTTCACTTGAATTTGAACTGTTCAGTATGTGAAGTGAAAGGTGTGTAAATCTCCTACAGGATCAGAGTTTGAATTTCATTGGCTTAAAAAACACTTTCGTTTGGGATATGGGCTGAAATCTTGGCCCTCAAGTCAGTGAGAGTTTTTCTGTTGATGTCACTAGGGCTAGGATTTCACCGCTGAGCCACTGTGAACTTTATCTAATCCTACGGTCAGACCTCTCAAATTTCTGTTTTCCTGAGTTGAGACCTATGTGACTGGGAAATAGAGATACCTTCTTTCTCAGAAGGAGAAGGGGGTACAGCGGAGCCTCCATATGTAACATACATCCAACCACAGGACACCGTAGAAACCTCTTCCTAGCTCTGTAATCCACAGAGCCTGACAGGTGGTTTCAGGGAATGGGAGAGAGGCCACAGGGCAGTGCTGCAACTCTGACGTAGGCTTGCTGCTGCATGGTGTGAGACAGGAGTTGGGTGTGCATGTCTCACACCGTGGGTGAGATTTGGCTCAGTCTGCCTTTGCTAGGAGCAAGTTGTGCCCTTGCTGAAAAGGTGGAAGCATTAAAAATAGTCAATTTCTTCTTTTGTTTGAGAGTAATGTGAGGCAATAACTCTCATGAATAAGGTGAGTAGGATTTGGCACAAAACTATTGTGATCTACTGGGAACAAAACAGTGACATAGCCTTCACCTCTTGAATGTAAACTCTAGTTATGATGTTGGAAAACAGCATCTTATTACATGTTGCTTTCTTGACTCGTAGGAGATGTTGTGCTGAAGCAACTTGGAGGTATTATATGAATATACACCACACATGGGATTTATGCCAACCTGCCCAATAACAAAGCATTGTACAGTTCCAAATCTGTGGTTTCAAGCTTAGAGCTCAAAACATATGGAAACAGCTTTAGTTAAATCCCCCCAGATAAAAAGGCAGTTCCAGTAAATTAGAAGGCAAATATGTTGTAAATCATAAATATTCAAGTGAGAAATCCTGTCAAGTTAAAATGTAGAATACCAAATTTATGTATGTAAGGGAACAGAAATAAGGAATGGATGTTTTGGAACTGGCATTGAATAAAAGTTGGTAAATGCATTTTACAGCTTGCTTATGCACTTATTTTTGCTTGTGATTTTACAGGATTATGGTGAGTACAGAGCACTGATCACCTCAGTACATTTTCATTTGCATTTTCTTTTGCCACAAAATATTAAAGGGTTTTTTTTCCTCTCATTTGATCAAATTCCTAGATGTGTTTGAAATGATAGAGAACAAAATAAGGCTCTAGTTAAATTTTCAGCTGTGTCTACATGTTTTTGGAGGCAACACCCAGGATTTTTGGATGCCTGTTTTAACTACTTAGCCCCAGGTTCATACGGCTATCTGTTCTTCGAAAAACTACTATCCACCTGGTCTCTTAACTTGCCTTGATTGCAAGGGTTGTTTCTGTTGACTTTTTTGCAGGCTAGGTTCCTAATTAGGAGGTAAACATCTAATCAGCATTTGTGCACCTATGTTTTAATGGAAGGATAATGGAAATGCCAAGTGTTCTTGTCTTCTAAAGTGAAGCTCTGCCTGTTTTACTTAAATTCAGTGTAATTTGATTAATCTACCTTAATCTACCTATCTACTAAGTGAGTTGCTTATGCTTCATAGGGTGTTGTTACTCTGCCCTGAATATTGTCATATAATGCCTTTTAGCTAATTGGTGTTTATGTATTTGTCAGTTGATGTTGCCTGTTTTGCAGATACCCAATTTGAAAGCCTAGGAGTGTACTGTATACCTTTGTTACAAATACGGGGAGCTGCTTGTTAAAAGCAAGTGAGTTGGGATGAAGAATTTGGCACTATGTTGCTGCAGTTTATGTTCAGCTTCAGAAGAAACAAATTTTAGAAAGTGGACCTATGCAGCCTGTGTGATTCAGCAGACTCCTGTGCTGGTGCTCTTGCTCCTAAGGACTCTCTTTTTTTCTTCAGCTCTGTAAAAGAGACATGGTAGTCCAGATAGGTTTACTCACAGAGTTTATGTGTTCATAACAACCCTTTATCCAGCAGTCTTGGACATCTAAACTTTTGTGATAATTGCACTTCAGCTATTTTAATTTGAAAAAACCCCCAGGTGGTTACTAATTACAATAATATTGTAAACTAAACCATGGTTCTTTGCATCTGCATAGATAAATCTGTAGTAGGGCTATATTTGACAAAGAATTCTCAGATTAGGTCAGACTGGATTGAGGATTTGTGGCTTTGCAAATAAGTTCTGAGTATATCCCCACCTTAGGGTGTATAGAATAAAAGAGTGCAGAAGGATGTCTGTGGGAGAAGTAGACTAGGAAGATTAGTATGCTAAGATGAAAACAGGTGAGTAGAAGACTAAACAGTGAAGGCTTTTGAAGGGAAGGACAAAAAACTTGAACTCCATGCGCACAGAGGAGTAGCACTGGAGGTGGTAGAAAGTACAGAAAACCAGGAATGGTCAGGGTTTTAGCATCAGCATTGCAGGTACAACTACAGTTAGTGGTCTGTGGTCTACTCCTTTATATATACAAATTGAGTGAGGACCTATACTTGATTAGCGAGGGATTATTTTACTGTTTAATATGAAAGCATTTTATTAATAGGAGACTTTTTTTTTTCCTGGGTAATATTTAGCTAAATTCTAGAATTGATGAGGGTGTGGGAACACATGCAATACTTTTCCTGGATATTAATACAGGGCTGTTAGGGTCATTGTTGCTCCATTACCAACATATCCACTTTAGAGAAAAAATCAGTAGACAGGTAATTAATAATAAATAATGTCAAGATCCTTTGCAAGGTATTCTTTGTTCTGCTTCTCTTTAGAAGTGAAAGAAAAAGTAGTGCCCTATTGTGGTCTTTGTCTTCACTCTGTAGGATCTTGTATAATTATTTCCATTGCATCATCATAGCAGTATACAGCTCACTTTCCCCACTGGTATAGCAGTAGGTAGGGAAGGATGAGAGAAGCTTTCCTGGTGAACTGCTCCTTGGCACATTACTTGAAAACAAGCACGTGCATATAGAGATCATTCCGCTCCACTTAGTACTAAAATGATGGGTTTACACTGCCTGGGGAGAGCTTCTTTCATGGATTAGAGTTCCCTTTCTAAGCAGATATGTTGGATATGGAATCTGGAGCCTTCATTCTTCACCCATAACCTCAATAAGTTTCCACTAGTTACAGATAGTGGAGTTCCTTATCCCTTCACCTTCATTCTGTGGAAGTTCTGATGAGGCATTAACATTGAGTAATTTCTGCCTGAGGTTGGGGCTGAAGCATTAATACATATTCTTTGTAGGTGCTCAGGAGTGAAAGTTGATTCAATTATATTGCCTGCAGGGAGCTTATGAAGGCTACAGCTAGGTCATAGATGGAGATTATGCATACTATGTTGAGTAATGGTGGTGGAAGATGAGGAGAAATTAACTCTCCAGTAAATCTGTGCTTGCAGGATAGTACCTTCATCATAAGAATGCAGCCCTGTTGAACAGCTTGGCTGTAGAAGTGTGATGGCTTAAATGAAACATATATGCTTCCAGCCTATGTATCTTCCCCATGGCCCCTGGTCTGACATTTGCTTACGTTCTGTGGAAATTGATGCTATTGTCATCGTTGTTGAAAGCTATATACATTAAAAATTATTGGCATTTTTTTGTTCTACACTTGAGATGTGTTAGTTTGGAAGTGTTTGGAACTGTAGGTGAGGTGTGCTGTTTCCTTCTCCACAAACACAACACTGCTCTCCTTCTGTAAGACACCTTGCTTCAGCATGTCCTTCACTCTGAGGAATGAAAATTGTAGATATGAGAAGCTAATAGCATACTGTCACAGGATATCGCTCTCCAGCAGATACAAAGTAGCTAAAACATTACAAAGGAAGAGTAATTTATGTTCTTATTTTCAGTTTGGAAAAGTAATTCCACATGCCATTATGTTGATCTTTCTTTGGTGTATCAAATGATTTGTTTTACTTAAGTACGTTTAATCTTATTTGATGGATGTTTTGGCTGGCAAATGGGATACTGATCAGTAGTTTATCTGATAATGCCCTGGGCTAGTTTAGATTTAAGACAAGTTAAGGTTGTACTGTCCTTTATTATACTTTTATATTTATTGTAAATAAAGAGTAACAGTTTTAAACCATGGTTTTACAGAAGTCTGGGTCAAAGAGGACTTTCAGTACCTCAGCCTTTTCCATCTCCTGTGTTCCATTCAGCAGCAGGCCCACATTTTTCCCTAGCCTTCCTCTTGTCACTGAGGTAGCTGTAGAAGCTCTTCTTGTTCTCTTTGACATCCCTTGCCAGATTCAACTCCAGGTGGGCTTTGTCTTTTGTAACCATGTCTCTGTGTGCTCCAACAGTGTCTACGTATCCCTCTCAGGTTACCTGTCCCTGTTTCTACCCTCTGTATTCTCCCATTTTATGTTTGAGTTTTGCCATGAGCTCCTTCTTTATTCATGCAGGCATTTTTATCTGACTTCTTGGTCATTTGGATGGACTGCTCTTGAGCTTGAAGGAGGTGGTCTTTAACAACCAGATTTCTTGGATGCTTTTCCCTCCAGGGCCTTTAATCCATGGTACTTTTTCAAGTAGATCCCTGAAGAGTCCAAAATCTATTCTTCTGAAGTCCAGTGTTGTGCTCTTGCTTTTTTGCCCTGCTTCTCAGGATCCTGAACTCCATCATCTTATGGTCCCTGCAGCTAAGGCTGTCTTTGGCCTTCATATCCCAAACAAGCTCTTCCATGTTGGTAAGTATGAGGTCCAGCAGAGGACCTCTCCTCAGCACAACCTCCTTGGGTTGGTAAGCTGACATCGATGCTCTCAAGGAACTTACTGGATTGATTATGCCCTGCTGTATTGTTCCTCCAGCAGATACTTGGGTGGTTGAAGTCCCCCATCAGGACTTGGGTCTGCAAATACAAGGCTATTTCTAGCAGTCTGTAGAGTGCCTCATCCACCTGTTCTTCCTGGTTACAAGGTAGAATAAATTCCTGTATGCAGACTAAAAATCAGCAGACAGCATTGTCATCTTTTTTTAGTGAAGCCGATGTCCTGTAAGGAGAAATATTTCTCTGACATTATCAATGACCAATGCAGAACTAGAATATGAAGAAATGTAAAAAGTTCATTTCAGATTTTGAGGGAGTTTAGTTCTTTTTTCCAAGAGTTTGAACCCAAGTTGTCATAACAGCCTGTAATATATGCTTGTGTTTACCAGAGCTGTTAATGCTATAATGGCAAAACACTGGATAGAACTGTTCTTTTCTATTTTATAGAGAAATACTGCTCATGATTTAAGTAGGATCACAGCTGCACAAGACATGCACAAGTCTGCTTGCTTCTTCTGAATCCTCATTCTGTAGTGTCATAAATCAGGCACAGCTTTTGGCCCAGGAACTGGACTTCTGGCGGCTGCAGGAATGTTGCCATGAGAGTTACAGTGCCCATATGGTTGCAGAGGACTGGGGCACCTGCTCGAGACCTGCCTGCTCCTTGACTTTGCATTTGCCAAATCTGCCCCATAGCAGGCGCAGATAAGCCCCATCTTCTTACGCTGAGGCAGTTTTTAAAATGTAGAACTTGCCCTGTTGTTGAGCTGTTTGGTTACAACAGTGATCTCTCCTTTTGTCAGAGGTCTTCATTCTTTTTTGCTCCACCAATTGCTTTAACAGTTACTACTTCTTAAACAACCTTCACCTACTTCTATGAATTACAATAGCTTATGCACTTAAGTAGCTCATGCTGTATTACCTGGAATGCAATACTCTGTTACATGTTGTTTGTGATCTGATTATGTGCCTGAGAAGCTGGTTTCAGATTATCAACACTTAGCTCTCTATGAGGCTGCACAGAGTTGATGATGTGAGTGAACTTCACATTATTCATCTATAAAAGGAATGGCAGAGGCCCAGTGAACTCCAAAGCTGTTGTGAGGCTTGGCTTCATGACTGAGGATTCTTACACAACTTGTTTTTACATTAGACTTCAAGATATGGCCTCATTAAGTATCTCATTTTTAATAGCACCATTTCCCTTTCTTAAAAGAATTTATGCAAGATAATTTTAAAGATAGAGGTGATCTTTTTCTACTGTATTTTACTGCTTGATAAGTCTAGAGAGATTAAAACATGGTTGTTCTTTTTCAAAAAGCATAGAACACAAAAATGAGGTAACTGAACTTGTTTCAGTGCAACTGATAATTTGACTGTTTTCTGCCTCCTATTCATATGTGCCTTTGGGTTTTTTTTAATGAAATCTACATAGTTGCAAACTGCTATTATTGAGTTTTGGTTTAGGAAGTGTCTCTTGTCTCCCACATGTTAACTGGAGAAATTAATGTAGAAAACAGAAGGAAAAAAATCCAACAGAACAAATGAAAATCAAATACATATTTGTACACATACATAATAGAGTATATAAATCAGGTCAAAGTTTGGCTGTGTAAATGTTAATAGTGTCCTGTGTGATACAAACAGCCAACTGTGCTTTAGACATTCTCACAATTAATCAGGCTTTATGTTCATCCTGAGCCTAGGTCATAACTGTGACTACACCGGCTCTATCTTGGGATCTGTTCAAAGGATTCATGTATGTGAACTCTTTTTTTCAGGGAGCTTTAGTGGCCAATGACCCTGTCCCTAACAGCATTACCCCAAGCCTTTATGGGACTCTTGTCAGACCCTAGATGACTTTGTGACATCCTGGCTCAGCTAAGTGCTCCTGTGTTCACCCTCATTTTATAAAAAATATTGTGTGGTTTCTCTCAACCTCATGTGTGATTGCCACATGGAGGAAGAAATTTGTGCAATACCAGTGCCATTTCCTGACTTAAAGTCAGAGAAGAATGTCTTACCAAGGAAGATTAAATTAATCACACAGTTTGTAAAAAGGGGTGCCTATTCCCACTCTTACAACAGCAACAGTGTAAAAAATCATATTTTCTTGTGATTTCTTCAATCTCCTAAATCATATAGAAATTTCTGCTACAGAATGGCTAATAAGAACTCTTACTGTGATTTCAACAGTATTCTGTATCGAATTATATTGTTAGCCTATTTTTTAACTTTAATATTAAAAGTAGCTGTGTGTTGCTTGTGCTGTCATGTGCACTTCATTTTAGAACCAGAGTTCATGACAAGATTGTGTATTGTTCCTTCACTTCTTCTGTTGGGGATTGTAGCAGAAATACAAAATGGTGGAACTGGCTAAAACATTATTAGCGGATTTGTGATGGTTTCTCATCTGACTACTAACCATTACTTTTGTCTTACAAGGTCTGATGCTTGTGGCCTATGAAGTCCAGTACAGGTAATTGGAGCCGTAATATCAGAACATCCTCCAGAGTTACAGTAGAGTTTCCTTCAGAACCTTCTTCACATAGAGAAGAGCTTCCTTATGTATCTTCAAAGAGAAGCTCACTCTTAACATTAACTTAGAGTGAGTCCAGCTTTTGGTGGCCTTGTACTCCCTTGGTTGCTGACTTGCATATTTTTCCCCTACTTTTGTGTTACACTGTGGTATCACTCAGTGAGGCAGTTCAGAGCAATTTAAATATTCCAAAAGGAAAAGTGATACAGTTTCAATTAAATTAACATTCTAACCTGATCACAGAACGGTTTCATGGGCGCCTTTGCGAAAAGCGGGTAGAAGCAAGGCCTCTCTATCTAGAGCAGAGAGAAGGCTGGACCTCAAATCCCCAAATGTAGATTTATTTCATAACCAAAAAACCCAAAGGTGCATATGGATAGGAGGCAGAAAACAGTCAAATTAAGTTCTCAGTTGCAATGAAATAAATTCAGTTACCTCATTTTTGTGTTCTATGCTTTTTTGCAAAAGAACAACCACGTTTTAATCTCCCTAGATTCAGTCTGCCATTCAAATGTAATAACTGATAATACAGTGAGGAGATCTAATAGTTATCCTCTTGACAAAAGAGGCAGTTATGTTGTTCTTTTCTCTTCTGATCTACTACCACTTGATGTACATTCTTGGTGTTTTCCTTTGTGCTGGCATTGGTGCTTGTCCAGCTTCGTACTGAGCTGCTTTAGGGTCTAAGATAAAAAAATAGCATTGCATTCTGCTCTAAAACAACTCAGTGCACCTCAGTAGATCACCTTAGGTGTTTTTTCAAATTCCAAGTTGACATAAATTTGGAGAATAAAGTGAGAATGTACAGTCATTTTGGACAATTTTTTTCTGGTACTTTCACAAGCAGGTGGTGGAACTAGAGCACAGCACCAGAGGAACTCCAAAGGGATTGGGCTGTGCAGCATGAAACATGATGTTGTTTCTTTGTATGATGACATAGATCCTAAAAGTAAGGCTGTGAGGATTTAGGTGCATGAGACTTGCAGGCTTACTTGGCCTCTGTACACAGAGCCACCTAGACAAAGTGTCACAGACTTTGAAGTCTGTCCTGCTAGTATCATGTGAAAAGAAATCACTTCACGCCTGCCCAGTGAGTCCGAAGATGGAGTATCCTTGCTCTAAGAAGACATAAACAGTATGGGAACAATCTGTGTGCTGGCAAATATCTTCTTAGTCTTATGTCTGCTGCTGTTTTGGTGGTAGGAATGGAAGGCTTTCAGTACATTTCCATGATTTACACCTAACTGTTTTAAAATTACTAGTGAACCTGCCCCTGAGGGGTTGAATGTGTTGTGAAATACTGTCATGTGACAATTTCTTCATTTTTGTGACTTTAACCTCATTCTGGCACTAACTTTCTGGTGCTTATCCTGTGCTTTATTTATTTAATTTTCTTAGATGGAATAATTCTTTTCTCCTTTGCTGAGTGATACCCTCACAAACAAATAATTTAACCCTCTGCAACTGACTTCCTAAATTTTGCAAGTTTGGTGATTCTGTAGTCTTCAAATTCAATTGAAAAGCTTGAAGGTAAGTTAGTTTGGAAGATGGATGCAAAAATTTGAGAATCCACAGAGTACTCAAAAGTACAGTGTAGGTCTTGAGTTGAGAGACTGTTTATCCACACATTACCCAGCACTATGTATGTTAAATTCCCCAGTTTCACAAGCAGTAACAATAACAAAATAGGTAATGGTAAAGTTATGCAGCTCACCATCTCACCTTACTGTAGTGTGGTAAAGTCTGCCTTCTACAAAGGTGTTGGATGCAATATGCACAAAGTAAGTGAATGGGTCTCCTCATCGCCTTGCAGCCTAGTCAGACCTACAGCTTCAAACCAACTCACAGCCAGCAGAAAACTCCAGGCAAATTAAAAAAAAAAAAAAAAAAGAAAGTGTGAGTTGTGTCTGTGGAAAAGTTCTGAGTGAGAAAGATAATGAGCCTAGAAACCCAGGCTGCATATACAGAATTAAGAGTTCAGAAAATACTTTTTGATTTGTTGCAACATTGAATATTAAGCTGAATGTGCAGTATCACAAAGAGGAATAATTAATGATAAAGGAACTCCAGTGTATTTCCTGGAGTTACCCACTGCTGTGGCTTGCTGAAGTTAATTTAAGATGAGAACATTTGGAAGAATGTTGCCTTAGTGACCTCCAAACATGTCAGAAAGTCTAATCTAGATTCAGTAGATGGTTTTTGTTTCTCATTTAATTAATGATCTTAAGCAATATAAAATATGCATAATTGCGATGTTTTAAAATTAATTCTGTGGGTACACGGTGCAGGGATAGTTGTATGTGATTTAAAGACAGAAAGTATATTTTAGAGGGAAAAAAAACCTGTTTAGAAAAGGAACAGTTTTTATTAAAAGGTCAGTCTTACCCAATACAGTATTAGTTTTTATGGCACACAGTAGAGTAACATATTGAGGGCAGTCTAATTTAGTTAGTGAAAGAGAACGTTCAAAGCCTGCCCAATCTGTTTTTAAACATGTGGAAAGATAGCTTTTGTCAAATATATGCATAAACAAAGGCCATATGTGTCATGTAGGTTAGTACAATCTCCAGACAGATTCAAGAGTGGTTCTGGCATGAATCAGATGGTGGGACTGAGTCCTACATCAGTGATCTTTCCTCAAGACTAGTGAAGCCCAAACTTTTCTATTTTATCTGCTCCACCAGTTTCTCTGAAAAGCTTGGATTTTAGCTCACTTGGAACTACTTAAACATGGACATTCATGTTCAGGCAATTGTATTTTCATTCTTTCAGATTCTAAAATGGCCCTAATGGATAAATTCGTCATCCATATTAAAATATGAAGATGCCAAATCATAAATTATGATACTGAGCAAATCACCATCCTGAAATAGCTCCTTATTTTTCCATGCAATCGGCTTTTCATTTAGAGTTTTGCCTGCATTTGGCTGACATTTATGCTGTGCCCTCAAGGTCATCAGATGTGGGCTCTTTGGCTGTAGTGGAGCAGAAAACCAAAGCAGAGGAGGCATATATAACTGCTTTATTTACTTTAGCAGCACAATCTCCCATCCTGTTATATGTCAAAGTGAATAATGGTAACAAATCACTGTTGTAAAATCAGTGCTTTCCCTTGCCTGGGGTAGACACAGTTGTTCTATATTTCTGTTTTTTTACCCTCTCTGTGGACATCAAGTTGTGGGAAGGTCTGTGGGAAATATTTTCCTAAAGAATGATTTGTGTGACTGCACAAATACAGGCTTAAATGGATATGTGTGTCTGCCCTAAATGTTGATCATCGAGGATCTGATACAAGGATTGAGTGGATAATGCCAGTTTATACTTGGTTTGTCCTTTGTATGAAACTGCTGGTTGATGTGGGCTTCTTTCTTTCCCACCCTCCCCCCACTTTTCCCAGAGTGACAGTAATTGAGATCTATTGCTAGTCATAAAAACAGCTTCACTGCTGGTGATTCCTCTTGCATTGGGTTAAGTTTGATCTTTCTACGTAACTGATTGAATGCTTTTCATTTATAAGCTACTTATTTCAGCCTTTAAAAGAACCCTAACAAAACTAGTTTCATACATGCAGAATATGCTTAAAAATTCTGAGTAATCATGATGTAGTATGGCTTTTGGAGTTGCTTTGTTGCTTATATGCTGTGCTTCTAATTATAACATGAAGAACTTTCACAGGAAGAGAGAATAAAAGATAAATTCATGGCTCAATTTGAGATTTCTGGAAGCCACATTCATCACAAAGGTAAAAAGCAGAGGAGGTAATATCTGGTGGCATATTTTACATCTAAATCTGTGTCTAACTGAGGTGTTTGAGAGTCTAGAAAGCAAATTGTACATAAATCTTGCTTCTGAGTCTTTGATGCTGAAAACCTGAATGTGCTTTAAGTTTAGGCTAATTCCGCTGAAAGACAACAGAAATATTTGCAGTAATGACATTGAACGTGGTTGTAGATACTTGCTCAGTTACCACCTAAAACACCTAATATATTATTCTGCTTGTTTGTATTTTCAGGTTTTTTCCAATGACAGTTATGTTGTTCCTATAGGAAAAAATGGTTTCCAATCTCTGTAATTAATTCATTTAGAAAGACTTTAATGAAACAGAAGCACTTTTAAAAACAGATAAAACAAAAAATAAGTGTAATGCATGAACACATTCAGGATGATTAACATAGTTGATTCAACACCACTATTAGGAAAATTGGGTTCCTTTGATTAAAAATGCAAATGACAGTATGACATATATTTAGGAAGCGGTGATGTGGTAGTCTTAAGAGCAAAGCTCCATTCATCACTTCTGATTCTCTGTTGGCTCCTAAAACCCCATTCTAATGTGCATCTGCAAGTACGAAGAGCATTGTTCCCTGCAGAGATCTCTGAGACTGGACTCAAGAGGCGTTTCTAGAAGTTTTGTCGATAGGGCTGCTTTAGTTTGACCTGCAGTCCAGCACCGAAGAGAAAATTTCATTTTCCTGGTTTAAGTGTGTATTTCAAAATGGCACAATAGTGGGTAGTGATCTATTGGAATGAGGCACTCCGGTTTCCAAAGCAGGATCGATATTTAGGAGAGGAAGCAGTTGCTTCTGCGGAGCTCTGTGCAGTATTTCTGCTTTTGCGGAGCACTGTTCAGCGTTCCTGACAGTAACATTTTCGTATATAGTCAGGCCCTTAGAAAGTTTCTCTGATTGCGGGAAGTGAACTTCATTGTTCTTAAAAGGGATTAGTCCCCGGAGTGCATAACTCCTTTTTTTTTCCCCCCACTCCCCTCAAAACAGTTTGCAGATTCACCATGGTTTAAGATGAGGTGTTTAGGTGCCACTTAGTGGCTGTCCGGAGCAAATGTAAGATACTGCGATAGCTGTGACAGTTTTCACCTCTCCTGCTGTTGCTTTCCACCAGCAGGGGAATTCCTCGCCTTATCTTAGAGATACTGAAGGCTTAACCGAAGACTACCTGAAATCAGTTAAAAGACCTGATGGGCTTTTGAGAGTATTGAAATTCTTATCATTCTCATTTCACTTTTTTTTTTTTTCCAAATTGTCCTTTTGAAGTTCTGTTTGGGTTCTTGTTGCGTGTTTTTTGACAATAAATGCCTGTCAAAGTATTGTAATGAGTTGATATTTTACTATGCAGTGAGCTAGCACAAGAACCAACAGTAAGTAAAGGTGCTGTCCATAGAACTGAAATACTAGTATTCCTGGCGTTTATTCTTGGGTATTAAAATTCACAAAACAAGACACGTGCTTAATGCGTTAGTGTTTGGCATCAGCTGATGTTCTCGCATGTCTCAGCTCCTCTCAGCATAGTATCTGATAGATGTGAAAACATTAGCTCTCAGTCATGTTCTGAGCTTGATATAATATGCATGTATCTGAATGAGTAACAAAGTTTCTCTTCTAGAAACTTTCAGGACTTCAGAATATTCTTTATATGTATGTTATTATCTCCATAATGAACTAGATACATCCAGGGGACAACAAAACTCAAGAGTGCGTGCATTGCTTGTCTGCAGACTTCCTTTTTACTGGGAGGAGGTTTACAGTGGGCATTCTGCAGGTAGGTTGTGTACTGCGGAAGGCATGCTTCAAGTTTTTCTTTAAAATGAAGTCTGGTGGGTTTTTTCCACTATTTAAGTTTTTGTGTTTTAATAGACTATCCATATGCAAGCTAGGATTGGAAGAGTCAAAAAAGTTGACAGGGACCTCAAGCAAACGAAACATAGGTTTCTGATTTATAGGTACATTTCTTGTTAAAGTTACAGAATGCAAACTGTTAAGGTCTCGGGATAAATCCCTTCACACAAGTTGAGACTGTGCACTTCCACAAGCCATATAAAAACTACGTATGTGACAAATTTCCTTACCTGGATAACCCTTGGTGACCTGACTTTTACACACACATGTATGCACATCCAAGTCAGTCTGTTCTGGAAGTTTTGATGCCAACTTGAGACATCAGCTGAATTAGATTTCCAGGAGGTAGTCCTAACTGGAGTTCATTCCCAGCCGGGTTGTGAGTGAAATCAAAGCACATGTATGGGAATGACATTATGGATCTACAATGAGAGAAGTAATACTTGATTCTTATTTTTTTTAAGCTCTTGCTGTTTGTCTGTATATTACAGCTTTTTGCATATCAGAAACAAACTGGGAAAATGAATTAAAGCTGTCCTACATTTTGCTCATAAATTATGATTGAAGCCAATAGGAGACTAAATTTATTACATCCTGGGATAAAAGATTCTGCACAGCTAACTTTTGAGCTTTACTTATTCATTTGGGTCTTTATGTTTGTGAATGCATTCAAATATGTGAGCTCAGACTCACAAGTTGCATTGATATCTGAATTTATCAGATCGCTTGAATGAAGAGTTCAGCTGTCCAGTCCATCCTTCCATCTGTGTGCAGGTTTCTCCTGGAATGCCAGAATTCCCTGTTGGTACTGAGAATACCTAGGAAGGAGGAAATGGCCCCTGATTATTTTATTGTAACTTTATTTTTTTCAGTAGTGTACCACATGATGAATAATACTTTGGGCTTTATTCCTGAAAATATGTAACACATTTCCCATATTTTACCTGCTCCAGGAGTCTTACATGATGTGATGCAGCTATCTAGTATTCTCAGTCATAAGATATGGTTAAAGAAACCTGTAGTGAGGGAATGCATTCAGTCTGCGTGGATCCATGGTTGTAGGTTAGCTGACTCAGCGCGTGAAGGCTTCCATTGTTCTGGCAGAGGAGCGGAAGCGCAGTCAGCACATGTGGCAGAAATGTGCAGTGGTGTCTTACAGTAATATATCCTGAGCCCTTTGAAGCGATGCAGCTTTATCAAAACCACAGAAGAGCCATAAGGACAAATCCTGTTGCTATATTTTAAAAGTCTCAGTATTGTGTGTTACACAAGTGTGGAAAACACAAGTGTTTTCCAGTATGTTTTTAGCAGTTAAAACAGAATTGGCTTAAAATTAACCAAATGTGGAATGTTGTTTGTAATGAAACAAGGAGCTGCAAACTTCTGAATAGAAAGCTAACTGAATTGTGGGGAAAGTTTGGTAGAAACAGTGTTTGAATCTTGGTTTTAAAGATGGTTTATTGGCATTTTGTGGCTTTTGTTGTAATTGAAAGATAGTATGACATATCCAAAAGTATATAAAATTGCAAGAGCAAAAGAGTCCACATCATTGCCAAAGGTACACTCGATGGGTAAAGAAGCCCTAAGAAGAAGGTAGGAAGGGGAGAGATAAGAAACAGTAAATTAAAAGTTCAGTATTCAGGGGAACAATGCTGATAAAATTTTGCACTTGCAAGACAGATGAGAAGAAATGTAATCAACAGCACAACATGGCAAAAAAAAAATTTCCGTTGGTTTAATAAAAAGGCAAACTTACATGCACCATACAAAAATCACTGTACATGCAAATTACTATATTAGTAGGTTCCAGTGGTATTCTCAATTCAGCATTACACAGGAAATACGAAGGACTTTGCTGCAGCTTGTAATCAAACGGAAGGCTCATGATGGGAAGCAGTTGCAGAGCAAGGGCTGGGAGGGCTGCTGAGTGCACTTCTTAATCGGCTGCAAGGGGCTGCTGTAGTTCTCAGCTGGCTGCTGCAGTTTTCCCACCCGGGTTTTGTTCAAGAGCACCGGAGCAGGGAGGTTTTTGATATGAGGGCAACGTTACAGAAATTAAAATTTCTTCAGCTTGATTCTGGAAAAGAACAGGACAATATGGTATTTTTTTTCCTCTTTTTGTTATCTATGCTTAAGATGAATAAGGATATAGTAGCAACTTTGGTCTATGATTTTAGTGGGGGCAGGATTGAATCCTTCTCAAATGAACAGCTTTTACACCCTGATGCGCATCATATGTAAATTACAATATAACTCCACTGATTGTAGGTAAGTTATGAACCCGACACCTGCTCAGAGATAAACCTGAACTGATATTTTTTATTGTTAAGCTCTTTCCAGCAAAAACAAGAATATTAGGGTTTGGGGTTAGAATGGTTAACACTTGAAGTTTTATTCTAATTGTTGATTTTTTTCAGTTTACTGAAATGGATGTTGCTTTAGGGTATCCAGACTACAATAAAAGTCCATTAGAAACTGTGTGCTGACTATGGGGATTGCGGCTGAATTCAGTGATGAGAAATCAACACTGTTAGAAATAGATTTGTTAAGTTATTAAGTAAATTGTGAAGAACTGAGAAGGCTGGCTACTTTTCATGGGTCTCCATACTGTGGAACTCGATATACTTTCCTATTGTTGCAACTAAAATACACAAAATAATATGCTTAGGGTGGTGGGACTGTTTTTGTGTTTATTGTTAATTATGTGAACAAAGAGCTGTGCTATAACTGTAAAGTTATGCATACAAAATTGCTTATTTTATATTATTCTTGACTAGAGTGTTGTAATAGGTTAAACTGAATATGGACATCTTAGCTAACGTGAAATCCCATGTAATGGAAATAGGCATTCATAGTATATGCCATCAGATGGGGAACGGATTAAAATTTATATTTATATTTTGCTTTTAACCAGTCAAGTGGGAGTTGTCATTTTATGTTCATAGTCTGGTTTTCCTCAACAATTTCTAGACTTTTTTTGCTATGTAACTTATCTGTTTTGGAAGTAGAAGTGCTTAGGTGTTTTTTTTTTTTTTTTCTGTTGTGAGGTAGTGCTATTCCACAAAGGAAATAAGACGTGTTTTCAAATGAAATGTCTTTCTTCCCATCTGAGTAACCTGGGTTAACCATGTAAGTTTAAAGATCAAGGAATGCTAAGTATAACCTTCAATTATTTGCATTTCAGAAAAAGTTTCTTAAACTTTGAGAGGTTTTTTTCTCATGAGACCTTTCAGTGCTTGCCACAAGGAACCAGTGGGATGCTGGAGGAAAAGGGTGCAAAGTCCTTCCATGGTGTTATATGTAATGCCAGCGGACATTCATCCTGATTTGATTCTCCCCCATTGTCAGGGGGAATTATAAAATAAGCAGTCTTGCATTATTAATATTTTATGGTTTATCTAGTTGTGTCAGGGTGTGCGTGCAGGTGTGTATCATCCATGTGGCAGCTGGTTTTTTTTCCCCCAGAGCTGCCTCAGCAACCTGGGGAGCTCAGCTAGTTGTCCCTCAACTTGGTGACACTAAGAAGGCCAAAAAATATTGTCCTTGCAGGGAGAAAAATGGGAAATTTTGAGCTGTTTCGGCCACAGTCAAGACCCAGTTAATGATCTCAAGGGCTTGACCTGTGTCTTTGTCACTGCACACTGGGAGAATCTCCGTTTGTTTTGAGCTTTGTAATCTGCTTCTGCAGTTTGCCAGTTTTCTCTGCCTGTGCTCCACTCTTACTGCTCCCATTTCACAGCTGCCAGAAAACCCTCTGTCACAAAGCAGAATAAATGTGTGTAACCTCTGATGTCTCTGTGTGGCAATTCACTGCTATGCACTGAGTTTGCCCTATTGCTCATTTGCCACATTGTCCTTGTAGGTTTTTTGCATTCAAACATTCGGATCAAAGTGATCTCTTCACAAGTCTGCCTGGACTTATTTGCAGGTTCAGGCTGTTGTTTTTTTGCTCATTTATCAAGATCTGATCAGTTGATCACAGTTGGATCACTCAGCAGTGTACATTTGGTCTTGGTCAAACACAGACATATGATCATGCTTGAGCGGAATTAGTCAGAACCCATGGCAAAGTTCCTGACAGCTTTAAGCTTTTTTTTTTTTTCTGTCTGTGGGAAGTCAAGAAATACTCAATCTAGCATAAAGCTTGCCAATCCAAAGTTTACTCATCAATGTTTCTGGAAGTGTTTGAAGTAGCAGGATGATTTCAGTCCAGATGAGCATTTTACATCAGATGGCCTTAACATTTATGAATGGGCAGTAGGACCCTAAAGCTAGATTGTATTTATTGTTACATTGATTATGTATAGTTGCCCTTGGTTACCTCTCTTTTCTTTCTCTGTATGTTGCTTTTCCTCTGTAACTGGATTTTTTGGGTACCTTTGGCATGCATCATGTTTGTTGGTTATATACTGTACATCTAAAAGTGTCCTCTTACCAGCCGCTCCTCCTGTAGCTCACTTCAGGTGTTGAAGGTAAAGCTACTTTTCTCTGGTGTTAGATTCTCTGTAACACTCATCCTCAGGCAGAGGTCCCTTACAGAATGATTTGTTCTGCATCCCATGAGTAGTATTTTCTCTAGTCCCTTGTTTGATTAAGGACTTCACTAAAACCTTTCTGTTCCATTCAAGATACCTCACTGGTCAGCCCAGCATCTGCTATCATCCAGAATGGCTTTATGATAGGGCATAAGAAAGAGAATACATTTTCTGTAGTCCAAGGAAAAAAGAATGTCTGAACACTTCTTTGTCCAAAACAGACCTATGGGGAAGAACCTTAAGATAATGGTACCATCTATGAAAGGTTCTTCAACCTCATGAGGCATTTTATCATCTAATACTCTCATGACGTTGCTGTGGTTGATCTAACCTTACCTACAGGACAGCACTTGCACAAGGAGGACTTCATTCCACTGCCTTCTAAACAACATGGCCCTTGGGCTCTTGTGCTTTCTCCTACTGTTCTGCTGATCGAGGATGCCAATTAAATTCAGACACCAGAGTGAAAAGAGTAGACTTATTTTACTGTTAATAGTTAAGGATATAACTAAGTAATACAGAAAATACAGAACAGTACATTTAATTATTACTACATACAGCTAATTATAGAAAACCAGAACAAGCAAGATAATTCACCTAATCATTACTACACAACGAGGAGAGTAGTGATTAAGAAAGATCCATTGTCACTTGCATATGTTACCGTCATCCAGATCCGCAGTGGCTGGGGAGCCCCGGTTACAGCGAGGATTTGGAGAGCCTTTCCCTTCAGATGGAAGTTTGTCCATAGGTGAGGCATCCAAAGTCACGGCAAGAGGGTCCAACCTTATATACCAAAAATCAGCAAGTTGGAATGACTTGCACTTTTCTTTGAGCAGAAACATCTGGTTTCATTCTCCTGTTGGATTCCACCCAAAGCCTGGCCAGGGCTTGGGGGGGAGAACCAAGGGAGTTTATAACAAGGCCAAACACTTGGGTTCCCATCCTTGAACAAGGCTAAACAAGAGAAGTTGGATACACGTTCTCACAACATTTCATCCTCACTACTGATTACATTTTGTGTAAGCTGCATCTTTCACTAGTGAGTATACATATTTCATTAATGATCAGATACTAATTAATAAATGCTAATAGTAGTACAGATTTTACTAATTAGAAGGTACTAATAATGGCTAACATTTGGTTGTGAGGTTCATTTAGAGGTCAACTTTGTTTCAGGGCCTATTATTCAGGTCCTAGCACTACACCTACACAGTGTAGGATCACTTCCCTTCACAGATCCCTCTTGCTGAGATGCAGGATCCCAAATGAGCCTCAGCACATGGTAAGCCTCTTATGCTCTGATACGGTTAGAGAGAGGATGGATGCTGCTGGTAGGGAAGAGGACAGATAGCCCATTGCCAATGCTGCTTTTCATTCCTGAGGAAATGCTAGTAGTCACTTGAATCAAAGCATTTTAGCAGTTACAGATTTTGTGGCTGAAAAGTCAATCACATATAAGCTGAAACCTACAGGAGAGGTTGGAAAGGGTTACACTGTTGAGTCAGTGACCAGCATGCTTGTGAGGAATTGTTCTCTTCTGTCTGCCACATGGGGTGTGAATTGCATGTTATCTCTAGGCACTGGCCCAATGTCTTGCATTTTCCATATTTACTACTGGTTAGCCGATAGCCAAAACACTTCAGTCTACACTTTTAACTCACTAACAGTAGGAAGAAAATTACCCAAAACATTGTCATTTCTGTTTCCACTGAGTGTCTAGAAACGACCAAGTCATATCATCTTCTTTGATGAGAGCTGGATTTCATCTTTAGCATGGATGTGCAGCTCAGGGCTCCTATGCACTTTGCATTAAGGGGACAGCCACTGCCAGTCAGTTGTTAGCTGTCAAGTCTTGCTGTTGTCTCTCATCAGGGGGTTGATGCAGATCTTGTTTGGTTTTGTGATTAGTTTTTAAATTTTATTTAGTATGGAGAAAGAAGGAGTTTGCTTATAGTTTAGCCAAAAGAAGTAACAAAGCTTACTCTTTCCTTGACCACGATATCTTCTCAGAAGCTGGCTAGTCAGGCTTGATTGAGTCTTCGGATAGGTTGAAATCCAAAGGATTCATTACTCTTTTCCTTCAGTGGATCCAGGTGAATCATTTGTGGAATCTTGCATCATATGAGATGCCATAAAAGTCTGGGATTTCCTTAGACACCTTTGTTTTGGTATCTTTTAATACAGCTGTATCTAAGAACCAAAACATTATTGCATTTTGAATTCACGTGACAAACAGTATTCTCACAGTAGTTAGTTTCTTTCTATCTTTTTCCTCTAATGAAGTAGAAACCGTCTTCTAGTCTACTGCTCAGAATGGGAAGGGATGAGACAAGGCTCAAGGAAATCCTAATGAATGATGAAAGCTGAGTAATAAAGGATAAAAAATGTGAGTGTTTTTAAACAAAGACCAAATAATTGATACTGGTAATTACTGGCAGGCAGATTCTTTTCTTGCTTTTTTTCAGCTCAATCTACAAAGACCTTCTTTGTACAGGGAAAGAACAGAGAAGTGAAACTTCTAGTAGTGAATGTGGGTAGAGGGGATAATTCGTGAGAAGAATAGCTGCCTAAACATGTTTAAGTACAATTCAGAGGAAAAAGCTTCAAAAGGGAATGGGGTCTGCTATAAAACCACTGCCAGAGTTAACATAAAAATAACAGGAGAGGCCAGTTCTCAGGTAACAGAGTTGTGGCTATACCTTTAATGCAACTCCTTGTGAGATGTGATTCAACGGTGACATACTGTGAAGACTCTCAAAAATATTTACAGCCATTAAACCTAAAGAAAGCTGAAATCAGAGGAGAAAGAGTCAGAAAATATTCCTCTTTTGAGTTAAAAGGTTGACTGCAGCCTCCTTTCTTCTTAATATTTCTTTATATCTCACATCTCGTTCCTTATCTCTTAATGGTTTATTTTAGTGGAGAGTGCTTTGTTGGAGGGGAAATAATGGGAGTATTTGTGTATGTGTAAATTTATGAAGGACATCTGTAAAACTGAAAGATCATCTTTCTGATGATGTAAGCTTTCATTTGTGGCTTTGAAGTATTTTAATTGCTACTATTTTAAAAACAGCCACAAATATTTTGCTAGTATTTTCCATGATAACATGGAACAGTTCATAGGAATGAAGATTTTGTTTTTTTTTTTATAAGATCTTAGATAAGATGGTGTCAAGTGCTACTTACTGTTTATGCAATACAGATGTTATTCCCTGGCCCTGAATTTTTCCATTTACCCAAAATGGTTATATAGTATTTTTGGAGAGACAGTTATTTGCACAAGCCAAACTTAAAATAGAAAAATACAGAAGTTCTGTTTTTAGAAAGTTGAACATCCTGAAAAATGAATGCAGTTATTGTTCCTACTACATTACTAAATCTATCTTTTTTTGGAAGGTGAGCAACACAGTCACCTTTTCATTTACACTGAAGAATTTCATGCATTACCAAATGTTTTTATATCTGAACACTTAAGCCTAGCTGCCAGCTGTTTCCCAAATGCCAAAGACTGCCCACTCCTCCTTCCTCCAAGGCTGGCAGATATCATCTCCGTTTAACAGATGAATTAAAGCAGAGAGAGAGGTGATGTAGCATGCCTGAAGATCAGGTTGCCAGCAGAAGCTGGAATTCATTCACTGTTACTCTGTCTCCTAATTCAGTGTCTTCACCACTAGACCACTCTTCTTCCCAGTCCTACAGAAGCATGTAGAAGGTTTCAGGGTGCATTTAAAACCATACAAACATTGCTATAACAACTGCGTGCAACAGGTTTAGAGGACAGTAGTGTGAAGTCACGGCTTCACATCACACAACATGGCTCTTTGAGAGAGCTGCAGTCAGGGCGAGAAGCCAGATCTCCTGATTGATATCAGCGTTTAATGTGGACTCAGAGGGGATGTTAGTTTAAAACTGCCACTCAGGAAGGGGGAGCTGGAAAAACTTCCAAGCAGGCAGAATCTCCTCAGAGAAAGGGGAAGATGCAATTATTTAGAAATAATATTGTTCACACTCAGTGTTAGAGAAATGCATTCTAATGCTACCACCAAATAGTGGCTATACTGTACAAATATAAGAGGCACATAATGAAGAACATTATGCCTAGCTCTTGCACTTGGTTGCTCTATGAAATAAAAGCAGATCCAGTTCTGTACTTCAGATGGTAATACTTCTAGTGTTCCAGTATGGTGCCTGGTATAAATCCTTGAGAACAGATGTAATTTATTAATGTATGTGCTCTATACATCATGAACAGTAGCAGCAGTGAAAGTTTCTCTGTCATGCCAATAAACCTTTACAGACCACCACCAGAGTGAGTTTTGGTCATATTGAGTCATTTATTGGGCTTATGGCTAAGAATGTTGATGCAATCAAACTGTCCATGGACACTATCATTATGACAAAACAAGCCATTGACCATCCTTGTGAATCACACTCTACTTTCCAGAAGTTATATTGACACTGACCTACTTTATTCTCAGTAAAAAATATTTAGGAATATGAAAAATAGGATGAGGAAAAAAAATTATTAGCAAGACATCTTGGCTTACATTTTAACCTGTAGACCTATTGGAAAATGGATCTCCATTCCCCTTTTATGTAAATATGAAATGTATTTGTTATGGTTTTAATTCCAGAAACCAGGTCTAGGCAGGCTTTGGGCTCTCCAACCATGAGAAGGTTACTGTAAATAATTTGCATGCTGGTTTATTAACTCCTTGGTTAGCATTTTGTGGTTCTCTGGCAAATGTTGCTCAGAAAAAGGCCTTCAAATTCCCACATAAAATTTCTTCCCCTGATTAGCAGCGTGTCTTTGAGCAAGCCAGTGAAACTGGTCAAGACTTAATTTTACAGATGGGTAGACTAGTATTTAGCTAGAGTGCTAACAACATCCAGTGGTAGCAGATTTCCACAGTCCCAACACCAGCTCATCTGGGCCATGGCGCTGCCGGGCCAGGCCAGGGCTGGGTGTGACTGCCGTGCACCAGCTCGCTCATCCACCGCAGTCGGATACCTCCCTTCTCAGACTATCAGCGATGTGTTGGCCAAGACAGAGATATCACGCCTCACCAGTGCAGTCCTTTGGTTCGTGCCATCTTTTCTGGGAAGGTGTTACTGTTCTGCATCAGCATTCTGGTTTGTGGTTTTGTGATTCTCTGTTCCTCAGGAGGAAGCAGATGAAAGTGTCGTGCTCAGGTACTGCGGATGCCGCAGGTATGAACTGAGACCTGCTTTTGTGTTGCCCCCTCAGCCCACTAGGGTGGCCCCTTATATACACACAGCTAGTGCTATGGTGCTTGCCAGTGCAGTGTTAGGAGGTGGTACAGTTCTGTCAGTGGCTGCCTTGTTTGCTTGGCTTGAACCAAACCCAGAGCTGCAGGATCATGCAGTCTGGGGCAGGGGCCAAAACTGCCCCTTTTCTGCCTTGGTGAGCTGTGCAATTGGCTCTGCTTCTCCCCAGCCTGTGTGTGCGGGTGTCACTCATTTGCTCATGTGGTCATTTAATACCTTAGATGAGTGGGACAGTGTCAGCTCTCAACCCGGAGATTATTCCATTGCCCCTTAGCACACAACTGCGAGCACTTGCAGGACACTCTCCCAAGTGGGGTGACTGTCTTGGTGAGAGTGTCTTTGGGCAAAGAGAAGAGCTGAATTTGGCCTTTTGACATCTAACTTTGAGCAGTCGAATTTTATTGGGAAGAAGTGCAGAACAGACCCCTATGCTTTCCAGTTATAATTTCAGAAATCTAATTCTTCACTTTGTTTCTGTGGGGTGATGGAAAATAAAGGGCTTTTTGTTTGGGGCCCAATGGATTATTTCCTGTGAAATCCAGGCCTTTTTTTTCCCTCTAGTTCTGTGCCCTTCCTCCAGACTGAGGAAAATGAGTTGTTTTCAGGCAGCCCTCCAGCCACTGAGCAGGGCTGTGTGTTCACAGGCGGCCTAGCCAGAGCGACAACAGGAATGAACACCTTTCCTGTCCGGGTGGCAGGTAACGTCCCTTGACCTGCCAGAAACAGGTGTACTATTGACTTGTGCCGTACTGTTTTTTTTCTCCTCTTCAACAGTTTATTTCTGAAAGTAGAGCTACTAGCGTGTGATGTCAGATGCTAACATGAGCGGTGGGTGAGCCTGATTGGAAGTGTAACATCTCAGAGTGATTTCAAACAGACGGTTTTTCGCTTGATCCTTTAATGTTAGGCACGACTTCGATGCCGGCATATCCGGAAAGTTGCTTGGACCGCGCGGGATTTTTTTAAAAATAGTTGCGAATCCCGTCTTTTGCGCGGAGTTACGTGACGGCAACGCGATGAGGCAGCAGGCGGTTCTCTGGGCTTCTGAGCCCGCTCCCCTCCCGCCTTCCCGGGGCCGGGCGGCCGCAGCCCAGCGCGGGGCGCCCCGGCGGAGGCGGAGCGCAGCGGGGGCGGGACGCGGCCCCGGCCCCGGCCGGCCCGGCGCTTCCTTTCCCTTCCATTCCCTTCCCTTCCCGCCCCGCAGCACCGCAGCAGCAGCTGGCGCCGCCGCGGGGAGCCTCCCGGCGCGGCCAGCTCACGGTCCCGCCGGCTGGTGCCCCGCGCCCGGAGGCGGCGTCGGGGAGAGTTTGGGAGGCCGGCCGGGCGGGCTGGCTGGCTCCCCTCCCGGCGCATGAGGCGGCGGGCGGCAGCCGGGAGGCGGCGGGGAGAGGCGCGGAGGAGCGGCCGGAGCCGGGGATCGCCGCCGGCCGCCGCGCCGGAGCTCGGAGGATGTCACCATTGTTCAGCTGGGTGGCTAAGGTAGGCGGCGCCGCGCCCGCCGAGCCCGGCTCTCGCGAAATAAAAGTCCAGCCTAAGAGTTTGCAGATGTTCGCATTTCATTTCAAGGCAAGTCAACCGTCTCTGGGAAGGGAGCAGATCCCTGCTGTATTGTTCAGCCAGGGAAAAGGAGAAGCACTCAAAGTGAACAGTAGAGGCAGACTGCTGGAGCTCACGGCTTGGGTTGAGGGGCTCTACCTTGCTGCGGATCCATCCACAAGGGGAGAGCTGGAATTAAAACTGCACGGAAGGTGTGGTCGTACTGGCTGCTCGAGTCTAACGCTGCTTGTGTGCTATGGGGAATACGTCACTACTCCCGCTGGTTGTTTTTTCCTATTTTTTGTCATACTCTGAATTTATGAAGATCAATAAATTAGCATTTAGCGGGAGACTTACTTAAGTTTGACAATGCATGTGTCATGCTGGCTTTTACGTCCGTGTGTCTCGGGCTTCAGTAGAATTTTCCACTGTAACTGTGAAGTTCCATGTGGATGCAAAGCAGTAGAGATGGTTCAAAAGAAATCTAGACTATAGTTTGAGTAGATGTTACAGAAAAAAATTTTTGTTTCCAAAGTAACAGTCATTCTGAATTTAAAATAAGCTGTATATGATACACTGTCGCGAGGCACAGTAGAAAGTGTAGAAGAGGGCAAGTGGGTGAAAACAGCTTATGACAGGCAAGAATTGGGGGTTCCTTGGAGGAGTTAGCTGGGGAAAAAAAAAAAAAAAGACTATCTTGAAGTTTAAGAGGCAGCCTAGCATACTAGGCAGACTACATAAAACCTGGTTCTCCCTTCTGTTTTGCCAAGTGTAAATGGTCAGTTGCTTAATCACTGTTATGCGTCCCTCTCCCTGCACATTTAACACGGGAAATACCTACGCTGGGAAGTTAGGAAGAGGGAAGTTCTTGATGTGTGGCTGTGGTGCCTTCCTTCAGATTATCAGATAGAAGGATTTTCTCTGTTCTTTCTTAAAAGGAGCCTGCTTAATTTTAGCCATGCCCTGAAAAATAGAAATTAATCCTTTCCTCTTTCCACTTGGCTTTTTTTTTTTTCCTCTGTTTAAAGAGCTACCAGGTAGATCTCTTGTTAAAATAGTTCCCTCTCTTGTCATCACTGTGTCTCTGTTGCATGGATGACACAAGGCCTGATTTGCCACATTATCTGAGGGAATGATACCAGCTTGATTTCCATGCTCTTACAAATATGCCGGCCTCCTATACAGGTGTTAAAAATGAGTGCTGCTGTTGAGTAAATACTTTAGGGATGCCACCAAGGGGTAGCCAGTTTCCTCCCCCTCGTTGATCACTTGTCAGCTGGACAAAGCAGCTAGTCAGAGAGAAGTTAGTCTTGGAGGAGGTACAAGGCAGAACTTGTAGCGCACAGAGCTGGCTGCATTTTTAGACAGAGTAACAGCAGTTCTTGCAGAAACACACTTCTAACACTGCTGTCAGGAGTGCTTTCTGGGCTTTCAGAACTAATTATTGCAATGCTGGTTCCTCGCAAGTGTTTGGTTTTATTCTTTTAATGACTGTTAATCATCAGCACTAATTTGGAAGTGAAAGCAAAGCAGTGTATTTAGAAATATAAAATGAGGCTTGTTAACAGAGAAAGCTTTTCTGCCTGCCAAGATCTAATCAGTAAAAATGTAGGAACTACTGCTGTAGGCTTTCAACACAAATGCAAGCTTTTCCAGTTTTTATAAGATGTTGGCCTGTTCCAGAATAGAGAGTGACTGCAGGACGTGGAGGGGAGGAAATTTCCCCCCTCAAAAAAAAAGCTGTCCCCCTGCATCTGTTACTTTAAAATGAGCAGCACCCCCATTCAGTAACATGAGTGCTTAGTGTCACCATGCAAATCCCCAGGTCTGCAGATACTTACAAGTGAAGTAATTTACTCCTGTGTGCTGTAAAATAGGTCCCTAGTGTTTGTATAAACGTTACCTTTTAATATGTCTTCATTACAGGTTTTTATGTGCTGTTTTACCCACCTTCTCTTCTACCTACATGCAGGCTCCTTGGGTATGAGTTTTGTGGTGCTGCCAGGCTGGGTTGTGGGGCCTGTTCTGGACTGGAGGAAAAAGCTCTGCTTGAGTCTTACATGGGTTGGTGTTGCACACATTGGCCATATGGGTGCTGGCTAAACCACTTGAATGATGACTCGGTGGATAATGAATTCTTAGGTACTGACTTTAGTCTCCTAAAATTATTTAAATAAAAAAGAACAGTTATACCTGATTTTCCTGCACGTTTTTATACGAAGTCAGACAACTGAATTCAGGGAAACCTTTGACTAAACACCTTAAAACGTAGCTTGTTGAAAGTGTAAACTAGCTTTGCGTTGTTGTGGGTAGACAATACAGTCACTTATGTAGATACACAGGGATATTTTAATCTATGTTCAGTATAGTTCACTTCAGTAAAGAAATCATTTTGGAGTTGAAAAACATCGTAGCTTTCAGTTTGCACGTAAAAAAATAGGTAGAAATGCAGATTTTTCCTGATTTACAGTGCACTTGCACACCATTAATTTGTTAGTAGGAGATAATAGTACAGTGATAGTTAAAAATATTTTTTTTTCCATTTCCATCATAATACAGCTTTAAGTGGAAAAAAGCACCCCATTTACGTGTTTGTTGTCTACAATTAATTAAATTTTATAATGAAAGTTTCTCTTCAGAAGCAGCTTGACAGAAACCATAATTAAAGAATTGATTGCTGAAGAAATAGAAAGTAAGAAACAGTTCTTAGTGTAATAAATGGTATAAATAAAGAATTTGAGTAAATGTGTTCTCAGATTCTCAGATAGTTAAGTAATTAATACATAGTGTGTATTTCTAGTTACAAAAGAAGAGTACTGTTTATAATGTGAAAGCTGTGTTTAGTTTCAGTTTATTTTGTCTAAAGAATTATAAACCAACAAGGAACTGGTAAAGAAAATAAATACGGTAAAATGCAAAGCAAGGTTAAATTATTTAAGTTATTTAAATCAAGGTTTCTTCTATAACCATTTTGCTGGTATGGATCGATCAACCCTGCTCAGCCGCCTCCAACCTGTGGGACAGCAGCTGGGAAGGAATGCGTCCGTGTCCCTCCTGAGGGGAACTGAGAGCAGCAGGGTTTGTCACTGCAGCCTGAGGAACCTCCCACCAGCACTGGCAGAAAGGGTGGATTTATGGTGTAGTTGTCCACAGCTGGCTTGGCTAATCTTGGACCTTGGACTGCAAAGTTTATAGTTCTGATTTCTTCTGCTCTGAAGATCGGATTTTAGGGTTTATTCACAATAGATGCTCTGAAATTCCCAATAGCAAAGCAAGAAGTAGATTGTTGGGGTTTTTTTTCCAAGGCCTGCTGAGTCATAATTGCCTGTGAACTTTCTTCAGTTTGGGACGCTCTCAAGACATCAAAAAAGAAATTTTCTATGTTATTCAGTGCAGCAAGGCTTGGTTACTTGCCTTGTGCCGTGAAATGTTACTGAATCATAATAATATTGGAAATGCCACTTATTTTTCTTGGAATCCTAATATATCTTAATATGCTGTGTTGGAATTGATCTTGCTGATGTTTTGTTGTTATTTCTACTATTTTCTAAATAATAGAGTGCCTAGTAGATCTCCAGGGGAGAATGAATGGGAGTAACAATCTACTTCTTAGGTCAGAAGGTGCAAATTAAATTAATTTGCCTTCTGGAAGAGAATGAGAAGGAATGAGAGACTGAAAATCAGGAAGCTCAAGAAATCCCACCCTCCTTTTTTTTTTCCTTTTTAGGAGTATTCTGAAAGGGTGATCTTGGCTTTTTTGCTCGTCTGTTTTAGGGCATATCGAACTCATTTGTGAGGATGTTTTGTTCCAGCTGTACTGAGTGCTTCTTTTATTCTCCACAGCTTCCTGCAAAATTGAGCACCTTTGGGCATCTTTAATCCTTGAGGGAATGACTGGCATTTTATCCAAACAAATCGATGTTTGGTCTCTTAAGGAGCCCTCATAACCAGGTGTTTTAACACTGTTTAAAGCCCAATAAACTTAGAAGTTTATTAACCCTGTCTTAACCCCATCTTACTTCTAAGACGGCAAATTATTTGAGGAGGTAAATAAATGGTGGTGGTATCCTATGGGGTACAGCCCTTCTCTGTGCTAGTGCATTTACTCCTGATAACCCTTTTTTGTAAATGAATTTGAATACTTCGATACTGTATCAAGAATTAGAGAGTTAACAGATAACTAGTCTTGGGGAAGAGTGGGGAATCACTGGGGAGGGAAGGCTCAAATGCCACAGTGTTGCTTGTGGAAGAATCTCCTTGAAGCCATTGATTCTGCGGGTAGGGCTGGAGGGACAGACCCTTGCTTGTCTCCCAGGCCAGATGCCAGCCATGCAGCAAAGAGAAGGTTCGGATTTTTGCCGGAGCTGGGCTTTGGTGCCCGCGTTTTGCACAATGCCCCTGTCAGAGAACGCTGCTTTGCTGCTCAGTGTGTTTCTCCAATCCAGTTTATGCTGGGGGGAAAAATGTTACCAATTGACCAATTTAGCTTTCAGATAAATGCAGATTATCACAAAATGCCAAGCAGTTGAAACACGCTGTTTTCTGTATGCCAGTCACTCCCCACCTTCCCCCGCGGGGGTCTGGGCAATGACTGAGGAATATGTGCTCAGCATTTGAAATGAAGTCAGTTCTGTGGTAAAACCCCTCTGTTACTCAGCAGTTATGTTCCGTTTGGAGCTGTTTGCTTTTATTCTTTGTCCTTCCATTTCTTTTCCTGCATGCCAGGCCTGAATTGCACCCGCTCTGCTTAGATGTCCCTGATTCGATGGGAGAGGGCCAGAATACAGTCTGGGTCACATGGCTTTTATGTGGCTGGGCAGATGTAGGAGGGAAGTGTTCGCTGCATTTGTAAGGTACATTACAGGTGCTTAGTAAGGAGTAGGGCTTTACATAGTGAAATTCCTGGCCATGTAGATTGCAGCTTACCAAGGTTTTTCTCTTGAATCATTTATGCCTTTCTGAATTAATTTCTTATGAGCATCTACTTTCAGGTTCATATCAACCTTCAGGTTTAGCAACACGCCAAGCCCAACAAGGTAGCTGAGCTTGCTGTTTTGTACAGTTCCTGCCCTCTGCTATTCAAAACAGAACTTGTAGGCTCCAGGCAAAAACTGATTGTGTTCCTTTGCTGAAAAGCTCTGTGGAAATTGGTGCTATTAGCTGTCTTCATGTGGTTAACATGTTTTGGGCCAAACCAGTAACAAAAATATTAGTAAATCCTGCAGGATCAGGGAAAACTCCAGATCCCATCAGAGGTGGACAGTACAACAAAGGGTTTGTTTGGGTTTTTACCATATATATGTGTATATATATATATGGGGCACCACAGTTTAACTTTATTTGCTTTACATTTGATGATCTAAAATACTGTTTCACATCATAGCCTGCCTTTTTGGAAGGCTACTATAATGAAACAGTCTTTTATGTGCTCTAGAGGTGTTGCTGAGAACACAAAAGCAGCAGTTTGGCTCTGGGTTCTCCAAGTAGAAATATCTTCAAGGGAAAATTCAGGCAAAGCACCTCTTTATTCAGACATCAGCTCACAGAGCTGCAAGACATTTCCAGTTTATAATTTCCTATCATCCTGAATATAGAAGCTGCAGCATTTCTGAGAAAACTCTGCTTTAAGGGGATGTTGGAACATTTTTACTGTGCCAAGTAATAATACTTACAATTTTAAAATAAAATGGTTTAAAAGACTTCTTGAAGTTGAAAGAGCTGAGGTTGTATATGGTGTACAGTTTGACTAGTGACTTAGCAAGTAAATCGTTAGCAGAAACACTGTTAATAGAAATACAGCTTGGGTATGAATTTTTTTTAAATTAGAAGCCTTTACAGCTGAACTGGTCAAGCTGAAATCCATGAGATGGCAGTGACTGAGGAAAAAGAAAGTTAGTATTTGACATATCAGTAAAGATATGCAAAATATGTGAAGAGATGTGCCCAAATAGAAGCTTGTTTACTGATTTGTATGGGAAGGTGAAGCAGTAGAGCTGTGAAGAGCAGCTGGAACTCTGAGAGCAGAAGCTGAGGGCAAGGAATGACATCAACCACTGTGCATTGGTTTGATCACTGACTTGTACTGAGTTGTACTGGATTGTTTTTGGTTATTCTTACTTTTTAACCAAGTTACAGTAACAAATACTGAGATTAATGCATAAGCATAAAGTTTTAATAGGAGAGCTTTACACAGTGTGCTTACTGAGAAGCAAGAGGGAGGTTCAGGCACCTTTACACTGTTGAGGTGGACTAGAGCGTAACTGGGTTTCTGCTACCTTTTTTTCTCTTGTGTCTGCAAGTTCCCAGAAGGCCAGGCCAGTATTCCTGGATCAGCTTGCTGGGTGTGTGAAAGCTGCAGTTATCCCGAATGAAATCACCTGTAGGTTGCATCTACATTAGTAAGTAGCATACAGTTCAAGGGAAACTGCTGCTGCTGAGAATAGCTTGTGTACCTCATTCAGGGAAGGGGGTTTTACTTTGAATTAGCCCTAATTTGGTGCTGTGAACCAAATGCCTGTCTGCAGGAAATGCATCACAAAATGAAGGTTTAGTTCTATTTAAATGGACACCAGTTCAGACACTTTGAGACAGTTCCACAATGCAATCTGTTGCACGAGAAGTGGATTGGGGGAATCCTCTCTCAAACATGTTCCTGGTCCAAATTAAAATAGCGAAGAAGTCACACCTATATAATACTTGAGAATCCAGTTGGAGAAGCTGGACAAACAGCATTATGAAGAGCTCTCCAGTAGCTGGCCCTGATGCAAGGAATGGGGGTCCATGAGAGAATTTTTGTTTTATTGGGATGTTGACCTTTTGGCTACTGCTTTGTGAGAATTTCAGGCCTGAAGAGGGTGTCTGAGTTTCTGTGAGCTGGACTTTAGTCTGTCACTAACTAAAGCACTGTGAAGAGAGAGAAAAAACCATGTATTCCCCTACATTCTTAAGGCAGTGTGCATGTAAGCAGACATTGATGGTCATATTTAAAAACCAAAACAAAAATTCATCTTGGCTGAAATACCTGGAAGCTTCTTCCCAGCTTAGAAGTTTCTGGCTTTGGACATGTGAGTGCTTCTCTTTGTGCATCATCACTGTAATCAAAAACATATGTTTTTTTCCAGGGGGAACCTTTGATATGCAGTAACCAAACAGGATTTTCAGGTAGAGATATCCTGTGAAATTGCACGTTTGGGGAGAACAGACTGCTTGTGCATAGTTACACAGGCACACTCCCAGCTACTGAAAATGGCAAAGCTGATCTAAACTAAACAGCCCCTTTCTTTTTCAATCAAACATTTTTGGGGTTTTGTGTGTTTATTTCAAGGAACTCTGTAACCAAAAATCTTACTTTTATTAGATTTTAACAGTTGCGCCTCTACATTTACTGGACCGTTGGTCTGCTGCTATAGTGCCAATGAGGTGAGCTCACTGAAGCTGTTGTCATGGAAATTTGGATGGTTAACACTAAATGTTTCATGCTGGTTTTGTTTCTTTGGATCTTTTTATAGCTTCCAGTCTCCTCAAATGCAAGCCATGGAAAAGGAGATTTGTAGAAGTGCTTTGGAGTTTTAGACGATTATGTACAAGAGGCTGGTCTTTAAAACTGGTGGTAGTTACTCAGAACTTGAATCAAAAATATGTGCTGGAATTTCAGATTTTGGATAAGTCCCGCTGGAATATAACCTGTAGGATTTTTAGCATTCTGTGGAAGTGCTTGACATTTCCATTTGACATACAGTTATTGGAGGTGGACTTTTGTAGACAAGAAAAATGTTCTTTTATATGTGAACACAGTTCATAAAGCTGATGGTATGTTATGTTTATAAAGTGCAGAATCATACACAAAATTATTTATTGTAGGTTGTTATAATTAAGGTGGTATTTTTTCTCTGGTATTTCTAAAGATTCAATAATACTTTCACGTATGTTTAAAAAAACAACCTAAAAAGGCCCAGTGCACTTGTATATTAGGCGTGGCTGAAATATGAGCACTCCCTAGTGCTGACATAATTTGGGGGAGGAGAAGCTGCATTAAAAGGAGTCTTTCCTTGAAATCTTTTTTTCCTTCTCTTCTTACTGATTTCCTTCAGCTTATCGGTTAGTGCGTCCCATAGAACATCATCCTTGTATCCCCTTCCAACTTCTCGTGGAGATCCTGTAAGCCTGTGACATCTGTTTTAGAAATGTTGAATATTGACCACTCCCTTTTGGGTTTCCTGGGTGAGTAAGTGTTGAAATGTAGAGTACTTCAGAAATATTGTGAAGGTCAGAATTCAGTCACTCTGGAAGGGGTGTGACAGCATCAACTGTCCAGCTTAGCTGCAGTTCAGTGTTTAGTAGTTGTCCCTCTGATTTACCATTTTCTAAAGAAACCCAGGCTTAACTTGTGGGGGACAGTGGAAGAGTGAAAAGGAATAACAGAAAATGAATAGTTTGAAGAGACTGAGTAGGCTTAAAATAGCAATTTTATAACCCAAAAAAGAGACCAGATTGTGCATTTTTGTGTGTGTATTCTTATAATTTGCAGCTGAATAAAATCCAATGTGGATCAAATTTTATATTTGTTAAGTGGTAATACAAATAAATGGTAGGAGCTCTAGAAATGGTTATGATCATGGGCCAACATGTATTATTGAAAGTCTTCGTATATGCTCTTACAGATATATATACATATTTTTATTGATTACAGTTCTCCACATATTGCACTGCCTTGCATACACTTTGGAAAGGCACTGAGGCTAGCTCTGCTTGGTGATTTTTCATTTCCCATTGGTACAGCTAGCTTGCTCTGGCTATAGTGATGGAGGAGCTTCATTACTATTTTAGCAAGTATCTTGAGAATCTGAGAGTGTCTTCCATTTTCAGTCAGTCTGGCACTGTCTTTTTCATGCTGTGATTTTAATTTTTTTCTTTTTTTTTCCTGCATTGCATTCTTACATAGGAATACTAAGAATTTTGAGACTGAGACTCAAATTAATGAAGTTCCCTGCATTTTGTCTCTTGTTGTTCATCAGTTGCATCACTAGTACTTCCAAACTCTTGTCAGGTATCATGTAGGACTTGGATACCGGTTGCTGTTAGTATGGCATTTAATTAAAGAAACCAAATTATGCAGGTAAATGATTGACTGCAGCTTTAGAGACATGTTGGTAATACTGCAGTATGGTTAACAGACAAGGAAGAGAAGGATGAATTTCAGCTGTTACTCTTTAGTTACTGGGGTTTTCCTAGATAAGCACTGCTTCTGAGATCAATTAGCAGTGCTTGCATAGACCAGGTAATAGTGCTGAACTGAGATGACCAAGGTCTTTAGTGAATTTGGTACAGGATATAAACATGAGAATTTTTGTCAGCAGGGAGAACTATCATGGTGTTTTCATAATCTGGAGGCACTGCTAAAACTTGTCTTCTGGCTTCTTGTTCTTAGGTACTTCTGGGGTGGCATCTTGGCTTGGTTCTGGGATGGCTTTCAGGAGTAAACCCATAGCTCCATTTGTCTTGATGGTATCTTTTATCTGTGTTTTGACAACTGTTCTCCATGTAGGCCTGAATGTACAGCTCTATCTATTGTAAAAAAGGACAGTGGCATCTTGGGTTTTGTGTTGGGACATGCAATTGCACTATTGACTGTCAACACAAGGTGCTTGCTTGGCTGCCCTTTAACAGTTAAAGTGAGGAGAGAACAGCCAATGAACATGATGCCAACATTTAAATGAAGAAATGAGATCTGGTTAAGATGACCAAAAGCATGAACAAGTGAAGTAGTGCTGCGTGGGATGGTATTGCAGGACTGCCAGACAGGATAGTTAGTCTACAGCTGATGCATTCCTACCATTCATGATGGCCTTTGCAGTGAAGCACTGTTTCAGACAGTCTTTAAGTGAGCGACATTTTCCACACTGATCGTCTTCCTCTGAATACATTGTTAAATAACTTTTTCAGATATGTAGTATCCCATCTCACTTTTCTAGCACACTTATGTACTTAGTGCAGACATACTGGATCTCTTACAGTGACTTTCAGAGGCACCTGATATAAAGATGTATGAAACAATCATTCTACAGAAGCACAGAAGCATCTTTTTTTCAAGCTCTTTCTTTTTTTCTTGCAAGATTTTTGTCAAATCTGTGTCTGAGAGGAAGAATAGAAAGAGAAAAGTTGAACTTTTCACCTACTGTAAAATTTTAAGACTGCTTTATCTTTTAACAGGAGGGAAGCAAGGGCTAATTTGTCTATCATCATCAGAAATTAGAAGGACTGACTTTTTAGGACTGATCCTTGACTCTTTGGAGGAAGAACTGGCAACTCCCCTAACGTGATCTAGCTGTATCTTAATGGAGGGAATCTTGAGTAAACAGCTTACTCTTCACTTTTCTGCCCAACGAAATGGCATTGATAGCTTCCAGTAAATGCAAAATATCCTAAGGAAAGCAATGTGGTTTGCACAGTCCTTGATAACAGTTTAGAAACTATTTCCAAGACAGTTAAAACATGACCTATCCTATTGTAGCTAAATTTCTTCACAAAATACTGAATAGTTTTAATTCAAATTACATGATAAATGTTTTAGTGTAAATTGCCCTTAGAGAATCAGAGGAGTTCAGTAAGCTTTCTGTGAGTTGTTAATTTCAAAATACAGTCTAATTCTGTAGGTTATTAACAATTTCCCTATATGCTTCTTATGTAATAAGGGTCTTGCTGAAAGTTGAGGTCTCTTTAGGTGTATTGTTCTTCCTTCTCTGCCATTATATTGAATGCACTGTACATTAGGAATGCCTGGTAGAAATCAGTAGCATTAAACTTTAACTTTATAAAACTTTAAATTAACCTATGTCAGTACCATAAAATGTGTAGCTATTCCTAAGAGGACCACTCATGTAGGAATCCAAGGCTGGCAAACACTTTACGTTCAAAGAAAATTAATTTTCAGAAATAAATACATTGTTACTCTGGGTGGTTTACACTATATTTTAGGGGAAAAAAATAATACAAACTAGTATCAACTATAGGTGTGGATTTCATGTAAGTATGTAGTTAATTGAAAAGTTTGAATAATCCCATTACACCTTCTGATGAGGAGCCATCACTAGAAGGCATATCTTAGAGAAAAAAAAAAACTCCTAAAACCTCAAAAAGCCTCTAGACATGAGAAACATTTTCTTTTGCTTCTGAAAAGGACTAAAACTGATGAACCTAAATAACTGATTTTTTTAAATGAAAGTCAGGGTAGCTTTGTTGGGATGTTTAACCATTACTTTCCTGTTCTGTGAGTTGACCCCAGGCAGCTGAAATCTACTACTCCACGACAAAGCAGCAAATATGTGCTTGTCCACAAGCAAATCAGTTCACCGGCATTTTATACCAGTCAGGCAGTATGCTGGAAAAACCTGATCAGGTTCTGCACTCCAGTTCCCTTGGGGCCTTTATAAGTTTAATGTTTGAGTAAGATTTTTCTTCTTTTCTTTTTTTTTTTTTTTTTTTTCCCACATGGAAAACATCATCTGTCCCTCTGCCCCCACCACAGCAGTTCTAGGGAGGACTGTGGGGCTGTCCCTTTCCATAGGAAGTCTCACTGTGTTGGTGGAGTAAGAGAGATGGTGTTTTGCTCTATTGCAGGTAGAGCTAACTTATACATCATGTCCATCAAAAACTTTCATAGGATGATCCCCCATACACCCCATGAAAACTTAAATTTTGAGGGGAGAGGGATTTTTACACATGTTTGGATCAGCTGTCTAAGGAGGTTATATCAAAAATAATTTCAGCTGTAACATTCACCTGTCTGTTTTGCTAGCCCCTATTTTGCCAGTTGTACCAATTTTGATGACTGTGACAGAAGCCTGACAGCAAAAGAGACTGGCCAAGAGCCTGTCTCCTATCCTACCAATGGAATTTAATCTGATAAATAACTTTTTTCCCCAAAATGTTCTTAGTAACTAATTTTCTGTTTTAAATCCTGTTACTACCTTAAAAAACAAAACCACAAATTCCCGCCCCCCCCCCAAAAAAAAACCCAAGAAAAAAAACATTGTCTTGAAAGCTTTCAAATGCCATTGCTTTTCCCATTTATAACTAAGAATAGGCTTCCTTCTGTTTCCCACCTGTAGCCTCCTACTCAGCTCCAGACCTGTCTCAACGCTGTGAAGGGAGCTACTTGATATTTGCAATTCTACTTCCTCCCTTCCCCCCAAAAAAATAATGTCTTTTGATAATGAATGAGCACAGATATTTATAGCTATCACTTATATATAGGTATTGCCTCCTTTTTCAACAATCACCTTGTAAAATGTGAGCCAGGAATCTTGAAGGTATGACCGGCAACTACTGGTATGTCTTCAAATGCTGTTTTCATTTGTGAGATTGTGTGAAAAGAAAACTTTGAAACAAAAAATGGAGAAAATAATACCATAAGGATGTTTATGTGCTATTTGAAATATCTGTTGACTTGCTTTATTTCATATTTGTTGCTTGAAAGTTTATGGTACTGAATGGAGGAGCTGATGAAGCAGTGCAAGATGAAAAGAAAAGGTTTGTATTGTAAGGACAGAAGGGGACAGGGGAAGAATGAATTAGTGAACACCATGTGATAAGCTCTCCAGACACAGGGCATAGTGTACTAATAGGTTTCCCAAAAGTAGATTTTGTAGGAATACCCGCTTCAGAGCCAGTCAGGTGCCATTGCATTTGGAGGTGCACTAAAAGCCCACGGAGGCCTTCTGCCAGCTTCAGTTTGCTTTTTGGATCATGGATTTTCATGGGGAGGGGTCCAGAAGCAAGCAGCAGTCTGGGACGTGGCAGTTTATTTATGGAGAGCAGCCAGGTTTTGTTGTATTTTGGGCTTCGAGTAAGGTATGTCTTGAGAGAATGTGAAAGAAAACCCCAAAGTGTATCAGCAACATGATACATCTCTCTTGGGAAGGAAGCTCCACCACAAAATAGAGCAGTCCAACTTCTCTAGAACACCAAGTACAGTTATGTTATATTTCTAAGCTTGTTTACAATAATCTATAAACAGATTCTGCAAATATTGTTTTTTTCAGAAAGGAAAGAAAACCTTTTTGTGCCTCTTTAAATTGCATGGAGTGCACTCCAACTGACATGACTTTGCAAAAAGTGTAACCCTTTCCATCTGTCTGAGGAGTCATGAGGAAGGTTCTTGAGCTGAGATTTGTCTGTAATATTAAGAGGAATGTGATACTGTGAAAGTGTCATACAGTACTCATGGCATCAATCTGCATTACTTATCAATCTTCTGGAGGCAGCACTTGACGTGTGTCGGAAGTCTAATCACCTTTATGGCCTTTTATGATAAACTGTAAGAGTGCATGTTGGCTACACTCTTGCTGCTTACTGTGTCAGAGTCATCTCAGAGGACACTAGTGTCACTTGTCCACCATGCTCCAAGTCAGAAAGAACTGAATTTAAATAGATGACTCTCACCCGCCCTACACAGAATATCTTTTTAATTTTAGTCCTCTCTTGTTCATCAGCTTCTTACATACATCCCTGCAAAATCTGAGTCTTAGCCCCATCACCCTCACTTATCCCATTCTCTGTATAATGCCCATTCAAACCTAACTAAGCAAACAAGTGCCCACAAGCAGACACATGTATGATCGCTTTTATTTTCATAGGTCCATGGTGATATTATTTAGCCATTGATCTTTCCCTTATCAAGGTTGAAATGACATGTTAGTCTTGCCTTTGCAGGTCTGGTTTGACAGTCCTTCCTGAGCAGTGTGGTTAGCCCTGCTGGCTGCTAGCCTGGCTACCCCTCCTGGCCCTCTGCTTGTGCTCTGATTTCTTCTCCTTTCTCAAAAGATATTCACAAGTTCCCTGGTTAAATAAGACACCTAGCACATTTTAGGTACTATAGAGAGAAATGAGCTAGACCAGCATGCACAGATGGTGAAGCTGCTGACAGTAGCATGGTTCATAGTTGGCTTATGAGCAATGAGGATACAGCAGCAAAGTTTTGGATTGTATGCCTTGAGGTGTGAAGTCATGGAGCAAAGGTGAACTGTCTCTCCCTGCACGCACTGATCTTAAGTACTTAGGGAGCTGTTGGTAAGAATCTCACTTTGGCTCTACCCCTGGTGCATTTGTTATGCACAGAAAAACTGACAGGAGCTTGCAAAAGATGGTTGTCATTCAGGGACTGGAGGCAATATAATCTTTCTGCCTTTCTGAATTAGGTCTTGGTTTGAAAGTGGCTTTGTGAGAGAAATAAGTCAACAATTAGCAAAGGAAGAAAGCTAATAATCAAAATACTCCACAGAACTGTTGATTAGGAATCAAGGAGTGAAAATTTGGAAAATGAGAATTGAAGTTAATGACTGGAAAAAGTCAGTGAGGTGTAGGATGCTGTAGAGCAGTCTCCAAGACAGATAATAGAACAAAAAGCTCTGGGAAGACACTTGAGATAAGACCTGAATATAAAAGGTTTATCACTGAAATGGAAATTAACTTGAAAATTTTGTTACTGTTTTCTACCTTGAATTTCTACTAATGAGGATTAAGGAAATTCTGCTGCTTTTAAAACTCCTCTTTTTTTTACTTCAGTGAGAGACTAAAGACTGCGGTTTTGTGTTAGAAGTTTTTTTTTGTTGTTCTCTGGTTAAACTAGTGGGCAAGACTTCTCACAAAAGAAGTCTCAGCTGATTGTGTCTTGCCCTTCTTTTTTTGGCAACAGTAGGTTTCTCGTGGGGAAGAGGAGGTTGTGCAGTCCCTGTCATTGGGGTTACTTGGAACTCAGCTGGATGTGACCCCCAGTGGCCTTTCTAAGTTTGAAGCTGGATCTAACTTGAAAGTTGACTTTGCTTTATGTGGGGGGCTGCACTGTCAGAGATCACATCCAAATTAAATTATTCTGTGATTCTGAAAGGAGAAATTGTGCAGTATCTTGATTTAAAAAAAAAAAAAAAAAAAAAAAACAAACAAACCCCAACAAACAAAAAAAAAACCACCACACCACAAAACAGTGAAATGTATAAATTCAAATGCTTTAGATCAAAAATGCCAAACTTTAAATCCATTGAGCAGAGGAAACTGTTCAAAACAGTCATTTGACCACCAGTGTGGGTTTAAGGAGTGATAAAGACAGGAAGCATTGATCTGTTTTGTTACTGCACAGCTCTTCTGCTACAAATTTCTGCTACAAATGTGCTGAAAACAGACCAACTGCTTTTTAGTACATATCAGACTACTGAAATTAAGGATTTTATGCAGTCTCTTAAAAATGCAAATAAATACTTTGCTGTATCATCTTTTAAAATATGTTGTGTATGTCTCAAAAATTATTTTGCTTTCTTCTGTTCTTTTTACTTTTACAAAGCACTTTTACTAAGTATCTTATGGGTGACAAAAATATTGCTATGTGTCCCGATAAATAGCTTCTCCCAAGATACTTAGCTATGGACTCTCTTTCCTGTAGCAGCACTCTCTAGTAAAATAGAGAACGAAAGGTATTAACAGCAAACAGTATTTTGTACTGCTTGGCATATTATATTGAGCCGGGTATGGTCAGAAAAAAAGGCAGGTAAACCCACAAAAATAATTCAGATGTCCTCTCGTACTTGAGTAGGCAGGCAAAACTCAATCAAAGCATCTATTTGTTTCAAGAGGTTTGTGAAAGACTTTTAAGGCTTTATTCCAGCCAAGGGTGGTGTGAGGCTTTCTGAGGTTCAACTCAAGAGCTGACCCTAATGGTTTTCAGTCTCCAAGAATTTATGGAGTCTATTGTATAAGACCAGTTCCTAACAACACAGGTCTGTCTTCTATTAAACAAAACCACCTACTCTCTTAAAATAGTTAAGCCTGTGCTTGAGTCCTTCACTGACCTGAAGCCTTATGAAGGGACTGGTAGGTATAAACTGATAGGTTTATACTATAGTTAGCATCTAAAATCATAAATCATCCTGTTATCCCAAAAGAAGAGTTCTTTCACCTCGTATACAAGCCAATACACACAGGGTCAAGGTATTTCTTTTACTCCTTGTCCGTGCAGAGATGGGTGTTAGATGGTAATTCCACAAAGCTAGCACACTGCACAAAAGACCTTCAATGTATTTATACACTTCAAACTACACAAATACACGTTTACTGTAACGACCATTGGTTAGTTTCTTATCACATTGTCCCTCGTTAATTAGTTACATTTAAATTAGCCTCACTTGCTATGTAAATTAGCATGTATGCTCCTTACAGCCATTTTGATCTTGAATTGAGTCAGTGGTTACAATCTCCCCTGCTGCCTTTACCTTTCCCCTAGTTGCCACAGATTTTCGTTGACTTCATGCTTCTCAGGTAATCATCCAGCCTTTGGCTCCTTTTGGGGCAGGATGTCCCCCTTTTATCAATCTTTTAGCTTCTCTTCAAGGGCATGGTCGTTAGCAAGGCCTGCATCGTTTATACAAAGTATCAGGTTTACACAATGGAGCCAATGTCCTCCTTATAAGATTTAAATGCAGTATACCTAATTCTAACTTGAATAGTGTCACTATAGCCTAGACATTAACCGGAACATATAGTTTTACTCATTCTACAGCCCCACTTTTTTTTCCTAGTCCTAGCCAGTTGATGTGTTAACTGTTCTTTTTATGTGGCACGCTTTGCTTTTCTACCGTGTATTAAAGAAACGGGGCATCTTTTTTTAGCCAGATCTTGTTTACCAAAAGGCAGCTGCTGTCCTCAGCTGTTGCTGGGCCTTTTTCATTAAAATAGTTTCCCACTCTTTTCTCAAATCCACTGACAGGCTAAAGACATTGACATCTCACTGCATGTTTGTATGTAAACCTACAGGGTGACTTCTGGGTTCCATGGGGAAAAAATGCATCTGCAGTTTCCCTTTTTGTTAAGGGGAAGAGCTGTTCGTTGTTCTTAAGATCTAGCAAACCTGTGCATGTTTAAAAATTATTGCCTTCTCTCATGATTTGGTGCATGGTGTAGAAGCTGTAGCTGTTTATCTAGTAATAGACTACCAAACATTAGGAAATTCTAGGTGTTGGTTTGTGTTTTGCTTGATTACCCAAGAGTCAGTTTACCAGTACTCAGCATTTTGGTTCCCTGCTTTGTCTCTGAAAAATAAACATTCTCGTCATAGCAGAAATAACATGGTATACTTAAAAAAAAAAACAACCAACCACATCAGTCCAATGTTAGTTTTAATGGTTATAGATACATCTTATTTTTCTGTATCTAATTCAGACACTAAATGCAAAAACTTTTCCTAATATTTTTCAGTTGTGTCTTCTGTTCACCAGTTCTGTTTGGCCCAGAGTAAGTGATGAAAAGGTCATGTTCTGTGTTTGGTAAAGTTTCATTGTTGCTTACACTGCTGTTCTATACTTAGTTTTGTGGGTTTAGGGAAATAATTTTAGGTCATCAGCAGTTGTTTTTCTGATTACAAAAATAATTTTTATCAACTAATTATATATTTATACTGATAAACAAGTCAGACAACAGTTAAGAATAGAAGTATGCTAGAAAAGAGAATTTGTGTGGCAGGAAGAAATCACACATATGTACAACAGTCCTCCCCCAGTGTCTTAACAAATTCAGATCAGTAGACACAATTACCTGTAGGTCTGTATAGGTGTTGGATACTAACTCACCAAGCTGAGGTAAGATGGGACCTCTGAAGGTCATCTAGTTCAACCCACTGCTCAAAGCAGGGTCACCTAGACTGGGTTGCTCAAGGCTGTGTCCAGTCAGAGTTTGCATACAAGGATGGAGACTGCAACCTCTGGACAACCTGTGCCAGCATGGGGCCACCTTACAATAAAAAAAGACTTTTTCTTATGTTCACAAAGAACCCCACAACCTCTAAAAAACGCCAAGCAACATTAACTTAATTCAGGAGTAACTTGATCCCTGCTGCTTTTTGATACAAACTGAAGAACCATAAAACGTGATTCAGTTTACATCTTAATTAATTGCTGGAGATTTGCAATGAGATGTGGTTACTGTTCGCCCAGTGTCATGCTGCTTAATCTGGAAAAATTCCATCTGTGGTTAATAAACATTTGCCAGGATAAAGCCTACATTGTTTATATTAAGAATTTGAAATAAATATACTTATTTACATTTCACAGATTTTTTCTTTTCTCTTTTTTGTTTTTTAAAGTAATGTTTACTTGATCTTCATGTACTCAGCATCCACGTCTGTTTGCTGAGAGAGCCAGGATTAGAGGAACAGGAGCATGTGGATTCTTTGTTTCCAGATACTTGCATAAAAGGGATGGAACAGTACAGGTAGATGAAAAGAGCACAAATCTTGATCAGGCCAAGAACAGTTCCAGGGAAACTATTTTTTTTTTTTTTTTCATTCCTCATGGCATCTTGTCTTTACTAATGAAAAGAGATTAATGTTTAACATACGTTAGGGTCACAGGGAAGTGAGGTGGTGATTTGCTGCTTCTGCTAGAGCAGTGCTGCATCAATTGCCTAATCAGAAGTAATAAAATGATATTAACAGGCTGTGAGTTTTTTTAGGTTAATAAGCAGGCACAGAGGAGTCTGTTTTTCAGTAAGTGTAGCATGGACGCCAGCTGTTACTTATAAATGACATAATTCAAGCCTTAGCCAGCATGCAAATAAATAAATAATCCTCTTGGTTTTCATCAACAGGTCTGCTAGGTCTCCTCAAACGTGAAGTTTATTAACTACTGCAGAGTCATTCTTTGTGATGTAGTGTCTTCAACTACTGTCTGTATGTAAAGTCCAGCCACTGCTAGATAGCAATTTTGTTAGTGTCCAAGGTGTTTGATAACTAAAAACATTGAAGAAATCAAATTGAATAATGGTACCTCTGTGATGGTTCCTTAATGCCTTGCCTGGGCTTTAGCTCAGCTATAACCCCTTGCAGCTCCTGCCCTTCTGGAAACTCTCCTTATGGTCATCAGCATGGGTGGTGCTGGGGGAGCTCAATCCTGCTTGAGATAGTGGCACTCTGCCTGGGTGAGAGCTGATGTTCCTGTCTTTAACAAAGTGAACATTTCCCAGAAAATACCTCATTCCTTCGTTGTTGCCTGTGCAGCCTCAGCAGAGACAGTGGTGGGATCGCAGGTCTCTGCATGTATTTTGGGCAACTCGGAAGCAAAATTGCCTATGGCTGTTGAGTCCAGACACTCCCACAAGAGTAATTGTGTTTATTAGAAAACGCTGAAGAGGTTGGGTAAAGATTTTATGTTTCACTGTCATCCTTATATGTTATGTAACTAAAAATTGGTTCTTTGAAGGAGTATTAGGTAAATAAAACTGAGGTGAACCTTGAGCTCACTGTGGAGCAAATGCATATCATTTGAGGTAATAAGGATTCATTATACCCTTATGTTCTTCTTGTATATGATTAAAAAGTTAGGCACAAAGCTGCCTGAACCCAAGGCTTTCCGACTGATTCATGACAGCTGAGAACAGACTTCTGCAGTCATGACAGTCATGACCCTGCTTTTCTTATCTCTCTCCCATTGTCTTTGCTGAGTGATTAGTTGATGAGTCATGCCTTGTGCTCAAGGGTGAAGTAATGTTTCCTGAGTTGTTCCATTTATTTATTTTGTAATCTGTTACTTATCTTCTTAAATCCACTGGCTCTGTGTGTGTGTGTGTGTGTGTATATCCATCCATCCATCTCTATATATCTGTGCTTCCTTGTCTATAAAAAGAATGCTACCGAGGTCTTTATGAGCACCCTGAATATAAGCATTCAATTTTCACTGTTCAACCTCTTTTTTTCCCCTCTGAGTCCTTTGCTGTTTCCTGCAGTGGTTTATGTACATTATTGCATTATGCTTGTTAGATAACATAGAAATGTCTGAAAAAGGCAAAAGTCACGTCTCTGAAGCATTCTTGGGTTTAGGGATGCCTTGTCTTATAGGGGAGATGGTTCTGGGCTACTGTTTTAGTCTGCTGCTCCCATGTTTCTTTCTACATTATCCACAACCAAATAGCTCCAGTTGATGCTTGACAGAAGATATTTGTTTTGTTAGTAAACTGGCACACTTAGCATGGATTTTTCTCAAAGTAATTTGGGGAAATTAAGAAGTTGGCAGAATTATCTTTTGTAATTATAGATGGTGGCCCTGCATTTGTCATTAAGGTTTTTCTGCAGCCTGTGCTGCTGCCATAATCTCCTACTGTCAAAGCAGTGGGATGTAACCAATCATCGGCCTTGCAGCAGTTCAGCAGATGTTCCTACCTTATAACCGTATCAGAAACTGTGACTGTTTACTGTTACTTAAAATATATCAGATAGCAGTTAATTTTTTTTTTTTTTTTTTATAATTACAACATCTGTGGGCTGTATCAGACTGCTTTCTTATACAGATGCGCTACAAGTGATACTGTATGTGGAAGTAATATTTGAAAGTGTCATCTAGGATCTAGATCTAAAATAGTATGTTTCTTTAAAAAACACAGCTATTTACTGTTAAAAAACCCTCCAAACATCAAACTGCCATAGCAATGTAATATGGTATTATGAAGGTGAAAGCAAATTTACAAGAGACTCGTTAATTACATTATATGAATGCTTGAGTAAGAGAGGGGAGTGAAAAATAACAGGAATTAAACAACTTTCCCTAATAATTAGTCTGTGGCTTCTCTTACGCTTTCTGAAGTATTTTTATCTTTCACTTTGAGTTTGAATTTGTTGCATTATACTTCAAGTGCAAAACTTTTACTGAAAAGAGAGCATTACAAGACATGAGGCTCTTTTGACAAAGTGTTGAAGATGGTGAACTCCTGGCAGGGAGACAAGTGAGCAATTAATCTAGTCAGTGTTTTAACTTTTATAATGTGTCTGTTGGACGGATACAAGATCACTTCAACTGGTCTTCCAGAAAGCAAAACCAAATTAGCCATTCCAGAAAAATGACAGCAGGGAGCACCTCTTAGTGTTGCAATTTGTTTGTCATAAAGCACCAAATTCTAATGTTGTGTATATTTTTCCCCTCCTGTAGGTGCCTGAGATCATAAGCTCTATTCGACAAGCGGGGAAAATTGCTCGTCAAGAAGAGTTTCACAATAATTTCTCAGATGTTGAAGACCCTTTTGCTAAAAAGTTTGAGGTGCTGTTCTGTGGACGGGTGACTGTAGCACATAAAAATGCACCTCCAGCACTCATAGATGAATGCATCGAGAAATTTAATCATGCAAGTTATACGAAGAAAGCAGATTTCAACTCATCATCCCAACAACATGAAACTGCCAATAACTTTGGAGGCTTCTCTTTCAGCAACAAATTTCGGGCTGTCTTCCAGCCCTTGGTCAGTGAAGAAGAGGAGAAAAGGCCAATTAGAAAATCCTTTTCTCAGCCCGGGCTTCGTTCCTTTGCTTTTAAGAAGGATTTTCAAGAGGGAAGCCATAGGAGTAACAGCTTTGTCAGGTCTTTTGAAGAAGATGCAATTTCACTGAACCTAAAAAGTCAACTTATCTATGGACACAGTGTTGTGCAGCCAACAGACATTGCAGAAAACCGGACAATGTTGTTTACGGTAAAGCAAGATTTGCAGCTCTTGGTGGTGTTTTCACATCTTCAAGTTTGGAGTGGCAAACACCAAAGCAGATGTTCTGACAGATGGCAATTACTTCTTTAATAACTTCAATAGTTGCAATTACCAGAGTTTAACTTAAACTTGCCTTACCAGTCAATGTAAACTGTTTTACATAGTCAAAATAAATTTGTATTAGTTTAAAACAGCACTACCTGAAACACTAGGCTTCTAAAGACAGCTTTTAGAAAACTACAGCAAGTTAGTAGGTAGTTATACAATTGCAAAATGGTATGTACAATTGCACTTAACTAGTAACAGCAAAAATAAGTTTCCAGGTGAATGAGTTACCTGTAACTAGAGCAGAAGGACCAAACTATGACTAGGAGCTATAGATTTTATGTCCCATGATAAGCAGCACAATTCATGAATATGTTCCTGCTACTAACATGTCTGTGTAATGATGGAGCAGTGTAGTAACTTCCTAGGCTACTCCACGCCTGTCTCCGCTCCTGTCCGGCTCTTGTGTGGCTAGCAATGCCTTTGCCTTGATAGGCAAGCAGCAAAAATATTTTTCAAGATCTGAGAAACATGTAAGGAATGTGTTATTTGTTCCTTTCACAACCCTCATGATAGATAAGTTATATAACATACTTTATATATCTTCTATATAATGTATTTTATATATCTTGTATCTTATGAACATAATGCAAGCCTAGAGCTGATACTGCAATGGTTGGCTGTCATAAGGTCATCTTGCATCTGTCTGCTGTTGTTGGGGCTGGGAGTTTTTAGGGACAGTTAATAGTGGAGTGGATGCAGTTATAGCAGTTTTTTTGGAGAAGGGGAAACAGAAGTGCTGCTTTAAGGAGGATTGCCAAAGTGTTATGTTTGTAAAAAGTAAAACACAAAGAGGAGTGGTTTTAAATCAGGTATAGCTAACTTCTGTTTAGTCGTGGCAGGCTGGCATCAGAGAGAAAAGTAAAAGAACGTGGACAGAAATTTTGTGCTCCACAAAAAACAATTCCGTTTTTACCTTCTTCCCCTGAGCACATATTTTACACAAAATACAGATGCCCTCTATAATAATGCCCTTTTTTTAAACAAATACTGACTTTGTTATTAATTCATGGCACAAATTTTAGATATAGGAAGAATTATAGATGGACTGCTTAGGTCCAGATCCTCTTACTTCAGTGAGGGCATTTTAAACATATTAAATAGATGCAACAGTTCTCAAAGACACATGCAGATTCAGCCTGAATATAACATCAGTGCTGATAGGGTCATTTCCAAATCGTGAGTCTCTGCTGAGCTGGCTTCTATCTTTGGATGCCTTTTGCCTGGGAAAATATTGTTTAGTATGCCTAGTTGTATTCTTTTGCCATACAGCCAATCTAAATTTATCTGAATATAAGGAATTGAAGTAACTGTGGTTTGTGCCTCTGGTATCCACAAGCTAGCAGCTCGTGGCAGAGTTGTTTGTTGGTTAGCTGTCCCCTGTGTTCCATAAGTTCTGAGTAACAGTATGTATGCAGTGTGCACAGGTCTGCACCTTTGCTTATCAATTTCTGCATGGCTACAAGTAAAATCCTTAAAGGTAACTTTATATCCAGAGGGGAAAATTGGTTTGTATTTTCTCAGTTAAAGTTCTTACTTGGATTTTACTCAGGACTGCAGCAGAGGTTGGTTGGTCTATGAGGTGTCTCCTCACCTGGTTCAGACAGTCCTGATTTTGATATCTCTTCCTGAAGAACTGCTCTCCTAGCCAATTTCTTAGGATTTTGGGGTGGTTTTTAAATTATTTTTAGGCTTTTCTCCTGGCTGTATTTTGGGGGGGTAGGGAGGGAAGGAGGGGGTGTATTTTTTTTTTTCCCCCCTCATTCAGTTGGCTTCAAATGATTTCCTGCTGCCCTGAGACCAAGTGTGAAAGGAGTATGTGGGGCTGACCTAAGAAGGAGCCTCTTCTTGCTGCAGGGAGGGAAGGGCAGCAGCAAGCAGGAGGAGGCTGCTGAGCGGGTGCTGGAAAAAATAACACCATGAACATGTGTGAGGTCAGCACCGGGTACAAGACAAGGAAACCAGCAGGGAGTTGGGGAAAATCACTGTGACCTGTTGAAGTGAAAGAAGAGGTAGAAGGTGAATGCATAGGACCATTTTTAGGCACACAGAGATGGAACATCTCACTTGATCCATTCACACACAGGATTCTCCCCTTCCCTCTTCCTTAAGAAATTACAGGTACATTGGTGCTGCTGATGTTTTTATGTGCATCTTTTGGGATTTGCTAGTGGTTGAAGCTTCAGCGTCATGCTTTCATGAATGGATCCAGATTGCACCCATCTTCCCTAAAATCTGATATGAGACTTGTCCTTAGCAGACTTTCTGATGTGCTAGAAACTTACAAGAAATTTAAATTTTATCTGTTAAAATGTTACAAAGATGTTGTCAGAAGCTGAAAAATTGAAAACAATAGTTTCACCTTATAAATGCCCTTTGCCCATTAAAAGTTAACATCAGCTTTTGGGTCACTGCTGTACAAATGGACTACAGATTAAATTAAGTTAGCAAATATACTCCAGTAAACTCATCTGTATAGTTTGATCTAAAACCTTTAAATTAAATGCTGTGTGTGTCTTAAATAAACCCCTAAAAATAATTAGGTGGAATACAGGTGGAGGCACACACTTGGATTTAAATTTTAGGACAATTTGATTAAGTAGTTTTTGGGAATGTGGTATGCGCTAAGACTGCAGAAAATTAGAAGAGGGAGTGCGAGTATATTTTCTCAGTGCAAAGTAAGCTACTTGTAGTATAATATTACTCTCATCTAATTAAACACTATTCTCAGTCTCCTGTCTCAAATGTGAAACTAAATTCCAGTTCAGTAATGTGCAGAGCTCTGAATGCCAAATCAGTGTTGTTTTGGTATTCTCTCTTTGGTAATAATACACTAATTGGTCTAAACATACAGGTAGAAAAAAAAATCGAGATTTATGTACAGGAAACATTTTTATAGTGAGACAAAAGGAAGTGTAATATTACTTGTTATCATCTTGCTGTTTATTTTGCTCTTTTTAGATTGGCCAGTCTGAAGTTTACCTTATCAGTCCTGACACAAAAAAAGTAGCAATTGAAAAAAGCTTTAAAGAAATATCTTTTTGTTCTCAGGTAAGGTCGCAGTGTATTTTTTCTGTCTTTTTTTGTTTAAATATTCTCCACTTGTGAATGCTCACGTACTCCTCTCTGCTAGTGTTTTTCAAATGGATTGTCACCCCAACGGTTTTCAGTAATTGCTATTGACAAGTTGGTAGTTAATCAGTAATTCTGTAAAACCATCATTCTTTTCTCGTGCTTTGCATTGTAATTTCTGAGATAAAGACTCACTTCTCTGTGTGGTGGATGAATAATATGAGCTCGACGGAGCACCCTGGTCAGCTCTGGTTTGAGATTCCAGCAGACATGATTCACAGTTGTGTAAATCTGGGATTCTCTGAGCCATATTTTTCAAGAAGTGATAATGAAAGGAGAAAAATGATATGTAGGAGTTATCTGAAAAATACTTCAGAAACACATTTTTTTCAAGAGTATAAGTTGCACATGTGTAAAAGAAGACAACCCTCTACCATGCAGCGGTAATGTGTGTGGTGCACTGAGGACAAGCATGTTTCAGAGCCTCCTCATTTGCTCTTAGTCCCTGTTCCTTATGCCACAGAGTTTGCTTCCCTGTCCTGCCTCATTTTCGTGGCTCTGACTGATTATGTGAGGGAGCAATTTATCTGATGACTTAGTTCAAGCAGTATGTTTTGAAAGGGATACACCTTACACATGTAAAGAAGCAGTAATGGCGTTGTGTAGGTTACACAGGCATGTGACTCACGCTCAGCTACTGCAGTGGCTCAACGGTGTGAGGGCAGAATAGTCACCATCACATCAAGGACATGGGAAAGCTTGGGCAATTACAGCACTCCCGTATGGTCAGCTGCACTAACTGCTGGTGGGTCCTCTGTACAGGAGAAGAGGACTCTCCTTTGAGAATTGCTTAAATATCAACCTGCAGACTGAAATGACTGTAAAGACATTTCATAGACTAGATACTTTGTTTTAACTAACCAGTGTCATGATGCAGGGATTGGTCTTTCACTAGCCATTTTCTGTCCAGCAGGGTGTTATTTGTATTTAGTTAGTCTGTGTATCAGATTTGATTCAGTTTAAGTGAATGGAGAAAACTGAATTTAATTCATTAAACTAGGATAGAGTCCTTAGAGAGCATTTAATTCCTTTAAAACCTGTTAGAGATCATTTTAGTTTAAACCTCTGAGAAATTAACCTGAACTATAATTATATAAATAAACTTACATTTATTGAGGAATGGGTGTTCCCACTAACTTAACTAAAAATGCACCTTGAATTAAACCAATGCAGTGGTTTGTACTGCAGGCCTTGGATGGGAATAAGACCTAGTATACCAGGATGTGAACTTTGCCACTCTTTCTTGCCCTAGGAACTATTTTACACTTCGCTTACTTGCATAGTGCAGGTCTACTCAGTGCATCATGGGTTCTCATCTTAATGATGTTGGGGCAAAACCTTTTTTCTTTTTGCAGTGGCTAATTTACCCATTTTTAAATGTAAGGATAATGATTTGCTGTTATTTGCTTCTAGCTTTTTTGGATTAGGTTTGTTTGCTGTGGGTTTTTTTAACTAGCCAAGCTTTTCTTTAGAAGAAAAAAAAAAAGTTAATGCATTTTTCACTATTACTTTGATTTGCTCTTACAAATTTAAAATAATTGTTGACCACTTAAGCAGTAAGAGAAGAAAAACAGAGCAGGCTTTTGTCCCCTGCTATTTCTAATATTGAGTACAATACATCTTGAACAGTATTTACTCATCCCTGTAATTTTTTTTCCAGTGGAGATGTATATATATATCAAATTTAGCCATTTAAAAAAACAAACCAAAAGAACAAACAAGCTCTGTCTTAAGTGAAATTTAAAAGATTCATGAAGTAATATGTTCTATAACAGAATAGATTTTTAATGGCCAGATGTCTTCAGTGTAGCTGTAACAGATATGTGACCAATTTGTAATGCTGTTGGGTGTTTCGTGCTTTTGTTACTGGAAAAAATGCAGGTGCAGAACAGTGAAAGTAAATATGACTGCTTCATTACTGTTGTTTTTATGCTAGGGAATTAGACATGTGGATCACTTCGGGTTCATCTGCAGAGAGTCTTCAGAAAATGGAGGCTTCCACTTTGTTTGCTATGTGTTTCAGTGTACAGATGAAGCACTGGTAAGTGAAAGAAAAGAGCCTAATAGAATATTAGGCCCTAAAAGTCTTCTGTCTCCATGCTCTGTGTTTTGTTGAATGTCTTCAAATCTTGCTCCGCTCAGAAATTTATTTTTAAAATGTAACTAATATAGCAGACTGCAAATGGAACTTTTTAATTTTTTTCAAAGGCAGAAGTCAAAATCCCCTTTAAAATACAATAAAACTTCCTTTCATTGCACAATCTAAGTTGGACTATTTGCCTCTCTTTTTGGAAGAGGGTTTTTTCATAGTGTACCTGTTCAGAAAATCAGGACTACACTACTGTGCTCTAGATCAGGCCAATGCACCACAACTGCAGTAAGTTTTTTATCACAGACAAGAAAAGGTTTCTAGATAGAAGTAGTATCTTTTATTAGACCACAATAATAAAATTGGGTGGCCTGGAAGAGATATGACTTGACAGTGAGTTTTGTCTTGCTTGTGTGGTTTTTTGCAGAAACAGTATGGAAACAACTTTTCTTTTTAATCATAAGCACATTCCCAAACAAGTGGCAGTATCATTCTAAAAGACTGTTTATGTTAAGGAAAACAGAAGCTCAGTGGAGGAATGAAATTCTGGTTTTTTGCACTCTATTCTTTTCAGGTTGATGAAATCATGATGACATTGAAACAGGCTTTCACCGTAGCTGCTGTACAACAATCTTCCAAGGCACAACTCCAGCTCTGTGAAGGATGTCCTATGCAAAGCTTGCATAAACTTTGTGAAAAGATAGAAGGTGAGGTTTGAAGAACTTTCTGGTCAAATATTTTTTTCTAACAGTTGTATTGGGGGACAACCTTATATGTGAAAGATATATATTCTCTTAAGAGAATGAATGCTTTAAAAGAGCTTGGGACTTGGGATGGAGGGTTGAAAGGCAGTCTTTATTTCGAGGACTGCAATGTCAAGTTATCTGTAAGGTAATAAGAATTTTCTAGCAAAGGTTAAGCTCCTTTCTTGTATTTCAGTTGAATTTTTGAAAACTAATTAAGAATCTAAATATTACTGAATTGCAGCTAGCTTGGCTCTCTTAGCTGTATAAACGCAGGTGTCCATAGATAAAGAACTTCTCAAGTATATATGCTGCAATAGCTGTGACCAGCTGTCCTGTTGAATCCACTAAGATACTGGCATTACACTACCACTAAACATGAATGGAACAGTATGCATGTTTGTGGTGTTGATCTATGCTACTTCATGAGAATGCAACAGTTAAAATTGTCATTGTTGTCCAGAAAACAAGTTCTAGACAAAAAAACCACTCTTTGCATTACAGCAAATTTCAGTTAGGTTTTGTTCGTTTAAGCGATGTCTGGGGTGAATAAAGGGCAACAGCAGCTTGTCAGATCACGTGCCAGTAGCTTGTTGGACTAAAACCTATTTAGTATTAATTTGATGAAACTGGAGAATTTCCAAAACTACTTTTCACTCTGTTTTGGTCTGCAGGTAGCTACAATTTTTTGAGAAATTTCTTAAAGGCATATGATACATGATGCCTTTGATCATGTCATCTAGTTAATCGTATCATATACTTCTGAAGGAGAAATGCCATGATCGGAAATTGAAGTACAAAATACTGCTGATGGTTTGCTGGTTTTCCACAGAAAATAGAGGAAAGGAATTTAATCCAGGATGAGAGGGAAAAAAAAAAATCTGAATGAGAGGGTAGTCTGCTTTAGACTGTCAGGAGGTGTTTTCAGCAAGAGGCAAAGCAAGAATTTCGTTAACATGTAATAAATTTACTCTTTTTCGGAAGAGGCCAAGGCATAGAAATTGGAGAAAGTCAGTGGAAATCAGATTTATACCACAAGCAAAATGTAAGCAGTACTGCATAAACCACCAAAAAAGCAGTCTGCTAAAATGCAGTAGATTGTGGTTCTATTTTATCTTGTGTGATAATGGAATCTTCAGCTAAGAGTATAATCCTGATCTGTGCTCAGTAAATCTCCTCGTTGCAGAGTTCATGTCCCTCATTTTAAAGACATGAATTCAGTAGTAGCTTTAAATTAACTTAGAATTCTTTCTAATGCTCTGTTATGAAATCGGTACAATGGGTCAGCTCAAATAACTGACGATCTTTGGCTTAAATTGTGCATATTTATGGGATTGATTAAATCTGACAAATTTTACCTCATGATTTGTTCTTTTTTGTTCCTCTTTGTAGGGTTACACCCTTCTAAGACTAAACTAGAACTACAAAAGCATCTAACAACACTAAATGATCAGGAGCAAGCCTCTGTTTTTGAAGAAGTTAAGGTAAGAACTTTGTTTCCTACAAGATTTTGAAGTAATTGATATTTTTTGCTAATGTCAGTGTGAAGCACCAATTTATTTTCATTTTTTTGTGAATTATTCCTTATCTTGATTTATAAGACTGTTAAACACTTTGTGCTTTAATTTCAATATAATTATTTTTCTAGAGCTGTTAAAAACTTACCTTTTGATAAAAATGGCTTATTTTACTCATTTTTCTTTCACTGATACTACTTGTTTTCCATGAAAATGTTGACTTCTCACTGATAAAGCTGAACACATTTTTTTGGGAGTGAAAGCAGTAACTTGTACTGTGAGAACATTCAACTGTTACTTTGACCAAAACAAATTGCTGTGACATTCCTAGATCAGAAAATTTCCTGCCTAAAATTTATCCTAGATCTCAATACTTGTTAAACTAACTAACAAAGTTTAACTTTCTATCTTCTGAATGAAATTCATTTTAGCCCTGAGGAAAGCATAGCTGGATTTAAGATGGGTGATGAACATTGTAGGAAACGCCATTGGGCTTGGCCCGCTATTGAAGATTAGGAAATTTCAGACTTTTTAAAAAAGAACATTTCCTTCCTCTCTTGAGTCATTTCAATCTCTTTGTGTGTTTCCATGTGGCAGTTTATCATCCATACCAAATTTGGAAGTTACTCTGTGGGAACGTTTCCATGAGCTAAGTAATTTCTTAATATACAGTAGCTAGCTGGCACTGTTTCCTTTTAGTATTCTGCACTCATTTTAATGGTCTAGCCACAGGAAACTGTTAATTGCTTCTGGTGAGAGTCTGCAAACAATTAACTTGGTAAATCCAACGGTAAATTACATCTCTCTTGCCTATCTTTTTCAGCTGATTTTTTGAGTTGAACTGCCTGAAATTTTAGTTGTCACATTCTTACAGCTCCATATGTTGTAACCATGATTTGCACTTTAAGATAACTATCTTTCTAAGGATATTTTTATTAATCTGATGTGCTACCCTGGCACTGGCTAATTCATACTGTCTCCTCTGCATTACATTAATAGGCTTAAAAGAGCATATACTTTTCAAAAGTTAGGTTTCTGGGATTCAATTCTATAATAAATTGTTTTAAAAACATCTTCTCTTAAAATAATTCAGGTTAAATAGAATGCAGCAGAGACAAATATGTTCACTTTGTGCGCTAATTTTTAAAATACCTATGTCATTTCCTGAAAATTAAACGACCAGTGAGAAGGAATTATAGGAGAAGGGTTGTGCATCATAACTGCAAGATAGTATTTCATGTGTGCTGCAAACTCAGAACTACAGTGTTTTGGTTTTCTTTACATCAAAAGAAAAATGGCAAAAATATTTTTTCAAGTCTTTATTTGCTTGTGGCAATTTGATACCTTTACAGCTGTCCTTTATCTTTCATGTGAATTCTGTCATGTATGAAGTGAGGTCAAGTGTTTCTCTGGCTGTGTTGCTGCTTTGCCTGGGACACTGGTGTCCTCTGGTGGACTGGAGTAGTAGCGTTAACCAAGTTAAACTTGTTCTTACACTAACAACGTATTGACAGTGACAAAATGAAAAGTATTTGCTAACTATTATATAAATGTTTAATTACTGTGTTTATGGTGTTTTCAATTAAAGAAATTAAGACCAAGGAATGATCAAAAAGAGAATGAGTTGGTTATCTCTGTTTTGAGAAACATGTATGAAGAAAAACAGAAGGACCACGTTCATGTTGGAGAAGCAAAACAAGTAAGTAATCATTCAATTTTAGTTCATGTAAGGAGGAGCTAGGAAGAAATCTTCCATTCCCTTTTTTTATCTTTCCAAAGGCAAATTTCCACCAGTGGCATTTTGGAACTTCAAACTGTAGGCAGTGGTGAAACACTGGTTTTGCTTATGATTCACAGGCTCTTGTCATGTGCCAGAACAGGCATATCTCAGATTATTGAGGTACTTGGTACAGTCTGATTTCAGGCCTAGGCGACAAAGATGCAAACAAGGTAGACCACTAATTTGGTTGTTTCTTTCTTCTCACTGCAATGAAAATTCAATGTATGTGAGAATATATAATGAAGTTGTAATTGCTCTCAGCTGATCTGTGGCATTTGCCATCCCGCTGTCTGCGTGAGTCAGTTTCCTGACAACACATTGGATTTGTTCCTTGATAAAGACTGTTACATTTACTCTATAGCTGGAAGTTGTGTTCTTGTGTGCACTTTTGAAGTGGCCTCAAGGAGGAATAGTTGAAGATTGCTGCAGGAACAGCAGTACAGACTGTCATCCCTTTCCAAAGAGTTGAGCTACCTTTCATTCTGTATCGGGTTGCATCTGTGCTGTTTAACTGGCTATATATACAGCACAGTTACGATTTTACAAAAGGAATTAATGATTTTGGATGCCTTGGTTTGTGACTAACTAACCTGAGGCACCTCAAGCAGGTCTCTATAAAGAGGACCAGCACCCTTTCTCTGGAAACTTTCAGTTCCAATTATTTGACTCAAAAATCTTGGCTGTACCACCACTGGTGGCCAGTAATTCCATTGTGATATAAACTGGCAAATGAATATATGGAGAGTAATTAGACCTCAGAAGAAATTGGGGAAATAGCAGCAAGTCTTCTTTTACTATTTGTTCACTTTGTTAATCTCTTCTGCTTTTATGGCTTACTGGCTAGCCATTGACCTCCCCGAGAAAGCAGGAAAAAAGCTTTGCATATTTCATTCTCTGATTTCTTGTCTTGGACATCTCACCAGAAATATGTTTTTAAGAAAAAAACACTGTAGTTATGGCATGACAGAAAGAAACATTGCCTGAGGTCCTCTATCATCCTACCTGAAATACTTGTATTTTGGTCTAATGCCAGCTGATTATCAAGTAGTTGTCAGTCATGAAAGGCTTAGAAATAGGGATATACAAAGTGAGATAGTATCTTAATACGTCTTCAGTGTGATTTGAAAATACCTAAGGCCTGCTGCGGTCTGTTTGCTCAGTTCCTGGAACCAAAATTGGTTAATCTGACACTTGCAAAAATGCCAGTGCTTTAAGAACAGAGTTGACTTGCTTCGTCGTTTGTTTTAGCATAACATTTTATATTTACTCTGATAATTTATCTCCAGAGCTGTGTAATAGCAGATACCTTTGAACATGTACCCTGGCAGTGTTATTTGTCTCAACAATCATTAACTCATGACATCCTGATTTCCCTGTTCCCTTATTTTCTGCTTAGATATTCACATTCATGCTTTTTGTTGCTTTTTTTCTTTTTGCATTTAAATCAGAGGAGGGAAAACTTGAAACGTGATACTAGGACATGGATCTTGTTTAACAAAAATGACCTTCAAAATAAGTGTCTTTTCATAAGAATGTAACAGGCAACATCTGATTTGCCCTTTGAGATTAAGATGAGTGAAGGTAAAAAGAAAATACAGAAGCCCGTAACTTTGTCATACTGAAAATTGGATGCTTTAAAATTATATCTAGACAGGACTATTTGGTGATGGTGATGATGTGCTATTCAGCTGCCCACATACTAATAGTTACATAGATCAAGCGTTCAGGTCTCTGAAATTAGGGCCAGATAGAGTGGGCTACAGTGCCTGGAAGCCTCAAGATGAACCCTCAAAAACAACACTGAAAACTGTGCTCTGGTTTCTACTGCAGTGTTAGGTATGGATGGTAATATTTGCGTCGTAGTGTCACTTTTGTGTTCTCTACACTAGCCTTCGCAAGCACTAAAATGGACTGCAATATTTATTTAAAAAGCAAAACTCTCAATAGACTGTTAGCTTTAAGGTAGAAGTGTTTCTACTGATGAAATACTAGAGTTAGATTGTTATACATATTCCTGGCCCTTAGAAAGCCACATTTTAATATAATGGAGACACTGGAGAGTTCCAGTTAATTATGAGCTTCATCAATTTTAATTAATTTCTTAGTTGAAGGAAAGTAAATACATCAGAAATCTCTAATCTGTTACACTTAAGCATTCAGAATTTGTACAATTGTACAAATTGGCATTAAAGAAAAATTATTAACACAGCCATAAATCCCTGTCAAAATGGCAGTTCTTCTGAAGCATGCTACTACACTCAACACATTTGCTTTAAGAGATTTCCTGATCTTATGTTAGGAGTTTGTATAACTTCAATATTAATATCAATAGAGAAAAGGCATGAAAAGCCAAGGACACTGGGAGAAAGTATTGATTCAGGTTACAGATGTCTTAAGACTGTTTACTGAGATTCTGCTCTGCTGTTGAGTATTTCACATTTATGTATTTAAACACTTGCAGACTTCACAACCCTCTGCTGAGAATGCTGTAAATGAGGTGCCCAGCAGTGCTCCAAGATTCAGATTAGATATGTTAAAGAACAAAGCAAAAAGATCTCTGACAGAATCATTTGAAAGTATTTTATCTCGTGTAAGTATCTTCATGTTTATTGCCTCTGAAGGTAATTTCATTGTTTTATTTATTTGAATTATAGAAAAGTAATATTTATTATCCTTCCAGGTTGTAGCCAAGTGGTTATTAAAGGTACAATGACAAAAATATTTGAGTGTACATGTCAGAAGACAAAACAAAGCTGGGCTTTGGTAGAGAGCATACTTGGAAGTCCTGGAAGAAGTGAACTACTTTCTAGTTAAGAAATAGTATATATAGACATTTCAAAAAAAGTAATATGACATTGAGCATGAGAACTTATGAAAAGCAACCATTGTTTTATTTCTCTTTAAGATTTAGAAAATTTTAAAATTAATTATAATTGTTCAATTCTCTTTATGTAGAAGGAAATGAGTAGGGAACTGACTAAGCATTCCTAATGAGATAGTATTTATTAGTGACACAGAACTGATGAATAATGGGCCATCTGAACTTTCAAATGCTAGAGATTATTAGAAGGCAAGGATTATAAAGAACTTCAGAAGGTACTAAGAATATTAAGGCATTTGTGCAATATCGCATGAGGTAAAATTCTTTGCAAACAGTGTCTGGCAATACCTATTGGTGGGAAAAACTTGAGGTTCTAAGTGATGGTGATCCCCAAGAAAACCTCTTTGAAAAATGTTTATCATGAACAGATGGCTGAAAATATCTGCTGAAAGTATATTGCTATGGTTAAGAAGACAAATCAGATATCAAGTTTAAGAACTACTTAAACTAATAGAGTTTCGTCTAAATATTCTTTGTTTTGCACCTCATGGAAAAAGTCTGAGGAAAATAATAGGAGACTTGGAAATACTTCTACTTGACAAAGGATTAAAAGTATCAGGCCTTCTCCCTTTTTTTTAAAAAAAAAGGGAGTTGTGATGGAATGCCAAAGAACAAATATTAAGGAACAAAAATTGTGCATTCTTATTTCTCATCAGCAAACAGTTAAATTGAAGCAAGATCTAGTACAGTTTATTGGCTCATAGACGTGCAACTTGTAGTGACAGAACTAGGCTTTAAAAGCTTATTTTAGACATCATTTCTAACCTGTTCCCATGAAACAAATGATGGCAAATCATGTTCTCCTTGTTATAATTATGTGTAGAGAGAGGATTTTTAGTTAAGTATCTCACCTCATTACTTCCCAGCCAGCATTTCAAGAGTACACCCCCATAAAGTCCTGCTATGGGTGTGTTCCCGGATGTGAAACAGAATGTTAGTGTTGTTACACCAACTATAGTAGTTACTGTTCTAATTTTTGGCAGTTTGTCCTGAGTGGCATAAGGTGTCTTCAGGTAAGCACAGCTGTATATTGGTTACGTTTTTCACTGTCATCTTTTTTGCTGGAAATTCTTGATTTTGATCAAATGTGAGACAAAACATTTTGTCTGAGCTTCCAGGACATAATAGTCACTATTGTGAACAATAACATTTTATAGTTTACCTGGAATAACAGTTCAAAAAGAACATAGGCCTTAACTTCAGAACATAAGTAAGTTCCTCACACAGTGGGTGAATGAGCTGGCCAGGGAAGGTGCCCTCCTGGACCTGCTTCTTGTGAACAGGGAAGAAAGAGCTTATGGGAGAGGTAAAGGTTGGAGGCCATCTAGGATGCAGTGATCATGAGATGATTGAATTTTTGATCCTTCGAGAAACAAAGAGAGGGGTTAGGAAAACTGCCACCTTAGACTTCTGCAGGGCTAACTTTGACCTGTTCAAAAGACTGATTAACGAAATCCCTTGGGACGATGCCCTGAAGGATATGGGAGTCCAGGAAGGCTGGTCATACTTCAAGAGAGAAGTCTTAAAGGCACAGGAGCAGGCTGTTCCCGTGTGCTGAAAAACAAGCAGGTGGGGAAGGAGACCAGCCTGGCTAAACAGGGACCTTTGGCTGGATCTCAAGAACAAAAGGAGAAACTATTGCCTTTGGAAGAGGGGCCAGGTCTCTCATGAAGACTATAAAGATGTAGTGTAGCTGTTCAGGGAGAACATTAGGAGAGACAAAGCACAGCTAGAGCTGAATTTGCCTACATCTGCTAAGGATAACAAAAAATGTTTCTATAAATTCGTTATTAGCAAAAGGAGAATGCGGGAAAATCTTGCTCCTTTACGTGATGCAGAGGGAAACATGGTAATTTAGGATGAGGAAAAGGCTGAGGTGCTCAATGCCTGCTTTGCCTCAGTCTTTAGCAGTAGAACTGGCTGTTCCCTGGTCACCCAGCCTCATGAGCTGGGAGATGGGGAGGGGAAGCAGACTGAGATCAGCACAGTTGAAGAGGAGGTGGTCAGAGACCTGCTGCACCACTTGGATGCACACAAGTCTGTGGGGCCAGATGGGTTACACCCAAGGGTGCTGAAAGTGTTGGCAGATGTGCTCGCCAAGCTGCTGCCCACGATTTACCTGAAATCATGGCTAACTGGGGAGGTCCCATTGGACTGGAGGGTGGCAAATGTGACAGCTATAAGAAGGGCAGAAAGGACAATCCGGGAAACTATGTACCTGTCAGTCTGACCTTGGTGGCAGGGAAGGTCATGGAACAGGTCATCTTGAGTGCCATTAAAAGTCAAATAATGGGCAACCAGGGGATCAGGCCTAGTCAGCATGGGTTTATGAAAGGCAGGTCCTGCCTGACAAACCTGATCTCCTTCTATGGCAAGATGACCTGACTATTGGACAAGGGAAAAGCTGTGGATATTGTCTACCTGGATTTTCAAAAAGCATTTGACACAGTTCCCCATAGGATTCCCATAGAAAAACTGGCTGCTCGTGGCCTGGATGAGCGAACAGTCTGCTGGGTCAAGCAGTCAAGGGGTTCTAACTGACAAGCAGCTGAACATGAGCCAGCAGTGTGCCCAGGTGCCAAGAAAGCCAACGGCATCCTGGCTTGTATTAGAAATGTGTGACCAGCAGAAGTAGGGAGGTGATAGTGCCCCTGTACTCTGCACTGGTGAGGCCACACCTGGAGTATTGTGTCCAGTTTTGGGCACCTCAATACGAGAGAGATATCGAGGTGCTGGAGCGAGTGCAGAGGAGGGCAACAAAGCTGGTGAAGGACCTGGAGAATAGATCCTATGAGCTGGGACTGTTCAGTCTGAGGAGGAGAAGGCTGAGGGGAGACCTCATCACTCTCTACAGCTACCTGAAAGGACATTGTAGAGAGGTTGGTGCTGGTCCCTTCTCACAGGTAATTAGTGACAGAACAAGAGGGAATGGCTTTAAACTGCAACAGGGGAGGTTCAGACTGGACATTAGGAAAAAATTTTTCACAGAAAGAGTGGTCAGACAGTGGAACAGGCTGCCCAGGGAGGTGGTGGAGTCACCATTCCTGGATGTGTTTAAGGGTCGTTTAGATGAGATGTTGGGGGATATGGTGTAGGGGAGAACTTTGCAGAGTAGGGCTGATGGTTGGACTCAATGATCCCAAGGGTCTTTTCCAACCTGAATGATTCTATGATTCATAAAAAAATGATAACATTTAAGCTTAGGGAGATGCAAGTTCCATAGCGGTGTTAGGGCATAAGAATCCGTCAGTAGGTTTCTTGATATTTCTCGTAGTTACATAAAGACATTAGTAGAACAAATTATACAAAAGAACTGTTAAACAGATTATATAAAGTAATTATGCTTTCTGTTTTGTAGGCATTGAAATGATAATACCAGAAATTACATTTTGCTGTGTATTAAATTTGTATGGTTTTAAGTCCTTTTTAATAGATAACCTTTTCATTTCTTTATATCTTGTTAAGAAGTACCTAGTGTAAAAATTTCCTGTTTGGAATACAGAAGGTACTTTAAAAGTAGTTATAATACATGTGTGCAACATGTGATTATGTACATATCATGGAAAGCACATAATTGCCCATGAGAATTCCTTAATTCCACAGGATTTTTTAAAATGTTAGTGACTGTCCTGAATGAAGCCTGTTTCTTGCGGGGGCAAATGCTATTCTTAGGCATTTCAGGAAATTGAATTTGATACTGTCTTTGAAAATTACAGATTCTGACTATGCTACACAAGTAAGTCTCTTTTTGGTAGGCCCCATATATTATGATCTTAACTGCTGGTGTGGTTTATCTCTACAGGGCAGTAAAGCCAGAGGTCTGCTGGACAGTTCTGGTTCTGTGGATTTAGACAACTCCATGTCCAGTACCTTAAGCAGCACAAGTAAAGTAAGTAAAGCCTGGTGTGAATGTACATATTTAGAAACTTCAGATAATATTCCTTTAAACAACTAGTCAGATGTGAAATGCAGTTACCAAGTGCTCATAGAACTGTTCTTCTTCTAACATCTTGTATTTTGTTTTGATAATTTTTTTGGCTTAAATGGTTGTGTGTGAAAAGAAATAAACCCCAGAATAGTCAAAAACAGTATGATAAAAACAGTATGACAGAGTAAGGAGGGTAGGTATGACCTTTTTTTCCTATCTGCAAGACTCCTGCTGCCACTTGCTGACAGTCCATAGAGTGTGTCTTTTTTTCCTGTGTCAAGTCCCTCTGAGTGTGACAGGGCTGCATTCATTGCAGGCAGCCTCTTGGATCAGCCTTTCTTCCCCCCGCCAACCCCCACTTGAAGCAATATTTAAGTTTTTTAGAATTTGCAAGTGGGTTACCCAAATAATTTTTCATATATATATAACATGTTAGAATGTGTATGAGTCTTCTGAGGCACAACCTGAATGAAGTAATTTCCCAGTTTACTCTGGTAACAGAGATTCAAGCTAAGAAATAGCAGTCACATGCCAATACAGTGGTGACATGTAAGATGCTGTTATCTGTAGAGTTTCACTGGAGATTTCTGTACTTTTTGACAAGGTAGAACTCATAGTTAAACTATGGTTTTGTTCTCCAGAATTTTCAGGTTGCTTTCAGGCCTTTCATTCTGTTTTCCATGCTATAAAAAACAGCAGTACAATTAGATCTGCATTTGAATTAGAAATGCCTTGTACTGTATATAAACATATATTTTGTATGTATGTATCTTATTGTGTTGATCTATATATGTGTCCTGGTTTCGACCAGGATGGAGTTAATTTTCATTGGAGTATTCCATACCATTGACATTATGCTCAGGTTTTCAAATACATCTTAAGGACTCACCACCTCCTCTTCTTTTCAGGTCTCACAGATATCATTCCCTTAGTCTATGGGCCATTCTTCCACAATGTTTGCTGAGTTCATTAGGTCCATAACTTTGGGTTCCATCTCTTATGACAGTCTATAATTTCTATAAGAAAAGATTACAGCCACCAGCCAGCCAAGCAATTCGTTACCTGGCTGCTGCGGTGCTGGGATAGTGGGGCCAGTGGCATGGAACTAGAGGGCAGGGAGGCAAGGCTGCTGGGATTCCTGTCTAAGGAAGGGGGCATTGAGAAAGTCATTGGAAAGGAGACACAAAATCTCAGTCTCTGGGAGCAACTTCTGTCAACTGTGAGGGAGAGGTATCCCTTCAAGGACAACTTGACATGTCGACCAAGTAAGTGGACCACTGTGGAGAGAGGCATTCAATACTTGAGGTAGCTAACTGTGTGGGAGGTAGTTTACTATGACCCAGACAAGGCACAGCTACCCACAGATCCACATGAAGTCTGATGCACCCAGCCCCTTGTAGAGGAATTTTTCTATGGAGCCCTCCCTCTTCATATGCCAATGCATTAGCAGTAATGGACTGGAGAGGTGAAGAGAGACCAACGGTCAATGAACTGGTTCGCCGACTACAATATGAAGAAAGCATCTCTTCCCCTATCATCGCAGCTGTGAAACAATTATCTCAAGGTGTCCAGCAACTTAAGGAGAACATGTCCTACTCCCCACCTGCATGGACCAGGATCTCGGCTATTAGGAGCAATCGTTTCCTTACTCGAGAGAACTGGTACACACCCCAGGGGAAGCTGTGGCATTGCCTGCGTGACATGGAGAAGACATGAAGAAATGGGATGGAAAACCTACCTACCTCCTAGAAAAGCGGGTATGTGAGCTGGAAGCAAGAACAAGTACAGAACGTTGTCCTTTCAGGACAGCAAGTACAGAACATTGTCCTTTCAGGAGAAATGCGGCTCCAGTTTCCAATAATCAAGATGAGGCTGAAACCCACGCACACCACACTAAACCATTTGTCGTTAGCGAGTATTATGACCAATATTAGAGGGGCCCTGCCTCCAGCCAGGCAGAGGACAGGGACAACCAAGTTTACTGGACTGTGATGATTCAAGTGGCCTGGCACATCTGACCCCCAGCAGTATAAGGCTCTAGTGGACACTGGTGCTCAATGCACCCTAATGCCATCAAATTTTAAAGGAGCAGAACCCGTTTGTATTTCAGGAGTGACGGGGGGGGTCTCAACAGCTGACTGTATTGGAGGCCGAGGTGAGCCTAAGTGGAAAAGAGTGGGAAAAACATTTCATTGTGGCTGACCCAGACGCTCCATGCATTCTTGGTATATGTTATCTCAGGAGAGGGTATTTTAAGGATCCAAAAGGGTATTGGTAGGCTCTTCGTATAGCTGTCTTGGAAACAGAAGGAATCAAACAGCTGTCCGTGTTACCTGGTCTATCAGAGGATCCTTCTGTTGTGGGATTGCTGAGGGTTGAAGAACAAAGGGTGCCAACTGCCACTACAACCATTCACTGATGGCAATATCACACCAATGGAGATGCTGTAATCCCTATCCATAAACTGATTCATCAGCTAGAGAGCCAAGGAGTCATCAGCAAGATGCGCTCCCCTTTTAACAGCCCCATGTGGCCAGTGCGAAAGTCTAATGGAGAGTGGAGATTGACAGTGGACTATCGTGGCCTGAATGAAGTCACGCCACTGCTGAGTGGTGCTCTGCCAGATATGTTGGAACTGCAATATGAACTAGAGTCAAAGGCAGCCAAGTGGTATGCCACGACTGATATTGCCAATGCATTTTTATCAGTCCCTCTGGCAGCAGAATGCAGGCCACAGTTTGCTTTTACCTAGAGGGGTGTCCAATACACCTGGAATCAACTGCCCCAGGGGTGGAAACACAGCCCCAACATTTGCCATGGACTGATCCATGCTGCTTTGGAAGAGGGTGAAGCCCCAGAACACTTACAATACATTGATTACATCATTATATGGGGTAATACAGCAGCAGAAGTTTCTGAGAAAGGGGAGAGAATAATCCAAATACTTCTGAGAGCTGGTTTTGCCATAAAGCGTAGTAAAGTCAAGGGACTGCACAAGAGATCCAGTTTTTAAGAGTAAAAGGGCAAGATGGACGCCGTCAGATTCCAATGGAGGTGATTAATAAAATAACAGCTATGTCCCCACCGACTAACAGAAAGGAAGCACAAGCTTTCTTGGGTGTTGTGGGTTTCTGGAGACTGCACATTCCAAATTACAGTCAGATTGTCAGCCCTCTCTATCAAGTAACTTGGAAAAAGAATGGTTTTGTATGGGGCCCAGAGCAGTGACAGGCTTTTGAACAAATTAAGCAGAAGATAGTTCATGCAGTAGCTCTTGGACAAGTTTGGACAGGGCAAGATGTTAAAAATGCACTGCAGCCAGGAAGAATGTCCCTACCTGGAGTCTCTGGCAGAGAGCATCAGGGGAGACTCAGGGTCGACCTCTGGGGTTTTGGTGTTGGAGATACAGAGGATCAGAAGACCGCTATACTCCAACTGAAAAGAAGATACTGGCAGCATATGAAGGAGTTCGATCTGCTTCAGAGGTGATCGGGACTGAAGCACAGCTCCTGCTGGCTCCCGGACTGCCAGTGCTGGGCTGGATGTTCAAAGGGAGTGTCCCCTCTACACACCATGCAGCTGATGCCACATGGAGTAAATGGGTGGCATTAATCACACAACAAGCTCAAATAGGGAGCCCCAGACATCTGGGAATATTGGAAGCGATCACAAATTGGCCAGAAAGCAAAGATTTTGGAATGACGCCAGAGGAAGAGATAGCACATGCTGTAGAGGCCCCACCATATACTGAGCTACCGGATAATGAGAAGTGATATGCCCTCTTTACTGATGGGTCCTGTCACAATGTGGGGAAACATCAGAGGTGGAAGGCAGCTGTGTGGAGCCCTACACAACGGGTCTCTGAAGCTGCTGAAGGAGAAGGTGAATCGAATCAGTTCGCAGAGGCGAAAGCTGTCCAGTTGGCCTTGGATATCGCTGAGCGAGAAAAGTGGCCGGTGCTCTACCTCTATACTGACTCATGGACGGTGGCAAATGCACTCTGGGGGTGGTTACAGCAGTGGAAACAGAGCAACTATCAGTGCAGAGGCACACACGTCTGGGCTGCTGGATTATGGCAAGACATTGCTGCTCGAGAATCTGGTTGTGAAAGTACGTCATGTAGATGCTCATGTACCCAAGTGCCGGGCCACTGAAAAACATCAGAACAACCAACAGGCAGATCAGGCTGCCAAGGTTAAGGTGGCTCAAGTAGGTCCGGACTGGCAACATAAGGGTGAACAATTTCTGTCTCGCTGGGCCCATGACTCCTCAGGCCATCAGGGAAGAGATACAACATATAGATGGGCTCGTGACCAAGGGGTGGACTTAATGATGGATGTTATTGCACAGGTAATCCATGAATGTGAGACATGTGCTATGATCAAGCAAGCCAAATGGTTAAAACCGATTTGGTATGGAGGACAATGGTCAAAGTATAAATATGGGGAGGCCTGGCAGTTTGATTATATCACGCTCCCACAAATTTGGCATGGCAAACACTATGTGCTTACAATAGTAGAAGTAGAAGCAGCCACTGGTTGGTTGGAAACTCATGCCGTGTCTCATGTGTCTCATGCCACTGCTGGAACACCATTTTAGGCCTTGAAGATAAAGTCTTATGGCAAAAGAAAGAAAGAATTGAGTCAGATAACGGGACACATTTCCGAAACAACCTCATAGACACTTGGGCCAAAGAACATGTCACTGAGTGGATATATCACATTCCCTACCATGCACCAGCCTCTGAAATTGAGCGATACAATGGATTGCTGAAAACTACACTGAGAACAATGGGTGGTGGAACTTTCAAACACTGGGACGTGCACTTAGCAAAGGCCACCTGGTTAATCAATACCAGAGGATCTGCCAAGCAAGCTGGCCCTGCTCAACCAAACCTCCTACATACCGTGGATGGGGATAGAGCCCCCATAGTGCGCATTAGGAATATGTTGGGGAAGGCCATCTGGGTTACTCCTGCATTGGGTAAAGGTAAACCCATGAGTGGGATTACTTTTGCCCAAGGACCTGGATACACTTGGTGGGTGATGCAGAAGGATGGAGAAGTCCGATGTGTGACTCAGGGAGATTTGATTTTAGGTGCAAATAGCCAATAAATAGCCAATGAACTGGACTGTCGAATAACCCTGTTATTGCAATTGGTGCCTTGCAACAACCCCGTGCCACATCCAAAGCCTCCTGCTCCACCAACTGAGCCAACTCTGCCTCATTCCTCAGCCTTATAGGCTGTCATAAGAGATGGAACCCAAAGTTATGGACCTAATGAACTCAGCAAACATTGTGGAAGGATGGCCGATAGACTAAGGGAATGATATCTGTGAGACCTGAAAAGAAGAGGAGGTGGTGATTCCTTAAGATGTATTTGGAAACCTGAGCATAACATCAGTGGTATGGAATAAGGGGTGGAGATTGTCCTGCTTTTGACCAGGATGGAGTTAATTTTCATTGGAGTATTTCATACCATGTGATGTCATGCCCAGGTGGGCAGGTCGCTCTTGCCTCTTGGCTTTCCGCTGGGGGTTTGCGGCACGCGGTCTGCTCGTCAGGCGGTATTGTTGCTGTGGGGGGCGGTCCCTGCATTCGGTAAGCTACTGCTGCATTTTACCTGTTTACTTTTTGAACTCACTATTGTTACTCTTGTTCTCTTGTTATATTTAGTAAATTCTTTCTTTTTATTCAACCCACAAATTTTCTTCTTTTGTCCCTCCCCTATCTTACCAGAGGGGGAAAGCGGAGGTGAACTGCCGGCCCCATGACGTCTGGCTGCAGGCTGAGTTCAAACCTCCACAATATGTGAAATAAAACATTATATAACATCATCTGAATCTTGCAACAATGTGCAGCATAACAAACACAATAATTACCATGCTGCTGATCCTAATCTGGTTGATTTCAGCCCTGAAAGTACATACCGTACATTCATAAAAACCTTAAAACTAAACCAAGGAGTGGAGTAATTTCTCCCTTTGCATGCTTAGAAAGCTTTTAGTCTGAATAAAACAATATAAACAAACAGCATAGAAGCAGCCAGTCTTCTTCCCTGGAGGCAGCCCTAGCACTCTGAAGACTTGGATACAGCTGTTGGCTCTAGTGCCTAGTCACCTACAGACTCCTGACCTCAGGTGATCAAGTGTCTGGTCTTTCTGCTTACATTTTTGAAAGAATGGCCAACTGCAGGAAACACGAGGTGGGGAATGAAGAAAAATGTACGGGTTTGGACTGAAACAGGTATCTAGTCATAGGATTAAAGTCCTTTTTGTGAATCTTCAGATAGACAAGAGGAGTATTATATTGTTAGGTGGGGTGTTAAATATACAGTACTCTGAAATGCCACCCTTTTTACTGCTGTCACTGTTACCTAAAACTGACCCATCTGTTTTGACCCTGTTTCTCCTGAGTTGTATTCAATATATTGTAAAATACCATTACTCTGAAAATTACTTTTTCTCTGTAAAATGAAGATTGATTTGTTGGCCTAAGTGATTAATAAAACATCAAAGATACTTTGAGCTATCATGATAACAATGTGCAAGTTTGAAGCAGGTCTCTGTGGAATGTGAATAATGACATGGGACTGCAACCTCAAAGATTGATTCTCAACCCATGTATTGATAACCTTATTTTTTGCACTGCTAGGAACCACCACCGTGTGAGAAAGAGAAAGACAGACTTCCTACACTTCCTCCAGAAAATGTTGTCAAGACCAGTGGATCAGTGGGTGATCTCTCCAGTGACACAGATGATTCTCCTGTAGCGCAGTCTGTTATGTTACCTCAGCAAAGTTTTCGGAGGCGAGCAAACACACTGAGTCATTTGCCAACAGAAAGCCAGGAATCTCTGGTACCTGTTGAAACATCACCATCTGTTCCCCAGAGGAAACTTATGAGGTATCACTCAGTGAGCACAGAGACTCCTCACAAAAGAAAGTAAGACTTATTAAAAGGAGGCTGATTTTGTTTGTTGAGGGCATATTTGGGGATGATGATTGCGTACCAGGTATGTCCTCTTAATGGATAAGAAATGTATCCCAGCAGTATGTCACTCTTTGGAGGTTTGTAGGTATTCTGTTTAAAAACACTTTTAGCCCACAGGGGAAAGAAAGAAAACAGGAGATGCATGTTTTCTAGCCCAACATAGGATTGCTCCTAAGGGGTTTGATTATATTTTTGCAAGCAATATTGATTAATTTTTGTTGGTTTGATCTGTGAGCAGTATAAATAAATGCTACTCCTTGTTGTCTATTTATAGAGAAAAATCCAGTAGCATTTGTGATGCTGAAATGATTACTAGTTGGTGAATTCATGTCTCACTTTTAAAATAACACACAAAACTGACATAAATTCCCTGATTGTTGATAGAGGTGAGGCTACTGCTTAGCTTTTCAATGAGCCTATGTGGATTTTACTCACAAAAACAAGCTACTGCTTGCATTCATGCTAATTTTCTTCAAGCTGTCCTCCTTCAAAAGCCCGCCTCTACATCTCTAAAGTCTCCTCTTTATGGCAATTTTCTTACCTCCCTCTATCTGGCTTTTTCCAATTACTACGGAAACATTGCTGTCTGTAGGCTTTTGTTTTACTGCCAAAATGTCTTGTTTACACAAGCCAGACAGTAGGAAATCTGTGTGTATTTCAGCTCATTTTTCCCTGCAGGAGGCAGGGCAGTAAACAAACATGCCTGAAATAGGTGATGATGGTAAAAAAAAGAATTATAGTATTTGAAAGGAAACATAACCTGGATTGCCTTTTTGTCCCTTCTTTGAACCTTTTTAATTTTAAAATACTAGAATGTTTTTGTAGTACAGTTTAAGACGTGGTGATGGTCTGTTATCTTCATGAGAGTTGCCTTGATTCTTGCAGCTGCTTGTTCAATCAGTTCTTATCTTACTATAGGAATGCAGCTAGTTATTAACTGTATTTTTCATTACCTTAGTTATTTCTATTTGGGTTTGCTCATGTAATTTTTTGTAAGACCTGAGTGTGCCTGCTCTCTCACATAACTCAAAGCAAAAAGAAATCACTGTTGCTTCCCTTTCATAGCAAATGTATAGAAACAGGGGAAATGGAAAACTTAGAAGTATATTTAAAGTTCTCAAAAATCACTGCAATGATAGACTTTTCTGAAATCTTGTACATTTTATGAGTGTTTTTGAACAGCTTATCTCAACTCATAAATTGTTCCCAAAGTGTAAATAAATTCAGTTCTTCATGTAGCATTTCACTTCTCATCCATTAGAACTCTTTATGCCTGACTTTGTCACAGAAACCAAGGGGAAGCACATATGAGGGAGAAGAAGGGGGTGTGTCAGTAACAGTTTTTTTGGAGTTTAAATTTAGTCATAGGTAGAAATGCCTTGCTGAAGCCTGTAAGTGTGTATTTGGGACTTCACTGATTGGGTTAAAATGTTCAGCCTCTTACAGTTAGTGCATTAACTGTGAAAAACATAGGAAATGGCTCATTTGTATATGCCAGGTCCCTTTCAAAGATTAGAGAAGGGATTTCACTTTTTGTTTTCCCCCCTCCCTCCTTTTCTCTCTTACTGTGTTTTGTTCTTCGTGCTACCTCAACTCCATCGCTCTGGTTGGAATCCCACTATACGGTTTGAACGCATCTGTCGGCGAACCTAAAAGTTCTTCTGGTCAACTTGCACATTCTCATACTCTAGCTCGTCTTAATCCTTCGGCCTCTTCACCCAACTTTTTTAAATATCTAAGGCATAATTCAAGTGGAGAACAAAGTGGGCTTTTTGCACAAAAGAGGTGAGCTAGCACCTGTACACAGTTTGGGGTAGGATTTGTTTTACCATGTCATAGATATGAAGCTCTGTAGTGTTAATAATTAAAATAATTTAATATAGACCAAAGGTGATAGATTTTTATGGGAGAGGGAACTCTTTAACTGCTCCGCTATTGAATGTAGAGCTGCTACTTACATAATTTTTTGTTTTAATAAATAAAATTGTTTCAGACACATGACTTTGTTTAGAGTTGCTCCAAAGCAGCTTGTTGTTATGCAGCAGACAGCAGCACCACTTAAACAGTGTGAGGAATAAGTTGCCAAGAACCTGTGATCCAGCTTACTCTGTCCCTACTGAATCATTCAGTTCTGTTCGGCTTTGTTCAGGTTAACACATAAACATATTAATATTCTTTTGTGCTTGACGTTACAGGCAAACTGACTAAGTTAACTAAATTGGGCAAGAAATAGTAGGACTGTGGAGAACCAATGCAAGAAACCCCGCAAATGACCAAAGGCCACAAACAACAAAAAAACCCAACCACTCCCTCCTCCCTCCGAAACCAAAACCCAAGAACGAACAAACAAAAAACCCCAACCAGCTCATGTATTTATCTTGGTTACTTTGAGCAATATCAAATTATACTTTCCTGTGCCTCCTTTCTTAGAACAAAAATACTTATAGAGAACATTGGGAAAAGGATGTTAACCCATTATTTCCCTGAGAACCCGAAACAAGTAGCTCCCTGAAAATTTTAACCATGAAACCCCTTCTTAACCCCTTGAGATAAAATTGCTTATTGTAGCTCAAAAGATACTGAGACCAAATGTCCTCAGAAGTGCTGTCAACAGTCACTGGCCATTGGCAAGCAGTTTTTATTGCTGTTGCTGTTTATTGTTTGGTTTTGTTCTCTTGGGTGAAGTTTTCCTGTTTCCCCAAGGTGCTGATTCTTTTGATCCTGAGAAAATACAAATTTGAGAACCTTGTTTCATCAGTTCCTTCAGCTGTGTTTGCTGAGCACTAATTAGCATCTCTCCTAATTTAGCTTCACCTCAGAAGTGTAGTATAGCTCAGGAGGAACTGTGAGTCTACAATGTCCTGTTTACTTTTAATTTTATTAAGAATTACTTGAATCCTGAAGGTTAAATTCTCAAAAGCAGATTTTTCCAAGTAGATTTGGTAATGATTCTGCACACATGGTAGCAACTTCTCTTTTCCTTTTCCTGTCATTTAAGGGTATTGAACTTCTAAGCAACAAAACTGAAAATAGAAATTGATAGGGATGTCAAATGGGTTAATGAATTTAAAATCAATAAAGTCAAACTGCCCAAGTTGATTGTGTTCTGTAAGTGAAATTACTGTTTAATTGTGATGGTTTTACAATGTGATTTTAAGTGAAACCTGTTTGCAGGGCACACCATGTAAAGCCTTATTCATGCTCAGTACCAGCAACTAAAGAACAGCTTCACTTCATACTAGTGATTATCTCAGATTATCTCCCCCATCCCATTCACATCTTCAGAGGACAGTGCTAAATGCCACCCAGATATATCATTATGGTTTATCAGAAGCAAGTCTTTCTTGAACCTAGTTTTTTAGGATTAAATTCTCCTACTCATATGTTTTTGTGTACTCTTCTGAGAAACAAGGTCTTCTAGTATCATCAGCCAAGTAATTTTCTATGTTTTCATTCCATGCAGAAACTTTTCATTACCTGAGTTGTTCTAGCTTCCTTCTGTTAACCTTCTGAGTATGTTGGGGGCTTGTTATTTTAAATGGAAAAGCAGAATTATGTTGGTCAGAGGATTGTTGATCAAATTTGGTTAGTGCTCCTGTCTGTTGCATAAATAGAGCCACGATCCTAAATGATCAGTCAGAAGGCTGAGTGTTTAACTTAAAAGTCCCAAGCTTGTCTGAATAAAACCCTTTCAATGCTTTACAAAATGTTTTTTTGCCTATGTCTTATTTTTGATTTGCCAGCACAATGATTATCAGTGTCAGCTTTTCCTAACCTTTTCCCCCAAACTTAGTCAATCACTGAAACTGATATTTAAGTAAACGTAGAGTAATGAAGTTGGCATCAGTTTTTATTAGACTAAAGGAATTTGCTTGAAACATGCACTAAAAATCTTGGGATATAGCAAAGAATAGTAACTTCACTGGAAGTACATTTATTTGTATTGAAACGTTTTAGTTTGCCCAAACAAATATGTATTTCAAAGTAGCACTTTGTTAGCAGTTTCAGGTTTGACTTTGGTTTCCTTGATATTCAGGCCTTCATGATTTAGCTGCTTTTTGTTTGAAACTTAGCAGTATGTATTATTTTTGTTCTGTGAATTTATACTTCTTTGTTCTAAACTAAACTATACTTTTCCCAACTGCACTCTCAGCATCTCCTACCGTACTGCCTTAAGGAAAAAGCTTCATTCTTCCTCTTCTGTGCCAAATTTCTTAAAATTTCTGGCTCCTGTAGATGAAAATAACACCTCTGACTTTAGGAGCAAAAGGTAGGGTTCACTCTTAAAGCCTGGAGGTAAAACTGTATTTTCAAAGGTTCCTTTGTCTGAAATATTTCAAATGCTTCTCACACTTGCAAAACCTGATTTGTGCAACAGTTCACTTGCATGTATTCTGCATGTGGTTGCTGTCAAAAGATGGAGCTATCCCAGACTCCTCTTCCATTAAGATTGCAGAACTTAGCCATTTTGATGTTGTAATGGTCATGCAACTTCCAGCTATGTATTCCTGTGATTATTACTGCTAAAGAACTGTATAAGCAGATTTTAGTTAAAAGAGTGTACGTGGTTCATCCTAAGCAATGTCAGTGTCCTTAAATTGGAAGGAGAGGATGGCCTGTAAAATGCTCCTCCCAGTTGCTGCCAGAGCTCCAACAAAGATTCATGCAACCATTTAGCCCATGGCTAGAATAAAGCAATGAAGAGTTTAAAGAAGTAACAGGTGAAAGTTATTAGTGGGATTTTTAATAGGAAAGCAGCATTGCTATTCACTATTTCATTTAATATTCTGAATTAAAACTTCTGCATGTAGTTTGTGGATTACATCAAAGGAATAACATCCAAGGTTCCTGGACACTGTTCCCAAGTTTGTTGCCTATTTCAAATGGTGACTTGCAAACACAAAGGTTAAAAGTTTTGTTCCAAGTCTGTATTGTGAAGGAATATATTACCCAGTTCACAGAAGGTTGGAAGTTTAGCTGGTGTTTATAAAACTTATTGATGTGTGTGATAAAAGACATCAGGAGTTCTTTGTGTGTCCTATGAATAATTGCTAGATTTTGTGGATGGCTTTTAAATAGCAGAATGGTAAAGATACATTATGGGGTGTGTGTCTTTAATGCATTGTGTTTAATACACTGCTGTAAAGAAACCTGAAAATTAATTAAAACGAGAAAACAGATTGCACAGAGCTGCCAGTCCCTTTTGGTGAACCTAAGTGATGTTTGCAGCCTTGTATAAGCCTGCTGCCATAAATCAAGCTTCACCTAGCGAACACGAAGAGCTTGACCCAGCATGTGCACAGCACACTACGCTCCTTAGTTGATGGTTCATGTCACTGAAGACTGTCACTGTTACTAGGAGATTCAGATAACCTACTCACAAGCCATTCTGTGTTCCGCGATTTTAGTGACTACGAATCCAAGCACAGCCAGCAGGCCGTTGGTGCGGACAGCCCTGTAAGGATTCGACGGCATTCGTGGAGGCAACAGATATTCCTGCGAGTGGCAACCCCTCAGAAAGCATGTGATTCTCCTAGTCGATATGATGGTAAAGTCTGTGTTTATTTGCTCCCATGAACATTGTTAGTGGATGTATCTGTGAAATGGTTTTGTCTACCAAGTAGACATATTTGCCCAGTGCTCTGCTTGTACTGTCTTTGCAGTTTCCCACCTACTTTTTAGTTATGCCAAGCTCAGTTGTTGAGTTTTATTTTTGAGCTTTGTATGTAACGTAGTTTTGTTTGTGTGAAATTAAGTAACTAGAGAGGAAATTATTTTTATGTGTACTATTTTAATGAGTTGTGGGAAAAAAATGTATCACCAAGTATTGCTCTAAAGAAAATGTGATGCTTCTGTTTCACCTTTCCATGCTGAAATGTAGAACTCTAGGCTAGAAAAATCCAGGCCTAGCAGAAGGAATTACACTCCTTCCACGACATCAGTTGAGTTAGTCTGGTATGAAGCATACATTGCAGAAATTTGACCTCACGTATGCTGCTCCAGTCTGTGACATTTGCCCATTGAGCCATAGTGTTCACTGTTCACACATTTATTTTCTGATATTCTGTAGAGCTAAAGAACCTCAGACTAGATAAAAAATTACTGTGAATGACCATGTGGGTGCATCATTATACATCTCATTTTAGGTAAGCCAGATAGTACAGCACATGCTGAGGACAGCAATGCCTCAGAGAAGTTCTTGTCTGTAGATTATGGTCTCTGTCTCACAAAGTTTGAAATTCAGAGCTCTGCAGGCTCTGCATTCTGACTGATGTCTAAGGCCATTGTATAAGAAATAAGAAAAAGTATGAGGGAACAGTACATTATAGTAAATATAGTAAAAGGTAACTATTTTAATGTCACTGAGACATTTTCTTTGCATCTTAAAGGGAGATCTTGATTAAGTGGACACAGCATGTAACAAAAGTGTTTCTGTCATTAATGCATTGTTTGCAATGTAATTTGACTGATGATAGGGTAAGCTGTATATGGGTATATATGCCTCTCAAATTCAGTGTACTTCAAAATGAAGTGATCTCAAGAGCATGTTGTGTATACATACATGTGAAATGCTGTCCTTCAAGGCATATGAAGGAGCTGTTCAAATGCCTCTGTTCTGTGAAGCTACTTTTTGCAGGTTTGATGCATCTTTTTGTGACTGAAAATAGTCTTACCTGGTTATGAAACCCCAAACCTAAATTGCCTAGCTTGCATTTCCTCCGAGACATAATAGCTGCAAGACACAGTCTTAACAACCTACAGCTGGATAAGCAGAGTAGTTGGAGAAACAAGTGTGGCCAAAATGGAAAACAGGAAGTGCTATTAATAGGAGGAGCAATTTAAAATATCTGGCCTTTTTCTGCACTCTTGTTTTCTTTTTCTGTTTTTGTTCCAATGTACATATTCAATTTATGAACAGAGGGAGAAAACTGGGTTAGGTTGGGGTTTTTTTATTGTTTATAACAAGTATTGGGTTTTTCCATTTGGATTTTCATGCATCTCCTGGAACATTATTGGCAGTAAAGGATACTCACTCATGATCCACTCTCTGTAGCCTTTAAGTAAGCTGCTGTACAGATGATCTTACATTGGACTCACCACCACAGTTAACTTAGTAACCTCAGTAGTTCCAAAGTAAATGTAAATAGCTATCCTAGTTATTTATTATCTTGTTCCTCTTTCTTTCATATTCTCTCAAGGAGAAGCAGCATATGCGGTGGGGCCTATTGATTTGATAAGTTATCTGTACTTCCTTTTTTTAAAAAAAAAAAAAAGTCTTAAAGTCTTTCTTCCTCTTTTTAGACTGATTTTCTTTGGAAACTGAATTTATGCGAACAGCTGATGTATCACCAAAAGATCAGTTTCAGCCAAATTGGACAGAGGGCAAAGAAGGATTTAAAGATAACACATTTTGTCTTGTTCTGCAAAAGTAAGCATGAAGAAAGGGAAAACAAGGGAACATTCATGAGTTTCCCTTTATAGTTTGTGACTCCACTGACCAATTTATCCATTCAAGAGTACAACTCCAGGTGTGTGGTACTCTGCAGGAGACCAGTGAGAAAAAAAAAGGCTAAGGATTTTTTAAAAGTTAGTAAGTCAGCCAACCAAGAGACACAGATCTCTGTGAGTCAGAGACGATAAAGTTTTTCAAGGTTAACATAGGCTGCTTTATTAAACTTTGTATTAAACATAAAATCCACCAGTATGCCTGAACTGTGAGTTGCTTTGACCACTTGTGGACAGGCAATGTCAACAAAATGAAATTGCTCTGTGGCTGTAACTTCTTTGGGTTGTAATTAGAAAATATGCATGTGTAAGATGTCACAAGAAATAGAGACAACTTTAAGCTTTATACACACAGAAAGATCTAGATCCTGACAATTGTGATTCCATTTGCGTGGGCAAGTGGGGAACTGAATCTCAAGATGCATCGTGTTCATTGCGTCTCTTTGGTTAACACAGCAGGATATGAAAATGTATTTACTAAAAGTTTTTTTTTAAAAAACAACAAACAAACCAATACCCCCCCCACCCCCCAAACCCCAGACAACTGATACAAAGCTTTGGCAGAAATTTTGAGCTTAATCTTCTGAGGTTCTGAACTTGAGAAATGTCTAGTGTCCTGAATTCCTATGTGAACCTAACAGCACTTTGAGTCCCACTGTCTTGCAGTTCTGGATTCTTTATTTCTTTAGGAGATGATCGTAAGTAGTTTGAGCTAAAACTTCATTTCCTGTAGCATAGCTGGAGAGATATGATTGCTGTCTGTGCTTTGGTTGCATCATGTATTACCGACCAGAGAGCATAGTGGTTTTTTGCTGACACCATTATCTAAAAGGAGGGGTTTATTATATATAAAGGAGAGTGTTCATTTCTTACTAGTTCAGGAATAAAATGAAAAACAGTCCTAAATCAGTAGAGTTAAAAAAAATAAAATATTGAAAATAGATACACTGGAAAGCCATTTTTTCTTGTCAGTTGAGATTCCTGCCTTGCCTGATAACTGGACTCAATCCAGCCATGCTCAGGCAAGGTGAGTGCTCTCAGACAACAGCAAGCCTTGGGTACAGGAAACTATTACTTTTTTGTTTGTTATGAGAGGAATGTCCCATGTGCAGGCCCTCCTCCAGCCACCTCCTGCTTGTGGGTGCTGCCACTTTCCCCTTTCCCTGCTATTTTCCCCTGCTTCTGTACGTAATTTTACAATGAAAGACATCGGAGAAGCATTATGGAGTTTACCACCTGGCAGGACAGCCAGGTGATCTCTGGTGAGCCCAAAGATGAGGCTAATCTCCAGTTTGGAGATCTAGAAAGGATTTTCTGCATAGTTAAAATGATCTGTGGAGATTTTTATTGCTTTCCAGCTGGTAGCTGGAGGTTTGCAGGGTTGAATTATGCTAGTTCTATTGCAGCAAGCTACAGTTCAAATGTCCAACCCCATCTCCTGCTGTTTGTTGCTTTCCGTGTCTTTTTGTGCTGCTGCATGTGGTGTGGAGCACTGGGGGGCAGCGTTTCTCTCACCGCCACCTTGAGACACGCTCAGTGTCTTATCCTCTGATATTTTTCTTTTTTATTTATTTGTGGAGGTGGAATGAGTGTTGTATCCTGCAAAGTGGAGAGATGGAAAAAGAGGAGCACAGGTCACTTACAAAATGGATCATGCTTTGATCTGTTACAATACTGTATTTCTTTTGAAAGAAAGTTTTCATTAATGTCTTTTTCTAAAGCTTTTTTTGGCCCGTTTTCTGTATATAAGTACACAAATTCACTCTGAATCCCCTACTCACTGGCTTAAATATTCTAAGTAATAAAAGTGTTTCTTCAGCTCTTTTGATTTTTACCTTTATACCTGCCCACCTACTTTCAGCCAGATCTTCATACTTCCGTAGAGTCTAACAAGAGCCATATTCTGTGGCTATGCAAATGGTTTAGGACTTCCTAGTTCTCTCTCTTTGCTGGTAAAAAGGTGAAGGGAACAACTTGGTGATCATTTTAAACCAGCTGAAGTATGGGCTCACTCAAAAAAGGTCATTAGTTTTCTAGTCCCACTCACAGTATTACACAAGCACTCAAGCAGGCACAGGGAGGCGGGTAAGGACACGTGTCTGCAAGCTGAGGGTGGGTGCTCTTATCCTGCTCAGGAGCAGGACACACTTAGATCAGTGCAGAGTGATCATGAAACTTCACCTTGCACTGCAGTGCAGCAGGATATTTGCATACTTTATTCAGCATCTACAAATCTGTGTGCAGTGGACTGTTTCCACTACAGTTCTCACATATTGACTGCTCAGAATTGGTCATAGTGGGAGAACTGTTTTGCAGATTGTCAGAAACTCCCAGCAGAGTAAAATCAAGTGCTAGATTCAAAGGGAGGGTGAATAGTTTTCTGAAGTAAATGATGGGAAAGCGATGGTGCTTGTTGTGAACTTTCTTGCTGCAGGAGATGTGTTGGCAGTAGATAGCGAAATTTTTGTAACAGATATATCAGTTTTAGATTGGAGAATGGGTGATTTGTTTCAAGGTGAGCAGTAGGGTGGAGTTACATGTTGAACAGTGAAAGAATTTGCAATAAAGAGGAATGAGTTGCTTCGGATTGCTTAGCAGTACTGAGAAAATAGATTCAGTTGAAAAAAAAGAAATTTAGCCAGAACAACTACATAGTATTTTACAACTTGACTTACAAAATAAAAGCACTTTTAGAAATATAAGTGTCTCTGTACAGGAAAAAAAACTTGATCCGTTCATTAAAACGAATTGGGTTTCAGTCTCTGTCAGACAGAGGTGGCAAACTGTTAAATCCTAAGTGCTGAAGAAAAGTTTGGATTTGAAGAACTGTTATTATTAAAACCAGTTGTAGTTAGCACCTACCTATCTGTTTTATGTGCTTTGTGGTGAGGGTTATATCTCTTCATTAATATTTTAAAAATAATTTTGTAGTAGTATTGCAAATACTGTCAACTGTTGCTTTAGCATTCTATACTTAGAATGTTTATGTGGTGTAAATTATTTGTCATGTGTCCTCCAATACTGTTTTGATGGGGGTTTTTTAGCAACAAAATGATTTTTAATTAACTAATGACTAGTTTTGTAAATGTTGTAATAAAGCCAGATGGTTAGAATTGATTACTCAGTTCTGTCACTCTCTGAGTGAATATATGCTCATAATCTTGATTTGCAGCATAGGAGCTTGGCTATAAGCAGTAAATACTACATATAATGTGTGATAGGTTCCGTGCCCACTGAAATATCAGGGCATTCATTTCTCAGAGGTTGGTGATATTAGTAAATGGGGTGAATTTGGAGGTAGTGATTGCTTTTTAAGAAGCTCTTGGCTTTAAAAGAAAAATCAAAATCTAAAGCATCTCTCAGAGCTGATTTTAATCAGTTGTATTGAACTACATAATTTTTCAAGAATTCCTCATTTAGCCATTGCCTTCAGTTGTATGTCAGACTAAAAGGAACTTTTATCTGAAGCTTTCTGGTAACAGAAGGCTCCTGGTCATGTTACCACATTTGGTTATGAAGTCAAATAATCCAGATATCAGTGTAAAATAATAGGAATATTATATCATTGGTTGTAGAAGTTTAGAGTTCCTCTTTGATTTTGTGTCATGTAGAAAAGGAGGAGTTACACTACCTGAATGGAAGATCTGACGATAACTAAGGACATTCTGAAAGTCTTCTGAGCAATTTAATCTTACATGACTGTGAAGATTCTCTTTGATTGCTAAGCTGAATTTTGTAATGTTTCAAATGCAACGAAGAAAACCAGTGTAATGCAGAAAATAAAATGCTTAATGGAATTCTTCCATCCACATTATCACCTTATCTTGCCTGACTTCTTAACCCTGGACAGTAGATGTGGCTGGTAAACTCTGCATTTAAAGCCACCTGCAAACAACTCCATAGTGAGGATGGTGGTAAAGCATTATGTTTGAGCCTCCTCCCTATTAGACTCCTAGAAAAAAAGTGCTTGTTTTATTTTTGTGTATGAAGTGTTCAGTTCTAGTCAAAGATGAGGTTGTTTAGACTAAGTGCTTCTGAAAGAATGTTTTTAAACTTTAGGCTTTTAGGTGGGTTTGTCACTTTTATTATTTTCTACTTCATGTGGTTTCTCTTAGTGGGTTTCCTTTTTTTCTTGTTTTTGGAAAGCCTTGTTTAATACTTGAGATTGGATGAATAAGAAACTATTGATTTTTTTTTTTTCCTAGTCAATTGAAAATGAAATTTCCTAAAAAAATAAGGTTTAAGGCAACAACTTAATAACTCACTGTTGGAATACTTTAATGTCCTCCCACAGGTCCCAGCAAATGTATATTCATTGTAGCTTCTTCTGGAGCTAATTAAATTTCCTGTTTATTTCACTACCAGTCAAATAGTCTGTTTTAATTACTACTGCAGTCATTCACCAGCTTTTCATTTACAAAATTTCTTCAGCGTGGTCCCTGGTAGCAATATACCATGATACTTTCTTCATTAGTTTTGTGTGTCATCTTCGCACATGAGAGAGTTGATCCTTTTGGTGTAGGGATACTCTGCATTTTAAGACTGAGGCACTGCCATGCAAAGCAAGGGAACTGGGTACAGATGAATGGATCTGCTGTACAAATTCCATCTCAGTCCATTGTTACTATTGGCTTTATCTTTTCTGGGGTATTATAAGCAGTGGGAGCATCACAGCAGTACTGCTGAGGTATGGATGGATGCACTAGTGCATTTGTGCAACATTTCTATCTGCTCCATCAGCAGTTTCATCTGCAGTTCTTTACCTTGCACAAGTTCTCACAAGCACAGGAGAACTGGTGGCTTTCCCAGTAAAGTACACTCTTTCTTGAGGAATACTTTAGACCCACAGACTTGTACTAGTGCACTGTGCAGAAGGGTAATTTTGAAGGGTAGCCCAGGTCTGAACTTCAAATGGAAAATAACCTGTGCATTGATGAAATGTAGTAATAGTGAGTTAAATTGCCCAATCCTGAATCTGAAAGATTAGAAGTATGGGAGGCCTGTAGAAGTAGCATGTATGGAGGTAGAATTTTATATGGAAGCTACAGGGAAGCTGTATGGAGCAACATATTTAAAAGGAGTACACAAATAGGAGTTAACAAAAGCTGATGAGGTTGGCAGATCAACATGGAAGCAGTCTTTCAGTGTGTGCTGAAGTTTTTTACAGATCTTATAAAAGTTTTGAAGGCTGCACCTTGGATTTTAACACATGGCAGTTTGCTTCGGTGGAATGTGAGCTCCCAGTTATGTTCAGTTGAATTGCTCTTCTGTTTATTTTTGTTTTCTCTGCTGATCCTCCAGATCATTTGTGCATAATAAAGAAATAACATAGTTTCTTGTTAATTATTTCTACTCCTGTCCGGGATGTGGAAGCTGGGCGGCATGTCTGTCTGTTGTATATTCATGGACATGGGTTAGTGCTGACTTACTATATGTCTGGTTTTTCACTTTGCCTTGGGGATTACCTGCACATTCCACCTCCCTCCCCTCCTTTACTAGCCAAACACCTGATGCAACTCTGCAAACTTTAGACAGGCCACCTGAGCAGTTAAACAGGTTCATTTTGGTTTCTATACATCCTGTTACCTGCCAGCATGGAGATGGGAGGGAAGGCAGGTTGTGAATGTGTTGCGTTTTATCAGAGTAGACTTTAGACTTCCTATTAAATGTCTACAAGTGATAAGAAGAAAGAGAGAAAAAAGGAAAGAAAAGATAGAAAAGGAGCTGCCATTTGGAAGGCAAAGTCAAGCCTAAGACTTCCACAGAAGGATTAGAGGTAGGGTTCAGCCTATAGAATTTTGTAATCTTTCTGGTTTCTTTTATACCCTTAACTATTGTGAGTTAAGTTTCTTTTAGTGAATACTGATCTTATCAGGTTAGTAACAGACAAGAGATTTTCAGCCTAAATGGAAGCAGGACCATGGACTTGAGTAATTAATGCTTAGCAGTGGTTCGAGTGTTGCCACAGTAAGTCTAATCACTGGAGGATGAGAAATGAGTAACATCTCTGATAATTTAGAAGGTGATATTTTGTTAAGTCGGTACTTGAACACCAATCTATAAAATTTGCACAGAGACAGTAGAATGTATATGTTAAAAAGAGGAAGATTTTAGGTCTTGGGTATGTTCATTCGTGCTTTAGGAATGCAGTGCATTTAACCCATTTCCTTGCATGTGTTTTTCGCAGCCTTTTTTTATTGCAAGTGGGTAACCATAAACTGTCTCTGTAGATAGTCTTGATGTTTTCTAACACATACACGCATATATACATGCATAAAACAAGAACACCTATCTGACCCTAAAGGAGACCCATAAACCAGTGAGAGGATGGGTAGTGTGAGATTTGTTTCCCCCAAGATGTACATGCATTCTATATTGGATGCTATAAGAATGTAGTAAGAAGTGAATAGACTACAGATAGTGTACAGTGATAAGGTGTACCTATCTGGATCACTTTTACTTTTTGCATTACTGTTTGGTGACCATTTTCATTAATTCCTCTCTCTTATGGCAATGTTACTTTGTACATGCAATGCAGCCTTAGAGAAAATTAAACACTTTCCTTCAAGGTGGTATTTTTATTTTTTAAAGTTTATTATTTTATTCAGGCAAATTAAGGCAGTTTCACCAGCACTATACTTAAGAGCATTTCCCTTATAATGTTAATATGCACTAAGAAAAATCAGCATGTAAACTATTATATGTACAGAATATTGCTGACAGTATAGTGTGTGCATCAAAAACAACAAACAAATCAAAATAGTTTTCCTTTAATTTTCAACACAAATTGAGGATTATCAAGTGTGTGTTCCTTCTCTACCTGATGACATTACCTAAACTTCTTTTATACTTGCAGATCTTTGCCCAGGGAAGTCTTTCCATTTACCTGTAAAGAAAAAAAATAATGTTTCCTGGTTTCTTTTAAGAGATATAATATTTTCACGGTATTGATATTTTCTGATTTTTGAATCAGAATGATATTCACTGTATTTTTGAATGCCTCTGTCAGTGTTTCCTACTTCTCTTTGCAACAAATTATGATTGCCATTAAAATATCAAATATTTGTCCTCTGCCTAATTTACATTGCTGTGAAATTCATTGTTCTCTGAAATGCTGTTGATACCCAAAAATTGGGTATTCCACACAGTTGAAGTTTGTAAAAGATTTAATTTGTGCTGTTAGCTGAAGATGTATTTATTTTTATATGTGTGGTTTAGCCCTTGAGTTTAACTGTGGTAACAAAAAAATAAATGTTGTTTAAGGAAGCAGGTGCTTTTGGACTCACCCTATTTGTCTCTGACTCTTTAAGAGGAAAAGATTGACAGTGGCAAAACTTAGAAAAGCAGAAACCAACAGCTGTGACTGTTTCCATTCTTATTTAGTCTCTGAGCTTAGTTGTGCGAGTGCCTTTCAGCGATCAAGAAAAGAATAGCTGCATAGGAACCGTGTGAGTTAATATGTTAGCTTTCTAAGCAGATTCTAAAGGGATGTAAACCTTCCTATTTTGTTAGTTTGTAGAGATGAGATAGTTGTGTGAGTGTGTTTAATTCAAAAATCTTTATCACTATGCTAGGCAATGATAAAGAAATGGACCACAGATCTACCACGGAGAATAATTGTTTCAGGACTGTCCCTTCTCCAGGAGCTGTTTCAAATAGCATGCACAGATGTACTTGTCTTTGGCTGGAGAGTCTGGGGAATGGTTTGCATGCATAACTGGTTAGCTTGTCCTCAGGGAGACATTTCACAGCCATTCTGTTTGGCTGAAGGAGAAGTGCTGTTGCGATGACTTTCCATTTGGGATTTGGTAGGAAGAGATGGGTGGTTTTGACCATTCATTTTAAAGGTGGTTAATTGAGTAATTTTTCTTCTAGATACAGGTTATATCACAGACAAATGAGCCTTCAGAGAAGCTGTATTAAACAATAAAATTAAGTGATACTGCAGCAGACATTAAGAAAACAGAGTGTAAGAACTTACGCTTCTCATGTTGAGAGCTTGATTAAAAACAATGGTTTTTAACCTTTCTCTTAAAAATAAAAGATTTTTTAGTTTACCTGAGATTTATTTAATGTTCACTTTCTTTTGTAGTGTTTTCACTCTTCTTAGAATTACGTTGCATGCTTGACAAAAACATATACATTTTGTGGTAGATCAGCTGAAGCCAAAAGAAAAAGTGCAGAAGGTTATGACATGGTTAAAAGTTAGGAGTGAGAGCAAACATGTTTAAGGTGCCTGTCTCCCTTTCTGCCTGTTTGCTTTAAGAACCGGTAATCATCCCATTGCATGGCCTTAGGGGGTATTGTGTTTGTGCAGCTAAGGGTGTGTGTTTTCTTTGTTAAACACAGTTTAGAGACTATTCTTCAAATTAGGTGGGTGCTATATTTGATTTGATCTGCTGTTTGAATCATGCCATGTTTCAACTGTAGGTTGTATTTTTGCAGTTTCTCAAACTTGCCCTTTCCTTTTTAGCCTTGTAAAGCTGTAATTAGCAAGCCATGGTCTTGATGTACGGTACAATATTTTTATCAGGTTATAGAAAAAAAAATGTTTCAGGCTTTGGCCCATGTGATTCTTGCTCAAAAGCAGCTTTTAAATCTGTTTGAAAGTGTCATTTGGGAAACCTTGCTTGGTATTGTTACCTCCTATATACGTATGTAGAAAGGTATGTATTTATGTATATATATATGCAGTCTTTGAAAATTTGTCCCATCATTCACCTGTTCATGAAATCTAAGTAGTTCACAACAGCTTCTCTCTTTTAAAGATTACTCTGAATTGGGGGAACTTCCACCAAGATCCCCGTTGGAACCAGTGTGTGAAGATGGCCCATTTGGGCCAGTGAAAGAAGAAAGGAAACGGACACCCCGTGAGCTTCGCGAGTTGTGGAAGAAAGCCATTATTCAGCAGATACTGCTCCTCAGAATGGAGAAGGAAAACCAGAAATTACAAGGTTGGTGAAGTTTTTGATTACACCCTACTGCAATACAAGTTAAATTTTTGGTTTGCTCTGTAGCTTTGGCAGTGTATTGGACCAAGCCTTAATGAAACATTTTAGAAACATACAGGTAAATCAGTTTAGCAGCACCTGCCTCAGATCTCATTAGTGTAGGTTACAATTTACACTTTTTTTATCACTTCACCTTCTTTATCTTAATTGGTACTCTTAGTTTTTACCATGGCTGGGGTTCTTTAGTCTGGTGTCTAGAAGCTCTGACAAGCGATTCAGCACAATCACTATCATGAACTGAATTCCTTTCTACATTCACATCCATAGATCATTGTCTGAGTATTGGTCATTGCAATGTTCTGTTTAGCCAGCCTTGAAGTTGAATTTAAATTCTTAAGGAGCTGGTTGTGGACTTCCATGGGTGCCTGCCTGTGTACACACACAGTGCAAGCAAGGTTTGTAAGGAGTAGTAATGACTTAGATCAATCAGAAGGGTGATGAGAAGGGCCATGAGAAACTGGAATTCATGGTTGTTCTTAACCAAAATTTTTCTGTGGCTGAATGCATAGCTGCAACAAATCTGTTGCAGTGCCAATTTTTACATGTAAAATGCAGCTGATTAAGGATATACATTTTATTTTAGCAGCTGCATACAGAATTAGAAGTGATTGCTCTTGAGAGCTGCTCCTTTGAAGATATGAATGATAAGGACAGAAATGTTTATTTGACTTATTTAAATGTTCAGGAATGGAGTAGACACCTGGATCCTCAAGGGGTGAGGGGCCTGGCATGAAAATGGCCATTCTTCTTTGTCTTTGTGTAAACTTGAGGAAGGGTTGTCTTCCAGGAACAACAACTGAGTAGAAAAACGGCCCAGCTATGTGAAAAGGTCACTATACCAAACATGAAATCCTTCTTTAAACTTGGGCTGAGACTTCTGGCTGGAAGGAGAAAACATCTCAGACACTGGATATGGCCTCGCAGAACACTTAGCCCACCTATAGGCTATTTGCTCCCAATAGTATAGCTCTCCTATTTCAACCCTGGTATCTGAAGAACACCTGATACTTGAATTTCCCAAGAACCCCACAGGTGACAGGCATGTTCCCAGCAAATGTACTTGCTAATCCAGTAAAATAAAATATGACAACAGGCACCAAATACACAATGTACTGAAAGCAATGATTTTATACAGTCCCTTCAGTTTAGAGTAGTGCTGTCATAGGTAAACTTCTATCAAGTAAATCTGTAACTTGGAATTTTTATGGGACCTGGCATTTAGAAATAAATTTTCTCTGTATATTCATAGTCCTGATTTTTTTTTTTTAATTATCTTGTATTCAAGTTATCAGAATCTACAGCCTGCCATCAAGTTTTTGGGAACTGCAGGACATTAATATCCATAAAAATTTTAACAAGTTTAATCAGGTGCTCCAATTTTGCCTGCCCAAAAGAAACAATTGCAAAAATGTCACAATTCACTAAAATGAGCATGTCTGAAGCTGGACAGTGAATGAATGAGACAGGTGTTGGCATGACTGAAGATCCAGGCTGTGCAGTATGCACCATGGAGTAAGGAAGTTGTCCTAGGTAGCTGCTGCATGAAGAGCTCAGATGGTGAGACAGTACTTGAAAAAACAGGTGACTGTGCTCCAGTGAGCACAGCTTTGTAATGTAATGCCACACATTCTGATGCTTTTATCTCTGGGAAGTAAAAATAAATATTTTACATGCAGTAATAACTCCCAGAGTACTACTATTTAATACCGAACAAAAGGACAGAACATGGAAGGATTTCTCTGAGTTCATTTTCATATAAGCTGAAACTTAAATACCATTTTTAATTTTTCTTCATACAATGCCACATGTGTGTTAAGTTTGGGTTTTTTTTTTAATATTCTAATATATATGTTGTATTTAACCCGAAGAAAATGTGAAGAAGTTGAAGAGTTTAGATACACAGAATCACTTTCAGTGTGGACACAGTTATAATAAAACCATCAGTGCTTGTATTTACATAAGTCTATGATTAAACACTGAGTATAACCTACAGGGAAAACTCAAAACCAACAAGAAACCAGGAATAGAAAAAGCCCTAAGGAGTAAAATTAAGCTACACCTGCCTGTATCAGGATGGATAAAGCATGTGTCAGTACACATGCAGCCAAAGTCATGTTTTAAAATGAAATATACTACTTTGAAGTGAAAACTCAAAAACTAGATTAGAAAATGTCAAAATGAAATACTATGATGTCCAGGTCTTGCAAACACTTAGGTAACATCATAACTCACATGAATAACCTCACTGAATGAAATAATTCACATGTGAAAGCAACTACAGAATAAGAAGGTAAGGTGGACACTTCTCAAATGTAAACCATTCTTTTCTTTTTCCATTTTTAATATCTAGAATCTTGTTTTAGCCAGTGAAAGTACAGGGTCAGCTAACTGTTTGCAGTTCTCAGAATTTCATCATCTAGAAAACTTTAATTGCAGATACAGATCTCAGAACAAGATGAGCTTAGTGTGTTGGCTATTTTAGTGTCATTATGGGGCATGTAAATTTCAGGTGAATTAACTGTTTAGTAAATTTATATTAACAAGTTGAACATACAAACAATGGAGAGTTAAACTAACAAAAGATAACATCCTTTTGACATAGATTGTCTTAAAACTGTAACGTATAGGGATGTGATTTTGTGAGTTCATACTGTGAAGTCATCAAAAGTAGCAGTAAGCTTATGATATATGGCAGAATGTCCTTAAAATGACAGTGTCTTGTTAACATTACAATAATACATCATCACAACAATGATCATGGCAACTTAATTAAAAATCATGGTGTCTTCATGATACACTTTCATAAACATGGTTCCAACTTATGTTATTTGTAATATGCTTGATGTGTGTTGCTGAGAAGTATTTTTAAATTTTTGTTTAAAACTATAGAAACATTTCAGTCCTTTATGTCTTCTGAATCTATGCTCTGCTCATTTTTGCAAGTAGAGAGCTGTTGACCATATCCTGGGACTCTTGTCCTGGAACTACATGCATACTATAAATTGTAATCTGAGAAAATTACCAATACTACAGTGGATCTGTGCTCCAGGAACTCTGATGATCTAAAATGTGTTATTTAAGGCTTGAGTTATGCATTGACCCTTGTTCTGATTTCTTCAATGACTTTTGGAGAGAGCCTCATGTACACCCAGTGTTTATAGTCCTGTTTGTGTTCATGGTTCTGAAATTTTCTATATCTAAACTTTCTTTTTTATGTAGTCACTTGAACTTTCTTTTTTATGTAGTATAAAAACAGACATGTGAATGATCACATTTAAAGTAATTTTTTTACTTTGTCATTACTATTATGGAGCTGTATGCATAAGAAATAGATGACTATGCTGGTTTTGTATTTTTATTTGGTGTAGGTCTTCTGCACTAATTTTTTTAAGAGCTGGGAAACTGAAAAATCCTCTTAGGAAAATCATGCGTTTATTTCATTAGTCATCATCTCTCATGTTTCTTCGGATTTAAGAGCTGACTAGCTGTAAGGAACTTAATTTAACAGGCCAAACACCGTTAATATTGCATATAATATATTTAAAAAAAAAAAAAACAAAACAAAACCAAAACCCAAAAACCAACAACAAACAAGCAAAACCAAAACACTCCACAATCACAAAAATTTAGACATGTAATGTTTCAGAATTAATAGGGTTTAATTTTATGTGGATTGCATCATGAAGTTTTAAATTAATCCATTTTACAAATAGTAAACAATATTAACTGGTACATTAATGATGTAACTTCCTAGCTTCAGAAAACAATTTGCAGAACAGACGTCTGAAACTTGACTATGAAGAAATCACACCATGCTTAAAAGATGTAACTTTGATTTGGGAAAAAATGTTGAGTACACCTGGAAGGTCAAAAATTAAATTTGATGTGGAAAAAATACACTCTGCTGTTGGGCAAGGTAAGCACAGTTTGTTGTTTTGAGTTGTTGAAATGAATGCAAATTGTATTAGAAAAGGAATAGGGTGACCTCTTAACCACTCCTTATAACCACATTCTCCCTAGAGCTGTTCCTCAGGTTGCTGACTAAACAAGTAACAATGTTCTTTATCTTCATGGTTATGCGTATGTAAGTAACAGTCCCTTTCAAGAGCAGCTGCAATTGTATTACTGAATTTACAGTACCTGGTATTAATTTTTGAATAACATTTGTCCTTATAGGAGAGTTGTACAGTATCTCAATGTATTACAATTGTTGCAATCTGATTTTATAAATTTAAAGTTATAATTAAAGAAAAAAAGCCTGGACAATGCCAAAGAAATTACTGTGTAAGTAACTGAAGAAACTGTTTGCACTATTATCTGGAAATTCTCTCTGTAGAACTGTCTTTTTTTTCCAAGTTCAACAATGCATTGTAACTGCAAACACCACTAACAGTCTTCCTCACTGCAAGGCTGAGCAATCAGCCCCTCTCTCCACTGCATTAAAAGTAATAAAACCTAAGGATGTTTTTTAAATGTTCTAAGAAATTGGGTTGTGACTCAAATGTTATCTGTGCCGTGGTCGGACCCAGAGGCCTTATGCTGAGTGCTATATATAGCCAATGGTGAAGATAGCTACTCCAAGGAGCTTTTTATAGTTCTATACAAAGCATTCCAACATGTAAAGAAGTGTCAAGAATTCACCACTAGCAGAAGTTTCAAATTTTGCACCTGCCTGTGTGCAGTTACCCAAGCAAGTTAAACCAAGCTATCCATTTAAGATGACTAGGTAAGTCTAGATTACTAACAGTATCAAATGCCCCAAGCACAAATCTCTGTAGAGTAAGGAAAGCTCACTGTCACAGGTTTCCTTCCATTCCTGTAGGTAAAGGGCTCTGTCCAGTCAGTATCTGAGCAGGACAAAAACTTGGTTTCTCTTGATAGTCCACTGATGCTGGCCTGTGTTAAAGTTCAAAATAAGATTTAAAAAACTTGGAGTGATGCAATGTAAGTAAATAAATAAATAGACAAACGTTTGCTTAGTGGACTGCTAATAAGAAGCACATACAAATAGCCAGTAGATGGGGAAATTATCCCTAGCTCTTGATGCTGCTGTGCTCTGCTCTCTAGAGCTCAGTTGTGTCAGAGTTCCTACAGTGATGTCAAGTTTCATACATACACAGAAATGAAAAATGAATTTAAATTGAGTTCAGCAAGTTCTAGTTTAGACTAAAACCATTAAAAATAACTTGAGTAATCAAGTCAGAGTTGAAAAATGCAGGTTTCAATGAGCATGGGGCTTAAATTAGAATAACAAATATATAGTGTTGACCTATAATGTACCCTGTAGTAGATGTTTAAATATGGTGCATCTTTCATTTAGGAAGTGGTAAACTAAACACTATTTCACACATGATGCAGCATACAGAGATAAACTTAATATCAGTGTGCTTCCTTAAAGGGAATTTTAATTAACTTGTGATTTTGCAGCTGTAAATGTGCACTGTTAAGCCAGTTCTACCCTTTGTGACACATTCAACCTCAGTGAAGCTAATGGGATTTTAGACGTGTATCTGAAGAGGAGAACCTGGCTCATTCTGTGTCTGAAACAGCACTTTCTCTCACTGTTTCATGTTGGAGGCTTTTTGGTAATTGGGTTTAAGTTCCCTAAATTAATTTGCAGAAACACTCACTAAGTACACTTGTGATGCAGATTCAAATATTATAAATTTCTACTAGCATTTCATTTTCGAGCAATTGGATCTGGATTATGACAGTGTAGTAAAATTAAATATTGCAAAGATAAATTGGTATTTGTTTGTGCTTATATGAGAGAAGGCAGTGAAATGACTCTAATATGCGTTTTTATCTTTCCATAAATGATGTATGCTTGAGTCAGTTTTGATTTCTTCTGTTGTGGTTGCCATCCATATGTTACATATATACCAAAAGAAAAAAGTGGTCCAAAAAACTTTAAGCCATAATTTACTTAAGACTCTTAATACCTGATTCCAGTTCATCATGGATTAGACAGAATACTTTCCCAAAGAATAGTGTATTGAGTTCTTCTGTAGATGATTTAATAGTGCCAGTCTTGTGCTAAAAATAAGTATGTGCGTAGCAATAACCTTTCTGTTACTTTCAGAGCTTTGCGCACAGATACAAATGAAGGCTACCATTACCTCTGTGAAATAGTTGTCATCCCTTTTTATAGAGACAGAAATTCAAGCTTTAAAACTTTTTGACATGTACCAGTCATTCAGCAAACCGATAGAAAAACTAGAAATACAATGCTTGCTTTCTGATTATCTGCCATCTGTAGATCACATCTCATTTGCACATGTTTATACTTCTGGTATGTGTGCATCCCTAGAACTTACTCCTGACAACAGTGTCAGTGCTATATTAGTGAAAAATGTTCATTAGCACTATTGTAGTGCTTTATTGTGTACTTACATGGAAAAGTGGGAGATAAGCAGATAACTTTTCAGAGACAAGTATTGCAATATTTGCTGCCTCTTCTAGTACTTCTCAGGCTGGATGTAAGCAGTAACCTGAGACTTAGGCAGCTCACTCTGTACCTTAAATATCTCCTTTTAAGATGCCGATATCTTTTCTTGGTTGAGGTAATATAAGTAATGTAGTTTGATCTGCTTCCGTGGTCTACTGAAGACAGCAGATATGGATCTAGCAGATAGGGATCTGTTTGCATATCTAGCAGATACGGACCTTCAGTTCCTCAATCCTGTTCACTCAACTGTAGCCGAACCCTCAGCATGAGTACAAATTACTGTTCTAATGACTTTCTTCTCTCAGGAGTACCACGTCACCACCGTGGGGAGATCTGGAAGTTTCTAGCAGAGCAATACCATCTTAAACATCAGTTTCCAAGTAAACAACAACCAAAGGACACACCTTATAAAGAACTCCTAAAACAATTAACTTCCCAGCAACATGCAATACTTATTGACCTAGGTAAGTACAGTAGTGGTCTGACATGAAATTAAGGGGTTTATGATCTCTGGAAGAGAATTAAATAAAAGAAGGTAACACAAAGAAAGCCCCTCACCGTTTAATAATAGATTATTGGTAAAAACTGCTTTTAATCTGTTATAAATGAGAACTATTACTTGACATCATTAGGAAAATGCAAAATCTGCAATTCAAGCACAGAGGTCCTTTGCAACATGTGGTAATAAGAGGTTGCCAGATGTACCTGTAATACATCTGTATTTCAGATATTGACAGTGAACTTCACAGGCCTGTGAAATACAAATTGTCAAAAAAGGAAGTCAATATTTAAGCTCAGGCTATTGAATCATGTGCTATTCATTCCTGATGTCCAGTGTTTGCTGTCTCTGTTAAACACTTTCCCTTGAAATAATGTGGAAGTTTTTCTTTTTTCTTTTTTTTTTAATGGGTAGTTGCTAGTGGTTGGTATTTTTACTTCTATTAAAACAATTATGAAATAAGCTCTTTTTAATAATTGAAGAAAAGATTTTATGGCAGGTTATTCACACTGCCTAGTTTTAAGCAGTAGCCAGCTCCTGATTTAGGGAAAGTGAATTAGTTTGTGGAGGCACATGGGGTTACAAACCAAGGCTTTTAAATTTGAAGTGACTGGTAGGTGGGCTTCGGGCAGGCTTTTGGTCTTCTTGAGCAGAGCTTTCCATTTTCCCTCATGTTTATTGTTAGAGTTCAAGAAGTATTTTCTAGTATTAGAAGGAAACATGAGAAAGGAAATCTAAATGGAATTAAATTATTGGTTTAAGGTAGGAGCAGAAAAGATTGCTTTGGGTAATTGTAAAAGAGCAGTCTTCATATACCTCAAAAAATTATGCCATTCTTAACCCTTTTACTCTTCCTGGTTCTCTTTCTTTATCACTTTTAGTTCCCTTGTATGAGATTGTCTTTCACTGATTGACTCTTGCCACTGGACAATAACAAAATGCAGGAACATTTAATAACACCAAAAGTCAGTATGCTCTGTAAGGTGTGGATCAGTTATAACAGTAACATTGTTATTGTCTGTGGTTGTTGTCTGTGGTTGCTGCTGCTCCCAGATGGTTTTGTTAAGGTCTGTATGACTATCAGCGGCTTCTCCATCTCAGAAGCTCCCCCAAGTCAGCCATTTCTTTTGTAGACCTCACAGAGGTACTTTCTGGCATCCTCTCCATCTCCATCTTGCCTCATGAAGTCTGTTCCTTTTCCTCACCAGTCCTGTCCCCAAGCAGCACATGTCTGCTCCTCAGATGGGTTATTCTGTGGAATCTGTTGTGATCATTAAAGCATTTCTAACATGACAGTAATTATTCAAATATATGTGATTGTTGAGTCAGATGTTCACATGTCTAACCTTTACCCTTGCAAAAGTATTTGTGTTTGAATGTGAGCCATCTGATGCAGGTTAATAACACCTCACTGTATATGGCTGAATTGGGAGTTTTTACAGATAATCTACAGATTATCTTCATGAATATACAGTTGTGGATATTTTTTAAGATATTGTTTTCCCCTCCCTTGGATATTTTACTTCAGTTTATTGTCTGAGACACCAGAAGCTGATGTTTTTCCAAGAGGATCACAGCTCTTGTGTGTGGGATAATCGCACACTGAACTTGTTACCGAAAAAAACATTTTGGCTTACAAACTCAGTGTTCATTATGCTCTTTCCTAATAAAGGAAAAATTTTTAATAATGTCTTCCGGAGCGTAACAGGACTTACAACAGGCTTGTGTTGTGGTGTTTGTGGTTTGGGTCTGAGGAGTTGTGTGGGGCAATTTAAGAAGTCCATAATCATTGTTTGATTAAATGGATTTGCTATGAAAAACTCCATTGGGGAAGTTATGCACACTGCAATTAACCAAATGTCATATGATAGAATGACAAAAATTTATGGGAAAATCTGTACTTGGTTTGATCTGAATGATTGATACCTCTTGTATTATTTTCACTTACATCTTTTCTGTAAAGAAGTAGTACAGAATTGTCCCATCATACTTCTGCTCTTTATAACAACTCAAATGGTATCTGAGTACTTTTCATTGCAAATGAAAGGCTATACCCCATTTCGTCCACATGGAACAATTGCCTGATGAGGGATCACCTATACCCAAAGCTGTGCAGGGGCACCTACTTCTTAAAACTCAATGGGCAGATTATCTTCAGCAAATACTGAACTGTCAGATTTGTTAAGTTTAGACAGTGACCTAAGCTTTACATGGTCAATGAGAATATTTTCTCCTTTTTTGCATCACTTGGTGAAGTGAGTCAGAGTATCAAGGCAGTGCACAGAAAACAAGAATCAAGTGGTACAGGCATGGTTCTGCATTAACCGCCATAAACTGAGATAGGGAGGGTGGTGGTCGATGTCACCTTCACTTTCCACTACTTGACAGGCTTGTCAGGTTTTGACTTGACAATAGAAAAGTAACACTCCAAGGAGACTTGATGCCAGCTGGGAGTAGGCAGCTGCAGTGTAGTTAAACTGTTTTCCTGCAGATTTTGTCACACCAGTTCTAGGAATTCCCCTGGATCTCACAGCACCAGAAGCAGTCTTGTTTTTGAGAGAGACATTTACAGGCAACCAGAGATCATTCACTAGCAAGTACCTATTGGCATACCTGGTGTTGATGCCCCTGGCAATGAATGTTGGGATTCTGTCACACAGAAGTGCCTCAGTAAGGGGTGAATAGTTTTGTGCTGTGTTACTGAATTCAACACCTTTAGCAGAGGGAAGAGGGGTGGGACGACTCCTGGACAGTAGGGAGCACAGTCAGTGTGAGTTTGGTTGCCTCACACAACAGACTGGGGCTTGGTGGCTCAGCAAGCTGTTCATAGTTTCTACCTGGTTCTGCACATGAATAATTTCTCAATTTAGCCATGTGCTTTGCTGGTAGAAACAAATGCATGTGTTGGCAAATGGTAACTTCATGGTTGTTTTCATGCAAAGTGTTGTTTTTGTCAGGGAGCTATTAGCTGGCCCAATAGCTGAGGGAAGGATTGGGCCCTATTGTTTCCATAAGATGAAACTACAAAGCTGAAGGCTTCCTAGTTTCCTAGTGTTTCACACAAATACAATAGTGGTGCACACTAACAGACAGCATAACTGGATAGACAACTAGAAAGAATTTGCATGTTCTGACTTGTGTTGCTTCAGGCTATCAGAACTGTTTTCTCTTAAATCTTTAAGAATCCTTCTGAAAGCATGCACTTCTTTCTTGAGAGAAAAACCTATGTTCTTGAAACGTGTAGTTATAATATTTTAAAAAGCTTTCCCAAGTTAAGCTAAAGAGGTCTTGCTAACACAGTATGAACCAAAGCCATAACAGTATTGTTCATGCTTGGTTGAATCAATGGATCTTCAGCTGTAAATAGTGCTTCCTGAGAATAAGGACAGTAGTGTGCATCTGTCACTGGGGATTTTAGGACCTAAACACCAAAGTCATGTTCAGTAAATGATTTCTTCTTTCAGTAAGGTAGGGTAAACTGGCTTCCAGATGCTATCAGTGTAGGTAACCACTGTACTCATCACTGTTTGCAGAACACAGTAGAAAATTGTATTTCGTTTTGTTACATTTCAAAAATAAAGTAGTAGGTACTTATTGAGTAAAAGCTAAAGTTCTTAGTTAAATCATCCCCAGGACACTCATAAATAAGTGTGAGTTTAGCAGTTCTATTTCTCCTCCATTTACTGTTTTTTAGAACTTGTTTTCGTTTTTTATTCTTGCTCAGCTTGTAACTTTTCTTCATGACTTACATGAGAGGAGTGTTACTGCATGAGTGAGGCAGTACAGGTCTGCCTTTACACCCGTAATTTGTTTTTTGGAATAATTTGTCATTCAGGCAGAGGATTTCTTTGGAAAGGAACACAAAACTCCTTCTCAGTTGCAAGCTAGAAATACTTTTGTAACTCTGTGACAGCCTGACCAGGGGAGACCTGCTCAGGAACTGAATGCCAGTGTCCCATGTGGCAGGCTAGAGCAACTACTATATGACAGAAGGACTCTGCCCTGGGTTTTGTCTTTTTGCTTATCTGGCAGCACAGCAGCATTCCAAGAGCTAAAGGGTGGGGTGGTATTTAACAAGTGGGCAACTGAAAAACAAGATCCACTTAATACTAGAACAGAAGTAGTATTCAAATTTCTTTTCTGTTGCGGTATTTCACAGGGGAGATCTGATAGGGGGAGGATTTTTTTCCTACAAATCGAAATACTTCCTTTTGGAAAAGTGTTTGAGAAGGATCTGTCTCTGTTCACAGAATCACAGGGCGGTTGAAGTTGGAAGGGAGCTCTTGAGATCATCTGGTCCAGCCCCCTTTCTAAAAGCAGAGTCATCAAAGCAGGTTGCCCAGAAACATGTTTGCTCAGGTTTTGAATATGTCCATAGATAGAGACTTCACGACCTCTCTGGGCAGCCTGTGCCAGTGTCTGGCCAGTCTTATAATAAAGAGGATTTTTTTTTCTTATGTTAGGTGAAATTTTCTGTATTTCAATTTGTGCCCATTGCCTCTTATCCTGTCAGTGAGCACTACTGAGAAGAGCCTGTCTCCTCCTTCTTCATTCCCTCCCACTGGGTATTTCTGCATATAGATAAAATCCCCCTGAGCCTTTTCTTCTCCAGGCTGAACACTCCCAAGTCTCTGAGCCTTTCTTCACGGGAGAGATGTTCCCGTCCCTTCACCATCTTAGTGTTCTTTTGCTGGACTCTCTCCAGTATGTCCATATCTCGTTTATACTGGGGAGCCCAGAACTGAACACAGCACTCCAGGTGTGGCCTCACCAGTGCTGAGTAGAGGGGAAGGATCAGCACTCTTGGCCTGCTGCAACACTTTATCTAATGCAGCCCAGGATACCATTAGCCACCTTTGCCACAAGGGTACATTTCTGGCTCATGTTCAACTTGGTGACCAGCAGGACCCTCAGGTCCTTTTCTGCAAACCTGCTTTCCAACTCAGTGGCCCCCAGCATATACTGGTGCCCAGGGTTGTTCCTCCCCAGGTGCAGGATTTTTGCCCTTCCCTTTGTTGAACTTCATGAAGTCCTGTTGGCCCATTTCTTCAACCTGTCGAGGTCCCTCTGAATGTAACCCTCTGGTGTATCTGCCACTCCTCCCAGTTTTGTATCATCTGCAAACTTGCTGAGGGTGTTCTCTGCTTAAGGGCAGCAGACAAGGGTTGGTTAGAAGCTGACTGAGCTACCCCTACTACCGCCTCAACCTTACCTGCTAGCAGCAGTACCCTCGGGTTCCCAGGAGTCCCCTGGTGATCCCAGACAAAGTGTCCAGATGCTCAAAGAAGCAAAGCCCAGAAACCGCTGCACGAAGTGCTGTGTCTATTGGTTGCCTCTGTTAGCTGCACTCTCATATAATATGTATATAGCATATATCATAGCACATAAACATCTACACAATTCTTGATATTGTAAGGGCTGCAGTAAAAAAAGACAAACTGAGTTTTTACTCACTGCATAAATATTGTGGGTCAAACTGATTGTGTAAGCTACCTAGTTGGATTGGTTTGGTTTAAGGACATGGGGGTCCCAGCTCTGTATGAAAGTTTACAGATAAGGAGGTCTGGGGTGGAAGTCGTCATCTTGTTCTAGAACTGAAAGACTGCAAATGGCTCAGCTGTGCTCCTATAGCTCTACAATTAGTACCATTTACCTTAGGCTGGGATTTAAAGAGATGTGGGGAATAGATCCAAAGCCCATTGCTATGAAGAGAAGGTTTTGCTCTGACAACTGACTCCCACTCTCCAAGTACTTGTCACTTGTGCAGGTGCTCATGGGGTGCCTCCTGGAGCTACATGGCTGAGCGACAGGGCAGAACAACTAACCCCATGTAAAGGGGGATTTTTCTGCCAGGTTAGTGAACTGGATTAGCTCATGGAAGAGCCTGAGCTTTATGCTGCAGGAAAGGAGGAAGGAGCCATAAGACCATGAGGGTCCAAGGAAAGGAGGGAGGTGACAAAAGGTAAATTTACTGGGAAAAAAAGACAAGAAGAGAAAGGGAAGGGGCCCCAACCCAGAGAGCTCAGATTTCTAAGTCTGTGCCTGGATCCTAATGGCAGTCTAAAAGCTAACACTTTTTAATCAAGAAAAGAGAACTGGGTGACTTGTTGAGCCACTGAATCGAGTCCCCCACTATTACAGGCAACCAGCCCTTATAGGCCTTTTAACAAACTGATCAAGGGCCAGTGTTAAGAACCAGTTACTCACCTGTTAACAAACAGCCTGTCCCCATCCCCCTGACAATTTCTAAACTAATTTTTCAACTACTGTAACAAAACAGTAGTAGAGTATGAGTCAATCGTTTAGTATTAACTTTCTTATGATCTTTCTGTGTGTTGACTTGGAATCTATTTTTCCAAAGAATCTGCCTTTTTGGAAGGCTGTTTAATTTGATTACATGGCAAGTTTTGGGGTGTTTTGTTTATTTTCTAATTTAAGTTGCTAACTTCAACTGTTTTGACAGGGCGCACATTTCCAACACATCCGTACTTCTCGGCACAGCTGGGAGCTGGGCAGCTGTCACTCTACAATATTTTGAAGGCCTATTCACTTCTGGACCAGGAAGTAGGATATTGCCAGGGACTTAGTTTTGTAGCAGGAGTTTTACTACTTCATATGAGTGAAGAAGATGCTTTTAAAATGCTAAAGTTTCTCATGTTTGACATGGGCCTGAGAAAACAATATCGTCCTGACATGACAATTCTACAGGTATGGTTTCAATTTTTCTAATGAAAGGATGATAATTTTAAATCATAATAATTCAATGTAGATAACTATCGAAATCTGGACTTGAACTTAAATTCAGTTCTCTGAAATGGGGTAGAATAATCTGGGAAAAGACTACATCATCTTAAATGCACTAGTTTCAGATAAAAAGACTCCTGGGGAAATTATGAAAACCATATATAGGAAGAATTCTGTTTGTGTTGAATGAGGTTCAAGTGATCCTGCACATGAGCCTGTCCTAGGCTCACAGGTGACCCATCCTGGGTATTTTAGGTGGCTTCTGAGTAGTTCTTTTCTTCACACAAATCTGTCTAAACTTCAACTGACAAATATCTTTCACTGTTTCTAAGAAGAGTGTGAAGCATCGACTTCGCTACTGTGAGTGTTAAAACATGTTTATCTTTAGTCTCTTTGCTCTTATTCCGTGCAGATCCAGATGTATCAACTGTCTCGACTTCTTCATGACTACCATCGAGATCTCTATAACCACCTAGAGGAACATGAGATTGGCCCCAGCCTCTATGCTGCTCCCTGGTTTCTCACCATGTTTGCCTCCCAGTTTCCTCTCGGATTTGTAGCTAGAGTGTTTGGTAATTCTTCATAAAACTTCTGTCTGTTCTTTCTGAAGTCTTATATTTGGAATCCTGTTATTAGGAACAGCATTATTATCTAGCCTGTTTCACACACTCAGGAGAAATATTTTACTTACTACTGATGAACAGAAGAACAACAGAGGTCATCTTCTGTAGCATGTAGTATTTACAGTAAAATGAAAAGAAAGAGGAGGAAAGCATGTGACAGTCCCAAACTGTCCTGTCTTTTCATCCTCATTGTTGCCTTCTCCCACCCTGTAACCACTAAGATGTAAAATTTGATGCCATGAAGGCATGGTGCTATGACAATGGCACTTAAACACTGACAATTAGTTTTCAAGCTGACAAGAAATATGTAACAAAGGCATCATATGAGAAATATATCCATTTACTCCATTGTCATTGTCTCCAACAGTGTCAATGAAAAATTATGTTGAGGGTTATGTTTTTAAAACGCACACATAAGTGGCCCTTGCAGTTTAATCATGGTTTTACAGAAACACAGGGCTTTTGAACTAGTGTTTCTTACTCTTACAATTTTACCCTAACTGATAATCTCACTTTCCAAAAATGTTTGGAAGCATATGGGGTTTAGGCTCTAAAGTCACTTCTGTTACCTATTGTTAGAATCTCCAGAAGTAAAGTTCTCTTTCTTTAATTAAATTCCAATTAAGAATTTACCTTGATGCTATCTTACGGATGTGTATTTCATAAATTAATTATTTGGTATTTGTGAATATGCTTTATTTCCTTTTCAGTTATTTGTTTTTCAATTTCTTCATGTGATACTGGATCATCCACAATGAACAAGGTGGACTGGAGCTTTCCCACTGATTCCTCTCATCTAATGAGAAGCTATTTTCACTTTCCTTACTTAGCCTCACTTAAGAGATACAATGAAGCAATTATTTATTAGGGTATTAATATTGATGCTTTCTTAATTTAAGAAATTGTAGTCTCATCTGCCACAATAACAAATAATGAATATAGATTCTGAAAAGAACCAAAAAGAATCCTGTCCTGTTTCTGTTTAAGGACACACCAAAAGTAGCACTAGAAGAAATCACAGTGAAAAGGATGGTGTACAGCTAAGTAGAACTACATGTCCTGTGACTAGCACCTTAACTCCAGGGAAAACAGCATATTTTTTTTCTGGAACAGTTCAAAGTAGACTAATGTACATCAGCAAGTATCTAGCTGACAGTAACAATCTGTAGGAATTAAATGAAGTGCTGTATGTGAGTGTCATATACTGAGTTCATAATCAGTTCATCTTTCAATTATTCTTAATTATTCATGGTATTGTACAGGATAAGAAAAGTCTTTGAATTGGGCAATTGACTGCAGTGAGGGTATAAAAGTGCCTTGTGTATAAAGCATGCAGTATGTTTGGATTTCTGCTTTAATACACAGATTAGTATTTTATCTGTCATTTGAGGATTGTAGGGCTTTAGAAAGCAAAGATTTTTACATTAGCATAGAAGGCATAGATTCATGATCTTCACATGACTGATTTTTAAGTCAAGAACAGAAAGGCATGCATGACTGAAACTGTCACCTCTTAAAAATCTCTGATGTTTTTTAGAGAGAAAGTCCACCATGACCAACACTTTCAGTTTTTAATGTTTCCAAGTATTTTAGTAATTTCCTTAAAATGGTGTTTACTGGAACTGTGTAGGTTGAGAACGTTGGACATTCTTTTACATTAGAAAGTAAAATCTTATCTTCACCCTGCTAAAGACTCTGTAACACAACTATAAACCCAAAAAAGGCTAGAGCTATCACTTTGCTAGTAGCTGCCATTAGCAGCGTGGCAAGTTATGATCCAATCAGTTCTGATCCTTGTGTTCACACACTTTTGCAGAACATATGTACATTTCCATTGCTCACTTATTAGAACTATCGGGATGAAAGAATGTTACCTTTTAATGTTGAAGTAACTCATCTATAGATTACTAAGACTGTAAGATTGCACTGCTGTTTTCTAACATGGCATTTCTGAAGCCCCACTGCTATTTAATAATACAGTTGTTACAGACCACTTCATTTAGATCTCCATAGAGTGTATTTTTTGCAAGTATCTTACAAACGGTATGTAAAAGAAGTGGGCTAGAATGAGGTTAACCCAAAGGCTGTTTTATAAGTCAAATAACAAAACTCCTTTTAACTTCTTAATTATCTGTCCAAACTTTCAACACTTCTACTGAGCAGGATCTAATGAAAGTACAGTGTTAACAAAGATGTCTACTTTAATACCCCTATTTATTTATTAATGGAGGAAACTTGGTAGAATAGTGTTTGTTTCAAGACTGTAGATAAAAGTCGGGGTTTTTAAATACTGTAGGCTGCCAGTCATGCTGACATTAATCTGGGTACCTTCACTGTACTGTCGTTGGCTGGCAGCCACTTAACAGGAAGTGTGGGGAGTGGATAACAAACAGGTCTTTGTTAAGTACTTGCTCCTTTAAATGAGAGAGGGATTTCAGCCATACATTACCAGCTCAGCTCCTACAGACATTCATTAACAATTTATAGGTCACCTTGAATTAATCTACGTATATTTATGGGGCAGGTGCTGAATCATAAATAAACGTTTTTTTCACTTTGGGTCTCCTAGCTGTTCTTCAGCATTCTCTGTCCTAATATAGAGCTTCTCCTATAAAGTATTTTCCCATAGTTCTCAGTTTCAATAGAGAATTGAGGCAGATACCTGCTCTGTTACCACCTTTCAATCATTCCTGCCTTTGGACTTCACATTGAATCAGAGTTGAAAAACTTTATACTGCTTTTAGGACAAATGGCAGCAAAGTGTAAGATTTATGATTAGTTATTACTTGTGCTTTTCTTTCTCAGAGAGAGAGAGAGAAGTGAGATGAGCTATGGCTTCAACATTACAGGCAAAATAGCACAAGGGGGAATTTCATTCTGATACAAATTTAGAAAGAGAGGTTGCTTTAACTGAGAAAGGTAGTTAGCCAGTGTTTTCATATTTTTCTTCTCCGCTGTATCAGTGATACCTGTGGTTTTGCTAGTAGTTGTTTCCCTTACTGTGTGGGTTTCTTTTTCCTCTCTCTTTATTCTTCTTTCTTTTTTTTTTTTATCATTAAGACATACTATCTATTTGGTGTCGTTGTGCTTCTTTGTATTTGAAGCTGTGAATAAATTCACAATCACGAAGAAGGGAAAGGACAAGAGAGAAGCCCTTTACAAAAAAAATATATTCAGGAAGTATGGAATAAAACCACAGTATCTTATCTCCCCTTTACACCTCCATCAGTAATATTTCATGTGTTAGATGCTTTTGGCTGTAGCAAGTCCCTCAATAAAACCAGGGGCAGATTCCAAGTTACAGTAGCAGAAAAGTCAAATTCAGGGCAATGCTGCTTATACTGTGGACAGATGGGTTTGTGAAGATGGGTTTCTTGTCAGATGCTTTCATTGCAGTCTTCTGTTTCTTTCCTCTATAAAGACATAGGCAATTTGTAAAGGAAAAGAAATGAAAGGAAGTTGCACTGAACAGTCACTATATACTGTGGTTTCAGTGTGCTTGAATGTATGCCAGGTGCTGTCATTGCAGGGCCACCTGCAATATTAACACTTAAGACGTATTACTAAGATTTCAGTGTACTTATGTTAATATTCCAATAACTACATTAATAAGTTGTTGAGACATACTAAAAATAAGGACATGCACATGAAACTTGAGGCTGCTGAAAAGTGCACATTTAGCCTCATGTACTCGGTGTTGTATTAACTGAGATTTTGTAGCTTTCTCTACTAAATGAGATGAAAACAACTTCCAATCTTTGTGTCTTCAGGAGTAGTTTTTGTCAGGATTTTAAATGGGATTAGAATTCTATTCAAATTCAGATTTCCATGAACATCTCAAAAGGAAAAAGTCCACGAACTGTTACATGTACAAAAAGTGACAACATTGATAAACTTGACTATGCGGTTTATTGTGTACTTAGCTTAAATTTTAATTGGATTTTGTGGATGAAAACTCACTAAGATTAATAATTGAGTGTTTCACAGTAATAATCTTGATCCAACAAAGCTTCTAAAGCCATAGTCACAGTAACAAAAGCATATGTCTGGCACAGTATATCTAGCCTCCAGATTGCTCCTGTGAGAAGTAGTTGTCCTTGGACATTTTGCTGTTTTAATATTCTTGTCAAAAGATGTTCTTGCTTGATGTACTTTGTTTTTCTTTTATTTTCACAGATATGCTCTTTCTTCAAGGATCAGAGGCTATATTTAAAGTGGCTTTAAGCCTTTTGGGAAGCCACAAGCCCTTGATTCTGCAGCATGAGAACCTAGAAACTATTGTTGATTTTATTAAAAGCACTCTCCCCAACTTGGGTTTGGTACAGATGGAAAAGACCATTAGTCAGGTATGAAATAATATGAGCATATGAGTAGTATGCAAAAGAATGCTCTTTTTAACAAGTTCCTGACAGAAAAACCACAACAGCGTATTGTGTTACTTTAAACTGAGAATTCTGTTATTATAGTTCTGAAGATGTCAAAAACTTTTGGAAGCATGTGACTTGTATAGTACCTCTGTATTCATACATGTTGGTTATGGTCATTTTATGAAGCCTTTAATGAAATGTGTTTACTTTTTCTTTTTTTGAAGTGGACAACACTTTGTTACTGGCAGCAATATTACAGATCATATGCAGTGCATTCCACAAAAAAGCATTCCAAGTTTTCCTGTCTCCAAGGAATCTTGCTCTTGAAGTCTCTTTTCAGAAGGAAAAATTGACTTGCAAGAGCCTCGCAAGTGTTGACCTTACTTAATGAAATTAGAAGCCTCCTTAGTTGACTTTGTCTATACTGGCTTTTATGGTGCTGGTTCAGTATGTTACAACAGTGCCTTTGTATTTCTGCCAGGAGTACATGGGGCAGTGCAGTGTCTTGCAGTGAGCAGTGCCTCTAGATAGCAAAAACTGGGAATCCTTGATACACTTTTTTTAAATGACACAAGAAAATTATGTGATACTGCTAAACTAGCAGAAGGCTGCAGATGGTAACTGTGGAATTGGAAAAAGTGGGAGATTATTTCAATTAAGGCTTGCCTGTTCAGAAACCCTGTTACACTTGACATCTAATTTGCAGCAGGCAAAGACAAGACAGGTTTTAGCCTGTTTTCCGAAGGCTTATTGTGGTCCAAAACATGGGGCTGTACTGTGCAGAATTGCAAAAGCCTGCCACTCACCAAGAGCTGCAGGAGATCTGCAAAGCCTGTGGATTGGTAAAGAAAGCAGGCAGCAGCACAGCACACTGCAGAGTGCTTGCGAGGGGTTCCCTTCTGATCCCTGGCAGCAAAGCTTCCAGGGGACATATGCTTGAATTAGGATCATAAAAATTGCTTCTAGTGCTTACTACCAGAGGAAGGAGGGGAGAACTCGAAAGCCTGTGCAAGGAGAAGGAAAGCAAGAGATTTCTAGGGGCCAAAGGGGATTGTATGTTATCTGTCAGGCTGAAAGCCTGGAGTACGCAGTTCTGCAGAGACTTGCAGTGCTTAGGTGACCTGCAGAAAACTGTTGGCTTTGAGCAGAAGGAGCAGGAGATACTCTTTTTAGGTAGCTCTGATTGCTCTAAATTTTAAGTGGGCAGGTAAAGGTGAGTTGAAGGGAGAGCAGTTACCCCACTGTGATCAGGGCTGTGTTTGAAGAGAGCAGCTTTTTGACCAGACCTGCAGTCCATACACAGCTCCTGGGCTAATACCCATCCTCCTGACACCTTCTGCAGCGTGGCCTTTGGTTTACGTGCCCCAACGTGCTTTCAGTTAGCTAGCTTTTAAGTCAAGCTTTTTATTGGCCTCATGTCTCCCCCCTTTCAGATTTGATACTCTGGGCATGACGGCAGGGATATCCCTCCCTTCTCAAGAGCATAGAGGCTAGAAGTGTCAGAGGTCATGGGAGGAACTAGCATTCTGCCCCGCTGAATTGCACCATTTGTTTTATTGAAAATTCAACAGTATCTGTTCTCCAGAGATGTTCAGATCTACAGAAAATCAAAGTTCCATATGTGTAACCAAGCTCAACTTAAAATTGTATTTCAGCCTTCTGTACTTAGATGCTCAGTATGTGTATTTCTGCTGCTGTACAACTATGAGAGAATTTTTTATAGCATATATAACAGGTGTCAGAAACATTTCATAAACTGATGTTTTCTTTATAACAAACAGTTGAAGTTTTGTAAACAAAGTGGATAAAATAGGAAATAATTTTTGTTGTTTCAGCAGGTATTTAAGAAATGATGTTGATATTTGACTCTTTTCCAAAAGGAATAAAGTACAGGAGATCTAAAAATAAAAATAATCCTTGAACTTCTATTCTTGGGGTATTTTCCAGATGCATTTTTAAATCAACTTTTGTTCCTACTGTGTTCTGTGATTGACATACTTGTCTTTTTAATTTACCACATTCTTCACTGCTTTCAGAGGAGATAACTAACTCAGGGACATTCAAGTCATATTTCCTGAATAATTTGAAGGCAGATATTTGACAAAAACCTAGAAAAAGGAAAAGACAACAACAGTTCTTTCCTTTGGGTCACTCTGCACCTCAATTTATTTATCTGCTTTTAAAATAAAACGTTTTCTTAACATTCATGTATAAGACTGAGCACTCATTTCAGTGATTAATAGTTAACAATAATAAAAATCTGCTTTGACATTACATGTTTCCATTAAGTGTATCAGTGTAAGGATAGATTATTTAAATTTGTTTCAGTCTCCAGGAGCACCATAGAATCCTAAATAAATTTAGCAATGTTTACTGGTTTTCATTTAAAGCTTTCATTCTACTTAGCCTTACACCTGTACATGTGGTGCAGGGGCTTGGACTTCTTGAAAGTTTTAGTGTAAGTGATTTTGCTCAAATCAGGTACCAAATCAGTAGCAAAGTTTTTAAGTAGATCCAGTGCCAATGTATTGCACTCTACTGCCTCAGTCTTGCCACTTCCGGAGTAGGAAATGTGAATGCCAAAAATTAAGTCCTTTTTTTGTATGCGATGATTTGATATCCAAGTCTAGATCCATAGATTTTAAAGCACTGACTGAGCTATGGTTTTGATCTGCACAGCACTCTAATATTTTTATATGCAACAGGTGTTTGAAATGGATATTGGCAAGCAGTTGCAAGCTTATGAAGTTGAATACCACGTGCTTCAGGATGAGCTTATAGATTCATCTTTAAATGACAATCAGAGACTGGATAAATTAGAAAAGGCAAACAGCAGCTTGCGCAAACAAAACTTTGATCTCCTGGAAGAACTGCAGGTACAATTTCTATTTCATATTGAATTAGCATTCTAATTTATCCACCTTTACAGAAGGGATTGTCCTACACCAAGGCACAGGAGAGACTGGTGTTTGCTCTAGTGACTTTGAAGTGTAGCTACTTGCAATTTTATTTAGTTTAGCCTTTAGATGCAGAAGAAATTCTGAGAGGGGGTGGATAGAGCATATGCTTGCAATTAGTGAAAAGTTAATTCATCCCACTATCTCTTCTCTTTTAATTAAAATCATAGCTGTAGAAAATGACTAAAAATACAGACAGTGCTTTCTCAACTTCATTTTTACATTTTCTGACAATGCTTTATTACAGCAGGGATACTAGCCTACCACAAATGGGAAAACTCCTACCAGTGTCATAATTGAGAGATACCTCAGATATGGGATACATTGTCTATGAAGACATACTCTTTTATACAAGGGGTTTTTTTAACTGTTATCCAGATTGTTTAGACAATATGTGAAATAATAATTTCTAATATATGCTTGGAGCCTGTTGAGTCTGCAGCTTTTTCAGAGTAGTACTAATGGTCTCTGTAGGTATTCTCTGCTTAACTGTTCAAGGAGTCAGCTTTCTGGCTGCTTTATAACAGGACACTCGTAATAAAACTTTTGACCATACGTTTAGTTTGATGGAGAAAGGGACTTCAAAGATAAGAAGTAGACGTTTCAAGCCTCTTGATTACTATTAAAGACATAGACTTTGTAAGATAATAGGTGAGAGGAGTTCAGGTTTCTTAGCCATTGGTCCTGTATCATGACTAAAGCTAGCCAACTCTGCACACTTATATTGCCTTTCATAACAGAAATTTACTTAAGCTGTAAATTCTGATCCTGTGAGATCTGAACCTGTTTCAGGTTCTAAGATGAGTCTTAGAGAAGTCAGAAGAAGAGATACTCCTCTGCAAGATGTTTTCATAAAGCTCCAGGCACATGGGCAAGGAAATTGTTGATTGTAGCATGGAGGAGAGGGATTTCTGGGATGTGATTCAAGATGTGATGTCCTATAGATACCCGCATCAGGGGATCTTCCACCCTCTCCTGCACCTAAAGTCTCTGCAACCCTTAATGGTTTTTTACAAAGATCACCGCCACCTGAGTGCTGGCAAGTCAGCACCTAATATCATAGTGGGGAACTTAACTGCCTGTAGTGTTGGAGCAATCCCTTTGTCTTGGAGGTGGGCTTCATCAGTCTTCATTTCCCATAGTGAAAGGTGACCCATTGCTGATGGGAGGAAAATGCATCACCAAACAATGTGGGTCATAGTTCATTAGTATTTTGCCCCCAAAGGCTGAACTTTTCAACCTACCATAACTACATGAAAGGCAGTGAGCTCATCAGAAAGGCAAATACTTCCTTGGAGTCAGGACCATACAGTGTTGTCTCCAAATGTTATCCAGTGCTGAAACTTCCAAACAGATCTCTGCTTTTGTCAAAGTACCTCAGCTACAGCTCTCACACGATGAGTTTGAACGATCTAATACTTTGTTTCGCTATGAAGTAGAATGTTCATATGTGCAGTCTTTTGAAGGAGAATTTTTGGAATTTTTCAAGATGTGTTGCCCGTTTGTGTATTGCACTAAATCCCCTCCTCCCCCTTTGCCTCCAAATCTGGCATTTGTCAGACTCAAATGTTGAGGTGAAATGAGGATGCAGCTGGGTTGTCTTTGCTTTGCAAAGCACATGGAATTCAACAAATATGGCTGGCCAAAATGTCTCCCAACTGACCCATACAGAGGCTTAACTTAACCTGCAGTTATTTGGTATATAATCTGCAGATTTAGTAACTTTCTCATTTCATTACTTTGCATTATATTCTGAGTGTAATTGTGAACTAATCAAAGCAATCAAGTTGAGAGGGGGAAGTTTCTTGTTATAAGCAAAGCACAGTTGTAGTCTAAAGTACACAGAATAACATTCATACCTGCATTTACCTTTGTAATTTTTCATCATTTGGAAAGTATTTTATAAGTATTAATGTATCTCAAAAAATAGTTTAAAGTTGATTTCAGTTATTAATGGATTTCTTTTTTTTTTTTTCTTTCTCCCGCTCCTCTTTTCTTGCTTTGAAAGGTGGCTAATGGAAAGATCCAAAACCTTGAAGCCACAGTAGAGCTTTTATTGACCAATGAAGGCAAATTGAAACAGTCCATTGTCACTCTTGAACAGGAGCGAGCAGCTTTGCTGAAAGCAGTGGAAGAGATGCAGAAAAAGATTGGTGATATAGATGGGAAGCCTCTGCTTACTAGACAAGAACACATGGATGCTGACTGACATTCACCATTGTAACAGAGCAGAGAAGCTGAACAAGAAACAAAGGGAAGAACTGGGTCTTTTTGTCATGATCCATGGGCATTTGACATTGTCACCTTCATTGTACATGCCTTACTGTAGGAAAGCAAGATATGGGCATGGTGGCTTCCCATACCAGAGAAGCTGGTTTCTTGGGGAAAAGGCTCTTTCTTCTTACAATGTAGAAATACTATGAACAGTAAGATGCCACATAATAATAAACAGGAGAAACTTAATAGTGCGTGCAGTCATACACAATAGACTGTAAAGATGTCATGGATTCTTCCATAAGTGCTTCTAAACCTAAGTGCTTTGTGTTCGTCACATATTTTGTTTGTGTGTAGAATCACCACCATGTTAAATAGCACATCCTTTAGCAGGTCCTTTGAAGAAATATGGCAGAATAAAACCTTTGAATGGATGACTGCCCCATTGCAGCTATGTGGTGGTAATATCTACAGAGAGTTTTGTGATTAGACTCGAGATATTTTTGATGGTATAATTCCCCTACAGCTTGACTGGGTTCTGTTAATTATGTTGTTTACGCTTCAGAAAACAGCTTCCTGATGCTTTAAAGTGTCAATCCATTGGAATCCATAGAGATGGACTTCATCATATGTAACTATGCATAATTGGGGGGGTGACCATCTTTTTTTATAAGTATGTTGTTTTAGTACATTTTTTGTTTAACTACCATTAATTTAGTGTATTGTTACTTGGCATTATCTGATAAACATATACTGTATATAGTAACTGCATTATGCTTAACTAAATACACTGACATTGGTTTGGTGAAGCCTGTGACTCTTGCAACATCATCCAAGGATTTCTATTCAGACTCTTCAAGTTTCATCTTATTTATTTCTGATCTGCTGTGTGATGTAGGACATCCTTTTGCTGGGAAACTAATGTCCACTGTAATTTTTTTGTCCCTTTATTTGGTACTCTGTGCCCACCCATCCCCTGGGAAATTACATTCTTCAAGACTTTTTCTGAAGTAGTGGAGGCCTTTTAGGATCTTCATGTTGTGCCAGATATGCTTAAACTGTTTTATAAAGGGTATGGCAGTTTGAATTAGGACACCAATCTTTTTACAATGCATCTTTCAAGTAAGATGACACATGTAAAAAAAAAAATCTCACTTTCCTTAATACAGTTAAAGTAGTTTTCAGTCCAGTTAAAGCACCACTACTACAAGTGCGATAATATCCATGGATATCCATTTTTTTAGGTTTGCTTCAGAATTAGGAATAGTGCCATAGTTTTGTTCAGACCCCAAGCACAGTTAATAGGCATCAGTGTTTTGTTATGGTGGAGATTCACCTAGGACATGTGATTCTCTCTTTTTTTTTTTTTTTTTTTTCCCTTAAGTTGATGTGCTTTTTAAAATTTCTAAGCACACAGTTTTTTCTCTGACTGGCAATGTAGAAATGGTTTTGTTTTGCTTTTTCCTTTTCTCATGAAAATACCCCTGACACATTGCTGTTGTACTTTAATAGGAGAGCTGTAACATTCATCTACTGTGCTGAACAAATACCTCTATGTAGGTCAAAAAGAAAAAGAATTTATTCTTCAATGTCTAGAAGCTTTTTTCGACTGTTGTGTCTTAAATATGCCTGGTTCTTGCAAATCCACTGTATTCATTTAGTATTGAAATTCCAGATAAATCGATTATTATTAACCCATTTACCTCTTAGGCTTTTTTTCAATTTGGAAATCCATCTTGAAGCTCATGCTTCATGTTTAAAATTTTGTCATAATGGACCTCATACTGTTAGAGCACTCAGTAATGTTGCATTTTTACAGCATAGTGCCGTAATTAATACACTGACTTTTTAACAAGAGCAATAAAAATAATAATAATCTATGCCTACATCAATGGTTGTACATTTTTTGACATTTAAAACGAAAACCAGTTGGTGGGGTGACAGTTCAGAACCATGTAAATTGAGACTTTCCCTGAAAGTGGCAGTACCATCTACAGTGGTTATTAATTAAAACTCAGTCCTGAGACTCTTCTAAATGTGCTGAGTATCCAGTTGTGGTCTTGGGACCTGCATCTGCGTGTGGTGACTGAGGTGGAGTACATTCCACATGACTCCAGGGATGCATTCCTTTTCGTGATGTTTTGCTTCTCTGCCAGTCTAAGTGGAAGACTACTTCTAGTCTAGAGCCTTTTACTGAGAATTTGTGTAATTCCAGAAGTGCATTTAAATGAGACCTAAAGTCACTGTTCTCAGAATGCACAAATGTAGTAAACATAACAAGCAATTTTTTGCTTTTGTGGCTATGTAGATGTAACTGGTTCATTGTACCAGGGAGTTGAATTTTCTGTGGGTACAAATGAATTTTCTATTTGTACATAGGCAAATTAATATAATTTTGTTAAATATGTAAATGTCTGGCAAAGTGAGGGATCATGCCATGCACCGGTCTAGGCTCTGAACATGACTGAAATTGTTGATTCAAGTCTTTCTACTGCTTACACTGAAGCAGACATATGGTATGTTGCTTCAGTATGTCTCTTCCCATCCTGTGCTGATTTTTGTCACTAGGCCGCTCCATTTCAAGGGGCCAAAGTGGAAGACTGGAAGAAGGTAATATCACTTACCCAGTTCCCAACTTTGGAAAAGCTTGGGACTTTTCCCTTCAGAAGTATGCGAGAGAAGTAATAGAGCCCAGAGCTAGTCCCAGATACTTGCATCCTTCTCCAACTACACTCTATAACTGAGCATCCTTAAGGATGTGTAAAATTAGATCTGTTTTCTGAGTACCAGAAATTGTCACCACATACTGTCTTCCATATGAACAATAATTTCTGAGTCAGAGAATGTTCTAAAAAAACCCCCTGTGAATCCATACACTGGCCCTCAGCAGGAATCCTGAATGAACCACTCCAGAAAATCCAAGTTGTAATAATCAGTTTTTTCTCCATCTCGCTTCTACAGACAAAAATCCCTGGGAGTGATGCTTAGTTTTTGAAGAAAAGGAAAGACAGTAAAAAATGGATGAAGGAAGAAGTTCACTTGTATGTGCAACCTAGCCTTCAAAGGTGCATGACAAAGGCAGCAAAGTCTGCAGTGTGAGTGTGCTAGTGAATGACATAAATGGAGTACTCTATAGAGGTATTAGCCTGAAAGGTGGAAAGAACTAGTGCTAGCATGTGGAACAAGAAAAAGGCAACTCCTTTAAAACCATAGCAATGAACAGCACTGCTTAGCTGGAGGACCTGCTGTGGTGTGCTGCCGTCACCCAGTTCTGGTTTGTTTTTTCCAGCTAGTGCAAGTGGTAGTTTGTGGTAGCTACTTCTGACTCCCTGTGCTTCTGGCTTATGTACTTTTATCATTTGCCCTCTTATCTATTTCCAGAGATCATTATTTAATATAGAATCTGAGAATGATAATAGCGCCTATCATGTGGGAAGGTCAAAGCACTTTCATAAAGGCACATATTGCAGGTCCTCCCTTGTTTAGAGTGAGAATTGAGTCACAAGGAAGTTCAATGACTTGCATCAAATCTTTCAGTTTCTCAGTGGTTGCTGGTACTGAAATCGAGGTCTTCTAAGTCGTGGTCAGACTGTATTGCTGGTTATCTGAAAGATTGTTCCAGAAGGTCTATCAAGTGTACTCTGTGCAATGCTCTGCCAAATCAATGTAAAAGGGAAAGTACAGTTGCTGGAACTGTGTCTTTTCCTGACCACTGTACCTCCCTCACAACAGTAACTCTATCAGTCCTACTAAAACACATGGTCTCCTTACCAGGTACCTCCTCTGCAGGTACCTGGCACCCTCCAGCTCTTGGTTGATATGCTGGAGTAGGTGCACTGCCAGCAATCCTGAGTAGCAAGGGCTGTAGTTACAGCATCGCCAGTCAGCCAGTGTTCCTGGAATTTTTTTCAAATTTAGTAATCTTTATTATTACTTTGGACATTACTTTGCCATTACTTAGGACAAAGTCTTGAAACTGTAGCTAGTTGGACTCTGAATGAAGGACAATAATCTACACAGAGCAAAGAGGACAACGTAGCTTTTGAGCTCTTCCTCCACCATTCAGTGGAGCGAGGAACTGAATTAATTTTTTAATTCAAGTCCACCACACTAGCTGCTGCAATTCCACCATAATAACACAGCCTAGTATGTCAACATGGCAGAGCACACCACTTAGCCAAGTCAGCTGGGATAGTATCAGTGTCCTCAGTGCATTCCCCTCTCTCCTGGGGGTTTGGCTGCTTAGTTAGATAATGCAACTTAGGTAATGCTTTGAGGCACTTCTGGCCTCCAGTGGCTTCTGCCCTCAGTGCCTCCTGGCCTTGCAGCCATTCAAGGAAAAGCTGGAAGAAGCCAGGTGCTTCCCACCATGCCACCATCTCTTAGGAACTGTGTTTAGAAGCTGAGGCTCTCGTGCTTGGTCCCTGCCTTAGCTATGCTGCAGCCACACTTGGCATCGGGCCATGTACCCTTGTTGATCCCTGACCTATGGACTTGGCTTTCTAGCTTGGCCTCAGCCTGTCTCACCACCGCAGCCTTGTCTGGTGACCTGGACTGGTGACCTGCCTTGCTTGTCCTTTCAAGGTACTGTGGGGCAGCTCCCTAGTCAGTAAGTTGTGCCCCTTGCCTGCCTGCCCGTCACCTTCTGCTCCTGGCTCACTTTCCCCTCCAGAGCAGCGCCTTCCCTTGCTGCTCCCCAACACGCAGCCCCATGGCTCAGCTCGTTACCTGTCTACATTGCTTCTGATTCTAGCGCTGGGCTGGTCAGAGCCTGTTTAGGTGTCTCTGCATGCCACTGCTTTTCATTGAGCAAGCAAACCATTTCTCTTAGAGTTTGCTTAGGGACCTCCAACACAATGGTTGCACTGTGTAAAAGGGCCCTTACTAGTCTCCCATATGTTTCAAAATAATGTGATCACATTCTTCTTCAAACAGTGCACCATATTTGCATACTATATCTATGACACGAAAAAAGTGCCTAAACCAAAAATAATGCATTTTGACTACAGCTGCATGAATGCCATGATTGCTTGAGGCATCTTAGATCATTGTAAAGTATTTATAGTGTGTCACACCCTGTGATGTGAAGTAATTTTTCTTTAACAGAGAAGAACAGGTATGTAGGAGGGAGAAGAACACTGGCAGTCAAGCTAACCAGCAGGAGTGCAACCCAGGCATTGCCTTCAGAAGGCACATGTGTGGCTTACACCCACTGAGTTTTACATAACCATAACCTAAATTAGGTTGGATCACTGGGTACTCATTTGCTCATGCAGCTGCCAGAAAGTGTTCCTTTCATCTAAACACACCTGAGGCTGCAAGAATTCAGTGCCTCAAAGTAGACCTTTTCAGCATAACCCAAAGCAAATCAGTAAATATTTCATTATGTAGAAGACACTACTTATTCCTTTGTATAAACAGATTTTTTTCTTCTGTCTAATTAATTGTGTCATATATTTCCAAGGTGTTAGAAAAGCTTTGGGGCTATAGATGCTAGAAGTTGATGAAACTCCTCTTACAGAGAGAGCAGATGATTAAAATGGACTCTGGAGAAGCTTGTACTAGCTTCCTATCCCCAACTTCTCTCATGAAACATTTCAGAAATCCAAAGAGATTTTAGGGAATTTTCCTGACATTTCTAAAGTCTTATATTTCACAAGTAGAAATTGCTGCTACACAAAGAGATGGAAGCAGGATTCTGCTTTTGATTAGGAGTAAAATGACCAAGAAAGATGTTCTGACAACAGTCAAACAGGTCCTAGGCTCAACTGGGTGCCTACTTCTTTCTGTCCCTATCTAGCACTCTTCTGTAATACATTTCCTTTTGTTAACATTTCACAGTAGACTGCTTGTCTACAAAGGAGATATAAATACATTTTTCATTTTCCAGCTAAAAGCAGAATATGATAATTACCTTTTGTATCTGTCTGTGCTTCTGTTACTAATGAGACAGCAAGTTTCCCTTTCTCACTAGTTATTTGCAAGTCTGTCTAATCAAGTTGGTCCTCAGGAAAGAGTCATCTTGCTACAACTTGATTTGCCCTAGTTCTCTTGAAAATGGATTGGGGGATTTTTTTGACCTTTTAACTAGCATTTAAGAAATTTTGAAGTTCTCCTTTCTCAGATTTTTTTCATAAGTATTACAGGACGAATGAATACTTATAACGCTTCTATATAGGGTCTTTTTCCATGCTTCCAACACCTGTTGCTTAGGATGATGTTGGCTCTGTAGACAGTGAAATGTCTTGCGATGTCAAAGATTTGGAATTGCCAAGGCAACAGTTGACTCAAAGAGCGTGTTTACTCCGTGTATTATTTAAGATGAGCCAAGTAGCTTAAAGAATTGGCCACTGATTGGGATTTTGAGTTCATGAAGCTGTAGATTCTTGATGGCATTAGTGGTACATATGTCTCCCCAGCTCATTATTTGCAGTTTTCTCTTAGGGCATGTCACAAAAAAATCTGATCCCAAAACAAGCTAAACAAAAGCTGTAATGTGGTTGCTGTTTAATATTTAATGGCCTGCTATACCAATTGTGTCTAGGATTTTTTGGTAAGGAATATCAGAAATGGTGGTTTCAATGGTTAGAGGTAACAAGCAGGTATAGAGTAGCAGTGAACCTTGCAATTGGCAAAGTAGCAAAACAGTTAACAATATGTAAGTAGGGAATAATTATAGAGCCTTTGGAGTGCATTCTGTACAGTAAACTTGTCAAGAAAGGAGTTAATAAACATGCTCATTTTGAGAGAAGGAAAAACTGAGATGCTTATTAAAAATGGAAAGAGATGGACTGTCAAGAAGAGAATATGTAGAACTAGCCGTGATAAAGCCATGATGTTTTCAGGACCTGCAGTAGGATGTCTAACATCCTGTAAAGAGGTATGAGTGCAAATATCCATTGAACTAAGAGGCAGTACAAATCTGAATATAGTGATAACCTGGATAAGCCTCAGTAAACCTTCAGAGGTTTTTGCAGTTCCTGATGGAGCTCACAGAGGCAGGCCTCAGTGCAAGCAAGGTTTCTCTGGTAAAGAAAATGTGATGTTCTTTTCAAACAGTGGAGAAAGTCAAATAAGACCTGATCATATAACCTAGTCATCTGGTCAGCAAAGCTTGCTTCCTGCTAGGATGGAAAACAAAGGAAGACTTTGTAATACAAAAATATCCTCCAGCAGTCTCTGGCATATCTCTGAGATACACTGATTTCTTCATGGTGCTGAGAACAAGCTTCAGTTTCAATAGTACCGAGAAAAAACAATCAAATAACAATTTAAGTAGCAACTTCCAGCCATGGACACTTACAGTATGTAACGTTGTTGGAGCTGAAATAGACAGTCTGTGGTGCTGGTCTATTATCATAAGGCCCCTGTTTGAAACTTTTCTTGTTTTTTTTCTCTGCCATCTGCCTTAGTTTTAACAAGAAAAAAGTGTTTATTCACAAAATTTGCATTTTATTGTTTGACTGTCAGATTTGTGACCTTAACTTCATTGTTTGGCATTAAGTTGCTAAACTACATCAAGAGTAGAAAGATTGCTTTAATGCACTGACTTTGTAGGAAGACAATAAAAAGGGTGGTGAGATAGAACACATGTAGGTGTTTTACCCTACCTGTACAGAAATTGTATCTGCAGAAACTGCAGGTGGGTCACTTGACTCCTGCAGGATTTAGTGGGATCGTGTGATGGAGTTATATACACTTTAATGTCAGTAGTTATATATGCTAGTTATAAATGCTAGTTTAGTAGTTATAAATGCTAGTTTAGATATGCTGGCTAGTGTGACAGGTGCCATTATGCCTACTCTGGTAGCTGCCAAGCTCTCTATGGGGTAGGAAAAATAAGTCTGTGTTAGCCTAAATCAATCATGCATAAGCAGCATGTTCTATCCTCAGAATATCTTTAGGCGTTCACAATTATTAACATTTATATTTTAAAAAAAAAAAAAGAAAAAGGAAACATCTCAGATTCTCTCATAATTTGTTCCAAGCATCTCAGTTCCAGGAAGAAGTCCTATTTTAACTGGAGCAGATGATTACAAGACATTACTAAATTGGTTCAGATTAAGGCAACAAGAGCTTAAAATTATGGACAAATTAAGGAATATATATTTGGACATTTGAGTGGATCTGCACTAATTATTATTAGCTGAGTGTGTGACCCAAGTACAGTAAATACTTGTTTCCCCTTTTCTAAAACTTCATGCCTCAACAAAGGATAAAAACTTCCATTGTCAGCTTTTGCTTAAAAAAGAAGTAGGAAGTTCTATGATTAAAGGAACATGAGTGTATGTGAGAGAAGGAGGAAATGAGAGTTTCAGAAGCAAAGAGCTGACAGCAGGGATTTACCCAAACCCTTTGTATGACCTCCAGAGAGATCCCAGCAAACAACATGCAATGTCTCACTGCTGTGGCCTACAGATTTCAGGAGTTTTTAGTCACTGCAGTGTGGTCTCAGAGAAAAGGTTATAGTACACTTTCCCTTAAAAGCCCCTTCTGTATTCCCCTCCCACCAGCTACTCTATCTTGCAACATAAAGGTGGTACATGCATGTAACACAGACACAAGGCAAAACATCTGCAAGCTCTGTTGTCTGTCACTTGACCACTATGTCATGGTGAGCCAACCAGTCGAGAGGAAAAACGTACACAGCTGGGGACTATGGTGCTTGTTTCAGCTTGTGGCGCCTGTGAGAGTCACCTGCTCTGTACTGACTCCAGTCCTGTGCATTTTGGTGAAGCGTACCTTCTGGAAAACCAGCAACATGTGAGCCAGCAGGCCTCAAGAGAGGATGACTCTTCCACTTTCCATGACAGTCTGATCTAGGAGAGAAGGTCAAACAAGAAGGAAAGGCAGAAAACCATAGAGCCAACAGATATATTTTTTTGATCAGGCAGAGCAACCATTAGAATAAAGAGTTCTTAAAAGAGTTTATGTTTTCCTGCATTGCCTTCCTTACCAAGTATGGTTTCTGCCCAGCAGTTGTTGGTACTGCAGCCCTCTCACCCATACTAAGGAAGTCAAGGGCATGGGCAGTCTGAAAGCTTTTATGCTTTTTCACTCAGTGACTGAAGGATATATGTTAGGCCATGTCCCATTCCCAATGTATGGTTTCAAATCGTTTCTCCCTTCAGTTACTGATCCTTGACTACTTTCTCAAGGCATGTCTCCACACTTCTCTAGAGGGTGATTTAAAAAAAGCTGTTTGTGATCTGAGATATACTGAGCCTACCAGAGTAGACCATTCCACCCAGAACCCACATCTTATCGCTCTACTTCCTAGCCAAGTTTATTAGTTTGCAGTCTGATGGCAGTTAGTGATTCCCAGTTTGGAGTTAGCCTGTGCCCAGCAAGCTTGGAGTACAGGAGCTCACTCCTGTCAGCCTACACCATTCCATGGAGACATACTGTGAGTGTTATCAGGTCAACTTCAAGGCTTCCTCTTGGCTAAGGTACAATGTGTGTGCAAGCACTGTGAAACATTTTTCCAGCCCTTGACCATTTACACTGTGGGCTTCTGTACCACCTTCCATTTTTCATAATTGTTGGATGACAGGCACGGAAACTGTATGTGATGCTCCACTGGTGGTCTTCTGCTTGCCTCTGGTTAGTCCTTCATTTCTGTTTGTAGAAGACATAAAATCTTCTTGTCCCGGCACACCCTGGGAACTCATGTTAAATTTTCTGGCAATGACTGGCCCCTAAAGCCTTTTCAGTCATGGTCATTTTCCATCATCCAGATGTTTATACTGTAGCTATGGCACAGCTTATTCATTCCCAATTGTATAACTTCTCACTGCATTAAAACATTTGATTTCCTTAGGTCATATCTTTTAAAATATCATCTGTGGGGAAAAAAATTTTATAACTGCATTTCTCACCTGCCTATGGAAGTTTGCAAGATTCACTGAAGTTTCCAGTCTGAAAGTAATACATCATGATCACCCAGCTTCCCCTGTTTCCACACCCCACTTTTACATGTGTGGGCAAGTCACTGGACTGAGACCAGATCATTAATTGAACTTTTTAAAGGTAGGAGCAACTCAAGAGTTGCCAGCTGTGTTAATTTAGCAAGCCCCTAAACATTCAGCATATAGTAAGGTTGTTGCTGGCTACCAAACAGGACTAATTTGGAGGCAAAAAAGCAGTTACGAGTCGCACTGGAGGTCAGATGGAATTGTGAAAAGTTGTGCGGCATATTCCACAAAAAAAGGCTACGCTCATTCCCTTGCCTTAATTTATTTGATCATTTGTCCTAACGATTTTTTAATTGTAATGAAAGAGAGAGCTTTTTCCTGCTCTCTCCAACTGCCTTTTGCAGAAGAATTGTAAAGCTTCAAGCCATTAGCCTGGCTATGTAGCCATTGCTGTTACTGAAGGAGGTTTAAAAATTAAACAGCTGTCATACCCAGACCCATCACAAAAATCAGGCTGATTATAATACAGGCTTACACCAGGCAAATGGCAACTATCTTCTTAATTACAAGTTTTAAGGACTTTTCATGTCTCAGATCTAGCTTGTTCTGTCTATATAAGGGAAGAAACACCAACATCGTGAAGTATTACCCTGCTGCATCTTATCAGGAAGGGAAGAAATTTGATTTTAAAAAGAAAACCCACAAAACTTTTGGCAGACTTAAACCACTTTTTTTGTTGTTGTTTCGTTTTACTTTTCTTTTAGTGCCTGATATTAAAGGACCTAAATTTATCCCCGGGGGGAATTCAAGCATAGATTCCAACAGGAACAGGATGGTACCCTTATTATTCCTACCTCAGATAACAAACTGCCTCTGGGGGAGGGGTTCCTTTGTTGTTGCTGGGTTATTTTTTTAATGTGTTTATTACCCTCGGAGTTTAAGACCTAAGCCTATAATCTCCAAGGCAAAGCAGTGATTGTGACCCTAAGCGAAGGAGGTGCTTATTAATGCTGTTGTTCAGTATTATGCAAGCTGCTGAGTCTGTGCTGTGCAGAATGCTTCCGTGTCCTCTAGACATCAACTTCCACGAGATCTAGTTTTTCTAAACGCTACCAGGTGTTGTACAGAAAAACCAGGAGAGTACAGGAGGTGAACCAAGTTCTTGGTATGGCTTTTCACACACGTGCATGTTGCTCTGTGCTGACACCTTCTACAGGTGAAAATCTGGCCCTAATCATGGGTGGATTTAAAAGCATTCATTGACCTTGATTTTTCTATCGAAGTTCCTACATTGGTTTTTGAGTGCTGTATGAAGTTAGTGTGCCCAGAGGATGGTATGTATTCCTAACAGTTAACTTTTGCCTAATTCAGAGGTTTTTTAGGCCACAGGGGAATGATGAACTAGTCAAGTGCAGAAATACAAACTGGTTTCGGCTACAATGATGAAGTAAATATGGCAATCAGGAGAAAAAGCACAGAAGGACAAGGGTGACACAGATGAGCCCAGACAGCTTTAAAAGTGTTGCTATGCATGATCCTGGTGCTGTGCTTCACTGTGGAGGCCCCACTGAAATGCTGACCATTGTGCCAAAGGCTGTACAGGGGAAGCAACTGGTGGGACATGCTAGAGAAACCCAATAAACAAATTGAGAGTCAGAGAGAAACCGTAGAACGAGCGGGGTGGGGGTGCAGGAAGCGAAAGCCCTGTAACCAGCAGCCCTGTCCTGCGCTGGTAGCCCGCTCATCGTCGGCATCTGTCCTGCACAGTGCTTGGCGCCAGAGGCATCAAACCTCCTGCATGTGAGGGGATGAACATGTGAAAGACAGCTGGTAGGGCCTAATGAAGTTTCCAGAAGAAGGCACGTGGCTGAGTCTGCCTCAGGATTTCCATTTACACTAATCTGAAATGAGGCTTCCATAATTACCAGTCTGTTGGTAACTCCTAATATATTTAAACTGTTGTCCAACAACAGTTGTCTCAACCTGTGCAAAAAAATGTAAATTTTTAAAGTTTAAGAAATCAGAAACTGAACAGAGAAGAAAACAAAAGAGAATTTGAGTTTGATTTGTGTTGATTAAATTCAGGGTCTAATTTTTACCTAATTTGTATATAGAGAGTATTTGCAGTTTGTTAACTCTTTTCCAGAAAAGATTTCGTTTCTTTGCCAGAGTGAATATCAAGCAATGTTTCCTTCTAAAAGTCTTAGGGAATTAAAACTTACCTAGAAATTCTTGTATTGATTTCCTGCATTTAGAGCAGTTTTAATATTACTGATCTACAGTATGACTCAGAGACTCTTTTACCCTTCAAATAAAGCAGTCATCTAACTTCAGGCATTGATTTTCAAAATAAATATTTAATTGATATTCTGCATTTTTGCAACAAGAGTCACAGTGTGTATTTCTGCATTAAGGAATTCACGTCAGCGGTGAGTCAAATTCCCCACTAGATGGTAATGTTGTTACAGATGTCTGGTGTTGAAAGGAGCTTCTTTGCCAACACCTCCAAAAGAAAGTGGAAACCATGAGATTTGTCCAAGAAATGATCTTTGGATGATTTGGGGAAGAAAAAAGTTTCCATTTATTAGAAAATAATTTTTGGTTTGAAAAAGGTTTTGATGAAAACTGTGTATGTACTCTAATTATTAACATCATGGAAGTCTTAGCTCATGAAACTCCTTTGAAAATGTCTAAACCCAATGAATTAATTGACAGAGTGCAGAAGACAAGCAGAATGATTTCTGCTTTATGCTCTTATCTGATTCCCATCGTTGTTGCTGTGTGACTCAAAATCCTTCAGTTGTTTCTAGCCACAGTTTTGCTGGGAAGTAGAAAAATACTCTTCTCCTTTTATGGCAATGGTGACAGAGAAGAAAAAGACTATTTCTGCAACAGTACTAGAAAGCTTCACTAGATCCATCGGTGCAGTCCTTGGGGTAAAATAGCAGCTGTGCTCCTCTTCACCTGCCTCCTGGCACTTTGTACGGCCAGGCTGGCATATTTGGATAAAGATGTATAGGCAGTGGAGGCTCTGGGCAGTCCTGCAGCCAGTCATACCCATACTCACAGGTCTGTACCCGCTCTCTGCAGTGCTGGTGGGGCTGGGTGATGATACAGGAGGGCATGCCATGCAGCATTGCCATGTAGCTTCTAGCAATATTAGTCCACTGCGGTAAAAATCAGATCAGGGAACAAGCGCCTTACTATTCACAGTGAATGTGGGCTGCAGCTGGGACCAAATGGTAACCTTTACCACATAAACATAATTTATTTTGTCGTGGTTTAACCCCAGCCAGCAACTAAGCACCACACAGCTGCTCACTCACTCCTCCTACTGTCAAGTGGGATGGGAGAACTGAAAAAACCTAAAACTTGTAGGTTGGGATAAGAACAGTTTAATTACTAAAATAAAATAATAACAATCATAAAATATAATAAAATATAATAATAACAGTAATGAAAAGGAATATAACAAAGAAAGACATAAAACTAAGAAAAGGCAGCTGGTGAACAATGCAATTGCTCACCTCTTGCTGACCGATGCCCCAGCAGCCATCGGCCACTCCCAGCCCACTCCCCCCAGTTTACATACTGGGCATGATGTCCTATGGTATGGAATATTCCTTTGGCTAGTTCGGGCCAGCTGTCCTGACCATGCTTCCTCCCAGCTCCTTGTTCACCTCCTCACTGGCAGAGTCTGGGAAACTGAAAAATCCTTAACTTAAGCTAAGCAGTACTTAGCAACAACTAAAACATTGGTGTGTTATCAACATTATTCTCACACTAAATCCAAACCACAGCACTGTACCAGCTGCTAGGAAGAAAATTAACTCTATTCCAGCCAAAACCAGGGCAATTTTCATTCAGCAAAACACAACGACTATGAAATGAAAAAACACCAACATGCCCCACAAGAAGAAATACCGTTCATGTATGTGCTACAGGCAAACAGCTGTGGGGTTGTTCCTAGGCAGTATCTCAGGCCAATACAGCTCCAGGAAATGTTTTAATAAGTCTTTAAATAGCAAGTAGCATTAAAGCTAAATACAGTTTCCACCTTAGATCTTGACCTAAGGTTTCCAGCTTCTGAACTAGTATTTATCATGAAATTCAGTGGACTCTTTTACATTAAATACTATCTTAGTGTGCTGACAGATTGAAACTGCAAATACTAACCTAAAATTAGCTCAGTTTGTTTCTTAGAGGTGTTCCACTGATGTTACAAATTAAAAACAGAATTATGCTATTTGCAAACAATAACATTCTCTCCACTAGCACTGGCTGAGAATATCACCACTTAACTTACATCCAATAAGAGATTCCTTGTCAACACTGGATCCTCTGATCACATGAGACTCAATTACATATTCTTTAAAGTTCATCTGTGCTAGTTTTATTTTTAGTAATAAAGCAAAGTTTAAAAAAAGACTCTTCACCTTTCACTTGGAACAAGAGAGTAAGAAAGATACCACCAAGAAAAAATCAATAGAGGTTTAATTTAAAGTAACAATTCTTGATTTTGATAAGTTCTGCAGTATGACTCCATTAATTGCTGTTAAAGGATTATTCAGGCCTGGTTACAGAGATGGATATGGATGTAGATACAGTTATGGAAAGGCACAATTTGAATTGAGAGAGGAAAATGTAACACTTTTTCTTCAAGTTTAGGTTAGTATTCCCTATTCTGTAATCCTTGCACACTTCAGCCTGAGAAACATGGATAACTGTAATTTTTGTTTTAAATTGGAGAAACGGAGGTTTGTCACCCTCAAGAGATGTGAGACTAATCTCACACTCAGGGAAGTCTTTGCAGGCCCTTCTAAGGGCACTTGTGCATTGCCAATTGCTGCACCCCTGCCTTGCCTAGAGAGGCAAAATTTACAATGAGATGTAATAGTTTTAATCAGAGCTAACACATCTGATGACCTTTCGAGCTTAAATTGTATTCACCTGTCCAAATAGGAAGCTGCAAAATTGGAACTAAATGAAGGTTAGACGCTCTTGCTCTTATCTCATGCATACCACGCTGGTTACCCAGGATGCTTCTGCTGACCTACCCACCAAGGACACCTTCTCATGGATGTATCTATTTCAGTCCCCAACTGACTAGCAAGCATGCCAGCCAGAAGGACCTTAGTTAAAAAAGACAAAGTTGTTATTAATTCTAAAGATGCTAAATGGTGCTGTCTCAGCTAAAACTGCCACTGGTTTCCACTGGAGTATGGTTTCACAAAGGAGTAAGTGCAGGACTAAAGACCAGCTTTGTCTGAGAAGAAGGATGAGTTCATCCTGGTTATCCAGTCTTCTGTTGCCACACTAAGACTTGGAGACTGCAGCATATATTTTGGTTTTAGCAGTCTTATGTCACAAGTAGCTACTCTGATACCTAACAAGATAATTTAAAATTCAGAATTTTTTATTACAACCTTTACGACCACTGTGAGCTTCTACTTATGTGGAGAAATAGTTTCTTCACATTGCAGATCATTTGAACGCAGAAAGAGTTTCTGACACCTTTTGCAGAACAAACCTTTAGGAAAATCTCTGGCCAACCTATCTTCTACACACAAAACAAATTTATGTCTACACTGTGACAATCTGGTAACCCACGAGGCCCACTCCATGTTACACAATGCAAGTGGCTGCCAGCCTAACTGTTGGCAGAGCAACCTAAATACACTTTTCCCAGAGAAAACATGCAAGAGACCTGGTAAACCTCTTTTTTCTTGCTTTTTTCCTAATTTGCACCTGCTGTCATACCTCATTCTGAGATGTCAGAATGTGTTGGATGTCAGACTCCCAGAGGTGAGGACAATATTTGACCCCCACGATTTTCTTCTGAGCCAGGTTTGAGGGGCAGAACTTCTTTTACACCTCTGATGCATGGAACTGCTGCTGGTCGCACACAGAGAAAAAGATCTGAAAATGAAGATATTTTTGTTTAAGTTGAAATGTATCATATGTTTGTGTCATTGCACTCTTATAATCTTTCAATATTATGAAATTTAATTTAATACTGGGTGTTGTAATTTGGCAATCTAAAAAATTCTTATCTAGAAAAAATTTCACAATTTCCACTTATCATCCCAAATTAAAATCCTGGCAATTTTACAGCTTTCTGTTAGAAAAGAGCTAGTTAGAAAGCATTAGTCCATTTCTCTGCTCTTCTATAGAGTTTTTTATCTGCAGATTTTCAAGTGCTTTAGAGAGAGCATCCCATTTTTTCCTCTCTTTGTAAACACAGTAGTGGAAACATAATGAGTTTAACTGTTCCTGTTTGGGCTCATCCTGCCCTGCAAAAGCAGAGGCACAAGGGAGATGGACGTTGGAGAGCTCTTAGCCCCACTCAACCACTCTAACCCCTAAATAGTCTGCCTTTCCCGGGTATAAATTCCTAGCCAAAGTGCAGAGCACAGTGGCACTGAGCCAGGATAGAGAAGCTGAACTGTAGTAGCAGAAAGCACTGAAAATTATGACTGGGGGGGGTGGGGGGAGGTGCTAGGACAGATGAATAAGCAGCAATCTGCATTCAGCTGAAGTCTTTAAAAAGTACTTTTCACTTATGGCAATATATTAGATTTCTAAACTATGTGCTTTAAATGGAGCACAACTAAACATGTATCTTAACCGTTAGGAAGCTGGAATAGTTAGCTGGTCTTCCAGGAGTGATCCCTAAAATTAAATTACCCCGGATCTATATTGCTGAGCTGCAGTTGTCCCTTATTTTAGCAAAAGGTTATTAACTTCCTTTGTCCAAATTAATGTGTTCTTAAAAAAACAAACCCAAGGACCCCGAGGCCAATGCTTTTTCCCATGCAACAAAAGAAACACATGCAGTACCAACAAGCAGAGAGAGGCAGCACAGGGCACACCTGGACAGCAAACACCCCTCGCCTGGTGCAGGGGCCACTGCGCTGTGCCAGGGATGTGTGAGAAGGGCAGGGCCAGGGCGAGGGGTGATGGGAGCCCAACTTTGCTGAGCGATGCTGAGCAAAATTCTCTATCTTCGCCTTTGATGGGAGCAGATCTGGAGAACAGTAACGCTGTTAAAGCCAGAGGGAGACCTTGGGGAAAGCATTCACATGTGAGAGCTGCTGGGCACCACTGAGACATGACTTAAATTGATTTAAACAATCTGGTCTCCTAGATTATTCTCCCGTGTCTCTGCCTGTGTGTCTTGGAGGGACACCATCTCAGAGCACAGCACACACAGGCTGAACAGGTGACGGGATTGACCGTGTCCATAACTTTCTGTGCAGAGTAAAGTGCATGGTGGGATGAAGGCGAAAGAAAACACCTCTGGAAAAGGCAGACCACTAGAACTGAGCTTGTTCTGCTGAGAACAAGTGTGGTGAGATCCTGTGCTGAGGACCAAGCAGAGGCCAGGGAGAGGATGACACAAACAAAATTTCTTGGGCTGTTCATGGGATTGGAAAAGGAACCGTGGCCTAAAATATCTTCACAAGTTGGCTTCCCACATGCTAACCACCTGTTTCTGGAGGACTTCACAGTTGGAGCAGAGCTCTGTGCTCCTGCTCTGCGTTGCTATCTGTACATAAGCCAGCATGGGGTGCCTGCTTGAGGTACCATCATTGGTGTGGGAGACAGATACATCCCAAGCCTCCACAGGTCACTGGAACAGCATGGCTGGCCAGCTGCAAGCTGCACTCCATTTCTACAAAAGATGCTAAAAACCTGCTCCCTCAGTTTCTATGCCCAGCGCATCCTTGCTTCACCTGATTTGAATGTCTGCAGTAGGTAAAAGAAATGAAGGTGAGCTGAATACCTTACCTGTAGCATCTGTGTGCTGTGAAATGGGAGCAGGACTGAGGGAAGAAAGCTTGTACAGGTAAAGGTGGGCTAATGATGCAGGACAGCACTACTGAAATTGGTATAGGTGACAGAAGATCAGGAAGCAGCTAAACTGTGTATATGATGTGCTGCAAATTGACTTTTTGATGTCATTAGATACCAGTCAGTAAGGTTATGAGTAAATACCAGTGCCGATTAGGAAAATAAATGCAGAAATTTGATGTCCAGAAATTCTAAGGAAAAATATGCTGATGTTGGAACAGGTACCCTCTCTCTGATCTTTTTGGACCTAATATCCAGAACAGGCAGGAAGCATTAGAGCAAAAGCAGAACTTCCTCCGGGTAAATTCAGCTTCCCTCTTTTGGTCTAATTACATTATACTAAGTGATGTCTTCCTTTTCTGAAGTTACAGACTGAGAAGTTAAATAAAAGTAAGAACAGTTAGGAGAGCAAAAAAGAGAAACAACAGCAAGAGCACATGCAATTGCATTGCCTGTCATGTGAAAAAGTGCAGCCAGAAGTGGCCCATGGATAGACCATGTATTAGGGCTTGTGTACAACTAGTAGCAGTGCCTGAGCTGTCTCCCTCATAGCAGCTGATGCACAATGAGTTTGGATTACTTTCCGTGCATACTTGCTTGTACCTACTAATTAAAATCAAGCCTAAAATACTGTTTCTACAGCTATGTCTTCTTAATTTAGTCACTGCCAACCACCTGAGCCCACTGTGGATTTCATCTCACTCTAGTTGTCTGATTTCACAGCACTCTAATTTTCTCGGGGTTTTTTTAATCTTCAGAGCTTCCTGTTCATCCAGATATGTCTTGTTTGCTGATGATCTTTCTGTAATATTTTAGTTGTAGGCTCTCCAAAGTTTTTTGTTGTCAAGAATCTGCAGATTAAGTAGAATGTCTGGGTTTTTTTCAATCTGCTGTCTGCTTTATGTTTAGAGCAGTGAAGCAGTGACCAACACAGCCTTTAAAATTACTCTTCTGGAGTTTTGTGTTTTTGTAGCAATGCTGGCTTGTGCAAGATGCCACAGGGAGAAGCGGGCAAAAGGAACTGGAGAGCTGAAGCAGAAAAGGCTCAATTCTTCTCCTAGAAGTGAGCACCAGGCAGGACACCCCAAGCCAGGTGTAGAAGGTGCGGTAGGTCAGGCTGAAGTTTTGGGAGGTTTGCACTGTGAATTATGCTGCTGTGACCCACCAGCAGGTGTGGCTGGTGTTTATGGGAGCAGTGCAGTGCCTTTTCTATTGGGAGCACTAGCAGAATGCAAATGTAGAAAAATTGGCAGGAAGGGTGTGCTGGGGGCAAAGCCAAGAAATCACATCCGCCCTGGAGCTGCACGCTGTGGGCCAAGCGTCAAATTGTCCCGGAGGGTCAGGCAGCCCCGGCAGCTCTGCATTGCTTCATGAGATAGGCAGTGCCTTGGCAACACCCCACATCCCGCTCCAACAGCAACGCGATCCGTGTACTCTCCTATGGCCAGGGTGAGGGTCCCCTGGGAGGGGAGGGAGGCTGCGGCTCGCCCCGGGCTGCGGCAGGTACTGAAATCGGACTGTAAAGGTCACCTGTAGCCTCCTGAATATGTCACAGCAACGAGGCTGGCAAAGGGCACACACACAGTAGCAGAAGACCTTGAACCTTGTGCAAATTTACCAGGGGATATGGAAAAGCAAATACAGAGGAGCCCAGAGAGAGCTGTGACAGTTAGAGCTACCTCTGAATAGCAGGTTTTAACTAGAGCTGGTCATGAATTTTGCAACCAAATGCTTTTCATCAGATATTGCTTACTCTGAGAATTATTCACTAGGATGTGTACTTATTGAACAAATCTTTTTCCCTTTCCTTTTTTCTTTTCTTTTCCCATTCTTTTGCTTCATATTTCTTTTAAGAAACAGAGAGAAAGAGGAGTGCTTACAAGAACAAAACAGGCTATTTGGTCATAACATCCTGTTAGTCCCTTTCCCACAAGCAGCCAGCCATGGGGTGATTAGAGCCCTCCTCTGGGATGCGGAAAGACCCCAAGACTGGATACATCCCCTGCCAGCTCCAGGCCAAAGCAACAACACTCACTGTTTTCCCTCCCAAGTGTTTTCTCTGTTAGGGGGTGATAAGGAATGTGTTTTTCTGTGGTTTCTGTGGAAGTTTCTTTCTTTATTAATGGTTCCCCTCACCTTGGGCAGGTGGAATAAATGTCTGGTTTGCTAGCCTGGGGAGAAGGGCAGTCAGTGCCGAAAGTCTCAGACTCTTGGCTGGCGGGGCATCTCTTGCTTTTTGCAAAGTCCTTCAAAAGGTCTTTGGCTCCTTCCAGCTGAGGATAGGAAAGACTCTGAAATTTTGTAGTTTTGTGGGACAAGGAAACTATTTTCCACCAGACACTATTCCTCAGAAAATTTGTTAGGAAGCAGCCAAGGAAACTGGGAGAACAGCTAAGTCTTCATGTGTCAAGCTTACTTTTAGTGAGGTCAAGGAATGGTCGGGTTTATTTCACTTCAGGGCTTTTAATGTTATGCCTGCCTTACTGTGTGTGTTTATAATAGAGTGAGAGTTCCCTGAAGCATTTTCAGCCAAAAACCGTAATTGCAAAAATTGAGCTGAAGGATATTTCTCTTTGAGACTGAGTTGGGAATCATTGGGACCTTGAGCTTAGAACGGAAGGAGATAGACTAACTATCTGTATGGAACTCCGAGGTAAGATAACTACATCTTATAGAAACATGTTTTAATGATGGTGTGTTTAAAGGCAAAAAAATTCTGGATGAACAAATATTTGTCTCACTCCTACTCTGTTGCAACTTATTTACTGGCAAAGCTTCTTGGGGCAGGAACTCTCAATAAGTCAAGAATGAAGTCACTGGCAATTAAAGATGAGTGAGCATTAGAATAACGAGGAGCTGTGTTTGGAGACAACATTGAGGAATTTGTGTTCTTATCCCTGTATGTTAAGAACTTTGTGAAGTATTTTGATAAATCATTACTCTGGAGAGACCATCTTTTTCATTGGTGTTTTGGTAGTTCCAGTCTCGGGTGAACTCAGAGGTGGGAAGTTTAGTAAATAATTAAGATTTTTTTTACTTCTCTGCTTTCAATATCCAGAATAATTTTCACTTCAGTTTAGCTTGAGTTGACTGTTACTTTTACTCAGATGAGTTTACACATTTTGAAAGGGTAGGTGGTAAAAGTTTGTTTATGACAACATTAATTAATTAATAATTCAGTGTGTGCATTATTTATTTTGTACATTACAATCATCTTTTTGGCTTAGATATTCCCCATTTGTTGGCTGATGCCTGTCTCTGAAAATGAGTTTCTAAATGTCGATAATTCAAATCTGTCTAGTTCCAATGGCCTGCATGATAAAAGATTGTTTTGTACTTAGACGGATAATTTATTCCTGGACTGATAAGCATTAGACATGATGCAATCACTCTGAAAGGTTCCTGACATGAAAGCTATGTGTGTGCTCTATGTAGTTTCTTTTGATGGTTTGGTTAGTCCACCCCAACATTACTAGCTAACTTTGTGCCAATATGAAATACGAAATATTTCTCTGACTTCTCCTCTGAGAGCAATTTCTGCTGTAGGTTGCTAGGAGGGAAACTTGGTCCCTCCATAAAGGATGGTGACTTCTACTTTCCACATCCTTTTCATAAATCATGTGTGAAGATACAGCTCTTTGTGTCTGTTGCCCTCTCGGGTCTTTTCCTTTCCTCCACATAACTTCAGCTCAACCTTGTGGTCCCAGCTTCTTTGTCACAGTAAGATTTATGTAAAGGTGGTGGGGGAAGCCAGTGGCTAAGGTGAAGGGAAAGTGAGTGGCTGAGAAAATGAAATGTTTTGGGTGGCATGGAACTAAGTGAGAAACAGGGGTGATCTGCAGTTAGTGAGAGAAAAGAAGGGAGGAGAGCAGAGTGAGGTCACTGCTGTGACAGGGTAAGAAGCTGAAATGTGTCTTTGTCCCAGTGATTGTTTTGGACATCAGCAAACATCAGCATAGTAGTAGTGCAGAGCAGAAAATGAAAGTGCTCTTTTCCTAATGGCATACATTACAGTTGCCATATGTTACAACCAGGTAATGGTTAAGCAGCCAGTGTATTGTTAAGTGTCAACAAGCAAGAACACAGGTAAACTTTCTATTTAACAGAACTCCATTTTCCAGTATAAATCACAGAGACTTATCTATGTAAAGACATACTGGAGCAAGTCTCCTGCTAGTATTACTTATCTAGGAGACACTTAGGGCCTCTCAGATGATCCTTAACTCATCTTTGTCTTGGAGTGCTGTTTGATGTCTTTGCAAGCCAAACGTATCTTCTGTAGCACAAACTTTTATGGTCTTCCTTTTTACTGTTCCCTGTAGAATCCACTCCAGAGCTTGGCTGCTAGCTCTGATATCTGATTTCCTCAGACAGTGGCTAATCCATTTCCACTTTCTTTAATAGTAGCTTTGATGCATCTCTCTTGTACTTTGTGTTTTCATTTGCTATCCATTCAACCATCCATTAATGTCTAAAATGTGGAGGGATAGCCATGTTTAGAACTATTCTCATCAGTTCTTTTGCAGTCCCTGGTGTCTCTGACCTGTTCAGTAAAATTTGCTTTACATTTGTGTTGAGAACTGAGTTTTATTCCTCCGTTAATCTTAATTTCTACACCACTTTGAAACAGTAAAAACTACTGGTTCTCCTTCAGTCCCAGTACTATCATGTCCTTTTATGTCATAGGACCAACTCACAAAGTTTCCAGCCTGAATGGCTCTACTTTTGCAGTCTATGTGGTTTGCTACGTTATTCAGTATCCTTTTTATCTTCATTGCCTTTATCAGCTTCCTGCTTTGTAAGCTTGTTTGTTTTGGTTTCCTCTCATGGTCAATCTTTGCAGTCGCACACCATCACATCTGGTTAACGATTCAGGTATCATCTGTGAAATCTAGGTCTTCCAGGATTTCAACTGATGTTCACCATATCTCTGTCAATTATATTCCTCAGTCAATAAATGGAAGAAGTAGCAAGTGTTCAAAAACCTGCTTATCCCATAGGAGTCTGCTTTGAATGATTGTGAAAATGTTGCTTTCTCAATTGCAGCATAAAAAATTCTGGGCTATTAACAAGCCTTTAAATGGCCCAACTCTCCACAGATCAAATATATTCTCAGGGTTTATAAAATGTATGTGTTGATTTGAATGCCACAGGATGCTCTGTACAGTGGATGGCCCTAACACAGTCTTACCATCCTATTACTATTTCTGTATTCTGAGTTTGATACGATCGTTTCAAATTTAGGAATCCATTGATTGTCTGAGGTTCTCCAGAATGTTCTTGACAAGAACATGCATGACATAGAAATAAGCTTTCTCCTCCAGGCATTTAATCATGATACCTCCTTCTACTCATGGACAGCATTTTTTGTCTTGTTTGATTTATGCCAAAAAACTTAATTTGTGGCAGCAGTAGAGGTTAGTTTTCCTGTATTTAAAAGCTCAGCCATGATTCATCCGTTCCACAGACTGCATTTTCATTATGCAGGGCTGGAATGTCATTCCAAAATTCAGCATGTTTTTAAAACCCAGATCAGAAGAAAGGCAAGAAAATTGGGAGATTTAGATATTGGTAGACAGAGCTGTTGATTTTTCAAAGTCTTTTAGTTCTGGATTTTTTTTTTTTTAAACGTGTGAATATTTAACATGATCTACAAGGAACATTTTGGCCCTCAAAGCTTCTCATCCTGCCAAAGCTCCTTGTCATGCAGATATGACTTTCCTTGTCTTCAGCTGAAAGGGACAGGAGATGAGAATGCTCAGCAGCTGGCAGGAGCAAGCTCTTAATTATTAGAGGAACTGAATGTCTCGCAGCACTCCTTGCCAGGCAGCCAGTACCAGCTGCTGTAATGACAGCTTCTGGGGCGATGCTGGCTGGCATGGATCGTATACCTTGTTGAAATTTCTTTGTAATACTGTGTAAAAGGATGCTTTCACATGGTCCAGTGTCATACAGTAATGCTAACTTCCTTATATCCCATCTATTTGCTAATATAACTCCCCACCATCTTTACTTTTGCTCTTGGGGCAAATTCAAGTAAAATTGCTTTGAGTATTTTCCACTGACAAACTGGACATGTAGGTATTTCCAGGGACCATCATCAGAGTTAACCTATGCCAGTAACATATGTGACTGCCCTTATCTGTGTGAAGATTGAAAGGTTTAAGTGTATGTTTTCCTCCTTCAAGTACTCCTCTCAAAACCTGGTTTCACACCTGATCACAGTCTGAACCTGCGTGAGAAAGTCTTGCTGGGGACCCACCACATTCGCCTCCCTGCGATGTGTCTCAGCATGGGTAAGAGCAGCCAGCTCTTCTTTGCACAAACACCTGGGCAGGTTTTCTCAGAAACATGGGGCTACCTTTGCAGAGGTGACCACACAGGACCATTGCATGTGGAGATGAGATTTCACATCTGATATTGCTTCAGCATTCAGCTCAAGCTAAGATTCCTTTGCATAGAGACTTCCATCCTGGGATGTCTGCAGCCAGACCACAGCTCCTTCTTCATGGTTGCATAGGGGGAAGGGAGGACATTTGTGCTGGGTGTGGGATCTGCCATAATGTCAAGGGAGGGGGAAGAGGGTTCAGGTCAGGTATGGGAGCAGGGGAGGCAGCCAGAGAGGCTTCTTGAGGGCATGAGAAAGGTAATGGGAGGAGGGACAGGAGATCCCTGAGACCAATGCAGGGTAAGGCTGGAATATCTTTATCCCAACAACTATTTCCATCCTGAACAGCCCGAGGTAGCTCTGGTGAAGAGATACTACTTGGCTTTTTTATCTGTGCACTGTGAGAGAACTCATGGAAACTCACTGTCGGATCCAACTATCCTCTCAATATTTTTATTTAAAGAAGGTGGATTGGCCCACTGCAGAGAAAATGTAAGGGGATGCTATGCAGGGAAAAGGCTCTACTCACTGTTTATGTTTAGTTAGGAAATACATCAAAATGGATTTCAATTTTTGGTAAAAATGGACTTCCCTGACATAAAGTAAGACAATGAATCTTCACCTTATTTTTCTAAGTGGTCAGGTCCTGAGCTTCTCCTAAAGTGTTTCTCCCTCAGGAATTCCCCAGGAAGAGTATCCTTCCATTGGATGCAGTGTGACCAGGCTGTTAGAATCTTGTAGGAGGTCACCTTCACCCAGTACCAAGCTTTGCAGATCCCTGACTGGTTTGTCCTACAGCTCCGTTCTGGTTTGGAGGCAAACCGAGACCTGCTAGACCCAAGGGCTGACACTGATCTCTGAGTTGCTGCCTCCATACCAGTGTCAGCACCCGATGGATGTGTACGTGCCAAGGTGTCCTTCCTCATCACCTACAAGGATGGGTAAATGAGTCTTAAAAATGCTAAGCATGGACCTAAGCCTGCATCTGCAAGTCAGTGAGGATTTTCATGTTGACTTAGAGAGCAGGTTTTCTGAAAATGCCACATTTGTGTTTACTTTGCTGCCTCATGTGAAATGGAGCGTGTGCCTGTCAAAGGGCCGACCAGTAGCATTCCCCCAGCTTACCTCGACCCTGTGCCACAGGGAGCTCAGAGGAATTGTAAGCCTTGCTTACAAACAAGCCAGGTGGGACGCAGGGTGGGCTGGGAAGCCGGGATCATTTTGGCCTGATGAGCCAGATCATCTGGATGTATTTCAGCAGGGTATAGCCATGCAGGTTGCTGCTCAATCCTGAGGTGAGTGACTGGAGCCATGCAGTTTATCATCCAGTTTCTGAGCTGGGGTCAGACACCTTCAGTGAACTAATCCCTCTCAAGCACACCCTTGCTGGATTTATCTGAATGTCAGACTGGGTGAGCTTGGTGAAGGAAGGTAATATTACAGTGTCATTGCGTTTTCATTTGGTGGATCCGGTTTGCTTTCTTCACATGCATTTTTCTGCCATTGTAATTATATTGTTTGCTTTGGAGGGGGTTGTCTTCTTAATCTTTGTCATCTCCCAGAAAATGGTACAGCTTTTATTTATGTCATTATTGCTTCAAAATTGAACTTCAAGCACAGGACCAGAGTCTTACTTGTTTTATCCAGGAAACCTTTCTACCGAACCTAAAGTCACAGTCCTGGTCTTAAGTGAGTAGCAAAGAAAACAGGATTAAGCTCAGGTTTCCATTTCTACATGGATTTGAAGAGTCAGATTCTACTTCTATAGAAACCAACGGCTAAACTCACCCATGTCCTTCAAAATGGCAAAGACTGAAAGTATCAGTCAAATATATTTCCAATATATAGAATTTGATGTTAAAAGTTAGCAGTTAGTCAGTGTTCTTGAGAAGTGTCCCCATAGCTTTGAGAAACTTGTGCTGACCTGGAGACTGAAGGCCTCAGGAACCTCCACTGTATCTGCACTTCAGCAGTAATCCCAGGGAGCATGTTTTCCTTTATTTAGACTATTAGTTTTCTGTCAGGGTACCTACCTTCTCAGAGATTAGCATCCTTTTGTGCTAGATGCTGTATAAACACAATGCTTGATCTTCTGCCATCCAGCAACAGACTGACAGCAATGGCAAGACCATCCGATATTTACTTTTGTAAGTAAATAAAGTGATACATTTCTTGTCGGGTTAAGTTAATCATGTTTCTTCATTCATACCCTCTGACCTGTCATGGAATGCATTCTTGTTACAGAGCAGGAAAATATCTGATTTTTTTCATGGGTTTTAAGGTCAAAAGGGACACCTTCTGCAAAATACAGACCATAGAATTTCTCCCAGTGATTTCTGTATGAAGTCCAGTAATCTCAATAAGAAAAAACAGAAAGGTTTCAGAGAGACAATCAGTAGTGACATAAAGACTTCAGGTGGTGCATAATCTATCACAGCCCTCACTGAGGTCCTCCAGTTGTTAATCAACTTCACAATTAAAATTTTGTACCTCATTTTCAAGAACAATTTTTCTAGCTTCAGTCTTTCTTCACTGGATCTTACTGTTAGATTCGGTAGCTACTACTGTGAAAAATGTTCTCTCCTTGTAGAGATGAGGTTGCCCATATTATCTTTGTTAATCTCAACTGACTTGATTTCTTGTGATTATCAGACTTCAAAAGGATGTTATGGTTCTTTTGGGGGGTCGTTTCCAATATCCTTTAAACAGAAAACTACTGGGTTTTGTCTCTTGGCAAACATAAGATTATTTGGGGCCTCTCCAGCTTTTCTCTTTAGAGAATTTTCATACTGAAGATCCTCCTTAAGGCAGCTAGTTCCTATATGTGGAAGCTTAAATAATAGCTCTGCCTATTTATAGCTATGTTAACTTTTCCATTTATTTCCATCTTAGTCTTGTGTGTAAGCTTCTGCCATGCCTGCCATTTCTGAGCAATGAGCACACTGGGAATTCATGTGACTGTGCACTGAGAGAGGAACTCTAGCACCTCTCCCACTACCTTCCAGGTGTTGTATGGGCACAAAAGAAGAGTTAATGATACCACTAGGAATAAAGAAGAGAAGAAAAGACAAATTTAAAAACAAACAAAAGATCTTCAGGTAAACAGCAGTGTTTATTTTGAAATTCTGATCCTGACTTAACATTTAGCAAACATTTTTTGCAAATTGCTTTGTATAATAATAACCATTGGGATGCAAGCCATGAACTGACAATGTGTCAACTAGAAAAAAACCTCGGTAACATGCTTTGCTATAGATATAGAGGTCTCAGTACTGTTGCCTAGGACTACCTGAGAATACTGTAGGGTACCCACTTTGTCCCTAGCTATAGATTTCTTATATGTTCATATCTTATGCCAGATTTTCCATATGTCGTATCTGTCAGCTGCATGTGGGTGTCTCATGTACACTGGGACCTCTTTAATGGCACTACATGCCCAGATGTGGACAAGGAGGCAAGACATACATTTGTTTACTATTGAATCTAAACAATGTACAGGTTACAGACTACTATCTTGTTTGGGTTTCTTTCATCCAGTAAGTCTGAATTGCTTGCCACATCCCTACAGAGCCATTATCATTGTTTCCTGGAGTATGTATAGTGTACAGTGTGTGATTTCTTTCAAACTATTATATCATCAGTGAGCTGAATTTTGTAACTAGTTACAGCAAAGCTGCCTTTAAGTATATTACCATTTCTTCTGAAGAAAAACTGTAAAGAAAATGGAAATCTTAGATATAAGGCAACATAGTATAAAATTTAGTGACAGCACATATGAATAAAAAGCTTCATAGAAGTCACTGAAGAGCACACTGGATCTCTAAGCAGATATAAATTAGACATGATTTTCTTCGTCTTAATATCTCTGGTCATGGTAAAGTACTGTGTAATAGAGATGAAGAATTGATTGTTAAATGTTAATTTATAAAATCATATGCCTGATAAAAGTTTTTTGGAATTGGACAGGGCATGAGGCTCTTCCTGTGCACACATGAGCTGACATGGAGAGTGGATTCAAGGGGCTGTGGGACTACTGTGTAATCCATGAGTGTTTTATAAAAGAGGAAAAAGGGAGAAAAAATTACTCTCGACTCACTAATCATATGGCAACTCTTGGCATTTCTACTACACTTACATCTTGTTGTATAATCTCTTGCAGAGATTGTTATGGCTGTAGCCGAGGACAAACTGACCATTCAGAAAATGTACCTGATCACTCAGCTCCTGCCTGTGGTGTTTAGGCATGCCAGCTCAAGCCAGGAGGTATGCATATTCCTGAGTGCCATGAGGTGCGCAGGAATGGACAGCTCTGGAGCTCTTGAATTTGGCTCTAACATCAACTGAATTTCAGAATTTTCAATCAGAATAGCAATAACAGAGCTCATAAGGACTGCGGAAACAAACAGGGCCAGTTTGCCAAGGGCTTCGAGCCTACCTGTAGAAATTACATCATTGGTTTAGACAGAGTGTTGAAGAACCTGCCAACGTCTTGATATCTGATTAACATCAAAGTAAGATAGGAGAAGGTATCTTCAGTTTCTGCTGTATCTGAAACATCCGCCCCTATGCCAGAGGCTTTGAGTTTTTATTTTTTTTACCCTATCAATACCCAGAAGGGTGGGACTGGGAAAGGTTTTCCTCAGATAGCTCATCAGCAGATATGGCTGAGCTTGTTCTTGGAGGAGCCCTGCAAGGCAGGCATAAAGAAAGGGATGATTCCTTTGCAAGTCAAATGTGTGATATATCACCACTTCAAATGATAAACGAAAGGCTTTCAGAAATATGTGTAGAATAAATGGTGGGGATGAATCAAAACAGTCTTTACAAAGCTGGAGCTAAGCCTGGAAGGGAGGAGGCCCATAGCTATTTCCTACCCACTGAGCTAACATTGCCCAGTTGAATCTTTATACACCCTGACAATTCCCCTCCAACAACATCTTCCAACTGACCCCTTTCTCTCTTGGTCTCAACCCAGTCAAGCTAACTCATGGTCTTCCTAGTTTGAACCTCATCATAGACTCTTGCTTCTCTTCAATTCAGTCCACACTTGTTAGCCCATATCTGTACAATCCAGTGGTACAGTCACAAGTAACTCACTTACTTGTATTCTGATCCAGTTAAAGTGAAAAAAAAAATATCTACAAGATGCATCAGTGTAGCTATTTGTTTCAGAAAAAAATGTGTCAATATGATAGGACTTTGGAGGAAGACACCAGAATACAACATTATTTTCAGCAAAAATCTCAAAAAATCTTAAAGGCAATACATGCCTGCACAATGCAACATTAGGACCAGCTGCCTCATCTCTTATCAACATTTTTGCCAGTCATCCCCAGTATAGGCTACTGGACAACTAAAAAAACACCAAAAAACTGGCTAAGGACTAAAGCTGAGAAATAAATGTCTACTGCTAATATCTTAACTACCATGAACTTGTTTATACAGGCAAACATATCATTATTTACCTGCAGGTCATTTAAGGATACAACAACAAAGAATTGCATTAAGAAGAAAGACTAGGTTTCATTTGGAGTTATGAAAAATTTCTCCATTACCATAAATCAGTCAGGACTTTGTCTACACACTTACTTGATTTAGGCTGAGATTCATAGCACTGATAGTTGACATATTTATTCATTACTGGTTTTCTTACAGAAAGTCTGAAATAGGAAAATATAAGAAGGTCATTAGAGACAAGAAATGTATAGGGCTGAAGTTTTACTTTAAAAAAAAAAAAAAAAGGAACAAGATATGGAGTCATTTCACTTCCTGGAATATTGCAAATAGTAATCCAGAACGTGGTAATTTCAATTATGGGGATATATTATAAGAAAATCTTATTTTCTTATATAATATATCTTATCTAATAAGAGAGTCTATTGACTCTCACAAGTCAATAAAAGATCAAATTAATTACTAACATGAGATCAAATAGTGTCTATGTCACTGTGAAACTAAAGGGTTTGGAAATGTATAGCTCAATTTATAGACTGTATAGGAGGAAAGTTTTCATTTAACATTGTAAACAAGATGGGTCACAGAACTTGCCTAAATGACTTCTTGTCCAAATGGCTATATATTTTTAGGAGAGAATTTTATTTCAAAATAAGAGATGGGAGAGTTCACAGCATCTAAAGTCCTTCCATGATTAATTGCCGTTACTGCTTCGAAGTTAATTTCTAGTCTGTATTTGCACCACTACAACTCACAGCCTTTGAACTTTATCTTACTTTTGCCATATTGAACTCACTTTCATTTTTGACGTACAGAGTACTCTTGTTGGGACAGCCAGAAGGTCACAGTCCCCTAGTGGTAGCTCACTATGTGGGCTTGCAGGAGGCTTCTGCTCTTTTTCAGTTCTGCCATCAGCCACTGGCTGGGTCATTCAAATAACCCCTCTATGACTTGTTTAAGGATGTAAATCCTTGTGAAATGCAACCAAGGAGAGTGTTTAAATAAAACTCCACTACCCCTATCATTTTTTTTAATCTACGTAGAACTGACACACATACTTCTAAGATAAGCACAAAAATACAGCAGCTTTCTGTGATCCTGGATGTACAGGATCTTGCACTGGCAGGTTTTTTCCCAGCTCACTGAGGGCCCCACGGAACAAAGGGTTGGTATCCCATCCTATTCCTTGCTCATCTCCCCCTGGTCTTCCCCAGTCTGCTGACCTTCACACTTCACCCAGTCAGACATGCTACAGCCTCTGGGGACCCCAGTGCCCCCCAGCATCAGCAAAGAACTGATCAGCAGCAGAAATAGGTGTAGTGTCATTGGAGAAATGGCCTCTTAATTGATTGGCAATCTTGCTGGATGAAGTTGAATCAGTAAAAAAATATTATACCAATAATATCTGATTCTGGCAATAATCAGACTAAGGGAGAGTAGTGTGCAATGAAGCTGCTTAGAGAAAGTTGATTTAAAATGTTGAAATGAATTATTTTATAATCATGACTATTCAGTAGAACCCATTTTTGAGAGTGCTATTTGTGTAGTTAGCTTTGGGATGTTTGAAGGTTTTATTTTATTTCATTTAGAAAATTAGCCCATTAACTCTGGCTTCCTTTACCGTATGTCACCTGTGCTGGTTTTGGCTAGGATAGAGATAGTTTTTTTCATACTGGCCAGTATGGGGCTATGTATTAGATTTGTGCTGGAAACAGTGTTGATAATACAGGGATGTTTTTGTTACTGCTGAGCAGTGCTTACACAGAGTCAAGGTCTTTTCTGCTTCTCACCCCACCAGGGAGTAGGCTGGGGGTGCACAAAATGTCGGGAGGGGACACAGGTGGGACAGCTGACCCCAACTGACCAAAGGGATATTCCATACCCTATGGCGTCATGCTCAGTAATTAAAACCAGGGGGGAGGGTGGCCAGGGGCTGCTGCTCAGGGACTGGCTGGGCATCGGTCAGTTGATGGTGAGCAATTGTTCTGATTTGCATCAATTCTCTTTCCTGGGTTTTATTTTCCTCTCTTTGTTATTCCTTCTCTCCTTTTCCTTACAATTGTTGTTCTTGTTGCTATTATTATTGTTATTATTAACGGGTTTCTATCTCAAGCCATGAGCTTTCTTACATTTACCCTTCTGATTCTCTCCCCCATCCCATCAGGAAAGGAAGGTGGGGAGAGTGAGTGAGCAGCTGTGTGGTGCTTACCTGTAAGCTGGGGTTAAACCATGACAGCACCGTGCCTTGGATTTTTCTCAGTGAGAAAAGCCACTGTTAAGAACAGCCCTGAAGAGCAGAGCCCATGTTGTCTTTTGAGGGCCACTGAAGGTAGGCTTCTTTGAGCAGAGGGCTGGATCAGACAACATCCAGAGGTCCCTTCTGGCCTAAGCTATTGAAAAAGAAGGACTGCTTGCTGCAGTGAGATGGATTGCCTTACTATCTGTGAACAGAAGCTTTAGGGCTTTGGTAACCATGTAGCTCTGTCATGTGGCTATGACATTGCTAGAAACGGGCTGTCAGCTTTGTATTGAGTTTGCATGGCCTTGAGTCTGAGCCTTGTCAGGCTTGCTCTCTTCTTTGCCTGTCTGCAGCTTTGTTTTACTTAGTTTGGCTGTAACAGCAAATTTTCTAACTGATTAGGTGTCTACAGCTAGTTTGTTTTATTTCTGTTTACCATCGCATGGTATAATCTCAGTTTTGAATAGGTAGCAGTAATAAGTAGTTGTTCTATGTAGAACTAGATATTTACAACTCTGATACAATGATGGAGAGAAATACAAATCTGGTACAACAGCAGAGGCCCTGAGAAGTAGATACACAGGGTGCGGCATAGAGGAGGACAGGTATGGGATGATAAGGGACAGGCTATAGCCCGGGCACTGGAGACCCCATGGCTATAAGCAACCTACCTATGGTCAGTAATGCAAATGCAGGTCTGGAGCTGCACTAAAATGGATTTAGGGATAAGAAAGAGAACAAAGAAACAATATCTCGCATGTGTAGAGGCCATCACATATAATAAATTCTGATATAACATGGCAGCATATACCAAGGAAGAAAAAATAAGGTGTATAAGTATGTTGCATAAAATTGCCCCAGGTGGATCCTAGAGGGAGGAAGAAGAAACCAGTGGCAGCAATACAATCTTCTTCCCAAAGAGGGATTTCGGAGGCTGATGACTTATTAACCATATCCAGCAGCCCAAAACTGCTGGCTTCAAGATACAAAGAAGTGCTGGAAGGGTGGTCATTAACCCAAAGAAAAGGATAGATACTAAGAACTTTGTGGATTACAATTTTGATTATATTATTACTATCATTCAGGCTTTTTCTAAAAACATTATTCTTCTTCCTATTTCTGTAATAATTAGATCTATACTAACAATGATTTTAGACTTAGATTGCTAATTTTTCCATTATACTAAATTTTTTTAAATTTACTTATATATAAGGTGTGCTTCCTCTTTGCCCAGGAACAATATTTTGAGTGTAACAGACTTATCAGTTCACCTACTTACAAATTGCTTAAGGGCCTTCAAAGGAATTTCTGAATCGCTGAAGATTTCCTTACTGCATCTTGCCAGCAAAAGGCTTATCAATCACTCAAAAGCTTCAAAATCTTAAATATATATATATATACCTATTAGATCTTGTGCTTGCTTCTTCTGATTGCAGTAAATACCACTATGATCAAGAAATCCAGAAAATGAAATTTTTTCTTTTACTTTCAGTCTTTTTTTTTATTTGGTATATACTTCTATTCCTGAATATAAACAGATTAAACACAGCAAAAACAAGGCATTGCAAATTCTCGGTCCACGTTCACCACAGGTGAATTCCAACCTCCAGCAGAGCAGCAATTACCCTTATTTGCTGTGGAAGTGGGGGTGGGGGTCAAGACTGCTCTGCACAAGTGCTATCAGCATGTTAAGTGACCTCTAGGAGCCAGATCAGATTATCAGGCTTTGGGATGAGAAACAGAAGCACAGGGAGATGACCCAAAGAAACACACACTAAGACAGGGGCAGTACTTGACAGCGATGCAGAGGATATGTAATCCAGGCCTCCTGACTTCAGGCCTAGTGCCATTCTCACTGGATGACAAGATGTCCCTCCCAAACCAAAGCTAATGCTTTATCCAGGCCTGCTACATCTCTCTGGGTTGTGTAGGACATCCTTCCTAGTCCCCCTCTCCACATTCCCTTGCACCCCACACCTGAGATTTTCCCTCCTTGTGACTTTCTCTGTTGTCAGAGCTGAACATGCTTTCGCAACACAGCACCATGGAAATTATTTATTCCCTTATGGAGTCACTTAACAGCACAAAATATGCTCCAAATGAATACCCAACCCTTCTGCAGGGACTATACAAAATCCTTGCTTGAAGTTACCTCTCAGTAACTGCCACATGTATCTCAGCATCTCTCAGCTCAGAATGCCACCAGAAAGATGCTATTCTGGAAGTATTGTACTGAGGCTTTCATTTCATATTATTTGTGTTAATCTGTAAGACTTCTACATATCCAGAATGGTGAACATCACATTTGCAGTGACAGCGCTGACAGGACTCCTGTCCTGAGGAGTCTGGGATATTAGGAGGATGTGACAACCGCACTTGTGACATCTGGCCACAGGTAGGAATAAATGCATAATTATAACACTGCTTTCACTTGATGATAGACAGTGTGGGGGGGCTTTGGTTGGCTTCAGTGAGGTTTGCTCTCACATTAATATAATGAGATGGTAAAAGGCCATTAGGTCTGGAAGATCAAAGCTCCAAAACTTTGCTTAGGAGATGCCTAATAAGTTAGCAAAAGGCTTAAATGTCTTTAATTCAGTCCCTTTGGCATATCTCCTGCGATAACACTTGCACTACCTGACCATCTATTATTTTTCCAAGAGGCTTTCTGCTTCATTCAAAGCACAGCTAATTCTTTTCAACATTGGTATTGCATGATATTAGTGGGGAGAAGGGTGAGAAAGGAAGGATGTGCAGGAGGACATCACCTGACATACAGGCATGGAGTGCTTATTTCAGGTGTAAGAACAGCAGAGGTGCTGGACAAATCCAAACATCTCCAGAAACAGAAAGAAGGAAGGTTCTTCTTTTATAATACTTGTTAATATATAAAATGAGATAAACGACAAATGAGTTTTAGTCCTATAAGTTTCAAGAGAGGTGAATTTTCAACTTGGCAGACAGGTATTAATTTTGCTAGATTCAAATTCATGTATTATCTATTGCTGGAACTCAGCATTCATTCGCCCTCTTGACTATAAACAAATAAATTAATCCAGATCTTGTTCTGGCCTTCATCAATGTTTTGGGGTCCGATTTTGGTTTAGAAGAAAAGGGACTTACAAAAACCAAACCATTTTGCACTAAAGCCATAAGAAAATGCAACTAGCTAAAAGGAATGTCCCAGTGCAGACAAACTGAGATGCCTCAAGTTATCTTACCTGCAGTTGTGAAATCCCTGCATAACCAGACCAGTTTTTTTATAATTGAGTGTTAAGAAGTTCTTTGTGTAATGATAGAGAAACGTTATGGGCAGCAACCACTTGTTACGATTATTTGCTTTCTGGAATTTTGTTTTGGGGGGAGGTTGACCTGGTTAGCAGCCTACTACATTTGATTTATAGCATATGTGGTGGTTTGACCTTGGCTAAATGCCAGGTACTCCCAAGTCACTCTATCACTTTCCCCCCTTTCCCCTTTTTTCTCAACAGGGCAGAAGGGGGAAAAGAAAATAAGATAGGAAAAAATACCAACCCTTGTGTGTAAAACAGAAGCAGTTTTAATGAAAGCAAAGCAAAGCAAAGGTCCGCGTGCAGAAGCAAAAAGAGACCAGATTTATTCTCTCCTTCCCATGACCAGGCGCTCTCGGGCCTTCTCAGGAGCAGGGCTCCCGTACGCGTAGTGGTTGCCTCGGAGGACCAAGGGTGACCCCACCCCCTCCCTCCTTTCTCCCAGCTTTACACTGAGCAGACGGGATATGGTCTGGAATATCCCTTTGGTCAGTTCGGGTCAGCTGTCCTGGCTGTGTCCCCTCCCAAGATCTTGCCCCCCCGTCCCACTGGGGGAAATGTCGGGAAGAGCCTTGGTGCTGTGTAAGCGCTGCTCAGCAGCGGCCACAACACCAGGGTGCCATCAACACCCTGCCAGCTCCCAGCATAAAACACAGCACCGTGAGGGCTGCTGTAGGGGAAAACCGATTCCAGCTCAGCCAGACCCAGTACAGCATCTCCCTTTGCAGATGGTGGAGAGTTGGAAACAGTCACCTGTAGCTTCATTACCCCGCAGTGTAAAGCAGCTAGACTTTGTGAATTAAAGAAAAAGCCTAGTTTTCAAAACAGCCTTTTCAATTTTTCTTTTGGCTGAAATGTAAGAAGTTGAGAAGGCCTGTACACAACTGCACAAGGACTGCATGATTTGCAGTGATTATGTGTCCCTGGAGAGGCCAAGAAAACAGGAAAAGGAGCCAGCCAAGAGGCATATTTAAGAGAAGGTTCACAAACTTCCCTATTACCTTTGGGATTGTTTCCAAACTCTAAAGCTAAGAAAGAAAAACCTGGACTTGGCAAAATAAATAATCTGCACTGTACAATACGTGATGTCTCAGGATGATTTGTGACATTTAGTAATACCGTATGTCATGAACAGCACTGAGGGAATAATCCACAGAAATACAGCTGGCTGAATATTGCTTCCAAGACCATTTCTAAATGAACAATTAAATCAAAATTTTGCCCATTTTATAAGCACTGTAACACAAAAAGACTGTTTTCCATTCACAAAAGAGCTATTGCAAAAGGGAAATCTCAAAAATATTCTTACTGGAAATTACTTGGCAGAGATAATTTTGATATTTTTCATACTTTGCTATTTTAATTTTGAGCTGGTTGTAACTAGAAGAAATCAATCCTATGGTACTGTTCTTTATCAGTAATTAAAATTAAAGTGGTCTTGCTGTCACAAATACACAAGAAAAGCAAGTTTAGTATTTTCCTTCCTCCAAATGGCCATATACAGATGGTACTTACAATTAATTTCTTACAAATAACATGATTATATCCAGTTTAAACTTGATCTACAAGGAAAGGCACATATTAAATAAGGGAGTTCAGGTACATTTAAGTTTTTTTCTGCTCAGTGCTAGTCATGTGTGTGGGACATTATCCGTAAACAGTAACAGGGAAAAATGGCTTTTATCACACATTCTCCACTGTTTGTAATTTTTTTAAGAGACCTAGTGGAAAAAAGATTTTTCTTTGTATTGGAAATTTCCTTTGGCAAAGAGTTAGTTTTTAAAATTCTTTCTTTAACCATCTCAAGAGGTTTATAATGTCTAGCAAAGGTAAAATGAATATTTATTGATCATGAATCTGTAGCTGTATCATGTGTACTTTTATTGGTGACTCTTGCCAGGAGAAAATGTTCTCTGTGATACCTGAGCCATGTATAGCCTTTTAAGTAACTGTAGTTAATGTCATACCATGAAAGGGACGTAATTAAAAACATTTATGGACTATGGTAAGGGAGAAAAAGACTTTTGCAATGCTATTTTTCTCACTAGAATGAAAGAGGAAGCAGAAATTTGCTTCTAATGAAGATTTTATGTCTTCATAATAGGCTTGAGCTACAGCACATATTAGTGAAGTCTGAGGGACTGTGTGGGAAAGACAACGTCCATGGTGAACTGAGGAACAACCTGCTGCGTTCCGGTTCTTTTGATGCTATCATTTACTTTCTACCACAGGTTACATGCTTGCTGCTACTATGCACTATTTTTACCATCATTTAGTCAATCTGACTAACATGCCAGGAGTGCAATTGCAATAAACCCTGACAATTGTTGTTTTCAAACCTGTAAATTCATTGTGGATAATGACCATATACATTCTAGCATTATGTCAGGCCTTAATTTTTGTGAACTTTCATCCTACCTCTCAGCAATGTTGTCACTGTTACAGACTAAATAGTGCCTGCTGCATGTGTGTATACTTCCTAAGGACTGCAGTTGAAAATATGCAGGAGAAAAAATGATCCAGAGCCCAGGCAGAGAATCTCGTGAGTCTGTGTTTGTGCAAAAGAGATACCATGTGAGCTCTTAAACACTACCTAAATAAAATACAGTGCAGCAAGTGAAAGCTGAAGTGCATGAAGTCAAAATAAGATTTATCTGAAAACTATAATCTGATCTCCTATTTCATGTTTTCCCATTCTAATGCAGACTACATCTTTATTAACATACATATTTCTGCATGCTTATCAAAGTACTATAATATCATCATTTGGCCTCATAGACATCTATCTGGCCAAGGGGGAAACAATGTAATCCCATCTTCAGCTGTGTTATCACCAGGTCACCATTGCACACATTTGCACTGACTTACACCTGAATTCTCCTCTCCCCAGACCACTTTCTTTCTAGAGTGTCCCAAGGGCCAGCACTGGTACTTCCCTGCTGGTATGTGGGTGCTTTCTAGGGCACATGTCCAAATGCAGTAAAGGTATCCTCTCTGCTCTATGCATCAACCCCATCACCCTGTGTCTGCTGCTGAAAGACATTCCAAGGACAGTATGGATGCCAAACGGTCAGCCTTTCAAGAAACCACATTTGCTTCCATTGCTGCCAGTGCAGTTAAATGAAGAAATAAATGCTTCATATGAAGGTAGAATGGTGATAAATCATGGTCTACATGCTGTCCTGGCTCACTGTAATGAACTGCTCCATGGCTGGAGATGTGTTTGTGCATATGTGTGTATGGCAGAATAACATCTTGCACACAAACATAGGGTTTTTCCAACCTTACTTTAAGCAGCCTCCTTACTCTGACAATAAAATTTGCCAGCGTATTTGAAGAAATTAAAATCTCCTCTCCAGGTTATACCCCGCAAAGCCTGTGGCTGAGATGAATCCTGCCATGGTGTGTCGAGAGAAGCAGCACTTCAGGGGAGCTCTGACAAACTGAGCTTCACACTGTCTGCTTTGCAAAAATAAACATTTCAACCCCCACTTCTGATGATAACCCTGCAATTTTTGCCTTGTAACCAAAGGCTTTACAGAGGCTTTCATTTTGAAATAAAATATTTAAATACCAGTTCCCCCTGTGCTTATCTGGCAAGATCTGAATGCTTGCAAATACAGTGGAGGTCTCCAGAACAGTGCGGCATTTCCTCTTAGGACATTGCGAGCCAGGCGCTGTCAGAAGTCTATTTTGGCAATATGTCTAGGGTTGATGAAGAAAGCCTTATGCCTCCCTCTTTGCACATGCTCAGGGGAGACCCAGGCGCCACCATCGTTGTGATATGGAGTTCCCAGGAAAAACAGGAGGAAGTATTTTTTGTTAAAGGTTAATTTGGCTTGTGGCAGCTTTTTACTGTTGGAGTGAGAGGAGAGGCACAGGAGAGCCTTTGCTCTTTGTCCTTGAACTCATAAATAGTAATCATCACCTCTGGGAGGGCCTTGCCCAAGTCTTTTCCACAGATGCCCCGAGGTGTCCCCACATCTTCTTGGCATAAATTTTTCCCTCTGGAATTTCCCTGCCTCTCCCATTTCGGAACCCCTCCTTGCAGAGCTGGCTGCAGCCTCCTTCCCAGGCAGCCCTGGGTTGTGGTAGGGGTGCCTTGGCCAGGCGCTGCTCCCACCCCACTGCTCCCTACCCCTGCCCACAGCAGGAACTTGCCCAGGGACAGCAATTCCTAACTTGGCAGGCACATGCATGCTTGGGTGCCAGGAGGGCAGGAAACCCACTCTCAGCATCTTAAGGGATGAAGCACCATGTGTCTGCCCTTCCGCTTCACCCAGACCTGTTTACAGAGAGGACTCCAGAGCCGTTGAAGTGGCTTTTGGCCCCTTTCTAAAGGAACTTCTTGCTGATCCCTGAAGATGGTGGTGGTACCTCCCTCACTCCACAGTCAGCCCCTCTCTAGGCCACCTTGGAGAAATTTCCCTTTGTTACATGGGGAAGTGCTGATTTACAGATGTAGAGTCAGAACTGCACATGTTTATGTATTAGCAATTTTTTTTTTTACTCCTTAAACCATCTGAAGGAGATTTGAAGCTTATAATTGAGGTTTAAAAGGGACAGGAGAAATACACATGAAAATGCTCACAGAATCCTTTTGCCAGAACTTTATGCAGAAGGTTGCTTAAAAAAAAAATCCTAACATTTATGAAATGAATGGGAATTTTCCCCCTCAGAGTATCTTGATTCATACCTGAAAGTCTATGTTAAAAAATACCCTACAAACATTACATCATAATGGTTTCAGCTTTAGTGTAGAGCTTATGCTATAGTAGAATAAACACCTGAGCAAAGTAAAAATGCATCACCTGGCTCTAAGAAAAGGAGAAAAAAGAGGTGTTTTTCTCTCTTGCGATATTTTTTCTCCAGGGTATATTTTTTTCCCCTAGTAGCTAATCAAAAAGGCTTCTTAATACTTTGGTGTTAAGTTATGGCTCCCCCATCAGAGGATTGTTAATCAGAAGATAACAAAGGTGTTTCCTTTCCCTCCTAACCATTTGGGGTTTTTTCAGGCAAGCCATAATATGGATGGCTCTGGGATTTGAGTATCAAATGGAGGCATTTGCAAGGTCCATAGTGGCCATGGCTAGTGGGTTGTTGTGGTGGCCTCACTTCTGCAACATAGACAGCACTGTGAAAGCTGGGGGAACCATGCCACATCCCTGCCAAGGGCTTGTCGGAGGAGTCTGCCAGGCCACGTCATCCCACCTTCCAGGTAACTTAGAAATACTGTGTCCAGTCTTGCCTTATGCAAGCCCACAATACATCCAGCACTGCAACTTGCTGCAGTACTCAGTGAGAGTATTAATTTAGCTCTCAGAAGTGAGGAATACTTGTGCTCTCGAGCCAGTGATATTCAGGCACATCTCCAGAAATGTAACATTCTTCTTAAGAAGGATATTCTCTAATATTGGGCTTTGAGATTTGCAAAGTGATAGCAGTACAGCCCAAATGAACAATTAAAATTTGGCACACTGTTTTTCACTTCCCATTTACAATAACAAGAACGATGTCAGAGTTTTATTTGATTAACATCCACTATCTGTAGTGATCAAAGGACTATGTCTAAAAAATTAGCATTTTAGGAGAAGGTCTTTGATAGCCAGCAATAAAATTCTCATACTTGGCCTGAAATCATTCCCATCTGCATTCTTTATTGGCTTGTAATTTATGAAGACTCATTAATGAAATCAAACAGATAGTAAGCACACCTAAAGCTTCATTCTAACACAAAATAGAGACTCCATATAATTAGGGTAACAGCTATTATTTTATTTCTTTGCTCTGCTCCTCCGGCAATTAGTATGATTCGTAGTTCAAGAGGGAAAGAGTCAAACACTTTTCACAAGATATTGATTTAATCTCACCTTATGCTTTGTAGGTCCTTCCTGAGCAGACTAGGTTCTCACTCT